>NC_085109.1:10000000-11318750 GCF_030269925.1 Bombyx mori | reverse complement strand
GCCCCGGGATCGTCGCGGTACAGTTAGAAAATATCGTCGTGATCGGGGTGTACTTTTCTCCGAATCGGCCTACCGTCGAGTTCGAGCGGTTCCTGGACGGGCTAGAGGTGATCGCTCGTCACCTCGCTCCCCGTTCAGTGATACTGGCGGGGGACTTCAATGCGAAGTCTGTCGCTTGGGGTTCCCCATTCACGGACGCTCGTGGTAGGCTGCTGGAGGAGTGGGCGGTCGCGGTCGGTCTCTGTATCGTTAATAGGGGCTCGATCGCGACTTGCGTGCGGTGGACGGGCGAGTCTATCGTGGACTTGACGTTCGCGAGCTCGCCCGTCGCACGGCGCATCCTCGGCTGGAGAGTGGTGGTGGGGGCGGAATCGTTGTCCGATCACCGGTATATCCGGTACAATCTTTCTGCCCCTGCGCCGACGCCGGCTGCAGGTGCCCGCGGGGTTGACCCCCCGCAGAGTGCATCCCGGTCATTCCCTAGGTGGGCACTGAAGCTCCTGAACAGGGAGCTCCTGGTGGAGGCCTCTATGGTGGTGGCGTGGGCGCCCAAGCGCCCACAACCTGTCGATGTGGAAACCGAGGCCGAATGGTTCCGGGGCGCGATGCACCGCATATGTGATGCCTCGATGCCCCGGGTCGGCTCTCGGCACTCTGGACGGCGACAGTCGCCCTGGTGGTCGCCCGAAATTGCAAGACTGCGTGCGGTCTCCATTCGGGCGAGCCGCCGGTGCACTAGACACCGCCGTCGCCGCCGCCTGCGGCGCGACGATCCCGTCGCGTTCGCGGAGGAGGAAGCTCGGCTGCACCGCGAATATCGCGCTGCGAAGGACGCCCTGCGGCTGGCCATCAGGCGGGCCAAGGAGCAGAACATGGAGAGACTCTTGGAGGCGCTCGAAGCGGATCCGTGGGGGAGCCCATACAAATTGGTACGCGGCAAGTTGCGCCCGTGGGCCCCCTCTATGACTGAGCGTCTCCAGCCCCAGCAGCTGCGGGACATCGTTTCGGCGTTGTTCCCGCAGGAGCGGGAGGGTTTTGTCCCTCCCGCTATGGGCGGGCCGTCTGACACCGTCGACGGCCAAGCTCCTGCTGAGGTGCCCCGTATTACCGAGGCAGAGCTCCGGGTGGCCGTTGTCAAGATGACTGCGAAAGACACGGCCCCCGGCCCGGACGGAGTCCACGGCCGGGTATTGGCCTTGGCCCTCGGTGCCCTGGGGGACCGGCTCCTTGAGCTATATAATGGCTGCTTGGAGTCGGGACGGTTTCCGTCGCTCTGGCGGACGGGTAGACTTGTGTTGTTGAGGAAGGAGGGGCGCCCGGTGGATACAGCCGCCGGGTATCGTCCTATCGTGCTGCTGGACGAGGCGGGAAAATTGCTGGAACGTATTCTGGCTGCCCGCATCGTTCGGCACCTGGTCGGGGTGGGGCCTGACCTGTCGGCGGAGCAGTACGGCTTCCGGGAGGGCCGTTCGACCGTGGATGCAATTCTTCGCGTGCGGTCCCTCTCGGACGAGGCCGTTTCTCGGGGTGGGGTGGCGCTGGCGGTGTCTCTTGACATCGCCAACGCATTTAACACTCTGCCCTGGACCGTGATAGGGGGGGCACTGGAGAGGCATGGAGTGCCCCTCTACCTCCGCCGGCTGGTTGGGTCCTATTTGGGGGCCAGGTCGGTCGTATGTACCGGGTACGGTGGGACCCTTCATCGTTTTCCGGTCGTGCGTGGTGTTCCGCAGGGGTCGGTTCTCGGCCCCCTCTTGTGGAATATCGGGTACGACTGGGTGCTGAGGGGCGCCCTCCTCCCGGGCCTCTGCGTTATTTGTTACGCGGACGACACGTTGGTCGTGGCCCGGGGGGATGATTTTAGGGAGTCTGCCCGTCTCGCCACAGCGGGAGTGGCCCTCGTCGTCGGAAGGATAAGGAGGCTGGGTCTCGACGTGGCGCTCAATAAAGCCGAGGCTCTGTGGTTTCACGGGCCGCGGAGGGCGCCACCCGTTGACACCCACATCGTGGTTGGAGGCGTCCGGATAGGGGTCGGGGTGCAGTTGAAGTACCTCGGCCTCGTGTTGGACAGCCGGTGGGCCTTTCGTGCTCACTTTGCGGAGCTGGTCCCCCGATTGATGGGGACGGCCGGTTCTTTGAGCCGGCTACTCCCGAATATTGGGGGACCGGATCAGGTTGTGCGCCGTCTCTACGCGGGGGTGGTGCGATCGATGGCCCTGTACGGTGCACCTGTGTGGGCTGAGCCGCGCAACCGGGCCACTATGGCTCGGTTCCTGCGCCGGCCGCAGCGCACCGTTGCCATCAGGGTCATCCGCGGGTATCGCACCGTCTCCTTCGAGGCGGCGTGTGTTTTGGCGGGGACGCCGCCATGGGAGCTGGAGGCGGAGTCGCTCGCTGCCGACTATCGGTGGCGCAGCGAGCTTCGTGCTCGGGGCGTGGCGCGTGTCCCCGAGAGTGAGCTGCGGGCGCGGAAGGCCCATTCTCGGCGGTCCGTGCTCGAGTCGTGGTCGAGGCGATTGGCCAACCCCACGTGGGGGCTACGGACCGTCGAGGCGGTTTACCCGGTCTTTGATGACTGGGTGAATCGTGGCGAGGGACGTCTCACCTTTCGTCTGGTGCAGGTGCTGACCGGGCACGGATGCTTCGGGAAGTACCTGCGCCGGATAGGGGCTGAGCCGACGACGAGGTGTCACCATTGTGGACACGACCTGGACACGGCGGAGCATACGCTCGCTGTCTGCCCCGCTTGGGAGGTGCAGCGCCGTGTCCTGGTCGCAAAGATAGGACCTGACTTGTCGCTGCCTGGCGTCGTGGCGTCGATGCTTGGCAGCGATGAGTCATGGAAGGCTATGCTCGACTTCTGCGAGTGCACCATCTCGCAGAAGGAGGCGGCGGGGCGAGTGAGGGAAAGCTCTCCTCACTACGCAGAAACCCGCCGCCGCCGAGCAGGGGGTCGGGACCGGGGTCGTATCCGTGACCTGGCCCCCTAAGAGCTAGGGGTCCCACCCGTTTTGTGCGGGGAGGGACCCAGACGAGGGGTGGCGTGCTCTGCACGCTCACCCGCAATAGGAAGCCGGGTGATGGTAGACCGCGTTCCCCCGACCGCTCTGGGGGAAGGTGTAACGCGGCGCCATCAAAGCGGGCTCTCGGCCCGCTGAACGAGGGAACCGGTGGTCGTTTCGCTGGCGGCCACCGGTCCGGCGTCCATGGGACGGTGGGATGGATGTAATGTGCTCTGCGTCAACCCTGTCCCGCCGTTTCAATAGCCCCGACTGGGCTCCGGCCCGGTCCGAGGTAGGGCGCCGGTTGTGAGCGGCAGGAGTTTTTAGTGAGGTTCAACTCCCACATACCCCACCTGCCGCGCGGGTGGGGATCCGGCGATTTTCTCCTGTGGAAAAAAAAAAAAAAAAAAAAAAGCCTACACAAGCTATTTTACCATAAGAACGCGGACGTAAAATCCAATAAAACGTGAATTCATAATATAAATCGTACTAAATTATAATTACGCGAACGTTTCATACATATTTTAATGTGACCACACACATTTATGTGGGTAATTACGTAGAATGACGGCGAGGTACTTGACGTGAACAGTACACTCGATTCTCTAGTAAGTACATTACGTAATTAGCAATTACGTTGGATAAGTTTATTTCATTACAACGTCTCGGCACTTTAATGATTTTTCTTTAAATAATAAAATTTACCTCTTGTAATTATCATACGTGGACTGGAGTAATCTTAAAATGGATATTACGTTTAATTATGTTGATGAAGATTCATTTTATACTGATATCTGTCTTTCTAACGATTTGGTTTTAGATTATCTTAACGAATTCGCCCGCGTGAATCATTACGAATCATAGGAGACGCGTGCGTGTTGACTGGAAAAAGCTTCAGTAATTTCAATAAATCGGTGCATTTGGCCGATATTTTCTTTTTTTTTTATTGCTTAGATGGATGGACGAACTCACAGCCCACCTGGTGTTAAGTGGTTACTGGAGCCCATAGACATCTACGACGTAAATGCGCCACCCACCTTGAGATATAAATTCTAAGGTCTCAAGTATAGTTACAACGGCTGCCCCACGCTTCAAATCGAAACGCATTACTGCTTCACGGCAGAAATAAGCAGGGTGGTGGTACCTACCCGGGCGGAGTCACAAGAAGTCCTACCTAGTTATTCAGTTACTCATTAAAAATACGGGCAGATGAGAAATTTATTGTTGCAGTGGTTGTATTGGCTTTGCTTGATTCGGAACGCAGTTTTACCGCCAAGAAGAGTCGGTAAGAACTCAGAACTTGATTTTGTTTGTTAATATTATAAAAATAACAAAAAGCGAATAATAAAAACGCTGGATTGTGTCAAACTCTATTCTAAATTACACACGCCATTACAATTACATGTAAACACAGAGGTTGTACGGAAACCGCAGCGTGTAATATTTCGTACCGTCTCGCACGGGCTTTATAATTACATATGACTTCTGTGTTCCGCGCGTGGGCCGAAGCGTCATTGCTTATCTGTCAGAATAATGGATAAAAAATACATAGCTCGTAATCTAAAAAGTTGTTAAAAGAAATAATTAACTGGCTAATCCAACAAAGATTGTCGCGTTGAATTTCCATACATTTAGCTGTAGAGTCTAATTAAGCATGATTAGGCCTTTTACCATTGAATATAAACGTCATTCACAGCATTACCGATACTATTTTTTTTTTATATGGATACATTTTCATTTATATAATTTTTTTTATTGCTTTTGTAGGCAGATGAGCATACGGCCCACCTAATGGTGAGTGGTTACCGTCGCCCATGGACTTCAGCAATGCCAGGGGCAGAGCCAAGCCGCGGCCTACCGCTAATCATTGTAATTGGCAAGTCCGGATATATTTCACACAAGTGTTAAATACTTTCGAATGAAATTAATACTGTTATAAAGCTGGATAACTGGATCATCGAGTAGATTAACGAATTACATATTTTGAAAAATTGCAGAGCGCGTTGAACTAATAATTTGAAGACAAGAAAACTACCATACATTTTCTTTTAATGCAGTTTCATGGTTGAATAGAAAACTACTATAGAACCGATCAAATAAGTAATATATTACAGCCCAATATTTTCGCTGATATTAAAATAGGTCTGTAAGCTTATTTATATGGAACTAGTACTGTCCCGTCATTATCGTATAAATCAGAATCGATTCAACTCGTAATTGCACTGATATCGATGTATTGATAGATATCGCATGCGGACTCGGTAGGAAGTGTGGGGCCTTCAATATAAATTTATGAGATACTACGTTAGGCTTGCTGTTATGCCTGCTTAAATTTTGTTTTAGTATGTTTATTATGAGCCTATAAAACACCTAGATAAGAAGCCCGGTATATGCGACTGTGCTGGTACTGAAACCCCGCAGGCGGGTACCAATTTTTTTGAGGTTATATATATATATATAATATGTAGTTTATCAAATGTTCGTGAAAAAGGTGTTAAAGATAGTGTCATAAAAATCAAGCCCGCCAAAATATCATCATCATCATCATTCTCCTGCCCTTCTCCCAATCATCTGGTGTCAACCCAAGATGTTTTCTCCTTCCATACTCCTCTATCATATACCATTTCTTCACTCACTCCCCTCATACACATATCCTCTTTCACGAAATCCATCCATTTTTTCTTAGGTCTAAAGCCTTTCACATTCATAGTTAAAGCTCTTTTTGAAACCTCATTGTCAAACCCGCAAAAAATATAATTCTGGTAAGCATCGATGCCTTGTGAGCCCTCACGGATGGGGGCAGTAGCAGCAATAAAACGTTCCATTTGAATTGTGCCTTAGACCTCATGTCACAAGGTCAACAACAGTACGTTGTAATGACTATGTCTCCGATAACCACCTGTACCTGAAGCCAGTACCTGACCTTGATACCACAATACATTTGCTAGATTATAAATTAGGGTTGGACGCGAAATAATCGATTCTCCCTGAGACTTTAGTGATATGGAGTATTCCTTGATCCTAATCGGTTTTTTTTCAATGTGATACCATATTTCACTGATCAAAACCATCCCGCAAAGGAATAGTTGGAGCCACGCTTTCATTCACTCGAGTTTTTAAAGAGCATTATGTTGCTCTGAAATGAACTTCTCTCTCAGTTTTCATTGCGTTTCAATTTATACTCAGTTTATTGGTAGTTTTGTACATCAGTAGACAAAAGATTACATGTCACATAAATCAAATCGATATTCTAATATAGATTTATAATCGTCGTAAATCATTCGATTTTCGTGTGAAATCGATACCCAGATCAGCTGGTAGATTAAATATACATTTAATATATGTAATTTCGGGTAAATTTATCGATTATAATTTATAGCTTGATGAATTATTTTGCTCTATGGATGTACTATGTTTCCTGCTATTATTTGAAATAACGTAACTTATAATTTGTCAGGGTGATCTTTATTTTTGTTTGCTTCATTTTAGATCAAGAGAATTTAACTTTACAAATATTACTGCTATTACGCTGTAACTAGGTTTGAAATGTGTATTACAGAAAAAATACTAACAGTTCTGTTTTTCCGTTCTAATGCTGGAGAAAAATAAAAATATATTAATTAGTACGGTAGTAGAAGTAGTAATTATTCAACTGCCATCTGGTGTGGTGGTAAGTGACATGGTCACTACACAAGGGGGTCCCGGGTTCGAATCCCACCAGGGGAAGATATTTATATGATAAATATAAAAAATGACTTTTCCAGGGTTATGGATGCATATTAAATATATGTATGTGTATAATAAAAATCTTACATTTATTTCCGTTATCTGGTATCTGTAATACAAGTTCTTTACGAACTTAGCACGGGACCAGTTAACGTGGCGTGATTGTTAGTAAATATTTATTTATTATTATTTATTAGTACTTTACAAGCTCGGTAATACGAAAGAGTACAAAAAAGAGCAATACTTTTTACAAACAACTGTCTTTTTCCTATGTATAATATTTACGTAATTTTAATTCAAATTTATTTTCGGTTTACAATAAAATATACTACGACTCTGTTCTAAAAACAAATCTTTATTCAAATTAAAAAGCATACAACAAATTCTGAAAAGCACTATTTAACTAATTTATGTCCCTACACGCCTTATATGGTACACTAATTTTACGACAAGCACCACTGTACAAAAGCACCAGTCTAACACGAAGCTTTAAGTTTATGCAAAAAGCCCGCCGTGAGTGCGCGTTCGCCTGAAATAAATCAAGTATCGATACATCGAGTAATTACACCTTTAGGGCTTCCCCGTGACGTATCCCCACACTAGTCGTACATTATAACGGTTACTACTGTCCTACAAGGTATTGACGACAGATGCAAAAAAATACTTTAGGAATGCGTTTATGAAATGTTATATTGTTGATCTGTGATTGCCAAGTGGAAAGATTTAAGATGGTGGTAGAGTGCGTGTATTTGGCAAACATTTGGCAAACATTACGATTTGGCATCAAATTTTTTCTTATGATAAATTAACATAGAGTCAGTTCACGAATACTAACAATAACTATGACATCTGAATGTCCTTGTTCGACTAAGCGCCGTCCAGTGATAAAATGAATAAATCCACTTTTTTGTATTCCAATTATTTAATTTTTTCAAAATTTTTTATTGCGTAGGTGAGTGCACGAGCTCACGGCCCCTCTGGTGTTAAGTGGTTACCGGAACGCATAGACATCTACAACGTAAATGCCGTCACCCACCTTGAGATTTGAGTTCTAAGGTCTCAGTATAGTTACAATGTAGTTAAGTAAAGTTCACAAGCTGATCTCTGAATTCGATTTCTGGGCTGAGTCAATGTTTCTAATATAACTATATATATACCCGATGTCTGGCTGTACTTAGACAGTTGAACATAGAATTTTTGCAGATTTTTTTTTAAATATGTTTAAGACATCCGTTTTTTTTTTATTTGTAATTATCTCATCATTTAGCTAAAAAATTGACACAATTTAAGATCAGTTGTTGGTTTGTACAGAAGTAGTGCTGCCTCTATCAATATGTCATTGTAACTTGTAAATCGAGTTCTTGAGGAAAATTGCTCTAATAAACGCACGTTTTAACATATGCATAAGGAGCCCGAGGACAGAATCGATTATTATAATCGATAAGTTATCGATAGAAAAGACACATGAAAGCTCGACTATGTATGCAATTATTTCACGAATGAATAATGTCCGCTTTTATAATATGAATTATGTTGCTATCATTATACATTATAATAAAGATTAATTAAATATTACTTAAATAGTCATAAATAATTTAAAAGAGATAGATGCGTTCCTAAGTTTTTATTTGGTCAAAGCTTGGTGCTTCAGGTGTAATTTCTAATTGAACAACGAAAGCCTGAAATCTCTAGAAAAATGTACAGAAAAAATCGATTCCGTCTCTAAGAAATTTAAAGCTACATCAGAATATGTAATTTTTCTAATGAAATACGTACTTAACAATTGTTCACGATTGACTTCCACGGTTAAGGAATAACATCGTGTAATAAAAATCAAACCCGCAAAATTATAATTGGCGTAATTACTGGTGGTAGGACCTCTTGTGAGTCCGCGCGGGTAGGTACCACCACTCCGCCTATTTTTGCCGTGAAGCAGTAATCCGTTTCGGTTTGAATGGTGGGGCAGCCGTTGTAACTATACTGAGACCTTAGAACTTATATCTCAAGGTGTGTGGCGCATTTACGTTGTAGATGTCTATGGGTTCCAGTAACCACTTAACACCAGGTGGGCTGTGAGCTCGTCCATACATCTAGGCAATAAAAAAAATGTAACGCTGTAAAAATCCACGCTGTTTTATATTGTTTAAATTTTTTTGACCCAATCTTAGCTTTCAGTTACAAAAATAGGTTGTACAAATCATTAATGAATAATCTGAATCGAAAACAATGGATTGTTCTCTTAAGGTCCTCCAATCTTTTGTAACGGTTACGTGAAATAGCGTGGCGACGTGTGTTTCAAAATCGCAATATTATTTACACCGGCCAATTTGAGACCTTTCAATTTTATTATTATCATTACAGTCGCTATTATACAAAAGACGTGGATAAACGGTAGGCAGCGGCTTGGCTCTGCCCCTGGAATTGCTGACGTCCATGGGCGACGGTAACCACTCACCATCAGGCGGGCCGTATGCTTGGATGCCACGGGCAATAACTTTTTATTTTACGGGCAATAAAAAATAAAAATATCTTAGCCAGACACAGGTTAATCCGTTCAGTGGCACCTTCCAGCCTGCTTTTGAAAAGTCATCAATACACCTAGACTGGGAGCGTCCCAAACAACGGTAACCACTTCGCCATCAACTCAAGAACATGTGTGCTACCTTCAGCTTTCTTTTAGGAGACCCATCGATTATCTTACTTGTGGTACTGTACTTAAACCATTACTGGTGGTAGGACCTCCTGAGTCCGCACGGGTAGGTACCACTGCCCTGCCTATTTCTGCCGTGAAGCAGTAATGCGTTTCGGTTTGAAAGGTAGGGAAGGGTAGGGCAGCCGTTGTAATTATACTGAGAACTTAGAACTTATATCTCAAGGTGGGTGGCGCATTTACGTTGTAGATGTCTATGGGCTCCAGTAACCACTTAACACCAGGTGGGCCGTGAGCTCGTCCAAGCATCTAAGCAATAAAAATAAATGGTTCTCTTTTGAATAGCCTTGTTTTTGAAGTTCTTGATAAACGAAATCCCAACATACCTCGACAGTAAAGATTACTTTGCCTCCAAATAGAAACATTACTAGACATTAGGCCATATCAAGTTTGTGGGAGCAACCCTGAATATCTCAAAATACGTACACTTTTTTTTTTTAAATAAATTATCTACGAAATACACGTTATCTTTTCAAACGACGAAATGTAGGTAACCTTGAAATGAGAATAAAAGTGAACTGATAATAATAACACTGTCATTAGAAGTGACAACCCTGTGTTTAGTCCACATTCACGTATGTGCGTCAGACATTCCTATGACATAATCACTGCACGCGTAATGAGTATGTTTCGCGGTTGTAGAACTGTTAAGGAGAAGACTGTCACAGTTATTTAAATTACATTTTTTTTATTGTATACATGGGTCGACGAGATCACAGCCCATAGACATCTACAACGTAAATGGTGCCACCTTGAGATATGAGTTCTAAGGTCTCAGTATAGAGTTACAACAGCTGCCCCACTCTTCAAACAGAAACGCATTACTGCTTCACGGCAGAAATAGGCAGGGTGGTGGTATCTACCCGTGTGGACTCACAAGACGCCCTACCACCAGTAATTACGCAAATTATAATGTTACGGGTTTGATTTTTATTATATTACACGATATTATTCCTTCACCGTGGAAGTCAATCGTAATCATTTGTTAATTACGTGAAATTCATTAAAAAAATTGGTTGCGGGATTCGAACACCGGTGCATCACTCAATACGAATGCACCGGACGTCTTATCCCTTAAGCCTTGTTCGGACTAGGCGAGTATTTTAGTCGAGTACCGAGTAATTTAGTGGCTAAACTACTTGCTACTCGCCCGAAAAAATAGAACAAAACGGATTGACTTGATTAAATTATTTACTAACCTACTCGACTAAATTTTTGGTGCTCAGACACATTTAGCTACTAAAATACTCGGTACTCGACTAAGATACTCGCCTAGTCCGAACAAGGCTTTAGGTCACGACGACTTCAAATTTACATTATGGGTGTCTACAGGCTTCGGTAACTTACACCTTAAAAATTCATTGAAGTAACGCCTCGCCTTAACAATTACCCGGATAAAACTTACATAATTATGTCAAAAGTTAATTGAATAATCTGTGTAAATACGTACAGATTACAATCGATAAACAATGTTTTATTCGATTAAATTATACATATCGATATCACGATCGATTTGATCGCGTAATGAAGTTGTCTCGAGCAAAAGTATTTTTTTAAGCTCACACATGATTATAGTACGCGTGCCGGATTGAATTTAATTCGAGTGATTATCGAATTTAATTCGATTATTTGAAAGCTAAATGGCATGCAACCTTCGAGCAGGATAACTGGTTCTAGAAATGCCCTATTTTAACATTTTGATTTAAAAAATCTCTTGTTTCTTGATAATCGTCTTCTTCGTTAAAATGTTAGTGATTCTATCTACTATATATACCATGGAAATAAATAAACTTTGAACACAAGCAAGATAAGGCACAGGTTATACTGATGAAACGGCAATATGTTTTGTTTTGATTAATGTTTCAATAGGTGAATGAACTCGTGGCCTACCCGATATTTCATAGCTGTAAGCGGAACCCATAGACCCGCCGCAATTGAAATGTATGGCCTAAATCTCAATCGCGTAGTAAAATAGCTCTCTGCCTATCTAGAGAAAAACAAAGAGGAATTATAAAGAAAATGTACTCTAAGCATAATCTCATAGATTATTAGCGTTCACAATAAAATCATACGGCAGCTTCGAATGCTAAGGTGTGCTCTCGCATGTCCCCACTGCTCTCGAATTCCGTAAAGAAACATTTCGCAATATATGGCGCTCTGAATTACATTACCTTGCATTAAAATTTACAGTAATACTATGGAAATTATGGTGACTCGAATACTGTGGTACTTCGGATTTAAATGGGACTTCAAATTACTGGTGGTAGGACGTCTGGTGAGTCCGCACTAGTAGGTACCACCACCCGGCTTATTTCTCCCGTGGAACGCGTTTCGGTTTGAAGGGTGGGGCAGCCGCTGCACTGTTAAAAGTGAGAGCTTAGAACTCATTTCTCAAGGTGGGTGGCGGCATTTACGTTGTAGATATATATGGGCTCCGGTAACCAGCTAACACTAGATGGGCCCTTGGCCACCCATCTAAGTAATAAATAAAAAAATACGTTTGGCAAAATTTCGAATAATTACAGATAAAGGATGTTTAAATATAAACATATATGTATTCGTAACAGTAGACTACCTTTTTACTCTTCTCTCAGGTCAATCTTTCGCTTAAAGATTATCGGGAATTCGAACAAAAAAACCGCCAATTGCACTTACGTATTTGCATAATTGTTTTCATATGATGTATTGTTTTTTTGATGATGATGATCATGATAAACAAACTCTACCTTGCTCGACAAAAAAAAGTATTATTCAATAAAACAAGAGTAGGTAAATTGAGTTCTTTTTTTGGTCTTACACACTACACTTACTTACACTGCATACTGTTTATTTGTCGTAGGCTGTGCGTTGAAACATGACCATCCTATTGGCTTATTTATAAATAGCTATATTTTAATAAATATGATGAAAAAAATAGAAAAAAAATGGTTTGACAGTTGGATGAGCCCTCACGGCCTGGTCTTAAGTGTTTAACGAAGCTCAGACATCAGCAACGTAAATGGCACCACCCACCTTGAGAAATGAGCTCTAAATCTCAGTTTGCTTGTACAACGGTTGTCATAATGGCAGATATAGACGGGGTGATGGTACCTACCAGGGCGATCTCACAAGACATATCATCAGCATCAGATAGTTGGGCTTCGGCGGGGTTCAACTTATCAACGTATTTCATACATTAACACATTTTTTTTTTTTTTTTTATTGCCTAGGTATGTGGACGAGCTCACAGCCCACCTGGTGTTAAGTGGTTACTGGAACCCATAGACATCTACAACGTAAATGCGCCACACACCTTGAGATATAACTTCTAAGGTCTCAGTATAGTTACAACGGCTTCCCCACCCTTCAAACCGAAACGCATTACTGCTTCACGGCAGAAATAGGCGGGGCGGTGGTACCTACCCGTGCGGACTCACAAGAGGTCCTACCACCAGTAATTACGCAAATTATAATTTTGCGGGTTTTTTGATTTTTATTACACGATGTTATTCCTTCACTGTGGACGTCAATCGTGAACAATTGTTAAGTACGTATTTCATTAGAAAAATTGGTACCCACCTGCGGGATTCGAAGACCGTTGCATCGCTATATACGAATGCACCGGACGACTTATCCTTTAGGCCACGACGACTAATATCTTTACGACGCAAAGAGGGAAGGTGGTTGGTTCCCAAAAAATTAGGGTTTTTTTTTAATCCTACCTATGCCTGAGAGGCTATATCAGCGTTACCCTAGCGAGTAGGTGACCTCTCAGGGTTCAAACTGGAGGTATTACGAACACTGGCCCTGGCAAGAGCAGTGCTTCGCCGAATCTACTCCCGGTATCGGAAACGCGACCCACTGATAAGATCCGGTGGAAACTCAGTGTGTCTGTGGGTTAATTTACTCGCCGAGCTCTTCGTCATAAGCGACGGGCTTGGCGAGGACGATGACCGGTGCTTGAGGTACCTAAAAGCACCGTTAATGGATCGGGAGGAACCGCAAATACAATTAGAGTATAATTTTACATACGAAAATCATATTAAATTCCACAAAACACGGGCAAAATAACAAAAGATGCTGGCAACACCACACGACTCCGCCCTAAGGTAACCACCTATTACCTCTCGCTACTGAACAACCTTGGCTCAGCCAACCATTACCTACGCAAGCTCTACATCACCTGACAGCGCGTCGACAACGTGAATTATCATCATAAAATTATCGTACTCACGAGCCCGGAGCTAAAACTAACAAGCGAACTCCGTCATAATCCTTACGCCATATTTCCTTTAATAAAACAGATGAAGGACTGCGTTAAAAATAGGTTTTGTATCAAACTGGGCTTAGAATAGATTCGGATTTTTATGCAAAGCAAACGATTTTTCTTCGCACATTTGAATTTGACACGCAAAGGGTTTATTACCTATGGATCTAGAAAATCGCAACTTAATCTTCGTCTGTGTATTTGTGCGTTCATGTGCCTTAATTTAAACAACGAATAAATCTATTATGACATCTATTTGAAATATCCGAGAGTGACATTATTTAAATAAAGATTTTTTTTTTATGATTGAAGGGTTACTTGTGGCCTTTTCCAGTTTAACCAGGACAGGTCGACGAGCAAAGGTTTAGCCAGGGTTAAATAAAGCTATTCTCATTCACTATGCACTGTTCCTGAGATAATTATTTATTAAATATTAAAGCAAACAAAAAAAAATCGTATCGTGGTATTCATATTTATTCTAACCAACATCTATACATCTAACATCTATACATAAATACAGATTATATTTTAAAAGTATCGAACTAGACTCCCGAGGCATAGTGCTTCTAATCTCGACTATTACTCTACCGTCGAGATTCCAGACTCCAACTACGGTAGTTAGTTCACGGTAAATTTTTAAGATGACTCCTCGCGTCGGTGATGTATCGTATCGGACTAGGAACGGGCTATTTGATAAATCGTATGTAAGTGGTCCGCAATCTGTCACGGGCTAAGCTGTGTTGCCGAGCTACTTTTTAAATTCACCCAAAAAATTACTAAATATACAATTTTTTCGGGAAAATTTACTTGCGTAACTATTTGTTTTATTTACCGGGCTTTATGCTCGACTTAGATGGATTGATCAACTAATATCGATTAGTTTTCAAGAATAATTCATTTCAATTTACTTTAGCAATTTCGTTCAACAATAACTTACTCTAAGTTATCAAAATACATTTTACGAATTCAACAACAGTTTCTATGTTCAAATAAAATAAAAACTATTAACTATTATTTTGCCATCATAGCCCAATAAGCTTACGGCAATCTAATGTTGAGTGGTCAATTATTATCATTTATACAAAAAAAATTACAAAATCGTCACTCGCAATTTTCCCCTTAAAACCTCATTTAAATTCAAAGTTGGTAACACAAAGATAACTTCACATCACACGCGGGATGCTACTTTAATTAATCATAGATACTTATGCGCCGTGTCAAGTAATATCATTCAACTTAAAACGATATTAATTCTTTTTAAATCACAATATATTTAATATGTTAAGCTGGTGGTACCGCAGTTTTGGTTAGTAATAGAAAATAATGTAAGATCAATCGAATTTATAATACCACCACGCTATTTCTGCCGCAAACCAGTCATGCGGTCCGGTTTTAAGATCTTCCAGCGAGGGGTCCGGATGTTATTGTTCGAAACTTGCATATACGCAAACATATCTTGGAGGCGTCATTAGCAAAATGATCTGCCTATTTCTGGCGTGAAGCAGTAATGCGTTTCGGTTAGATGGGCACTTTGCTCTGAAAAAATACTTTTATACATAGTGAGCTATTTTCATTGTAACGGGATGCGAAATATATATATCAATTTTGAGTGATGAGTTAAATGGTAAATGTATCAATTTTGAGTCTATTTATAAGTTAAATGGTAAATTAATGAAAAAAAATGTTTTTAGGATATGCTCTATGCAAATACAAACATGCAAATACAAAGGGAATAAAGTACATAATCTTTGAATTCTTAAATCAACCAGATTTTTATAAAAATGTACATACATATTAAAGGTTAGGAAATATTTTATGTAAAAAAAATTATATTTATTTATATATACTCGTATATAGTCGAAAAATCAACTAGGTCAGAGTGATTTACAACGGCTGCCCCACCCTTCAAACCGAAACGCATTAACGTTGTAACTATACTGAGACCTTAGAACTTATATCTCAAGCTGGGTGGCGCATTGTAGATGCGTTGTAGATGTCTATGGGCTCCAGTAACCACTTAACACCAGGTGGGCTGTGAGACCGTCAACCCATCTAAGAAAAAGAAAAAAACAGTCATCCGTCAAATATCTTGTGTTCCTTGATAAGTACAGCCATACGGTATGCTTAGAGCGTTGATCCCATATGTCAGCTGATTTTTAAATGTGACACAATATACACAATTCAATACAATAGGATATTCGACCTGGTATTAGCCGGGATAGTCTTTATGTTTTCTACATTCAAATAAGACTCGATCTTCTAGATCGTTGCTAAAACAAAAAATAACCCAATTTCTAATTGCATTTGGACTATAATTGTATGGGATAAATCATTAACAGACCCGGCCCGAGACTGTACAGCAGATAAGCGGTACAATACGTGTTCAAAGGCATCCCATGTGTCAGCTGATTTTAAATGTAACACAATATACACAATCGATATTCGACCTGGTATTAGCCGGGATAGTCTTTATGTTTTCTACATTCAAATAAGACTCGATCTTCTAGATCGTTGCTAATATAAAAAATAACCCAATTTCTAATTGCATTTGGATTAAAATTGAATGGGCTAAAACATTAGTAGACCCGGCCCGAGACTGTACAGCAGATAAGCGGTACAATACGTGTTCAAAGGCTGTAAGTCGGCTAAAAGGTCTCACTCGTACCTTATCAGTACACACAATTGTTCCGCACCGTACGATTTCAATTCGCATAACACTATTTAATGTATTCTATTTTAATTATAATAAATCTAGTAAACTTGATTTATGCTGGCTTCAGAGTTGCTTAATCGTTTTTACGTGTATTTTAATTGCCACTATGTATGTATAAAGAGACTAGTTGCTTCAACAGCATAGTTAACAGTTTAAATAGAAAATAAGGATGTGTGTATTTTTGTCCGTCGTTTCTCAAACTTGAGACAGAAAATAGGTTTTTTTTTTCACTATTTGGGGTGGCTTAAACGACAAAGGGAAGATCTTCCACCGAGCGGGTGATATTTACTCGATAGACCGACGATCCGAATGCTATTTGTTCGGAACTTGTATTTATGCAAGCTTGTCCTGAAAATGTCGTAAGCGAAATTCAGGCATCTGTCAAATATCTTGTGTTCTGTGATGGCTACCGCCACAACTATTACGTTACAGACCTAATTTAATACAATAGTAATGTGAGTGAAAATTCGATTTTCGAAAGTAATTGTTTTAATTCTAGAACTATCTCCCTGGCATTGAACACTAACATATAAACTTGCAACAAACCACAGTTGGGTCATTGAGCTAACTAATTGCATACAAACAAAAGAGAAAGTTAGCAATGAAAAACTTTACTTAACGTTACTGGTGATAGGACCTCTTGTGAGTCCGCACGGGTAGGTACCACCACCCCGCCTATTTCTGCCTTGAAGCAGTAATGCGTTTCGGTTTGAAGGGTGGGGCAGTCGTTGTAACTATACTGAGACCTTAGAACTTGTCTCAAGGTGGGTGGCGCATTTACGTTGTAGTTGGCCATGGGATCCAGTAACCACTTAACACCAGGTGGGCTGTGAGCTCGTCCATCCATCTAAGCAATAAAAAAAAACAATATTAATGTGAGCTAAAAGTTCGAAAGTAATTGTTTTCATTCTAGAACTATCTTCCTGGCATTGAACACTAACATATAAACTTGCAACAAACCACAGTTGGGTCATTGAGCTAACTAATAGCAAACAAACAAAAGAGAAAGTCAGCAATGAAGAACTTAAGCATTTAATTAAACTCTAAGCCATCATATTTGATTCAATAACAAATAATACTGTAAAGAGGCGGTCGCAGCATTAAGTTACACAAGCTCGGATCGCTTCCTATAAATTGGTCCCATTAAAATAATGCCCACAGTACTAATCATACGGGCTCGCGCAGATCCGCACTGATACGTCGATAGCGATCGTTGTGATGAATGGTAGCCGTTGCGGCTGTATGTCTTTGTTGTTTTAAAACAGCGCAATCTGTGGAGTTTCTGTTGTAACTATTATTTTTTTAATTGTCATAATTCCACAAATAAATCGTCATTTAAAAAAGTAGGCTTTTTTATTGCCCTTGTAGGCAGACGAGCATACGTCCACCTGATGGACTTCAGCAATGCTAGGAGCAGAGCCAAGCCGCTGCCTACCGTTGTAGTTGTCGAATAGCAAGCAAATGAGATTAAACTATTATATATTTAAAACAAAAATAATAATTAAAATACAAAAATAATTTAGATTGTTTCACGGAACTTACAGCTTTGGGAACCTTTGTACCTACGAATAGCATCAGCCAAAACCCAAGTATATTTTATTTCTTAATGGCATAATATGAGTGACATTGAAAACTAAGCTTTATAGTCCAATCAATACAGATCCATTACAATATTAGCAATCTGTAATGCAAGCCCTTTCGCAGTGTAAATAAAGGATATGTAGTATGGCTGGTATTCGTGACCTTCAATTGGCATTTACGAGCAGGTGATCTGTTCACTTTGAATAAGAAAGAATTAAACAACTAATTTATTTTTATTTAAAGAAATCATAATGTAACAACATGCTTTGGCGGCTCTACGCATTTCAAAAACACATTGTCGACGGCGCGACACGGTGGTAACCGTAGCAAGCGATAGATGTCCTGACTGCTGGTAATATATCTAAGTGTAGTACCGGTCGACCTGTAGATGAGATATCGTGAATGGTAGTTCAGAAGCGCTAAGACCAGGCGGTGAGAGAACTCGCCTGAATTCTTCGGGGTCGACTGTTGCGAATGTATTGGAAAAGTTATTTATTGTTTACCGAAACTGCTAAGAGTTTCACCATTTACTAACTAACCTTAGCATTCAGTAATATTATAGAAAATGGCGGGAATGTGGCTCGACAAATTTCTATTATTGTAAATGTAAAATTTTAACACCAAATTGTTACAAGCACCCTTTAGGCCGCTTTTGGAAGCGTTAGAAGCATTTAAAAAATATATTATTATAACTTTATCTATAACTAGGACAATGTCGGCTTCCAATGGAAAAAGGATTTTTCAAATCGGTCCAGTAGTTTCGGAGCCTATTCGAAACAAACAAACAAACAAATCTTTCCTCTTTATAATATTAGTATAGACGAAATGCTCTGGTTGATGTGAAATGGTTAAAATACGAGCGATTCACTAATAAAATCTTTGAGTTTGAATACATTTAAAGGTGATTTCATGAAAGCTAACGCCTTACATTGCTCACCTACATATCTTTAAGGTTTCAACAACAAATATGGCCAGGCTGCGTTGTAGCCAATAAACTAAAGTGTCCGTGCTAGTGATAAATTTGTACCAAATACCGGTGTCCCTTATCAAGCTCGATCTGGTATCGGACCACATCGCACATGATCCATTTGGTCACGCCTAATCTACCGTAACGCGTTTGAGTAATGGCGGCTCCGATCAGTATTGTGGGCTTTTTCGAATGGGGAACTCTTCAGTTGGTAAAAATAAAACTAGTTTTCGAAAAATTTTCATCCATTATTTACCGAAAGATTTTACAGACGAATCAAATCAAAAAGATTTTTTTATACTAAGAGATCTCAGCAATCATTTTTATTTCATTATGTTTAGATAACACATTACGAACAAAATTTCACCACTGAGAAAATTCGGTAATATACTCAGAGCTTTTACAAACAAATTTATTATTTCATATCATATTATTAATACTAATATCCTATTTATATAGCTACGTTGGTTTTTATAGGTCTTTTGAAATGTATGTGTATTTAGTAGTGTAGAACTTGATAACAATGAAAATTACAATAATATATAAAATACCATCATTATCATCATCATCAACAGCCCACAGTCGTCCACAGCTGGACATAGGCCTCTCCCAATCTACACCACTCAGCCCGGTCTGCGGCTCTCCTCATCCACTTCTTGCCGGCCACCGTGTGGAGGTCATCGCACCATCTAGCCAGGGGGCTATATAAAAATATACAGCTTGTAATATTATTACAAATGCAAACTACATAAATAAGTGTTGTAACATTTTCTATGTTTTAAATATCGTGTCTTTTATTCTTTATGCAGTTAGGCCACTACGTGGGGTTTTTTTTTCATTTAAGTCAGTATCATACGTCATGTTTGCAATGACACTCCGCTCCCTCAAATCCGCTTTCACACAATCCATCCAAGTATTTTTAGGACGCATCCTCCTCATATTACTGTCTACTTTCGTGCCCATGGTCTTTGTGACCACACGATCATGATCAGAATGTTGTTTCGTGATTCATAACTTAAAAAAAAAACTCACCATTTACGTCCAATAAAAGAGATCTCGCCTGTAATTTTTTTTTATTTCATATCACCGACATAAACCGAACACAGCATCATAAACTTAATTGAAAACATCTAGGCACATTAAAACTAGCCTAAGAACCTAAAGCCATGTACTAATTAATTAAATTTAGAACGGCTAATGCGATACTAAAGTTTTCGAATTTAATTATTGTCTATAATATAAATGTAATTTGACCAATTGCAGTAAATGTCGTAAGTGGAACGCACCTTATCACGCGAGTACGTGCAGCCAAGGCCTGCGATTGCCTCTGTGTATACGAAGTACGAAACTATTATATTTTATTGCTTAAAATGTAAATCGCGTTTATCTACATGGTGCTCCACTGTATTTTTTTTTTCAATATTCGAGCAGATGTTTATCCGTCACTTGGATTCAGACCAAAAATCAAAGTCTCTTAAAACAGAGTTTTAGAATTAGAATTTGTAATTTTAGAATTAAATTCGAATATAGAATTAGAATATTGACCACTTAACATTGGGTGAGCTGTACGATCGTCCATTCATTTAAGAAAATAAACTTGGAAGGTTTTCGACACATATCATTAAAATTAAACTAATTTTTTTCGTGTATTTTCTTTACTTTCTGTAAGTCCGTTTCCCATTTGGCAAAGGCTTCCTCCATCCTAGTTCATTCTGATCTCTCTGGCTACTTTACTCTATTTATGCCTGCAGCCTGATATTATCGTCCCATCTTTTTTTGTTTCCTGCCTCTTTTCCTTTGGATACCAGTGTCTTGTCCTGACCTTTCCTCGTTCAATTATCTAGTGTACATAAAAAAGTATAAAATAATGTAGTATTTTCATGGATCATCGTGAGTTGTAGACATAACCAAAACCCCTTTTACGGTTTAATATCGTCATTACATTATTTCCGACATTTCATATACTCCGTTATCACCGACGACTTAATATTCAGGTCTGAAGTGTGACGTGAGATTCACGCTACAATCTCTAAGTCGTCAGGTTTGAGCCCCGTGAGCTCACCTAGTTGTTAGGTTATGCCATAAGCTTAAGTAGGAAGAAAAAAAAAATGTCTTTGACGTTCTTCCGAAATAAATTAATTCGGTCAAAAAACATCATGCTGTACATAAAAAAGTGTGGTGTATCGACGGACGCCCGTGGCTTGGTTCATCCGTCACCCACTACCTGAATTCCTGGGTCATGTGCCACGCTTATTGCCCGACGCCCGCTGTGAAGTCATTTGTCAACATACATGTACAAATTGATGTCGTACATGAACTAAGGAATACTTTTAGCTATAAAGCTAAATCTAACGAAAACTCTAAATGTTTTAATCGAATTAAAAATAGACTTTAAAATTTACTTAGGCTATTGCGAATTATGACGTCATTGTGTATGTAGGTGACTAAGTTACACAACAATGAAAACTAGACGATAACGTTTTTTGAATAGTCAATTAGATAACATGTAATGTGTTCCGTTGTAAATTTACATATTATGCAACATTTTTGATATTTTTTCACAGGCGTTCATATTAATACCGGTCACCGTCCTCGTCGAATCCATCGCTTGCGAATTAACCCATAAGACACAGCCCACTGAGTTTCTCGCCGGATCTTCTCAGTGGGTCGCGTTTCTGATCCGATGGTAGATTCTGCGAAGCACTACTCTTGCTAGGGTCAGTGTTAGCAACGCTCCGGTTTGAGCCCCGTGAGCTCACCTGCACACGTTAGAGTGAAGCTGAAATAGCCTCTCAAGACTATCAGCATAGGTAGGAAAAAAAATTATAATAATAATAATTAAACGATAAAAATAGTTTCGTGAACGTAAACGCGATTTTTTTTTTATTTATTGCTTAGATGGGTGGACGAGCTCACAGCCCACCTGGTGTTAAGTGGTTACTGGAGCCCATAGACATCTACAACGTAAATGCGCCACCCACCTTGAGATATAAGTTCTAAAGTCTCAAGTATAGTTAGTTACAACGGCTGCCCCACCCTTCAAACCGAAACGCATTACTGCTTCACGGCAGAAATAAGCGGGTTGGTGGTACCTACCCGTGTGGACTCATAAGAGGTCCTACCACCAGTAAATCAAATTGTAAATTAATTCGAACCTTATAGGTACGAATTGAGTAAAATAAACGCGTGGCTAAATCGTATTAGTGATATTAATTATATTTTCTATTGGCTTGGATACGTATCGTAAAACAGACAATGATCTATCTGACTTTTGTTTTTATTGCTTTGTCTTACAGGGTTACAGCGCGCGATATCTTACAGCTCTCCTCGGCAATCGTTCTTAAGCAAATATCGTTTTGTTGTCACCGAAACTATTGACGCAATAGCTCCTATAACCGCTTAATAACGGGTGGGACATGAGCCGTTCTAGACAATTGAGTCGTCTATTATCAAAGGTGGCAATCTGTGCATTTGGACAAAAAAATGTTATTGATATGTCAATACAGATTGATTTGAATATAATCGTCTCCTTCAAAGAATACGGTTCAAAACCTGCATTAAATAAAGGTTAATACTTAACCTGTTATTTATCTAAGATGTCGTTCAGAAGAGTTTTGTTACTGCCATGGGAATACAAAGTCAATAATTCGTTTTTCTGATTTACCAATAATTGTCCAAAAGTCACATTGCCGGCTTTGATAATAGTCGACTCAATTACAACAAGAAAAGTTGAATGAACTCTCTTAATATGTATACAAAATGGATTAAGCTCAAGGGAATTAACAATATGGAGAACTTTGTTAAGTTTAAGATTATATAAACGAATGGGCGTAACCAGTTATCATAATTTATTTTATCAATGCACTGGTCGTTTCTTTGGCGTTGGAAACTGGAACAGTATTACATGTTCTGCATCGAGATTTATTTAGAACACTTGCATCGGCCATTCCGTGTTACTTGGATTAACATATCTCTAGATTTGATTATACGAAACATTTGGTGTTAAGTAGGCACTGGAGCGTGTATATATCACAAATTGAATGTCGCCACTCACCTTGAGGCTAGGGCTGATATCAAAGTCTCTCTGGCCGAAGCCCGTGAGCTCACCTACACATTCGATGAAGCTGGTATAACCAGAAGTTACTAGCAGCAGGAAAAAAAAACCTTGATACATGAGGTCGAAGTTTCGGTTGTATTGTTTTAAGACTTATCGGACCTCATATAAGTCTCTCGGTAGAAATAGGGGGTAGAAAAGTGCACTTATGCCAGTACTATGCCACTAATGCCAGTTGACGATCATATACTTAGAGAATGCTGCGGCCCATTGTCAGGTGAATCCCTTAGTCACCTTGTAGGGTTCTTGTTGCCCACAAAAACAAGAATACGAGTATTGATGCTATTTTAGACAAAGATCATGTGCCAAACTAAAACGTTTTCAAACAGACATATTTTCTTTATTACGATACATCATACGTTGTGATTTTATCACCGATTCGAATTCACCGAACTGAATCAGCAAGAAACTCATGATTTGCTTTTGCTTGTCTCTCTCTCTCTCTCTCTCTCTCTCTCTCTCTCACACACACACACACACACACAAACACACACACACACAACATATTCAAATACACACTCACTTATATCCTGTTATTTAGTACCAAGTCCGAAAAGTACGTCACAAGCGCTTTACACCTATATTATAAAACCCAATACAAGCTACACTTAGTACCTAGATCACTGAGAAACTGTCTTTATTTCATCAGTTTGTTTGGAAATAAAATATACGTTTTCTCGAAGCCATTCTTCCAATATATGTGCATGCCTAAAACACATAAGAGCGATGGTCCAAAAAAATCTACGCAACGCTTAGTTCGTCAATCAAATAGATCAACTAAAGACCAGTTGTCGAAAAATCCCATTGCGTCTTCGTCAAAAGCCCAACATAAAGACACTGAGTCCGTTCGTTGCTTTAAATAATTCAGTCGCGCCGTTATCCACTGTGATGCTCATTTGCATGTTTCAGACTTCAACCGTAACTGAGGAAGTCACAGTGATTTACATAACTCATGACTGTAAGCTGCGCTGAATCACCGCTAATCTTGAACCGGGGATTGTGTTTTGAGAGTACGTTTCAATGTTGAACCCGTACTTATCGTGAACAACAACGCACTATCGTTTGCAAGGCTCCAGTTCAATATCACGCATATTATTTCCCAATTATGAACAAAAATCCACGTTTCTCTGTAAGACCAAGAATTTCGCTCATCAATAATTCAGAATAACTATCAAAGTCTCGGGTTCTTAACCACGGATATGGCTCGACAACTCTCAATTTTTCCGTCCTTAATCCTTTACCGAGCTCATTTAGGCGAGTTTTAATCTCAATCTCACCTCATTACCGGCTCCCGAATACTCGGAATAGCCAATTTCGCCATTAATTACGGGGGCCCTCGTACCCTTTTCGAGTAAAAATAAATTATAACTCATTTATCGTAACGCCGCGCTGCCTTCGTTGAAATAAATAGCTGTCACGCCGGTTCGCACACAGAAATAAAGTGACGTCGTGAAATAGCCTTTCACGTTAACGTTAACGGCGGGGAGGCCACGCCCAGTGACATGCGCACTCGACCACACACGCCTACATGTATGCCACATACGCCGCGTCACCTGACTCCGCCACATGCATGCCGTATACGCGATGGGCGTACTCTCTGATGGGCGTGCCACATGTGCTCTGACACCGTACACGGCTGCAGATAGGCCCCACGTGAAAAGGGAAATAGCCGATCACGTTCAAGTGTGGTCTACACATGATTCGCGAGAGGCACGCATTGGCCCGAAAACCGGTCTCGGAAAACGGAACGAGGAAAACGAAAAACAATTCTGCCCACCTGCGGCCGCAATTATCGGTGCGAGCCGCGGAAAATTGCGAGGCGAACGCCGAACTGACACTCGTGGAACTTCCTCAAAATAAAACTCGGTGAAAGTTCAACCGGAAAAGAAAGAAAACGCGAAAATAAAAAAGCCATTGACTCCGCAGTCCGGCCCGAAAGTTTTAGACGCCTTTTTAAACATTCCCGCGGACGAAATCACGGCCGGGAAGAGGATTTTTTTTATAGCCCGAGGGATTTTCAGCGCTCGTTTCAGTCAACTAATTAGAGCAAGTTCTCGCGAAACTAAATTAATTGTAAACACAGACGTATAAACGACATTCGTTCGCTTAATGTTCGAAGAAACACCTTTCAGCTTGACGCAGTATTTAATGTATAAAACGTGGATTCCAAGTAATCGAAAGACACCTTCAGGGCTCTCTTAGGCAACAATATGGCAGAGTGTTACGTTGGATCAATAATAATATATAGGCTAAGGAAACGCGAGCACAGAGCAATACTGCTCCCAGAAGCGTACATAGGCGAGAGCGAAAACAAATCAGTGCCAGGGAGGCGCAAATTGAGCACGTACCCGTTCCGGCTAATTTTATTTTGCAATTACATCCCCCCCTCCCCGTACTCCGGCCTGCTTCACCCCCTCGCCCGCGTCTCCTTGCTAATACAACATTCTTAGCGACAGCCAGTTTTGGGACAGAGCTGGGAAATAAAATGTATAAATGCTATTTTGTGATTTGATTTTTTTTTGGTTCAAAACTTAAATTGGTCGGAAAAACATACCTAAAATACACAACAACACGTCTGTATAATCTAAAGACAGATTTTCAATTGATTTCTCACAACACAAGCACATATAAAAAAATTACGCAAGTCTAAAACAAACTCACGATATGAAAATAGTTCACCTAAACAACATGCATTTGCTTGGTGTAAACAGATCAAAATAATTAAAAATATTTTTCATGATTTACACATTATATTTCGTCAATACACTCGTCGACTTCAGTACAATGATGATATTTGGACCAGACCCATGAGATTGGTATACGACCAATAAAAAAATCGGTATAGTGCTACATAGATTCGCTGGGACAAAAAACAGGGTATGGTAATTTTTATCACAGATTAAAATTGAGCTTATAATAAAAACAGTGGCCTTGTCTACGCGTAGTGCGTTCTCTGTCATCGGTTACTCTGCGCCCTCCCTCTGTAAAAAGGTTGTAAGAAGGCGGTGGACACCCCCTGCCGCGGGGGAAGGCGATCGTCTCCGCAACCCTTTCGCTTTTACTCCCGGTCAAAAGGATGATGTCTTTCTAAAAAAAATCATAAGACTTTTTTTTTCTAGTGAAATTATGTGTTCGGGAATTTTGGATACGTGAACAAACTTTCAGGACTTACTCAAAGTACTCATTAAATAGATTTCAAATAAGGCATTTTTTTTCTTTTACACACTTTCCGAGAATGCATCGCATTGCGATTACAAGGTTACCAATTACAACAAGAATAAGATGTGCTTTTGAATGTTGAAAATTTGAATTTTCATACTAGTACATACGTACTTATATCCGTCAATATACACACATGGCTTCACAAGAAGATACTAAAATACCAACCTCACTGACGTCTTCAAGTCAATCAAAACATTAATATATAATAATAATATATAAGGATATGAGCTTATCAATAAATTTTATAATTAGAATAATAAATTGACAAAAAATATCACAAAAATTAATAAAATTTACCAAATTTCGAACACCCTGTACTCGCTAAGCTTCTCGCATTTCTTCGTCGCTTCTTAAAGTGTTTTACATACAGGCGCGGACAGCTGTGTGCGTTCGTAAATACGCAATGTGTGGGTAGGTACGCATTTTTGCCCCCTCTGCTCCCCCAAGAAAAATACCTTACCCCTTTTACACCCACTTTGATGTACCGGTGGGCCTCTGCTAAAGAAGATATGAGACTTTTTCAAAAAGCTTAATTTAAATGAGCCGCTTGGGACGTTTCAATGGGAATATTCCTTAATTTAAGTACTATCTCGAGGAAAGAAAACGGGGTTATTTTAATTGGTATCGAATTTCTATTGAAAAATGTTTCTTTAAGTTTTTTATTTGTTCGATAGGAGTTAAGTATTCTAAATGAAAATTAGAGAAAGGTATTTTAATTAATTATTTCATTAAATATATTGAATTAAATATATTTGCGACAAGACGGGATTTTTATATGTGGTAAGATGTATTGTGGACCTGTACGGGTAGGTACGGTTTTTACTGGTGGTAGGACTTCTTGTGAGTCCGCACGGGTAGGTACCACCACCCCGCCTATTTCTGCCGTGAAGCAGTAATGCGTTTCGGTTTGAATGTTGGGGCAGCCGTCGTATCTATAATGAGACCTTAGTTATATCTCAAGGTGGGTGGAGCATTTACATTGTAGATGTCTATGGGCTCCAGTAACCACTTAACACCAGGTGAGCTGTGAGCTCGTCCACCCATCTAAGCAATAAAAAAAAAGACAGGATTGTTGTATGTGGTAAGACGTATTGTGGACCTGTACGGGTAGGTACCACTTTCTGCTTATTTCGTGCCGTTTTTAATATATGTAGTTAAAACTCTACTGAGCTCTCAAAACCGTCGGTAAAATTCTCTTTATGGTGGGTTTATGAACACCGTTGAATAGGTACTGTAATTTTAAATGGAAATAACCTTTTCACAGATATGACAATCTCTGCCTCTCAATCAATTACGTAGGAGATACGAGACGAAATACCAATTTATTATTTTTCATAATTCTTAAAAGTGTACTACTACGTGTGTGTTCACGAGTAAGGGCCCACTGAGTTTCTCGCCAGATCTTCTCAGTGGGTCGCGTTTCCGATCCGGTGGTAGATTCTGCGAAGCACTGCTCTTGCTAGGGTCAGTGTTAGCAACACTCCGGTTTGAGCCCCGTGAGCTCACCTACATGTTAGGGCGAAGCTGAAATAGCCTCTCAAGGCTATCAGCATAGGTAAGAGAAAAAAAGAGTAATCGCGGCTAGCCTCTTCTTAGTAATGCTATTGAGGATTGCTATGATGGGCACTAGTTTCGATGACAGTACCTCTCTCTTAAAAATGATAGCATCTATATATTAATACGTGAAGCAAAAACTTTGTATCTCTTTTACGAAAATTGCGCGGACGGAGGAGTATGAAATTTTCCACACTTATAGAGAATATAGAGAAGAAGTGCACAATGCTAATTTTTTTTTTAAATAAAGCATAAAAGATACCCTAAATCAATAAAGAAAACATTACACACACTACATACTATATATTCGACAAACACACGCATGCATACTATTTATTGTCAAACTTTTGTTCTTGACGTCTGTGGTCAAATTGAGAATAGATTGCATAGTGTTTGTCTTTATTAATATTTTTTTATAGTGTAGCCTTAGCGAAATTTTTGATTATAGAAGTATAAATCACAATCATAATAGTGTACAAACTTACAATTCCAATTAATTAAAGTCGAATTTCGACTACTGCGGGACCTCTAGTTATAGGTAAATGGGTATACAATCTGATTTAGTAACTGCTTACCGACCCTTATAGATGTCAACCAACGCCAGGGACTTCTGTCACTGCCTACCACTGAAGAATGACATGTCCTAGCGCTAAAGATACATACGCGAGAAGTTCATTCTAAAGCCGTGAAGTGGGAATAAAGATCTCAGATGTAGGAACACTGTGCTTCAAGGTAGCAAGGGAGATGGTAGAACGCGATATCGGAATCATCTCAAACAATTTTTCAGAGCAAATAACGAATGTACACTCGTTTTGAATTCTCCAACAAAACTCTTACAGCGTAACGAAGATGAACAAACAATAAATCAGCAAGAAGAATCCTTTTTGTTTTAGCTCCGAAATTTTCGCTCTCCGACGAAAGATCTTGATGAACAAAAGCCGTCTAATGCGTAAACACAAAACAAAATGTCATTGTTTTAACATCAATAAAACAGGCCACGAACTATTTGGAGCAAGAGTTTTTTTTTTAAAATTGAAAATCAATCTCCACGGCAAACGGTAAAGGCTATCCCACTGAGTTTCTCGCCGGATCTTCTCAATGGACCACGTTTCCGATCCGATAGTAGATTCTGCGAAGCACTGCTCTTGCTAGGGCCAGTGTTGGCAACACTCCCGGTTTCAGCCCCGTGAGATCACCTACACGTCAAGGAGAAGCTGAAATAGCCTCTCAAGCCTATCAGCTTAGGTAGGAGAAAAAAAAACAAGGCATTGAATAAATTCGTTTTCACTCCAAGTCAAAAGCGGTGCTACCATTCCCATTCTTCTTGTAATGACGCGCTATGATGGCTAGGACTACCGTTGTTTAGTTGCAATTCTAGACTGTCATTAAGATGTGACGTCATATTCACGATTGTGGATTCTATTATAATGCTCACTTAAAGCATATGGATTACGAGTTCAATGGTGCCTCGAAAAATATTAGTTTTGTAAATATTTTTAACAGGGGTAGGAGACATTTGATGTTCTTAAAATACTTTTATATAAATATCACCAACTGCAAGCACGTACGACCAAATCAATATTTTTAAAATAAAATTTCCCTTCATGAATCTAAGCCGATTCATATAGATATACTTTTGGTGGTGTTAATTTTTGAGCCCACATGAGCAAGTACCACCATCCTGGGTATTTTCTTCGCGAAGCATTCCGGTTCGAAAGATAGGCCAGTGCCAATATAAAGTTAGACCTCATGTCTCAAGCTTGGTATTCACATTGTGATATCGATGAGTTCCAGTCACCACTTAACACCAGGTGAGCTCGTTCACCTATCCGTACAATACAATAAAATAATATACAAAAAATCTCAACGAACAAACGCGCAGCGTCGAATATTTTATTGTGAACATTAAAGTGTGTATGTACCACGGGGGTGTTCCCACCCTCACAACCCTTTCGGGGTCCAAACGTTCTTCTCCTTCTTTACATTTATTTCTTATGGCCTGTTTCTTCTTCTTAAATTATAAAGCTGACAGCCAAATAAACGGTCTTGATACTTTCACTATTTAAATAATAAATATATTTCAAACTGATTTTTTATTATTTTGTTTTTAGATTTTAATGTGCCCATAATGCCTAATTTAGGAATCATTTATGTGTTACAGCTATTTTTCAATGAACTCCAGCGGAAAGTTAATAAATGAGATTTCAATGCATTTTTAATAGTTTTCAAGACATAAATTATCTGTGTGAATAGCACAGGTATAGGATATGTGAATAGGCAGAAGTGGCGCAGGATAATCCAGGAGAAAGTTATTAGATGTTGCCGCGACCCTCAGCATTGTGGATTATGCGCGCATAATCCTTGCGCGGGAAAAGATAAACTGTTTTAATATTTTTACTATTTGACTTCATTTAAACAACATATTACACATAACTTAGCTAAGGTGGGCTGTCTTCTCAAATGTCTGTTTTACCACACCCTTGAGATTTCGATCTCATAACGAATGACGGCCTTAAGTTGTGATGGGCTCCGGGAATCACCTAACACCGGATTCAATCACACTACGGAATAGACGTATTGAAAGGTAGGGTAATGTAAAATAAAATACAAACAATGCGCGGATCAAGATCAGCCGGTCTAACTACGCGAGCAGCCGAAATGATGTTACAAAGGCGCGGAACTGGGCTAACACAAGTTTTCTATATAACTGTGCGTACACCCTCCTCTTCCCCCGCGCCCCTCATTCTGCCCAAAGGGTTGGAACCCACCTTTGAAGACGCGCGATCTTTTTCTATAATTCCGTCGCTCGGTAAGCGATTTAAATTTCGTTAAGTCTCGAATTCCGGGCGAAAAATAATTGTCCGAACCTCTGAACCGATTTCGGGGAGCAATATTTTTTTTTTTTCGTTGGGACTGTTTAGGAGTGGTTTAAAATTATTGTCGGCTGTTTTCCGCAATCCTTTACTTTGGCGAGGTCGGCTTCCGTCATTGGAAAACTTTTTTTGGGTTTTGACTTGTTCCGTTTTTTTTATTTTTCGTGCGAATGTTTTATTGGCTGCAGATTCTGTGTTTCTTGTACTTCTGTGGAGGCATACGACAAAGGGAAGATCTTCCATCAAGCGGCTGATATTTCTTTGTAGACCCACGATCTTAATGTTGTTGTTTGGAGCTTATACACTCGTATATGCAAACATATTTTGAAAATTTCACTAGCGTCATACAGGCATCTGTCAAACATCTTACGTCCTCCTCCTCCTCCACACCTCCCTCCACCTCAACACATCTTAATTTAATAGGATCTTTCATCCACTATTTTGGTGAAATATCAAAGCTGTATATTCTAAAACACTAATTTAAAAGCAAATTTTCAAATATGTTTTTCTCGAGCTAAACACCAATCATAACACATTTTTTCATTTTTAGTTAAGCGGTTTGAGAAACGAATATCTCGTCGAAACTTTGCCCTCAAATGACGTCACAAGTAAAGAATTGTTTTCAGCTGAGATTAACATTTTGAGTTTTGAATATAAAATCCGTTATAAAAATCGATTCGTATTTTACTAGTAATCGATTAACCACAATTCGAATTCCGCATAATTAAACTCTTTTGAAGCAATTTCCGTAAGAAATATAAGAATATAGTGAAGTAGGAAATTTCATTACGTGCGCAATATAAAGTCGTGTCATAGCATTATCCAAAACACTTATCCAACCTACCTACAGGTTTGGCTGCAATTAATTCGGAAGAGCGGTGAGTCCAGATAATTAACAAGACACGTAAAGTACAATCAATCATTTTCCCCTACCACGAGTTTCACCGTTTATTTTACAACATAATAAAATCAAAAACGAAAAAAAAATCATCTATAGCTTATGACAAATTTCTTAGATAAATCAATACTATTGAATCACGAATAATAAAGGAATGTGGCTCAATTAATGCTAACCGCTAAAGACATTTCGAACAATACTGATATTCACAAAAGGAAGTGCCATAAATATTCAAAAAAGAAAAAACAAAATTCCGTTAGTACATAAGCCTTACTATCGAATCCCATATTCAATTACCTAGACAGCGCACACGATTAGCTTATTACCCATCTAATAATATAGTACACTATTTTCTTCAACTTGCTTTCACGAAATTAAAACTAATTTTATGATTTAATCTCGCGTTTATTTATTTTTCTTTTATATATCCCGACATACCGAATACTTTATAGTAGTCACGATAGACTAAGGCCTAGGCTGGGCTTAAGCAAGTGGGTTATTCATAATAATGTTTAATAATAATGTATTCTCGTTCGACATTACAATGGTAAGGGACTAAGATGTGCGATAGAACACGCGTGTCCCCGACAATCATTTAAGAAGTGCTCAATTAGTATGAACGAAGCTATTTTAAGGGTTATTATTTATCATGAGTGGATATGGGGAAACATGTTTTTACTTTATGAAGATAATAAATTATTACTATTTATGTTTTTGTCAATTTACCTGAAATTTCTGTAGTTATTGTTAAATCACGAATCCGCGTCATTTAAACAACCGCGGTCACCATCGTTTAGGATATAAAGTACAGCTATTGGTTGAAAATCCTCGCTTCTTTGATGAGTTGATTGCTATGACGAAAAACTTCTTTGAAAATTCGAAAACGTATGAAAGTTTCAACTAAAATAGCTTAACAATCAGATGTAGAATCTAAGTGTAGGAATTACATCAGCCGATGTCCGATTATGATCGGTAAGACGGAAAGCTCACACGCCATTACACACTTACCAACCAGCCTTCTTGAAAGCGGTGCCTCCGTCCTAGGAACTGAATTTTTCGTTTACTAACGTCAAGAGAAGATTTCTAAATTGTTCTAAGACAACAAACGTGATTGGTGTACTCAATATTTCTCTTGGCTCGATCACCCTATTTGCCCCTATGATGTCTAACGATGGTATAAATAATTTTGGCTTCTCCGACTTTGATATAAAATAATTCTGAGCCTTTAACATGTACATATTTATAAAAATCAGGTTGATTTGAGAATTTAAGGAGTATGTACTTTATTCTCTCTGTATTTGCATGTTACTTATATAGCATATCCTAAAAACTATAATACATTGTTCATTAATTTACCATTTAACTTATAAATATACTCCAAAGTCATATATTTCATATCTCGTTACAATGAAAATAACTCACAAGAGTATGTATAAAAGTTTTCTTTCAGTGCCAAGTGTGAAAAAAAAAACGATTATATGACGGCGCCAGGGATGGCTGAGCGGCAGTTCCAGTCATCATTCGTACCTATTCGGTAGAACTCAGTTTATTGCAATAAAAGTCAATAAAACCTTCTGAATAATAATCATTGAAACTCTCAACAAATAAAATTTTCACAATGACAGGGTAAACCGACAGTTTCGTTTCAACTGACCGACTGACAGACTGACAAACTGACAGTGAGACTGACTGAGACTGACTAACTGCCTGACTTGACTGTGTCCACGTACCCACATACCGCCATTTTATACTCTGGCGTTACGGCATCTACCCTACATTTTTGTGCTATTTATCAAAACAACATTTTATCATTAAAAATAATAATCAAAACAATGTCTTAATATTACTGAAGTCGTTATCTACGACATATAAATAGTTACACAAACAAATTTTGTTTGTTTATCCCAAATTTAACAGAACGAACCGCGAGTGCAGTATTTAATTTATTAAAAAAGTTTCACTCCATAATATCGAACCTTAAGAAGTGAGTCAAGACAATCTGTCTCTTTCAGATCTGTCATCCGCACCTATGTGGGTGCACGATGAGCGCCCCGTGTGTGTCTGCGGCTCCAACGGATTTCCAACGAACGTTATTTAATTATTATAGTCTTTCCTTGGCTTTCAATGAAAATAGGTTACAAATATTAAACCTTTTTTATCCTCATATGCTGATAGGCTATATCAGCTTCGCACTAACATGTACGTGAGCTCCTGGGGCTCAAACCGGAGTGTTGCTAACACTGGCCCTAGCAAGAGCGATGCTTCGCAGAATCTACCACCGGATCTGAAACACGACCCACTGAGAAGATCCGGCGAGAAACTCAGGGGGCTGTGTCTGTGGGTTAATTCGCTCGTCGAGTCCTTCGTCGCAAGTGACGGGTTCGACGAGAACGGTGACCGGTGCTTATGGTACCTAAAAGCACCAACTTTCTTTTGCTCTGCACAGCAGATGAGTCCCCAACGCCAGTCACCTAGATATATGAGATTGAAGTCTCAATTGCACCCAACTGCCTTTTTTAATTTAAATATCCGATAACCTCTTATAAATCTTTTTTTTTTACTAGTTAATCTGACATCATTGAGAGGCTATTTCAGCATGACCCTAGTGTGTAGGTGAGCTCTCTGCTAGCACTGGCCATAGCAAGAGCAGTCTACGCAGAATCTACCACCGGATCGGAAACATGACCCACTGAGAAGATCCGGTGAGAAACTCAGTGACCTATAAATCGATGAATACCGGCAGAAATGCAGAGGGGTACCCTAACCGGGAAAAAACGTCCGTAACGTAAGATTTTTTCTATTTAGTTTGTTATCAACAGATGTCGCTGCACGTAAATTCAACAATTCCTGAATCGCGGTGACGAGATGTTACACAGTTGATAGACTTTCTCGTATTTCTCTTGCTAAATCAAACATGCCTGACGTAGGGGATACCGTGCTTATGCAGGCGGTTCCACACGAGACTGCTCCATTACACTGCGGAGTAGTTGACCTTTGAGATTATTTTATTTTTATCAATAAAAAAATCATAGTAAAAAATGTATATCTGAATAATTATTTTCTTTATACCTCGAATAGAACTTAAAATTAATATTTTTATTATAAGGAACTTCGTTCCTATCCGGTGTCCCACGACACCACATATCTTTTTAAGATTTTAGTGCTATCGTCTTAGATTACTAAGTTATACTAGATTACTAGTGATTAACACTACCACTCTAATTTACCTCCACAAATGCCTCAAGTACAGGGTGCTTAAAAAAATGTGGAAAGACTTTTAAATCCTAAACAGATGCCTGCTCAATAATCCGAATCAGAACATCGCGAAGACCGAGCTTCTAAAAATTTTTAATCTTTGACGGCATCGCTCTTCAAAGTTTCCAGTTTCTGCTAATGGGTTCAGATCGAGGAGATAGACGGGTCATTTTTCGGAATCTAAGATTTTGTAATTACAGGGAACAAATGAAAAATGTTTTTTTTTTTTTGTTTAACGCTGATTATGTCTCCCCACCTCGTTTTTTTGATTATGTAGCTTTGACACTATTTGAGATATGAGGCCGATGTCTCAAAATTGTATTTCCACCGCATGACTGCTTCGCCGCAGAAAGAGGTTGGATGCTTGCTACCCATGCATTATAGGCACAACAGGCTCTAGTATCAGAAAAGTACTTTAGATACCGCAACAACGCTATGACAATTAAAATCAGAATGGGATTGACCACGATTTTTATTAATTTATTGCCTAGAAGTGTGGGCGAGCTCACAGCCCACCTGGTGCAAAGTGGTTACTCGAGCCCATAGACATCTACAACGTAAATGCGCCACACACCTTGAGATATAAGTTCTAAGTCTCAGTATAGTTTTACAACGGCTGCCTCACCCGTCAAACCGAAACGCATTACTGTTTCACGGCAGAAATAGATAGGGTGGTGCTACCTACCCGTGCGGACTCACAAGAGGTCCTACTACCATTAATTACGCAAATTATAATTTTGAGGGTTTGATGTTATTCCTTCACCGTGGAAGTCAATCGTGAACATTTGTTAAGTACTCCAAGCAGCACGGATAATCCAGTGAACGCTGAACTGGGCTGCAAGTCGAATACAACAATAAAATACGAATCTAATCGCCCAAATCCAATAAATCAACCACTCAAGAAAAACGAAGATCATTGAGACAAATTAAAAATTCAAATAATCCTCTCATTTGATATTCGCGTCGTGCACGAGAGAGCACACATTAATACGCATTAGAGCTCACGGCTCAGTGGTCCTGTTTAAAATTCCATGCGATCCCTGGACACGTGCCTTGAGGAGCGCCCAAGTATGTCGGCTTCTCTACCGACCTTTCCGAATAAAAGCCTATAAAGTTAAGTAAACAATACACATTTCTCATGGAACTGCGTCCAGGCTTGAAGGGTACCACTGATATCATTGGGTATCCGACTTCTTGTCTTGAGGTCGACCGGTATACACCTTTTATTCGCGGCGTTGGCGGGGCTGAGGACCCGTAGAGCTAGGAACTGTCCAACGGCCAGGACAATTGCGCTGTTAAACGAATGTCTGTCCGAAATCCAGGATGCCGACGTGCTTGCCGATAGTTGGGGAATACCTTTGTCTAAAATAATGTGTAGTGTAGTACATATAAGCGATGTAATTCGTAATAATAAAGGAGTATTAAACCAACACTCGCACAAGACAGCTGTTTCCATGAAGGGAGTTTCTTGTTTGAATGGAAACAACTGTCTTGTCCGAGTGTTGGTTTAATACTCCTTTATTATTACGAATTACATGGCTTATATTTACTACAACTACAAATGTTATTTTTAGTAATTATAACAATAATACTTAATAATTTTAATAATGTTTTATTGTGTTAAATGAGTTGGGCGTTTTGGTGAAAACTGTAAGCCTGACTTTGTATTGAATTGAATAAATAAATAAATTTGAAGTGTTGTTGGGGTAACTCACTCACTCAACTCACCCAGTCGTATTACCATAACTAGAATTCTATCTACTATGTGAACTAATTAGAGACTGATATGCTAGATGAATGTATGTATGTATATATTTAGGAACGGAACGTATGGATGAATGACAGATATGGAGCGTGACTGAGTGAGAGAGATAGAAGATGTAGTGTTAAAAGGTAATAGAGACGGCAAATGAATGTTTGACATATACATAGTTTTCTTTTAAGCGAAAGGATTGGGGGTAGTTACCCGATGCAACAGTGGACAGGCGTAGTGAAACTTGAAATACAAAAGACGTGTATATTCTATTTATTTTGCTGTAATAAAGACGGAATTAAAAGCAAGTTTTTGTGAAACGGTCAACTTTTTTATTGACCCAAATCGAATAGAGGATCCCACATAAATTAAACTTTCAAAAGACTAATTAGTTTGTCACACGAAAATGTTTGTCTGGTGTGAGAATCGAACCTGCCGACACCTGTTCTAACAACCAGAGGCGCTAAATACGCGGGAATAATAAGCGGTATAATGACATAAAAATAATTTGATTACTAGTGAGAGGAAATCGCGAATATAATTAGTTCGCTTTATGAAAGAACTAACTATTACCACCAACAACAACATGTGATTATCCATCAAATCTAATTAAAAATCTACCACTTAATCCACATTAAACTAATCCTTATTAAACTATCGACTTCAAACTTAATTCCATCCCTAAAGCAAGGAATGCATCGTAACAAAACAAAATTAAACGGCATTGGAAAAATGAAACATTAAAATGCGGTAACCAATAATTTGTACATTACCTCAACGTACGAGGCACCGTGTGGTACAAAGTTTCGTGCATAGATTTTAATTATTGTCATGTACCGAATCAGCCTTCTAATAAATGTCATTATGAGTCTGAACAATAACCAACTTTTTATGCAGGGCCATCATAAGAAATTGACTCTTATTTCGTCGTGATAGCAGCGGGAATCGGATAATGAGGGTGCTCGTGTATTTTTGTCCTGATATAGTTCTTTAATGGAAGCACGATGCTCCGTGCGTGACAATGATACAACGTAAATAAAGGTTTAATATGTTCGCAAGTCGAACATTGTACGAAAGTTTGTGGAATTTGTACTGTTTTATTGGTGCCGTACAAAAAACAATGGATATTCGCTTCGACTATTAACTGAATAATGCAATGTGGAATTGTCTGTGAGATTTGCATAGTTAGTATAACGTAAAGTTAGTTAGCTGCTCCATAACTACTAAAATAATAGTGCATTACAACGGTTTGAAAAGCACTAAAATCAGTCCTGTGATTTTCCAATCTTTATAGTACCTAATTATGAGCTGTAGATTATATATTTTAATAGATTATTTAAGCTTGTTTTATTACTCTAGACTGATAGATAAACTCATAGTCCACCTGTTATTAAGTGGTTAATTCCGCCCACCCTTGATAGATACGGTCGAATTTTTCAATCTTTAAAGCGTAAAGTTTTGCAACTTTACGACAGAAATAAACAGCAGAGCCGTACCCTACGTGTGGACTCATGTATAAATATTTTCGAAACATGAAATTAGTTCGTAGAAAACAATATCACGAAGTGAGCATCATAGCTCACTTTTAGATATGAGATCGTGGTATAAATTTTATTTTAACAAAGCTAATCAAACTTAGATAGCTTTACTTGTAGCATTACGGCTCACACAATATCTAGAATATTTGATAACAGAAGAAACAAGAGCTTCAAGGATTCTAATCTAAGATAGAACTTAAAAAAAGTTAGCAAATGAGAATTAATTCTTTACAACAACACTTAACCCACCTTCGGAATATTGAGGCAAAACAACGGACAATGGGAACCAGTCGGCCGTATAACGCGTTTGCGCGGCTTCACCCCAAGAAAGGGGGGCAGATGACAAGGGGGGTCGACCCCCACTTAAGTCCTACCCTTTAAAGATTCCGTCTCTCATTTTTAAGACTCTACAATACATGTAAGATGTTAATTTGTGTTGTGTGTGTGCGTGCTTCCTTTGAAGATTATCGGCTGAGGGCGTTCGCTTGATTAAAGAATTGCTTGTTTTTTTTACCTAAAAAACAATTGATTGTTCAGCCTCCACATGCCCAAGTCCTCAGAACTGAGGCTCGTTACGTCTATACATAATCTTTACACGGATTTTATAGTGCCACCTGTTCTCTGGGATGCATTAACGTCACAAAGACTAGACTTGATCGTATCTAATCGCTCCAGTGAATAGAAATTTGTCCTCAAGTGGCCATACCTACTACATTGCCTGTTATGAAGAATTCTTCAATACATTCTCGACCCTGTCGATAATGTCTTCAAAGTATTCCAGAATCTTGTACTAGAAAACGGTGGACGGTAGTTTCTTGAGATTGCGCTCCATGATTATCCATCTTCCACTAGCACGTTTCTAATCCAGGCAACGATATTTATAATACCAGAGGGAGGGTCATTAGTCTTGATATGGTTTTTCTGCAATGCTTCTCTCTGGAACTTCTTACAATTTACTATTATGATGTAAGTATCTTTATTAACGAACGAATTATTTACATTTCAATACCATAGTTATCTTTTTTTGTTTCCTACTTAAGCTGATAGCCTTGAGAGGCTATTTCAGCCTGACTTCAAACCTGACGACGTTGCTAACACGAACCCTAGCAAGAGCCGTGCTTCGCAGAATCTACCACCGGATCAGAAGCACGACCCACTGAGAAGATCCGTCGAGAAACTCAGTGGGCTGTGTCTGAGGATTAATTTACTCGTCGAGCCCTTCGTCGTAACGACGGGTTCGACGAGAACGGTGACCGGTGCTTGAGGTACCTAAAAGCACCGTTAGTGGATCGCGAGGATCCGAAATGACGTGCTTGGGGCGACGTCGGCTGCTTTCCATTCTTTCCGCAGGATCGGGAATGTAGTTACCGGCAGCCACAATGAAAGGGTTCTCGTGTCGTGCCGCTTTATCGAAGTGGACATAGTTATCGCTTTAAGAGAAACACTTTAGTAACAAAATCTACAACTAAACAAGCGATAGGGTAAACAATTAGGCAGTAGCTTGGCTTTGCCCCTGGCACTGTTGACCTCTGTAAGTGAAGCTGACTACTTGCCATCAAGTAATCCGTATACTAATCTACCTATAATAATAGCAAAAAGTTTTGATAAGTAATATTATAATAATGCATGTTTATTAATGTTTATGGACCACGTCTCTACGCAAATAATAATGAATTAAAAGTTAATGTGAACACATGAATTTAATTTCTATATATATCGTTTAGAAAATTCGGTATAGTGTTAGTTTGTTTGTTTTTATGAATTTACCTAGTTAACGCCATTTTCTAATGCTTTGTACAGATTGATCTAGTAAAGAAAAAATCTTCAAAATGTGACTTTTAACTACCTTTAAGGGTTTATGACATTTAGAATATTTTATGTTTATAAGTAACTTACTGTCGTTTAGGGTCCCTACATAAAGGGAGCTTGCTCTTTTTTTTTTCGAAAATTTAGATTCAGTAATGTCATATTTTTTCTTTAATTCAACCATTGTATCGTAATTACTGAAAACCTCCTATGTTACACTCCCATGTTCATAAGCTTCTCGCGGTAAGCATGAATAAAATAATAGTAATCTTAATATTGTTATTTAAAGTGGTTTTTAACAGTAACAAAGTTTTTATATTATTTTTGACAATTTTACACAACGATAGCCACTACGTAGGTCGTAACATCAGTCATATCGGGGAAAGAAAATAGAATCAAAGCACAAAAAAGTAACCCAATATTCAACTTCTCATTTCGCCAAATTCACATTAATCCCAAAAGCCAAAACTATGTCATTTCGCAAACAGAAATTTGAGGGTCTTCCACTCAGCGGACGAAATTACTCGGTATACCGACAGTCCTCCAAATGTGGCCCAGAGGCCTTTCCAGCTTAACCCCTCTGATGGGCGAATAATGGTCTGCTGCTGTCAAGTGACTCCGAAGGAGACCTCACAGCTCAGGGACAGCTGCTTCGCGAATGCATCTACTACTGGATCCTTCCAAATGTTGTTGCTCTGAGCTTATACAAATTCTACAATACATACAATTTTTATTTATTTATTGCTTAGATGGTTAGCCGAGCTCACAGCCCATCTGGTGTTAAGTGGTTACTGGAGCCCATAGATATCTACGACGTAAATGCGCCACCCACCTTGAGAGGTAAGTTCTAAGTTCTCAAGTATAGTTACAGCGACTGCCCCAGCCTTTCAAACCGAAACGCATTACTGCTTCACAACAGAAATAGATAGGGTGGTGGTACCTACCCGCGCGGACTCACAAGAGGTCCTACCACCAGTTTTCACATATTCAAACATCTTGAAATAAGTGAGACTTAGTTGAGTCCAAAACAAGATTGTGATTACACGTGCCTACGTGTGGGTGGAGATGAGATTTTTCCATGATCGCCGTAATTACGGTGTCAATTCATTAGGGAAGAGAGCGAGTTGTAACGACATTACCAGACAGACTGCTAAAACACGAAAATATAAATGGTGTAGTGGTAATCTGTTTGTAAATTAAACCTACTAATTACATTTATAACTGTAATAGTATCGTTTAGTTTTTAGCTGTTAAATTAAACTGTGGACGAAAAGCAGTATAGATTTTATTTAACAATTATTTTTATACAATATTGTACAATAAAGAATACTCTCTGTCTCTCTCTCTCTTTTTTCACTAATCAAGTTACCATCAGCATATACAACCCGGCCTACTGCTAGACATAAATTCAATTTCGTTTACTTCAATTTTAACGTATTTATGAAATTACAGAATAAAATTTATTCTTTTTTTGGTTTTTTTTTTATTGCCCTTGTAGGCACTGTAGGCAGACGAGCATACGACCCACCCGATGGTGAGTGGTTACCGTCGCCCATGGACCTCAGCAATGCCAGGGGCAGAGCCAAGCCGCTGCCTACCGCTTAATACTCTCCACGAGCCTCGTTTGAAGAAGGACATGTCATAGCGCTCGGGAAACACCGTGGAGGGGAGCTCATTCCATAGCCGGATGGTACGTGGCAAAAAAGATCTCTGGAAACGCACTGTGGATGACCGCAGTGGCTCCAAGTAGTATGGATGAACTCTACTCCAGTGGCGGGCGGTGCGATGGTAAAAACGAGATGCCGGTATCATCTTGAACTCTTTTAGTCTTAAAATCCGCTCTGCTGTGACTAAAACAACTTAATGAAAAATACAGACGTGTTGAAGCTAGTTGCACGTCACGTTGATAACAAATACCTAATCGTTTAAATACAAAGATAGGCAGCGGCTTCCCTCTGCCCCTAGCATTGCTGAAGTCCATGGGCGACGGTAACCACTCACCATCAGGAGAACTTTATGCTCATCTACCTACAAGGGCAATAAAAAAAAACAATTTTATACATGAGATCCTCATGTCATATTAAAATTTGATGTCAAGTAGTTACCGTAGATATCTCAACGTGAAATCCATCTTTATTTAAACATGGAGTCAATGTCTTTATTTAACTTCATTCATTCAAGTGATTATAAAGTTTTCGTGCAATTTCTGCATCAAGCATTACCCAATAATCGATGGTCGTCCAAGAGTACGAGAAGTCTAAACAACTCCGAGTCACAGCTGGACAACAAAGCAGTGCTCGCCAATTAGCGACCGAGGACCCCAGCGAGAACAATCTAGACCTCGACGAGTGGTCGGGCTGTGTTTACTACGATGTTTTAATGGGTTTTTTTCTTCTTATATTGCAATACATAAAAAGACTAGGCATATGCCGGAATTCAGCGGCTTTAATCCTAAAATTCAATAACAGTGAAACAGTTAAATAAATAAATGATCTGAAAACATAATTTTTCAAACCCGCAAAATCACTGGTGGTACCTTTTGTGACTCCACACGGTTAGGTACCACCACGCTGCCTATTTCTGCCATGAAGCAGTAATGCGTTTCGATTTGAAGGGCGGGGTAGCCGGTGTAACTATACTTGAGACCTTAGAACTGATATATCAAGGTGAGTGGCGCATTTACGTTGTAGATGTCTAGGGGCTCCAGTAACCACTTAGCAACAGGTGTGCTGTGAGCTTGTCCACCCATCTAAGCAATAAATAAAAATTATCACACCTTTCAATCTTTTTGGTGTAAAATTCCAAAAAGTATTTCGTTGGAGCAGAGCTAGCATCTTATGTATTTTCTATCAAGCAGTATCGGGTGGAGGCATTCACGCTGTGACTTCTATGGACTCCGTGGCACTTAAAACGTGATGAGTTTTGAGGTCGTTCATCCATCCAGAGCAGGGATTTGGTTTCCCAGGGGTCGACATAAATGAAAATTGATTTTGGGGGTCGACGAGATCTAAAAATCGTTCCCTATTAATTACTATAAGTTCTAATTTGAAACTTTCAGATTCTATACAAGTTGTGTTATAAAAATAACTAATAAGTATTTTAGTTGCAAATATCATTGTCGATAAACACGCACAAGTTCGTATGCTTGAGCTGTTAGATCTCCTTAGGAGGGAGGGAAATTAAAAACTCGGCAAGTCAGATTAAATTACAGGTGGTAGGACGTCTTGTGAGTCCGCACGGGTAGGTACCACCACCCCGCCTATTTCTGCCGTGAAGCAGTAATGCGTTTCGGTTTGAAGGGTGGGGCAGCCGTTGTAACTATACTGAGACCTTAGAACTTATATCTTAAGGTGGGTGGCGCATTTGCGTTGTAGATATCTATGGGCTCCAGTAACCATTAACAACCAGGTGGCCATAACTAATTTGGCCATAGCTATGTCTCTGGGGTATCACTTTATCATGGAAAAATGGTCTCTTGCCAAAAATAATTTAGGAATCTTTGATCTAGATCAAGGTGGATGGCGATTTTATAATTGCTCAACAACTTGTAGATCGTGAACTCATTCTACACTAAAGATAAAAAATTATAAATATCTTCCACCTCTTTGATTGTACATCGTTAATGAAATTCTGAAACTTACAAACCGTTTTAAAATCACGTATCCCCAAACTCGGTGAAAGCGTTCGAAATGAATGTGGAAAAACTCTAAATGACTCGGTTCGGTTACGTGTCGAGAATGAGCCAGACCACATGTTACGGTAAATACAACACCCTTGTTTGTACAGAGTGTTGCACTTTGAATACTAAATGTTACGTGGAATTTTTAAATGTTAGTGATTTTTTTTTTCAGTTGGTGATGCTCCAGCTAGCCCAATATCCACAAATATGAGTTTAACTAGGAAACTGCAAAATGAAGAAGAAAGATCCGTACTAATTGTATTACAAATATGTTACATTATCGCTTCGTATTCATCAATTGTTTCCATATTGTTCCATACCATATTTACTGGTAGTAGGACCTCTTGTGAGTCCGCGCGGGTAGGTAGGCCACCACCCTGCCTATTTCTGCCGTGAAGCAGTAATGCGTTCCGGTTTGAAGGGTGGGGCAGCCGTTGTGACTATACTTGAGATTTTAGAACTTATATCTCAAGGAGGGTGACGCATTTACGTCGTAGATGTCTATGGGTGGTAACCACTTAACATCAGGTGAGCTGTGAGCTCATCCACCTTTTTTTTTTTTTGGAGGAAATCGCCGGACTCCCACCCTCCACTGGGGATGGGGGGTGGGGCATGTCGGAGTCGAACCGACTAAAACCTCCTGTCGCTCAACAACCAACGTCCAAACCTCGCATGAGACAGAACTCATGAAGAGGCAAAGGGAGGAAAGTGAAGCGTTTAGTGCGGAGCACATCTCTCTCTTCACCCCATCCAACTATCTAAGCAATAAAAAAAAAAAAAAAGTCATTTGTTCATTTGTTACACAATCTTTTAAGAAAAAATTATAACTGTCGTTTCTTTTTAGCCGCGCCTCCGATGGATTTTAAAATTTCGTCTTACCTTAATTATCATAATCCTTCTTCAAGGAAATATTTTAACGAAACAGCGCCCTTATTCAAATATCAAAGAGTGTTCGTTTTGGATTCAAAATGGCACCTAATGAGACTATTTTGATAAGATGCAACGCCTTATTGTTCGATTTATGTTAACCACATCCATTTTTAATTAAGGACCTTTCGACACTTGTCGTTGTCATGTCAATGATGCGATTATTTTTTTTCAATTCAGTTTTATTGATTGGACTCAAGCTTTTGAATAAAAAAAAGTGGTGGAGGCCAACACAAAACTGTTCAAGTACTTTATGAGAAATTCAATGATATTAGTGTTCATTGTGGGTACTGCATGATGTCTGCTATGAATTATTGGCACATCCATTTTACAGTATAATTTATTTAGTACTCTAAAATCTACTTATGGCATACAAGAGTCAGTCGACCGTAACGATTTTTGCAAAAATAATATTAAACTGAAATAATCTCATTCTCTCAACGTAATGAAGGTATTAAGATAAAAATTTCAAGAGTCGGGGAGTTGGAACAATTTTCTCATAAATACTAAGGTCGAATGTTGAATTTTAAAGGCGGCAATTTGAACCTACACTCTTATCCTGATCGCGGGATAATTTATCTTAAGGAAAGAAAGGGGTGGGCCGGGCAAGGGTGCGAGGGGGAGAGGGGTGCGAAGGGGTGCTCACCCAAAAATTGGGTAAAAATGTTGCCAGCCAGCGATTAAACCGTCGAGGGAGATGCGTTGTATTAATCACCACCCTCTAGCAGTCGTCTTCGAAGATTTTTCGCGGAATCTATATAGAGCTGCTACGAAGAAGTCAGATTCCAAAAATTTACTGTAATCAAGTTTAGGGTACCGAAGAGACCATTACGTAAAACATGCCCCCTCATTATAAGGTCATAACTTAATCGAGCACTTCCTACTTTACTGATCACGGACGATTTGACTAACTTCAATATTGGGTTTTTAATTGAATCTAAAGCTTATATTTTGTCACAATTTTGGCGTACTGTTAATAATCATTAATCAAAGCATTAAAAAGTAACATAACGATATTACAATGACCTTAATACGGAGCTGTTTTTAAATGTTTTAACGTTTTATGAGGCGTCAGACGTTGTTGCTTGTATCGTCTCTAGGTAGATCTAAGTCGTTCTGTCCACGGGGTGGCCACCTCGGCTTTGTTTTAATATTTTCGCAGGCATTATGAAGGGTTTCGTTGCTTTCAAATAATTTTGGCTTCTGCTCCTGAAGTTTTGATAAAAGTTTCATTCTATCAATAATTAACGCGAGCAAACGAAGCCTTCACTGATGCGATTACAAAGGTCTGCGGTTTTGTATTATCTTGGATGTTTTTTCTGCACGGGCTTCGAGTCCGATTCCTAATTGACTTTCAAAAGGGCTGCGAACTTGTTTTGTTTTAGGTACCGACCATAGAAGAGCTCTTGGCCGTTTCCTGTCTCATCTTTTTCTTCGCCAATATCCTAAGACTAACTACTCAGAAGCTGATTTGACTTCACTTAAACAAATTCGAAAAGGTAGGTATTTTTAGTTGCTCGGTCACTCGAATTTTTTCCTCGGTCGAGGTGAGGTAGTCATGTTAAACTTGAGGACAATTTACGAAATAAATGAACGTAAAGATTTGCGCTCGTTTATAGACATGGTAGCTATTCTAATACTTTTATAAACATAAATACTATAATATAATAATAATAATATGTCTACTACCAAGTTTTAAAAATTATTTACTTATTGTCCGAGTTTATATCTTCACTCCACAGATTGGTACATTTCAAAATTGTAACAGTAGTGATGTATAGCGTATTATAAATCTTAATATCACTAAGAATTTTCCCAACGTACCGCTTAGCGTATAAAAAGCAGGCATTACATGATACATCTATCATGTCTGCCTAGAAAGGGCAAAAATATAAATTTCGTTCCTAACATCTCGTACTTCGTCGGTTATACTCGTAATATAAATCAATAGCACCATAGTTTGTGTCAATAAACATTCTTCACGCAAAATCAGAGTAATTTCAAAAAGTAATCAAAACAGAATTAAAACGACCATGCAATAGAACATTACGGTCTTTTACTGTTTTATTTCATTAAAGCTATTTGTTGAGACCGTCACTACCTATTATGTAAAACCGCAAAAAATTGGCACACACAGTAACTTAATGTGGCCACGCACACAGACCAAGCCTGAGATATGGTGTGGAGGAAGTACGAGAAACTTCCACGAAATTTGCTCAACCAAATGACGACGCTTGTTTTTTGTAGGTGCTTATAACTTGAAGATCGACTTAGGATGGATAGCCCTTAAAATGTAATTATATTTTTATCAATACTAAAGTTTACGAGTCTTAGAAGTCGTATTTGTTGTGGTATTCCTAATTTCGGCTTTCGGATTCGGGCTTTGCGGTATCAAACCATTATATGACCATTCTATAATTTAGACTTCGATATTATATTTTGATGTGGTTTTCGGCACTCACATTGTCATGTCTATAAACTCGTATATTAATAACTTGGTGAGGTGTAAAATTATCTGTTCATTAACTAGAAACAGAACATTATTATTAGTTATATAATATAATATAATAATTAAATCCATTACTTGAATATAGATCGCACTTCTCGCAATTCTTTACTGATATTTTAAAGCTTCATAAAAACAAAAACAAAAAACAAATTAAAATTGTATTTGTGAAAACTCCGGGTCGAAGTGTACATTTGTGTAATTTACTTGAAAAATGAATGCAAAATTATTTCTTCGGTTCTAATTTCGGGCACATCCACATTATAGCATCACACCCTAACAAACTTATTAAGATTTCTTTTCTTTTTACTCTGTACGTGGTTAGCGACGTATGACGCAAGCTAACGGCCGCAAGGGGTGGGGGCGACGGTCGCGGGCCCCACCACCCCCGCACGCATGGCCGCTCTCATGATTTAAGCTCAGGGATAAGAATGAAATTAAAAATACATCCTTAGGGTGCCAGGGGGACATATATGCAAATGAACACCCCACTTGTCCCCCTCATAAGATAGGGGGTATTTTTTTGTTAGGATGCTATTAATTTGGGGTGTAACTCACTAAGTTATATGAATCTATAGCGTGCAGGGAGATCCTCGCGGGTTTCTTGTACTTTCCTTTTTCCTTTAAATTATGTGGGGATATGAGCGGATATTATGAACTGAGGTATTCAGGTGTAATTTATTAATTTTTTCTTCCTTTTATCCGTTTTATTCACGGGAAGACGATTCTTAAAATCTTCTGAAACAAATTTGTGTATGGCAGTAATGGCTCCCAAAAAAATGACATAGCAAGCGCTTGTAACACCAGAGCTCTACGACTTACATGTATAAATGTAAGAACGGAACGCGTGAAGTTTACCTAACTCAGCGTTTCATTAAAATTCAATAGGTTTATCAAAAGAAGGTAACAGCGAAGGGTCCTATTATCGATACCCGTCAGGATGAACTCGAAGAAGATAGAATCGATGCTGGAGGGCGCGTTCAAGTGGCCCGTTCTGTTTTCACACATTCGACATTCATTGAGATGATTTAGCATTTTTCACGAGCACGTTAAGTTTACATTCCACTCTCAAGGAAACAATATTAGCGGCTCTTCCAGATTGTGTAATGATGAAAACACTTTATTTAAATTGTACTTTAGGTACACTTTATTTGCAGTCGTGTCCTATAGGATAACACGTGTGGCGGTAGACACAGAAAACAAGATATTTGACAGATGCCTGAATCTTGCTTACGACATTTTCAAGATAAGCTTACATATATACAAGCTCCGAACAACAACACCGGACCGTCAGTCTACCAAGCAATATCACCTGCTTAGTGGAAGACCTTCCCTTTGTCTTATTCTTACATCTTATATCTCCACACACGTTCAAATACAGATAAGACGGTTAAATTTTGCAGGCAGAAACCATTTTTCTAATTAAATACATACTTTACAAATATTCACGAATAACTTCCATGATGAAGAAATATTATAAGAACCAAAACTGCAAACATTCTATCACGCGTAATTACTAAAACAATTGTGACATTCTCGAGAGTGGCTCCATTCGCGTTGCTTTAGGTATGGGATCCGGTAACTACTTAACACCAGGTGGATTGTGAACTGGTTCACCCGTCTATGAAAAAAAGAATAACTTATTGGTTTTGAGTTTGCCTTTTTTATAATTATTTTATTACAATATACAAGATACAGTTGAACTATGTAGTTCGATTTAAAAATATTATATTTAGTACATAGAACTTACTTAATAGGATGATAAAAAAAACGCATTAGGAAAGCAGCTTTTAGTGTGTAACAGACTTGCAGTACACGCAAATCGTGTGAGGGGATCGATTGGGATTTATTGTCTCCGAGTGCCGACATCCGCGAGCAAATTGGATAATACGCGGGGAATTTTAGAAATATAAATGTACATGGCACTTTACCGCGGCTGATCTGTGAAGTTACAAACAAACTTTTGTTGTATACGATAAGATTTTTTAAGCATATCTTGGAATACTTTGGGCGGTTTTTATCGTCACCGTCATGTCTGTTATTTTTTGTATGCTATAAGTCGATAAAAGCGCTATCGGCTCATTCAGCCTTGTGGCTACAGGGGACCTGAAGTTTACGCCAATTGAATTCCGTCAAATTCAAAACCACGCATTAAATCGCAAGCAATTAAAACAATACTCTAGTTTTTTAACAAATGTACTGTAATATCTACGATAAATAGGGACAATTAGAGATTATTCCGGTATTTTTCGATTTACAACAGTGCCTTTGTAAATTCGGTCAATGTGTCAGGCTGACAGATGGTCTTATGTCAATATAATATATAGGTCAGACTACCTACAAGACCCTTTTGATTTACCGATGTTTTACACCCCAACTCTTTAACGCCAAACCATATCACATATAAAGCCTTTTTAGGTTTTGTCATGCCTTACAAAAAAAAGAGAAACCAATTGAGATTAGCGCACTACGTAAGATTAATGCCAGTCAATATGTCTTCATACCACAACTAAAATTAGCGAGCTAGTTCGTGAAATTTCACCTCCCACACCTGTAATCTTCGCCTCGAGTAATGAAAAAGCAAACCCATGAACTTTGGCTCGTTCACGCCTCGCATATCAAAGGGCAGATCGATGCTTGTCAAACAATAAATGTCACGTCCACTCCCTCATGTTATGCGTGACTTATCGACATCGAGTCAGACGATTCTCATCTCTTTCGCTTTGGGGATAAAAGCCATTCGGGCGGTAATAACGGTGCTTGGTTGGTTGGATACCCGATTTTTCTTCGAGGTGCGAACGATGCCCTAATTTTCGGGGAACGTTATAGGTAGTCAAACGGTTATGAATATGGACTTTGATGAAATTTTAGGGGAGACGAGATATAGTCAAACATTCCAAATTATAACTGAAATTAAATATAATGTAACTTAAGGTGTTCAGTTGAAAATGCGTAAAGTTACAATATGTATCTATCTGTCTTTATTTATCTTGAAGTATGTACAGACAGTTAGATTTCGTAACAAAACTCATAATAACCTACAGATCTAGGCGTGTTTTTACTACTCACAGAAAATATATATAATATTAAGTTTACCATTAATATTTATATTTATTTATAACATTTATATTTACCAATGCCAATTATGGACAATTTGAGAAATGAAATTTTATAGAAATGAAAAAGATGATTGAAAATTATTTGAAGTGTCTTCAAGTGTTTGCTTTACCAATTAAAAAAGTCATAAATAAAAAAAATTAGTACGCACTTCCCTACAAATATTGGTGGTTGCATCATATGAAAATGGGCAAGGGAATTTAACAATATTTATCTACAAATCTAAAATTTTGTATATAACGTGATTTCGATAAACTTCATCGACCGCAAACATCCAATGCAAACAAAAACACACACATCTAACATACTACACAATAGACTTAGCCGCGGTTCATTACCAGTCGATTCAGTTCTAAGATTTGCGAGCTCAACATAAAGGCTAGCACCCACTCGCAGCAAGACCCGCACGCATGACTTATAGCAGTTTGTCACATTCGCAATCAAACGTTCGAAACCCGCCTGTCTCGTGCCGTGATTAATGCTTTTCTTAATTACTAAGTTATCGTTCGCGAGTAGGGTGATACATGTGTTCCCTGCTTTTAAATTTCTTTACTTTTACTTGTCTCTTGTTCTGGGGTGGGGTTTGGACTTTTTAAGAATTACATTTACGTAACGTCTTCTGTTTTCGAATTTTAAAATTAATTAAATTTTATCGATGGCCGTTAATCTGAAACTTAGAGAACGATAATATTTGAAAAAAGCTTAAAACACACTGATAAACAGAAAAGAAAAGTAATTAGGTTTTAACACATACTTTCACATAATTTGACGCGACTGTGGTTTACAGAGCAATTCCCGCCGCTTGGTGGAAAATGTTCCCTTTTCCTCCTAGCCGAGCCCATGTTCGCCCAACCATTCTGGTGGAGCTGAGGCTGCTAGGCCACAATCCCTTTACCCAAAAATAAATCTCACCACAAGCCATAAGCTACTCGTTTTCACAGATAAAAAACGATCGAAAATTCCCAAGAAAAAAGTGGCCTTCAGATAATCACCGGCTTTTTAAAAAAAACGCCATCTTAGAAGCTTAACCGTTAAGTCTAATACACACGCGCGTCACGTCCCGCGCTCATTTGGAGGCGTTCATCGATCGGAGACAATGCCTCGGCAGGCCCCGATAAACGAATTAAGGAAATGGGAGATTTTTTTTATCTGGGCCGTAGGGTGGCGCCCGCGACACGCGTCGTAAAACGCAATACTTTCTTATGCAAAGTCCCTCCGCGCGCGATAATTAGGCGGACTCCGGTGTGTGTGTGTGCGCGCCTTTACGTCGTCGCTTTTGTTTTTAATTTCGGGGGCGCGATTTGTTTAAGGCTAGCTTCGATATTGTATTCTCTTGTTTGTATTATCTATATATTAATACGTGAAGCAAAAACTTTATATCACTTTTTACGAAAATTGCGCGGACGGAGGAGTATGAAATTTTCCACACTTATAGAGAATATAGAGAAGAAGTGTACAATGCTAATTTTTTTTAAAAATAATGCATAAAAGATACATTAAATCAATAAAGAAAACAGTACACACACTACATATCATGTATTTGACGCACACACGCATGCATACTATTTATTGTCAAACTTTTATTCTTGACGTCTGTTGTCAAATTGAGAATAGATTAAATATTGTTTGTCTTGGTTAATATTTTTTATAGTGTAGTCTTGGCGAAATTTGTGATTATAGAAGTATAAAATACAATCATAATAGTGTACAAACTTACAATTACAATTAATTATAGTCGAATTTCGACTACTGCGGGACCTCTAGTATATATTGATTCATCAAATTTCTGTCGAATTAAACACACACACAAACGTATCACTCATGCACATTATATAAAAACATTAGTTGTGTTCGTTTTGCTATAACTATATAAGTAATCATTGATATTATGATCTGTCATTAAATTGGCATCAAACCTACCGGAGAGAGAGAGTATGTTCATTAGATTAAGAGATCATAATCATGAAAAATGATACTATAATCTAGCAGTGACGATAAAATGCTAACGATTGCGGAAACAGATCTTCGTGTGACAGTAAAACATATAACACCTTACAATTATGATGCATACGACCCCGTTGGTAACTATATTCGAAAAGGATTACTGCTGTGATTAAGAACCACAATAAGCTCTTGAAATTATAAATAGTAGATCCTTTTTTTTTAATAAGCGGTTTTTGGATGAATTTATTTTTGATCCTACTAAAGTTACATACGTACGTACGGAGCTCTCTACTACGATTTGTGCTAAAGGTAAACAAAACAAAAAACTATTATAGATATTGAATAACAATACAATTAAAAACTTAAAAATCACGAACATTTTCGCCAAAAGACCGCGTATTTTGGTATCCTTCAGTTAAATTTGCGAACAAAACATTGCGTGTAGCTCTGAATCGATTTTTTTTACATAACATCGTGATATTACACCGAGGTAGATACACAAAAATTACAATCATTTGCAAATGAACAAGCGAGCGATGCCGTCCTCAACGCACATGTCTTATTGAAGCGTTAGCGAACAGTTTTGATACTTTGAACTCTTAATTACGTTTCGGACTTTTTTCAGTAGTCCTACATTTTCTATTTTCGTCTTTTAAATAACTAATTAGCTTCAACGCTACGTAAGTCTGACCTTTTAACGTAATCTCAGAGGTTTGAAATTTAGTAATTTTGTCTGGAACAAAATATAGAGATACACTGTGTATCCCCAAATTATTTAAAATGAGGTAATCATTTTTTTTATTGCCTTTGTAGGCAGACGAACGTACGGCCGAACTGATGGTGAGTGGTTACTGTCGCCCATGGTCATCAGCAATGCGAGGGGCAGAGCCGAGCCACTGCCTACTAAATTGTCATTTATTTGTATATATGTATGTAGTTCCGCGAAGACTGGAGAGTGAACAATTACAACTAACCGTACATACACCTCGCGTCCAATAAGTACTATAATTATTGTATGACTACAGATAATAGTATTTTTTCCTAATTTTCATACAACAAAGATTTTTGCACAATTCATAAAAGTACTCAAAGTAAGTTAGTTACATATTAAATAAGTATACAATCTATTACTGCAATCATCTCTAACAATGAACCTACAACTAAAAACATAAAATAATAATAATAATTTAATAACTAAAATATATTATTGAAAGGAGTCCCTTTAGGTAAAGTTCCGAAAATACTGGCAGCGTTCCCCCTTTGAATAGCTAGACTAATTCTTTGTCCAAGGTAGCTGCTAGTTCGGTCTCCTGTGATGTCGTCTAACCTTTTTAAATAAGTTAAAACACTTATCCACATTGATATTATAAAGGGACATATAATAAAACAAACAAAAACTAAAACCGAAAATCTATCCATCATCTGCAAAAACAGAAATTCCAACGTCTCAAAATACCAAGACCGTTCGGTCGGAGTTAACACTTTTAATTTTCCCTCCTTAAAAAAGGGAGGGCAGCGGTGTGTTTTCGTGTGTGGAGGAGGGTGGCCGTGAGGGCGGGGGTGCAGTAATCAAGGCACGCAATCTTCGGCGAACCCTTAAAAACTTTAAAACTCATCGCCGCCCCGCGCCGGTCCGGATGTAAACACGCATACATGTCCGTTAATGTAATTTTGTTTTTCGCTCCCTGTTCTTAAGGGGATTTTCCTTGATGAATTAATGCTTCGCTTCGAGATGTTGCGCGACTTTCATTTCTATCGAATTTCTTTTTAATATTTCCTGAGCTTTTCCCGTTTCGTATGCATTGTAAAATAGCTTTCGAACTGAATGGCCGCCCAGTTACACGAAAGCTTTACACATTTTAGAATTAGATTGGGAGATAATAAATCTTGAAGACACGTTAAATTACCGATGACCCTAAAAATTATTGATTATTGGAAACATTATAAGCGGGTCACACATGTATGTACATTGCTTTACCAACATCAGATCTCGCATAAAATTGACAGCCATAATTTCGATCTTTTGAATCGAAACATATAACTGAGTCGACTATTATCAAAGGCGGCAATCTGACTTTTGGACAATGATTGGTAAATCAGAAAAACGAATTATTGACTTTGTATTCCATTGGCAGTCACAAAACTCTTCGGAACGACATCTTAGATAAATAACAGGTTAACTATTAACCTTTATTTAATGCAGGTTTTGAACCGTATTTTTTGAAGGAGACGATTATATTCAAATAAATCTGTATTGACATATCAATAAATTTTTTTTGTCCAAATGTACAGATTGCCACCTTTGATAATAGACGACTCAACTATAACAAACAAAATTTTGTTTATATCTGCTCAACTCGGATAATTGATACATCATACGAGGGCAATTAAAAATAACGAAATAATAGCTCTGCCAATGTTGAACACAGCATTTTTGTAGGCAGCGGCTTGGCTCTGCCCCTGGCGTTGCTGAAGTCCATGGGCGACGGTAACCACTCACTAGGAGGTGGGCCGTATACCCGCCGGCCTACATGGACAATAATTATGTGGATTTGATTTTTATTACACGATGTTATTCCTTCACCGTGGAAATCAATCGTGAACATTTATTAAGTACGTATTTCATTAGAAAAATTGTTGCCCGCCTGCGGGATTCGAACACCGTTGCATCGCTAGATACGAATGCAACAGACGTATCCTTTAGGCCACGACGACTTCATGTGAAGATAATCGACTATAATATGATTAGTTTTACGAATTGCTTGATCATTTACCTATCAAACAATTTACGATACGCGGAATCCAAAGAACATGGTTATAAAAAAAACAGTTTTGCATCGGCTAATATGACCTAATACCACAGTGAATGTTTCAACAGTGTTTTGATGAAATTATATACAAACATCTCCGCGTAGACGAACGACCATAACCATCGCGTGCTCTTTATAGCTCATAAAATAAAATGGGATGCCATTACGTTCAATTTAATTGCGTGCATTAAAATATGCGTGAAATTTTGTTTATTCTTCTTCGACGGTTTTCGGTTTTTGGACTAAACACATAATGCGCTGTAAAATCTAGGAGATTGCGCGATCGGAGCTCAATTGTAACTATTATTCGATTTACTTTATACACATGGTGAGCTTTTATACACGTTTGCCCATATACATCACCAATGCACAGTCTAGTCGCTGTCTAGCGCACAAAATTGAGAGAAAACAAAAATAGACTCTTCCACCCGTCCTTAAACCAGTATTTTCAAACCTCCATTGAAGAATGACGTGAAACATCGCTCAGAAAACTCTGTGGGTCCCTCAAAAGCCCTTGAATTAGGGTAGTGGTTTCCAGGAAGTAGCCATGAGCTCTGCTCTGTTAGCATGGTGATGAAGGGTAATAAGGTTATAAAACTATTGGTATATTTGCCATATTAGGTAATCAAATTTTTACTGAGAACTCACTACATATGTCCTTTTAAACCATTACCACTGTTGGAATGGTAAATTAATTACTTTATATTTTCTATTTAGCCTTTCCATGCTATCTTAATGTCCATATTATTCTGTAGTCTGCGTAATATTCACATTTTGTTTTGGTTAGACGTAATCGTCGCGAGACGTGAGGCACACGTCAAGTTGTAACACCGTTATAACCAAACTTGAGACCTTAGAACTTATATCTCAAGGTGGGTGGCGCATTTACGTCGTAGATGTCTATGTGCTCCAGTAACCACTTAGCACCAGGTGGGCTGTGAGCTCGACTACCCATCTAATCACGGTAATTTCAATGGAAAAACAAACTTGTCATAAATTAATAAAAAAAATCATCCTATAAAACTTGAGGTTAACAATGATCGACGAATTTAAGTGGTCGTACCTACTACAAGGTTTGAACGAAGTTGTATAATATAAAATTTATCATGTTAAAATTAAGAAAATTTTCATATTGCTATATTGGTAAGACTGTTGGTGGGGGCAATGGCCGTAATGGGGATGAGGCATATTAAAAAGGCGGTAGTCGGAAAAATTGGCAGAAAAAGCGGTATATCTGAAGATACAAACAAAGTAATACAGAATCTAGTGGACTATTGTAATCTGTGTATTTAGTTCCTGGCTGTTGGAAGCGAAGCTTACACTACTAAAATCGCAACCGAATATTATATCAGACAATTTGTTTTTCTTAGCCCCAAAGTCTATCAACGCAAAAAAGCCGAATGCATCCTAATAGTTCATTAAACTCGCAGAACGTATGTGTGCATTAAGATGCGCGCGTGTGTGAGTACCTACAGGGGGTTTTAATTTTTGGGGGTTCTTTAATGACACTTCTTTGGAATCGATTTTAGCATTCGCCGAGGGTTACGCTTTTGTTTTGCTTTATCGATTCGAGTTTTTTTTTTAATTCACATGCATGCGTGCAGTGCGTGCATGTTGAAACCAGGGTTATGACGTCATCATTTACGAACTAATTCAAGGAAACTTGGTAAGACTTCAAACTGTTTTACTTAGGATAGAACGGACTTGTCATTATAGTTGCTTTCATTTGCAGAGATAGTGGCCTATTATAAAAATACAGCCCATTGAGTTTCTCGCAGGAACTTCTCAGTGGGTCGCGTTTCCGATCCGGTGGTAGATACTGGGATACACTGCTCTTGCTAGGGCCAGTGTTAGCAACACTCCCGGTTTGAACCCCGTGAGCACACCTACACGTCAAGGTGAAACTGAAATAGCTTCTTAAGGCTATCAGCATAAATAGAAAGAAAAAAAAAGAAAGAAAAAAATACAAAAAAAAATACATTAAACTTGACCAATATGCCAAAACTGTTAGAAAATCCCAAAATTGTAATTGATCGATACGTTGATGGATGACCAAACAAGCGCTCTGATACAAAATATTTCCACTCAACCTAAATATTATTTACAAGACATTTTCCGTTCGCGAAGCAATGGAAATTAAAATTAAATTAATTAGAAATAAAAGAAACGTACAGCTGGATGAAGACGCGCCAATGAAAGGGGCAAATGCCTCCCCAAAACACCCCCTAAAAATTTAATTCATCACTTCGTCCTGAGACATATCTCCACAATGTCCCTTCCCCTTTCTTCCGCCATTCTTTGCTTTCTTGCAAGCTTTTTCCGGGAGCAAGACGGACGTATATCACTTCTAACGTTCGTATATTCAAGCAACTTTGAAACGTAACGCAACGGTATTGACGTCTTGATTTGTTTGTGCTTTTTTGGAGCTACGTCATTCTTCGTTATTCGATACGGGAAGGCTGTTTCGTTCGTTCGCATTGAATGCTTAAAACAAATAAAACAGCGGAGATAAGGTTTTGTCGGATGTTGGAAGGTGATCAGACTGCGATGTGCCTTATCGTCAAAGGCAGGTCGTGTCATTATGGTACGAGGCTAATGCAGTGACGTGGTTTTCTTAAGTTTTAGACAGTATTCGTATTTTTTTATTGCTTAGATGGGTGGACGAGCTCACAGCCCACCTGGTGTTAAGTGGTTACTGGAGCCCATAGACATCTATAACGAAAATGCGCCACTTACCTTGAGATATAAGTTCTAAGATCTCAGTGTAGTTACAACGGCTGCCCCGCCCTTCAAACCGAAACGCATTACTGCTTCACGGCAGAAATAGGCAGAGCGGTGATACCTACCCGTGCGGACTCATACGTCAGGGGTGGTCAACCGGAAGATCGCGATCGACCCGTCGATCCTGGCTATTAGTTCAGTCGGTCATGGCAAGACAAAAAATATAAATACATAGAACAGACTGCGTAGCGTAATCACCAATTGCTGCACGCATCATCTTCATCTTATATCATTTGTTAATGACCATTACGTCACATTATTTATCCTTTCGTCTACACAATAGTTCTCTTTTATTACATAATTTCAGGTTTATTTTAATAAAAGAAAATATGCTACTTATATGTATATGAACTACATTGTTTCATTAAATTTCAAGAAAGGTCATTGGTTGATCGCAGTACTTCGTCAGTAGATCTTGGTTCTAATCAAGTTGGCCACCCCTAGTATACGTGTTGTGATTTAGACATAAAACATGATCGAAGTTACTAACGACCATTTATTTTATATTGTATTTTGTTAAATTTATGATTACAATTGTGACTTATTTCAAACACTCCGATTTTAACCTACGCACCATTAAAATCGTGTATGGACTTTGCTATTGTAATATATTTTGAAACGAAGTTCCTTATGGGACGATGCGGCGGGGTACCTTAACCGGGAAAAAACGTCCGTAACGTAAGATTTTTATTAGTAATGCACACAGTGTACGACTTAACTTTGTAATAACGTACAAAAAATAACATATTTTTATTGTATATTTTTATATATGTCGCCGCAACGATTTTTAGAAACTTGATTATGCAAAGATTATGCGCAATGGTTAAGTGAATTGTGGAAGTTCTTGACCTCAGTTATTACAGGACATACCAGAAGCGATGCAGAGCACGCATCGCGCATCAGTATGGCCGTGTCGCCGCAACGATTTTTAGAATGTCGCCGCAACGATTTTTAGAAACTTGATTTTAAGTTTATTCATTATAAAATTATTGTTTAAATTATTTAATGACGATTTGTTGATTTGTGAACAATGTCGCAATGTCAATGTCGTTAATAATTAGGCGATGTTTTACTACGAGGCCGAATTCCTTCAACTACTTCCATTTTTGTTAAAATGGTGGTAGTCACATTTATTGTGATTGGTCAAATCTCAGACATGAATTACTTTCGCTGATAGATTATTTTAGTGCTAATATTTTAAAATCAATTGTAATAAAATCAAATCAATTTAACAAAGTAAAACTGCATCGATTACCTTAATAATTATTTTGTAAAAATATTGTGGGTAACTCTAAATGTTATGGTGTTGAACAAATGGTATAAAAAGGGAGTGACCTGCGTCGCACCGGCACTTTTGCTCCAGCTCTCGGAAAGGAAACATTGTGAGTACAATCTATGTCGGTTTGCATTTAAAAATGTTTAACTAGGTAATTCTTGTGAGTTCAAAATTAAAAGTTGTGAAATAATTATGACTTACTTCTCATTAGTAAAATTCATTTGCATACCTTCCTTCCAAGCCACGATTTAGTGGTTTGTATTTCATGTAAATTACATACATTGAAATCACGTCTTCCCTTTTATTTACACCCATAACCTCATTTTATTCGACATCAGAAGTGAGACACGAATTCCTTTTTCTGCTCGTAAAATTTTCTATTTCAGTACTTTTCAAGTTGACCTACAGCAATGGAAGAACGGAACATACCCGTGGCATCGGGCTCGCCACCACGCACCACGCGCGGATGGGGCGATCCTGAACAAAGTACATCTGTCAATATATCACTGAAAATCTGACGTATTTCTACCCTGCATATGACCCAGACGGAAATGTTGAGTTCGGGAGTGGTATAATCATATTTCTTTAGCCAAGACCAATTACGCGACTGTGATATTCATATGAAAGTAACTAGTTTACTGAAAGTTCGGGCTAAAATGTGGGCTGATAACTAGCTTGTCACAACGTCCACGTGAGATGAACTACGCCAAAATATCATTGCTACATTTAAAACCTGAAAGCTGTTATTCAGGGAACATAATTATGACCATACAAAAAACATCGTGGAATTTCTTTCACAATCACGGATCCTCTGGAGGCGTGTGACCAGAGATAAACTCAATGATAGTGACTCTGTAGATGCAGTGATAGGAACTATTAGTAACGAACGCCTTCGGCACTGCTTACTCGGTACCAGAATTAATATCCGTTGCTTCCTATATTCGTAGTAGGTACTAAACTTCCTAATTTCATTCTCATCCACCTCTTAAGCGCTTAATACACTACATAACCGAATGCCTCAATTGCAGTTTTTGTAAAAAAAAAAAAAAAACGGACATTCTAGTCATGTAGTCATGGCTGTCGGTATAAAAGTACGGTAGTAGATTCCGATAAACGGCCAAACGAAAAAGTATTTCTACGGCACCGGCGTTATTATCTAGACCGAGCGATAAAATTTTGTCATACGTTCGACACCTGCTACCGCCGAGAAAAGCAAATTACTTCATACGTTAATTTTATTTTAAAGAACTAATGTAATTTAAATACTATGCGCATGAGGGTAAATGACATAATTATTGATACAGCCTTTGACAGCAGAACAGAATGTTGTTATGAGTGATCTACTGCGAATTACCGGGTAAACGATATACGGTTAATTACCTACGTGGAATGGGTCCCTCTTCGGTAGTGTCTACTAATATGTTAAAAACAGTGTGTTATTGACGACATAAATGTTGAGATTAAGTCTTATCTTACCGGATCACGAATTGACTTTAATGTTTTAATAAGTGCAAATTTATTATGCATTTATTATGCAGAACGGGAGTAGCTGTAGTTGTAACTGAGCAAAGCGTACGTTTGTTTTCTCAACCCTGTGTCGTGCACATGCAATCGAAAGCCGGTTTGTTTGGAAATTTGAATAGTGATCTAAATAATGAATCAGATTAATTAATTAATAACGTTACTCAATAAATATTTCGCTATTTTTACACGTGGGTCCGCAGTAATCACCTTACTCTAGCCCAATCATACTTGTGAAAAAGATAAAAAAAAAAAAAAAAAAGGTGATGATCGCATGTGCGTCGACTATCGCGAGCTTAATGCAAATAGATTCATGATCATTATCCCCTCCTTTTAATAGGTAATCAGATCAACCAATTAGCAGGTGGTCTATACTATAGTTCACTCGATATGGCATCGGGCTTCCGCCAGAAGTCCTGTTAGTGCGGTTCAAGTTCATAATGATAGTGTAGCTCAAATGTGTACGGATCAAATTCATAAGTCATGATTTTGGCATGTGGTCTTCAATACCTAGAGAGAATACTAATAACATTACGCTATTCAGGATTTTCCATTAACATCGATAAATGCCTCTTCGTTAAAGGATCGATTGAGTATCTCGGTAATGTAATCAAAAAAGGACAAATCGTTACTGAAGGCCCCGATACAGACTAATATTAAAAAACAAATTCGCCAATTTAACGGCCTTGCGGAGTATTTTCGTCGTTTTAAGCTCTGATTTCACGCTTACTATAGCTCCCTTATAGTCTTTCAAATGGCAATGGACTCACGTACATAAACAGGCTCGTCAGATCATTATTCACCATTTAACTTCTCACCGGTCCTCACAATATTTCAAGTAGGTGAACCCATAGAACTATTTACTGATTCAAGCAGCATCGGATTTGAAGCGATTTTAGTGCAGATTATTAACAAGAGTCACCATGTGGTGGTCTACTTTAGTATGCATACAACAGACATAGAAATTAGGCTGTAGTTACGAGCTATAAAACACTTTCGGCGTTTTCTTTATGGGTGCCAATTGAAAGCAATTCCGGATAGCAACAAAAGAGACCTATTGCCTCTCATTCAAAGGTGGTGGTAGCCTTTCTTCAAAATTTCGAGTTTGAAATTGAATATAGGATGGGCGAGCGGATGCAGCACACGGATTTCCTAAGCAGAAACCCGAACCCATTGACAGTCAATTTCATTTCCAGAAACTTGGATTGGCTAAATATTGAACAACGTGATAGCCAACTGTGATCTATTATGATCTATTATAGATGCTCTGCACAGTGGTCAGGATACCAATTCGAAGATAATATCCTTAAATTTAAGAGTAGAGATGTCTTGGGTGCAATGAAACTAATTGTTGTACCAAAGTCGTTTCTGTGGAGCCTTATTAATACCAATCATACTGCTGTTAAACATTTAGGGGAAGAAAACTCTTCATAAAACTAAGGAAGATTATTTTTTTTTTTTTCGATAAAATGAGCTCCACTGTTATAGAGTTGGTAGATAAATGCATGATATAAGACATCAAACATCCGGAGCTACTCAGGTACAGTTGCACCTTATATCGAAGCCAACCCTTCCGTTTGAAGGAATACACATAGACATTACGGGTAAGCTGGAGACTCCTAATGAGCAGGAGTACGTAGTAGTAGACTCATTCACCAAATATGTTTTGCTCCGTAAATATGTTTTGCTCCGTTACACCGATGACAAGTCAACATAGCACTCTTCCAGCTTTAACGCAAGCTGTTCACCTGTTTGGAGCCCCGAGGCAGATCGTCGTTGATGAAGGACGAGAATTTTTTAGGCGACTTTAAAACTTAATGTTAATCTTTTGGTATTGAATTACATTCTATAGCACCAGGCGTAAGCAGAGCTTAACGGCCAGATAGAGCGGGTGATTGCAACATTAAAAAATTGCCTCATCATAAAATGATTACGAGACACCAGAATGGCACACGGCGTTAGAAAATTTTCAGCTAGCTTTAAACTGTACTGTCCACAGATTCCAACAAGTGTGCCTTACGAAGTTTACAGGATTTTAGAAAATGACCGCTACCTTGTGAAAAAGGTAATGGGGCATCGTGGGCGACCACACAAGTCGCGCATGAACAATTGTGTTGTGCACCACTACCCGGCTGTGGTGATCGGACGACCGTGTCGCCGCTACATGCAGCACCGAATGTTGATCCCTCCCGCAACGCGGCAACATCGCACCAGCCAGCTGATGCCGTACTCTTGCGGTGTCCAGCGCGTCCCATAGATCGCCAGACTATTGGGAGATGAGTATTAATACTACCCACTTTTCTTATGTCAACTATCATTTAATGAAAAATTATTAATAATAATTACTGGTGATAGGTGCTTACTGGTGGTAGGACCTCTTGTGAGTCCGCGTGGGTGGGAGCCACCACCCTGCTTATTTCTGCCGTGAAGCAGTAATGCGTTTTGGTGTGAGGGGTGGGGCAGCCGTTATAACTATACTTGAGACCTTGGAACTTGTATCTCAAGGTGGGTGGCACTTTTACGTTGTGGATATCTGTGGGCTCCAGTAACCGCTTAACACCGGGTGGGCTGTGAGTTCTTCCACCCATCTAAGCAACGAATCTGTTTACGAACCGTAGTAAAGGTCGAAAAGCAAGGTAATGTAAGTGTGCTATTGACACGCAGAGTTGTTCAATAAGCCAAAAAAAAAAAAAAAAAAATGCTATTGACACGCAGAGTTGTTCAATAAGCCAAATCAAAAGATGCTATTGACGTGTGGAGCCGTTCAATAAGCCAAAAAAAAAAAAAAGTGCTATTGACACGCAGAGTTGTTCAATAAGCCAAATCAAAAGATGCTATTGACGTGTGGAGCCGTTCAATAAGCCAAAACAAAAGATGCTATTGACGTATGGAAGCGTTCAATAAGCCAATGTCCTGTCCTGAAAGAATTATAGTCCCCTGTGTACCACGGCGTACGAGACCGCCCAGAGCACAGCATCGACCCTTCACTCATTCCTTTAGGGCCCCTGTGTTTAGCAGCATCGACCCATCACCACCCTATCCTTTCCAATTACGATAACATAATAATATGCTAGTGCTGTTGTCATGTGGAATGAACAGTGCAAAGATTATACGCGATGGTTAAGTGAACTGTGGAAGTTCTTGACCTCGGTTATTACAGGACATACCAGAAGCAATGCAGAGCACGCATCGCGCATCAGTATGGCCGTGTCGCCGCAACGATTTTTAGAAACTTGATTATGCAAAGATTATGCGCAATGGTTAAGTGAATTGTGGAAGTTCTTGACCTCAGTTATTACAGGACATACCAGAAGCGATGCAGAGCACGCATCGCGCATCAGTATGGCCGTGTCGCCGCAACGATTTTTAGAATGTCGCCGCAACGATTTTTAGAAACTTGATTTTAAGTTTATTCATTATAAAATTATTGTTTAAATTATTTAATGACGATTTGTTGATTTGTGAACAATGTCGCAATGTCAATGTCGTTAATAATTAGGCGATGTTTTACTACGAGGCCGAATTCCTTCAACTACTTCCATTTTTGTTAAAATGGTGGTAGTCACATTTATTGTGATTGGTCAAATCTCAGACATGAATTACTTTCGCTGATAGATTATTTTAGTGCTAATATTTTAAAATCAATTGTAATAAAATCAAATCAATTTAACAAAGTAAAACTGCATCGATTACCTTAATAATTATTTTGTAAAAATATTGTGGGTAACTCTAAATGTTATGGTGTTGAACAAATGGTATAAAAAGGGAGTGACCTGCGTCGCACCGGCACTTTTGCTCCAGCTCTCGGAAAGGAAACATTGTGAGTACAATCTATGTCGGTTTGCATTTAAAAATGTTTAACTAGGTAATTCTTGTGAGTTCAAAATTAAAAGTTGTGAAATAATTATGACTTACTTCTCATTAGTAAAATTCATTTGCATACCTTCCTTCCAAGCCACGATTTAGTGGTTTGTATTTCATGTAAATTACATACATTGAAATCACGTCTTCCCTTTTATTTACACCCATAACCTCATTTTATTCGACATATACCTTTTATAAATCATTGTGAATAAACTAAAGTTGATAACTTTGTAATGTAGTTTTTTTTAATTTTTTTTTTATCAATAAAAAATCATAATAAAAAATGAATACCCGAATAATTATTTTCTTTATACCTCGTATAGAACTTAAAATTAATATTTTCACAATAAGGAACTTCGTACCTATCCGCTGTCCCACGACACCACACATCTTTTTTTTATTAATTTAAATCAGGAAATGAGATCAGGGTGCGCCTAATATTAAGTGGTCATCGCAGTTCAAGGATACCACTATATGAATACCGCTATCTAGACATTTGAGGTCAAAATCTTAATTGCTGTAATATTCCACCCTTCAAACCGCACCAGAAATAGGTCGAAAAGTTAACAGTGCGAGCTTGCAATGCACCCTACCAGTAATTTTTTATTAGACAATAATTTTTACAACGCATATCTCGTGCAAACTTTCTAGTACCTTCCAAAACTTAGACTTTGTATGAATCAGACAGTACCTCCGGTTAAATTACTTCAAAGAACAAAAACCAAACATGAAATTCGATATTGCTGTCTTTGCCATGCCCTTATCACCGACCACTTTCAATTAACCAGTAAATAAAGACTTATATACTTGTTAACTCTTCACATAATGAGTTAATAACGACACACATACGTAAAAAGCGGTTCACACCGACATAAAAAATACGCACACAACGATAAAATTCGCGGCCTTACATAAAACGCGTTCTTCTTGTATTCTTAATAATTAGCGTGTCGTGTCGTTCGTCTCTCTCGCTCTTGAGGTGTTAATTAGAAGGTCGTCTCGCTCTGGCTTTCTTAATACATTCTTCCTCTCGGCGGTGTTTCTTCACGTTTTTATTTGTGTGCGTATCTGTGTGCGGTGGTGTTTAATTTACATGTACTTGTATGTCAATGTTCAGTGTGGAGTAAAAGTGATTTCAGGATGTCGCGTATGTAATTTTGATTGTATCTCCCGATGGCCCAATCAATCATTCATTTTCATTATTATTGATAGATTGGTTTGTGGGTAACAACATCTTGGCTGTATCTGTTGCAAAGCGTCATGTACTATCTTTTTTTATAATTTTATTGCATAGAATGGTGGACGAGCTCACAGTCTACCTTTGTTAAGAGGTTACCGGAGTCCATGGACATCGACATTTGAGATTCGAGTTCTAAGGCCTCAAGTTACAATGGCTGCCCCACCCTTCAAACCAAAATGCATTACTGTTTCACGGCAGAAATAGGCATGGCGGTGGTACCTACCTGTGCGGACTCACAAGAGGTTCTACCGAAAGTAAAAGTGTGATGTCCATGGACTGCAGTAATTATTGCAATAGTTATATGTGCTCCGATTATCATAGACGATTGAATCAAAGACCTAACAAAATGTTACTCATTAACACTGTTTCAACTTAATGAAGCTCATGAATGCTCATGCTTGGAACTTGGTCTGTTAACAATGAAATTACATTAAAATGTCATGTTATCATATCACATTAATTTCAATGATTCAACAACAATGAGTAATCTTTTCAGCTAAGCTAAGCTAAGCTCGGTCATTAATTTTAACACAATGTTATGAAAACAATAATAATATTGTGCTATACAGTCTCACAGTATTACTTAACGATAAACTGAAAATCGAAATCACAAAACAATTCGCCTTTTCGCATTAAAAGTGTACAATTTCCAAAAATATTCGAAATTGAGTTAATATGCGTAACATTTGGTATCACCAATATTTTTCTCATAAATACTGTCAAAAGAACGTAGTTTAGGTTGTTTTTTTTTAGTTTACCTATGTTTTGACTACTATTAACTAAATTTTATCTTACTTTAAATGATAGATAATGTAACTGGTAAAAAATAAAATATCAATGTTGCAAATATTATGATTAATATTAAAAATATTACATGTTAACCCTTTAGAACACTCTCCTGTAAAATTAGTAAGTTTTGAGATTATACAATTTTAATGCGAGAAGACGAATTGGTCTCTATCCAATTTCTTCGATATCCGTACTCGGGCATTTTATACGAATGTTGGTATACGCGAAAGGGTGTCAGCGCGGGTCGTCAAAGGGGGAGGGGGAGGCACGTACACATAAACACTTATAAAACTTTTTTGACAACAACCCCCCCACTCGACCCCTCGAATTCGCTAATTTATGTAGCTTTTTTAATCAATACCGGGTGTATAGGTTCTATCGGTTCTTTGTTGGCGGCAGTGACGTCACTACCTTTGGAACAATCGACGAATTGACTGATAGAGATAGTGGCTTATAGTGTTTAGTTCGTGTATTGCGACATAAAAGTTCAAATTAGTTCGAAGGTCGAACTTAAAAGTTCATAAACTTAAATTTACAGTTTCCGTCACAATATCAATTTCAAAGTTTTCGCTTAAAGCATCGAAGTGTTTGGATTCTGGAAGTCCGTCAGTGCTAACTAACCGCGCAATGGTCTTTAAACAGCAAATAGTTCAGAAGCTTACAGTTCTCAAATCAAATTTAAACATTTTTTTTTATTGCTTGGATGAATGGACGAGCTCACAGCCCACCTGATGTTAAGTGGTTACCGGAGCCCACAGACATTTACAACGTAAATGCGCTCTAAGGTCTCAAGTATACTTACAACGGCTGCCCCACCCTTCAAACCGAAACGCATTACTGCTTCACGGCAGAAATAGGCAGGGTGGTGGGGAGGTGGTACCTACCCGTGCGGACTCAAAAGAGGTCCTACCACCAGTAAATCAACATAAACACCAATTCAATCTCTAAGATTAAATTAACTAACACAAAATTTCACCAACCTAACAAGATAAATACTCACCCTATATACCACCTATTTAGATCGTCAATCTTATCCTCAAAAAAAAATAAAGTCATATCGCAATTTTCCGTATCAACAAACCCCCCATACTTGCGACGCAGAGTTCTCGACCACAAACACAATTTTATTAAGACATATCAAGATAAACATACTCCACAGAATTTGTTGACAGTAACGGCTTTTTCAGCTGCATTTCTAATTTTGTAACATACCCGCGCACATATCTAAAAATGCAGTTTCGTAACCTGAATTACGACTCTATGTTAAGGCAACAAAGGTGATATAAAGTACAATTGGAAAGCGGTATTTCTGTTAGCGCGCGTCGTGATGGATGGTTTCACGCGTGCCGTAACTGTCACGCAGAGGTTTCCAGAGATTTAAGTGACGTATCTTTTAATACTTCATTCCATTACACGAGCGAGAATCGGCATGGAACGACATTCAAACCGCTGTTCTACCAGAGATCCCAATGGGGGGACTGGAAGATCTTCTAGGAACTAATATTGTTGAGCATACGAAATATATAAATAACGAAATATAATAAAAAATATAATTTGCGTAATTACTGGTGGTAGGACCTGTTGTGAGTCCACGCGGGTGGGTACCACCACCCTGCCTATTTCTGCCGTGAAGCAGTAATGCATTTCGGTTTGAAGGGAGGGGCAGCCGTTGTAACTATACTTGAGACCTTAGAACTTATATCTCAAGGTGGGTGGCGCATTTACGTTGTGGATGTCTATGGGTAATAGTAACCACTTAACACCAGGTGGGCTGTGAGCTCGTCCACCCATCTAAGCACCCGGTAGGCAGCGGCTTGGCTCTGCCCCTGGCATTAAAATAATCTAAGACGATGATTCCGCGAGATAAGAATGCTTACTTAGTTGGCGAGAGTTTGCTTCAGTATAATAAAAAGTGGATTGTGAGCTGATTGTAGATAGGCGTTTTTCGAAAAAGATCTTTCCTCAAAAATTCACTACTGGTTGGTCTGTTATAAAGTGACAATCCGTGATCCGTATGCGATTAGCTTTCTACCAAATAACAATATACATCTGTTTAAAATAACGTTTTTTTATTGCCCTAGTAGGCAGACGAGCATACGGCCCACCTGATGGTGAGTGGTTACCGCCGCTCATGGACTCCAGCAATGCCAGGGGCAGAGCCAAGCCGCTGCCTAGCGCTTAATACTCTCCACAAGCCTGGGACATGTCATAGCGCTCGGCAAACACCGTGGAGGGGAGCTCATTCCATAGCCGGATGGTACGTGGCAAGAAACGCACTGTGGATGACCGCAGTGGCTCCAGGTAGTACGGATGAAATCTACTCCGGTGGCGGGCGGTGCGATGGTAAAAACGAGATGATGGTATCATCTCGAATAATTCCTCAGAGCACGTAACGTAACTCAATACCAGAAAAGAGTAGACATCTTAATTAAGTGGATGATCAGAATAGAAAAGAATGGCTTTTCCTGGAATATTTGTAAAAAATTAACCTTGGGTTCTAAAGTTTACAAAGTTGCTGGCACGCACACTGCAAGCATAAAGCTGACTAAAAGCATCACCAAGACTTCAAACTCTAAAAAACCGATAGCTCATTACCGACATTGTCAATATGAAATTAATATCGGCACTGTAAAATGGTTGGGGTCAGGAACGAATCGTGAATTGATCTCGATTTTTTTCATTATTCGCGGATTCACCCGAAATCTTGAAGCAATTGTTCAACTTTCATGGCTAATATACACAGAACTGAACAGAAGTATCAGGTATCCATAGAAGAATACGAACATCTTAATATTATCATACAAGAAGACATTGTATACTGTCAGCAGAATAAACGGGCTATTAAAATTAATAAACGAAATGAGCAAGTAGCTCTGCATCGGTGTAATTACAACTGCCGTTACGCCGGCCACACCTTTGACGTATCTGCTCTCATTAGATATTTTGTAGGGTGACAATGTCTTAGAATTAATCTCGGAATGTTATTGCCAACAAAATTTTCACTAAACTAAGATTACAGTTAAACGAATGTTTGATTTTTTTGAGCTTAAAAGACCAGTCCGTCATTCGTGTGACTTCACAAATCCAATGATTTAAGCTGTAAACGTGAAAGTACGAAGGTAGGACCTCTTGTGAGTCCGCACGGGTAGGTACCACCACCCAACTTATTTCTGCCGTGAAGTAGTAACGGGTTCCGGTATGAAGGGTGGGGCAGTCGTTGTAACTATACTGAGACCTTAGAACTCATATCTCATGGTGGGTGGCGGCATTTAAGTTGTAGATGTCTATGTGTTCCAGTAATCACTTAATACCAGGTGGGTGTGAGCTCGTCTACCCATTTAAGCAATAAATAAATAAAAACGTGAGCCATTTGTAACAAATGCAATATCTTATCGGTCTTTAGTTTGGGAGCTAAACGATTGCAGTATCATCGGAACTCGGCTAACTTCGTGCTACGACAGAGCCTAGCCGATGGAGGCGTGTAGACGCCATCACACTCAACAACCAGCCTTCTTGAGGAGCGGTGCCTCCGTCCAAACAACTCTGATTCGTTTTCGTTTGCTAACGTCAAGAGAGGATTTCTAAATTGTTGTAAGACAACAAACGTGTTTGGTGTACTCAATATTACTCTTAGCTCGATCACCCTATTTGCCCTTACGATGTCTGACGATAGTGTTATTAATTATGGCTTCTCCGACATATAAATAATAATATTTTTTTATATATAAAAATGAATCGCTGTTCGTTAGTCTCGCTAAAACTCGAGAACGGCTGGACCGATTTAGCTAATATTGGTTTTGAATTTTTTGTAGAAGTCCAGAGAAGGTTTAAAAGATAGATAAATATGAAAATGCTCGGATTTAAATAAAAATAACAATTTGTTTTCCCTTTGATGTGTCCCCCGTCGGACGGATTCCTTTTGTTTGTTTCATGTTTATTTTATACAAAAGTTTAGGTCTTTTATTTATCGATTGAGGCACTACAAAGTCTGCCGGGTCAGCTAGTAGAAAATAAATTCGTGGTGATTTAATTATTTTATTTCAACAGTGAAAAACAAGTTTAGCTAGTCTCAAAATCATGGTCACATGAAGCATAGCGCACACGGCGGACAAGCGCAAGCATCAAGGTTCGGGCACTAACTCAAGTCGCGCCCGGGGGCCGCTGCAGGTAATACCGTCTATAAATCGGATGTTCGACGGACACCGATCTCGGAGTAGCAGGTTTTAGATTGCAGGCCTTTTGTTCTTCGTGTACACTTAGCTTTATAGCCTTCGAGTCGTTTGAAATATCTAACTGGGGAATGTTTCTCTATTATATTATAATGATATTGTATGTTTTTTATTATGAGCCAAACTTAAATAATTTTCAGGCTAGTTTTTTTTGTAAGTTTTTTTTTAAGCATTAACCTCATTTAAACATGAGCTATTTTGATATTTTCATTACAAATATTTTACTAAGCCATCTATCTGTATGATTTCATTTTACTTATACGTTTACTTTGAATATATTTTTTTCAATAATTTATAATTACGGATATGCCTTTTTTATTTTATTTTTATTGCTCAAATGGGTCGACGAGCTCACAGCCCATCTGGTGCTAAGTGGTTACTGGAGCCCATAGACATCTACAGCGTAAACGTGCCACCCATCTTGACATATAAGTTCTAAGGTCTCAGTATAGTTACAACGGCTGCCCCACCCTTCAAGCCGAAACGCATTACTGCTTCACGGCAGAAATAGAAATGAAGAATTAGAAATGTATCGTTATCGTAAAGTTAACAAGTACATTAAATTTTGTGTTGTATTTTATAATGAATAAGGATGAGTATTCTTTAATATGTACATGATTACGTCGTAGTAGAAAAAGCCGATGACTCAACGACAGCAGATTCTGCCGGAATAAAAAGGCAGCATACTTTAAGCAGCTTAAGCAATAAATATAACACACAATAAATAGCCTCGTAATCAGTAATTACGCTTATTCTGCAAAATCGAAGTGTCATTTGTACCATATAATGGCAGTACCACATTTCAAAGTGGGACACATATCTGCCGCATGCAGAAATAGAGTAAATGGTATTTACTGGTGGTAGGACCCCTTGTGAGTCCGCACGGTTAGGTACCACCACCCTGGCTATTTCTGCCGTGAAGCAGTAATGCGTTTCGGTTTGAAGGCTGGGACAGCTGTTGTAACTATACTGAGACCTTAGAACTTATATCTCAAGGTGGGTGGCGCATTTACTTTGTAGATGTCTATGGGCTCCAGAAACCAATTAACACCAGTAGGCTCTGAGCTCGTCCACCCATCCAAGTAAAAAAAAAACGTGTGGCACTCGGGAACTGCCGCGGTAAAGCTATTGCATAGCATTTTTTATCAACTTATGCAATTATAATTAGACAATGATAATTTAATATTAAAACAATAATAAACCAAGACTATGCTATATTAAACATTAATAAAAGCAAAACCTTAACTGTCCCCTTCACACTCATAAGCTAGACCGCGCGAGAGAGAGATGGGCAGACTTTTCATGATGCGCATGCAGTGTGACGTCACGCCACGCGCTTATTCACAAACACTACACAAGCCCAACGTGTGAATGTGTTGAACGCGAGCTACATGGTAGGCGGAGTGAGGGGTGTAAGGTTTTTTTCGTTACAGAATTACATGATTCGGTCGCCGCGCTCAAGGCCCGCGATAAAAGCTATGCAATAGCTTAAAAAAGTGGCGACATTGATATACTTGCACTGGACATAACATCTTGACTTAAATTACATATTTGTATCAAAAGCAGACGAGCAGAACCTTCAAACAACTGAAAAAGGCGTTCCGATTATGAAGAAAGTTTCTGATTAAATAATATCACTTGTCCCAATTCTAGGGTACGTGTGGGACAGGACCGGCTCATTCGGCCCGCTATATAAGTGTGTTCGTAATTACAGCTAAACAGGGCCGGATTCCGACGGGAATTAATACGCAATTAACTTGTCACGCGATCTGGTTTGTTGTAGTTAGATAGCCAATACAGATTAGCTTTGCTTTATAATATTATAGGCTGAAGTGGGCAACGTTTTGTTATATTTAAAATGAACATAACATTATAATGTCTCTTCTTAATTCTCTTGTAGCAATTGTATTTTGTAAATTATTTCAAGATATTTAATAGATATTATTTACACGATATTCATAAGCCCGTGCTGTATACCGCATTGATTAATAATTTAAAATAAAATGACAGTGTTATATCTTTAATCGTCAACAATACGGTAGCATCGATTTGAAGTCGAAGTCTTTCTTTTGAAAGATATTTGGCATTGTCTTTTTTTTAAATTATTGCTTAGATTAATGGACGAGCTCACAGCCCATCTGGTGTTAAGTGGTCACTGGAGCTCATAGACATCTACAACGTAAATGCGTCAGCCACCTTGAGATATAAAAGTTCTAAGGTCTCAGTATAGTTTCAACGGCTACCCCACCCTTTAAACCGAAACGCATTACTGCTTCACGGCCGAAAGGTCACATGAAGACCTACCACCAGTCCATTCTCTTGTAGCAATTGTATTTTGGAACATCTTTGTAAATTATTGTAAGATATTTAATAGATATTATTTACAGGATATTCATAAACCCGTGCTGTATACCGCATTGATTAATAATTTAAAATTAAATGACAGTATTACGTCTTCAATCGCCAACAAAATGGCAGTATCGATTTGAAGTCGAAGGTTTGAAAGATATTTGGCATTGTCTGACTGTTTTTGTCGTAATTTGCTACCGATATACATAGTCGCCGAAAATCTTACCTCAATTATAAGTAGAATGGCCTTTTCTGAGTAATCTTCATAGTCGATTATCGACTATAAATCGTCATCAGAGACTGAAAATCGCAAACAAACTTTATGTTTTTTTGTGTAACAATAAAGAATATGGTAGCTCCATCTTTATATACAAACACATTAAAATCTATTCCAGCTACACCTCATATAAGTCAAACAAACCTGTTGTATAAGGTAACTGAGCACAGCTTACGTAGGCCGAGCTTAGATCGTCAATACGTTGAATATCATATTATATATTTTAGTGTGGTATTAAAACATCTTGAGGCAGCAGGTATTTTAATAGGATCGGCAGCGAGTCACGTTGCGAGTCGACCATATTGCGCACGGTTAGGGCTTTCAGAATAGCTTTTTGGAAGCTCTATATAAAGACTCTAGTAACCGCCACACGCTAACTGTGCTTTATTTTATTATTCATTAAATACCATCATTTTATACATCAGCACAAAACATCACAAGTAACACGAACATTAATATCGCACTAAATGCTAACATCATTACAAAACAGGTACCGATGGCATGAATTGGTGAAATTAATGGGTTGTCTTTTTTTTTATTGCCTTTGTAGGCAGACGAGCGTACGGCCCACCTAATGGTAAGTGGTTACCGTAGCCCATGGACTTCAGCAATGCCAGGGGCAGAGCCAACCCGCTGCCTACCGAGCCAAGCCTTATCTTACTGTTCTAAAAATACAACATTACAACATTTAACATTATGATTCGTTACTAAATTTAACAGTACGTACATTATTACAAATCATAAATAAGCTTATTCAGTAAGGTTAAAGTTAGAGGAGATCTGAAAGTGGCATTCTGACAGAGAAGTTGAGAAGTGCGCGTTTGGGGTGGTATGGACATGTGATGAGACGAAAAGAAAGTGAGGTTGGTAAGAGAGTGTTAACTATGAATCTGGAAGGTTATAGAGGAAGAGGTAGACCTAAGAAGAAATGAATGGATTGCGTGAAAAACGATATGTGTAAGAGGGGAGTGAGCGAAGAAATGGTATATGATAGAGGAGTATGGTAGGAGAAAAAATGTTGCGCCGACCCCCGTTGACTGGGAGAAGGGCAGGAGAAAGATGAGTAAGGTTAAAGTTACAGACGTCTTGTCTATAACTGTCGACAGTGCCAGTGAAAACGTCCAAAAAATATCTGCTGTGCAAATTATTTAATTCCCCAACTGGTCTGTTGTGAAGTTCATTCTTACTAACCTTGATGAAGTATCTAGCACCCCTGAACATCCTCGGAGCCCTTACCGAGAGCAATGGCACATTCAAGTTCAGAAGAGGTTCGAGAAGAATCGAAAGAAGATCGAGAAAATTATATTCTCCATTAGCAAGTTTGTGCAAGAGCGTGCGTCTCCGCGCCCAGAGGAGCTCATCTGGTAAGAAGCTTCAATCTTGCCGAGCAACTCTTAAGACTTCTAGCAACATTGCAGGAGAAAACAAGGGGGCATAGAAAGCGCTTTTGGGCCCTTACCAACTTCATTTTGTACACGTCATGAAAATGCAATCCTAGTGACACTGCAGTACTCCAATTTCGCAAAACATCCATAATGCTATCAACCTCTTCTAACTCACTATGGTTTATTATATAGTTGTAATGAGTTCTAGCTTTTCTTCTGGAAAAATGATTTGAATAATAATTGACCGGATAGAGTTATAGAAAATTTATTGTTTGTATATTTATTGTCCGATCACGCTAAGCAGGTTGATCGGATTTGTATATGCCATTTCGCACAAAGATTGCTTAGAAACTGAATCAACATAAGAAACTTTTTATCTTGGTAATGACTTGTGCTGCTACAATAAGTACGTGACTCTGTGTTCACTGATTAAATAACAAACAAAAAAACAGTATTTATCCCGTGAAAATGCAATGTTTTTCGTCATTTCTGAGCTACAAATTTATCGAAAACGCGAGGCACGTCTAGCTATTAATTAATGCATTACAAAAACTTAATATTAGCTAGAATTATCTACTCATCTATGTATCTTTCAATGGAATTTTCATTAATATCAAGACGTCCGTTTAACTTGAATTATTAATACAAATATCTAGGATCAATAACAATATAATTACTGTCTCTTAATATCCTAATCGGGATTAATATCGCAGCCATGATAAGAAATGTACTATTTTATATTTCACTGCTGTTTTCTACTGTTCACTGTTTTCTTTTAACGCCAGTTTTACTTTCTTCTTTTTAATTCTTTAATTAACTTTTTTTTCGTAGTGTGGGCTCACCGACTGTCTGTTGTGGGCCGTGGGATCAATAACAATATAATTACTGTCTCTTAATATCCTAATCGGGATTAATATCGCAGCCATGATAAGAAATGTACTATTTTATATTTCACTGCTGTTTTCTACTGTTCACTGTTTTCTTTTAACGCCAGTTTTACTTTCTTCTTTTTAATTCTTTAATTAACTTTTTTTTCGTAGTGTGGGCTCACCGACTGTCTGTTGTGGGCCGAATGTTGGAACCCAGAAACATTACAACTGAATACCAAATTTTTACCATTCAAAAACTCATTCACAATCGCTTGGGTTGTAATTATGTTTTTTGTCATTTACGTACGAACAGTGATAAAATATGGTTTCCTTAACTCAAAAACATGGAAACAGGAACGCGCAATAAGACCAAATTCTTAACCTGTTTTACAGGAAGGAATGACCAGGAAGAGCTGTCACTCTTTGACAGTGTTAAAAAAAAGATAGCGACACCTTTCCGCACTTACTTATAGCATATTAACATACTGTTTTTATACTGGTCGCAGAGAGTTTTGTAAGCCCGCTGGGTAGGTACCACAACCCTGTCTGTTGTGAAGCAGTCTTCTTCTCAGTCGGACACTCTTGTCAGAGTGGTCGTGGTTGCGTTGACGCTGTATGTGCAGTAGGACCTGTTAGGTCGCCCATGCTCCCGACAACCGCCCTCCAGCCAATGCGCTTCCAGGTCTGGCGGTTCGAAGCGTTACGAGTACATTCGACCATAGTGGACTCAGTTGCCTTCTTTATTAGGTCAATCCAGCGGGTCGGTGAGCAGCCGCGTGATCTTCTGCCTTCCACCCGGCCCTGGACTACCAGTCTCTCCATCGAGTGCTCTTTTCTGGAAATGTGACCAAAGAATTTTAAAACCCTCAGTTGCACTGTTGACGAAAGTCGGTGTGTGTGTGAAGCAGTAACGTGTTTCAATTTGAAAGATGGGGATGAAGCCATTGTACTATAAAACCGAGACTTAGAACTCATGTCTCAAGGCGGATAATGGCATTTACATTGTTGATGTCTATTTGCTCCAATAACCACTTAACACCCGATTATGGTTGACGTCCTAATTTAAGCAATACAAAAAAATCATAAGTATCTTTAATTTCGTTTTTGTTTTATTTTCAAAATAATCGTGGCAGCCCTAATTCTGCGCGTGCGCTCCCTAACTGAACCGGTTATTGAACTCATACGGTACATTGTATTGCAAACTTATTAAATTAATTAGTTTTGTGAATATTATTAAAGCAAAGCTCCTTATTTCGTAAACGTTTTCATTGTGTTTGCATTATTATCAGTAATGAGCATGAATTGAATTAAGAATTTGGTATTTTGAATGTAATTTTCTATTTTTTTTCCCAAGTTCTCGTGATGTTTTCTATTTCGTCTACTTCTTTCAGAAACAGTCTGCAAAGCTGCTAGGAGATTCACTGGAAAATGCACAGCACCGCTTTTTGAGTATAATTTTGAAAAACCACTAGTAACAGGCAAGGTATGGGAAAGAAAGTCCAGAGGCAGTAATCCAAAGCGTTGGTCGGACCAGATACGCTCTACCCTTAACACCTCGGTCCACGATGCCATCCGCGCAACCAAAGATAGGTTGGCGCATGATAGGAGTAGGAGGAGAAAGTTGTAAGGGAGGCTACGATCCTCAGCATTCAGGATTATAGAAGCAAGGAAGAGAACCAACATACTACGATAGTGCATATTGGTGGGTACCAGCATCCTGCCTATTCCCGCCAAGAAGCAGCAATGTTTTCTGATTTAAAGACTAGAAATATTATACAATTGACGTTGACCAAATTTATATATTTGTCACAGAATGGCAACATCTTATTTATCTTTCGGCATAGGTGGGCGTATAGTGGGTAGTCATGCAATGAGATTGTGTTTCAATAACAAAAGTATAATTTGATTTGGTATGAAGAAACACTTTAATGTACTGTTCAAAATCAAAATATAACAACGCGCAGCGCCAAGCAGTTTGACAGTTACATACGAAACGTCCTCACTCTTCGCAAGTCAGGCAACGAATGACCTTCGACACAATCTAAGCATATCACCTCTTTTTTTCCTACCTATGCTTTAAAAGCCTTTAAAGGCTATTTCAGCTTCTCCTTGACGTGTAGTTGAGCTCACGGGGCTCAAACCGGGAGTGTTGCTAACACTGACCCTAGCAAGAGCAGTGCTTCACAGAATCCACAGCCGGATCGGAAACGCGACCCACTGAGAAGATCCGGCGAGAAACTCAGTGGGCATATCACCTCAGCTCTGTCACACACAATCCGAAGTGAGCCAATATTTGACGAGTTATTTCGGCCCACTTCCAATAGATGCGCATTCGATTATTGTATTCGGATGCAACATATTGTAGCGTGGAGCATTGGCACATCAAGTCATACTCGGACCATTTCGGGCACAATCGGAATTACCGAACGCTCAGGTGTCACTAGATGACAAGATTCGCGCGCAGATTTAATGTTTAACATAAAAATGAAATTTTCGGAATATAATATAATTACTATCTCCTAATGCCTAGCTTCCCTTCCGCCATTTCATACTACACTACACTTTCGTTCATTCTACACTACCAAAACATTATAAGTGTTTATAAAATAGTGTGATTGACTTTTTTATTTCTGAGTCTCAGTTTCCCATTAATTTGAAAGTAAATAATAAACCAAAATATTTTTAAAAAACTTTTTATTTTTAATATGTCTTTTAAATGAAGCTGTTTTTAATATTTATGTATCATTTTAAACCAATTACTCCGTAAGTTCCTCGAACCTACAACTACGAAATGAACTATCTATATATTAATACGTGAAGCAAAAACTTTGTATCCCTTTTTACGAAAATTGCGGGGACGGAGGAGTATGAAATTTTCCACACTTATAGAGAATATAGAGAAGAAGTGTACAATACTAATATTTTTTTTAAATAATGCATGAAAGATACATTAAATCAATAAAGAAAACATTACACACACTACATACCATGTATTTGACGCACACACGCATGCATACTATTTATTGTCAAACTTTTGTTCTTGACGTCTGTTGTCAAATTGAGAGTAGATTAAATATTGTTTGTCTTTATTAATGTTTTTTTATAGTGTAGCCTTGGCGAAATTACGATTGTAGTATGTGTACAAACTTACAATTCCAATTAATTATAGTCGAATTTCGACTACTGCGGGACCTCTAGTTTATATTAAAGTTCAATATTCATATTTTTGCAACTACTAATAGATCTTGACACTATAGTTGTAAGTATCTAGTATCAGCGATCAATCATTAAAATGATAATCGTTTCTAATGCATTGCCTAAAGCGACTGTTTATAAGGAACTGGTGGTAGGATCTCTTGTGAGTCCGCACGGATAGGTACCACCACCCTGCCTATTTCTGCCGTGAAGCAGTAATGCGCTTCGGCTTGAAGGGTGGGGCAGCCGTTGTAACTAACTATACTGAGACCTTAGAACTTATATCTCAAGGTGGGTGGCGCATTTACGTTGTATATGTTTATAGGCTTCAGTAACCACTTAACACCAAGTCGGCTGTGAAATCGTCCACCCATCTAAGCAATAAAAAAAAGGTTACACGCTACTCGGTACACTTCTTTCCACAAAAATTGTACCCACTAAAAACTAATCGATTGTTATTGTTTTATTTTAAAGACAATACCTATAGTGTGGTCAAATGAGGTCGTACAGACTAGTTTGCGGACAGCAACGCAGCCACGATCCGCCGATACTCGGACAACACTCGCTCTAAATAAATCACTTCCTACTTGCGATATAATGGCGAGGAAAAGATTTTCAGCGGCCATTATAACGCTTAGAAGTGGCGTCTATTGTTTTAACGTTTAATCTATACTAATATATAAATTTACAGTGATTTTTACGGATGTTCCGTCATAACTACTGAACCATGCATCCGATTGACTTGAAACTTGGTATCCACGTAGAAAATACATGTACTTAATGGATAGGCTAATATTTGTATGATCGTTGGACTCCCTAATAATAAACACAATAATAGACCTGGCCACGAGACTACCGCCATGTGACATGTTGATTCAACCATCATTGTTCCAATAGTTATGTCGGTACACGGCTTGATAGCGAAAAGTTTCAATCAACATCTTAAGAAACTTTCGTTATCCAGCTGGGTTAAGGGCCTAATACAGAAAGCAGTTATCCTCGATACTGCACGCATTGTGAGGAGGTTTCTCACTCTGGAGTCCTAACCACTGATGGCTTGTGTCGTAGACACCGCCACCAGTGGCAATCTATTTTTATATAGTATTCTTAATATCTTTTTTAAAAAATATTATGTAATTAATAAGATTTTAAATGAATACAAATAAATAATAATAAGACAATAAATAATAATGTTATTTTTAAATCCCCAGCCAAGCGGATATGACTACGGCTAGTTAATTGATAGAATCGGAAGGAAGCTCGATGAGACAATGAAACGTGCTTTGTTATCAAACTTTAAATTCGGTCTCCGAGTGGAACTGCATTCTTTGATAATTAGTACTTACAGAGGTATGAATTTTCGAAGATTAATAAGATTCAAAGAACTCGATCTCACGGACGGTATGGAACCATAAGACGTATGCAGTAACGTCTAAAATTCAAAGGCTTTTGCACTAAACTATAACAAAATTGAGACCGCTTCACTACATCCCTATAACTACTAAATTGTTTAATTACAAATGCAAGTCTTCGTTTTTTAAATTAAAATCTCATGTCTGAGGGAAGATTTCTTACTGGTGGCAGGACCTCTTGTGAGTCCGCACGGGTAGGTACCACCACGCCTATTTCTGTCGTGAAGCAGTGATGCGTTTCGGTTTGAAGGGGGGGCAGCCGTTATAACTATACTGGGACCTTAGAACTTATATCTCAATGTGGGTGGCGCATTTTCGTTATAGATGTCTATGGGTTCCAGTAACCACTTAACATCAGGTGGGCTGTGAGCTCGTCCACCCAAGATGTTTCCCGGGTCCGTTCACGTTGTTCAATGAATGCGCTATGTTAACACACCAGGAGGGCAATTACGAAGCTCGTCTGGCTTTATTTCTCTGTGCTCACTAATATCAACGTTTGAATTCGCGATTAAACATCACTACCTTAATCTAGTTATTAGTGATGGACCATACATGCATAGGTTCCTAGTCGGTTTCAATGTCTTTTTTAAAGGTATTTTAATTTGCAGATCTGTGTGCACTTGAGTTGCGCAAGTATTTCCGGCAGTTTCGTCTAAAAAAACAATATCTGTAGAATGTTGATTTGATTAACAAAATTGCATATGATAATCATATTACAAAATTACCACAAATCTTATCTTTAGATCAGCAGAAGAGCTCGCAGCGGTCGGGATTTTTATTGGTGACTCGAGATTTGTTATAATAAAGTCGAAATCACAATTAAGGGTTGTGACAGTAATGCATGCTTCGCGTCCGGAACCGGTGAGCTAGTAAGATCTACCGATGTAAGCATGCCTGCATTGAAACATAACCTTATAAATTTTTATTCAGATTCGCCAAGCTTTAGACCTGATTGTGCATTCAAATTGGATTGACGTGGGAGTCCTTCATCTTCTTTTTCTTCACCTTATCCCACTAGGTGGGGTCGGTATGGCTAATTTTACTCTTCCATTCTCTTCTATCAGCCGTCAGGTCAACACTCACTCTTTCATATCGTCATTCACATACCCCATCCATGTCTTCTTCGGTCGATCTCTTCCCCCTCTACCTTGCACTATTTAATCCATTATAAATCATATAATGTTCCATCATATAGTTCTTGGTTCTATGACGAGGCTATACAGAGTATAGTTATCGCGACGTCCGTATGAGGGCGGGCGTGATATATCGCCCCTGTAGCGTTAATAAGCGAACATAGGACTCGTGATCGCCGATAGCCACTCAGCCGTCTAGGTACGACGAATTTATTTCATACTAGAATACATTTTTTTATTGTTTCAGCATTCGTTTACGGCATCGTCTTTAGTGGCTTTGTAAGAGGAGCCCGGCAAAGTCGACGAGGTTAAATTGAATTTTGGGGGACAGCTATTTTCTTCACTCTCCGCAAATATATAAAGAAATATAAAATAAATAATAGCTTAAAAAAACTAAAAAAAATACGCTTTTATAGAAAATCCAACTAAAAAATATAAAATAAATTTGAATTAAAAATAGTGTAATAAAATATGATTTTATTGTAAAAAAAAAGCGTCGTCCTTAATAAGTATGCCAAATTTCGAGTTAATCCGACGTTTTGAAGGGGGTCAAAATCATGTTCAAAGATTCCGTTACATACATACGTCTGGAGCTAATAAAAGCGTATTAATAAACTAACACGGTTTTACGTCAACACTTCGATGATGTTGCTTTAATTATTTAATTTATTTGAAGATGTTAGAAGGAGATACCGATCGATGTAATACTTTGATCGTGTTCGTCTCATACGAACGGCACTCGAAACAAATAGGTCACATTTACGCGAAGTCTGTATCTGGACGCGCTGAGTCGACGCCTATAAATACAAACGTCACCGGCTACATGCGTCTAACACACGAATTTACAGTTAGAACACTTGTATTCAAATATACACCTTATGCTTTGGTTAAATAGACACTAAATTGAAGCATCGAAAGGTTTTATCTGGAATTATTTAAAGCAGCTTTTGCCGTGATAACGTCTTATAAAATGAATACCGGCTGCACGCACGAAAAAGTGTCACGTTCCGCCTGAGCCTGAGCATGCAAGCGAAAGCCTGGAACAAACGATAGAGAGGCAAGATCGGCCCAAGCGTTGGCCTGTGACACACTTGTCTCTCTTCTTACGTGACGTCAGCTAGCAGTTCGAATAGATCTGCTACTGACGTTATCACGTAAAACTATCGTCCGTAAATCGACTTTACAGACAACCAATATTTTTAAAGTTATACTTCATTAGGCGCGTTATGAAAAATTGATGAGAGTGAAATTTTACGATGCGCGCGCACCTTGACACAAAATTAACAGAATGAAGTTGCCCACTAAATCGCTCATTACAATACGACCGACGTAACTTGGCGAGTCTGAATATAGCCGCAGGTGAACTTTCCGAACCGTACCGAGAATTACCGAATTTATACGATGTCAAGAAAAGGGATGTCCACTAAGCGTGTTTGAGGATGTTGTTTAATCGATTTTTTTTTTTAAATTGATTAAAATTGAAATAAAAAAAAACAAAAAGTTTGATAAAAATAAGGTATAACTTCTTACGCGCGTACATAAGTAAACGCACCCTCTTTTTTATCATGAAACCAAACATGTCGTTTTATGCTGAAGAGGACACGAGCCGCTAGGTGTAACAAATCGTTTTTTGCAACCATTGAGTCACGCAACAGCGATTTATGAAAAGTCTGTGTTTGGTTCTGAAAAAGAAACACCATTTTTTTTATATTCTCTATGACGTCACATGATTTATAGAGGCTACGTTTAGATCCCACTAGGTACGGCTTAGTAATAAACTCACGACATTATCAAGAAAAACGTGAACACTATTGTAGACTTCTATATGAGTCTATAAGCTAGACCACCCGACGAGGTCTTTGTAGCACGGAGACAGCTGATACTATCGGATACACCAGAATTTTCGAGAACACGCCTCGAAGAAAAGTTATGACTGAATGCAATAATTTAATACTTCGCGTGAACCGAGAGCTCGATCCCCGGCAACAAAGAAGATCGTGTAACTGTAGTGGTATCATAGAACACAAGATATATGATAGATGCCTGAATCGCGCTTACGATATTTTCATGATAGCTTTGCATTTGTTTTTTGTTTTTTGTCCTTTTTTTATTTTTATTGTTGCTTGTATGGGTGCACGAGCTCACAGCCCACCTGATGTTAAGTGGTTACTGAAGCCCATAAACATCTAAATAACATTTGGACTGGTAGTTGACTGGTAGTAGAAGATCTTCACTTTGTCGTAACCCCAATTTATCACTACTCTTATTCTTGAAACTGTTCTAATGCGAAATTCACTAAAAAAAATCTATTATACTGTATTAATTTCTCAAAATTGTTGACAAAACAATGATAAAGTTCAATAATTCGTGCATCACAAACATCCTGACTGGTTTTTGGGCATTTTAAAAAGATAGCTTTGATTTAAAAGAATTTGTCGATGAACCTGATTGGTAACAACCTCTTTAGACAATTTATCAAGCCTTTTTTTTAAATTACTATGTATTTTTTTTATTTAGTAAAAGATTCCGTTCTAAACCAATTCTTCTAAAATCAATGTTTGATACAGGGTGTTTCATTTTTTCTGAGTAAAATTACCTAACAGTAGGTATATAAGTTCAAAGCCAAAATATACAACAAAATTTACGTTAGAGCACTTTTTTTTGTAATGTGTCCCCATAAATAACGAGTGCAAACATAGATGCCACATTCGTTATTGGAGATGATATCAGACCTTGAACAATGTGAGTCCCAACTTACGATTCAGCTCAGAACATCAGATAGTTTTGTGAGGCAGTAGCCATGTGTACTTGTCAGCAGGTCAGCCGTTTCCTGCGACCATTACTGCTTATTATTAACTTACTACGACCCGCCCTCGCTTCGCTTCGAAAACTGTAATTTATTATTGATTTCTCCACTATTTAATGGATGTTATTATACATATAAACCTTCCTCTTCAATCACTCTATCTATTAAAAAAAACCGCATCAAAATCCGTTGCGTAGTTTTAAAGATTTAAGCATACATAAGGATATAGGGACAGAGAAGCGACTTTGTTTTATACTATGTAGTGATGCTATGAACGGGACATAGAAGGGAAAAAAAACCCATTTGGCACGTGTTTATGATTAAGTTTGCACAGAATTTTACCACTTTTCCTACCAACTATGATTCCGACATCGTTTTTAGGTTTCTTTGTTATTAAAGGTTTGTTTTATTTGGTATTAGTATCAATTATATTTACCACGTATAAATAGCTGAAGAAGTTTTTTTTGTCATGATATTTTTTCAGAGCTTTAAACGGCTCTACTGTAAAGTCGCAAGAATGTCGCATAAGCCAAATAGCTTTTCACCCGTAAATATAATAAGATTAATAATAAAATAAGCTACTAATACAATAGTATTTTTAGGATTAGTTAATTATTTTTTTTATTTTTATTTTTTATTTTTTTATTGCTTAGATAGGTGGACGAACTCACAGCCCACCTGGTGTTAAGCGATTACTGAAGCCCATAGACATCTACAACGTAAATGCGCCACCCACCTTGAGATATAAGTTCTAAGGTCTCGAGTATAGTTACAGCGACTACCCTTCAAACCGAAACGCATTACTGCTTCACGGTAGAAACGGGCAGGATGACTCAGAAGAGATCCTACCACCAGTAAAAATTTAATGAAATTCTGGGTCGCACTGTATGTTGAGTTCTTGTTATGATGTATGACAGTTATGTGTACTCCATTTTTGACGTGACAACGTCTTATAATTCGATGGAGCCGGCTGCACGCACGAAAAAACATGACTCATTGAGGCGTTCCATTTAAGGCTTGAAGTGCAAGCGAGAGCGCGCAACGAGCGACAAAGAGGCACAATAGGCCTCCGCGTTCGGCAGCGTTCGACATCTGTCTCTCTCCTACTTGAGTGAGCAGTGCATCCGCTTGGACAGCTGCTATACAATAATACATTTACATGTTTTCGTCAAGTATGACGTTCAGTGAAAAGTGAATGTGGTGTCAATTGTCCATACAAAATATCTATCAAACAAATAAAATTAAAATTTTCTTTTGAAAAATGAAACCATTCCATCAGTATTTTGTTATGACGTTGTCACGTTCAACTATAGTCAGTAAACCGACTTTAGAGACAACCGATTTTTTTTTTTTTCAATAAATAAATACTATAATTGATATGTAAGATTAACAAAATTTGAATTAATTTTTTTTTTAATCACAATAAACCCTACACAATTGTAACCTCATTGTCGATTCGTACACCTCAAGAGATAAATTTATTAAGCACGAATGTCATTGCGCTCATACGAACTGAGTGCGAATGTCGTCGTATTACCAGACTACGTCTCAGCTTGGAGCTGTCACATAATTGTGATTAATTTCGCGAGCGCGTGTGCTGCGGTCACCTTAGGAATGTTGTCCCAGCGAACGTTACTGTTGTCGTGCGATAGAGACATGAGTGACGCGGTTAGCGAGCGAAGACGCCATTTCAGATTGTTTCAAAAATAATCCGGCGGTATAGGAACAACGTGTGAGAGATTATCAATTTTTAAACTCGATTTGCGAGTAATCCCGCGGCCTCCTAGACTTTTCATTTTAAACTCGATACAAACCAGCGATACAAATTTCGGAAGTGATCAATTCTAGGAGAATATTAGTGTGTAGGTATTTTTTATTTTTATTTTATTATATTACGTTGACTGAACGTGAAATCTTATCCAACAAAATCGTCAAATCCCTGATCCATTATCACCAATTTAGATTGATCTATTTGAAAAATTTATGACAATAACAATATTTAAAAAAAAACGAGGTGTAAAACTCATATGCAATGTAAGCCTTCAAGAATATTTTGTCTCATTCTCTTGCAAGCTATTGTATTGTACTTTTTGCTGCATATTGTCGCCTTTTATTTTCATCGAGTTTCAGATCAAAACAATGCTGATTTTATTTATTTATTTTATTTTTATTACTACAATAACCGTTCCGATCTCATAGATACAGCCCACTGAGTTTCTCACCGGATCTTCTCAGTGGTTCGCCATACCGATCCGGTAGTAGATTCTGCGAGTTCTGTAGAACACTGGTCTGGCTGGGACTAGTTTTAACAAATTGGCTAAAGTTGAGCGCGTGCACTCACCTGCTCGTCCCTTAGGCTACCAGCGAATAGATAGGTTAAAAAAAAACATTCGACGATCCAAGACAAGGACAAATATAGCCTGAATACAAAAGATCTATCAACATATCACAATAGCACTAACTCCAAGTGAAAGATCAACATTGCGGAAGACTATAGCAAATGGTCTGAGTCACTAATAAGATAAACGCTTTTGATATAATGATTTATTTTCCATGATCCCGCAGAACTTGTCGGCAGTAATCATAAATTCCATTAAATAAATGAAAACTCCTAAAGTGTACAGGATGTCAGTCCATTCATCCCGCTCCGCTTACCACGGACGACGCACCTTGAAACCGCATTAGCTAATAGAAAACTACCGCGCGTTGCACTCCCTAGAATTAGGCACATCATAGCGCACTATAATTTGGCAGGACTTGCAACACAGCTATTGTGTAGTGGAGTTTTTCGTTGCCTTGTCTCATGTTATTTGTAAAACTCATTTATTCCACAAGGTCGACTCATAATTAGATTTGAAATGCTTTGTTGTTTTTGTTAAACGTCTCAATCGTGTTACGAAATTATAACTCGGTGAAGAGTTACTTGAAATTTTTTATTGTGTTTCATTGTTTGGTTGGCGAAATATTTATTGATTAGGTACGAACAAAATTCTCGGTGTATCTGGTGTTAAGTGGTTACCAGAGCTCATGGGTACTGAAAAGTCTTCATTGGCTTACTATTCAAACCGTGGCTGACACTGGCCGTGTGGAGTTACTTACCAGTATCGGAGCAGCAAGCAACAATACAAAAAGTAACATAATAAGACGGATGTATACTCAAAAACAGATATAATTTGATTTATTGTTTTCTTGTTGGAACGAAGTTCCTTATGGGACGATGCGGAGGGGTACCCTATCCGGGAAAATACGTCTGTAACGTAAGATTTTTATTAGTAATGCACACAGTGTACGACTTAACTTTGTAATAACGTACAAAAATAACATTTTTTTTTATCATTCATTGAGCACGAGCTCAGAGCGTTCGTTTGCGCAATACACTAACTCTTATGCAAACACCCGTGAATGAAGTGTACCACAATAAGTTCGCACGTTACCGAATGACCGTGGGTTGTTGCGAAACCTCCAGTTTTATTTTCTTTATACCTCAAAGAGAACTTAAAATTAATATTCTTATAATAAGGAACTTCGTTCCTATCCGGTGTCCCACGACACCACACATCCTTTTTTTTCCTTTTCCTTTCCTTTTTTTCCATTTAATTTTCATGTCTATTTTAGCGGGATAATTCCTAAAAAAACAAACGTCTTCAAGATCAATAGAGATATTTTTGAATTGTTTGTACGTTTGTGTTGACCGCCGACTGAGTGGCCGTACCTACGACAGAAGGCGCTTGTGTCCTCAGAATACCCAAATGACCAAAAACTCAATACATTATTCATCCGTTTAAATTTATCATTTCGGAAGATTCTGTTCATTCAATCTGACTTTATTTTATTTATACACATATCGACGCTTGAAAGGCAAACGTGACTAAGCGACAATAACTGCTTTGTACATAAATGATAGGCAATACCCATATTCGATGGGAAAAAGAAATATATTTCTAGGTCTATTAAAATCATTTCAATCCTACAGCTACTAGCTAGATCCTACTACAGCTAGATTCGTTAAAATAAATGTTGTTTTCAGGTATTTCAACTTTAAATTAGTCTACTGTAAAGTTCACGCATTGTCGCTTAGTCACGTTTGCCTTTCAAGCGTCGATATGTATGTGGGAAGATCGCTATTTTTTTAGTTAATTCATACTGGCAGCTCTATACTTGTTTTAAGAGAAGATGAATGTCAAAGTCACGTCAGTTGTCATGACGAAGTTACGAAGGATTTTTTTAAAGAAAATTTGGTGTTAAAATTTAAATCCACCAGATATCGCCCTACAAACCCACACATGCTTACACTGCATTGTACACTGCTTTGCTACCGAAAAACATCGTTTACTCATATGTGATCAATTTCTTACTCCTTTCTTGTCTTATAAAATAAACCTTAAATACCAAATGCAAATGTCAGTTATTCATAACAAACTTTTCATTGAAAATACCCTCTCGGCTTATTGAAAATAGTCATGGCAAAGACAACATTTGTAATTTGAATACAACATTAGTAAAAAATGCTTGGCGATCGGCACTACGTTCGCTAAGCACAGCCTAAAGCGACAGCAACCATAATTCGCGTCTTTAATAGGCTCAACAACACGCACTAGTCACACATCAACGCTACATAAAACAAATAAAACACGACTTTACACTTACGTTTTAAGCTCTCTATTCCTGTAGCAACGTTTTAAAGTTCCGAAACTTAAACTGGAGTAGATTTTAAATCGAAGACGTTAAGAACTATATTTGCGTATTGCATTTTGTATTCGTTGTTAAGGAGCGAACACGCTGCCCTTGGATAACGTGCGATAGTAAAATGAGTTAATAATAAATTGTTTCGAACAAATATAATTTAAATTAATTCTATTTAAAAAGTATCAGGATACCTATTTATATTTGAAAACAGCGAATAAAGGGAAAAATATGGATTTTATGTCCATTACATAAGGGGCGAAAGTCACAACTGAAGCTACAAGCTTTTAACATAGTGTAAGGTTTATGATTATTTATATTAATATGATTATATAGAGTGTAAGGTTTCTGATTATTTATATGATTATATAGAGTCCTGTACATATTAAGAATTATTATTAAATATGAGGTTTATATTGCAAACCATTAAAATATTGTTAAGTTATAAATTCAACAGTTGACAAATGTCGTCAATAGATGTCACAGGCTAACAAAATTACATCGCGGTAGCGTTGTGTGTAAAAATTTGTATAAGAAGTCCAAAGTAATTATGAATAAATCAAGAACCAAACGCATCAATGTAAAATTGGCAGATTAAAGCAAAGTGTGAACAAAGTTAGCCTGTTTAATTTATATGTCTGACACCCAAAAGGTCAGAAGCGGGATAAATAAGGCTCTAGAAAACTAACCTTACTACGCCCACGGATCGGTAAAACGTAAGTTATTATTAATTATTTACATCTGATTCAGTGATATTGAAAATTCTGATGGTTGTGATTTTTTTTTTTTTATATGAATTTTCTTTGTCTTGTTCCTCTTCATAATACAAACCCGCACTGAGTCATTTTTTATTATTGCCTTGTAACCGATCAGTGCAAGCGCACTGAACAATCGACCACGTAATGATCACATGTGCGTTGGGTTGAATAAACCAATGACGAAGAACCAATGAAGAAATCAATGACGATTATAACTTTGACTTAATATAAGTAATTAAACTTAAAACAACAAATTCATTCTACCCACCTGCCGTTTTATTTACATGGTGACGAAAAAGTTAAGGGTTTTATAGGCTCTATTAGAATCTAACGACACTCGTTATTGCATTGGTTTAAATGTTTACATAAATATATTAGAGTGCGTCAGGTCTTTGGAAATACATGATTTTCGATGAATGCACATGCATAATAAAGTTTATTTTCTTTTCTGTTCCCCGTTCCACGAGGAGTCCTCTTCTAGCTTTTCGGAATGTACCCGATATTATGCCATTTAAATTACCCTATTCTACTTTTTGCAATTATTAAACCCGGTTAAAGCAGTTTATAATTATCATCATTCTAAGCTCCACAATGTGAGTTTCAGTTACGCTCATCATCTGTGACGTGGAGGACGACACTAGCCGAGGAGAAGGGTCTGGTGCTCGGCTAGTAAGAGGAAGTGGCTTAATGATAAAAGGAGCCCATGTGCTTAGTCGAGGGGAAGGACTAACACATAGGGAATGACCAAGGAGCATCCGAGGCTGAGGATGTAGGTCACATGTGCTTAGTCGAGGGGAAGGGCTAACACATGGGAGTGACCAAGGAGCATCCAAGGCTGAGGGTGTAGGTCAACAGGGAAGGATTGGGAGGATGAGCTCGCGGATAGAGCAAGGAGCATCCGAGGTTAGGATGTAGGGTCCATGTGCTTAGTCGAGGGGAAGGACTAACACATGGGAGTGACCAAGGAGCATCCGAGGTTAAGGATGTAGGTCAACAGGAAAGGATTAGGAGGATGTGCTCGAGGATAGAGCATGGAGCATCCGAGGTTGAGGATGTAGGGCGACAGGAAAGAATTAGAAGGAGGAGCTCGAGCATAGAGCAATATGTAACATTTGATAAAATGGACAAGGACACGATGATTCGAAGAGAACGGTTGCGTGGAAAGCGATCGAGTGAACGACGATCGCGTAAGCAGCGGTCGAGCAGGCAACAATCAAGCGGCTCTGATGACAGGGACGAATACGAAAGAAGGAGATGGAAAACAAGGACAAGGACAGGACAGAGGAGACGGCATGTGTCTTCCTCTTCAGGATCTGATATGGGGTCACCGCAGCTTCCGCGCAAGGTTGAGCGTGGTAAGGAGGACGACGGTTCAGATACAAAGGTATTAGTAGATAAATTCTTGAATATTCTTGACAAAATAAAAGGTTCAGATAAGCCCAAACTTACGTTCAACACAAATGTTATCCCCGAATTTGACCCAATGGCAAAGGAACAAACTATCCTTACTTGGCTGACGAAAGTGGAAGAATGAGCTCACATATATGGGTGGGAAGACAGGGAAATTATCCACTATTCCTTGCCCAAGCTTTCTGGTGTCGCTAAAACTTGGTATCAGGGCTTATCTAGCCTATTATTTTACATGGACTGAGTGGAAACAAAAACTTATAGAATCTTTTCCCCAAAGCGAGAACTATGCTGAGTTATTGCATAAAATGTTAGCAAAAACAGTTAGATACGGTGAGTCGTTTGAACATTACTATCATGCGAAAATGAACTTGTTAAATCGTTGCAAAATTTATGGCAAGGAAGTGGTAGACTGTTTGCTGTACGGGGTTGAAGATCGTGCCGTTAAAGTGGGTGCTCAAGCCGCTCAATTTAAGCAACCTGAGCAAGTGCTCAAATACTTTAGAACCGTGAAGGTAGGCAAAGTTCGTGACTCCATTAACGATGCCAACCTGAAAAAAACAAATCAATCTGGCACGAGCAGGGCGGGCCCTAGTAATAACGGAATCCGTTGCTTCAATTGCAACGAAATAGGTCACCCTAGCTTTAAATGTACAAAACTTATCGCGAAGTGTACGACCTGCGGGAGGATTGGTCATTAGGCGATTAACTGTTTAAAAAAATAAAACTCCGATTAATAAAGACGATAGTCAGGCCTTAGATAAAAATAATGAACAAAAACAAGTATCTAATGTAACTGGCGATGATAGTGCTATTGATAAATATATACTGGATATAAAGATTAACAACTCAGGGGTCAAGTGTCATGTAGATTTAGGGAGTCAATGCTCGTTAATTAGACAGAGTACCGCTAAGGAGTTGAACCTGAATATCGATGTGAGGGAAGGTATGCCGGTATTAAGAGGAATAGGAGGAAACCTGACTTGCCCTTTAGGTGTAGCTACCGTGAGTGTAGAAGTTCAAGGGTTAAAAAAAACTATTGAAATATATGTAGTAGAAGATTATGTACTAAGTTACTCTGCATTACTTGGACATTCCTTTACAGAGAAGCCTGATATTATAATGACTAAAACGCCGACTAAGATCGTATTTGAAAGACTCGCGTGTACTAAAATAAGACTCATAGTGGAAGATGACACGGAAATAGATGGTAACGTTGTACGTCCCATAATTGTTAATGCTGATGGGCAGGGAAACGGTAGCATCTACGTCCATGGCTCGTTAAGGGGTGCTGAAGGAAAAGAGTACTATCTTTTTCCCGGTACGTACGAGATAAAAGACAGCCGCACAGCGCTTTTAATTTATAATGCCTCGTCAAACAAGGTTTGTATAAAGAAGGACACTCTCTTAACACGAGCACTGCGTAATACGCATCCAACACCTTTTTTCCAATCTTGTAGCGTTCTTACCGATAGGGGACTGGATGAAGAGATCAGTTGCAATCCTGAGCTAACAAAACAGCAGCCCGAAGAACTACAAAAGTTATTATTTCAGCATAGCGATTGCTTCTCAAGTGGGCTCAAGGACCTTGGGTTTACCAACATCACTGAGATGGTTATCGACCTTAACGACACGGAACCAGTCGTGTATCGCCCATGCCGTATGTCACATACTGAGCGACAATTAGTAAGAGACATGGTTAAGGAGATGGTAGATAATGGTAGAGCTAGGGAGTCATCTTCATCATATGCCAGTCCTATAGTCCTGGTACAAAAAAAAGAATAGTGAGAAACGATTGTATGTGGACTATCGAGCTCTAAACAGAAAGCCCAAAAAGGAACACTACCCCCTACCAAGAGTCGAGGATCAGTTGGACCTATTATCCGGTAACACCCTATTTACGTCATTGGACCTTGCTTCCGGGTACTATCAAACACCAGTCGCCGAGGCCTCCCGTAGTAAAACTGCCTTTGTAACACTTGATGGGCAGTATGAATACAACCGCATGCCTTTCGGACTAGTTAATGCACCATCTGTGTTCCAAAGGACAATCCATAAAATATTAAAGGAGGCCCAAATTAAATATGCTGTTGTCTACATGGATGACATACTGATACCATCCAAGGATTTTAGGGAAGGCATCCAAAGACTAGGCGAAGTTCTCACACTGAAATTAAGTAAGTGCTATTTCTTTTTGAATGTCATAGACTTTCTAGGGTTTGAAGTGAGTGCTAATGGTATCCGCCCAGGTAGTAAAGAAAAAACTGAAGCCGTCTCAAAATTCCCAACACCTACCAATCAGCACGAATTGCGTCAATTTCTGGGTATGTCTGGGTTCTTCAGACGGTTTATACAGGGATATGTTACGATAACTGCACCGTTAACGGATTTACTGAAGAAAGACGCTAACTGGGGTTGGCCGAACAGGATCAGGCGTTCACAGGCACTAAAAGCGCTCTGGTGGAGTGACCGGTGCTAGCTCTATACGATCCTAAGTCCGAAACCGAGCTACATACGGACGCTTGCAAAGAAGGCCTAGCGGGTATTTTACTGCAGCGTAACTGTAATGGTGCATTGCAACCAGTTTCCTACTTCAGCAGGAAAACTACCGCTGACGAACGCAAGTTTCATTCGTACGAGCTCGAAACTTTGGCGGTCATTGCATCTCTCAATCAGTTTAGGGTTTATTTAGTGGGAATACCATTTAAAATCTTGACCGATTGCAATGCACTCAGGTCCACTCTAACTAAGCGTGACTTGATACCTCGCATAGCTAGGTGGTGGGTCCAACTTCAGAAGTACGACTGTACAATCGAGTACCGGCCTGGTGTTAGCATGGCACACGCGAATGCCCTAAGCAGAAACCCAGTCAATTCTTCTTCAGGTAACACATGTACTAGATGTTTTACAAATACAGCAAATCGAACAGGACTGGATTACGACGGTACAAACTGCAGATGACGAGATAAATAAAATCAAAAGGATTCTTTCTGACCCTTCATCGGCGGAGGTAGCGGACATACACAAAAACTACAGACTGAAGAATGTCCATGTTTACCGCGTGGTAGGTGACGAAATAAAATGGCTGGTACCCAAAAGTGTACGCTGGCAAATTTTAAAAATGAACCACGATGACGTTGGCCATTGTGGTTTTGAAAGAACCCTACAGCGCATCCGAGGCCATTATTGGTTCGCGAAAATGCGGCGTCTCGTCCGGAAGTATGTTACCTCCTGCCTTGAGTGCGCGTACCACAAAGCTCCAGGTGATAAACGAGAAGGAGAACTCCACCCAATCGAAAAGATAAAGGTACGAGTTTCACCAGTAAGGCGTTTCAAGATTTTACGACCTCTTACGGGATCAAACATATTGTAAATGCCGTTGCAACGCCTCGAGCAAACGGGCAAGTAGAAAGGTTTAATAGAACGATTTTAGATGCTCTATCGACAGCCAATCACGGCGGCGACGACAAGTCGTGGGACAACCACATCACTGATATACAGGTTGGTATGAACACAGCTCGACATAAAACTACCCAAAAGAGCCCCTCTGAGCTACTATTTGGATTTAACATAATTAATAGAACGGAAAGCATACTTAGTACGGTAATCAATGACACCCTAAATAGGACTCCCATTGAGGAATTGGCGGAAGTCAGACAACAGGCTAGTAAAAAAAAAAAAAAACAGCAACAAGTTAAAGATGCAGTCAATTTTAATAAGCATAGGAAACCAGCGAGGCAGTACCAAGAAGGGGATTTAGTACGCTTAGCAAGGCAGGCTCCGCACGATGGAAAATCTCAAAAGCTCTCTGTTAAGTACCAAGGCCCTTATCGTATACTAAAGGTTCTTCCCAATGATAGGTTCGTGGTAGAAGATATACCAATGACTCGCAAAAAAGGTAGAAGGTATGAAGCAGTTGTATCTATTGATAAGATTCAGCCTTGGATGTCGTTCTGTAGAGAATTAGAATCTGATGAATCTAGTTATAGTGTTGATGACAGTGATTAGATACTTGATTACTCAGTTTATGTTTGACATTTAGTTACTTAAGAAAGAAATTGTTATTTTAATTATTATTTTGATAGAACTTAAAACCATGGAAACGATTTAGCGATAGATATGTGTATGTACTTAGTATTTATAGCAAAAAAAATGTTTAAAAAAAATGTTACACGTCATATATAAACCTAGTGTATAATTAATTGCATTTATTATTATTATTTTTTTTGTAACATATATATTTTGTTTTTTTTTCTTGATCTCAAAGCGAAGGGTCTCGCTTTAGGTAGGATGGCCGAGCTGTAAGGTTTATGATTATTTATATTAATATGATTATATAGAGTGTAAGGTTTCTGATTATTTATATGATTATATAGAGTCCTGTACATATTAAGAATTATTATTAAATATGAGGTTTATATTGCAAACCATTAAAATATTGTTAAGTTATAAATTCAACAGTTGACAAATGTCGTCAATAGATGTCACAGGCTAACAAAATTACATCGCGGTAGCGTTGTGTGTAAAAATTTGTATAAGAAGTCCAAAGTAATTATGAATAAATCAAGAACCAAACGCATCAATGTAAAATTGGCAGATTAAAGCAAAGTGTGAACAAAGTTAGCCTGTTTAATTTATATGTCTGACACCCAAAAATAGCTATACAATATTTTTTTGCTAAGTCAACTCGGTTAAAAGTTATTCGCAGTTAAAGTTTAACCTAAAATAATATATGATGATTTACATAATTTTTTATACTTTTTTACAAAAAAATGGCTTAAAAACATAAAACAATTTTTTTTCGTTTTTACTTTCCATATTTATTGAGAATGAAAGCTTTGAAACCTGATTTTAATGTAGTCGGAAGTACTGTAAAGATTTGTAAAACTTGTATTTGTAAAATTTGATTTTGAAATAACAAATTAATAAATAATAGACTAAAAAATTATTTCAGCCCTTTTTTGTAGGCCATTCAATTCCCTACAAAAATATGTATTTTTTTTTACTACACGATAATTCGTTGAGATGCAATAAAATTCCAAAGAAAAAGAAAAATCCTGTGTTATTTAAATGGAAAATCAAAAATCACGATGCGGCACATCGAAACATTAATATTAAGAGCTCAAACTTTACCAGAACTTATTTTTCGTCATCTTGGATGACATTTTCGTAGTACCTAAAGAAAAAAAAAATTAAAAGTTTTTTTTTGACCCACCCTAATAAATATATTTATATATTAAGTGATGTTTGCAACAAAGCCGCGTTTTGTTTGTTTTTAACTTCAAATTATTCTATTCTTATTCATTGTCGCAGACCGGAGGCAGTCCAAGATTACTGTAATAAATTTCACACGCGCCGAGGATGTGTTTGTCCGCTTTTTGCAACTGACTTTTCTGACACTCCTATCCAATGCAAGTTATAATTAAAGCTATTATTCAATTACTACCGACAGACAGCGGCCTGTACCCCCCCTTTTTTTTTCCGTGCCGAACCTCCTAACATTTATGACATCCATGAGCGCCGACAGCTATTCAGTATAAGGTATGCTCGTTTGCCAACAAAAGCAATATTTTTTTTAATATGCTGAAGAAACATTAAAAAAAATCGTATAAAAAAAAAACAAAAAAAAAAACTTCGATAAAAAATTCAACTAAATTTTTTTAAATAAATTTTAATAAATTTGAATTAAAAATAATGTAAGAAAAAAGGATTTTATTGTAAAAATAAAGCGTGTTTTAGTTTTTTTAAACTACATATTATATATTTTTCATGTTTTAGTTGAATTTTCTCTAAAAGCGTATTTTTTAGATTTTTTTAAACTAATATTAAAATCAATGATTTTCAATAAAATTTAGCCTTCATTGATGTTTATTCTAAGTCGGTAACTTATCCGAGAAATAGGTGATCGGTGCGGCTGGTAGTTTCCATTCTTGGTCTTGACGCAGACACTCTGCGTCTCAAGAAAACAAAAAATCGCTAATCCTGATTATCCTAGTCAGGATAACGGATCAAACTGTTTAAAATATTGAATTGTCATCGGTCCTTAATAAGTATGCCAAATTTCGAGTTAATCCGACGTTTTGAAGGGGGTCAAAATCACGTTCAAAGATTCCGTTACATACTAACATACGTATGAAGCTAATAAAAGCGTAATAAGTCATTGTTTAAGTTCAGTGACGACTCCTCACACGATAAAGTAATAAAATTGTGTGGTTGTTTCGAAAGACAATTTATTTTCCCATAAAATTTCAGCAATTTTAAAAATCATAATTAGTTTCAATTTAACTACAAGTAAGATCTAAATGTGATAGGCGGTATTTGCGGTATAGAAATTAACGTCTCATATAGAACGAATTATCAAATTTTGCCAAAAAAGGTTCCAAAAATTTTATATTGATTACAGTCTACTGGAAATTATATTATTATTACGTTACAAAAAATAACATAATTTGCATTATTAGAACAAAATGAATTTAAAAGTAACACATATAGAACGAATTATCAAATTTAGGGGAAAAAAGCTAGCTAATCGCAATAAAAATCGTTACAGATAAAAAAAAATCCAAAATTTTAATTGACCTTCAGTCGACAGGAAATTAAATTATTATGACGTTACGAAAAATAACGTAATTATGCATTACTACAACAAAATGAATTTAAAAGTAACAGTATCGACCCTGCCAGGATTCGAACCTGGAATCTTCTGATCCGTAGTCAGACGCGTTATCCGTTGCGCCACAGGGCCTGCGAGATCTGATTCCGAAATAGCCCATTAGTTATAGTTACGATTTTAAAATATAAGATGGTAATACAAATTATAACGCATTTGTATGAGTTGTATGAGTGTTATCACTATAACTAAAGATTTAAGTAAATATTCTAGAAAGTTCGTGTTAATATCCCAGAGATCTAAGCCTGGTAGTAGGACCTCTTGTGAGTCCGCGCGGGTGGGTACCACCGCCCCGCCTATTTCTGCCGTGAAGCAGTAATGCGTTTCGGTTTGAAGGGTGGGGCAGCCGTTGTAACTATACTGAGACCTTAGAACTTATATCTCAAGGTGGGTGGCGTATTTACGTTGCGGATGTCTATGGGCTCCAGTAACCACTTAACACCAGGTGGGCTGTGAGCTCGTCCACCCATCTAAGCAATAAATAAAAAAAAGCCTCGCCATTTATCTCTGTGTAGAATTTTTCTACATCAAATATAATGAATTTCCTTCTTTAGACTGCTAAAAATGCGCATAGAAAATTTAATGAATGACGATTACGTGAAATTGTACCAAATAAAACAAACTCGATTTAGAATTTATAATATTAGTATGAGAACAATACCAAAAGTATTATTTTATTATCATCATCATCATCATCATCATTTCAGCCTATCGCCGTCCACTGCTGAACATAGGCCTCTCCAATAGATTTCCAGTGCGACCGGTCCATTGCCACCTGCATCCAACGAGACCCAGCGCTTTTTACTAGGTCGTCGGTCCATCTAGTAGGTGGCCGTCCCACACTGCGTTTGCCAGTACGTGGTCGCCACTCTAGGATCTTTCTGCCCCATCGACCGTCCTCTCTTCGTGCTATGTGGCCGGCCCATTGCCACTTCAGTTCACTAATTCTACGGGCTATGTCAGCAACCTTCGTTCTTCTACGGATCTCCTCATTTCGGATTCGATCACGTAGAGAAATGCCGAGCATAGCCCTCTCCATAGCTCGCTGCGCGACTTTGAGCCTTCTAAAAAGATCCCTAGTGAAGCACCACGTCTCCGAGCCGTAAGTCATCACTGGTAGCACACATTGGTTATTATTATTATTTTATTATACTATACAAATATAGCTTTAACCATAACCTTTGATCAAGCAAAAATAACGATATTTTTTTTAATATACAGTTACCAACAATAAAAACAAACTATTTATAGGTACATCAAGATTCCGTTCAGGATTTTTCTTAAATAAAAAAAAAATACGTGACCAACAGCTCTTTTTAAATAGATTAGATCGAAAACAGTAACTTCGAACTATCGGAAATTTATTAAATAAACAAAGGAGGGATCAAACCGTAAAAATTAACCCAAAAAAAATTTCTGTTACTTCCGTATGTATATGTGCTATGAATATGTTTCTGTTGAACAAAATTATACATATTCAATAAATGAAATGCAGTCAAATAGCAAACTTTTCCATAATAAACAGCGTGAATTATTATTTTCCCTCTGCTGATAGCCCTGAGAGGCTATTTATTTGAGCTCTCCGGGCTCAAACAAGAGTGTTATTAACACCGGCCCCAATTATAGTCGAATTTCGACTACTGCGGGATCACTAGTCTAAGATAAGTGAAGTCGTCGTGGCCTAAAGGATAACACGTCTGGTGCATTCGTGTTGAAGCGATGCACCGGTGTTCGAATCCCGCAGGCGGGTACCAATTTTTCTAATGAAATACGTACTCAACAAATGTTCACAATTGACTTCCACGATGAAGGAATAACATCGTGTAATAAAAATCAAACCCGCAAAATTATAATTTGCGTAATTACTGGTGGTAGGACCACTTGTGAGTCCGCGCGGATAGGACCACCGCCCTGCCTATTTCTGCCGTGAAGCAGTAATGCGTTTCGGTTTGAAGAGTGGGGCAGCCGTTGTAACTGAGACTGTATACTGAGACTTTAGAACTTGTATCTCAAGGTGGGTTTCACATTTACGTTGTAGACATCTATGGGCTCCAGTAACCACTTAACACCAGGTGGGCTGTGAGCTCGTCCACCCATCTAAGCAATAAAAAAAAAAAAGATAAAAATATCACTTACTAACAACATGCAGTCCCCTTAGCTACCGTATAGTATGCGTCACATCTCAACTGTCATGTCCGCATACATAACTTCGCGTGGAATGAAGTCACAAATCCGTGTCCTCTGAGCTGACTTTATCTATAAGTTGTGGACTCGTGGAGCGAATGTCGGGCGTGCTGAATTAAAAAGTGGGCTTGGATAATAAACAAACTTAATATTCAACTTTACGTAAACATCTGCGGTTTATTTTATTTCGTTAAAATATCAAATGTATTTTTTTTTTATTGCTTAGATGAGTGGACGAGCTCACAGCCCACCTGGTGTTAAGTGGTTACTGGAGCCCATAGACATCTACAACGTAAATGCACCACCCACCTTGAGATATAAGTTCTAAGGTATCAATTATAGTTACAAGGGCTGCCCCACCCTTCAAACCGAAACGCATTACTGCTTCACGGCAGAAATAGGCAGGGTGGACAATAATTATGCGGATTTGATTTTTATTACACAATGTTATTCCTTCACCGTGAAAGTCAATCGTGTACATTTGTTGAGTACGTATTTCATTAGAAAAATTGGTGCCCGCCTGCGGGATTCGAACACTGTTACATCGCTCAACACGAATGCACCGAACGTCTTACACGTTAGGCCACGACGACTTCAAAGTAGATTCCGTTTTAACACTAATCTAAATGCTGTCTAGAAATTTATTTACTTTTTATTTTTTATTGCTTAGATGGGTGGACGAGCCCACCGTCCACCTGGTGTTAAATGGTTACCGGAGCCCATAGACATCGGCAACGTAAATGCCGCAACCCTCCTTTGAGACATGTGTTATATATAAGATCTCACTTTTAACATTACAACGGTTGTCCCACCCTTCAAACCGAAACGCATTACTGCTTCACGGCAGAAATAGGCAGAGCGGTGGTGGTACCTACTCGCGCGGACTCACAAGAGGTCCTACCACCAGTAAAGTTTTAGGTACATTATAATTTGTAATCAAACTCACGATTCATCTTACTTTTAGGTGTTACCGAACCCATTACCGCATCACTCAAATGTTTTGATAATGCGTTAAGATATTAATGTGTACAATATACATTTCTTTTTCTTTTTCTTTTCCTACCTGTGCTGATAGCCTTGAGAGGCTATTTCAGCTTTACCCTAACGTGTGTAGGCTAGCTCTCGGGACTCAAACCGGAGTGTTGCTAACACTGACCCTAGCAAGAGCAGTGCTTCTCAGAATATACCACCGGATCGGAAACGCGACCCACTGAGAAGATCCGGCGAGAAACTCAGTGGGCTGTGTCTATGGTTTGATACGCTCGTCGAGCCCTTCGTCGCAAGCGACGGGTTCGACGAGGACGGTGACCGGAAAAATTATAGATTTTCGTGATGACTATAATATCGCATTAAGACAGAAACACTATTAACTCAAATCAAATCAAATCAAATCAAAAAAGTTTTATTCAACATAAATGAGAGTACATACTTGTTGAACGTCAAAACAACTACCGCCAATTCACAAGAATTAGTCTCTGTCCTGAGAAGAATTGGCATGAAACTCAGCGGGCATGTCTTTTTTTTTTTTTAAATATTAGATTTTTTTATTTATTTATTTATTGTTAAATGTTTTATGGATAATGAATACAAAATGAAAGTGTTACGTATAATTCTGTTAACTAATTTAGAACGAAGTCAAATAGAAGAGACTCTGAAATTTAGTTAGAATCTCAAGACTAATAACACTGTAAGTATATAAATACGCTAAGTAACAACACAAACAGAATTCGCGCCACACAAACAAGTGTTTATATAAAGATCTTAATTACGAAATCACCACAATAAAGGTGTTTCAAAGGTGGTTGCGTTCAATCCGTATTCACGCGAACTCGCGATACGCCCGCATGTGGTTTAAGTTGATCCATCAAGACAGCGAAATTACAAACAATAATTTATAATCAGTAATCCATTTTGGAAAAATCTTATTGGAAAAATCATATACGCATTGGTGTATAAAGATTCCTAACGCTAATTTGAATTAATTATTTGAATTACCGGAATCGATTTAATTTCATTTCGATTTTTTTTTATGGCTCACCACGTGGAGGTATCAACGGTAAACTAGCTAGGAGCATTTAAATTTATTCCATTTTTAAGTTTTTCGGTCTCAACGCAGGAACTCAGTGGTGAAAAGAGAGCGAGAGAAAAAAAAAGAGAGAGAGAGAGAGAGAGAGAGAGAGAGAGAAAGAGAGAGAGAGAGAGAGAATACAGTTTATCGCACACCAAAACACAATGTACATTAAAAAGCACTCAAAAAGCAGATACATTTGTAAAATAGGCGGTCTTATCGCTAAAAGCGATCTCTTCCAGACAGTCTGTTTTATTTCCGGTGTCATTTTTAAAATCTTATGTTTGGACGTAACGAAACTGTTTGAGCTATTTTTATCCCTCTTCTTAGAGGGATAAAAATAGCTCAAACATCTCTTCTCATCTCTATCCTCTTGGAAGATAGATGCGTACCACCCTTTTCTATGGAGTATTACAATGAATTGTAAACATAGCACTCGCGATGACATTCCATGATAAACTACCGATCGGCCTTAACTTAAAGTTGAAAATCGCATATCAACTAAAATTAAAATATAGCTAGACACGTTCTTATAAAATTATCCTTTCGTTTTTTACTGTAAATTTCTTTTTTGTTTCGAAAACAAAACACGTCTTGTTATTTTATCAGTCCTATATTTACATAAATATAATTGTACAAAATAAAATAGTAAACTCAAGATAAAACAGTGTAGCACCATTTTCTTTTATGTTTGACAAATGTATTTTTTTTTTTGGTTAACGCCTATTGCGAGCTTTAGTGCTATCGAAGACTCTTTTCTTTAGTTTAAGTATTAAATTATTAATTTAGTTTAAGTATTAAACTACTCACTTTCAGAACCTGGTCCCTCGTTTGTTGGGGGTGGCCGGCGCGTTAAGCCGGCTTCTGCCCAACGTCGGGGGGCCTGACCAGGTGACGCGCCGTCTCTATACGGGGGTGGTGCGATCAATGGCCCTATACGGGGCGCCCGTGTGGGGCCAGTACCTGGCCGTGGGGGTGGCGAAGCTGCTGCAACGGCCGCAACGCACCATCGCGGTCAGGGTCATCCGTGGTTATCGCACCATCTCCTTTGAGGCGGCGTGTGTACTGGCTGAGACGCCGCCTTAGGTTCTGGAAGCGGAGGCGCTCGCCGCTGACTATAAGTGGCGGGCTGACCTTCGTGCCCGGGGCGTGGCGCGTCCCAGCCCCAGTGTGGTCATAGCGCGGAGGGGCCAATCTCGGCGGTCCGTGCTGGAGTCATGGTCCAGACGGCTGGCTGATCCTTCGGCTGGTCGTAGGACCGTCGAGGCGATTCGCCCGGTCCTTCTGGATTGGGTGAATCGTGACAGAGGACGCCTCACTTTCCGGCTCACGCAGGTGCTCACTGGGCATGGTTGTTTCGGTGAGTTCCTGCACCGGATCACAGCCGAGCCGACGGCAGAGTGCCACCATTGTGGTTGCGACTTGGACACGGCAGAGCATACGCTCGTCGCCTGCTCCGCATGGGAGGGGTGGCGCCGTGTCCCCGTCGCAAAAATAGGAACCGACTTGTCGTTGCCGAGTGTTGTGGCATCGATGCTCGGCGACGACGAGTCGTGGAAGGCGATGCTCGACTTCTGCGAGTGCACCATCTCGCAGAAGGAGGCGGCGGGGCGCGTGAGAGATGCACAATCCCGCCGCCGTCGAGCGGGGGCCAGGGAGGCGGATCTCGCCCAAGCCCTGGCCCTCTAAGTGTTTCGGGTCCCCTCACATGTCGGTCTGGGGACCGGCGAGGGGGCCTAAGAAGACGACATGCAAGCTGCTCTGCACGCGTTTTACGCAAGAACATCCGGGTGATGGAAGGCCGGCTATCCTCGACCCACGCTGGTTCTGGCCCAGCGGGGTATTCCGTAGGGTAACCCACTCTAACCGGCGCCATCTAGGCGGGCTTCGGACAGTCTGCCGACCGAGAGGGCTGGTGGTCGTGGCGCCGACGAACGCTAGTCCGGCGTCCCGAGGGGGAGGGTGATGGGAGAGATGTGCTCCGCACTAAACGCTTCACTTTCCCGCCTTTGCCTTGTCATGAGTTCTGTCTCATGCGAGGTTTTGACGTTGGTTGTTGAGCGACAGGAGGTTTTAGTCAGTTCGACTCTGACATAGCCCGCCCAGTATCCCCAGAAAAGGGCGGAAGTCCGGCGATTTCCTCCTGACCAAAAAAAAAAAAAGTATTAAACTAAAGAGGGAATAGAAATCTTGAACTAAATTACGATTATTTGGTGCAATTCTTTTTAATTTTGCTTCTCTATCTACAATTTTTTTGTACTTAATTACGTAATAACATTTGAGACATATGGGCGAATCACAAATTTTACATTAATTTCATTTTGCACCTCCCGCCATCGGAGCAGAGTTCATCCACATCCACAGCGCGTTTCCAAAGATCTTTTCTGCCACGTACCATCTGGCTTTGGAATGAGCTCCCCTCTATGGTGTTTTCTTCAAACGAGGCTTGCGGAGAGTACTTAATGGAAGGCAGCGGCTTGGCTCTGCCCCTGGCATTGCTGATGTCTACGAGCGACGGTGATCACTTTCCATCAGCTGGGCCGTATGCTCGTCTGCCTACAAAGGCAATAAATAATAATCTAGCGCCTCAAAAACAGTGGCACGTGTCCAGCCTCGAATCTGCGATCTTAGTGCGGCGCACCATGAGTACTGTCTCATGCGAGGTTCGGACGTCGGTTGTTGAGCGACAGGAGTTTTTAGTCAAGTTTTATTCGACTTCGACATGCCCCACCCTCCATCCCCACGGGGAGGGCGAAAATCAGGCGATTTCATCTTGACAAAAAAAAAAAAACAAAAAAAAGGCGCACGTCACGACCGCAAACCTGTACGCGATCACAATAAATAATTCAGCCCACTAAATTCGTAATAACAGAACAATATCGATTTAGTTTAAGTACCCCACGCACGACCGATTTCCTTTAGTTTACACTTAATTAAGGAATTAACGGAGGTGCGGCCCAAACGAGATACAAGATACGGACGTGTCTCGGGACGCGGACACGCTGTCGACTGTTAATACGAGAGATTTCATAAACGAGATATTATCTCGGAACACGCTAGTGTGCGCCGCGCCTTAAATCTCTATGCATTTAATTATTTACTTAATCACACCTCATGAAGGTACGATTCGAAACAATTCCTTTTCAATGTTCGAGACGCAACATAAATGTCGAGAAAAAGTAGCGAAATAAATAACATAATACGCAAATTAAATACTAATCAAATTATATTGTACTAGAGGTCCCGCAGTAGTCGAAATTCGACTATAATTAATTGGAATAGTAAGTTTGTACACTATTATGATTGTATTTTTTACTTCTATAATCACAAATTTCGCCAAGACTACACTACAAAAATATTAACAAAGACAAACAAGAATACTTAATCCATTCTTAATTTGACCACAGACGTCAAGAACAAAAGTTTGACAATAAATAGTATGCATGCGTGTGTGCGTCAAATACATGGTATGTAGTGTGTGTAATGTTTTCTTTATTGATTTAATGTGTCTTTTAAGCATTATTTAAAAAAAAAATTAGCATTGTGCACTTCTTCTCTATATTCTCTATAAGTGTGAAAAATTTCATACTCCTCCGTCCGTATGAATACATATATAGATTTTTACACGCTTTATATTAGCTTCACTTGTATGTATGTTTGTAACTGACTCCTTTAGACGCGATTTTGACCCACTTTAAACGGCCCGATTTCATTGAAACTTTGTAGATTTATCGAGGACCGATGACAATACACTAATTTCATAAGATTATTCCATTATTCAATTCTCAAAAAAAATATTAACTAAAAAATGAAAAATACGTAATAGTTTAAAAAAACTAAAAAACACGCTTTATATAACATTTTAAATTTTTTAGATGAATTTTATATAAAGTGTGTTTTTTAGTTTTTTTAAACTATTATTGAAGTCGTCGTGGCCTAAAGGATAAGACGTCCGATGCATTCGTATGTAGCGATGCACCTGTGTTCTAATCCCTCAGGCGGGTACCAATTTTTCTAATGAAATACGTACTCAACAATTGTTCACGATTGACTTCCACGCTGAAGGAATAACATCGTGTAATAAAAACCAAACCCGCAAAATTATAATTTGCGTAATGACACAAACACTACACCAGCGCAACGTGTGAATGTGTTGAACGCGAGCTACATAGTAGGCATAGTGAGGGTCGGAAGGTTTTTTTCGTTACGGAATTTCATGATTCCGCTCTCAAGCCGCGCTCAAGGCCCGCGATAAAATCTATGCAATAGCTTAAAAGAAACGTTTGTTTCCGACGCCTCGAATTATTTACAGTTTTCGTAGTCACGGACGAAAGTAAAAAAGCGAGAATAGACTGTAAAAATAGTATCAAATTACATTTAATTACCGAATGGTTGATTCATGGTGCAGTAATTAGCGCTCCTGACTGCCGGGCCAAAGTTCGTGTGTTCGATTTTTTCCTACCTAAGCTGATAGCATTGAGAGGCTATTTCAGCGTAACCTTAACTAGTAGGTGAGCTCACGGGGCTCAAACCTGACGGCGTTGCTAACACGAACGCTAGCAAGAGCCGTGTTTCGCGGAATCTACCACCGGATCGGAAGCGCGACCCACTGAGAAGATCCGGCGACAAATTCAGTGGGCTGTGTCTGTGGGCGTGGGTTCGATTCCTCAAAGAAATATAAATATGATGAACAAGTTTTTTGTTGTTTGTCTGGGGTTTGATATCTATATAATATCTGGATAAATTTAAACATATATAAGTGTGTATATCAGCCCCTGATTCTCATAGTTCAGTTAATCCTAATCACTATTTATTTATTCGCGCTGCTCTGAGTTTTTTCGTATTTTATATCGCACTAAAATAAATAATAGTTTAAAAATGATTTTATTGTAAAATAAGCGTGGGGTGCTTGGTATAAATATTTTATGAACAGATATTTTGATAATATCCTGAAAAGCACCCCACGCTATTTGGATTTTCTATAAAAGCGTATTTTGTTAGTTTTTTTAAACTATTATATATTTTTCGGTTTTTGGTTGAATTTCTATTTTTCCAATTTATTTATTTTTAATTTTGAATTGTCATCGGTCCTTAATAAGTATACCAAATTTCGAGTTAATCCGACGTTTTGAAGGAGGTCAAAATCATTTTCAAAGATTCCGTTACAAACATACGTACGTCTGAAGCTAATAATAAAAGCCTATTAAAAAAATAGGTGTTAAACTTAAAATCGGTTCTAAGTGGAAGAAAGCATCTCACGCCGGGTATATCGTCGCGCTGGACAGCTACAAGCCAGGTGCGTAGGCAGGCGTAGCGGACGCGCCGGTAGCTAAATCAACCATTGTCTGATTGCTGCTACCGCATTCCACACGCGGGACTTAGCGTGCCTAGAATTGTTCTCTAATACCGTAGCTCCGTTAGAAGATCGAGGGGTTTGTCTCCGTTGTGACGGAAAGTTCTAGAATCGACTAGTAAAGCTCTGAACCGCTTTCATCAAATGATACAGCTATTTCTCATTCCTAAACGAATAAATACAATTTTTATTAACTTTATATTAAAACTAGCGGCCCGCTCCGGCTCCGCTCGGGACTTTAACAAAAATTTCAACCAAATTTGAAGTTGTTTTATTTTTTTTCAATAAAAGAACACTTATAGCTACATAACTATAATAGTTAGACAGATGCTGTCGCAACACTTTTTGTAAATAATAATGTGTTCTACAGAGTCGTAGTACATTATTTTATTCTATCATCAGTAGTTTTCGCAGGTCACGCGATGTAAAGAATATTTTAGGTAAATTTTTTTGGGTTATGGTGTTGGAGTTTTAGTAAGGATCCCTAGTTTTTAAAAAAAATATATAGCCTATGTTACTCGGGAATAGTGTAGCTTCCAAACAGTGAAAGAATTTTTCAAATCGGTTCAGTAATTTCGGAGCCTATTCAATACAAACAAACAAACAAATCTATCCTCTTCTTAATTATATAATATTATAGTATGAATGAAGAATATACTATATTTAATTTCAAATTAAAAGTAGCTCACTAAAATCTTTCTGTTTCTATATGTTCTAAAGTCTTTGTATAAGTATCGCACACACGACTAGCGTGTTCATGTTCTGTCGTGTGTATATCTACCTTAAGTCGGCGTCCGTTCTCCAGGAGTCCTGTGGCGTTCTTTAATGCCCCGTGTTTAATCTCCACACAACTCATGATCGCCTAGTACTTTGTCCGACAATGTAACGTTTTCTGAGATTTCATTTCCTTTGAAGTACTCTCTAAATATATACAGTAAATATATATATTTTAAAGAATGTTTATCAAATTGAATTAAGAATAGTTTACAACCTATTAATTAATTAAATTTGATTTTAACAATTGATGGGGTAGAGTCTTGGCTATTTACCTAGTATCTGATAATAAAAAAGAAATTGATTATATATATTCTAGAAACATGCATATTCTTTATGTAGGTATATAATTTAATTGATTATTAAATATAGATAAGTCGAAATTCAACCAACGACTCATTGATAAAGCTTCCGGGACAGAAATACACACATATTCTATATAACTACAACGTTACTACATCCATACTTACTATTGAGTTTGTTTTTACATATTAATTTGAAAATATGTTTGTTTGTTTGTCCTACTTTCAAAATGACGTTATTATTTCACGAGATTGTTATAGACTACTTTTATCTAGAAAAAAAAACATCTAATTTCTACGACAAATTGCACTGATACTTTTCTTTGACCACGCGGACGAAGCCGCGGGTAACAGCTAGTGAGTGCATTATCTATCTAACAGTACACGCAGATAAATGTGTACACTCGAGGCCAAATTAATACACGCATTATTTAGACGTGAAGTAAATGAAGCCATTACAGAGAAAATCAAGTCATACATTATGAATGTTCCCTTATTGATAATTAACTTTAGCGCTGGCTGGAACTGACATTTCTGTTAATTATTATTACTACGTTATTTAGCCTGTGTTTTTTAAAGATAGAAAAAAAAACTGCAGGCATGTTGATTATTGTCGTAACTGTGTCTTTAATTCTGAAAGGTAGGAGAACTAGTGCTCCAACACAATCGAAATATGGTCGGTATTAGATTGATTGGTTAACACTGAATCCTACTACTGGTGGTAGGACCTCTTGTGAGTCCGTGCGGGTAGATACCACCGCCCTGCCTATTTCTGCCGTGAAGCAGTAATGCGTTTCGGTTTGAAGGGTGGGGCAGCCGTTGTAATATACTTGATACCTTAGAACTTATATATCAAGGTGGGTGGCGCATTTACGTCATAGGTGTCTATGGGCTCCAGTAACCACTTAACAATAGATGGGCTGTGAGCTCGTCCACCCATCTGAGCAATAAAAAAAAAAAAAAAAAACTGTACCAGCTTATTACTACAAATTGTTAAGCTAATTTCATTTCTATAAATTGATCTAATACATTATTAAAATGATCTGATAGCAGCCGGTCATGTGAGCAGCCAGCACGTGATCAGATAAGTGTTGACGTAGACAAAGTGGTTTGCAGAATTCATTTGAAATGCTTATTTATAATGTTTATTTTCATTTTCCGGCATCGTCATCCTGCTTTAGATATGTCGCACGCTTATGTTTACACACTCATTACTCCGCTGTTATGGCTCACAATTATCTATGGTGATTAACTAATCACATTCAGTTGCTTGCATTAGCTATAAAAAAGTATTCAAAATGAAACTTCATGCAAAACTTCTACATTGTTAGCAGTAAAACGTATTATAATACTGAATGATATATCTATGGCTTGGCTATCTGAGGTCAAGCTTCCACTATCTTGTTTATTACGCCAACGAAGAAGTCACAGTTGACTCGTAAAGCATACCAGTGTTTGACATGACATTAAAATAGAAATTAAGGTTTTTAAGTCGAAAAATAAATAGTTGGAGGGTGGTCGCCAGCCAGTCGGACTAGGTCCTACCGCCGGTTATGTTTTTGGCTCCCGTTTAGCACCACCCAGGGGTCACTTGTAGGGAATCGCGGGTTAAACCTACGGAAGCGGGAAGCATCAACCTCCAATTTCAGATATACGCTTTATGACATGAAATTAGATTTGAAATTAAGGCAGTTAGGTCGAAAAATAAATAATACTAAAGATATTTGAATCGCTAAGCACCAGTTTAAGCATTAATAAAACTTCCCTCTCATATTCCAGGTCGTGTCTTACAACATTTGCGTTGTAATGTCTACTTTTTTGTTTTTCTACCTATGCTGATAGCCTTGAAAGGCTATTTTAGCTTCTCCTTGACGTGTAGGTGAGCTCACGGGGCTCAAACCGGAGTGTTGCTAACACTGGCCCTTGCAAGAGCAGTGCTTCGCAGAATCTACCACCGGATCAGAAACGCGACCCACTGAGAAGATCCGGCGAGAAACTCAGTGGGGTGTGTCTATGGGTTAATTTACTCGTCGAGCCCTTCGTTGCAATCGACGCACTCGGCCGGTGACCGGTGCTTGAGGTACCTAAAAGCACCGTTAATAGATCGAGAGGATCCGTAATGACGTGTTTAGGGCTAATGTCTACGGTGGTGAGTGGTCTCTATCGTTCAAGAATGTAATGCCTAAAATGCCCAGTACCGAACTAGTGCATAATCGCGTATAAATAGTTCGAACTTCTAACCTATAAGACCACGGACCTGACGGGGACGAACACTAAGACATCTATGTTTCTGTCTATAATTTGTAGACGGGCAAGATAGACACGTTCAACCTCAGAAAGGCACAAAGATACGAATATTTGAATTATGTGTTATAATGACAGCAGAAATATAAATTCGCACTCTCAAAACACAACATTAATCATATTTCAAATTCGACAACACGAATAACACCCGATGACAAAATAACATTGAGAAACACGGGCTGCATTCAACAATAATTTATTCCATACATTCCTGCCCACGTATGTAAATAACACGTTACGAATGCACATTTGAAAGCGAAATGTATCTATCATTGGAGCTCAATGTCGCTTCGATATTGTTTATAGCTAATCCTGTTTCTTGTATTAAGCAAATACCAGAGGTCCCGCAGTAGTCGAAATTCGACTATAATTAATTGGAATTGTAAGTTTGCACACTATTATGATTCTATTTTATACTTCTATAATCACAAATTTCGCCAAGACTACACTATAAAAATATATTAATTAAGACAAACATAATTTAATCTATTCTCAATTTGACCACAGACGTCAAGAACAAAAGTTTGACAATAAATAGTATGTATGCGTGTGCGTCAAATACATGGTATGTAGTGTGTGTAATGTTTTCTTTACTGATTTGTATTGTATGTATTTCTTTACTGATGTATCCTTTATGCATTATTTAAAAAAAAAATAGAATTTTGCACTTCTTCTCTATATTCTGTATAAGTGTGGAAAATTTCATACTCCTCCGTCAACGCAATTTTCGTAAAAAGGGATACAAAGTTTTTGCTTCACGAATTAATAAATAGATATAGCATATCGTCGCTGTCAAACCAAAATCTGCTATGTGCAAAAACTCTATCTCTATTGAATTAACGAGTAAAAACATTTTCGGATAAAATTTTATATGAAGGTGAATTTTTAAGAATTATAGCAAATGAAAGCTATAGATAAATATTAAAGCTATAGACACATAACAGTTTTTTTTATACGGTTGATAGAGCTTTGAACTATACGAAAAGGTCAAAAAGTAAAAATCTCAAAAGTGCACATAGCCGATTTTGGTTTGACAACGACGATATAGGAGATATGCTATATTACATGTTGCTATTGTATGTTTAAAAACTAGAACACGCTTAAATAGCCAAACGAACTGACAATTCGTTAATTTTTTACTTAATTTTATTACTTTCGATACTGCTCAATATTAGGGAGTGAAGTTCGAAAACTGTTCTACTGTCTTCGGTCAGTGAAAATGATGTTCAAATATGTTTTTTTATATAAACCTACATATCAATGTAATAAAAGCGTGCTAAAATATTTCGATCCTGATATGAGCTGAACTCAAGGGAGTCCAAAAACATCCTACCGACTATCGACCTTAAGACAAGAGATAAAATCTTAATTTAGTTGTAATAACGGCCTTCTCATTCTTCAAATCGCAACCAATGTATGATTCGCAGCAGAAATAGTCAGGATAATACGACATATGAGTCGTCTATTATCAAAGGTGGCAATCTGTGCATTTGGACAAAAAATGTTATTGATATGTCAATACAGATTGATTTGAAAATAATCGTCTCCTTCAAAGAATACGGTTCAAAACCTGCATTAAATAAAGGTTAATACTTAACCTGTTATTTATCTAAGATGTCGTTCAGAAGAGTTTTGTGACTGCCAATGGAATACAAAGTCAATAATTCGTTTTTCTGATTTACCAATAATTGTCCAAAAGTCACATTGCCGGCTTTGATAATAGTCGACTCATATATATGTGTGTTCACAATACGCATTGTGATATTTTCTATTTTTTATTTCACAGATTGTCAAATGAGCTCATAGCCCATGTGTTAAGTGGTTAAATAGACATCTACAACGTAAATGCGCCATCCACCTTGAGTATAAGTTCTAAGGTCTCAATATAGTTACAACGGCCGCCCCATCTTTCAAACCGAAACGCATTACTGCTTCACGGCAGAAATAGGCAGGGTGGTGGTACCTACCCATGCGGACTCACAACGTCCTACCACCAGTAGTTACGCAAATTATAATTTTGCGGGTTTGATTTGTATTACTCGATGTTAATCCTTCACCGTGGAAGTCAATCGTGAGCATTTGTTAAGTACGTATATCATTAGAAAAATTGGTACCCGCCTGCGGGATTCGAACACCGGTGCATCGCTAAATACGAACGCATCGGACGTCTTATTCTTTAGGCCACTACGAATTCAAAATATATATTGTCCATTATATTGTCTTCCTTTATCGGGAATAAGTGGACCAAAATTTATGACATAATAAAAAATATCATTATATTGAGTAACACATGCAAAATCGAGAGCTATTCTTATTCATTAGATGCACAACACATTGTACAGGATGTCTGCGGGCGCGATCTGATACGCAACGTCCAGCTTTCTACGGGACACCACGAAGACTGGCGATTTCAGAAAATACCATATTAATTTACTTAATATGCTAATTTTATTAGATCTATTATTTTATGATTTTAATGGATTATGAATGTAATTGAATTCTTTATGAAGGTTATATTATAAATTGACATGTTAGTAATGTTCAATTAGTTCAATATTTATTTTATATTTGCATACTTTTTATTCAAGTAAGAACATGCTAGAATGCTAAGCTTTTATAATACCATTATTTTTTGTACCATGTGTCTGGCAAATAAATCATTTTGAATTGAAATGAATTAAACTTAAAAAAAAAATATGTATAATCGAAGTTCAATTTTGAAGAACTCTGACGTCACTCCGTCACTCACTAGTTAGGTAGTGCAGTAGTTGGCGTTCCTGACTGCTAGGGTTGTAGGTTCGATTCCCACGTCAGGCAATTTTTATATTATGTTGTTTTTATGCATGTTTATTTGTTGTTTGTTTGGATACTTAATATCTATATATCTGTATATTTAAACGTATATAAGTGTGTATATTCCTAGCTCCATTAGTACAGGGAATCGCAGATTTGAGCCAAACGGCCGTGTGTGACCTTAAAAATTATGATTGAATCTTAATTGTTGTTACTTTTTTATATATCTTTTTAGCTTGTGAGGTGTATTGTGTGCCTTATAAATAAAATAAAAAGGTGTGTGGTATCGTGGTAGGAACGAAGTTCCTTATTATAAAAATATTAATTTTAATTTCTATTCGAAGTATAAAAAAAAATTTTTTCGGGTATATATTTTTATTATGATTTTTTTATTGATAAAAATAAAAAGGCTACTTTACAAAGTTATCAACTTTATTTTATTCACAATGATTTATAAAAAATATATAATAAAAATATATGTTATTTTTTGTACGTTATTACAAAGTTAAGTCGTACATTGTGTGCATTACTAATAAAAATCTTACGTTACGGACGTTTTTTCCCATTTAAGATACCCCTCCGCATCGTCTTCTTCGTTCCAAAAAAATATTAGAATTTTTTTAGTAAAAAAATTATAAATGTTTCGCAAGTTCAAAGTGATCGCGTACCAGGAGAGCGATTGCAGTACACTTTCTATATGAATTGTAGGTGCATGCATTGTGATCGTTACACGGTTGATACAGGAAAGGAAAGTATTTTACCTGCGGCACTACATTACTATTATATTCAATCGATTCATTTTGCACGTTTTACGACGCTGCGAATCAATGAGTTCAGTAATTTAGCCCTTTGTGTAATTGAAATAAGAGTTATCACTTTAATACTAGTGTGGAGATGGAGCATCGGTAATGCATATGAAGATTAAATTGATTTATTTATTTATATACAATTTGATTCACGTTCATTTTTTCGGTATACGATCCTAAATATAATTAAACCAAAAACGGTTCGAAAAGCTTCACTTTAAAGAGCCCTACACCATTTTTTTTTTTTTCTAGACGCCAAAGATACGAAAATAAAATAAGACCGACGCCCGAACCAAAAATCGCCAAATATTCGGTTTTTGATAAAAATAAACATGATACTAAACATTGATAACACACAGCCCGCCATTTCGATAGAGCGGCACGACACGAGAACCCTCTCATCGTGGCCGCCGGTAACTACATTCGCGATCTTGCGGACCGAATGGTAAACAATCGACGTCGCCCAAAACACATCATTTCGGATCCTCCCGATCCACGAACGGTGCTTTTAGGTACCTCAAGCAACGGTCATCGTTCTCGTCGAACCCGTCACTTGCGACGAAGGGCTTGGCGAGTAAATTAACCCACAGACACAGTTCACTGAGTTTCTCGCGGGATCTTCTCAGTGGATCGCTTTTTCGATCCGGTGGTAGATTCTGCAAAGCACTGCTCTTGGTATGGCCAGTGTTAGCAACACTCCCGGTTTGAGCCCGTGAGCTCACCTACTCGCCCGGTTACGCTGACACAGCATCTCAAGGCTATCAGTTTATGTAGGCAAAAAAAAAACACAGCCTAATACATATCATATGAGTAGAGTTTTCCTTGACTTAAATTTTTTTTGCTTCCCTTCAATTTTTTTTTACTTGTGAAATATCTGATCTACCCGGGTACAAAGTAGCCACGTTACCAGAGCCCATATTCCAACGAAAATTCTATCAAACTCAAGACGATAGTACGACACGAGAACCCTCTCATCATGGCCGTCGGTAACTACATTCCCGATCTGGGGGACTGAATTGTCTAAATAGCTAAACACGTCATTTCGGATCCTCCTGATCCACTAGCGGTGCATTTAGGTAACACCGGTCATGGTACTCGTCAAACCCGTCGCTTGCGATGAAGGGCTCGGCGAGTAAATTAACTCACAGATACAGCCCACTGTGTTTCTCGCTGGATCTTCTCAGTTGGCTGCGTTTCCGATCCGGTGGTAGATTCTGCGAAGCACTGCTCTTGCTAGAGTTAGTGTTAGCAATGTCGTCAGGTTTAAACCCCGTGAGCTTACCTACTTGTTAGGTTACGTTGACATAGCCTTTCAAGGCTAAGCTGATAGAGCTTAGATAAAAAAAAAACAATAAAAATATTTGTATTATTTTTAATTGTCGGCCATCCACACTGTTCAAATAGCTATAGGCAGAACGGTCAATCTCATGATAGCTATCAACTACTATCTAATAAGGAAAGCTTTTGACCCTTAAATAAATAACTTAAACATCATCATTAAGTTGTAGATGCATTGGAAATATGTGCAAACACTTTCACCTCGAACGCGCTGCCACTGAGGTTCGATTTTGATAACAGCACTACCGTAATTAGAGTACTGGCCTCTTGATTTATAGTTCCACTTTAGTTTCAATCTATCTTACGCTCATGTAATAAATACAAATGAAACGTGCATTTGAATTTACGCGGTGATATTCGTTAAAATAATTCGTGGGTCACTGTTTCGAATACATAATATGAAAATTATTTAAAATAGGTTTAATGAGTCAAGTTGGAGTCAATGAAACTATAAAAATAATAATAATAATCTGAAGTTTAACAAAAAAAAAGAAGAGAATGAAGCGCTCTCAAAACATACTATACAAAAAAAAACACGTTATTCGACAAGTAATAAATATCATGAGATTACCATCAATGCAATTGAAGTCAGCTAAATTTGCATTATGAATGATAACACAAAAAACTACTGGTCAAATCTTGATAAATGGGAAATTTCAATGTGACCACATGAAAAGCACCAGCTTTTAAAACAAAACAAATAAATCATCAAAATGGGTTCACTTAAAATAAAATTCCAAGGTCGCACAGAAAAGATAAGTACAGTCGAATTGAGAACCTCCATATATTTTGAAGATTTCGTTTAAAAATAACAGCAAAACGTTATCTTTCAAGTCAAACAACTCTGGTTCGAAACTTTGCATCGCTTCATAATAAGATACAATTTTGAGTACGAACATCGCAAGTAATGACCTATTTACTTACTATCTTATGACGTCGCAAAACAATAAACTCCAGATATATATATTTTTTTATTTATTTATTTATTTGGGAAACAAACAGTACAATACAAACATATAATATTTAAAAAAATATAGCTAAAACAATAACCAAAAATGTTTCCACAATCAAAATCACATATAAGTAGAGAGTGAACAAGAAGAGAAATTTAGAAATTTAAATTATAAAAAAACTAAAGCAACACAATACGCACATATTATTTTATACATCAACTATACTACTTATCGGGCTAAATCATATTCGTATACGTGATGTTGTAATTACATGTATGATTCCCATCATAATTATCTGGAATACCAAAAACACATAATTTTGGAACGAAGTTCCTTATGGGATGCGGAGGGGTACCCTAACCGGGAAAAAACGTCCGTAACGTAAGATTTTTGTTATTTATGTATATTCTTAGTATGATGGCTATGCAGTGTCTAATGTATAGTCTACGTGTTGAAGGTTATTATTATTATTCATATAAATAGCTGTTTCTTCGTATATTGTTATTATATATATTTTTATAAATCATTGTGAATAAAATAAAGTTGATAACTTTGTAAAGTTGTTTTTTTTATTTTTTTATCAATAATAAAATCATAATACAAAATGTATACCCGAATAATTATTTTCTTTATACCTCGAATAGTACTTAAAGTTAATATTTTTATAATAAGGAACTTCGTTCATATCCTGTGTCCTACGACACGACACCACACTCTTTTTTGTACATTATTATCGATTTATCAACCGGTGAAAGACTTCATCTTTTCCTATCTATGCTGATAGCCTTAAGAGGCTATTTTAGCGTGTAGATGAGCTCTCGGGGCTCAAACCGGAGGCGTCGCTAACACTGGCCCTAGCAAGAGCAGTGCTTCTCAGAATCTACCACCGGATCGGAAACGCTCCATCAGAATAATCACGGAGCATCCTGAATGTCGGAACCAATTAAATACCTCAAAGTAATAATTCAATGAAATACCTCTAAAATTATTATCTCTATATATAAAAATGAATTGCTATTCGTTAGTCTCGCTAAAACTCGAGAACGGCTGGACCGATTCGGCTAATTTTGGTCTTGAATTATTCGTGGAAGTCCAGGGAAGGTTTAAAAGGTGAGAAAATATAAAAAAGCTTGGAATCATATAAAATCAAACAATTTTGTTTTCCTTTGATGTGTCCCCTTGATGCGTCTTTTATTTATCGATTGAGGCACTACGAAGTCTGCCGGGTCAGCTAGTATTAAAAAATATATTTATAATTATATATTAACGAAATTAACAAAACCGAAGGTGACCACTGAAGATTACGGTTCCTCAAAAATTATAGGCCGGTTGTTTTGTTATCGGGAGGCTTAAATCCTTCAGCATTTAATTACTGGAAGTTTTCTTCGCGAAGACAGAACAATGGTATATCACGTTACCGGCGCGGAGTTGTGGATAGATTGGATTATTTATACGGATGCTTTTATCTTGATTTTAGTATTTAAGGGACCGTTAGTGTATGTCGGGTATTCGAGTCTGATGGAATACCGTTCTCGAAGTTTCGGACACGTATGTGAAAGAGCTCACGGTAGACGTAATTAATTATATTGGGTGTTTATGGAACACATCACGACGTGACAACCTCCACTCACCTTGCGTAATAAGGTCTAAAATCACTTGAGTTGCATAACAGCTGTTCCATTCGTCAGAATTGAACGCCTCAAGCTCGACGGCAAAAATAGACAAGATACACTGGTGGTAGGACGTCTTGTGAGTCCGCACGGGTAGGTACCACCGCCCTGCCTATTTCTGCCGTGAAGCAGTAATGCGTTTCGGTTTGAATGGTAGGGCAGCCGTTAGACTGTTAAAAGTGAGACAGAATTCATGTCTCAAGGTGGGTGGCGGCATTTACGTTGTAGATGTCTATGGCCTCCGGTAACTTAACATCAGGTGGACCGTGAGCTCGTCTACCTAATTAACCAAAAAAAAAAAAAAAAACTGTACCTACCTGGACCAAGCTGCATAAATTTAATAGTTTGGGTTTTCTCTTCATAACAAGAGAAACATGTTCGTATAACTTGACTGATAATGTCTTGTTTGCCGTTTATGTTAAAGTTTCATATTGACAATATTGAGTTCCAGTCATTTCAGATATTTAACGGTAGGCAGCGGCTTGGCTCTGCCCCTGGCATTGCTGAAGTCCATGGGCGACGGTAACCACTCACCATCAGGTGGGCCGTATGCTCGTCTGCCTACAAGGGCAATAAAAAATATATATATGTAAAATACGACGTCTATATTTCCAACACAAAAACAAAAACAATCCTCTTCTACTTACTTGCTTAATAATGATAGTAAAAATCTATCTTAAAAACACTAGAATTTCTTCTCCAAGAATTAAGGAAGGAAATAAAGTAGACAATAGGATGAACAATAGCTCAATGTTAAATAATTAACCTCATGAAGCGATAAATAAACTGTGCGACTGAAGTTTAGTGTCGTCACGATATATCTGATTATCAATACGAATATACCATTAAACAAATCGGACAGTGCTAATTTAGGTTTTATGTTATTACGAATAGAGTCTAGTATATTTAAAATAGTGTGAATAATAATAATGTAAAATAATGTTTGTAGTCGTCGTGGCCTAACGGATAAGACATCTGGTGCATAAGTGTTGAGGCGATGCACCGATGTTCGAATCTCAGGCGGGTACCAATTTTTCTAATGAAATACGTACTCAACAATTGTTCACGATTGACTACCACGGTGAAGGAAAAACATCGTGTAATAAAAATCAAACCCGCAAAATTATAATTTGCGTAATTACTGGTGGTAGGACCTCTTGTGAGTCCGCACGGGTAGGTACCACCTCTCCGCCTATTTCTGCCGTGAAGCAGTAATGCGTTTCGGTTTGAAGGGTGGGGCAGCCGTTGTAACTATACTGAGACCTTAGAACTATATCTCAAGGTGTGTGGCGCATTTACGTTGTAGATGTCTATGGGATCCAGTAACCACTTAAGACCAGATGGGCTGTGAGCTAGTCCACACATCTAAGCAATAAAAAAAAAAACTACCTTTTAAACCTTCTCTGGACTTCCACAAATAATTCAAGACCAACATTAGCCAAATCGGTCCAGCCGTTCTCTAGTTTTAGCGAGACTAACGAACAACAATTCATTTTTATATATAAATAGATTATTATTTTTTTACCTGGGGCGTGTGTTTATGAAATATTTTTACGATTATTTAATAGAGTTTAAAATAGTTTGTCTTAGTCTTATGTTACTCACACAGTTAAGAGGAATTTAAAAGGTACCTTATTTGTTGAAAATCCTTTTGTGAAAGAATTTGACTCGTTACATTCGCTTGAATAATAGTTACTACCTTCCCTTGAGAATCGAGTAACAGGTACCTACTATTCTTTAAGCTTATAAATAAAATTTCCAATCTATGCCTCGCAGTCGGCGGCTTCAGACATTTTATTATGTCTGTGGATTTCGGTGACAAGCGAACTCAGAACTTCTTCATACATCATCATCATAATTGGTTGCTCTTGGCAGAGCAGTCGTGGTCATGTGGAATTCTTGCTTATTAGAGCCTTGACAGATGTTTTCCATAGTTTGCGAACCGGGACCCGGCGCACACACTCGTTAAGTGGGGTTTCAGTAAGGTCTTTCACTTGATCAGTCTAGCGCATGGGAATTCGTCTTATATTCTTCTTCATACATCTACTAGTAAAAAGCAGCCAATGAAAACGGTACACCATCACGTAAAATCATTTGCCTATCACGTACGAATTCCATGCATGTAATCAAGTGTGAAACTAGTTACGGGACAGCCGATATCTAGTCTTTATCGATATTAGGTCGAGCGTGGACACTAATTAACGCATGGCGGCCTTTGTCGATAAATCCGTCCACATGTCGATATGTCCAAGCACAGCTACCGTCTACTACCGGAACTGTCTTTAGAATTATCCGCCATCTAAGTTACACACACATAAACACATCAGCGCGATAAGCATAACGGTCTAAAGTCTGGTCTAAAGTGATGTGAAGCAGTATGTGTTTTCCGTTGTATGCTATTTTTGTTGCTTAATTAAATGAACGAGCTCACGGTCAGCTGGTCTTAAGTGGCCAACGGAGCCTATAGATATCACATGTGAAGTGAAATGTCACGAACCTTGAGACAGGCCGTCTAAATCTCAATATCACGGTTGTCACACCAGTAAAAACCGTAATAAATGGCTACGAGAATTAGTAATGGCAGCAATACTGACACTTATAGTACGCTACACCAGTACATTATACAATTTGAAAATGTTTGTAGATTTAATTGTAAAACATACTCTTAAACAATTTGTGAGATAATATTTCAATGTCCATCGTGCTATCTCAATATCAGAAAATAAAGTATATAAAAACTTTTTTTTTTCCTCAGCTGATGGTCTTGAGAGACCATTTCAGCGTAACCTTAACTAGTAAGTGAGCTCACGAGGCTCAGACCTGACGACGTGGCTAACATTTACCCTAGCAAGAGCAGTGTTTCGCAGAATCTACCACCGGATCGGAAACGCGACCCACTGAGAAGATCCAGCAAGAAATTCAGTGGGCTGTGTCTGTGGGTTAATTTAATCGCCGAGCCCTTCGTCGCAAGTGACGGGTTCGACGAGAACGATGACCGGTGCTTGAGGTACCTAAAAGCACCGTTAGTGAATCGGGAGGATCCGAAATGACGTGAAAAACTTCTATGGGCACAGATGTGTTTTTTCATTAATTTGTCCCCGCCTGTAACACATAAGCTAACATTTCTATAATAGTGTTATTTTGAAATTTTTAACATAATTGGCAGCTTTTGTTTTCCACAAAATCCACAGTGCTTACTTATACGATTCTATTTTTCTCGAAGACCTCTTTGAAATAATATAGTCTATCGGATAGCCTGCCGACCGAGAGGACTGGTGGTCGTGGCGCCGACGACCGCCAGTCTGGCGTCCCGAGAGGGAGGGTGATGAGAGAGATGTGCTCCGCACTAAACGCTTCACTTCCCTCCTTTGTCTTTTCATGAGTTCTGTCTCATGCGAGGTTTGGATGCTGATTGTTGAGCGACAGTAGGTTTTAGTCGGTTCAACTCCGACATGCTCCACAAGTCCGGTGATTTCCTCCAGCCAAAAAAAAAAAAAGTCACTAACCATATGTACAAATTCATCAAAAGCCTTAGTTTGTATAAGTGCCAAATAATTACACATACATTCGAAAATATTGCCTCCATCTGTAGTCAGTTAAATGTACCATATCAAACAGTTTCATAGTTAATAACGGAATTCGTTTAGCAATATAATCTTACATTAAAACGTCTTAAAATTAGTAATTAAAATGTTTAAGCGATGCAGATTTTCTGTAATTATCTATGTGCGTGCACTCTTAGTATTTTAATTACCGTCCTATTTGAGCACTGAAAACTGTATTCACATTCCGATGTTTAAGAAGACTAGTTTAATGCTCTTAAACTAGACCTTAAGCTAGATTTTAATTTTAACGGCCGTCTGATGTAGTGGTAAGTGATATGGTCACTAACTACACAAGGGGGTCGCGGGTTCGAATCCCGCCAAGGAAAGATATTTGTATGATAAATATAAATGTATTTTCCAGGGTTATGGATGTATATTAAATATATGTATGTGTATAATAAAAATCTTACATTTCTATCCGTTATCTGGTACCTGTAACACAAGTTCTTTCGAACTTATCACGGGACCAGATAACGTGATCTATTTGAAAAAAAAAAGAAAATGGTCTGGATGGGATGGTCTGGATACAAATTAATGAAAATTTTATAGTATTAATAGTTTTTGTTCTTTTGTGAAACTCTTTGCACTAATATGTTTTCCACTATTTCGTTTTGAATATAACAAAACATTATTTATTAATATAACATTAATTATAACTCTACCATCACTTCAAAATTAAATTGTTTATTTTTTTTATTTTTTTTATAGAAATGTTGGAAATTGACATAATATAAAATATAATACTGCTACTTTAAAAATATTACATTACAATATTGCATGTATTAAAGTTAAAAACTAAGCTTGCAACAAAAGAAAATCTCAATGTTTCAAACACGGAAAAAGTACGTTTTCTTAATTCAAAGTTCTAAAAGAAACCGAAAATCGATTTTTCCACTCGATTAACATTTACTATCTGGATTAAATTGAAATCGATGTCTCATTTACATTCTCGGCCCGACATGAGCGTACAGGCATATAATTAATATGATATATACGGTTCTAGTTAGCGAGCATGGTGACCACACGATCTGCTACAAAAACTTTGATTTTAAAAGTGTGAAATTTTTTTTTTTAATAAGACTCTTATGCGTTTTGTGCTCTGATTAAGAGTCAATTCGCATACCTCCTGGGCTCTTTTTATTTCCCTACCTATTTTTTGGTGTCTTAAGGTGCTATTCCAGCTACGAGGAGCTCACGGGCTTAATCTGAGAGAATTAGCTAACATTAGCCCTAGCAAGAGCAGCGCTTCGTAGAATATACTATTGGCTCGGAATCACAACCCGCTGAGAAGATTCGGCAGTGTTATCCTGGTGGGGATTTTACTGGTTAAGAACCTCTTGTGAGTTCGCACGGGTAGGTACCACCACCCTGCCTATTTCTGCCGTGAAGCAGTAATGCGTTTCGGTTTGAAGGGTGGGGCAGCTGTTGTAACTAAGCTGACACCTTAGAACTTACATCTCAAGGTGGGTGGCGCATTTACGTTGTAGATTTCTATGGGCTCCAGTAACCACTTAACACCAGGTGGGCTGTGAGCTCGTGCACCAATCTCAGCAATAAATTAAAAAAAAGCTGTTTCTAAAGGCCTTGGTGTCAAATGAAATCCATAGACATCAAATATTTTAGCCACTATAATAAATAAAATCGAAGTCTGAAACACGTATTTTTTTATTTTTTTAATGGCTTCTGAATACAATGAAAAAAATGTCTTCTGACTATTACGAAGAGTCCAAGCCTAAAACCTTCCTATCTAGGGCCAAAAAAACTAATTGATAATTATTAAAGCGAACAGCAGTTAATTAACATTGGAAATGTCCTACTAAAAGAAGAAACGTGGTCACTTTACGTGTATACATATAATATATTCTAGTACGGGCCTAATTAATATCCGTATGAATATACATGTAGTTATAAAGGGTTTTCTCCGATCAAAACTTTGTTATTTATAGCGTAAAAGCTAGTGGTAGCCCGTCAAAGAATGTGGAGTAGCAGATGTGATTATTTTTTTGTACCTCCTCTAGTATTTTTATGTTTGAACGGATCTAATGCTTAAAAGACGCATTATTTGTAAGTATTTGTGACTTCGACTAAATGGAGTCACTATGAGTAATCGCCATCGTCATTTCATAGAAAAAGAGTGTATTGTCGAGATTTCAAACCCCTCCCAAAATGAACACTTCTATCTATCAGTTCACAGGTGTCCATTGCTGGATCAAAGGCTTCTGCTACGCCCACCACAAAGGCCCTACGTAGCCTACATCCAGCCAATTCCCGTGACCTTAAACAGGTCATAAGACCGCCTTTTACGAGGCTATTTGACCCCCGCGGTCTTCTGTTCTACGAGCAATGTTCCATGCCCGTTGCCACTTCAACTTCGCAATCCTTAAACGAAATCCAACAACTCCGTTTTCCACTGAACACCAATTGGCCATGTGCAAACCAAAAACAAGGAAAACATGGGATTCTTAATGGTAGATAATAATAAAAATATTCATAAGAAGTCAATATGATGTCACATCTACGTCACTATTCTTAAGTTTTACTTAAAAGCTTGTCCTCTGAATCCCTTTGCATATGTATGCACTCTGATAACGAATGGGTTCAGTGAAACTGCTACCTGATAGTCTGCTTTTAGTGGGTTTTTAAGGATATATGTAGGCAGATGAACATACGGCCCACCTGATGGTGAGTGATTACTACGGCTAATGAACGCCATTATTGTCAGGGACAGAGCCAAGCCCCTGCATACTGTATAATGCCTAAAACTTAAGTTGTAAACTATTGGATTCGAGTATAAACGATTTGGTCGCGCAGTATGTCAAAAATAACTCTTGATTGCGATACATATATTGCCAAGTACCCTCTATTTTCCTATAAAACATTTACTGGCTAGCTTTAACATAGTAATTACATATAACTAGATGATGACCGGTTTTTTTTTTGATAACGCCATCTTGTTGTGTCTTTAAAGCGGTTAGTTGCCCTCAATTAAGAAAAATAGTATTATTATTTGCCAATAGATGTCGGGAAGAGTTGATTATTGAAAACATGAATAAAACAACATTTTCTGAAAATAAATCGTAGCTAGATCGATTTATCACGGCCGAAATTCGTTGAATCCGTTGAAAATCTTTGGAGCCGTTTTCGAGATTCAGATTATATATATATATATATATATATATATATATATATATATATATACAATAATTGCTAGTTTAAAGCTATAAGATAGATTCGCTTAAATCATATGGCTTCTTTGTGCATCAGTAGAATAAATCAATCCTTCATCTGGACATTCCTATTGGTTGGTTTTACTATGCTATTTCTCCTCCTAGGCACTATTTGTTTCTCCCTACAATATGAAGAAATCTTTGTAGTCTAATGGATTAGACGTCTGGTGTTAAATCCCGTAGACAGATCCTAATGTTTCTAATAAAATACGCACTAACTCATATTCACGAATAGCACATACATCGTGGATGAAGGTATAACGTTATAAAAAAATCAAAACCACCAAAAAATATAATTTGCGTAACAATCATAATTTATAATTAAGTCCTAAAGTTGGATTCCAATGAGTTCTAATAACCACTTAACCGCCGTTAACTCGATCATTAGCATCTATACTAATATTATAAAGAGGAAAGATTTGTTTGTTTGTTTGTATTGAATAGGCTCCGAAACTACTGAACCGATTTGAAAAATTCTTTCACTGTTTGGAAGCTACACTATTCCCAAGTGACATGGTCTATAATATTTTTTGGAAAAAATTAGGGGTCCTTACTAAAACTCCAATAATGTAACCCAAGGTGTAAAAAAAATACCTAAAATTTTTGTTCATGACCCGAGCGGAGCCGGAGCGGGACGCTAGTATTAAATAAAATGCTTTATTAGATAAATAAAATGATTTAGCATGTTGAATAAAATGAAATTTTGTCGCCTCCTCCCGGTGAGTATTTCCATTTTCCCTATTTATAAATTAAAAAGTTTTAATTTAAAGATTCTTCCTTATATCCCTAAGAATAGGGTGTGGTGACGTTCAGATCGTTATATCTATAGGCTGGTATAAAAAGAATTTGTACCATCTTTACTTTCCCTTTTTTGTGGCGCTTAAGACTGGACTGATGAATTCCATGAATGCAGGCAGCGTGGGACTGGTCATTGTGAGCCCTGGGGATACCTATCTTCAGCAGTAGAACTCTACAAAGCTCTGATTATAATTTTTTTTGTTGTTGCTTAGATGGTTGGACGAGCTCACAGCCCACCTGGTGTTAAGTGGTTATTGGAGCCCATAGACATCTACAAAGTAAATGCGCCACCCACCTTGAGATATAAGTTCTAAGATTACAATGGCTGCCCCACCCTTCAAACCGAAACGCATTACTGCTTCACGGCAGAAATAGGCAGGGCGGTGGTACCTACCCGCGCGGACTCACAAGAGGTCCTACCACCAGTAAAAAATATGTTAGAACACAAAGGAAGCCCTTAAAATCGGATCCAAACTATAACTGCATTTCAATATATACAGAATACGTTTAACTTTAAAACATCAATCAATAGATAGAATCGTTAGCGATACGAAGTTTCTCTCGGCACATATGCATAAGGAAACCATAATTTAGACATTCACTCAGTCAGTAACTCATAGTCGGAGTGGCGGTTTGTTTTGCGACCTGCAAATAATACTAACCCACTTGCATATAGATCGTTTTTACAGTACAGTGTCTATGCTGCAAATTTATATTGTTTTTTTTTTTTGTTTTTTTACTTTTTTCTTTTTTTTTGTACCCGAATGAACGAACTCCCAGCTCACCTGGTGCATTATAATAACCGAAGTCTAGAATTATCACAATACCACAACCCACTGGTAGATATGAACTCTAAATGGCATATATAGCATAACGGCTGACCTTTCTTGTTTCGTGGTAAAAATATGCAAGGTGGTAGCTACTCGTTTGATCTTACACGACGCCTTTTCTAGATAATCTAGATTTATGATCGAACTTGGCTAGTATAGTACTAGCTATCCTAGAAACCCAATAACCGGAATCCCTTAGTAGCCTTTTACGACGAATCATCAACGGACAGAGATTGAGTGGAACTATTCTAGGCCAAAGGACCCGGCCAAAGTTTTTTTAATTTTTTCTACAATACGATTGGCAATATTACTCACCCAACTTGAGATTTAAGCATAAAATCTCAATTGCCATGGAATTTCCAATATCTCATCCTATCGACCGAAATGCGTGATTGCTTTACGGAAAAAACAGAAATCGATGATGGTACAGAATCAATCAATCAATCAATGTCTTATCTACCAAAATTGGTCTATTAAGTTGGTAGCTTACGTAAAGCTACTTCTACGGATAGCTGACAGAGAACTTGGGTCACCTAAGGCTGGTTTTATGTGTGACTAACAGTTAGATAAGAACTATAAATCACGATCTTCTGTTAATTCAGAAGATTTAAGAACTCGATAGAGGCAGTGACTAAATCTCTTTACAAAACAATGATGCTCAGCCTGACTTAAGGAAATGAGAACATAATCAAGAAGCTTCTCTTTTTTACCCCTTTATTGAATACCGTTTTTTTTATTGCCTTTCTAGGCAGACTAGCAAACGGCCCACCTGATGGTAAGTGGTCACCGTCGCTCATGGACGACAGCAATGCCAGGGGCAGAGCCAAGCCGCTGCTTACCATAGCCAAACCGTAAAATTAATACCCTAAATTAGTTTAGTAGGATGGCCTCGAGCAGGGAGAAATGACGGGACATCATGAGACGCGTCAAGTCGGCCCCCTCCAACACTACATACCGATCACGACCACTCGTGTTAGGCGTTTAACACTAAACATACCATAATTGGTCAAACGACCCATTTTGAACTTTTGCATTGAAATAGCACGTATTATTGCTTTTGCACATTTGACTTCATGACTTTTTCTTACCAATTATTCTAGAGTTATTATACTATATTTTTTGTTTTGTTTATTTGTAGTAATACTTGTCGTATTAACGGGTAATAGTAGAAACAGGTACCAGTAAGTGTTGGTACGATTAGTGTTAAAAACATTAAAAAATATGTTCCCCACATCAACTGTTCTCAGGCTCTTACCTATGATAACGTAAATTGCAATCAGTGCTAACGAGTTTGAACACGAATTAATTGATTATATGTTTGTTCTTGAAGTGGACGAAATACATTGCCGTTTTCAAATTGGATGTGGAATAATAATAAACTTTGATCCAATCAGAAACCATATTCATTTTCAACCTACCCACATTTATTTTCAAATTCAAATAACATTTCATATTTCATAGCCCCGCAACTTATTTCAAATAATTTTAAAGGTCAATGACACAGTCGGGAGACAAAGAATGAGACAAACTGTACACTTTGTCGGCATCTAAGTTGTCGTTGCCTAAAGTATGGTCCCACTGATAGGTATTCAATTTTCCTTACACGTCTTTACCAAGACTTCCATGACAAACTGATATTATAATACACCCTGTATGCGCTGTATACAGGGCGTGATAAAACTGTGCGCCATAATCAAAATAATTTCATCATTACTTCAGATTGGTGGTATCATTGTCCTGTCACCTATCATTGGCACTGTCAAAACTCCGCGAGGTTAACTGCAAGGAACAAAAACCAAGTATTACCATTACGGTGCCGATATCTGTAGTATAGGCATTATAAATAAATGGTGAATTGGGCTGTTAGTCTGCCTGCGATAAATTCCATTTAAACAAATTTATTTTAAATTAAAATTACTTTTACAATTTTTACAAATACTCAACAGTTTTCGTGGTCACAAACGACACGACGTAGTAAAAGTAGTATTAATCATGTCACGACTCGCAAAAATCATACAAAATACTAAGTTTGGTTAGTTATGCTACCATAAAGTTAGAGCTCATCCATATTATCTGGAACTGCGTTCATCGACAGTGCGTTTCCAGAAGTCTTTCTTGCCACGTACCATCCGGCTATGGAATGAGCTCCTCCACGGTGTTTCCCGAGCGCTATGACATGTCCTTCTTCAAACGAGGCTTGTGGAGAGTATTAAGCGGTAGGCAGCGGCTTGGCTCTGCCCCTGGCATTGCTGAAGTCCATGGGCGACGGTAACCACTCACCATAAAGTGGGCCGTATGCTGGTCTGCCTACAAGGGCAATAAAATAGAAAACTCAGTACAGTAAGAACCTCATTTACACTAATAATCTAAAATACAGATTATATTCCGATATGTTTCGAAATCCTTGCACCGAATCAGCATTTCAAAGAGTTTTGATCCTCATAAATAAAATGAATTCGTTAGCAAGCCTCACGGAGGGGCACGCATGACATTCTCGCATTCCGTACAGACTTAAAGTTATATATTAACGGTCATAAAATCTATTCAAAATATACTGTTTGTAGAATATTGCGAATGAAAATAGGTGTTTTGTTGGCTGAATAAAATTATGTTACACTTAATTTGTATCTAATTTATGTTTGATAATAGTATGCGTGTGAGTGTGTAAATCTTTATTTAATATACTAGAAGATGTTTAATACAACACTAATGCATGTGTTCGGCTGAGTTGCACTAGATAAATTATTTAATTAGAAACAACAAGAGTTGCAAACAATTACATTACCAATAGTAATAGTATGCGTGTGAGTGTGTAAATCTATATTTAATGTACTAGAAGATGTTTAATACAACACTAATGCACGTGTTTGGCTGAGTTGCACAGAATAAATTATTTAATTAGAAACAACAAGAGTTGCAAATAATTACATTACCAATAGTAATAGTATGCGTGTGAGTGTGTAAATCTTTATTTAATATACTAGAAGATGTTTAATACAACACTAATGCACGTGTTTGGCTGTGTTGCACAGAATAAATTATTTAATTAGAAACAACAAGAGTTGCAAATAATTACATTACCAATAGTAATAGTATGCGTGTGAGTGTGTAAATCTTTATTTAATATGCTAGAAGATGTTTAATACAACACTAATGCACGTGTTTGGCTGTGTTGCACAGAATAAATTATTTAATTAGAAACAACAAGAGTTGCAAATAATTACATCACCAATAGTAATAGTATGCGTGTGAGTGTGTAAATCTTTATTTAATATACTAGAAGATGTTTAATATAACACTAATGCACGTGTTTGGCTGAGTTGCACTAGATAAATTATTTAATTAGAAATAACAAGAGTTGCAAACAATTACATTACCAATAGTAATAGTATGCGTGTGAGTGTGTAAATCTTTATTTAATGTACTAGAAGATGTTTAATACAACACTAATGTACGTGTTTGGCTGAGTTGCACTAGATAAATTATTTAATTAGAAACAACAAGAGTTGCAAACAATTACATTACCAATAGTAATAGTATGCGTGTGAGTGTGTAAATCTTTATTTAATGTACTAGAAGATGTTTAATACAACACTAATGCACGTGTTTGGCTGTGTTGCACAGAATAAATTATTTAATTAGAAACAACAAGAGTTGCAAATAATTACATCACCAATAGTAATAGTATGCGTGTGAGTGTGTAAATCTTTATTTAATATACTAGAAGATGTTTAATACAACACTAATGCACGTGTTTGGCTGAGTTGCACTAGATAAATTATTTAATTAGAAACAACAAGAGTTGCAAATAATTACATCACCAATAGTAATAGTATGCGTGTGAGTGTGTAAATCTTTATTTAATATACTAGAAGATGTTTAATACAACACTAATGCACGTGTTTGGCTGTGTTGCACAGAATAAATTATTTAATTAGAAACAACAAGAGTTGCAAATAATTACATCACCAATAGTAATAGTATGCGTGTGAGTGTGTAAATCTTTATTTAATATACTAGAAGATGTTTAATACAACACTAATGCACGTGTTTGGCTGTGTTGCACAGAATAAATTATTTAATTAGAAACAACAAGAGTTGCAAATAATTACATTACCAATAGTAATAGTATGCGTGTGAGTGTGTAAATCTTTATTTAATATGCTAGAAGATGTTTAATACAACACTAATGCACGTGTTTGGCTGTGTTGCACAGAATAAATTATTTAATTAGAAACAACAAGAGTTGCAAATAATTACATCACCAATAGTAATAGTATGCGTGTGAGTGTGTAAATCTTTATTTAATATACTAGAAGATGTTTAATACAACACTAATGCACGTGTTTGGCTGAGTTGCACTAGATAAATTATTTAATTAGAAATAACAAGAGTTGCAAACAATTACATTACCAATAGTAATAGTATGCGTGTGAGTGTGTAAATCTTTATTTAATGTACTAGAAGATGTTTAATACAACACTAATGTACGTGTTTGGCTGAGTTGCACTAGATAAATTATTTAATTAGAAACAACAAGAGTTGCAAACAATTACATTACCAATAGTAATAGTATGCGTGTGAGTGTGTAAATCTTTATTTAATGTACTAGAAGATGTTTAATACAACACTAATGCACGTGTTTGGCTGAGTTGCACTAGATAAATTATTTAATTAGAAACAACAAGAGTTGCAAACAATTACATTACCAATAGTAATAGTATGCGTGTGAGTGTGTAAATCTTTATTTAATATACTAGAAGATGTTTAATACAACACTAATGTACGTGTTTGGCTGAGTTGCACTAGATAAATTATTTAATTAGAAACAACAACAGTTGCAAACAATTACATTACCAATAGTAATAGTATGCGTGTGAGTGTGTAAATCTTTATTTAATATACTAGAAGATGTTTAATACAACACTAATGCACGTGTTTGGCTGAGTTGCACTAGATAAATTATTTAATTAGAAACAACAAGAGTTGCAAACAATTACATTACCAAAACTTTTTTTTAAATACTCTCTCTCACTGGTTTCAATGTTTAATGAAAGACCACCAATTTTTTTTAATTTTTATTAAATGGCATGCACAAATCATCGTGACAATTACATGGTGTAGCTTCATGGCGACATTAAGAAATCGACATCTACTTAAGAGATGGATTTTTTTTAAAAACCCCCTAATTGATAAGTTATATATTCTTTTTTGCATAGATGTATATTTTTTTTATGAACAAAGACACCGTTTGGGTCGTAGCTGAGAAAATAGCATTTAATAGGCTTAACTTTTAAGATAAATTCTAGACATGCAACCGTATTTGTCCAGTAAAATGATTTTTGTAGCTTTTTTTTATTGCTTAGCTGCGTGGACGAGCTCATAGCCCACCTGATGCTAAGTGGTTACTGGAACCCATAGACATCTACCACGTTAATGCACCACCACCTTGAGATATAAGTTCTAAGGTCTCAGTATAGTTACAACGGCTGCCCCACCCTTCAAACCGAAACGCATTTAGTTTATTAGCTTTATTCTGAGCTTTTTCAGTTCGAAAACTACTCAGAATTGTAGGGAAAATACAAAAATCTCTTCCCAAACTAGCATTTATTATTTATAGTTGTAAGAGACGATAATGAAAGTAAGTTTTTAGTTGACTTTGTCCGTGCAAACGTAAATCGTTACTAAAATAATATTAAATGTGCACCTTGCAACAGAGAGAGCTCGCACACGCGTGTCCGTATCCGTAGGCGAGCGGTAGCGCCCACGATATCTCGAAGGACAATGTACCGTAAGCGATACAAACTATACAGCGTGTTCTTTTATTGATATAACTGTATCTGATTAATTTTATTTAGAACACTTTCTGTTTAATGAGCACGATGGTGGGTGATTAAATTAAATCGTATTTCGTGGGTTTTTTTAAACTATACGGCGTGTTCTTTTATTGATATAACTGTATCTGATTAATTTTATTTAGAACATTTACTGTTTAATGAGCATTATGGTTGATGATTAAATTAAAATTATATTTCATGAATTTATGTGTGATTCAGTTTAGGAATGATATTCAAAAAATTCATTAAGATTGCCCAAAGAGTACCAAGTTATACTGTCAAAACAAATTCTAAACAGACATAATAGAAACAAAATATTCATGATTTTTTTAATACAAACAAAAACTTGCACTTTGGTTATAGAATATAGAGATGGGTCGTACTAGTTAAACTAGATACTAGGTCCACCTGTTCCTTATCTTAAGAAATATACGTAATCCAAATACCTAATCCACACAATCTTCCTAATCCCATTCACAACCAATACTTTACTTAGCAAGCAAACTCAATCTGCCAATTCCTAATCTCAAATACTGAGATCGTTATTAGGATTTGATTAATGTGATCGTTGGATCATTATTTAAATGATTAGGTATAGGCATTTAGGGATTGTGAGATACGTTGCCACGTGTAAGTGAGTGAGATAGCGCAGGAACAGGTTTTTTTTTTTTTTTTTTTTTTTTTTTTTTTTTTTTTTTTTTTTTTTTTTTTTTTTTTTTTTTTTTTTTTTTTATTGCCTTTGTAGGCAGACGGGCATACGGCCCACCTGATGGTGAGTGGTTACCGTCGCCCATGGACTTCAGCAATGCCAGGGGCAGAGCCAAGCCGCTGCCTACCGCTTAATACTCTCCACAAGCCTCGTTTGAAGAAGGACATGTCATAGCGCTCGGGAAACACCGTGGAGGGGAGCTCATTCCATAGCCGGATGGTACGTGGCAAAAAAGATCTCTGGAAACGCACTGTGGATGACCGCAGTGGCTCCAGGTAGTATGGATGAACTCTACTCCGGTGGCGGGCGGTGCGATGGTAAAAACGAGATGCTGGTATCATCTCGAACAATTCCTCAGAGCACTCCCCATGGAACATACGGTACAAAATACAGAGGGAACCGAAGTCCCTCCGCAGACCCAGAGGCTCCAAACGATCCGAGAGAATGGGATTATCGACAATCCGAACGGCCCTCCTCTGTATGGAGTCAAATGGAAGAAGCTGGTATTTGGGAGCCCCAGCCCAGAGATGGGAGCAGTACTCCACGCGAGGCCGGACTTGTGCTTTATAAAGCAAAAGTCTTTGTCCAGGCGTGAAGTACCGCTTCGCTCTGTTGAGGACTCCCAGCATTTTGGACGCCAACTTGGCTTTGCCTTCCAAATGACTCCGAAACTGGACATCGCTCGAAATGTCGACCCCAAGTATCCCGATACTCTCGGAAGGTTGCAGGGATACTCCTTGGAATTGCGGCGCCATGACAAAGGGGTCCTTCTTCGCAGTGAACGCGCAAACTTGTGTCTTTATCGGGTTGAATTGAACCAAGTTCAATTCACCCCATTCGGAGACTCGCCCCAGAGAGTTCTCCACTTCAGACACAGGTTGAACATTCGTACGCTGAACATTCGATTTTATGAAAACAAAAAAATTATGAAAACGTAAAAAAGAATACGAAGATTAGGTGAAAGAGGTGGATTATAAACATTGGCAATATGGGATTAGGTGTAGCCTAATCTTGTAAAATACCTAATACTCGGGTCTGTTCTAATAAATGTGACTCATCTCTAATAGAATAGTCGTCTATTGTAGGAAGTGTTCTATTAAAATATTGATGACTAGATATGCCCCGCGATATACTCCAAAGTACTAACTATATTTTCAGGCTAAAAATACAATATACAATTCCGCAAATTGATAAAATAAGATTTAATGTAATTTATTTTGTGTGTGTTTGTCAAACAAGCTCAAACCAAAGAAACATTTACATAAACACTTGCAGTAGACAACGCCTTAAATGTGCCTCTGGTATTGTTGATGTATATGAGGGACTGTGTTCAGAGTGACCGTATTCTAGTTTGCCTATGAGGGTAATAAAAAAGATTGTCGGTTCATTTTATGGGACGTCAAATGGCATCGGTATTATTCCCATCACATGTGTCACTATTAAAAGACTACAAATTTAATGCGATTGAAATTAGGAGTGGTACTAATACCGGCATCTCGTTTTTACCATCGCACCGCCCGCCACCGGGGTAGAGTTCACCCATACTACCTGGAGCCACTGCGGTCATCCACAGTGCGTTTCCAGAGATCTTTTTTCCACGTACCATCCGGCTATGGAACAAGCTCCCCTCCACGATGTTTCTCGAGTGCTATGACATGTCTTTCTTCAAACGAGGCTTGTGGAGAGTATAAAGCGGTAGGCAGCGGCTTGGCTCTGCCCCTGGCATTGCTGAAGTCCATGGGCGACGGTAACCACTCACCATCAGGTGGGCCGTACGCTCGTCTGCCTATAAATATTATTTACCGGCTTAATAACATTGTATTATCCATTTAAATTCAATTCTTAATTTACAAAAAAAAAAATTGCATTACATTAAGGAAAAAATCTTTTTTTTTTTAAATAAACTATAACACAGCATAACATTCGAATAACATTTACAAAGTTACACTAATACATCTTGTTCACGTGAAATCGTGTGATGCATAGATGGACACGTCTTAATGTCATGATTACATTACCTATGCCGCTGCCTCTGTATATCCACGCTGACATTTCAATCGCCTTACTGACAACACAATTCAACGTTTATCGCCGTTTACCGTGTTCACTTGAATATATATTTGTAAATATATTTGTTCTTTATCGCAGACTTACGTACATATATACAAAAAAGGTGTGTACCTACGAATATTAATTAATATATAAATACTAACACAGTAATTGACGGAATGATTGAAACATTCATTTCATAGGTACAATCGCCGCTTTGTAAATATGCCTATTTCTGCCGTGAAGCAGTAATACGTTTCGGTTTGAAGGGTGGGGCAGCCGTTGTAACTATACTTGAGACTTTAGAACTGATATCTCAAGGTGGGTGGCGCATTTACGTCGTAGACGTCTATGGGCTCCAGTAACCACTTAACACCAGGTGGGATGTAAGCTCGTCCACTCATCTAAGCAATAACAAAAAATAAAAAATATGGTGTACCCGCTCTGTAATGCAAAAGCAAATGGTCGATAGCCTAGTATGCCATGAGGCCGTTGACCTTTGATTTTTATTACATTGCGTGCTCGTTTTCGGAAACTATTTCTCGTTACCCGTCTTACGAAGAGTACTATTAATTAAAATAAACGCAAATTTTTTCTTCTTACTTGTCATGTGTAGTATTCTTTTAAACCAGACCTTAATCGCAATTTAATACAATAAAATACCTACTGAAACTTCTAGAAGCCTAGTCAGAGAAACGAGCTTATTTTTAATAAAAAAAAATCATGGAACTATTCAAATTTCCCTATTGTCATTTGGTGACAGTTCATCCAAATCGAAATTCCTAACTTGTCATTTCCCGTTCCTGTGAAAATCGACGTAAGACAAACCGTAAAACAATTATACCTAGGTGTAGATGAATAATACACTTTTTGATTACTATACAGAAAAACGATATAGTATTTTAACTCATTTATATTCTTAATATAGTGTTTACGTTCGTATAATTAATAACCTTCTCTTCGCCCGTGTACGAACGAAGGTAGATACATAATTAAAAAGATGTGTGGTGTCGTCGTTCTGTAACCGTGGGGCACCGGGTAAGAACGAAGTTCCTTATTATAAAAATATTAATTTTAAGGTCTATTCGAGGTATAAAGAAAATAAAACTGGAGGTTTCGCAACAACCCACGGTCATTCGGTAACGTGCGAACTTATTGTGGTACACTTCATTCACGGCTGTTTACATAAGAGTTAGTGTATTGCGCAAACGAACGATCTGAGATCGTGGTCAATGAATAATAATAAAATATGTTATTTTTTATACGTTATTACAAAGTTAAGTCGTACAGTGTGTGCATTACTAATAAAAATCTTACGTTATGGACGTTTTTTCCCGATTAGGGTATCCCTCCGCATCGTCCCATAAGGAACTTCGTTCCAAAAAATTAGCGATTGGCAGTTTTCGTGGACATGGTCCATCCAGATTAAAAGTAGTTATAAGCGCGACATTTCGCTTAATATGCGACACTTATCATTGTAGCTAAGGTTCGTTTTATTTGGTACTAGCTGACTCGGCAGACTTCGTAGTGCCTCAATCGATAAATAAAAGATCTAAGCTTTTGTATAAAATAAACATAAAACAAACAAAAGGAATCCGTTCGTTATTTTTATTTAATTCTAAGCAATTTCATATTTATCTACCTTTTAAACCTTCACTGGACTTCAATAAATAATTCAAGACCAAAATTAGCCAAATCGGTCCAGCCGTTCTCGAGTTTTAGCGTGACTAACGAACAGCAATTCATTTTTATATATATAGATTAGCATCAACAGTTCGATGATTTTAATTGTACTTCAATTAAGTTTGCTCCATTGAAATAGCTGAAGGAGATTTTTGTTATAGTATTCTTTCCAAATTTTAAACTTTAAAAGGCTCTCCTGTAATGTTGCAAAAATGTCGCTTAAAGAAAATAGCGTTTTACCATTCGATATATACTTCTCGAAGTACTTATGTCAATTATAAGTGGTAAGGATTTTTTTTTTTTTCAATTCTCAAAATAAATCACCCTGTACGTGCTAGGTCCCGTGCTGTTTGCATTTTACGTTTTATAGGGTACCGGGTAACACCTGATTATCTGCTCACATTGTGGTTATAGACCGGCGAGCCTTGAATATTATACCAATACAGTATTATAAAATATTATACTTAGATTGTATTGTAGTATTACGAAGACGGAGCGTTGCTTGCAATAAAAGTGAGGCAAATTTTTTATTTAAATTTCAACGCACTAGCACGATCGGACAATACATACATCTCATTTAAAAATCGGTCCTTTAGTAGTTGTAAAGCAATGTATAAATAAGTTGGATGAAGATCTAAGAAAATCTCTACAGAATATTTTCCCATCAAGATAATCAATAATCAACCAAAATTCTATTAATTTTTTTGCTTTCAGGAAGTTTTGTTAGAAGCTTATCGACTTGATATTATATGACATTTTAAATGTGTAACATACTTATTAACATAACAGTGGATAAGTTCATCGGTCTTCCCATGATATTAGAAAAGCTTCCTCGCCGAACCCGTCGTTTTTGACGAAGGGCTCGACGAGTAAATTAACCCATAGAGCCCATTGAGTTTCTCATCGGACCTTCTCAGTCGCGCTTCCGATCGGGTGGTAGATTCTGCGAAGCACCGCTCTTTCTAGGGCCAGTGCTTAGCAACACTGCCGGCTTGAGGCTCGCGAGCTCAGTAACTAGTTCGGTGAATCTAGAATAACCTCAAGGTTACTAGAATAGATAGCAACAAACAAAGCCTTGAATTTTTTTGCCGTCGAAGCAGTCTAGCGGTCCTAACATGCTCTGCGTAAACCCTGTCCCGTCGTCTCAATAGCTCCGATTGGGTTCCCGCCCGGTCCGGGGCAGGGCGTCGGTTGTGAGCGGCAGGAGTTTTTAGTGAGGTCCAACTCCTACATACTCGGGATTCGGCGAGATTTCTCCTGTGGAAAAAAAAACCCGTTCCTAGACACTTTCACCTCATGATGAATAAGAAATGACAATAAGGTTTCAATATTCTTAGTTCGAGTCTGAAATCGCTTTAATAGTGAACGTTGCATTAATACATACCATCGTCCAATTTTCCTATCAAACTCGCAAGCGGTTAGACAAACAATCGACCCCAATTCGCTTAAACAATTACTTTGTTACACCAAAGCATACGGCAATTGTTACTGTCCAAATTATTAGTAATAGCAATTGAATATAAGCGTTGTTTGTATGAGCAAAAATCATCGTGTTGCAATTGCGTTTTTATTTTATTTAGAAGGCATAGACAGCGACTTGGCTCTGCCCCTGGCATTGCTGACGTCCATGAGCAACGGTAACTACTCACCATCAGATGGGCCGTATACTCGTCTACCTAAATGGGCAATCAAAAAACAACCCAATTTCGTTATTTATATTATATTCGTAACTCGGATGTTACATCGAAATTTCTGGCGCCATAATCAGAAGTAGAGCGCGCGTGAAATCTGTCTAATGTCTTTCAAATTAATTTTTGAGTGTTACTACTCCATCTCGATTACTCGCTTATTATCGGACGTTTATTCCAACTTTTTTTTTCCCTTGTATTTTCAAGATATCGCAACTTTGAGACCTGAGTACGAAGGAATAGAAAAGGATTAGTGTTTCGCGACAGGAAGAGGCAAGATGGTGGTTTTTATTCCTGCAGGCCCACAAGCAGCAATTACGCTGTTACATTAAAAAAAAAACAGATGTAATTTTTATATATTGTTTTCACGCAATATTATTTTTTCCTTCATCGTGGAATTGATTCGCGAATACGCGTAGGAGGTGTATTTCATAAGAATAATTGGCACCAGTCTGCTGGTTTTCAACACCGGTATCATGCGCTTGACCACATCATTTCGGATCCCCCTGATCCACTAACGGTGCTTTTAGGTACCTCAAGCACCGGTCATCGTTTTCCTCGAACCCGTCGCTTGCGACGAAGGGCTCGGCGAGTAAATTAACAGACACAGCCCGTTGAGTTTCTCGCCGGATCTTTTCAGTAGGTCGCGTTTCCGATCCAGTGGTAGATTCTGAGAAAGAACGGCTCTTGCTAGGGTTCGTGTTAGCAACAACATCAGGTTTGAACCCCGTGAGCTCACCTACTCGCCCGGTTACGCTGATATAGTCTCTAAAGGCTATCAGCTTAGGTAGGAAAAAAAATGCGCTCGATATTAGGAAATGGCGTCTTATCATTTAGGCCACGATGAATAAGTCTGTCGCCCGTTTTCCGATCAAACACCTAGACGCTTTTACGACACATAACAAAAGATATAGGGTGGTGTTATACGGGAAAATTGAATCCTAATTGAATCCCTCGTTAGTTTAATCATCGATGTGTTTCCCTTTAAATGCAGCTACCGTCTGAGGCGATTCTCCGTTAGTTGTGACCCGTACGTTACTCCACATGTCCATTTAACTCAGACGGTCACGACGCGAGATCGGACGATTGTTGCATTCGCGTTAAACTTTTATTATTGTCACATTATACCGGGGTGACAATGTCTCGGTTCAATGTGGGACCATTCGTTTTTAGGTGCGTATTAATATCCGTATATATACCGAAGTCGTCGTGGCCTAACGGATAAGACGTCCGATGCATTCGTGTTGAGCGATGCGCCGGTGTTCGAATTTCAGGCGGATACCAAATTTTCTAATGAAATATGTACTCAACAAATGTTCACGATTGACTTCCACGGTGAAGGAATAACATCGTGTAATAAAAATGAAACCCGCAAAATTATAATTTGCGTAATTACTGGTGGTAGGACCTCTTGTGAGTCCGCGCGGGTGGGTACCACACGGCAGAAATAGGCAGGGTTGCCTATTTCTGCCGTGAAGCAGTAATGCGTTTCGGTTTGAAGGGTGGGGCAGCCGTTATAACTATACTTGAGACCTTAGAATTTATATCTCAAGGTGGGTGGCGCATTTACGTCGTAAATGTCTATGGGCTCCAGTAACCACTTAACACCAGGTGGGCTGTGAGCTCGTCCAATCATCTAGCAATAAAAAAAAAAACACGGCTCTGATATCACATTAATAACGATGCCACTTACTTACCTTGAGATTATTTTTAATTACATAACTTGTCGAACTGACGGTCAACTTGTTGTTAAGTAGGTAGTTACCGAAACCCATAGACATCTACAAAGCAAATGCCATCACCCACCTTGAGACAAGAGTTCGAAGGTCTCAGTTTTAATAGTACAACCCTACAATTCAAAACGCATTACTGCTTCATGGCAGAAATAGGTAGAGTGGTGGTACCTACTCGTACCGACTCACAAGACTTTCTACCACCAGCTTATGAGCTTGTCACTTAGTAAACCCATACATTACGGTAAATCAACATTGATGACCTTGTGATATTAAAATAGCATGTGTCGTTCACGTGTGTTTGAAGTGAAACCTTCCGAAATATTCTATCTCATTCTTTCACAGGCTTAATCCTATTGATTGTATTGTCTTTTCATTCGTGACTTTTATTTACAGAAGCTGGATTCGCGATACCTCTTTAAGACGATCAGATCTTATTAGGCGAATGCTCAGTTGCAGTGCTACAGCGGTGTTCTTCCCTTCAAATCGAAGTTGATGACAGCCTCGCAACTTATCTTTCCCTAACTATTCCATAGCATAGCCATAGCATTTCAGCTACACCCGGATGTGTAGGTGAGCTCACGGGCTCAACCCAAGAGAATTTGCTAACTCTAACCCTAACAAGAGTAGTGCTTCGCATAATCTACCACCGGATGGGAATCGCGACCCACTGAGAAGATCCGGTGAGAAACTCAGTGGACTGTCTGTATTGGTTAGTAACTTATCCCTAATTTTAATAAAACCCTAGACACCCTATACAGCGAGAAGGTTGTGCAACTTGAGCTCACGACCATCGTACGTGTCGCCGTGTGGACACACCCTTATCGCGGTTTTTTGATATTTGTTTACTTCACATGTGCTTTCTCTATTTGGTTAAACTCTACTAAATGAGTGCATTAATCTTATCGATCTCACTATAAAATTGTTCCTAAAATATAAAACCGTATCATTTGGCATACTTACTACATATTATGTGAAATTTTACGTTTTATGTCGATAATCTGTCAAAAAATTTGATGGTTTCACGAATGGGAATTTAGTAAAAAGCGCCTTAATTTTGTGACATGTATGGATTTTGGTAACAGTAAAATACCGTAAGTTAGTAGTGAACTATTAAAATATTATATTAAAATATAGTAAAATATTAAAATATCCTGACAAAGCCCTCAATTTTAATTGCATTGTATTTAATAACAGAAAAGTTAAACGTATATTACCAACTACTAAGTTGACTCAAAGCTAACGAGATAACTACATTATCCGATATTGACACGCCAAGTTTTACAACAAAATATTAATGTATTTAGAAAACCAATTATCCGGACAACAATTTAACGACATTGTTAATGTATCAGTCACGGCGGAAGATCTTACGAAGGATACTATATGCAATTGATGCAAGACATTTCAAATCGCTTAATAATTCGAGAATCATCATCATCTTCTTAGCCTATCTACTGTCCGCTCCTGGTAGGCCTCTCCAATTGATATCCAGTGCGGTCGGTTCAATGCGACCTGCATCCAATGTGACCTAGCCATGTTCACAAGGTCATCGGGTCCATCTGGTAAGTGACTGTCCCACACTGCGCTTGCCATTACGTCTATGACCCTTCTGCTCAATGGGCCGTATTATTAATTATTATATATTATAAAATAGCCTATGTCATGTCACTCGGGGATAGTGTAGCTTCCAAACAGTGAATGATTTTTTCAAATCGGTTCAGTAGTTTCGGAGCCTATTCAATACAAACAAACAAACAAACAAATCTTTCCTCTTTATAATATTAGTATAGAAGTATAGATTAGTATAGATTAATTCGAGAATGCTCTTCTCTGATTCCTCCACCTTGCATTGTGTTCCTCAATCGTGACCTTTACGGAGCACCTTTGCTTGGACTGTGTTCCTTGATTCCACTCATATGCTCCTCCATCTGTAATTAGACACTCATATATCTATCCATACATACATAAACTGCGGTTAGTTAAGTGATCTGTGTCTGCGTACACATTCTACATGCAATAATTGTATCTGCACGTATTCAGAACCGTAACAATATGAGCCGTCTATTTGTCGAGCGGTTTGCGTAACACTAATTGCCATTTAGCGCGAAGCCACTAAATACGTTTTAATACAGATCATTCGCTCAGATTAATCGTACGTTAACTCGCTGTACTTCACGTGTATTGTAAACACGAAATTGCTCTATTTTGTAATTTTATGTTTACGAGGCCGTGTCTCATATTGAACGGTCGCTTGTCGTGACGTCATATAAATGACGTCATGAGATTCATGTCGTGGTAACTTGACACTCGGTAAGCTGTAAGCTCGTCCGACTTTGACGATATGTAAATACGTAATACGTTTGTAAATTATAATTTGCGTAATCGCTGGTGGTAGCGCGTTGTGTAAGACCACACGGCTAGGCACCACCATCCTTCGTATTTCTGTCGTGAAGCAGTAATGCGTTTCGGTTTGAAGGTTGAGGCAGCCGTATTATAAAACTGACACTTAGAACTGTCTCGAGGTGGGTGCCGAAATTTTCGTCGTTATACCACTTACCAATATGAGGACACTTAGCTTAGAAAGAGCCTTACCCAGCAAATAATAAACTCCAAAATTGAAGTACTTCGTTCTCTGAGTCCATATACCCTCCATCGTTCATGAAGGAATATCGACGCGTAAAGCGTGTGAATCGGACTTTAGAACTATTTATTTGTATCAATAACTCTTAATTCTCCACATGCAAAGCCTAGCTTATCCTTCGAAGAAATTTTACTGACTACCCATAGATAAAGTGTTATCATAACGGTAGAATTACGTAGTACGATACATCCTACCCTGCCAAGCTCAAAATACGCTGCAACACAATTTCAGTTTAGGTCTAAAAAAAATTAGAAGCCTGAACAACCTATTCTCATGCATCATTCAAATTGTCATCGCGGGATCTGAAATCCCGGGCTATTCATTAAACACTGCACCTACCGGCCCTAGTAGAGATTAACAATCAAAAATATTACAATAAATTGTGGAACAGAAGTCCGTTATTACATACGATGTCAGTTCCCGATACATATGAACAGCGCCCCGGGGCTCTTACATCATTATACTATCGCATATTCTTAAATCTGTCGGTGAGTTTATCGTTTATCTATAAACTGGATGTATGCAAAATGCTAAACGTATCAAACATGGTTTTTTATCGTACGATTATCGAACGATACGAATACGATTTTCAAAATTTCATGACTATAAATTCAAATTAGTATTGTATTATGGAATTAATTTGCATAAACTCTTTTACAATTAGTTTATCATTGATTCTTATTAAGCCAGATATATATTTTATTTTATAATAAATTATATAATATATATTGTGGGAATAAGTATACCTTTTTTATTTCTAAAATGGACGAGTTGGTGGCCCACCTGGTGTTAAGTGGTTAGTGGAGCCGAAAAACATCAGCAACCTTGAGATGTGAGTACAGTGCAATCTCTGCTCCACTCATCAAACCGAAATGCATTATTGCTTCACAGCAGAAATAGGGAGGGTGATGGTTCCTACCCAAGCGGACTCACAAAGTACGCTACCACCAGTGCAACTATTCCCAACACAATGTTCGCCTATAGTACCGCAGCACGATGATGATAACTTTGGCAGCAAAGCAGCAGAATCGGAAAGAATAGCATTTCAGATATTCGAATACCCTCGAAAGTTTCACCTTATATCAAACTGTAAGCGGTGGCTCAATACGATGACTAATTCTCAATATATAATGAGCTCTGGTAATCATTTTTGACTGGACCATCTTTCTGCCAGTTTTCGACTGCTCTGAGGTAGATCGGTGTTATAAAATAAAAGAGTGGACTGTAATATTTCGTAAATTTATAAAAAGAGTAAAACAACTAAGTGTAGCGGGTGGCGTTGCGGCACGTAGTGTTGAAGAAGGTGTAAAAACGCCGCTGTCCTCCTCCCGGCGCCCGCGCCGCTCGATCGTCGGTGTCCGTGCATCGACACTGCCGGATACATCAAAGATATCGAAAGATCAAAGATTATTTTAGAGAAACCTTGAGAAACCTGATCACGCACAGTGATCATAGCACGCATAGATTAATGTGTCACTATCGCTAATTGTATGAAGATCATCGATTTCTTGAAACTATTCGCTAGCCATTTCCAAAAAATGGATAGCACTGTGACAGAAAAATTCCCTGAAATGTCAACAGCAACAGTACCAAATATCAGTACAGTTAAAAGGATGGATTCGGAACGTTCAGAGAGCAAACATACTGATTTTATTTTCATTAAAATTAAGTTTTAAATAGTAGTGCACTAAGCAACTGTTAAGGCAAGACTAATGAACCCAAACTCTACTAGTTTCCTACCTTTCCTGGTCTGGTCATCACTGGTCATCAAACCAGTACAGTATTGTTGTATTTTAAAAAAAAACACATATTTTTCCTACCTATTCGCTGGTAGTCTAAGGCTATTCCAACTACGCGCGGACGGGTAGGTAAGCTCACGGGCTCAACCTGAGAGAATTTGCTAACTATTCCTAGCAAAGACAGTGCAGAATCGCGACCCACTGATAAGATCCGACAAGAAATTTAGTGGGTTGTGTCTATGGAACACATATACAATTCAGGTCAACAGAAAACGTGTTACATATAAAATCGTATCGGAAGGTATAAATAGCACGACACCCATTTCACTACTCGGCAGTCATCTAAATATGAATACGTACATGATACGAGTACTCTGATGATGTTCGGTGAAACATGCACTGTACTTGCTTCCTTGTCTTGAATATTGCTTGAATTATATAATATCATAATATTTGTTTTTCTCATCCGATCTGAAGTACAGGCATTTCTGAAGTTATACTTCTTTAGGCGCGTTATGAAAAATTGATGAGAGTGAAATTTTACGATGCGCGCGCACCGTGACACAAAATTAATAGAATGAAGTTGCCCACTAAATCGCTTATTACAATACGACCGACGTGACTTGGCGAGTCTGAATATAGCCGCAGGTGAACTTGAACTTGAAGAAAAGGGATGTCCAATATGCGTGTTTGAGGATGTTGTTTAATCGTTTTTTTTTTTCAAATTGATTAAAATTTACATAAAAATAAAAAAATTATAAAAATAAAGTATAACTTCTAACGCGCGTACAGAAATACACGCACCCTTTTTTTTATGCACAGTGACGTCATTAATTTCAATGTCACCATTGAAACGGAACAGCATATTGTTACTATGATGATGAAAATAGTGTTTTTATATCACATTGAATTCGGTCATCGTATAAATTAAAATAGAGTGTTGTAAACTTTTAATTGAGTATTGAATAAAACAGAAAATAAACTGAAAAATAATTTTTATGTCTAGTCAATGGATCATCGCAACTGCTGAGCTGCCTATATACCTAGTGAACTGGGAAAGATTTAGAATTACACAGCGGAAGTTTCTCGATAGACTCTGGATACAATATTAACATTTTTTTTAAGATATGCCACAATTCAGGTGCTCGCTAAAGAAAACAAGTATGGTACCTGATATCTATGAAATAAAAAAATCCAATATTTATTAGAGAAAATGTTTGGCGCTTAATAACACATGCGATCCTCTTATACTGAAAATGAAATATCAAATCGAATAAACTATCAGCCTTGAAGATGTTGTTGGTTCTTTTTGTGTACAAAGAAACATAAAGTGATTAAATTTTTTTTGTAGAGCATTCGACAATAATTATTACCACAACATTCAAATGTTGCAGAATAACACCTTAATCGGCCGTGATCAAGAAAACTTTAAAATATATGAGACGTCAGGAACCGTAAAATGCAAGTAATAAACGCAAAATCAAACCGTAAAAGTAGTTTTAATTAACTAACATGACGCTCTATTTATAAGCCAGTTTGATTTGTGGGCATTCGTAACGCTAACAACTCATTGCAATGCTTAGTTCGATAAACCGCCACTAGTGACCGTAGCGCTAACGTCGCGGCACTAATAAGTCAAGCCCGCGCATATTCCTGGCACACATACCTCCCTTTATTTGCAATTCTGATACGCGAAAGCGCTGCCATGGTCACATAAGTGGAACTTAGTACTCTGAGGCCGTTCGAGAACCATTCCATTTTATTGCGGGAATAGTTTAATAGAATTTCGCGCTTACAACGCTATTGGCCATATAAAATATGCTGTGTCTTAGCGGAGAATAGGTGCATATAATGCAGGTTGAGCGAGCACAGAGCAAGGGTGCAGTAGTTGTTTATAATATTAAGTCCGGATTTTACTAACTCATTTTAATACCCACAATCACGTACAAATGTTCTATGCTGTAAATGTTATTGTTGTATGTTAATGTTGTAATTATAAATGTTAATGTTAAATGTTACGATCGCGAGGACTGAACCCTGCTTCCGCGGAACCAGGTTGTTACTGTTCACCTACAACTTTAAGTAAAGTGTGCGTTATTGCTATCTAAGATCCTCAGTCGTATTACACCGAACACAAGTTGTTATCTATACTATATAATATTATAAAGAGGAAATATTTGTTTGTTTGTATTGAATAGGCTCCGAAACTACTGAACCGATTTGAAAAATTCTTTCACTATTTTGAAGCTACATTATTCCCGAGTGACATAGGCTATAATCTTTTTTGAAAAAAATTAGGGATCCTTACTAAAATTCCAAAAAATGTAACCCAAGGTATAAAAAAATTATCTAAATATTCTTTACATCGCGTGCCCTGCGAAAGCTATTAATGATAGAATCAAATAATGTACTACGACTTTGTAGAACAGATTATTATTTACAAAAAGTGTCACGACAGCATAATAATATGTCTAACTATTATAGTTATGCCGCAATAGTATTCTTTTATTTAAATAAATAAAACAACGTCAAATATCGTTGAAATTTTGGTTAAAGACCCGATCGGAGCCGGAGCGGGCCCTTATTTGAAACATAACCGAATACTTCGTAAGTGTAGAAAAAGGGCCTTTAACACACATTTATTAAAAAGGTATTACTTCTTTTTTCTCGGTACCCTCTCTAAGGAAATACTTAAGGCGTCTTCACGAAAGACTTCCTCGATGAAGGAGTAGGAAAAGTTATAAATTTACCTAATAACTGGTATTACAAGACTGCACGGGTGGGTATCACGATCTTGTCTATTTTTGCCGCGGAACTGTCATGATTTTCAGTTTGAAGAAGGTTACGACAATAGAACTGAAATTTGGAGTTTATGTTTGAAAGTAGGTAGAGGAATTCAAACATGAGTTCTAGTAGCTGTACAAAACGATATGAGCCTATAAAAACAATAAATAAAAAGAGGGTGCGTGTACTTATGTACGCGCGTAAGAAGTTATACTTTATTTTTATTAAATTTATTTCTTTTTTTTTAATTTAAATTTTAATCAATTCGAAAAAAAATGGATTAAACAACATCCTCTGCGAACCTCTATAAAAAATGCCCCAATCCCAAGTTTTTGACACCTGACGATGGGATGAATGGCTGGAGGGAGTCTAGTCCCAAGGGTTGTCCCATACCGTAATCCCCACTTGGTGGGGGGCGGGGGCCGCTGCCTAGTAGGGGCCGCGAGGATGCAAACCTCTATAAAAAATGCCCTAATCCTAAGCCTGTGACGTGCCCGGTGATGGGATGAGTGGCTGGAGGGTGTCCAGTCGTGAGGGCCGTCCCAGGGGACCGACCCCTGGTTAAATAACAAAGGAACGAAATGAATGATGGCAAACTTACAAAAAACATTACCCCAGGAGGGTACCACTCTAGGTGGAGAATCCCTCCGTGCTTCCACTTCGGTGGGAGCATGCTGCCCCACGTATTCTGGGGGGGGCAAAGCATGCCACGATGAAGGGGGCTGTGCGACGGGCAGCGGAAAACCCGTCGAACCGAGGTGTGCCAGCGCTGGCTCGACGCGCTCTGCGCTCGTCAGCGACTGCGAGGCGGCTGGCCCGAAAGGGAAAGTCAGGCGGAAGAGGAAATCGAGGGGAGTTTCTTCCCGCGAAGGGAAGGGGGGGCTAACGTCGTCCTCTGACACGGATGCCCCACCGGAGAAAGTGGTGGTAGTCTCCGATTCGGCCTCTGCCGCGGAGGAGATGCCGCCCCCTAAAGGGAGACCCGCTCGGGGGAAGGGCGCACCGTCACCGGCGCCGTCATCGGCGTCGATGTCTGTCGCCTCGCTGGACGGGCGGACGACAGAAGAGGAGGAGGGCGGTCTTCGGGACCCTGCCTTGGTCATAGGCAGGGCCATGAAGACCGTCAAGTCGTATGCGGCGACCAGTGCCAAAACCAAAGCTGCTGGCCGCAGGCTGCGGGAAGTCGTCTCGCGAGTCTCGAAGGTTCTGCCTTCGGTTGCTTCCGCCAATGACCAGGTGGTGCAGCTGATGGCGGAGAATTTGAGGCTCCGAGCACAGCTACAGGCGCAGCAGCGGCCCGATGGCAAGGTTGCTGCTACCAAGCGGGTAGCCGCGACGAGGTCGTCGCCCGCGTTGCCGCGTGCCGCTGGGTCGCGGACTCCTCCGGCATCTGTGCCGGCGGTGTCGCCGCTGGTCTCCGGGGTCCCTCGGGGTCCCTGTCCCTCAGCGGCGGCTGGCGACCCGTGGCCCGTGCTGCCACCATCGCGCGCGGTACAGCGGCGTTCGCGTCTCCCGTCGCCGCGGTCTAGGGAGGCGACGGCCGTCGAGCGGCAGCAGGGATCCGCGGGGCCACGGATCTTGGGCCTGCCGGAACCGAATTGCTACAGCCTGGACGAGATTATCGATCGCACCGTCCAGGCTGTAATGGAAAGGCTGGGTGGCGGGCTGGCGGCTCTCGAAGCGAAACGTATTGTCGCTGGTGACGCTGAACGGCCTGCGTCTACACATGCCGCGGTGTCGGGTGCTGCAGTGACCCGCTCCACCCCCGTACAGGCTCCAGCTACTAGGGCGGGCCCGGGGCGAGACAGAGCCAAGCGGGGGGGCGGCGCTAACGCGAAGTGCACATTGCAAGCGCCTCAACCCCGTCCGCTGCCCCCGCCCCCGTCTAACATGGACGAGGGGTGGAATGTGGTGGCCCGGCGGGGTGCCAAGAGGGCCGTACCGACAGCTCCCCAAGTGGGTGGAGCACCGGCCACTGCGGCGTCTCAGGCTGCTCCCCAACAGGGTCGAGCGCCTGTGGCCGCCAAGAAAAAGAAGACGAAGAAGAAGTCGACGCGCGCGCCGCGGTCGGCGGCAGTGGTCTTAACGCTGCTGCCGGCCGCCGAGGCCAGGGGCGTGTCATACGGAGATGTAGTCTCCCGGGCGTGCGCGGCTATTGATCTGGACGAGATCGGGGCGGGGGAGGGCCTCCGCTGTAGGCTGACGGCCAATGGGGCCAAGCTACTAGAGTGTCCCGGTGCCGATAGTTCCGGCATCGCGGAGCGTCTGGCGGCGAAGCTCCGTACGGTTCTGCCTGAGGAGGAGGTTCGAGTGCACAGGCCGGTCAAAATGGCTGAATTGAGAGTGACCGGCCTGGACGACTGCACCACTAAGGATGAGGTGGCGGCGGCTATTGCCGCCCGGGGCAACTGCGCCCTGGAGAATATAACCGTAGGCGAGCTGCGCCTCGGTTATACCGGGGCTGGCTCTGTTTGGGTGCGTTGCCCGGTAGAGGCGGCCACCTCCTTGGCTGCTCCTCCGCCCGGGAGACCGTCGGGGGAACCGGGCAGGTTGCGCGTGGGCTGGATAGCGGCCCGCGTGCGCCTTCTCGAACCACGCGCCTGGCGGTGCCTTAGGTGCTTCAGCACTGGGCACTGCCTTGCTAAATGCGCGAGTGCCGTTGACCGCAGCGGATTGTGCTTTCGCTGTGGTCAGCCGGGACACAAGGCGGCCGTGTGCTCGGCTGCGCCGCACTGCTTATTATGTGCGGCGGCCGGGCGCAAGGCTGACCACCGGGCCGGGGGCAAGGCCTGCCCTCCGGCCAGCAAGAATGCTGAACGAAATCGGCGCCGCGAAGCTAAGCGGCGTCAAAAGAAGCGGTTGGCCGGGGGAGCACCGGCCGGCACTTTGTCCCCCGCTGAGGCGTTCGCGCCCGATAGCGGGGGCAATGGAGTAGGGGAGGGAGCGATGGATGTGGTTCAGTCTTAATGGATCACACCTATCGCTTCCTGCAGGGAAACTTGAACCACTCCGCTGGGGCTCAGGACATGTTGCTCCAGACCATGGCGGAGTGGTCAATTGACGTGGCTGTGGTCGCCGAGCCATACTTCGTTCCCCCAGCGGATGACTGTTGGTTTGGGGACGTTGATGGCTTGGCGGCCATACATATCAGAAGAACCGCGATGGTCCCCCCCCTGGCGATGGTGACCAGGGGCCCCGGGATCGTCGCGGTACAGTTAGAAAATATCGTCGTGATCGGGGTGTACTTTTCTCCGAATCGGCCTACCGTCGAGTTCGAGCGGTTCCTGGACGGGCTAGAGGTGATCGCTCGTCACCTCGCTCCCCGTTCAGTGATACTGGCGGGGGACTTCAATGCGAAGTCTGTCGCTTGGGGTTCCCCATTCACGGACGCTCGTGGTAGGCTGCTGGAGGAGTGGGCGGTCGCGGTCGGTCTCTGTATCGTTAATAGGGGCTCGATCGCGACTTGCGTGCGGTGGACGGGCGAGTCTATCGTGGACTTGACGTTCGCGAGCTCGCCCGTCGCGCGGCGCATCCTCGGCTGGAGAGTGGTGGTGGGGGCGGAATCGTTGTCCGATCACCGGTATATCCGGTACGATCTTTCTGCCCCTGCGCCGACGCCGGCTGCAGGTGCCCGCGGGGTTGACCCCCCGCAGAGTGCATCCCGGTCATTCCCTAGGTGGGCACTGAAGCTCCTGAACAGGGAGCTCCTGGTGGAGGCCTCTATGGTGGCGGCGTGGGCGCCCAAGCGCCCACAACCTGTCGATGTGGAAACCGAGGCCGAATGGTTCCGGGGCGCGATGCACCGCATATGTGATGCCTCGATGCCCCGGGTCGGCTCTCGGCACTCTGGACGGCGACAGTCGCCCTGGTGGTCGCCCGAAATTGCAAGACTGCGTGCGGTCTCCATTCGGGCGAGCCGCCGGTGCACTAGACACCGCCGTCGCCGCCGCCTGCGGCGCGACGAGCCCGTCGCGTTCGCGGAGGAGGAAGCTCGGCTGCACCGCGAATATCGCGCTGCGAAGGACGCCCTGCGGCTGGCCATCAGGCGGGCCAAGGAGCAGAACATGGAGAGACTCTTGGAGGCGCTCGAAGCGGATCCGTGGGGGAGCCCATACAAATTGGTACGCGGCAAGTTGCGCCCGTGGGCCCCCTCTATGACTGAGCGTCTCCAGCCCCAGCAGCTGCGGGACATCGTTTCGGCGTTGTTCCCGCAGGAGCGGGAGGGTTTTGTCCCTCCCGCTATGGGCGGGCCGTCTGACACCGTCGACGGCCAAGCTCCTGCTGAGGTGCCTCGTATTACCGAGGCAGAGCTCCGGGTGGCCGTTGTCAAGATGACTGCGAAAGACACGGCCCCCGGCCCGGACGGAGTCCACGGCCGGGTATTGGCCTTGGCCCTCGGTGCCCTGGGGGACCGGCTCCTTGAGCTATATAATGGCTGCTTGGAGTCGGGACGGTTTCCGTCGCTCTGGCGGACGGGTAGACTTGTGTTGTTGAGGAAGGAGGGGCGCCCGGTGGATACAGCCGCCGGGTATCGTCCTATCGTGCTGCTGGACGAGGCGGGAAAATTGCTGGAACGTATTCTGGCTGCCCGCATCGTTCGGCACCTGGTCGGGGTGGGGCCTGACCTGTCGGCGGAGCAGTACGGCTTCCGGGAGGGCCGTTCGACCGTGGATGCAATTCTTCGCGTGCGGTCCCTCTCGGACGAGGCCGTTTCTCGGGGTGGGGTGGCGCTGGCGGTGTCTCTTGACATCGCCAACGCATTTAACACTCTGCCCTGGACCGTGATAGGGGGGGCACTGGAGAGGCATGGAGTGCCCCTCTACCTCCGCCGGCTGGTTGGGTCCTATTTGGGGGCCAGGTCGGTCGTATGTACCGGGTACGGTGGGACCCTTCATCGTTTTCCGGTCGTGCGTGGTGTTCCGCAGGGGTCGGTTCTCGGCCCCCTCTTGTGGAATATCGGGTACGACTGGGTGCTGAGGGGCGCCCTCCTCCCGGGCCTCCGCGTTATTTGTTACGCGGACGACACGTTGGTCGTGGCCCGGGGGGATGATTTTAGGGAGTCTGCCCGTCTCGCCACAGCGGGAGTGGCTCTCGTCGTCGGAAGGATAAGGAGGCTGGGTCTCGACGTGGCGCTCAATAAATCCGAGGCTCTGTGGTTTCACGGGCCGCGGAGGGCGCCACCCGTTGACACCCACATCGTGGTTGGAGGCGTCCGGATAGGGGTCGGGGTGCAGTTGAAGTACCTCGGCCTCGTGTTGGACAGCCGGTGGGCCTTTCGTGCTCACTTTGCGGAGCTGGTCCCCCGATTGATGGGGACGGCCGGTTCTTTGAGCCGGCTGCTCCCGAATATTGGGGGACCGGATCAGGTTGTGCGCCGTCTCTACGCGGGGGTGGTGCGATCGATGGCCCTGTACGGTGCACCTGTGTGGGCTGAGCCGCGCAACCGGGCCACTATGGCTCGGTTCTTGCGCCGGCCGCAGCGCACCGTTGCCATCAGGGTCATCCGCGGATATCGCACCGTCTCCTTCGAGGCGGCGTGTGTTTTGGCGGGGACGCCGCCATGGGAGCTGGAGGCGGAGTCGCTCGCTGCCGACTATCGGTGGCGCAGCGAGCTTCGTGCTCGGGGCGTGGCGCGTGTCCCCGAGAGTGAGCTGCGGGCGCGGAAGGCCCATTCTCGGCGGTCCGTGCTCGAGTCGTGGTCGAGGCGATTGGCCAACCCCACGTGGGGGCTACGGACCGTCGAGGCGGTTTACCCGGTCTTTGATGACTGGGTGAATCGTGGCGAGGGACGTCTCACCTTTCGTCTGGTGCAGGTGCTGACCGGGCACGGATGCTTCGGGAAGTACCTGCGCCGGATAGGGGCTGAGCCGACGACGAGGTGTCACCATTGTGGACACGACCTGGACACGGCGGAGCATACGCTCGCTGTCTGCCCCGCTTGGGAGGTGCAGCGCCGTGTCCTGGTCGCAAAGATAGGACCTGACTTGTCGCTGCCTGGCGTCGTGGCGTCGATGCTTGGCAGCGATGAGTCATGGAAGGCTATGCTCGACTTCTGCGAGTGCACCATCTCGCAGAAGGAGGCGGCGGGGCGAGTGAGGGAAAGCTCTCCTCACTACGCAGAAACCCGCCGCCGCCGAGCAGGGGGTCGGGACCGGGGTCGTATCCGTGACCTGGCCCCCTAAGAGCTAGGGGTCCCACCCGTTTTGTGCGGGGAGGGACCCAGACGAGGGGTGGCGTGCTCTGCACGCTCACCCGCAATAGGAAGCCGGGTGATGGTAGACCGCGTTCCCCCGACCGCTCTGGGGGAAGGTGTAACGCGGCGCCATCAAAGCGGGCTCTCGGCCCGCTGAACGAGGGAACCGGTGGTCGTTTCGCTGGCGGCCACCGGTCCGGCGTCCGTGGGACGGTGGGATGGATGTAATGTGCTCTGCGTCAACCCTGTCCCGCCGTTTCAATAGCCCCGACTGGGCTCCGGCCCGGTCCGAGGTAGGGCGCCGGTTGTGAGCGGCAGGAGTTTTTAGTGAGGTTCAACTCCCACATACCCCACCTGCCGCGCGGGTGGGGATCCGGCGATTTTCTCCTGTGGAAAAAAAAAAAAAAAAAAAAACAACATCCTCAAACACGCGTATTGGACATCCCTTTTCTTGACATCGTATAAATTCGGTAATTCTCGGTACGGTTCGGAAAATTCACCTGCGGCTATATTCAGACTCGCCAAGTTACGTCGGTCGTATTGTAATGAGCGATTTAGTGGGCAACTTCGTTCTGTTAATTTTGTGTCAAGGTGCGCGCGCATCGTAAAGTTTCACTCTCATCAATTTTTCATAACGCGCCTAAAGAAGTATAACTTCAATAAGCCATCATTATTGAAATTCTCACAAACAACGATTTTAAATCCGTTCGCCAATGTTGACTTAATAAGCAAAGCAATTTCATATATATTTGTTGGACAAATTGTGGGCCCGAGCGTGTACCCTCATTAGCATATAAGATATTTTGCTTTTATTGTGTAAAATTACCATTTTACTTATTAGTGTACGCCATTTGGCGGGTGTATATGGTAATAACATTGTTAACGGGAATGCTTTGAGTATTATTTTAGCTGTTGGCACGTTTACGGAATTGTCGGATAGGCCCGTTATTGGCCCCTTGCTATGGAACCGATAAAATATTGTGCAACTTAATATTATATCTAAAGTTTCAACGTTTTAATACACTTTATATTTAAGGCAATTTAATGTAATGGAAAACGATTCGGGTGTGTATAAATGAGATTTTGATGTGTGAGAAGATGATTTTTAACACGCTTTTATTAGGTATGTATGTAATGGCATCTTTGAAAGTAATGTTCACCACTTCAAAACATTCTTTCGATTAACATGAAAATCAAAACACGCTTCAAGCAACGACGGCAATAGAATACTTTTGTAACTTCTCTCTCTCTCTCTCTTATAGCTCTAATATCCCGATCAATGTGGACAGGATAAAGGAAGATGAAATCAATTGTTAATAATGTTTTTTCCTAATTATGTATGAGTATGTTCATATTAAGAACATATTTAGAACCGGTGGTAGAAACTCGCGTGAGTCGGCACGAATGGGTACCACCACCCTGCCTATTTCTGCCGTGAAGCAGTAATGCGTTTCGATTTGAAGGTTGGGGCAGCCGTTGCAACTATACTGAGACCTTAGAACTTATATCTCAATCATTATACATTAAATATAGTACCTAATAATCGTATCTGTCAATCCTACTATAGTATCTCTCCAACACCGAATATTAGCTAGTGGCTCGACACACTCTTCGCCATAGGAAACGACTATTCTATGCAGTTCCATTCTATTAATTAGCTAATTTTCTTTAAACACGCTTGAGTCGTCGTCCAAGTCTGTTTGCTTTATAACTGAAAAGTGTTTTGGTAGTTTTTTATTTCTCTAAAACCAAATAAGCACACGATTCTTAGGAAGAACACTGGTGGTAGGACCTCTTGTGACTTCGCGCGGGTAGTTACCACCACCCTCCCATTTCTGCCGTGAAGCAGTAATGCGTTTCGGTTTGAAGGTCGGAAGGTACTGAGACCTTAGAACTCATATCTCAAGGAGAGGTATTGACTTTTGCTAGCTACTGTCTCATTTGGCCAAAGGAAAAAAAACCATAATAATCGGGCAGCACATTAATAATGTTGTCTAATATTCAAAGAAACTCTTAGTGAATACAAGCGCCTATAAAAATTTGCTAAACGAACTATTAATCCATACTAATATTATAAATGCGAAAGTAACTCTGTCTGTCTGTCTGTCTGTCTGTCTGTTCCTCTTTCACGCCTAAACGGCTGAACGGATTTTGATGAAATTTGGTATGGTGATAGATGATAACCTAGAAATGGTCATAGGCTATAAATAATCACGCCATCGTTCTTAGGGGGTAGGCAGTAGGCAGATAACTAAATTGAGTTAGTGATTTTTAGTCGTTTTTGTTGGGACCTTTGCTCTTTCACGTATAAAAGGCTGAACAGATCTTGATGAAATTTAGTAAGGTAATAGATGGTTACCTAAAAACGGATATAAGATCAAAATGATCACGTCATAGTACTTAGGGGGTAGGAAGTAGGCAGAAAACTGAATTGAGTTAGTGATTTTTTTATGGTTTTTGGTGGGAGTTTTGCTCTATCATGCCTAAACGGCTGAACGGATTTTGATGAAATTTAGTTAGGTGATAGATAGTAACCTAGAAAAGGATATGGGCTATTAATATTCATGCTATCGTACTTAAGGCGTAGGCAGTAGGCAGAAAACTAATTAAGTTAGTGATTTTTAGTTTGGTTTAAAAGTTTACCTCATTCACGCCTTAACGTCTGAACGGATTTTTATAAGACTTGATTAATATAAAGATAGGATCCTAGGCACGGACACAGGCTACTTCTTACGGCGGGAAAATACCTCATTCCCGCGGAAATCTAGCGTGATCGTGTCAAGAAGCGAATGACGCCATAGCTACTGAAATGATTTTGATGTTTTTTTTTTTTAAATGAGTGTTACTAAGACTTAAAGTTAGTATTTGATCACTTTTCTAACTTAGAGGGTCGGTAGGCGCCATAATTTAGGGAATTTATTATAAAATTTTGATGCATCTGTCTTTATTTAACAGTTTTACTTGGATCGAAACTTAGCGACATACCATCACACTACTTAACTTATAGGGTAGGAAGGTACCAAAATTCAGACTACTTTTTACTTCGGGAAAATATCTCATTCCCACAGGAACCTATACACAGCTACCTATCTACAACATTAAAACTCTGTCTAGAATCACATTACGCCATAGCTATGACATCAAGAGTAATCCAAATATCATGGGGGGGATGGTGGTACTTTTAGCGGGCGATTTTAGACAGACTGCCGGTTATCACTAAAGGCACCCCTGCAGATGAAATAAATGCGTGTTTAAAAGCGTCAACGTTATGGGTGCACGTAAAAACGTTTAGTCTGTCTACAAATATGGGAGTGCAACTACACAATGATGTACAATCTGGACAATATGCTGCTGCTCTTCTTAAAATTGGAGAAGATCGTATGGCAAAGGATGGTAATGGCATGATTACATTGGATCGTGAATTCTGCAATGTTGTGCATAATCCAGATGATCTAAATAACTTCGTCTATAGCGAACTGCTAACTAATATGAGGAATAGAGACTGGTTATGTGAAAGAGCAATTTTAGCGCCGACGAATGAAATGGTGGGACAGATAAACGAGCAAATTATGTCACGCGTGGAAGGTGATATTGTTGAGTTTCTCTCTGTAGACACTGTAATGGATACTGAACAAGTAACATCATACCCTGTAGAATTTCTTAATTCTTTAGAACTGTCGGGAGTACCTTCACACAAACTGAGGCTGAAAGTAGGCGTTCCTGTCCTTTTAATGCGGAATTTAGATGCACCAAGACTGTGTAATGGCACACGGTTGCAAGTGACACACCTCGGTCGCAATATTGTAAAAGCAATAATTATGACTGGAATGGCAAAAGGAGAGAACCCCCCGTACGAGAATCCCCCGTATACCCATAATTCCGACAGATTTGCCATTCCAGTTTAAGAGATTACAGTTTCCGCTGAAAATCGCATTCGCTATGACGATAAATAAAGCTCAGGGGCAAACATTAAAAGTAGCCGGCATTAATTTAGAAAAGAGTTGTTTTTCTCACGGACAATTATACGTGGCTTGCTCACGTGTTTCAAGTCCACAGAATCTCCATGTGTTGGCCAGAGAGGGAAAAACAAAGAACATAGTTTACAAAAATGTACTACAGTAATAAGGCCTCTTATTTTTAGCTTCCTACATTATTATACTACTTACATTAAGTTAGTACTTCCTACGCAGACGATGTTACGGATGTCACACTGTCTAACATCGGGGGTTGGCAGGTAGGTAGTTAGTAGTATTTTAAACCGATTTACATTATTTACTTTTTATATTTACTAAGGAAACATTCGGAGCTATCCATTATGTAGCTTAGGTTGCTTTTGAACAAATTTTGATGTGAAGTTGAGGACTGGAACACGATAGTGGGACATTGTTGCAGGGGGACTTATAGCCGGGAGAAAACAAAAAAACTTATGCGGACGAAGTCGCGGGTAAAAGCTAGTCTAACATAACAGTATTCGTTGCGCCGTTAGCGGTTCTGACGGGTTTCGAACGTGGATAACAAGCAATATCCAGGGTGTAGGATGTAGCCTGACCACTCGTCAACACTGATCGCTAGATTAATCATTCAACTAATAAATAATAGTTTAAAAAAACTAACAAAACACGCTTTTATAGACAATCCAACTAAAAAATTGAAAATATTTTTTAATAAATTTGAATTAAAAATAGTGTAAGAAATTTTATTTTTGTAAAAAAAGCGTGGGTAGCTTTTCAGTATATGATCAAAATAACCCTTCTACTAATATCTAAAATATCTGATACCATGCACTCCCACGCTTTTTTTTACAATAAAATCATTATTTCTTACACTATTTTTAATAAAAATTCATTTTCTATTTTTTAGTTGGATTTTCTATAAAACGGTGTTTCCCGAGCGCTATCATATTTCCTTATTCAAACGAGGCTTACTTTTTTTTCCCTACCTATGCTGATAGTCTTGAGAGGCTATTTCAGCTTCTCCTTGACGTGTAGGTGAGCTCACGGGGCTCAAACCGGAAGTGTTGCTAACAGTGGTCCTAGCAAGAGCAGTGCTTCGCAGAATCTACCACTGGATCGGAAACGCGACCCAGTCCCCAAGATCCGGCGAAAAACTCAGTGGGCTGTGTCTTTGGGTTAATTTTCTCGTCGAGCCCTTCGTCGCAAGCAATGGGTTCGGCGAGGACGGTAACCGGTGCTTGAGGTACCTAAAAGCACCGTTAATGGATCGGGGGATCCGTAATGACGTGTTTAGGGTATGTAAGACGACAGCTAGCTTGTCTATTTACAGCAATAACAGTGATAAATCAGAGTTCAATCACTAAGCCAATTATCCGATTTGTTTCTCAATGTTAAATGACCCGTAATCCTACTTATGTAGTATACATCAACACGGTCTGTTTGACAAAGCCTCCTTCCTCCTTTAGCTCATTACTGCTAACGATTTCGATCGAAAGCCATCAAATAAAGCATTGATCTGAGACAGCGAACGCCAAGGATACGCAAAAAATCTACACGATCACTCTGTTATTACACAACCATTATGTACTGCACAAGTCAAAAGAATGAATATTGTATATAGTAGGTAGGTATATAGGAAATTACATAAAAACATCGAAAAGTAATTCACAAATACACATAATATGTTTAAGTAAATACACATAAGTATAAATCACATTGGTCGATAACGAAAGGTCATAGAAGCAAAACAAGTGTGAAAATACTTCATATTTATGACGCAAAAAACAAAGATGATTTTAAAAAATCCTATCAGAGCACTTCTACTATCTATGAATTCGTGAAGTTATAAGTTTTTTTTTTTGTGAATGTTGAATATCAACTTTGATAAGCTGAAGTGAACAAACATTTTCGTGTAGATGAAGGGTTTTTAGTTAAAAGAAATCATTTGTACATATAAATAGTGCATAATATTGAATGACGAGAAAAAACAGATTCACGTTACAGACTTATAATAATGCTCAGTACATATGTAGATAATATTTCTTGTTCCTAGTTTATGCAGTTCCTATAATCGACTTCAAAAAACATGGAGCTTCGCAATTCGACTGTATTTTTCGTATGTTACATCAGACCATTTTTTTCTAAGTGAACCGATTTTGACTATTCTTTTTTATTTATAATCTAGTACTTTTCACGTGGACCCCTTTAAATTTTATCAAGATCTGACTACTGGTTTTTGCCGTGAAGCAGTAATGCGTTTCGGTTTGAAGGGAGGGGCAGCCGTTGTGACTATACTGAGACCTTAGAACTTATATCTCAAGGTGTGTGGCGCATTTACGTTGTAGATGTCTATGGGTTCCAGTAACCACTTAACACCAGGTGGGCTGTGAGCTCGTCCACACATCTAAGCGATAAAAAAAAAAAAACCTATTAATGCATATTGACTTACTAGATGAAACATTAATAATAGTCTCATATTATTTAGTGGAAGTCGGTTTTTCTTTAGGTTTTTGTTTAAATTTTATTTTATTTAAAATAATCATATAGCTACACCTAAAAAATCTTCAAACAATCAGAAAACCAACATTAGTTGGTCCTTTAATACATCTAACACAAAACGGATACATTAAAACCCTATTTTCATATGAAATCCACTTAAAGAATACAATTCACACGAAATCCGGAAGAGTCCATTACTCACACCCATTATCCGGGGCCGGCGGGTGTTCCATATTATTTTCCGAAGCTGTATTATTTCTCCTTAAAACACAATAATTCACGCATTCAAATCGCATGCCGCCATTTTTTACATCGCGTGTGTTTCGCGCCTTCGCCCGGTGCGGGCGCGTCCCTAATAAAATTAGGCCTGTGGACACAGAACGAATTAATTTTAGATATACTAATACATTAAATATAGTAATCATCATATCTGTCAATCTTCTATAGCATTTCTTTAACACCGAATATTAGCTAGTGGCTCGACACACTCTTCGCATAGGAAACGACTATTCTACGCAATTACATTCTATTAATTAGATATTTTTTTAAACACGCTTGAATCGTCGTCCAAGTCTGTTTGCTTTATAACTGAAAAGTGTTTTGGTAGTTTTTATTTCCCTAAGCTTACAGGAAACCAAATAAACAAACGGTTCTTAGAAAGATCTAAAATTTTCCCCCACCAATAACTACACAAGTTATAGCTTTTGTGGGTTTGTTATTAGTGGTAGTATAGATTGTTTACTCTATAGTTATGTTGTAGAAGTATTTCTAGAGTAATAATAATGACCCGAGTCAATTTTGGACACGGCGGCTAACCTCTAATAGCCAACGCTTTGATGATCTGATCTGATACATTTATATGAAACATACCACACAACATTAACAAAGTAGCCTCCTAACATGCGTCATATTACAAAAATATCTCCAACGATTTTTCGCCGTCCACTCTGTTTGTTCGATAGTCTACGAAAACGAGACCATAAATTGCCAGATTCGTTTCTTGTCTTTGCTCGCCTCCACCCGATGTTGATTTAACACTGTTTTAGTATTATTGATTCTTTATTACTTGAATAGACCGTGCATTGTCTACGCGCACGCGAATCGTCCAATTTAATTAATATAAAGCTATTGTCCTTGTGATGTATGAGTTCGTTGGATCAAAGGTGAAAAGGCGAATGAGGAAGGGGGAGGGGCGAACAGAAATAATTACGGTATTGTTGATTTTTGGTTGTGTAATAATCCAGTAGTTGGAAATACGAATTAAGGAGCATTTCAATCGTTATAAGTTTTAGTATGTTATAATATGTCATCACGAGGTTAGGGCCCCGTGAGCTCACCTACTCGTTCAGTGAATCTAGTATGACCCCTCGAGGTCACTAGAATAGGTAGGAAAGAAACTGGCTTTTTACTGGTAGTAGGACCTCTCGTGAGTCCGCGCGGGTAGGTACCACCACCCCGCCTATTCCTGCCGTGAAGCAGTAATGCGTTTCGGTTTGAAGTGTGGGGCAGCCGTTGTAACTATACTGAGACCTTAGAACTTATATTTTTTTTTTTGCTTAGATGGGAAGACGAGCTCACAGCCCACCTGGTGTTAAGTGGTTACTGGAGCCCATAGACATCTACAACGTAAATGCGCCACCTTTCGATCACCACCAGATCCTTGGTACGCAGGGTACGAGCATCAACCCTTTACGCGCGTTTTTTTCAAAACGATTCCGCGCACTTTAAAACAATATAAAACTGCCTTTATACTACCTAGAGTAGCGCCAAACTAAACTAAAATTCGTTCAATGCTTACTAAAATAGTAAGCATTGAATACATCCTAACACTACCAAAACGTAACACATAAAATACTTAAATGAAATTAGTAAGTTTTATTTTATTTATCTCATGATTTTATTAGTTAGGTTACTAAAATTTATTATACAATTACTTCATACTTGACTTTTGTAATCATTTAATTGTGATCATAAAATTAACAAGATACTGAACGTTTTTAAGCGTACGCAACGACCTTATAACAAAATTGTGCGTTTATAGATTAAAAGTAATACTGTTTGTGCTCGATCTTAATGTAGCGGTCTAATTAAATATTTTAATGAGCCAGTACCATTATTATCATAAACAAACATGAAACGGAACAAAGAAGCCGAGGTCCATACAATACTACTAAAAGACGTAATGCCGACGCGACCAGTATTTTCAATATAACGACGTTCGTAGATTTATACGGAACATGGTAAACGCATTGGGCTGCCTATCACATATCCAGCTTACTAATTAAGTCAACAGACCAGAAGAAAGCTGTAACTTTGACAATGTTTTCCATACGTAACCGATCACGCGGCGACCATCGAAACGTGAACCTAGCCTCTTTAATGTTGCAAAAGTGAAATGGGCTCAACCGAAATTGGTTATATAATATTGTAAAAGCGAGCCGCTCGCATAGATCTATGCTTATTTAGACACGGCCAAATAAAGCTCTGTGGCACAGTAGCGTCACCATATAGAGTGAACAATAGAGCACGAATGACACCGCGCGATCGCACAGCGCCCTCATTATTGTCCCGTGTGTGGACTTGACTCACTGCCTTTAATATCTGTTATGTTCAAGAGATATGGACCAGGAAGTAATTTTATATTGAATAGCTCGCTCGTATTGAGGGCTGTTATAAAATTATACCGTTTATTTTATGGCTTATCCCATTCAATGTGTAACATTAGCTTTTATTATCATTCAAGGAAAGTTAAATAGATTCAATAGTAGTATTTGGCGCAGCACTAGTTCAGTTAAACGAGACTCTCTATTCAGCGACTTTTTGGAATAAAGTTGTGTGATTTGTTTTATTTTGTCTATTTGTTAATTATTGGTTAATTAACTGCTTAATATCTGTGAAACCGCACAAATTTGAGAAAATGAAACAAAGCCGCTGGACTTAACTTCTCGGGATCCTCCAAAAAGTCCACTGACAAAATCTCTTTTTTTTTTATTGCCTAGATATGTGGACGAGCTCACAGCCCACCTGGTGTTAAGTGGTTACTGGTACCCACAGACATCTACAACGTAAATGCGCCACACACCTTGAAATATAAGTTCTAAGGTCTCAGTATAGTTACAACGGCTGCCCCACCCTTCAAACCGAAACGCATTACTGCTTCACGGCAGAAATAGGTGGGGTGGTGGTACCTACCCGTGCGGACTCACAAGAGGTCCTACCACCAGTAATTACACAAATTATAATTTTGCGGGTTTGATTTTTATTACACGATGTTATTCCTTCACCGTGGAAGTCAATCGTGAACAATTGTTAAGTACGTATTTCATTAGAAAAATTGGTACCCGCCTGCAGGATTCGAACACCGTTGCATTGCTATATACGAATGCACCGGACGTCTTATCGTTTAGGCCACGACGACTTCATATATCTCAGTAAATGACCACCATTTTACTGAGATTATATTTCATCCCATATCATCTCATCTCATTTCATTTAATTTCATCCCAGTTGATTAATGTCTCAAATTAATCACCTTCATTTCATTTCATTTCATTTCCTTTACTTCACTCCATATTATATTTTTTCATAAAAATAAGAATATAAATTAAAATAAGACATAACCTAAAGGTCTTAGTTACCAGGTCATAAAATCCCTTTAAAAAAACTCTATTCAGCCATTGATTTTATTTAACCCACATCATCTTACGCTCGATATCAGCATAGATAGCAAATACTTTTGATATTCAATTTCGTGTGCATTATCATTGAATATAAATTTCAGTAAATAATAAACCTTACTTTCACTGACAAGTTGATAGTGTCTCATTAGAGGGAGTCGGCGACGGACGTCTTACGTCATTAAATATGTAAATAGTTGGAATACGGGTGTCCATTCAAGTGACATGTCGCGACGCTGCCAGAGATAGACCTAAGATTCTATTAGACGCGTACAGAAGTGAATATAGAGTATTTGATCTCACAGAAAGAATAAGCATTTATGATCTTATGGAAAGACATGAATATAGTTAAAACTGAATTGTTTTAAAGCTTGACTGATTATTCAATATAACCTGGAATTGAGTTTACTTTTCAATGGCAATATTTCATATTTTTCCTAACATACAGCATACAGTTGAATTGTCAATGGGCAACATCAAATTTAAATTTACTTACGTAATCCAAAAACGATTAGTACTTTTCAAACGTAATTATTTTCTAAGATAATTTAATATCAGAGAAAACTGTGACTAATAATAATATATTGATGATTTCAAACAGTCGATAGTTAAAACAAAAGCAAAAGAAATTACTTTCGATAATCCTAAAATCCTTCATTATCTGACACTCTTGTTTGTTAACAATAAACGTTTTAACAAAGTAGCCATTTCAACTATTAATGATATGCTGATACAAAAAACACAATTAATTCTAACCGAGCGCATAGTATTTAATATTTTTATTTCATACACGACTGAACGAGCTCACGACCCACCCGATATTAATTGGTTACCGGAGCCTATAAATTTCGCCACCTATCTTGGGACATAAGTTCTAAGTCTGAATTTAGAAGACAGGCTGCCCCACCCTTAAAACCGTAACGATTTACTGTTTCAGAACTTGGCGGTGGGTTGTACCTACCCATGTGGGATCGCAAAACGCCCTACCACCAGTAAAACTAAGTGAGGCCTACAGACATCAAAACGTCAATGCCATTTTAAGACCTAAAGTAGAATTTGAGCGGTGGTATGATTGCTCCTCGACAGAAATAGTAAAGTTCGTAATAGCCACTTCTATTTATAATTTATTCTACATAAATCTTAACTGTAATCGAGTTCAGCACTGACGTATGGTAAATACTAATATATTAAAGATAACTAGGGATTATTCTAGAATGCTGTTTGCTTCTCAGCTCCGGTATAACGTGTAATATTTTAATCTTAAAATCTTATGGGCAAAACATAGTATTTGAAATATTATAAATTGAGGTCTAACATTGTTGCCTTCACTCCCTGTTCCCGCAATAGTCAACGGTAGGTAGCTCTGTCCGCTGTCAGCGAGTCCAAAGGTGGTACTTTCTGGTACTTGGTGGTGGTGGTACTATCATGCCGTATTTGGTCTCCAAGTTGATCCTCAATAGAGTGAGAAATCTGACATATTTTTAAGGAAGTTTAAATGTACTCAATACAATAATAATATGTTGATGCCTTTTTTATTCGCCTTAATGTACTGGCAATAGGTGGATGTTCCCCTTGTGAATCCGCACGGGTTAGTACCACCACCTTGCCCATTTCTCCTGTGAAGCAGTAATGCGTTTCGGTTTGAAAGGTCGGGCTGCCGTTATACTAGATAATTGATACTTAGAACTCATATTAGAGAGTATTAATAGAGAGTAGGCTCTGCCCCTGGCATTGCTGAAGTCCATGGGCGACGGTAACCACTCACCATCAGGTGGGCCGTATGCTCGTCTGCCTACAAGGGCAATAAAAAAATTAAAAAAATCTCAAGATAAGCTATAGTATTTACGACCCTGGTGTCTATGCTCCACCAGTAACCACTTAGCACCAGGTGGGCCGTGAGCTCGTCCACCCATCTAAGCTACTATTTGCACCTTACAAAACGAAGCCCATAAATGCTTCGCAATAGATCTAATAAGGGTGGTATTACTAACGTGACCATTTTTTTTTTCTTGCCAAAGCGGGACGCCTACGGAATTTCGCATATAAATAAATAAATATAGAGTACGTCGAAGTAAGATGTATTATTTAAGTCCAAAATAAAAAATATAGTTTAAAAAATGACTTGAAATAATTTATTATGGTATCTTACCCCCACTGACATCTTAATTCTTACACCAAACTTGCCCTTATAATAATATTTATAAATAATTTCGCAACAAAAAACTACTTTTCTACAGCAAAATTAGTTACTGTAGTATGTATTTTGTTTGACAATAAGTATCCGCACAATCCCGCCCAAAGCGGGAATTATGGTCACGTTAGGTATTTTTTTTATTTATTTTTTATTGTTTAGATGGGTGGACGAGCTCACAGCCCACCTGGTGTTAAGTGGTTACTGGAGCCCGTAGACATCTACAATGTAAATGCGCCACCCACCTTGAGATATAAATTCTAAAGTCTCAAGTATAGTTACAACGGCTGCCCCACCCTTCAAACCGAAACGCATGGTACCCACCCGCGTGGACTCACAAGAGGTCCTACCACCAGTAAAATTACCCATTTGCGTGGGCTCAAAATCCGAGTAACAATGCAAATTTGTAATTACGAGTTTTATTAATTACTTATTATTTACTGCCCTCATCGTGGAAGTCGTTCGCGTTACGTATGACCTTCCATGATGAGAAAACAACATCTCATATATGTTCACTTCTAATATAACATTGGAAATATAATATACAGTTATCCTATATTGACTGACACTTTCGATTTCTAGCGGACGCGGTAAATTAAACATGGTACCGCCGAGACATGTAGTTTTATCAGTCTGCTGTATTTTAATTAACACCTTCTATGGTAAAGTGTCGCTTTAAGACACGCAATGTACGCATTGCTTAACGTTAATACTTAAATTATATTTTATGAGATACTATGTGAAATAACAAATTTAATTTACGTTATAATAATACGGCTAGACTGATTTGAATTGATTTTATTGTTAATGTTTGTAGTATCACATTCAGACCATAGATAATGCAAATCAACATGTCACTGTCGGACTCTCTGGTTTTTTTTATTTTTCTCTTTATGGCAATAGTTTTAACTTTAGACTCTCTGATTTCCCTTCGACGCTTCGTTATCGATTATTTTTAATTTTGCATTACATCGCGTACTGATACCAAAAAAAAAGTCCAACTATTTTTTTTCGGTAAATATTTTTTTTGTATCTCCGGTTTTCATTCACTTGCGTTGCTTAGATGTGCGGACGAGCTCACAGCCAACCTGGTATTAAGTGGTTACTGGAGCCCTTAGACATCTACAACGTAAATGCCGCCACCCACCTTGAGATATAAGTTCTAAGTTCTCAGTATAGTTACAACGGCTGTCCCACCTTTCAAACCGAAACGCATTACTGCGTTACTTAGTTACTTAGTTTTAAGTTAGTAATACATTGATAATAGTCTCGGTGTCATCAGCGCACGTCCAGGCGATGCTCATTGGTGACAAGTCACTTTGACGCGCAAATTTTCTTTATTGAGCACTCGTTCTTGCCAATGTCCTCTTTGCACGTTTTGGGGCTCCGTTGCAACTTACGAAAACCATTATGGTATACCTAATGAAATCTACGTTGTATTGTATACTTTGATTATTATTCATTATGGAGGGTAGAGGTAAGGAGAATCATCTCGTATGGGAGAAAAACTGAAAAAGTGTCCAGCTGTATGCTATAAATAACACCTCAGAATCGCGCTGGTGTAGACAAAGGGTGTGGTATAAATATAGTATTTGCAGATGAACTGAAATATGACGAGTTAAAAATTTTCGACTAAAGTAGTCAATTATTAAAAATTACAGCTTACGTTGTACATAGAGAGAGAGAGAGAGAAGAGAGAGAGAGAATACACTTTATTGCACACCAAAACACATTTTACATAAAAAAACAGTCAAAAATCAGATATATTTGTACAATAGGCGGTCTTATCGCTAAGAGCAATCTCTCCCAGCAATCGTCTAATTTACAGAAATTCTAATACAACATAATAATGCAGTAAATATAATCTTAAAGAATCGAATCTTAATTTATCGATTTGTTTAATGTTGTTAGTCTATAGGTACTTCTATAGTCTATAGGCACGTCACGTTTTGATTGTCACTCAATGAATTGAGTAGATTTATTATTTGGAATCACTGAAGTATGAAACCTAATATATTTTAGAGGAAGAGAGAGAGAGAGAGAGTATTCTTTATTGTACACCAAAAAACAAAAAAAAACAGTGCGATACATTAAATACAAAAAAGTACAATTGGCGGTCTTATCGCTAAGACCGATCTCTTTCGGACAACCATCAGGTGGTCAAGAGTCATTTGGAAATGAACTACGCGCGGTATACCAATCCAGTGAAATACATAATAGTATACATATTTGTTTTAATAAGCCATTATAGGTAAATGAGCCCTCAGTCTGTCTGGTTCTCTTTAATCTATAGATACCATCACGGACCAGTGTTCAAGTTGCAACATGAGTATTGTTCACAAGCATTTGTATAATGGATGTCCTAGTATCTGATACACCCTAAAATCTGATACACCCTAGTATCTGATACACTCTAGGATCTTATACATTAAAGTACTATAGTTTAATTATTTAACAAAAATACAACACATACAACTCTCACGGATATATTTTGACCATGCTCTTAGGCTCACGTAAAAATTCTCAAACAATTCAAACGAAAAATATACGGAACCCATAACGGTATGCATGAAAACGAGAATTGTAATTTAACCACTCGCCGTTGAAATTAGCCATCCGATTGTTATCGGTTAGATATTCAGGAGACGTTTGATGCCTTTAAGTGAATTTCGCGATCAGGCTAACAGTTTTCTTACTGGTCTGCAATATTATAAAACATTATTATTGGAGCCGAATTAATTTCATCAAAATAAAAATACTACCTATTAGGAACTCGCGGTAGGCAGCGCCTTGGCTCTGCTCCTGGCATTGCTGAAGTCCACGGGCGACGGTAACCATTCACCATCAGGTGGGCCGTATGCTCGTCTTCGTACAAGGGCAATAAAAAAAAAGTTGTTAGTTAATTTTGAGGCAATTACTTGAATGTACCTAAAATTGCTGACGTCCATGGGCGACAGTGACCCCTCACCATTATGTGGACGGTATGCTGATCAGTATATATCGGCATAAAAAAACAATAATAATTGTTAGTTTATGACCCCACTCAGTAGGAAGCTATCGAGTAGATTAGACACATCACTGATGTTACGGGTGATAAGTGTGTATTTTCTTAGACAAAAGGCTACATCTACCTGCGGGAATTGAAGCATGGCGTTGTCGCATCCCCAGACCGGAATCTACTGGGAGTCTTATCTTTTTTTTATAATTCTGAATGTATTTTTTCATGAATAATATCTATTGAAAAAAAAATTATATTCATTGAATTTTTTTAAATATAAAATGAACATAGGCAATAAAGAAGAAATTAAATTCATGTTTTTTTTTTTTACTTTAAAAAAATCGTTTCTGTAGAGGTTAATAATATGTATATAATTTTCTTAAATCTATTATGAGTATATCGTGTTTAATTCGCATACTGAAAGACATAAAAATAAGAGAGACATTTCTAAAGTTTTATTCAAGAATAACTTAGTTTAGCATTAATTTTACTTAGACACAAATTATTTGCGTGCCGATTATTGAACTAATCCCTCCAAATAAACTTTTAAATTACATGAGTTTCAGTTTCAAGCCACATTTTTACCAAAAGAACCCTCACGTATCATAACCACGACAACCGATTATCAAATGCAAACTAACAAATGCGACTTAAAAATAAACTTACAGGGGAGTTCGGTCTTTATTTTGTGGAAGGTACAGTCGTGATAACAATTTTACGATGTTATAATGAATATGGACGAGACGAAACTATTTAAAACGTCCAAACCGCAATTTCCACAGTTTCGGATGACTTTAAAATATAACATCAAAAGTCACGTACACAGTAAATTTGACAAAGCAACCTTTTGGTTCAGTAATTTATTACAAGACAATCGTCATTGTTTTTTTTTTAATCAGTCTCGTGTAACTAGCCCGGGCACGCCATAGCAAAATAACTTGCAGTTTTAAAATTGTTCAACGACTTAGATTTATGGGAACGAATTTTTTTTTCAGTCTAACCAGACTAGGATCTGTGGACGGGTTCTGTCTGGTAATCGCAACACAAACGCAATTTTGAAGTCATCGTGGCCTGAGGGATAAGACGTCCGTTGCATTCGTATCTAGCGATGCATCGGTGTTCGAACCCCGCAGGCGGGTACCAATTTTTCTAATTAAATACGTACTCAACAAATGTTCACGATTGACTTCCACGGTGAAGGAATAACATCGTGTAATAAAAATCAGACCCGCAAAAATTATAATTTGCGTACATAATTACTGGTGGTAGGACCTCTTGTGAATCCGCCCGGGTAAGTACCACCACCCCGCCTATTTCTGCCGTGAAGCAGTAAAGCGTTTCGTTTTGAAGGGCGGGGCAGCCGTTCTAACTATACTGAGACCTTAGAACTTGTATCTCAAGGTGGGTGGCGCATTTACGTTGTAGATGTCTATGGGATCCAGTAACCACTTAACACCAGGTGGGCTGTGAGCTCGTCCACCCTTCTAAGCAATAAAAAAAAACATAGATCTTTCAACACCTACAAACGTCGCCAATCCCGCACTGTCAGCTTTCAGTGGATTCCCGCGACTTTCTTCATGTCGATGCCCCTTGTGACAGTTTCACTGCAACCTCGCAACCCTACTGACTACGTGCGGCACACATGCAATAATAAAATGAAATATAACTCGTATTACGAATGAATTAATGCACAACAACGGGTACGTACGCTTAATACAAATTTTCACGTAATTCAAAACAACGTTGGTTGGTACCGGTTGCGTGTCTTGCGTCGTGAGCGTATTACCGAAATACGTAGGAGCACGTATCGTCGGCATTCCGTCTATAAATTACGTTTAATACGGAACCCTTCCCGGCCCTGTACGACTGTAATTAATAACTTTACCATACGATAAAATCGTTCGATTCAGTCTTTCACGTAACGCGGCACGCACCGGCCAACGTATAGGTACTAAGCACACGTGATTTTTAATTGACAACCATTTTGTTTTATGGCAATAGTTTTATGATGTTTTAACGTTTTTTTTGAATATGCTTGTATTACGCTTTTATTAGCTTCAGGCGTATGTATGTTAGTATGTAACGGAATCTTTGAACATAATTTTGAGCGTCTTCAAAATGTCGGATTAACTCAAAATTTGGTATACTTATTGAGGAGCGACGAAAATTCAATATTAAAAAAAATATTGAAAAAAGAAAAAATATTGAAAAAATTGAAATTCAACTAAAAAATTAAAAATAAATAATAGTTTAAATAAACTAACAAGATACGCTTTTATAGAAAATCCAACTAAAAAATAACAAATTAAATTTTAATAAATTTGAATTAAAAATAGTGTAAGAAAAAAATTTATTTTACTGTAAAAAAAGCGTACGTACGGGTTCAAATTGAAATTTATAAAAGTAACGTTTCTATGAATGTAAAGGGTATGAAATTTTATTATTTAGAGTTTCATTAATTACCCGTCTTATCTATTTTCTCTTTAACAGTTTGTCAGATTAGTATAAATGTAAAATAATCACATATAAATACAATATCTTCTGCATGTAAGGCTAAATGTGTCAAGGTGGACAAAGATATATTTGATTATAAAGAGTTTAAGTGTAACTACAATTTACCACCAGCTGTATGCCCATCTGAACAATTACGGTAACCAAAATTTATAAATTTGCGGTAGATTACAAAGCTTTTTTTTTTTCAAAAATTACTTTACGTTCCCACCGCGTATCGTTTTAATCCGATTATTCTGTAAGCAGGTGAATTGCAGTCTTATACAAAATACGTGTGAATGGCAACGCTGTTAGTAAGCCTCTTCTACACTCATGTAACCACAAATTGGCAGACCAAATTGGAATATCGAAACTCGTTTTTTTATACTTGATTCTGTATCATTAAGTAGGTTACATTTATGTTTTAAGGACCAATTAATAGTAATGTCATGTATGATAACAGTTTCCTGGCTATTATAGACAAAAAAATGTTGATTAAAAACTAAACAAACATGTTTAGACAGCGAACCGAATTAACGGTTAACTATTTTATTCTTTTACTAGCGACCCGCCCTCGCTTCGCTTCGGAAACATTAAAACACACATGAAACCAAAAAAAAAATAATTAAAAAAAAATTAAAAAAAAAGTAGCCTATGTTCATCAGGGACAATGTCGGCTTCTAATGGAAAAAGAATTTTTCAAATCGGTCCAGTAGTTTCGGAGCCTATTCGAAACAAACAAACAAACAAATCTTTCCTCTTTATAATATTAGTATAGATATAGATTTATTATTAACATAGAAGTAGAAAAACAATCATAATTTGCATCTGTGCTTGAAATAGGTGATAAAACCTGTATCTCAAGCAGCAGTGCTCCTCGTACAAAGAATACAACAGCTTTACTTCAGATACACAAAATACTATATTTTTATCTTGTGTACAAAAGTCAGGATATTGAAGCCAAGAAGCGATAAAATTATTATTTCGTCATCGGCCCTCGATGCGTGCAAATTTTCAAGGTAATCCGGCTGTTTCGACTCGGTGAAAATTGCTTTCAATGATTTCATTACATACAGATATAATAATATATACCTACACACCTAACTAATAAAAGCGCGTAGTTAATAAATATATGTGAACCTGAATTCCTCAAATTACACCAAACGCTTCCCTATTAATTGTGCACAATTAGACCATAAATATCCTTTGAAATATATTTACTTAATACGAAATATATTATATAAACTAAATTGATAACCTTAACGCCGTAATTTTCTTCCACGGACACATATCACGAAAGCAGAGCGCAGTTGAAGTTAATATCGAAGTTGTTTTTACGAAGCCACAAGACAACGGACAGGTGTGTGGAGCGGAGCGTGATTCCTGCAATCAAGTGTGAAGGCAGGAAATTTGCGGTGGATTCCCGTAGACCCTCGAACGCGATGGGCTCTTCGATGGATGGAACTATTTTTTGTAAAAGTCCTCAGATGAAGTTAAGAGAAAACTTTATCGCTTTAGTCTTTTCTGATACTGAACTTTAACGCAATATTTCAGTGAAACTATTTTGGTGGTGATGGTCAAATGGCTAATGTTCGAATCACTGTCTTTTTTTTCCCTACCTATTGGCTGGGAGCTCATGGGCTCAAGCTGAGAGAATTTGCTAATACGAGCCCTAGCAAGAGCAGTGATTCGCAGATTTACCACCGGATTGGAATGGCGACTTTTTTTTTATTGCTTTTGTAGGCAGACGAGCGTACGGCCCACCTGACGGTAAGTGGTTACCGTCACCCATGGACTTCAGCAATGCCAGGAGCAGAGCCAAGCCGCTGCCTACCGCTTAATACGCTCTACAAGCCTCGTTTGAAGAAGGACATGTCATAGCGCTCGGGAAACACCGTGGAGGGGAGCTCATTCCATAGCCGGATGGTACGTGGCAAAAAAGATCTCTGGAAACGCACTGTGGATGACCGCCGTGGCTCCAGGTAGTATGGATGAACTCTACTCCGGTGGCAGGCGGTGCGATGGTAAAAAAGAGATGCCGGTATCATCTCGAACAATTCAACTCGAACAATCTCGGGCAGACCCAGAGGTTCCAAAGATTCACTGAAAAGATCCAGCGAGAAACTCACTAGACTGTGTTTTTATTCATTATACTTTGATATTTATCGAGCACCCGGAATATTTCGGCGATGTTGCAAGCGCCATGATCTAGATTAATTACATACGTTTAGTGTTGCTTTTAGTTATTTACTAGTAAGATATCTGTGTAAGTTACTATCATATCAAATGGGTCATACTAAATTTTTAATTTCTTTCTGTCTTGAAGCAATTATGTCAATTTATTTTGAACGCATCTACGTATACTTAAAAGAATATACTTCCAGAACATAAATCTGTAGAAATCCAATGAATGAATCTACTGGTGGTAGGACCTCTTGTGAGTCCGCGCGGATGGGCATCACCACCCTGTCTATTTCTGCCGTGAAGCAGTAATGCGTTTCGGTTTGAAGGGTGGGGCAGCCGTTGTAACTATACTGAGATCTTGGAACTTATATCTCAAGGTGGGTGGCGCATTTACGTTGTAGATGTTCATGGGCTCCAGTAACCACTTAACACCAGGTGGGCTGTGAGCTCGTCCACCCATCTATGCAATAAAAATAAAAAAAAGGAATTTCCCAGCCGACTCGCCTTTTCGAGTAACACTTTCACGCTTGTAATTAAAATATTTTAAGCGCAACAGGCAAAAAGCGAATGACAATTACAAAAACCTTTCGATCGATAAAGAAGCGAGAATTACAAAAAGGCTAATTTAACGACGAAATTAATTACCCACATTGAGTGACCACAAAAAAGCTGTATGTAGTATGACAAATGGGTTGTTACTCTTCGAAACAGCAAGCTGAATCAACTTAACGCATCGCTAGAGAAATGTATTGAGATGGTATACAATTAGAAGTACACTCTAAAGCTTATCGGGTTCCGTTTATTTTTTTAGGTAGCTTCTTCATCTTTAAGCCTTCAAATGTACAATGCAGACGCATACCCAGAAGTCTATTCGATGCAATTTTACCTTTTATGATTTTTAGTTACACGCAGTTGTGAAGTCGTCGTGGCCTAAAGGATGAGACGTCCGGTGCATTCGTGTTGAGCAATGCACCAATGTTCGGCGGCGGTTCCTAGGCAGGTACTCAACAAAAGTTCACGATTGACTTCCACGGTTAAGGAATAACATCGTGTAATAAAAATCAAACCCGCAAAATCATAATTTGCGTAATTACTGGTGGTAGGACCTCTTGTGAGTCCGCGCGGGTAGGTACCACCACCCTGTCTATTTCCGCCGTGAAGCAGTAATGCGTTTCGGTTTGAAAGGCGGGGCAGCCGTTGTAACTATACTTGAGACCTTAGAACTTATATCTCAAGGTGGGTGGCGCATTTACGTCGTAGATGTCTATGGGCTCCAGTAACCACTTAACACCAGGTGGGCTGTAAGCTCATCTCACTTCTGGGTATATCAATTCAGCTACTTCTTGTCTACATCCATTATGACTATAACTGCTTTAAAAATACTTGTGAAATGTTTAAGTGTACATTGCAAATACTTTTAAATATTTGTGTTCTTTTTTGTTTTTTTTTTTGGTTTAGTGCCCATTAATAAACTTTAATGCTATAAAATATTTAAAACAGTAGGTATATTAAGTAGAAAAAAGAGAAAATAATTCAGTATTCTTTGCTACTACTGTTTGTTATTCCATCTCCATTGATTATGTTTAGCGTTATTAATAAAACAATCTTGAAAATTTTAATAACAAAATGAAAGAGAAAACTTTATGGCTTAAGCGGATGAACGATTTCACAGCCCACCTCGTGTTAAGTGGTTACAGGAACCCGTTCACATCTACAACGTAAATGCCGTCACCCATCTTGACAACAACGAATTCTGATCTTGAAGTATCAGTGATTATAGTTGAAATTCGATCATCGAACGAACCCTAGTTAACATAAATAGGAACAATTAAACGAATCCAAAATCTCGGTGAGCAAAGACGATGCTTTGGATCTTATTAAATGAATGACGATATGAGAGAGAGAGAGTGAGTGTTGAGCTGACGGCTGATAGAAGAGGATGGAAGAGAAAAAATAGCCGTGCCGACCCCACCTAGTGGGATAAGGTGAAGAATAAGAAGACGATAGGCAGATGAGCCAAGGACAAACCTGGTAAATGATTACCGTCACTCATGGGCACCATGTAATAAAAGAGCCATAGCCGCCGCCCAATCCCGGAGATATCTTTTGGAGCTTTAGGCTTTAGGCGATTTTAATCTTAACTGAATTAGGTAAAGCCAATTTTCGTTCAGCATCTCATATTTTTTTTTTAAAACCCAAACTCACTAAGTTTCTTGGAGCATATTTATTTTGTATTACCGTAGTACAGAATCTGTCAGGGTTTTGACGAACGGTCAACGTCATATGACTTTTTTATTATTAAACCTGTCGTCCGTGACAAATACATAGATACATACATATTATACATACCTACATATATATACAAACTCTTCGTGACCAAACTGTAAAATCTACTGAATAAATGAGAAACGGTGTTTCCCGAACGCTAAGACATGTCCTTCTTCAATTGAGGCTTGTGGAGTACTTAACGGTAGGCTGTGGCGTGGCTCTACCTCTGATATTGCTGACGTCCATAAGCAACCGGTTAGGAACGAAGTTCCTTATTATAAAAATATTAATTTTAAGTTCTATTCGAGGTATAAAGAAAATAAAACTGGAGGTTTCGCAACAACCCACGGTCATTCGGTAACGTGCGAACTTATTGTGGTACACTTCATTCACGGTTGCTTGCATAAGAGTTAGTGTATTGCGCAAACGAACGCTCTGAGATCGTGGTCAATGAATGATAAAAAAAGATGTTATTTTTTGTACGTTATAACAATGTTAAGTCGTACACTGTGTGTATTAATAATAAAAATCTTACGTTACGGACGTTTTTTCCCGGTTAGGGTACCCCTCCGCATCGTCCCATAAGGAACTTCGTTCCGATATAAAGATAGGTTTTTTTGCGAAAATATCACTCTCTGAATTCACCATTTCCGGTGCATTTCAACACAACGATTTAAAGAAGCAAGTGGCAAAACTTTTTTTGCATCGGATTACATTAATGGAACCCCCGCTGTCGTTTCTTATATTTCAAATAAAAACTTATCGTTTAAGAATTGCTTACGGTTCTTATGTAATCTATTGGACAATCAGAACTTTTCCACTGTTCTACGAACCAGACAACGTTGTGTGTTTAGGAATATTTTATTGTCTCTGATTAACAATAAATATTATATACATATCGTTCTTAAATCCTCTGATCTACCTAATACCAGGGTAGCATACACCGTCCTTTGAAAATCACTCAATCATTTGGTAGGCAGCGGCTTGGCTCTGCCCTTAGCATTGCTGAAGTCCATGGGCGACGGTAACCACTTCCCATCAGGTGGGCCGTATGCTCGTCTGCCTACAAAGGCAATAAAAAAAAAACATATCAATTTACTTTCAAAAATAGTCCCAAACTATGATTGGGCGTGATTCAATGACTTTATATGCCAAAGATCCTAAGCTCCGAATAATTTTCGAAACCCACATCTAATAAAAATATTTATGTAACCTCCATATGATTTATGACATAAAGAGGTTAATATTTTATACGAGTGACATAAATGAGAATTTCGAATATTGAAACATCAGAACATTAGAAATATAAAAGCATTTTTGAAATATTAAAATATAAAAAGATATAAAAACAGTGGTGAAGCAATAGCTTTAAATGCTAAATTTCAAAAATTCTTTTATATTTCTAATGTTCCTTCTAATGTTTTGATGTTTCAATATTCGAAATTCTCATTTATGTCACTTGTATAACATATTATAACTTCTTTATGTCATAAATCATATGGAGGTTACATTTATTTACCATTGCATATATTTTTTTTATTATTATCACTTAAATACGTTTAATTCGTATAACTAAATAGACAATAGAATAAACGAAAAGAATAGAAGAGAATGTTTCGCAAAATAACTATGGACTAATTTAGATCGACTTTTTTATTATGAACTAAATTTATAATAATATGTTCTAGAATGGAGACATGTAACCGTCTCGCTCTAACACTTAATTTCGACACATTCACGCAACAATGTCCGATTTTGAGTTTCATCCGTTTTTTTCAAGCGACACGGTCCGGCTGGCGTTATCGCAACACAAATTTGACGAGTTAAAAACGACTGTAAATATATGCTACGTAAAACAGAAGGTCGTTTGTGAAAGTTCTAGTGACACTTTCAGAGGCACGTTTTTTTTAATTAATTGCTCGGTTTTTGCTTTGGTCAGCGGCAATCTATGTTTTCTCAGAAATAGCCGTAACCAGGTTAATGACACTACACTGAATCGTTCTGTCACGTCCGTACTACTGGTGAGCCGTTAATTTTTTTTTTCGCTCATAGTTTGCTTAACTGAATATTTCCGCCGTGAAGCAGTAATGCATTTCGGTTTGAAGGGTGGGCAGCCGTTGTAACTATACTGAGATCTTAGAACCGATATCTCAAGGTGTGTGGCGCATTTACATCGTAGATGTCTATGGGCTCCAGTAACCACTTCACCATCTAAGTAATAAAAAAAACTGATTTTGCTTAGTCGAAGAAAGGTCATCATTTTCAGAAGAGAAAATCGATTTTTTTCTCGTAACAATTCACTCTAAATATTGCCCATCTTAGTTCAGAACTTTCCCGTTTGTTATTTGAGTCAAAATATAATACAAATTAAGTATGTCCTGTCCTCCCATTCGAACAACACGGTTCTGTGCCAGAGAAGTCATTGATTGAAAGCCATTTTTTAATACTAATGAATATTATTTCATTAAAAACTGATCCAATTCACACCTACAATTCCACCTCATTTTAGCACACAAAATGTACTCAAAAATAATTCTAATATTATGAATATTTAAATCGCTAAAAGCTTAGTTAACATAAAGGAGCTTTCGTTAAACGCGGGAGCAAACAAAACGCATGAAAAGTCTTTGAGAGGTACCATCGCGCACATCAAAGAATCCTTATCCGTACGACATACATCTTTACGATTTTTCGCTTTAAACACAAAAAATGTAATACGCGACTGTACCTAGGATATAATATATTACGTCAATAATCTTTTATCAACCCAGTCGATATTTTTCATATAATTTATATCAACTGAAAACTCGAAAAAATAATAATAATGAATTACTTTGAAAATTTAAACAAAATCAGGATTATGGCAAGGTTTAAGTAAAAGAAGGAAAAATCTCTGGTGATAAGTATATCAGGATATGTTTCAGAAGTGGTATCAGCAAAGCCGAGTTATCAGTTACGGCATTTTAAAAAAGATTTGAGAACTATACATACTAACGCGCTTTTCAATTTGCACAACTCAACCGCGAAGCTCGTTTCTTCTTTCTTCTTCATCGCTCCCTCATTGCTGAGGATCGTGACTCCGTTTTAGCTTGTCGACTGCCCGCCTCCATCGGTTCCGGTCAGTTGCCTGGTGTAGTGCAGCGCTAAGTGGTCCGCTGGTTTGCTCGGAGATCTGGTCGGACCAACGTATGGGGCTCCGGCCTCTAGGACGTTTTCCTTCTACTTTTCCAGTGACCATCAGACGTTCCAAGTTGTCTACACCTCTGCGGGAAACGTGGCCAAAGTAGCGCATTATGCTTTACTAAACACAAAATATCTCAGTAGAAGTTTTAACATCACAAAATAACTAAGATTAACATAAATTTCCCTTGAATCCCTGCTGAAATCATTTAAAAAACAACAACAAAATGCTAACCACGCCACACACGGACGCCTCAGGTATTAAAGGAAGCTCTCTCGAAGGGGCACAAAACACACAATGTCAAAAAGTACCAGTCAACAAACAGTCTGAGTGAAAAAAAAGCTCACAGAAAAACTCCACATTCTTAATTTAACTTGAGTCACTCTTACGGCCCCACTTGACTTTCGCCAGTTTATTTTGATCCCTCAAATTCAAAAACCATGTTCGAATCAAATGTAGCTTTACGTTTGTTTCTATTCGCCTTATCAATTACGAAATACGTCGCAGAGTTATGAGTAATAACTTAAATCGTATAGTACATCTTATAGAAGTTATGAATTGTAACAATAGTATGAATTAGTTAACTAGTATATTAAATTATTATATAATCAAAGGTAGACATGTAATTTGGGCACTGTTGGAGTGATCCGTCTGGGTTTCGTATGAAAAACGAAGATTTACAAGAATAGTTTTTATTCGAACAACGATATGCATTTTCGTGGCAGAAAAAAAAAAAGGGTGACAACTGCAATTGACATTGACATATTCTAGGCGCGTAACAGCTGTCAGTTGATATTGATATTACTGGGATGCGTTTAGGAATTATACAGTTCTAACAGGCACTTGTTTTTTGGGCGTAATTGTAATTCAACGGTATAATTAATTGCTCACTGCTACACCGTCCTCTTTTCGGGATACAAACCCGTCCAATTCATGAACCACTGCTATCCAGTTGCTATTTGGCGCTCCTGAAATAATATTAATTACACACAAATTGTATAACAGCTACCAAACTCCTAAACACACACAACGTAAACTCAAGTATGAAATAACACGCCACAGATCACGTTACAATGGTTCTCTATATAGGGAGTTTTGAACAAGTCGGCCCGTTTCTTCGGGCGAAACATCGTCCTGGTTTATGTATGTTATACACGGAGCTCACCTTGACACGTCGTTTGCGGTTTATTACAGGGAAAAGTTCAGTTTGTACTCCGGTTTATTTAAATAAAAAAAAATCACGACCTTATTTCTCGGTGAGATTTTTTACGAACTTTTTTTCATGTAGTTACCTTTGTTTTTTTTGTGTTCTTCCTAGCGTTAACTACTAGATTATAGTTTATATTGTCATTAGAAATCAATACGGGAAATGTCACTAGTCTTATATGTATTTCATATCCAAAAACTCCTCAGATAACAAATAGTAACCTCCTAGTTGAGACGATTTGCTCGCCCACCTGTCAAAAAAAATCACCAATACTATAATGACTGAAATTGTCCCCTAATCAAATTTTATTAATAAACCAAACATTATTCTTAAACTACGTTGGGAAATAGAACCCTAATTCGCGAAAACAAAATCAATCGTGCAGTACGAAATTAAAAAGACCGATCATAAACTTATGCAAGACGCGGTGACTACGTTAAAAAGCGTCCCGATCGATAAAGAAACCCTAATTTCCATCCCTTATCAGCTGACATATAAAATTTGCCACCCCATCCCTCGCACACCCTCACACACACACACACTACTCATTATGAGGGTAACTAATCACTGTGCTGTTGAGAAAAAAACGAGAATTTTTTTATTCATTAACCACCCTCCTCTTTGACTGTCCTAAGGAGACAAGAAAACCATAGAGCGCGCGTAAATTATATAGTCATAATTATATTGTAACATTCCATGCATTTATGGTATACCTTAATTAATGGGAAATGCTCATCGTAAATTTTGAACGGAGAACGTATTCTTCAACTTGAGAGCAAATCTAAAGAAGTTTTTTTTTTAATTCCTCTTCCTAACAGATTCATTTATAGAGATCTTTTGCTGTGATATGACCGACCGCTTAACAAATTTGCTTCGTTCTGAATGAAATAACATTAAGCGTGATTTTTTATTGTTAATTGTCGGGAAATTTAGTCCATCATAACGAGTTAGCTATTTAACAAAATCAGTCTTGTCAATCAAATCGAAATTAATTCAATATTTAATTTTGCGAATAACTTTGTAAATTTTTTTGTATTGCTTAGATGGGTGGACGAGCTCACAGCCCACCTGGTGGTAGTTACTGGAGCTCATAGACATCTACAACGTAAATGCTGAAGTTCTAAGGTCTCAGTATAGTATACTGAGACTAAACTTAGAACTCCACCCTTCAAACTGAAACGCATTACTGCTTCACGGCAGAAATAGGCAGGGCGGTGGTACCTACCGGTGCGGACTCACAAGAATTCCTACCACCAGTAATTATTTTATTTATATAGTATTTATTTATTTATCACAAGCAGAACCAACAGCCAACTCCACATTGTATAATATTATAATATAACAATAACAACAAAAAGCCATTTAAAGGTCCTCGCCAATATAAACAAATGAAAACACTAGAGAAACAAAAACAGAGAAACAAAGATATAAAAAACAATCAGTAAGCAAGAAACAACATAAGCAATGAAGGAATACACCAAATTAATTTAAATGCACACTTATATATCTTCTTTTTCTCCGCCTTATCCCACTTGGTGGGGTCGGCACAGCTAATTTTTCTCTTCCATTCTCTTCTATCAGCCGTCATTTCACACTCACTCCTCTCTCTCTCATATCGTCGTTCACACACTCCACCTATATCTTCTTCGGTCGATCTCTTCCCCCTCTACCTTACAAATGTACACATATATATAAATGTCACAAACTAATAAAAATCAGTTGCGCTACACATCACCGGAACATTATCTATACTAATATTATAAAGAGGAAAGATTTGTTTGTTTGTTTGTTTCGAATAGGCTCCGACACTACTGGACCGATTTGAAAAATTCTTTTTCCATTAGAAGCCGACATTGTCCCTGATGAACATAGGCTACTTTTTTTAATTTTTTTTTTATTTTTTTTTTGGTTTCATGTGTGTTTTAATGTTCCGAAGCGAAGCGAGGGCGGGTCGCTAGTCATTACATATTTTATCTTGAAGAACTCAAGAACATCACGACACAGGAGTGCAACAAAAAAAATTGTATTCCAAATATCGACTCTTAATTCCGTTTTCCTCGGTGCATACCGCGCACACTCCCAGCAGCTATCGTAAAACATGAATTTGCATATTCCGGCTCTCGCTAAGTGCAATAGCGTGTTTGTACACACTCAATACATTCTTACATTCGTATACGATCGTTACCTAACACTTAATAATAATTAATACTTTGAATCAATATGATTGTTCTGGAGCTTGTAAGCTAAATGAAAACGCATTGTTGGACTGTCGCGCTCACAAATGTTCGTGGTGCCGATTTCAAATTGATTTGTTCAATGACTTACGTGACAAATTATAATTTTGTTAAACGAAAAATCTTCTGCGCTGCTTTAAGAAGGGATGATTACAGTTCCATTCGAGTGTCCTGGTAGTATTATCAAGACATAAAACGTAAATGCATTCGGTGAACTAGGCAAATCTTTGAAGTTAACGTACATACGCTCCTTATAAACAATAGACGATGCTACACGAAGTTAAAAATCATATGACTCCGCGAGTGTCATATCGAAGCGTGCTCTAAAGCTCACACAGCTCGATTAAGCTTGATGATTAAATAAGAAAATGTGGTATTTTATTTACTGACACTATTTCTCGCAGCAAAATAATTTTGAATATACGAGATATATTTCTTTATAATACAACTGTACATTCAATTTACTAGATTCAGCTCTAATTTAATGAACTAACTGCAAAACGAATTCACTAGAAGAGACCAACCATCCGTGCCAAAATCTCGGTGGAAAAAAATAAAATATTCCGTAAGAATATCACCGCACCGACTCGGAGTCGACTCATAAGGCGGCCGTCAAACAAACGCTTTTCTTAAGCAAAGCAGCGCCTAATTTCAATATCCGAACGGAACGCGGACCGTTCGAGAACTCGCCTCTGGGAATAAATTACTCCGTCTATTCAATATTTCATCAGGCCGAGAGACCGGCTGAATATTCAAAACTAGAGGAGACACGTAAAGGCACGCGCAAGCCATTTTTCGCGCCTATCATCTCGGTAACAAAACGCACTCGTAATTACCCCCTCCCCGCGGCACCGTGCCTCTCCCCAGCACACCCGCGACGGGGGAGGCCGCCCAGTGACAATTATTGATCAAAAATTCTCTCTCTTCTTTCGCAAAAGAAAACTTGGACGGGTTACGTGTTAACTAGAGTGACTTGATCCTTGAAATATATTTTTTTTCCCTACCTAAGCTAATAGCCTTGAGAGGCTATGTCAGCGTAACCTAACAAGTAAGTGAGTTCACGGAGCTCAAACCTGTTGACGTTGCTAGCACTAACCCTAGCAAGAGTAGTGGATCGCAGAATCTTACCGCCGGATCGGAAACGCGACCCACTGAGAAGATCCGGTGAGAAACTCAGTGGGCTGTGTCTGTGGGTTAATTTACTCGTCGAGCCTTTTGACTCGGCTCAAAAACAATGACCGGTGTTTGAGGTACCTAAAAGCACCGTTAGTGTATCGGGATGAGCCGAAATGACGTAACGTTAGAGCGACGTCGACTTTTACCATTCGGTCCACAGGATCGGGAATGATACGTTCATGATATCAAAATAGATAATTGAAAAGTAGATTCCATGATTTACCTTCACTCATTTATCGGTAGATGGGTCTACTACGATATTACGAGTAATACAACTATTTACACGTCCCAATAATGTAACCGTGATTACAATAATGAAATAATCAGATGCTCTTTTTTTTATTGCTTAGATGGTTGGACGAGCTCACCTAGTGTTAAGTGATTACTGGAGCCCATAGACATCTACAACGTAAATGCGCCACCTACCTTGAGACATAAGTTCTAAGGTCTCAGTATAGTTACAACGGCTGCCCCACCCTTCAGACCGAAACACATTATTGCTTCACGGCACAAATAGGCAGGGTGGTGGTACCCACTCATGCGGGCTCACAAGAGTTTCTACTATCAGTAAAATAAATATAACTAGTCAGGTCATAAGTATTGTCACACAGTAAAAACTTTTCTTTTAGAATGCTGGCCACAAAAAAGTTTATTGAATTCGAATTTCGAATTTTTCATGAAAATACAAATGTATAACTTTTAGAATTTTACTCATTTTTAAATATAGAGTGGACGCTTAAAGAAGACCGTGTTGCAGTTATTGCGTTGCATCGTTGCGGTTACGCGCCAATTCAAATTTTTAACATACTGAAAAATTTGAATATAACCAAAAGATTCGTTTATCGTACCATCAAACGATACAATGAAGACTCTAGTGTAGATGACAGGTCAAGAAGTGGTCGCCCTCGGTTTGTGAGGACTCCAGCAGTGATAAAAGCTGTGAAGGCGCGAATTCAAAGAAATCCCAAACGTAAGCAGAAACTGTTGGCCCTTCAGATGGGGTTAAGCAGAACCACGGTGAAAAGGGTGTTTAATGAAGACTTAGGGCTTCGGGCATATGGAAGAAAAACAGGACATCGTTTGAATGCTGGTCTAATGGACCTGAGACTCAAGAGATGCCGCGCTTTGTTGAAGCGGTACGCGGGAAAAAAGAAATGGGAAATTCTTTTTTCGGATGAAAAAAATTTTACCGTAGAAGAGAGCTACAACAAACAAAATGATAAGGTGTACGCACACAGTAGTGAAGAAGCGAGCAACCGTATTCCGCGTGTCCAACGAGGTCATTTTCCATCCTCGCTCATGGTATGGTTGGGAGTTTCTTATTGGGGCTTAACAGAGGTACATTTTTGTGAGAAAGGTGTAAAAACGAATGCAGTTGTGTATCAAAATACAGTCCTGACGAACCTTGTGGAACCTGTTTCTCATACCATGTTCAACAACAGGCACTGGGTATTCCAACAAGATTCGGCGCCAGCTCATAGAGCGAAGAGCACACAAGACTGGCTGGCGGCGCGTGAAATCGACTTCATCCGGCACGAAGACTGGCCCTCCTCCAGTCCAGATTTGAATCCGTTAGATTACAAGATATGGCAACACTTGGAGGAAAAGGCGTGCTCAAAGCCTCATCCCTATTTGAAGTCACTCAAGACATCCTTGATTAAGGCAGCCGCCGATATTGACCTGGACCTCGTTCGTGCTGCGATAGACGACTGGCCGCGCAGATTGAAGGCCTGTATTCAAAATCACGGAGGTCATTTTGAATAAACTTTAGTGTCATAAGAATTTATGTTTTGTTAAGTTCATTTTGGTATATGAATGGTTACATAATGAATAAACTTGTTTCAATTATTTTACATTAAACATGTGACAGAATTTATGACCTGACTAGGTATGTACATCATCATATCCCAATATACATTCCATGTTTTTTTTTATGACTTTTCGACTAACAAAAAAAGGACACTTTTAAATCAGTTAAGCATCTACAAGTATCAAATCGTTTTGTGCGCAGTAGTCGCGGCCGCCTCGGCATATTAATTGCACGCGGCGCTACCGGCGGGCGCAAGACACGGGGAGGCGGCCGCGAGGTCAACCGTCGCCTCGCCATTGTTTTGTGCGTGCGACTGTACTTAGCTTATATACTCGATAAGGCTCGGCGGTTTCCACGCTCGCACCACTTATTAGACATTTCTTCGTTAGGTTTTTATTTATTATTCGTAATATAATTTCAGTAATATGGTGTGCTGCTAAATTTGAGAGTAATACTGAATAAAATATCATATTATAAGTGGGAAGATAACATAAGAAAAATGTTATTTTTTTCGGTATTTAAACATATCCGAAACCAACGGTCCGTCAATGCTACATCTACATTTATTATGTTACTAGCTGTACCCGTCCGCTTCGCTGGGCATTTAAAATTAACATTATTATTTCTCACCCCCACAAAGACTCTCATCATTAACGCCCCCGCAACTGGTGTAGGGAGTCCAACTCTCATATAAATATTAGCCTATCCATTAAATGCATGTATTTTCTACATGGATACCAAGTTTAAAGTCAATCGGAAGCATGGTTCAGTAGTTATAATGGAACATCCGTAAACCACTGTAGATTTACATATTAGTATAGATAGATTTTGGCGCCATTTATTTGGGCCGCACTAAACGAAGAGTTCTAGTAGGAATCATGGGAGATTGGACGAAGGCACAGGTCACACTCAACCTTGGAGCTGTTCTAGTCGGAAACCATTGTGAAGAAGAGGCAAAAAAAAAACGCGCATATTGTGTGACTTCATCTTTGCAACTCTCATGGGATTAATAGTGTAGTAGGTTCCAGTTACTTTCTGCATACCGATACTATGACCTCAGTGACTATAGTAATCCAATAATTATCCAGTTCAGAATATATGGTCGTTTCATCTCACTTTGGAACTGATGGTTACCGCTGCCCTCCACCAGGTTCCAGGCTTTACGCAATTGTGGCTTGCATCTCACAGAATCGACTCAGTCTTTGAAGAAATATTTTCTGCTCTAAGGAAATAATGAAAATAACTCCAAGGAAATGAGTGTCGTTTATTTAGACTTGGACAAATATAATAATCGAGGGAAGTCGCATAAGAACCATGTGAGTCGCAGTGATAGGTGAGTTTAGTCAAATAATAACGAACTTTTTTATTCGGCTTAGGACGTATAAAGTTTGTAATTGTCAAATAGAAAATGTACATACACTATATACTTATTATTTTCAATCTCGAAAAACAAATGCCGAGTTGTGTGGTAAATAAACACACCATTAATTATAATCTTATAAAAATAAAAAATAAATGTTCGCGGGACCCTAATAAGTTTAGTAATCAATGTAATAAATAAATTTTGTGTCCTAAATGAATACATTCGGTAAATTTTATGACTAACTGCACATCACTATTGACAATAAAGAACAGCAATTTGTTCCTTCAAATGTAATTACTATTAATACGAAACTTCATGTGTGGACAAACGTCAAAACGGCCATCATAGCGTTATGGTAGAATAGTTTGTTGAAAATTGTTGAAATATCATTTTGATATAATTCAATTATCATGATTGGCTTATAAAACAACACTACTTAAACAAAATTAATTTGATCCTTGCCTGATCAAGACACAAATAATTGGAAACCAGACTACAATCGATACGTATACCAAATATATCTAGATCCGCAGCTCGAGTTGAATGGACAAGTTTTGCAACAGTTCGGCGGACCGGATCGAATCAGCAATGGAACTCGTCGCATCGCTTTCTTCGATTTTCCTCGCTTCTGTCCGATATTGTGTTTGTGAGCGCAGCATGTATGTAAATCATTCAATCCACGCCGCACACACAAACACAGCTTCTCCCACTCCTACAACCCGATTCCATCGAAGAAAGAAGAAGGACCGACGAAAGCAAATCTACGGTGTTAATTCACGTACAGTTGGCAATTATAATTTTCGTATTGTACGCGTGTCCGTCCCTTTCTTTCTAGCTATTTTTTTCTTCTTCTGTCTCGCTCGCGGCGGGGGTTAAGATAAAGCGGCGAAGACGCGCGAGATATGTAGAATTTTTAATAAAAAAACCCACCGCCTCTGTGTGCGCTAAGTGATATGGCTTGTTCTTTTTAATTTCGTTGCGAATGCGGCCAGACCGGGGATCATCTATCAAGATTTTCCTTTTTACTTTTCTCGCACACCGCGCGCTATGAAGATTTCGCATGGGATATGAATATTGATTGTTTCGCTCTAGAGTAATGAAGGCTTGATTGGCGATGCCGAGTGATGTGTAATGAACCCGCCTGGGAGCAGGGGAGCGTAGAGTTTTTTCAACGTTTTAGCTATTCAGATTTTTTGCGTTTAATTGAGGGAGGAATTCTGATAAGCGTTTGATATATCCGCTTTTTTTTTGTCGCAGTGGAATAAAAATATGAAAAATACGTTGTAGACCCGTAGGTGGAATTACGTAGCGCTACACACATGGTCTACACACGTGTAGAGAACATCAACGCGCTCGTATGTGCTACGAACACGTGACGTAGACATTCTGTTAACGTGTGAAGTAAAATATCAGAATAGAAAATTAATGACCAAAAGTCGTCCTTATTCCCACATGGGTTACATTTCCTCATTACTGGTGGTAGGACCTCTTGTGAGTGCGCGCGGGTAGGTACCACCACCTCGCCTATTTCTGCCGTGAAGCAGTAATGCGCTTCGGTTTGAAGGGCGGGGCAGCCATTGTACCTATACTGAGACATAAGAACTTATATCTCAAGGGGGGTGGCGGCATTTACATTGCAGATGTCTTCGGGATCCGGTAACCATTTAACACCAGGTGAGCTGTAAGTTCGTCCACCTCTCTATGCAATAAAAGTGTAAAAAAGTCTTAAGCGATTTAAATATATATATATGTGTGTGTCGGAGAAATTACAATTATTAACACCATCGTCAGACATCGTAGGGGCGAACAGGGTGATCGAGCTAAGAGTAATATTGAGTACACCAATCACGTTTGTTGTCTTAGAACAATTTAGAAATCTTCTCTTGACGTTAGCAAACGAAAACGAATGACACTTTTTAGGACGGAGGCACCGCTCTTCAAGAAGGCTGGTTGGTAAGTGTGATAGCGTCTATGCGCCTCCATTGTCTAGGCTCTGTCGTAGCACGAAGTTAGCCAAATTCCGACGATACCGCAATCGTGCTGCCATCTCTCGGGAATCGTGCTGCGTTTCGTTTAGCTACCAAACTAATTTTATTTTTTTTCCTACCTATGCTGATAGTGTTGAGATGCTATTTCAGCTTCGCCCTAACGTTTATGGGTGAGCTCGCGGGGCTCAAACCGGAGAGTCGCTAACACTGAGCCTAGCAAGAGCAGTGCTTCGCAGAATCTACCACCGGATCGGAAACGCGACCCACTGAAAAGATCCGGCGAGAAACTCAGTGGGCTGTGTCTGTGGGTTAGTTCGCTCGTCGAGCCCTTCGTCGCAAGCGACGAGTTCGACGAGGACGGTGACCGGTGCTTGTGGTGCCTAAAAGCACCGTTAATGGATCAGGAGGATCCGTAACGACGTGCTTTGGGCGACGTCGACGGTTTACCATTCGGTCTACTGGGTCGGGTATGTAGTTTCCAGCGGCTACGACGAGAGGGTTCTCATCTCGCGACAGTCTCCGACATATATATGTATACATGCATATACCTATATAATAATAGTTTATACAGTATTCAAAATACATTTAAAAAGGTAGACCGGAGTTCTGTGAAACGTTTCGATGTAAAACAATTTTCGTTCGTCAAACTTTTTGGAACGAAGCGAAGGCATAATTCGGTTGTAAGTTTCAGTTTCGACCCATCAAACCCGTTCAGACATTACCCGAAATAATATTAAATTTGTTCTCGTGTTCCATTACGTAATTACTTGTCAAAAGTTTTAGAGTGATCATTACGTAGTTATTCATTGGATCGCTGTAATTATAATTGACTTCTATTTACAAATGCTGAGCTATGTACGAACGGAAAAATAGAAATAAAAAGCTACCTAGTATAGAGCGTACTATATTGTACACCAATTTAAAATAAATGGAAATTTAAAACAAAATACAGAGATACAATGCTTCTCTTCCAAACTGCCGTCTAGTGACCAAGATTTGCTTATTGATAAAAAAATTGGAATATAATTGTATATATACATACATAAATGCAACATTTTGTAAATACTAGTCAGACATTGGACTCTCCACATTTATTTATTATCCGGTATATATATGAGTTAGAAATATTTCGGATCCGGTGGTGGGTGGGAAGGGGTTATCCGACTTATCAAACAGAGATGTTCTATAACTACGCCTACACCGGTTCTTTCAATCCGTAAAATATTAATCAGTGCTTCAATTTAGAAGTAATCTCTATAGTGTTTTAACAAAAAAAAAACATTTTAATACGATTAGCTGATATGCATAAAATATTTTTCGAAATTAAAATTTCATAACAAACCTATTGCCTATAGTTGGATAGCTGCAACTATCAAATATAAATATAATGATATGGGATAGTTCAAAGTGAAGAAATAATATAATACCTAATTTGTTTGTTACCTCATAGCTTTTGACTGGGTGAATCGATTTTGATGATTATTTTTTTATTAGAAAGCTGACGCTTCCCGTGTGGACCCATTTCAATTTAGTCCAGTTCTGATAACGATATCCTTGATAAAACCATATAAGTCTTAAATTTGCATTAAGTACGTGCTCGACAAATAGATGAATAACTCAATAACTCAATATCACACCAACCGATTTCGATGATTATTGTTTTTAGTGTATAAAACATTTGTAAATTTGTAAATATGTATTAATTTGTTTTGGAATATCTTTTTTTTCTATTAGAAGTCGGTTTTTGTTAAAGCATGTCTATTTACAATAATTTTGGTATCCAGTGTGCGACTGCATGGTATTCAACACCTTCCGATCTCCTCCCGTGGGTATCGTAAAAGGCAACTAAGAGATGCAGCGAGAATAGGTGGCAGTATTTGTCTGAACATGACCTCAGCATGTCTGCCACTAAGCAGTTATGCATTACGATGAAGACGGTTTAAATGTGGGACACTACACAATCGGAACCTCATCCACATCTCTCCACATCGCTGTCCGAACGATCTTCCGATCTGGTGATAAGTGACTCCCGGCTTCCATAGAGAATTTAAACTGAATCCCGTACTCTCTGAGAGATGTGGATGAGGTTCCAATTGTGTGGTGTCCCACACTTTAAAGCGCATTTTTTTTATTTTTTTTTATTGCCTTTGTAGGCAGACGAGGCTTTAAGAAAATTACCATCACAATACACCATCACCTACTAACTCAACAAGCTAATAATGCCAGCTTCATTTACTCTCATTAACTCTTGAATTTAAAAGGCTATGTATAAGAAGTTACTTCAATGCCTTAAAGACAAGGACTTCACGTATCCAGCAGTACATACAGTAAGATTGTATGGCGGGTAGCCATCACAGAACACAGGATATTTGACAGATGGCTGAATCTCGCTTACAACATTTTCAAGATAAGCTTGCATATATACAAGCTCCGAATAACAATTTCGAGAAAGCGGCACGACACGAGAACCCTTTCATCGTGGCCGCCGGTAACTACATTCCCGATCCTGCGGACCGAATGGAAAGCAGTCGACGTCGCCCAAAACACGTCATTTCGGATCCTCCCGATCCACTAACGGTGCTTTTAGGTACCTCAAACACCGGTCATTGTTTTCGTCGAGCCGCGTCAAAGGGCTTGACGAGTAAATTAACAGACACAGCCTACTAAGTTTCTCGCCGGATCTTCTCAATGCGTCGCATTTCCGATCCGGTGGTACATTCTGCGAAGCACGGCTCTTGCTAGGGTTCTTGTTAGCAACGTCGTCAGGTTTGAGCCCCATGAGATCACCTACTAGCTCGGCAAAATATAATAACCCCTCGAGGTTACTAGAAAAGGTAGGAAAAAAAAAACATTCGGACCGAGAGTCTACCAACCAATATGATCCGCTCGGTCCAAGATTTTCAATTCGTTTTAATCCCCAAAAGTGGTGTGTGTACATGGTCTGAACGTTTCCATGTAAAAGATCTTCGACCCTCCTGATAAAAATAGAATAAAACAGAAGCAGTGAGCCTCAAAAGTGCACGATTGTTTTTTTAAGCGTTCCCCATTAATCCCGAGCTAGGTTTCACTTGATGTTTTAAAGTATTGAGGTGTGAAGGCACGCATCGACAGATGTGTCGGACTCACGGTCGACGGAGCGAAACGTCTTCACAATTATCCCACAGAGGCTACGGTGTATCGGAACTAATCGCCGAGCCACATCTATCGGGCCGGAACGCGATGACTGCGCGATTCGGCCGCGATGCCAGCGTCGTCGCACATCCTGAGATATCAGCTACGAATGAAAATTATTTCTGTTTTAATTAGAATTCGACCAGGTCTTTGCGGCTTATGTAAGTTTTGGTAACGGTAAACTATCTCTTTCGAAGGTCAACATACCTGACGTATTGTATTTTCGAAAAATAATACAGTTTGTTAATAAAGCCAGTGATGATGATAACAAAAGCTCAATCAAAAATGTAACATCAATAAAACTCAGCTGATCTCGCTGTTCACGGTTCAATGGAATGCGAGGGTCATCGAACTTCGTTATTCATTGCCGCCAATTGATAATTGATATTTTGTTGTCTATATTAAGAATATTTAAGAAACAGTCCTCTCCTACTCCCTATAATATTTATTTAAAATCTGTCACACTGAATAAAATATAACATATTAGATTATCTTAAATCTACATTACGAAAGGTCAAAAATATTGTTAATAAATAATAAAATGCATTATATTATTAACGAAACATAATTTAAAAAAACTGCTAATTTAGAAAAAGAAAAATCCGTTTTTGTATATTAATATGTCATCAAAGTAAGCCTTTTTATTAGTAAGTTATAAGTTTTGTTCATATTTAAACAATCTGTTAAGCATTGTTTTTTATTAGTATTAGGGCGTCGTCTTGAGAACTCACACTGGTCAGTAATACGGTACTTATTACCTAACCTAACGTCAACGTCAAGTAGACATCTGTCTACAGAATAAACGAAGAATGAACCTTATTGTCATCAACCACGCGAGTAAACGGTGATTTTTATAAGAGAATTTCAATAAAAGTATTATATTATAGTATCTGCAAAATGTTCAAATTCATTTTACGAGTAAAAAGGATCGCTACTGGTAGCTCGTACTGCGAAATCGCCTTTAAGCACCCAGTGACATTTTTAGAAACACTATATGCAAATTACACCTTACAACTCTGCAATAGGGGCTCTATTTCGTCGCCATCATTCTTGACTCTCTTTTAACTTTCGAGACGCAGCATTTTGATTCCTACCACATAGAACTAAGAATCGTTTTTCCTGGTCATCGTTTAGCTGTTACATTTTATGCATTTATAGTCTTTATTTTAATTGTAGTAAGGTTTATTCTTTAGGTAAGATCGAAGGACTTTGAGTGTTGGTGTGCGTGTCGCGAGTCGAATCGTCTTCCGGTGCTGGACGTGATTTCTTGAAGAAAGTTGAATCAATGGAACGCAGTGGACATTGGCCCTTGATTGTATTGGGATCGGGCCACGAAAAAACCGTTAAATCGGACATATTATAATGAAAAAAACAACTTTCTTAATTTCAATATTATTAACCTACCTTGAGACACGGCTTTGTCACAACTGGTTTGAATAACAGCCATCGATTACGCTGCTGCCCATCATAGCATTTCCCTAAGCCTTTTACGTAGCCCGCGAATACATATTGGATGGTGTTATTCAAGGTATATTTATAATTTTTAAATATTATTACGTATATGATGAGATTCTAATTGGATTTTATAAATTATGCATAATGATATTCCTATGAGATTCAAATTAAATTGATGATTTTTAATCTGGATGCAATTCCCGATGCTTAAAGCGCCGTAAAGAGTCGGTACTTCATGAATATTCATAGACCCTCAACGTTTAATCTTACTACCGATATGTGCTATGTGCCTACGTGCATTTACCTAATTTATATTAAATAAGGGTATATGAAGGTTTGTTGGTTTTCAATAATAAAACCTGCTCCCTTTTGCGGAGCCCAAAGCGCAAATAGCTTTCAAGGTTACTCCGACACGCAACGGCATGATAAAATGTGATAAAATGAAGAAATTATAGTGTGTAAGTATATGTGTGGGAATATGTCTAAAAATTTTACTTGAGTAAATTACTACTAACGAAGAAAATCAATGAGGTGCTGAATTATACTTTGGTACCGAATGTTAAAAATAATTGATTTTCTTAGGAAATTTTCAATCCATCTTAATCTTTTATAAGTCAGTTGATAACATGACGAATGACTGGTTGTGTTGTTTAAAACAATAGCTAATATTACAAATTTATTTGCAATTCTTCTAGTGATAGAACCTCTTGTGAGTCCGCACGGGTAGGTACCACCGCCCCGTCTATTTCTACCGTGAAGCAGTAATGCTCAGTATGCAGTATGCTCGTTCACACATCTAAGTAATAAAAAAATAAATAAGGAACTTCATTCCCAAAAACTACTGTCTCCAAAAACAAACCTCATTTTTAATAGCGGCTCAGTTTCAAGTGTCATAAGTTATTAATTGTATAGTATAAGTTTAGATTAACCCGTTTTTTATAAAAATATGGCAATAATAAAATCATATTTAAAGCCAAACCACTGTTTTAGTGGCCACCGCTTGTTAGTCTACTGTGTTAGAGAGGCGTGAACAAAACTCATTTACCGTTTTGAAACAAAAATTGATTCATAATGACTCTGTTATTAATATTGTACTACATTTCCTGTCGACCAGAATTGTGTTAGTTTTTAAATTGAATTAATATTATTTAAAAGTACAACATATTTGAATGTACATACGTCAACTTAATTTCTTAAGCATTTCTTAAAGGAATCAAAAATTACAACAATCAATTTAAATGTTAACGCGAATTGAATATCTTTCTATGCTTCTTTTTCCTATATTGTTGTTCTACTTGCTGTGTGGTATCCTATAATAATACCATATACCAATATTATCTTTATACAACATGAAATATATGCAATAGACAGTCTATATGCGCAATTTTATGATCGTCATTTTTCTAGTCGAAATGATTTAATGAAAAATGCAGCTTGGCTGTGCGTAAAATTACTTACCACTTACCATCAAGTGGTTCTTATGCCTACCCACAATTGGCGTTAAAAAGTACATGTGATAAGCTTTAACATTATCGTATTTTGGACAGCTCCTTGCCTAATCCCATATCAAGATACGTTCTAACAAAACTCCTGTAGAAACTAAACAAGACATTGAAATCACATGTCTTTGTTTTTTTAAGAGTTGCGCGATCAGACCTAAATAGTTTGTACATCATTTATTAATACCTAATTATATTAACTAGAGGACCCGCAGTAGTCGAAATTCGACTATAATTAATTGGAATTGTAAGTTTGTACACTATTATGATTGTTTTTTATACTTCTATAATCACAAATTTCGCCAAGACTACACTATAAAAAAATATTAATAAAGGCAAACAATATTTAATCTATTCTCAATTTGGCCACAGACGTCAAGAACAAAAGTGTGACAATAAATAGTATGCATACGTGTGTGCGCCACATACATGGTATGTAGTGTGTGTAATGTTTTCTTTATTGATTTAATGTATCTTATATGCATTATTAAAAAAAAATATTAGCATTGTGCACTTCTTCTCTATATTCTCTATAAGTGTGAAAAATTTCATACTCCTCCGTCCGCGCAATTTTCGTAAAAAGGGATACAAAGTGTTTGCTTCACATATTAATATATAGATATATCATATAAGTCAAACACATTTAATTGACATTGAAAGAGGTTAAGAATTAGTATGTATTTCATTGTACTTGTTATCCCAAAAGTTGCGTTTTAGAGAAGGGATCTGAAGTACTCGATATTTTTATATTATTTAATATGAAATAAATTCGTTATTCAGATCACATCATTAAAAAAACTATTAATAAACAATAATAGTGAATATTTAAACACCTGCTTATTTTGTTAAAATAGACATGGCAACACCACAAAAAAAATGTGAATAAAAAGTTTCAAAATAACAGTCCCCCCTGCGTAGATATTGCGTCACTAGTGATTCAATTTTTAAAAGTGCGAAGTGCCAGTAACCTCTGGTACTTTAATTTCAATAGTGGGGTCGCCAGCTCAAGGTCACCGCCCGCGGGGAGACATTTTACGATCAGCTGATACTGCCGCTAACTTATTAAATATGGCTGCAGTTCTTTGTTTTTTTTTTTACGTCGCCGCCGAATGTAGGTTAGCCATTTTTGTTATTGTTTTTTTTTGTTGTCGTAGTTCATCTATTAAAAGTAACTTGACTTAAATGTCGTGATAAATACCCGGCAAAAAGACTGATTTTAAATCGAAACCTTGACCGCCTTTAAGGATTTTTTTATGACAAAAAAAAAACGTTTTCCATATCATTCATTTAGAATGTTGCACAATTCCAAAGTTAATTCAACACTTGCATCCACTTAGAATATAAATGATGAAACTAAAAGATTACAAATAATAAATCGAAATTTAAAAGTGGAACTTCATAACTACCAGTTGCATCCGAAGTTTGAGGCTGTATAAAAAGTAATAAAACCAACGGGCAGGAGCAGAGGGGGTCGGTCATCTCCCCCTTTTTATCTCCTCAAGTCAAGGGCGCGTGGGGCAGGTTCGGCCGGCCGCCGGCTATTGACATTCTGTTTTCAAATTTGCCCACTTTTTTTCTATTGTCCGTAACTTTTAATATTGCGCGGGTCGTTGACTCGGAGGCCACCGAATGAAGTTGCGTAATCGCTTTCGTGCCATTTTTCGAATTTCGAATATTCTTTCGATTCGAATTGCTATTAACATTTTTCACGGTTTTTCACAGAAATGTTGCATTCATCTGAAATCTTACAATTCGATTTTTAAGTAATATCGTTGAAAAAAAAAGATTTACTGTTTTTCTTTTAATGATTATCTATACTAATATATAAATCTACAGTGATTTTTACGGATGTTCCGTTGTAACTACTGAACCGTGCATCCGATTGACTTGAAACTTGGGATCCATGTAGAAAATACATGTACTTAATGGATAGGCTAATATTTATATGAGTGTTGGACTCCCTACACCAGTTGCGGGGGTGTTGAGAATCTTTGTGGCGGTGAGAAATAATAATGTTAATTTTAAATGCCCAGCGAAGCGGACGGGTACAGCTAGTAATCTATAATTTTAAGAATTTATGATATAAAAATATGTATTTTGGTATTAGTTATAATGATGATAAGACTATGTAGTTTTTACTAGAACGAAGGAAAAAATGTGAAACAAAGTCGGATAGATCTAGTTAGAAATAAATAAATATAAATATCTGTTTGTCTGTACAGAATGTTTGAATACAGAATGAATGAGTAAATGAAGTAGCACAAAATATCATTCCTAAAGATCTAGAAATAAATTAGCTTTACATTTAATTATAACTGCTATTAGGCTCAAGTATTAACTGCCAGACCTCAAGATACTGTCAGTTCAGTTTCTGCCTCAAATAAAACATGAAAGTGAAGAAATATTTTCATAGAAAACAAATGGTGGTTAGCACAATATTCAAATGTCGTCGAATAGCACCTTACTCTTCCGTGACCACGAAAACTGTAAAGTATTTGAAATGTCGGAAATAATTTAATTAAAATCGTAAAAGAAGGTTTAATTATCGCTGCGACGCACAAAAACCTTTCAATCGAATTCAAAGAGTTTAAAATTTATAGTAATTTTTTTAACCCTATGCTGATAGCCTTGAGAGGCTATTTCAGCTTCACACTAACGTGTGTAGGTGAGCTCACGGGGCTCAAACCGGAGTGTTGCTAACACTGACCCTAGCAAGAGCAGTGCTTCACAGAATCTACCACCGGATCGGAAACGCGACCCACTGAGAAGATCCAGCGAGAAACTCAGTGGGCTGTGTCTATGGGTTAGTTTAATAGGTTAGTTAAGACATTTTCAAAATAAGCTTGTATATATACAAGTTCCGAAATACAACATTCACGAGCAATATCAGCCGGGCGTTGGAAGATCTTTTTTTTTTTCATTGCTTTTGTAGGCAGACGAGCATACGGCCCACCTGATGGTGAGTGGTTACCGTCGCCCATGGACTTCAGCAATGCCAGGGGCAGAGCCAAGCCGCTGCCTACCAATTATCCCTTCCCAAACTACTTCCCAAACTTTTACCCATACAGATACCTAGTAGTATGACTTAATTACGTAAGATCTTCTACTATATACATTTAATCAACAGTGTCGATTTGTCTATCAGTATGTTCATTGGACGTTCGATCCGTGTCGCTCCAGATGTACTCCGCGATATCTGTCGTCTTACACAACTTAATACCTCCAATACTATCGATGAATTACCATCTGCTACTGACTAGTGTCGGATAGCGGGCATTTTGTAGAACACCCGGTATTTGAGTGTTCGAATTTTATTTTTTTATTTTTTTATTTGACCTTTGACATCTTTGGATTGCATTTGCAAATTAATATTTATTTACCACTCATCAGAGTTTGTAACAAATAAGAATGGTACTAAAAAAATTAAAGCTTCTGCAATTAACAGCGCAATTGGCTATTGTCAAATAATAAATGCAGTACCGATCGTTGTGGCGAGACTTATGTAGGAGGCATATGCCGAACAGTGGACGTCTGTGGGCTGATAGATGGAAATAATAAATATTTTACAGAAGTTATCATACTGATGACTGCGTGACCCCATGCGAGTCCGCATGCATTGATACCTAATTTCCTATTTCTATTACAAACTAATCACAAGATCCAATTTATAGGGTAGACAGTCATTGTCCCGATGCAAATAGCATTTTGACCTTTCAAGGTAGGCGGCGACATTTAGAATAAAGGATGAATGAGTTTGCGTTACCACTTAGGATCCTTAACAGGAAAATCATGAACTCTTCCACACACCACCGTTTGCTATTAAAAACATAAATAACATGACATCCCTATTAATAGAAACACTCTGTTTTCTCTGTATTATTACTATTACTATTATCCAATAAAAGTACTTTCCAATTTGAACTCAATAATACGTAAACGGACTACAGTCAAACCCGGGTAAGTGAGAACTGGATAAGTGAGAAAACTCTATTAGTGAGAGTAATACCCAGGACCCGTCATTTAAAGCTCTCAAAACCTCTATTAGCGAGAAACAGAAACCTCTGTAAGAGAGAGTCGTTTTTCCCTCATGGACCTCCATAAGTGAGACTGCTACTTATCTATACCTCTATAAGCGACAGTCGAGCTTTATTTATTTATATAATTTAGGAGGAACAAATGAAAAAACAAATTACAAATTTAACATCTGCGATTTTATGACTCATTCTTAACTTTTGTGGAACTTCCTTCCATTATTTTTGAATTGTTTTCTCGTCAATATTGAACCTATTCTATTTCGTGGAACTAAATAACGTTGTTATTTTATCGCATTCTTTTCGAATGGACACGTGTACCTGTGTACCGTCCTGACTTACTCAGTTTATCGTTAATCAATTGCGAAGGAAAGTTCTGTTCTGTATCATGTCAAAACGGAAAATTAAAGTACTGTCATTAAGTGATTAAATTAAATTAAAATAGTGAATGCGTTTGAATCCGGAAAATCGCGTAATGAAACTCAGAGAGAGCATTAGCGCGAAACTCGGGTTAGTGAGAAACCTCTATAAGCGAGAATGAGATTGTGCTCCCTTGAACTCTCGCTTATCCAGGTTTGACTGTATTTTAATCTAATTCGAATTTAATAATTGTTTTCCAATAAGATTAGTATTCGAATCTTTCAAATTAGGATAGCCAAATTAAAAAACACCGAATAACAAAGCTAGCCTGTAACATATCGATACATTGACGTGCCCACAAAAACTCCGAAAATTGAGTGACAAGACCGCCTCGGACCACGATGTCGATAATCGATAGCGCACAAAGCACCCGCCGGCTCATCTCTATTGACAGGGCGGCCGGGCCGTGTGCTACGTGTGAATGTTATCGATAATATCGAGATTTTATATCGATAGCCAGCCCATCACGTGTATGTTAGGCGAGCCGTACATGGTATGGTTCCTTGGGCCTAAATAAAATTATAACAATCATAATTAAATAGGTACTTTTAACATTGTATTAGATTTCTCCGAAATACAATAACTGGGCATAAATATAAATAATTAAATACTAACTGCAACATATATTATTATAATATAGTAAATGGTAAATACATTATTAAAATTCATTTTAAAAATAAGATTGTCACATTACCACAATAATTCTTAATGAAAAATTGAAATTTTGTATTATATTCATTTCATAAATTTTTTACCCACACGTATGAATTCACATGAATGTATATAACTAATTTAGCAATCCAAAAATGTTGTTAGGTTTTTTTACTACTAAATATTATTTATATAAAACAAAACTAAATGCTCATCGTCGGGGAATCCATCACTTATTTATATGTTCGTAATGTTTACCGGGAAAGAAAAAAAAAAGAAAAACAACCATTTAATACTTTATTAATATTTTGACAGGAGAATCGGATCAGCCAGCTATTGGGTTTCCAAACAAACAACTAAAGGACGTGTTATGTGCGTGAACACTCTTAGGACGTGACGAATATTTTTGGCGGGAAATCCCCACAGTTGTCTATGCTTTACAATAGAGCAAATGGAATTTCCGGCTTCTCGGCGATTGTTGTCCGAATAACATACAGCAGTGTGTCGGAAAATCCCTTATTCTAATTCGTATAAAGATAGTAATCTTGTAGCTCATACTGACCTATGGAAATTTTCCTTTTAAAAATAATTATAGCACTTTTTGAAGTGAAAACTTCTTTAGCATCGTTGTGATTCGAAAGTCGATGAAACGAAAAAGCGATATTGAAAAGAGACAGACACATAAATTCATAAGATTTAATGTGGGAGAAAATGAGATAGGAAGTGTTTCTTATATTTGTAATTTTCTTTGTGCTCTGCTTCGTACCTAATATTCGTACTTAATACATTCTAAATAAATCTATGTAATATATACGATTAAAATGTAAAATAATTATCAAGCTTTGTATGACTATGATCATTACTAAAACCTACAGATAATTATCCTCTTCCCGAAATTTCACCTTCGTCTCATTATCTTGAAGCGAATTTTTTTAAGGTTTCATTTCTACCACGTCCGAATCATTAATTGCCCACATGTTTTTTTTATCTGTGCAGTTTTTGTACTGTATACCTAATTAGACTTTTTGGCGGGAACGCGAGGAGTGAAGCTGTATGATTTGTTTTATTTTGTAAATTAATCATCTTCATTTCATTTCGGTCCATATTATCATTTTTCATAAAAATAAGAATATAAATTAAAATAAGACATGACTTACCAGGTCTTAGTTAGGTCTTAGTTACCAGGTCACAAAATGACTTAAAAAAAATATGGGTAATTAAGGACAAAAATTCTAGAACTGAATTCCAAAATCGATTTTCGAATGTAAACATTATGGATGCCGCTACCACGAATGAGCAAGTCGATTCGTTGACCCCACTTTTGGCGGCGCAACGCGTGCCACAGAAACAGATGTGCCAGTCATGTCATAATCACAATGGCGGACAGAACACAAAGGCAAATCAAATCTACGAGATATCTGGATGGGATTACGTTACAAATTTTAACTACAATTATGTTACTGTTAACCCGGTGTAGTCGTGTAATGAACTTGAATTTGATCAAATTGTCGACGATAGATTACACGTTTTCGAAACGCTTCGAGTTCTATCGATGTTCTTTGACATGTAGTAAGCGTTCACGTCGGGCTCTCAATAATTGTCTATAGCTGCCATCTTTAAATAAAAAAAAAGCATTTTGCTAGAGGCTTCTAAAAAAAGGTTACATAGTTAAAAAGCATATCTTTAAAAATCACCCATGAACGTCTGCTAAATTTAGCATTTCAACTCAGATTCACTAGCAACGGGATTGAGATCATTCGGCCGCGAATCTATAAGTTCAAATTTATTCGACAACCCGTAAAATCGAAAAACGATAATGAGCTCTATGTCACAATTTCGTTTTTAGAAATCGGCCAGCAACCAAACGAAACTCATCGGTCAGTGGGCGTGTGTATTCTGTGAAAAAAAAAACATATCACTCCCACTTCAGTCCGTTGCACAACCGCAAACTTTATTCACGGTTCGCTGTGGAAACATCGACTTTACAGCCTTAGTGATAAAGGCGATTGTGTTTGAGTAGTAATGCAGTGGGCACACCACGCCTCGGGTCCGTCATTGGCAGAAATAAAAACAGCGATCACGCGTAACTGTCACGTCTAGCTGGACAGTGAAATCGTGAGGTTGGCGACAATGTGTCATATCACCAACGTAACTTGACCCCTCGGGTTTCATAAAGCTACGTGCGTACTATTTTCGAATGTTGTTGTTAAATATTTATATTCGATCCGCGTTAAAGGACATAGACAACATAGATGATAATTTCATTTAAAGGACAATGCCCAAAAGTGGGCCAACTTCATGACAAAACTATTTGTACTTGAAAAACTATGCCTTATTTTTTCATGTTGTTTAGTTTATGTATCAACATTTCTTTCACCCTGGCATTGTTTTACAAAAAAATAAATTACTTATTTGATAACATCCCAAAACTGAGTGCCATAGTTTTTAAATTCGCCAATAGACAAAGGGAAAATTAGCCCATACAGCCTGATAGTAAACTTATATGCTGACAAACGAAAGAGTTGTCTGTAACTTGAACAACAAATTAAAAAAATTGCTAATGGTTATAATTCACAGACTTTTTAGTTTATTGTTGTTCAATTCAATATTTATGTATTCAGGCTTCACTTTAGTAGTAAGCAAAAGCTTAAGGAGAGAGAGAGAGAGAATACACTTTATTGCACACCGAAACACAACTTACATGAAAAAAATAGTCAAAAAGCAGATACATTTGTACAATAGGCGATCTTATCATTAAAAGCGATCTCATCCCGACAGCCGTTTAATTTACAGAAACTCTGGAAAAGATAAAAATATAACAGGTATGTTGCGGTGTACATACATTAGGATATATTTAAAAAACTATTATAGTTAATTTGAATGTACAGCTTTCTAAACTATATCTAATTACGGAGGCAATTCGCGGTGGTTTTTGTCATACACGTAAAGTTACTGGCCAAATCCATGATGACGATTCTAAGTTTTAATGGAATTTGAACACTCTGTAGATAAGAAGTGACTAGCAAATCCAATAATTACTTAAATGCAGAGTTCATTTTGTACTGGTGTTTGGTCGTGTGCTGCAGTTTTGAGTTAGATACCTTGTGAAATGACAGTTGCAGCTTCGCTGAACAACTCGAACTATACTACAGGGTGTATCATTGAAAGTATTGGGCAACCAAAATAACTTTACGGTAAATTAAAAAACTGTCGCATATACGAATAGAGCTGCACCAATCCAAATAATTCCCAATAAATCATATTGTATACTGCGCGACAGTTTTCAGAGATGAAAACGGTGTTTAGTTATAAAATATCGTTTTTATGGAAAGCCGACGAACAAATTAAGCGGTAGGCAGCGGCTTGGCTCTGCCCCTGGCGTTGCTGAAGTCCATGGGCGACGGTAACCACTCACCATCAGGTGGGCCGTATGCTCGTCTGCATACAAGAAAAAAAAAACAGCAAAGGAATTACGGGAAGTGTGCATCATAAAAAAACTCAGCATCAAGTGTCAAGTATTTTCGGTTTGCACGGATAGGCGCGACCTGCCTGTTCGTGTATTGTACAAACAGAAATCATACGTTCCAGTATCAAAGGTAAGATACGAACCATTAGATGTCACTATAACACTAAATAACAAATGCAAATCTATTACTGGTAGTAGGACCTCTTGCGAGTCCGCGCGGGTGGGTACCACCACCCTGCCTATTTCTGCCGTGAAGCAGTAATGCGTTTCGGTTTGAAGGGTGGGGCAGCCGTTGTAACTATACTTGAGACCTTAGAACTTATATCTCAAGGTGGATGGCGCATTTACATTGTGGATGTCTATGGGCTGCAGTAACCACTTAACACCAGGTGGGCTGTGAGCTCGTCCTCCCGTCTAAGCAATAAAAAAAAAGCTGTCAAACAAAAAATACTCCAACCAAATCACAGCTTAATCGCGCGTTACTCAAATCTGAATACTGGAATTTCGATTACATGCTACAAAAATCGAAAACGATGCTTAGTAGGTCTCATGAACGAATCGGCTCGCGCATTGCGAGCGACAGTAGGACTGTACCCGCAAAAAGAAAAAAAAAATAGCATCGATCACGCTCACAAATTGCGAGGCGACCATCCGAGATGTAAATCGCTTATGGCTACCGTTATTCCGAAACATCGATTTTCAGATAATCGATTCGGTACAGTTGCGTACCGTTTACGCAGTCGACTGTCCCACGGTCAGACGACGAGACTCATCGAATTATAATTGTTTCACAAATATACCGCTACTACTTTATATTACATACCTACTTCCATTTTTTTTTATCTGACGTCAAAATATGCCCCTCATTTCCAAAGGTAACCACTAAAGATGCTGTTACCGGATTTGTTTGATACCGTTATAATAAGGAGGGTTTTCGGGTTTTTATAAAATCATACGTTTTATGTTCAGTACTAATCGTCACTAGAATCTAGCCCAAATAATTCTGAATCTGAATTCTTCTCCTTCAACCCGTGTCCATCCGATACTGTGCCTAGGTCTTTTTAATTGCACTCCTATCTTTTCGGTCTTTTGCCTTTACGTCCGAATATGAAGTTGAAATTCCCACTAAAGCAATCAGCTTCAAAAGGTATCTACTTGCACTAACAGAAAAAAACATTGTTCAGAACCATACTACCTCACAGCTGTACCCGACAACCGATAAAATGTTGCTTTCGCTCTTTCGATGAACAAATATTCACGGTCATGAAAATGGTCAAAATTATTTTATTTATTATTTATTTATTTATGTACACACAGAAAAGAAGACATAGTACAGAGTAATAGGAAAATTATGTACAAAGGCACTGCTTATTTCTTTAAGAAATCTCTTCCAGCAGACCTGCGAGAGGATTATGAGAATAATAATTAAAAATGATGAGTGTGTGTAGAACAGCTAAAATAACAAATACAACATGAGAATTATAGTAATGCACATACACATAGCAAATATTATTAAACTTGAATACAAAATATTATAAGTAACACAGAATGAAATTATTGCATTTCTTCTAATTAAATTCGCCTCAAAAGCCAGTTTTCACGATACGACACGAACCCGTGACGAACAATCGTTTCATTGTAAAATTAATCGTTGAGTCGCGTCGAAAATCGCTACTGTGACACAATTCGTTTATTGCATATCAACTACTTAATATTACTGTTGTGAAACTATTTTTTTTAGAAATCTAGACTAAGTCTGGCTGCAAGGTTCTCACCATTATAAGTCAGAGTTTGAAATTGAAATAATACACATAACATATCGGTTCTGCTAATCACTTAATTTCAAGTAGGCCGTGGGCTTATTCACCATGGAGTACATTTAAAATAATTTAGGCGTTCATCACTTTGTGAATATTCGCCGCTGTCAATTAAAATCTATATTAAGTGTTTTCAAGGACTTTAGGATTGCTAAGAATTTGAGCCTTTTCACGGAAATTGTTCGAATCAGACACCAATTATACAGGGTGGTGCGATCTGGTACTAGTGTGTAATGCAAAGACCAAATACAGGGTGTGTGTTATTGTAGGACTTGTCATGACATAACTACAAGTAATTTTTTTTTTATCACCTTTCACTTTTCTTTGTGTCGCCAGTAGTTATTTGGCATAACATTAATATCTGTTATAGTTATACATATTTACAATAAAAAATTATTACATTGTAAATTTGTTAAATATTATATTATATATATACCGAATTGTTGCCGTTGACTGATTTATAAGGTAATGTCTGCCACGAATCTACCTATTTATTTGGTTTTCGACCTCACGCCTCAAACGCCTTGACGGAATTGCCTCTGAGTTATTTATCTGCTGTCTGTGTACCTGTCATCAGAGAAATGTAAATCGAGATCAATAGTGTGACATGTCACTTAACATCACCGAACTCGTCGGAGAGTTTGACGAGCAACTTAACACATAATACACAGCCCGCTGAGTTTCTCGCCGATTTTTTATTGCTGAAATGGGTAGACGATCTCACCGCCCTCTTGATCTTAAGTGCTTAACAGAAACCATAGATATCAACAACCATAACAAGCTTTACCACTCGTAGACGCCCTACCGTCAGCTCTCAGATCTTCTCAGTGGGTCACGATTTCGATCCAGCGAAGCACTGTTCTTCTGGGCCAGCTGTGAGCAAATTCTCTCAGGTCTTGGCTGTGTCAGTTCCTTCGTCAGAATAGCCCATCAAGCCCACTGAGAGATAGGTAGACAAAATAAAAAAATTAGATGACATCATCTTTCGTCTTACCATCTGCAGAGATGGGTAGTGTCAATCAAATACCACGCCAGGTAGCTAGATAAATATCGCCTACAACTTAAAAAGTATAACTTGAAACAAAAATTGACACCGGAAAGAGCCTATAATTAAGACAATTTCGGAGAAAAAAAAACTCGTCTTTCTAATTGCCATACCTATTACCATAAAATCGAAAAAAGAATACGATGGTCTTACAAAACAATTTCCCCATCCTCAAAAAATTCCGTGCTCAAACAAAAAGCTAATAATACTCCTCATATTGTTTCTACGCATATGCTCAGGTACGTGGACCGTCTATGTTTTGTTACAGGTAATAAAATTTGCCTACACGACGCTGTCGGTGTCGTCACCTCAAACGAGATATTTAGGACATTTTACTAGCCAAAATCTCAATGTGAGTCGTATTGTCTTTCGAACAAAAACATCGGTCGCTAACAATCTGCGCGGACAAAACCCTACCTCAAAACTACGTTTCAAATATTAAAAGATTATATACATGAGTGTGTGCGTGTGAAATAACAATGCAAATACATCCTTTGTAATGATAACTTGTATAGTTTTTGTTTCGTTCGAAAGTTGGTATGTGAGAACTGTTTTCATAAAATGCCACATGCATTTCTTGTGTGCTTTCAAGTTTTATTTTCCCTACCTCTACCTCTACCTTATCGTTAGTAAGCTAAAGAGCCATTCTAACTATAAGGCTCAACCTGAGAGGAATTGCTGACTGAGAAGTGCCTGCGAGGAACTTTTTTATAATAATATGATTGAAGAATTACTGGTGGCCCTGGGGCCTTTCCAGTTTCACCAGGGCAGGTGGACGAGAAACTCAGTGGGTTATGTCTGTAGGAGTATTTTCAGCAAACTTGCAAGAGAAGGACTTATTGACTCCACCATCCAGTCAATTTGCATCTTGTCCGACGTGCCACCTAATCGAGGCTGCACGTCGAATTCTTCAAACTCATCGAATAAACATGAGATTGGTTTAAACTGTAATAGATAAGTTGACCTATTTAGAATCATAGTAACATTTTGTAATTCATACGATCCATTAACGGTGCTTTTAGGCACCATAAGCACCGGTCACCGTCCTCGTCGAATCCGTCGCTTACGACAAAGGGCTCGACAAGTGAATTAACCCATAGACACAGCCCACTGAGTTTCTCGCCTGATCTTCTCAGTGGGTCGCGTTTCCGATCCGGGGGTAGATTCTGTGAAGCACTGCTCTTGCTAGGGTCAGTGTTAGCAACACTCCAGCTTGAGCCCCGTGAGCTCACCTACACATGTTAGGGTAAAGCTGAAATAGCCTGTCATTCATACTTTTTGATTGCAAGTCTTCCTTCATTTACAGTTTACGGCAATATTTACTATTGTCATCATAAACACAGCTCTAATCGCGATTCATTCTTAAGCGTTCAAATTTACCATAATGTTCTGAAAATATGTACATATCACGTTGAGATAATTGAGACGGTGAACTTCATAGTGAACTTCTTAGAAAACCTATCGATTACCAGCTTCGGTAACGTGCAAAACCTCGCAGACTAACTTCTCAGGACTCGATCGAAATAAAACTATGCGTCTTACTCTGAATTCACATTCTTCTCATTCCTTCGCATTAACGATTCAAAAGTTAGTTCATTGTCAAAAACAAAACGGTGATAACCCTTAAAACCAAGCATAGCCCTGCGTGATAAAGACGTTTTTAAAGAAATCGATGTTTTTATTGAGTCTGCCCCAGTTTTTGGAGCATGTGCGATAAAATTAATCGGACCATTTTCATTAGGGAATGAGTTTCCACTAAAAACGTGCTTCGGCACGTTATAAAAGACTCAATAAAGCCGTATTTCAAGTTAATTGTAGGGTTGAACTGTTAATTTCTAGTTAGCGTTAAAAGAAGGAATACATTTATCGAATTTCCTAATTTTATTTGTTAACATTCTGTCAAGAACATATCAAAAGAATAAACACAATTGATTAATACAAAAACGTTGTGTTTTTTTTATGATGAAGTGATAATTGTTGGTCCTTTCCAGTTTCACCAGGACAGGTGGGTGAGCCTCAGAATACATTCTGAGGGGCGAGCACGGGCTTAGCCAGGAGGGATGGAATTTGCCAACAGTTACCTACCCGAGCGCCTCCGAAGGAGACCAGTTAACATGACGTGATTGTTAATAAATATTTATTATTATTATTATCTATTACCAGATCAGAATCGCTACCCGAGGAACTCTTCCGGCTAGTATATGGATTAGACTTCATTTAAAAAATATCTTAATTTTGTATGTATTTTAACTAATAATTTAGGAAACGTTTCCATAAAATCAATTGCTGCAGAATAGACGACGAACTTGAACTCTTTTTTTGATATTCATTCTTCGTATTTAAAGATCGAATTCGTTTATACCTGATCTGATACTTTATACCTACTTATTTTTCCACTATCCAGAAGCTCACCTAGTTTGATGTGGCAACCAAAATCCATGGTTCGAAATCTTCCTACAAATCGGAATGCATGCTAAAATTTTCGATTCGATTTTTATACATTAATACTTTCTTCCAACGGGATTTGAACCCCGGCCTAGTCGCATGATAATAAGAATACTCGGTGTCTTATCCGTTAGGCCGCCACACAAACACAAAACAATTCATAATAAAAATTTCGGTTCATAATCATTGTTCACCGAATATACTAGCGACCCGCCCTCGCTTCGCTTCGGAAACATTAAATTTTATTATTGATAGCAGAGTCCCGCGATGGTACCCGCGGTTATTGTCGTATCGCGGGTGACACCGCGGGGCAAAGCACATTAGAAACCTCAAAAATAACAGTATTTCTCCACTATTTAATGGATGTTATTATATACATAAAAACCTTCCTCTTCAATCACTCTATCTATTAAAAAAAAAGCGCATCAAAATCCGTTGCGTAGTTTTAAAGATTTAAGCATAAATAGGAGGATATAGGGACAGAGAAAGCGACTTTGTTTTATACTATGTAGTGATAAGTTTATTGTAATATAGCAGTATTTCGTTGTGTTAATAACAAAAAATATAAACATAGTCAATTAATCTAAGCGCAGCGCCCGAAAGTTATTAGTCAAAGGAGGGTTAAACAGTGGTTAAGCGTATAGTTTTGATGGGTCATTGTTACTCATGTTGAAAAGCGTCAAGGTTTTTGTAGAAAGATTAATGCGATGATTGATGTATGTTTTCTACAGAGGAGAATAGTATGAGCAAAAATGAAATAAGCTATAAGTTTTCCACGTCTTTTAAACATATATTCTTGAACGTACATCTTGCGTATTTTTGCCGGGAAGAACTAATTCCTTCCGGTCTGAAGGGTGGAACAACCTTGATACTATTGAATTAAGACTTAGAACTCAAGTCTCAAGGATTGTGGCGGCATTTGTGTTGTTAATGTCTATGAGCTTCTTTAACCACTTAACACAAAATGAGCTCAAACACCAATATAGACAAAAAATAATAAAGGCCGTTGTTTAAGAAAAATTACAAGAGCATATTTTCCCTATATCTTTGCTACGCGCAGACTGGTAGGTGAGGTCACGGGTTCAATCTGAGAGAATTTGCTAACACTAGTCCTAGCAAAAGCTGTGCTTGGCTGAATCTATCACCGAATTGGAAACACAACCCACTGAGAAGATCCGGCGAGAAACTCAGTAAGGCCAGCCATCGGTCTTCAAAAGGGCCCATTCAATTACTTCACTAAACGCAGATAAAATACAAGAAAACCGCTGACCCAATAACGTTCCTATAGAAATCGCGTGTTACGAAGCACCATTACCACACGACCTCAACATACGACCCCAAAATCGCTTACTATCGGAAAAATGCTAATGCACGATCTTATCTGAAACTTAACGCGTGAGCCGGACCACGCACTTGACTAAATGTAACCCTTGAGCTATCTGATAACCCACCTTCAGGTCGACCAGCATAATCGGGACCGGCAACCCTTAAACGCCTATTAAATCTTCGTGCATTTAACGACGTTTCGCGGTTCCTTTTACGTTTGCTACCCCGCATGCGACGTTTGAAATATGTGTAGTGACGTCACGTTTATGTCAGCCAATCCATTAATACGCTTATCTTGACTTCCGAATCCGTAGTTCAAAGTAAGGTTTAAAATGTGTGTCGCTTTATTGGCTAGAGACATGACATGGCGTTTTCTTGTTACCAAATAACAAGCTTGTCGCCAATATTTTAGGACCCTACGTTTGAAATCGACACACATAAACGCATACATTATCGTTGTCTGTTTAAACGTGCGAAATTTAAGGTTAATTAAGCTTAAAACGATGAGACCAAACAGTTATAACAAGGATAGTCTCTACCCTTATAACTTCAAAGGTCATTATTAAAGTATGTAGTTTCTGTGTGTGATATTTCCTAATTAAGTATGTAAGTAGTACCATTTGTGGCTTTTTTTTTCATTTCGGCTTTACGAACCCTGTGAGTTTCTGGATGGATCTTGTAAGGCTGGATTATGTTACTGATCCGGTTATAAATTCAGAGAAGCGTTTACCTTTCTAGGGTCTGCCCTAGAATCTGTGCTAGCAATTTCTTTCAGCCCCTTGAGCTTGTCTGCCAACTAAGGCGAACCCAGAACAGGTCTAGACTACTAGCAGATATGTAGAAAAATATTAAAAAACCTACCAACCGTATCAAATTAAAAAAGGACATTAGAAGATCTTTCGAGAACACGCTTAATCAATTTTTGTGTACATAATTAATTTTCCTCTTCATCGGTGTTACATGTTAAAAATTCCACAAAACAAATCATCCTATACAAAAAGTACTAGAACTCGTGTCCCTTCCGAATGTTTGACAAAGAGCACACATACACAAAAATTAGTCTCGCTCGTTCAGACACATTACTCACATACCTAAGCATACAAATCATAATTCCGAGGAAACATTCGAAAACGGCTCGCAACTATCCCACACTTAATTCTTACCTGGACATCCTAAACATAGACAACGAACAAAACAATACGCATATGTTGTAAATGCTCATAACAATGAGTAACAACTGGCGATGCCTTCTCTTATCATTTCCAAGAACATTTATTTTAGGAACTGTAAAAGCAGGTAGTTATTGTGTTATCCTTATTAAAACTCGGTAGGTTTTTTTTTCAATAATAAGTAAGCTTTTTATTTTTAACGAATCTGTGTAACAAAATTCATAAACTTTTTTTTTCTTACTTAAGCTGAAGCCTTGAGAGGCTATTTCAGCGTAATCTTAACTAATAGGTGAGCTCACGGGGCTCAAACCGGAGTGATGCTAACACTGGCCCTAGCAAGCAAGAGCAGTGCTTCGTAGAATCTACCACCGGATCAGAAACGAGAAACTCAGTGGGCTAGCATCAACTGTAAACTTAAATTACTTGGATTTATTTATTATGGTTACAATTTTTACTGGTGGTAGGACCTCTTGTGAATCCGCCCGGGTAGGTACCACCACCCTGCCTATTTCTGCCGTGAAGAAGAAATGCGTTTCGGTTTGAAGGATGAGGCAGCCGTTGTAACTATACTTGAGATCTTAGAACTTATATCTCAAGGTGGGTGGCGCATTTACGTTGTGGATGTCTATGGGCCCTAGTAACCACTTAACACCAGGTGGGCTGTAAACTCATCCACCCACCTCAGCAATAAAAAAAAATTGAATTGAAGCAACCGAGAACTCAAACTCATATCTCGACGTCGATATACAAGTTGCGATTTTCATAGGTTCATAGATTCTGGCTGAGCCCTTGCTCGCCCACCTGTCCTTGTGAAACTGGAAAGGCCTCTGGGTCACCAGTAAACCATCAATCATAAAAAAGGTTAGGTAAAGGACGTGCTAATACTATGTATAAACTAGATAATGGTTATAAGTCAACAAACAAAACAAGAACACATCGACATCGACTTTATCAAAACTAAAATAATAAGTGTTAAATTAAAAACAACTCTAATTACTCACGGAAGTTTCCGTTCATTTCCGTAAATCCTTAAAAATGAGGTAGAAATAACCATAAATGAAAGACCCTAGAATACCGAAACACAATTTGATCCGCAGAGGTCTTTCATAATTAGACGCTCTGTTAAACGAATACGTCCACAATAATTAAGCCCTAGTCGGTTATGCCATGTAAAACGCCTCGGAGATCATCAGGTATTGGTTGGCAAGACTCAGCAGTCCACTTATAAAGACACGTGTGCATTACGTCTAATGTTGCTATGCACAGGTCATTTACATTGGCTTATTCGCGTACCATCGTAAGCGCAGAACGTAAAAAAACCACGTGTCCGTAACTTGCACGGTGAATATCGTGTGAATGAGGCTTAAACGCGGCACGGCAGATATCTAATGTCTGCTATGTGGTTGCTATACAACAAGGATCTACAAAAAATTGAAATGTGGATACGTTTCTTAATAGCCATAGATATATTATTGGTCTACTAAATTCTACTAAATAAATAAAAAATGAAGATCGGACAAGATGAGATATAAATGATAGTGCTAATAATAGTAATAATAATAACTGGGGAGAAGTACCTCACGACTACCTGGTTCCAAGCTGGGAATTCCTGTACTATGCAAATGAGAGGATGATATGCATACTTCTCATCCATATACAGATATTAAAGTTAAGTCAAAGAGAAAATTAATCTGTTAATCACACGTATATTTAATCCATGTGGAAATTGAACCCATAACTCTTGGGAAGTCCAACAATTGGGAGCCCTAACTCTTGCACAATTGACTTAAACGAAATGTATCTATATTCAAGAGCTGAACAATATAAACGGTATCTAACGCAGTCGTTAAATGTCATGGAAATATGTATAATACATTGTGTGTGCCTAATTACAAAGCAGGAGAAATGCTGTGGAAAAAGTTAATTGACGCCTATTTTCAGCGGCGATCCTGTATGACTTTGATGATGAATTAGATCCCACGACCTCTTCATCTCAAAACTGAACAACGGTGTGCTGCTAGATTTTTAAAATCAAATGTTAAACGAATTCTAGCAATACTATTAAAACAACCACATCCAAAATTTCATACATCCATGTCCGAAACATGTGTACAATATTCGGGAACACACAGCCAAAGTTAATTCGGTAACCGGCAGGGAAACATTGAAAATTTGGCTGCTTATCAGGGGAACGGTTTAACTTTTATTTTTGGCGCCGGCGGCCGCCTCGTATGCTCACGAACCGGGGTGTAGTATTACGAAGTATCCAGAAAAGACTGATGCGATTTATTTCAATTGAAATATGATTTTATTGATAATATTTCTATACGAATGGATGGAAATCGTCCGTGTTATTTTGTGTTTCGAAAAATGTTAAGCGACCAAACCAAACGTATTTACGTTGTAATGTCTACTGGTTTTGTAACATCTTGACACGGTTGATCGTTAAGTTAATCTGATCAAATGACCTAATAATGTTCCATTTATAGTTTGAATCCAATTTAACTTTTATCACGGTAATAGGTAATAGCTACCATAGCGTGCTAAAAACGAGAACACTTGAATTTATTTATTTAATTTTTATTTTTTTTTACGCAAAATAGAACCGGCCAGTTCTAAATGATTCACAATTCAAATTGCATAGCACGCGAGCCAGTATTTACGGGTTGTATTTCGGCCGTATGTTCTCACACGTCCGCCGATACACATCTGATTCATTACCGCGCTCTGCGCCCGCGATCTAGGTACATTGTCTACGATACTACCATAAACAACGTGACCAAATGTTTTATGTGCCTCGGGACTGTCCAGGTACTAGTAATATACGGGGGCGTTCTATTTTAAACGGTAACTTTTTAATGGCAATCTATATATTAATACGTGAAGCAAAAACTTTGTATCCTTTTTTAAGAAAATTGCGCGGACGGAGGGGTATGAAATTTTCCACACTTATAGAGAATATAGAGAAGAAGTGCACAATGCTAATTTTTTTTTTAAATAATGCGTAAAAGATACATTAAATCAATATCACTACATACCATGTATTTGACGCACACACGCATGCATACTATTTATTGTCAAACTTTTGTTCTTGACGACTTGTCAAATTGAGAATAGAATATGGTTCGTCTTTGTTAATATTTTTTATAGTGTAGTCTTGGCAAAATTTGTGATTATAGAAGTATAAAATACAATCATAATAGTGTACAAACTTACAATTCCAATTAATTATAGTCGAATTTCGACTACTGCGGGACCTCTAGTAATAATAAATTGATAGATAAAAGAATAAACAAAAGCATGAAAATGCGATGTCACATGTAGAAAAACTTTTTGATCTGTTAAATTTTTCTCGAATAATTCAATTGAAATCCTACAAAAAGTTTCGTATTAAATTTAAAATTTTAGGCTATTCTCGGATAGGCAAAAAAAATTTTTTTTCTGGAACTATCGTACATAAAAGTCTTCCTGTTATTCCTTTTTATTGTTCTCAATTTTCACTATTGATATTCAATCGAAAAGTCTAAAAGTAATACAATTAAAGAATACATATATTTGGAAACTAAAGAAAAACGGGCTTCATTTGTTTCTGTACTACGATATATTCCGCGAACATTGCGCCGTGTCATTGCTTTTGATGACAGTTTCTCGCCGGATCTTCTCAGTGGGTCGCGTTTCCGATCCGGTGGTAGATTCTGCGAAGCACTGCTAGGGTCAGTGTTAGCATCACTCCGGTTTGAGCCCCGTGAGCTCACCTAATAGTTAAGGTTACGCTGAAATAGCCTCTCAAGGCTATCAACATAGGAAGGAAAAAAAATTGCGTTGACCCACAAAGTTTCTGGCCGGATCTTCTTAGTGAATCGCGATTCCGATCCGGTGGTAGATTCTGCGAAGCACTGCTCCTGCTGGGGTCAATGTCAGCAAACTCACTCAGGTTGAGCGCCGTCAGCTCACCTACCAGGCAAAGCATATCTGTCATCACCCTTAGACTACCAATCGAAGGAGAAAAAAGATGATCGCGTCTTCGTTATTCATCTTGACAGTATCTAAACCAGAGTTCACCCCTACGAGATGGAATAGATACTAGATTTTTTTAATTGCTTATATGGATGGACGAGCTCACATCCCACCTGGTGTTAAGTGGTTACTGGAGCCCATAGACATCTACGACGTAAATGCGCCACCCACCTTGAGATATAAGTTCTAAGGTCTTAAGTATAGTTACAACGGCTGCCCCACCCTTCAAACCGAAACTCATTACTGCTTCACGGCAGAAATAGGCGGGGTGGTGGTAGCCACCCGCGCGGACTCACAAGAGGTCCTACCACCAGTACAATAGATAGAATTACTCCGTTAATTCACTGTGCGTTTTCGCTTCTGCCACGCACCTTCCGTTACTGAAATGAAGTGTACTCCTTTGTTTTTTTCTTTCCCAAGAGGAAATTTCGTTTAAATTGACATTACTGATATCGCCTATCGATAATGTACGGTTACTTTAGCAAGAGTAAAGAGTAAGCTGCCCTTTATTAATGAAACAAGTTGATTACAATTTAACTCAGTATATTCACCAGTGTCTGCCGTGTCGGGTGGGCTATGTACGACTGACCAAATGCATGCGATGCACAAAACTGCATACGCTGCTAAACTGTGTCCCTACAATGATTCAGGTGAGTGAAAACTAAGCCCCTAGCATTGAAAACGTGACAATCATTGTTCACAATCAGTAAATGATGAATTGAAGGCTTGGATCGAACTATTGAAATGTGGCCACATTGGACGTCCCACGGATACAGAACCCGTTAAGGGCCGTCTACACGATACATCCGTATGTGCCTATACGTAAGTCGTGACTCGATTATTCACATGCATAATCTTAATTGTGCGTTAAGTTTTTTATTAGCTTAGATGGATAGATTAGCTCACGGTATGCTTGGGGGAGCACCGTAATATGGTAGCACGTAAATTTGTGTAGGAAATCGCAGTTTTACCTAGTATAGTCGTAGTATACTACTACTAGCCTAGTATAAATAATACTTGTAGTACACTGCAGCTCACACGCTTGTCTATGTCTTTTACGAAACCCATGCTAAGATATAGGATGGTGTTATGCAATAGCCTAAAAGGGCATAAGTCCCATAACATATCTAATTAATAGTTGACCGAAGCGAATTATTCTTGTCATTAACTTTGACGTCTAGTGGTATCATTGATTCATATTGCTATGAATACTCTCGTTAAGCAATATTTGCTTAAGACATATCCATTGTATGTCAAAATAATTGACATGCTATTGACATTATTGTTATTTATATTGCTTAGATGGGTAGACAAGCTCACGGCCCACTTTATATTAAGTATTTCCCGGAGCCCATAGACATCAACAAGGTAAATGTCACCATCCACCTTGAGATATGAGTTCTAAGCCTCAAGCTTACATTCCAACGGCTGCCCCACGCTTCAAATTGAAACGCATTACGGTGACCACTAACCATCAGGTGGGCCGTATGCTCGTCTGCCTACAAAGGCAATAAAAGATTCACGGCAGCAATAGGCAAGGTGGTGGTAACTACCCGCACAGCCTAACAAGTCGCCCTACTACCAGTTACATATCATTGTTGTTTATTACATATTTATATTAGGTACGTACATTGGATAACACACAAAAAAAAATCTAATACACTAATCAAACTAAAATTTGCATAAAAAGACATACCTACTAACAATTTGTTCTTTATTTAGTATAGTTCCAAAATTAAATTTCAGTACATCGAAACTAAAATAAAATAGAAACGACACAGTGTATTCTGAAAAAATAACCCTGCAAAAACATATAAAACCGCAGAAATATTTCTAACCGCTTTCCAAAGTACGAAGTATAACGAAGTCGGAAACTAATCTAAGTGCCAGTACAAGTTGGCAGACAAGTGCTGACGTGAATATTCGTCTTTTTATAGTTTTTCAGCCTTCAGCGAACACAGCGTCGAGTGATATGAGCATCGCATGCATGAAAGGATTCCACAGATTAGACTCGTGTTCAGATAAAACATTTATTAATTTTTAACATGCCATTATTAGCTTTTTTTTTTATTGCCCTTGTAGGCAGACGAGCATACGGCCCACCTGATGGTGAGTGGTTACCGTCGCCCATGGACTTCAGCAATGCCAGGGGCAGAGCCAAGCCGCTGCAAGCTTTGTAGAAAGCTTGATTATAATATGTATGTGTGCTTGTTTATAAGTAACGGAATCTTTGAACGTCGTTTTCATCGACCTCAATCAAGAAATCAGATTAATTTAAAATGCATCAAGGACCCTTTTTTCCTACCATATTGATTACAATCCAATGTTTATATCCGACACAGGCAGCCTCTAGGAAGCATGTCTGGTCGGATCCCCCGGATCCACTCTGGGTGCTTTGAGCCTCTTCAAGCACCGGTCATGACCCTCGTTGAACTCCTGGATTACGACAAGCGAACGAACCCACAGACTCAACCAACTCAGTTTCTGGCCGGATCTTCTGAGCGGGTCCAATTTCGATCCCGCGGTAGATTCTGCGAAGCACTGCTCTTGCTAGCGCAAGTATTAGCAAGTTATCTCAGGTTGAGCTCGTGAGGTCATTTACCAATCCGCGCGTCGCTGGAATATTTGGAGAAAAAAACATTTTTTTTATAATTTCGCCCTAAGAGATCCTGGTCGACATAAATAAGATACAAATTTGAAATTAATTTTTGGTACGATTTGGTATTAAAACGTTTTTTTTTTTTAGTTTCTAAACTAGACATGTACCTAAGTACTTATTATATTTATTTCACGAAGACTTTAGAGATGATGTAGGCAAATTATATTTATCAAAACATTATCAATTGGAATGTAATACATTATGGGTTTAATACATTAATAATAACTCCTATTTGCATTAATACGTTTTTAATGATGAAATTCTGAAAATTTCTTTGTGCTTAATCACAAGTGATTACACACAACACATTTGTAAATCAAATTAGATATGTAATGAATATGTGTCATGGAAAATACTCACTAATGACGTGTAATTTGCTAATTATTCCATATTGATGTCTTTATGAATACTAGTGATCGCCCGGTAGTCGAAATTCGACTATAATTAATTGAAATTATAAGTTTGTACACTATTAAGATTTTATTTTCAAAGACTATTATACTTCTATAATCACAAATTTCGCTAAGACTACACTATAGAAAAATATTAATAAAGACAAACAATATTTAATCACTGAAGTATGAAACCTAAATCTATTCTCAATTTGACAACATAAGTCAAGAAAAAAATATTAAAAATAAATAAATAGTATAAATGCGTGTGTGCGTCAAATACATGGTAGTATGTGTAATGTTTTCTTTATTGATTTAATGTATTCTTAATGCATAATCTTAAAAAATATTAGCATTGTGCACTTCTTCTCTATATTCTCTATAAGTGTGGAAAATTTCATAGTCCTCCGTCTGCGCAATTTTCGTAAAAATGGATACAAAGTTTTTGCTTCACGTATTCTTTATGAATATTACAATAAAATGTACATCGTTACGATAAGACATTTATGACTAATGCTAGACTAATAGATTTTTTATTTTATATTTCATATATTAGTCTAATAGCACAATTACCTAGATGTGACATGCCACCAGCAGTAATCATTTACGGAAATATCTCACGATACCCAAAACTATGAGTTTTAGAATCTTTCAAATATTGAACAGATTTCATAATCGTTGATCGAGAGAAGAACTTAATCCCGCTTTACTAGCGTTAAGATCAGCATAACAAAAAAAAACGCGAAAATAATGTTTCCTCTACAACAGAAAGTACTCTGCGGTTTTGTAAGCTTTCCATTTCGTTGGCAGCGGGAAACTTGAACTGGCGACGTGCAGCACCGAAAATGTTCAAATGTCTTGATATTCAACGTGTATTTCAATTTGTATGTCGCTGTAGCATTGACTCAATACAGTCAATGGATCTGATGAAGCTTGACAAACGATTAGAGATTTTCAATTCGTTAGCCGTCAACGGTAGCCGTTGTAACTATACTGAGACCTTAGAACTGATATCTCAAGGTGGGTCGCGTATTTACGTCGTAGATATGTATGAGCTCCAGTAACCACTTAACACCAGGTGGGCTGTGAGCTCGTTCACCCATCTAAGCAAAAACAAAAAAAAATTCAATCATCTAGCATCTAAGCATCTATCCCATCTAAGCAACAACAAAAAAACAAATTCAATCAGAGACGTCCGAAGCGACCAGTCGATCGACAATCGTTTCGGTGTCTGAAGGCGAACCGCAAACTCGTCCACTTCGTTAAACGTACGTACTCATATGCCATTTCTGTTATTTTAATAAGTCTAGAAGAAATCGAATAAATGTTCGACTTAAGGAAAAAAATGCCAGAGAAACTTAATGAAAAAGACCACAAATCTAATCAGTGAGTACTCGCCGGATGTTCTCAGTGGGTCACGTTTCCGATCCGATGGTAGATTCTGCGTAGCACTACTCTTGCTAGGGCCAGTGTTAGCAACATTCCCGGTTTGAGCCCCGTGAGTTCACCTACACGTTAGGGTGAAGCTGAAATAGCCTCTCAAGGCTATCAGCATAGTTAGGAATAAAAAAAAAACCAAGAGTACTGTTTTTTTTTTTAATCGTGACGTGATCTAATACAGAGTTTAGTGTTTAAAACAACACAAAACATAAACAAGGATAGACGTATTTTCGGAGCAACTCCACCACTATCACTGCAGGTGTGCACGCGATGAAAATATCCATTATATATTATATCTACGTGCCAATTCGTAGTCCCTTAAAGCTATCGAATTATCATCGCGACAATCATTTTAAAATACTGTAAACAACTACTACATACGTATAATAAAACACGAAAGATATGTCAGTTATTTTTTGTGATGTGCATAAATTATTATAAGTATGCATAAATTAACATAGTATAAATTGATATCAGTAGGCAGGATTAAGTTTTTTTTATTGCTTAGGTAACTGGACGAGCTCACAGCCCACCTGATGTTAAGTGGCTACCGGAGCTCATAGACGTCTACAACATAAATGCCGCGACTTACCTTAAAATAATAGGGGTAAGGTCTCAGTCTTTACAGTACTACCCCACCCTTCAAACCAAAACGTATTACTGCTTCACGGCAGAAATAGGCAGGATGGTGGTACCTACCCGTGCGGACTCACAAGAGGTCCTACGACCAGTATAAGGTATCGCCAAGCTCTCGATTTCTCCACGACGCCGCGACGCAATCATGCCGGCCTTATATCTCAAGGACGCTTTGTTGTCCTGTTGACGCGTTGTCCATTGGCTCCGTAACGTAACGTCGATTTCCGGGCTTCGCTACGATATAATTATACTCATCCAACTAACACAAAAACAAAAAAATGTGTGTGGTGTCGTGGGACACCGGATAGGAACGAAGTTCCTTATTATAAAAAAAAATAATTAAGTTCTATTCGAGGTATAAATGAAATAATTATTCGGGTATACATTTTTTATTATGATTTTTTTATTAATAAAAATAAAATAAAACTATTTTACAAAGTTTCAACTTTATTCACAATGATTTATAAAAAATATATAATAATAACATACAAAGAAACAGCTTTTTATATGAATAATAATAATAACCGTCATCACGTAGGCTGGGTATACATTAGATACTGTATAGCCATCATACTAAGACTAAAATAATAGTAAAATAATAAAATAATAAAAATCTTACGTTACGGACGTCTTTTCTCGGTTAGGGTACCCCTCCGCATCGTCCCATAAGGAGCTTCGTTCCAAAATATCTAAATCTACAACAAACATTACAATAACGTAAGAAATTATAATGTTGTGTTTTAACGAAACGCTAAAAAAAAATCAATTTTTATTACGTTAAAACAGCGGCTTTATGAAGTGAGGTCAGATGTTATCGGGTCACACACGCCTTGTACACACGTAACTGTAATTCGAATTGATGTATGAGACGCTAGGGCCGGGGTAACGCGGCCATTTGCCCACCGTGTGTATTCGCTTTATTAGGGGTGTGTTACGAAAATAAAAAAGCACTTTATAATTCTGTCTTCACGGGTGAGTTATTTGTTAAAAACAAAACTGTCTTTGCGGAATAGTTTTTTTTTTATTGCTTAGGTGGGTGGACGAGCTCACAGCCCACCTGGTGTTAAGTGGTTACTGGAGCCCATAGACAAGAACAACGTAAATGCGTCACCCACCTTGAGATATAAGTTGTAAGGTCTCAGTATAGTTACAGCTGTAATAGTTCGCCCAATATTACAGCGTTATGCTCGTGAGGCCTCGGAAGAGATGGCGGAAGATCGTGAGATGCCTCAAGTCTGCTCCCTACCTAACATCATGACCACTCTATCAAGAGAGAAACAATTGAGGTTAATACTCGTAATTACCACTATACGATGTACCTACATTTTGGTGATAGGGCGTATTTTTAATCGGATTAGATGCGTTTTTTTTATTGCTTAGATGAGTGGACGAGCTCACAGCCCACCTGGTGTTAAGTGGTTACTGGAGCCCATAGACATCTACAACGTAAATGCATAACGCACCTTAATTGAGTCAGTCAAAACGAATATCGCAAAGTATTCAAAAAAAAATAACCACAATAAAAAACGCAATACTATAACCTAAAAATAATATTAATTATTTTTACGGCTTGGGAAAACCATCATAAAACAAGTGCAATTTTAATTATATTAACCTACATACAGCCATACACCAATAACCAATGTACCTATACCACCAATGTATACCAAACCGCTCACGCCAATGATATTTTGATTAATGTCACGATAAATTACTTCAAATTACGAGTCACTTATGTTACTTAAATGGTGATTTTATTCATTAATCTAGCGACCACGCGATGTGTGTATTAATTCGATGGTCTTACGTAGAAAGTATTGGGCATTTAATTGGCCAAATGTGAAATTAGCATTTTTCTGTATATAAAATTTATACGAGAATATTGTATTTAGCCCACTGAGTTTCTCGGCGTATTTTCTCAGTGGGCCGCGTTTCCGATCCGGTGGTAGATTCTACGAAGCACTACTCTTGCTGAGGCCAGTGTTAGCAACACTCCAGGTTTGAGCCCCGTGAGATCACCTACACGTCAAGGAGAAGCTGAAATAGCCTCTCAAGGCTATCAGCATAGACAGGAAAAAAAATTGTATTTATCAAAATTAAATCAAAAGACTAGGGGATTCAAAGTGGTCGTGCTAAGAAGTGTTCAAATTTTCAATGCAAAGGCTTTGGATTTATGAGTCAGCCTTTTGTTATTTAAAAGATTAACAAACAGCATGTAGATCTTCTACTTAGATCGACTTCCCAGATATTATTGTTAGGAAGTTGTAGGAATGAAAAAATATTTTAAAAATGTCGTTAGCGCGATTCCAGCATCTGTCAAATATTTTCTATTCTATGATAGTGACCGGATATATTAGTAGATTTTTGCCACCTTAAGTAGTAGCGTTAGCTTTATTACCTAAGGGGATATTGAATTAAACTTAAAGCTTTGAAATTTCCTTAACTAACGCAATTCCAGGAGTTTTTGCTTAAGCTACTCTGTTCGATCCGAACCCAGCGCCCTCGTGGCAGCCTAGGGCTCCGAAAACCAGCACGAGATGCCCGTCGAACATGTGCCGCGATCCGCGGTGCCGTATGTACTATTTCAACAAAATATTATCTAATTACTCACCGGAACAGATGACCTCGTCGTATCACGCCGTATCACTTAGAGAGAAGGGCTTAGGGCAGGAATGGATAAGCGTAGACCGTCATATATGCGGGTACCGTCCCGTTCGAGAAGCAAGACCAAGTGACAGATGTCAAATCGCGAAGGCACCGTCAAATCGCGACCCGTGTTGCCGTGGTAAAAATTCAATACCCACGCATTGGTTTCGAACATACTCATTTCCTTTAATAACTCTTCTTCTCAACGTTTCTTTATAGTAGATGGAGGAAGCTCACGATCCATCTTGAGAAATGAGGTCGAAATCTCAATTATGTTGAATAACGACTGTCCTACCCTTAAACCGGAATTCAAGATCACATTGTTGCAAAAAATTGGCATTTGTCAGGATGCCAGTAATAACCAATAAGTCCTTCTCTTTCAAGATTACTTAAAATACCCCTACAGACACAACCAACTGAGTTTTTCGGTGGATCTTCTCAGTGGGTCGCGATATCGATCCGGTGATAGATTCTGCGAAAAATTCTCTCAGATTGAGCCCGTGAGATCTCCTACTAGTCCATAGAAACCAAAACAGCCCATTGAAGCTACCAGTGATAAGATAGGGTAAAAAAAACTGAAATTAAATACAAGAATTACCATCTCAAATGACTACAACCCCCTAAATATTCTGTGTCGACGATACTGAGTCTAGGGCGTCTTGTGAGCTCACACAGGTAGGTACCACCACTCTGTCTATTTCTGCCACGAAGTAGTAATACGTTTCGACTTGAAGGTTGAGGCAGTCGTACTATAGAACAGAGAATTACAGCTCACATCTTAAAATGAGTGGTGTTATTGACGTCGTTGATATCTATAGGCTTCAATAATAACTTAAGATCAGGTGGGCCGTGAACTCGTTCACACGTATAAACAAAAAAATATGCCACTCAAGCAAAAGGCTACAAAATAGTAATGCCTAACAATTGGTATAGTCTAGCTAACTGGGTCTAGTCTAGCTAGCTGGGTCTAGTCTAGCTAGCTTGGTCTAGTCTAGCGTGCTGGGTCTAGTCTAGCTGTCCAAAATGGAACACCTCGTTTAGGAATCCTGTTGGCCCTTGGTTAACCGCTAAATATCCTTAAATAGACCTTACATTAGCTCTGCTTTATGGTCATAAAGGATAACATACCCAAGAGATTATAAAATAGTATTAACACTATACCACATAATTGTATTCCTTAATCATCCGATAAGTACAACACAGTTAATTTATTTCCTCAACTGATTTTTGTTCTATTGATGGTTGTCTGAAAGAGATCCCTTTTAGCGATAAGACCGCCCATTCTACTTTTGTATTTAATGTTTTGCATTTGATGGTGTACAATAGAGTATACTTTCTCTCTCTCTCTCTTTCACTATACTCTTTTTTATTAATTTAAAAACTTTTATCCCTATTTACGAAAATTGCGCGGACGGAGGAGTATGAAATTTTACACACTTATACAGAATATAGAAAAGAAGTGCACAATGCTAAATTTTTTTTTAAATAATGCATGAAAGATTCATTAAATCAGTAAAGAAAACATTACACACACTACATACCAGGTATTTGACGCACACACGCATGCACACTATTTATTGTCAAACTTTTGTTCTTGGCGTCTGTTGTCAAATTGAGAATAGATTAAATATCGTTTGTCTTTGTTAATATTTTTTACAGTGTAGTCTTGGCGAAATTTGTGATTATAGAAGTATAAAATACAATCATAATAGTGTACAAACTTACAATTCCAATTAATTATAGTCGACTACTGCGGGCCCTCTAGTCTGTATTATTATTTTCACGTCCGCAAGTAGGTACGACGTTGGTAAATGATTATATGAGATTAACCAAATTCGTAAACAAGTAGTAACCAAGTAATTAGTTACAGATAAATTTGACGAAACCAATGATATAGATAGCATGAGCGCAATTTTAGGGAGTTCTTTAAGTGGTGATCAATTTTGTTATAAAAATCGACATACGTCAACAACTCAGTAACTATACTGAGACCTTAGAACTTATATCTCAAGGTGGGTGGCGCATTTACGTTGTAGATGTCTATGGGCTCGAGTGACCACTTAACACCAGCTGGGCTGTGAGCTCGTCCACCCATCTAAGCAATAAAAAAAAAGTTTTGACATTTGCATCGAGAACATTCGACAGCGTAAGTTTAATAGGCGTATTTTAATACGTCACTTTTACTCTTATCTATTGTATACCAAGTTGTTTAGATTTTTTTTTTATAAAGCTTCGGCCCTGCTGCTCCAATTTTAAGTGCAATTTGGTAAAAGGAGAATTCTTGAAAAAAATTAGTGCCGTTTAATTAGTAAACTTGAAGTTGGATATCCGATATTAATATATTTGTGTTACACAGATTGTTAAGGACACCGGTTTTAGCCTTTGGTATATCTATATTATGACTATACGAGAGACCATTTAGTAGATAGAATCATGAATTATAAAGTGAAACATTTGACGTATATGAATCAGTGTCCGGTGATATGTATGAGCAGACAGTGACGAGTAATAATTGGCAAGTTTCCTGCGTTCCATTTTACCGACAGTGAGAGAGTAAGGCTCGCGTTTTCTCGGACGTGTCCTAATTTCCGTGCGACCTTCGTGCGACTCAGGGCGCTCTGGCCATGCGACGCAGCTCGGTCTCTAATGCAAATCGCTTTTCAACCGAACCTCGTAAATATTCAAAGCGTGGAAAAAAACAACAATCTCTCGATTAAGAGTTTCTTTTGTATCAACTCAAAGAAACCTATGTTTTCTAGAATACTTTTTTTAAACATGAAACGTTTGATAAGCTGTAAATAAAGCGGTAGGTGTACATATTAAAGTATATGGTGCGTAGGAGGCGTCACATGTGTAGGTACCGAAGTAATGTGACACATGTGTGTAGGGGGGGTGAGCAGGGAGTGCGGGCGAGCGGCGGCGCGTGTGTGTGCGGGCGGGGCGGGGCCGGGGGCGGACCCACTCCGACGCGGCCACCGCCCGCCGACCGCACGCCGGCACCGCACTCCCGCACTCGCGCGACACCGCCGCTCCGTGTGCTTGTCTCTATGCCTCACTCCGCGACCGCGACCCACCCGTGATACACGTACGCGCCGACCTCGTTCCCGTACCCTCGCACGATCTCGTGTATTAATCTTTCCGAACGTACCGTGCAGTGACCTAACTTTCAGTGACAGTGGTGAGCTTTCGAGGAACCTAATTTTTTTTTTGGAAAAATAGTGTGAACTCAGAACGAAAGATACGATGCTAAAATTGCGGTCCGGCGGGAAGGCGAATCTTTGAGCGACGAAAGGGTTGGAGCGCGGGGTGTTCAGCGGGCGGAGGGCGGCGCGAGGACGCGCACGCGCCCGCCGGCACACACCGCCGACAGTTCGGCACACGCGTTGACAACGGCGCGAGCGATGGACGACAAGCCGACGCCAGTTGTGGGCGAGGAGCACTACAGCCTGCGCTGGAACAATCACCAGGCGCACCTGCTGCGCTCCTTCGAAGCTCTGCTGCACGCCGAGACGCTGGTCGACGTCACTCTAGTTTGTGCGGAACGTCGCGTTCGCGCCCACAAAGTACTTTTGGGTGCATGCAGCCCGCTTTTCCGTCGAATATTCAGCGAGAATCCGTGCAAGCACCCCGTGATCGTGTTGAAGGATTTTCAAGGATGGGAAGTGCAGGCGGTGGTAGACTTCATGTACCGTGGAGAAGTGTCGGTCGCACAGGAACAACTTGGCACCGTGATCCGAGCGGGAGAATCGTTGCAAGTACGCGGCCTAGCAGATCAGGACCGCGAAGAACAGGCGCGTTCGCCTCCAGCGACGCCGCTGGCACGTAGCCCCGTCAGAGCTACACCGCCGGCACCATCGCCGCCAGTCAGCCCGACCAGCCCCCAGCCACGCAGAAAGCAAGCGCGACCACGTCGCCGCTCCGGAGAGTCTGATACACCAGAAAACCTATCAATGCGAAGATCACCAAGTGGCGGTTTGAAAGCAGTTCGACTATCCCGGCCACGATCACCACCTAAACAGGAACAAGTTGAAGAACAGGAAACAGAGGCGCCACCTCCGCCTCGGATGTTCCCAACACACCAAGACATGTTCCCGCCAGTACCACCAGCAGTTTCCGCTCTTTCGTTGACTCCACCCCACAGTAAGTACTCTTCAATTATAAGTGTTATATTTTGTCAAAATCTATTTAGAATAATAATCAAGTAGGCACATTATGACTTAATCATCAGATGTCTTGTTCATTTTAAATTGGATTGCTCATTTCATAAGCATTAATTACTTCGTTCAAATAACCAAGACAATCCAAATCATAAGTCGCATCAATTAAATAATATTTAACATGAATCAAAACATAAAAAAAGTAAATTCAATCGTTTGTCAACAACTTTGAATTCGATCTACCCTCAAATAAAAAAGAGGTCGATCAAATCAATGCCGTTTTGGACGGATAATTATCGGATAAATACGTAATTGCAAAAAAAATATACGAAAAAAAATCCTCGTCCACTCATTGTCACTTCGTCCGATACAGACCGAATTAAATAAGTGCTAAAATATTTATTTTATAATACAGAACGTAATGCGGTGGATGTTAAATTTGAAACGTAACTTAATCGAGACAATTTATAATTTTATATCTTCCAAGAAACGCGCCGATCTGTTTTTCTCGGTCTTACTACTCGGTCTAACGTGATTCCATTAAAGAGGCTTGTTACACAATGAACCAGATAGGTTTTCGAGATCGACATTACACACATGTGTAAAATTAATTAAAAACCGAATCATCAAAGGATTCCGTAGTATCGTTATCGGCATCATAAATCGGCGTACATGCAACCGGTGATTCGATTAGCCGTCGATACTCAGCGCTCGACGGCACATTTCACAGATAAATTAAGATCACCTATTCATACGTCGGGTGCATTATCTCTGTGATCGCGCGAACCGCTCTTACATTATGAAGTCCATTAAGCGAACGTGTCGCAAACATTTCGATTTGAAATATCTTTTTAAACCGCATCGCTTCAGTTCATTCTCCGTACTAAATATAAATAGCATTCGTCAACTTAAGTTTGATATTTGACTTCAAGAATTACAACAATTACTTTTTATATCAATGATATTATCTATATTTCAATGAGAAAAGAAAGAGGAAGCAATTCCCGTAGCATTCTTGTTTTATGACCACATCATTTCAAAACGTATTTTGTTATAGATATTATCGTCGCTTAAGACATATTTATGAAATGCATTGTAAATATAGACGCTTAGAAGGTTTATAGCTATAATTATTAGCGAACATGCTAATATACATATCGACTAAACAATAAAGAGAGAATAAGTTCAGAATAACCAAGGACTAGTCTGTTTTATGAATTATTACAGTTGGCAGTCGATCAATTACACAACAGTACCTGCACGTTCAGAAATTACGATTTAATGCATATTATACAACAGGCCTAAGGCCTCGGTCGGAATTAGTCCAAGGAGTGGTTTTATACGTCAATTTTGTTTTATTGTTTCCTCAGTTTCGCGTATGTGCTGAGTGCTTGATTGCGCCATAATAGTCCCAAGTTGTAATGAAGGGTTGCACGCACTCTGGTCTCGGCGTCGGCGTGCGTGGGGAAACTAAACACGGGAGGGGAGTTTCTGAACGTTTCCGCACTTGTCATTTCGCTGCGAAATCAAACTTCAATTCGTCCCACTTTTGAATGTTTACGTTCGTTCTAATTTGGAATTATGTCCTGTCGAATAAAACAAACTGGCCGTTCCCCAAATATATTTTTTTATTATATAAGAACATGTAATATTAACCTTAACTCACGGTGATTAAGTCGAAATGAAATTCGAACTATAAAACCTTCTCGTGTAATCAAGCTAAGCACTTAAACCAATTTAACATAACACCATAAGACAGACGTGCAGTGAAAATTGTATCTGTTGTTTTTATTTCCATCTCCGTGTGTGGAACTTGATTATGACTAATGATAGCGTGTAAAAATAATGAAGGGTTGCCAGCCCTTTCTGATTACGGACACAATTGTCAGTTCTACCTTATTTGACGGAACTCGTAACTTGGACTAACAATTTATTTTTATTCATTTCACTGTAAACACTGATAGTTATTATATCCTTTGACATTATCATAATATTTAATTAATTGTCACAAACCAACTTGGTTATTTATATATCTGCTATTTCAATTAGGTATATGGTAAAATTTATTTTCAACGAATGTATTTTTTTTTTCTCTCAATAAATCCAAAGATGCATTGGATACGGATCAATCTCATTAGTGTTTAAACGTAAATCAAATAACAAAGGTGATGATGGTTCTCAACCTTCTAATTGGTCCGAAAATACAATTCTAACGTGAATCTTGAACTAATGGAATTCCGTGATTTTTTTTATATGAAACACGAGCGACACTTGTTCGTGTAATTTTCGCACTCCTGTTTCCTACATCATGCAATGAACTAAGGGCTCTCTCCCATAGACACAGCCCACTGAGTTTCTCGCCGGATCATCTCAGTGAGTCGCGATTCCGATCCGGTGGTAGATTTTGCGAAGCACTCTGCTCTTTACTGGTGGTAGGACCTCTTGTGAGTCCGCGCGGCTGGGTATCACCACCCTGCCTATTTCTGCCGTGAAGCAGTAATGCGTTTCGGTTTGAAGGGTGGAGCAGCCGTTGTAACTATACTTGAGACCTTAGAACTTATATCTCAAGGTGGGTGGCGCATTTGCGTGATGTCTATGGGCTCCAGTAACCACTTAACACCAGGTGAGCTGTGAGCTCGTCCACGCATCTAAGCAATAAAAAATAAAACTTGCTAGGGCTAGTGTTAGCAAATTCTCTCAGGTTGAGCCCGTGAGCTCACCACTAGTGCGGTTGCAACTGAAATAGCCTCTTAGGCTACCAGTGAATAAGCAAAAAAAGGGCTCTTTGAAAACTTAAAACTCCTTACATAATTACAGATTGTTATATTGCTAAATATTGACCTCTACATTGTACAACAATACGGACAGTGAAAGTATCTATCAGTAACACGCAGTAATACACAAGAGTCATGTTCATATAATACTTACTTGTGAGCGTAATTAGATTTTTTGGCTCAATCGAATATAGCTATATGTTGAAATAGAACTAAAAATTTAATTGAAATATATGGTAATTGCAATATTTAAAACACGTACTGAATAATAAAGAAAAATAAAGAATTGCATACTTTACGAGTGTGGCGGTTGCTAGAGCAAGCTTTTTTTATTACTTAGACGGGTGGACGAGCCCACGGCCCACCTAGCGTTAAGTGATTACCGAATTAATCAACAACGTTAATGCCGTCACCTCTCAGTTTTGTACAACGGCTGGCCTGTTCTTTAAACCGAAACGCAATACTGCTTCACAGCAAAAATACATAGGGTGGTGGTACCTACCCGTGTGGACTCAAAACACGCCCCACCAACAGTAGAAAGATTGCTGGACAAGAACGAATATCATGAACAATGATTACCCGTTCCAAGATATCTGCAGTCTTCCCCAAATACTGTTGCAGGATGTTCGCGATATTTATAGTTGAAGAGTAGATAGAGAACAGAGAATGACGCAGAAGACAAGGGACCAATTGCTTGTCTAATCTCTAAAATGACAGAAGAGGAAGAAGCTATTCTCATATTCCAAATTATTTAAAAGAAACCATATTGATTCAAGTCAACAAGAATAGAGCAAATACGATTTAGAAAAAATTATCACACGAACGAGAACGAGATTTGTCGATTATTTTTCTTCGGACCATTGATACCACGCCGTAGATACTCCTAGTATTACTGATGATAACTCATCACAACATTACTACTAACAAATCCAATGATAAAATACAATATAGTTCTCAAATAACAATGTAGTTGCCGTGTTGTTTACATTAATCTGTCGATGAGCACGCGAGGTCTCTCGTCCAACCTTCAAGGGTAGCAAAAAAAATCATAGGAAAAAAAGCCCGCGCAAATGACGACATTGGCACCGAACGCTAGATACTCTGCGCACACGCAAGGGCGACTACAGTGCCCATGATTCACTTAATTAACGGACATTCTAGTTTCAAGTGTAATCTGTGAAAATGATTTTTTATCGTTCGTCGAGTATTTATGGGGCTCAATTCTTATTCTGAAGCCAGTAGTACCCTTGATTGGGACCCTTGAATCTGGAACAAGTTCGATCAAGTAGAACTGTGAGCACTCGTTAGCAATTTCCTTTTTCGAGCATACAACTCTCGGGAAAACTATAATTAACATTTCCGCTTGAGAGCTCTCTAGAAAATGATCATGGGAACAGTCGATAAAATTAAATTATCTGTAAATTGTAAAAAAAAAATCAGTAAAACGAATTAAAGGCATTAGAACCCCTTCCTGCGGGCTGTTACCGAGGATAAGTGGGTTACAGTATAATACATATTCTAGGCAGTCATTGGAACGTAATGTTATAAAAAAAATATATATAAAAATAGTTGGCTCTAAAACAAACTGAATTTTTTTTTACGATGAGGATTCGGCTCACTAAAAAGATGGAGAATATTAAATCTGAGAACATCAGTATGTCATCAACACAATCTTACCACACAAAAGGATAAAAAAATAAGCTCCGAAATGAGAACTTCCTTTTCAGCTGAAGTCTGATAGTAAGGAACTCCGCGGCCATCTCAAACGGATAGCAAATGACTCAAACACTCGTCTAACCGCCAATTAAAGAGCAAAAATCATTACATCGCTTTACCGTACACAATGATTCACTGAAATACATTGAATAACATGTATAATACTAATTAAATTGATCTCGTAAGTAATAATAATAATTGTTTTAGTCATGAATGGATTTACTCTTATATCAGTATGAATAATTACGGTAAAGCGATGTTCAGTGACTGTTTTACGAAGAAGTTATTGAGATTCTCTTAATGGACATTAACATGTATGTCTGGTCCGTAAGTTCAAAGTCGCTCAGCGTGCTATGGAAAGGATATACTCGGAGTTTCTTTGATGCATCGAGTCAGAAATAAGGAAATACGTCGAGAACCAAAGTAAGCGACATAGCCCTAAAGATTAGCAAGCTGAAATAGCAATGGGCCGGACATGCGTGTCGCAGAACCGATGACCGATGGAGCAGACGCGTTCTGGACTGGAGACTACGTACTGGTAAGCGCAGCGTAGGGCATCCCACTGCCCGGTGGACCGATGACTTGCGGCGGTCGGAAGACCGTTTATTGTGGCGGACTATGGAAGAGGCCTACAGAGAGGCCAAGAGTCCTACATCCAGCAGTGAAGAGATATAGGCTGGTGAAGTTCCTTATATTGAATTTTCCCCCCATCTATTCGCTGGTACCCTAAGGGTGGGTCTATGGCTACGTAGGCGACCTCACGGGGTTCAACCTTAGAGAATTTGCTGACATTGGCACTAGCAAGCGCAGTGGGAAGGTTCGACGAGAAACTCAATGGGTTTGTGTTTATGAGGATATTGATAATGATATAATTACAATTACTTTTACTTTTAGCTTAATCTCGTTTTTTTTTATTCTCATTATATTATTTCAAAATTTTCCAATACTTTACAATTTTTTCTGGTCACGGACTTCTTCTTGCCTTATCCCAAATCATGTGGGGTCGCCACAACATGTTCTTATATCAGGAGCATAGGGATTTGGGATGAGTTTTAAAATTCGCCGCCGACTTGCCAACCCTCCTAGAGCTATATGTCTAGTGTGCTTAATGCGAATTTCTTAACGTTCTCGATAGCGTAAGAGTTAACTCAAATTTGTATGGAATTGGAACGTTTGCCTACGTTTGCCGCTAGAGGCGCTGTTCCAACTGCATACAAATTTTAGTTAGCTTTTATGCTATCGATAACGTTAAAAAACTCACACTAAACACACAGTAGTAGGAATACCCACTGAAACGTGCCATGTGCCTTGTCTATTTCTTCTTTTGGTGTTTCTTTCACTTCATTCGTTTTTGCTTCTATGATTTGCATTTCATCACCATAAACATTTACACTAAAATTTCGATTTTCAAATACTGATAAGATAAAAATATCACATTTTATTCGTTTCATTTCATTCTGTATTTTCATAATAATTCTTGGTCACGCGCGTCAGTCGTCAAAGTTGTTTTAATTATATCTGCGACTCGCGCAATGCTATTGACAATAATCTTGACAAAGATCCTTGGGAGGAGTTTTTAAACCATTGAGGCTGACCGAGAGCAGGGCGTCTGGACGGGAGCAGCGTGTTGCTAATAGAACCTCGGGAACCCAGTGGAAGCTTGTTGACCTTCTAGACATTCGAAAACAAAGAATTTACGCATTAGTATATTATCTTAATTACAAAAATTTTACTTTTGTACGGACTTAAAAAAAGGAAAAGGTTCTCGATGCAGGTGCATTTTTAAGTAACTTCAGAACTTACTCATTTAAATTTTATCAAGGTGTGACACGTAGTTTTTGAGTTGTCCATAATAAGGTTTGAAGGATGGGGCAGCCGTTGTAAATATGCTGAGACCTTAGAACTTATATCTCAAGGCGGGTGGTGCATTTACGTCGTAGATGTATATAAGCTCCAGCAACCACTTAACACCAGGTAGGGTGTGAGCTCGTCTACACATCTGAGCAATACAAAAAAAATATATTTAATTTACTTTAATTAGATCGATGAATATTTACCATTTTATTTTATTAATTTGGTATTATTTAAAATCTGAAACATAAAATTCGAAATAAATTATTCAAACTTTTACTTTTACTTTTAAAGGCAATTAAAAATATAATTTTATTGATTTAAACATCATGGACACACTACACAAGGATGACAGCGAGACTAAGTGCGGTCGCGCACGCGCATTTACATTCAATCGCAGCATCGATGGTGACCCACTTGTGCTTTACACCTCGGTGGGAACATGTGAGAACATTAACTGATATCTATGCATATCTAGTACCGGATTAACTATTATTTTTGCTTGTTTACAAAAATACTCAATCCGCAAAAAAATCCTACCTATTTCAGCGGTGAATCAGTAACGCGTTTCGGTTTGTAGGGAGGGGCAGCCGTTGTATCGAAAAAAACTGAGACCTTTAGAACTCGTATCTCACTCAAGGCGAGTGGCGGCATTTACGTTGTAAATGTCCAAAACCAAAACCATTTATCACCAGGTGGGGTGAGCTCGTCCACCATATAAGCAATAAAAAAAAATATATAATATACATTCGAACAGGTGCTACATTTTTATATCTAGTCATATTTATTAATTTAATATTAATACACATATTATAACTAAGTATATATTAGACAATCAACTCTAAAAAAGAACTTAAAACTAAAAACCTTAATAAATAATAATAATAATAATATACTATAATAACTAAAATATATTATTAAAAGAAGTCCTTTTAAGCAAGGTTCCGAAGATACTGGCAGCGTTCCCCCTTTGAATAGCTAAAATGTATGTATGTGTATGTGTAGCTATTATAAAGCGCGAAAAAGTACTAAATTCTACTTATCCACAGTCTCACTTGTATCTGATATACTCAACGTTGTACTGTTAATTAAACTATCACTAACGAAGTCCAGAAATAGACCTAAGACGTTGCTAATCAGCAAGCGAACGAATTCCATCTTTAAAGAAATAAAATAAGGTTGAAAATTTGTTGCTGTATTTACTTACTAATGTGTTTAACTTATAATAAAAACGAATTCAATATATTTAGTGAAAATAAAATATTTAGTACAAACAAAAAGTAACCTGAAATCAGAAAGGCGAACTTAAACTTATTACCTACTTATTAGATACTGAACCCATTAAAAATGTCGTATTGTCATTAGCCTTGATACGTGTGCAAACTTTCATGTTATTAAGTTAGGGGAATTTATTAAAAACTCTTACTATATTCATAGATAAATGCAGATTTAGCTAATAATAGCTTGTAAAATTTATGCTAATTTATTATCAACAAAAGATAGGATACTGAATTATCAATATGATAAAAAAAATCTCAAACAATCACTGCATACATTAATGCCATTGTAAAAGTCTGATTTCATGACGTCACGCAGGGCAATGATATATGGTTGATACTAAGAAAATCACTATCTATGTATATAGAGAACGTATATTTTTGTTATACCTCAAATAGAAAAACCAAAAGATCTTTCCCGTACATTTTATGGCCAACACAGACACATTAAATTTCTAATAATTCTGGAGAACATAAAAAGTAATTTGCCTAATTATTGGGTCTACCAGATCTAATATTTTTCGGCAGGCTGAGTCCCATGAGCTCACCCATACGTTAGGCGAAACTGGCTTAACCCCTCTAGGCTACCAGCATAGGTAGAAAAAAAAGTATATCTTTTACTTAATACATTGTTCAGTTTTCATAAAGAAAACGCAAGTGAAGTATGAGGAGTACTTTAAAACTAGCAACTTAGTTTCCATGACAGTTTAAATACAATTTTATAACACACTAGCGACCCGCCCTCGCTTCGCTTCGGAAACATTAAAACACACATGAAACAAAAAAAATAAATAAATAAATAAATAAAAAAGTAGCCTATGTTCATCAGGGACAATATCGGCTTCTAATGGAAAAAGAATTTTTCGAATCGGTCCAGTAGTTTCGGAGCCTATTCGAAACAAACAAACAAACAAATCTTTCCTCTTTATAATATTAAGTATAGAAAATCGCAATACTATGGATGTTGTATTTCTAAAAAAACAAACTTCTCAACGATTTGCAATATTAAATCCATTATATGCACATGAAATTACATGAGCATTACTTGTAGCTATATAATAAACTAGCCATACTCGCCCGCTTCGCTGGGCATTTAAAATTAACATTATTATTTATTGTCATTATTATTAGGGAGTCCAACACTCATATAAATATTACCCTATCCATTAAGTACGTGTATTTTCTACACGGATACCAAGTTTCAAGTTTCAAGTCAATCGGATGCATGGTTCAGTAGTTATAACGGAACATCAGTAAAAACCACTGTAGATTTATATATTAGTATAGATACTAGCATTAATGATTGCCTATTGCCTATTCTAGCTTCTGCCTGCATTTTATAATGAATAGCGCGCTTAGTAATGATATTCCGAATGATATGATAATAGTCTGAGTCGATAACGAGACACTAATTACTGAATTACTTTAATTCATTCGTAATTGAAGTGTATTCTCCGAATTTCCTTCTGCTTCGTAAATTCTTCCATCCTCCAATTTATTCAGGTGTGTTGTTCTAGTTCTACTATTGTCAGGCCCTATGGACCTGCATCTGTTTATGCTGTGGCTAAATCGGGCAAGAGGGATTTGACGGCGTTAAGATTATCCTGTCTATACTCCGGTAACCACTTAAAATCAGATGAAATATGAGCTCAACTGTCACAACAAATTGTTGTAGCTTTAACAATTATGAGTACCAAAAACAACATTGAAATATCCAGAAAATTATTTTTACGGACAGTTACCGCTATTTACTATTACAGAACGCATGATTATCTGTATCTGATCCTAATTGAGTATTGTATAAAGGCTATTAAAAATAACTAGTGTCACACATTGCGCATCACAAACACACGTGAACGTAACTGAGCACCTATACGATATTAATTGAAATATGTATTGTGGAAATGAATATCTACTGATTGCAAATTAAAAAATAAAGCCTTAAAATCTTCTCTACGGAAATTGATAGGACAAGCCCTTTTAATTGGATCAAACCGATGAGCCGCCATGTTGTATCAGCGAAACCCTTTGTCAAAAGAAGTAATTGAGCCTTCAATATAAGTATATTCAGTGTTTAATTGAAGTCATAATGGGTACAACGACCGCTGCGAGCAGATACGGGCAGAGCAGGCTCGCGAAATCCCCAATAGACATTCAATTTGTCTACAGATTTCGTTATCGATCCTAGATCTTATACTAAGAATATGTTTAGATAGATTTCAGTTTAGCTAGTACAAATATCTATCTGCTACTTCGCCTATGCACAACTGAATCACGCCTATATCTCGACCAAGAGAACGCGGGCTAATATAGGTATCTCTAATATTGGAATACGGTCCACGTATTGACTTTGTTTTTTTCTCAACTTGCCAACGACCAAATTCCAGGAAACGGAACTTTCGTCACTACGCATGTGACATACGAAACTTTAACTTGTGGTCATTACTGTTTTCATCTCTTGAATCCATTAATAATTATCACATATTGTTTATGTCACAGTTAAGACATGGCACAGCGCTTGCTTCTTTAAAATTGAATGCACTAGATTACTTTAGATTACTTTAGAACCTTCAAGTTCCGTTTTTTTTTTATTGCTTAACTGGGTGGACGAACTCACAGTCCACCTGGTGTTAGCTGGTTACTGGAGCCCATAGACATCTACAACGTAAATGCGCCACCGACCTTGAGATATAAGTTCTAAGGTTCTAAGGTAAGTATAGTTACAACGGCTGCCCTACCTTCAAACCGAAACGCATTACTGCTTCACGGCAGAAATAGGCAGGGTGGTGGTACCTACCCGCGTGGACTCACAAGAGGTCCTACCACCAGTAAAGAAATAGGCAGGGTGGTGGTATTTAAAATCTATTGCACGTAACCGAAAATGTCCTAAAACAATATACGTTAATAATGACTCTGGAATAATATATATAAATCCGCACGAATCGGGCACATGTTCGGCCCACTCACGACACACTCTCACCTTTCACGATCCAGTCACCTGTTAATAAATCGCCTCCGATTTAAATGAACATTAGAATTGTCGTTACGACATGCATTCTGCATGTGGCCTTATGAAATTTTGATAGAGTCGACCGGAATCTCGAAGGTTCTTCATTATAAATGAAGACAGAAAAAAAAAAATGTGAGCCGTCACGGGACGCCTGGCAGATGTGAAACATCGACATTATTTTGTAAAAGTAATATGCAGAAAAGAACAGATTGTGATAGGAACTAAATATGTCATAATGATAAAATAAAATATTACGAAAAAATAATTTGTTTTCAAGTAAAACACAGGTTATGTGTACTGTAGTAAACAACACTGTATACACTACAAAGTATACACTATAGGTATCCGAGCTCAGTGTAGCGAGAGAGATGGCTTAACGCCGGTTCGAGTGGGAGAGAACCGCACAGTCGATAACGCATGGCGACGCGTCACCACGACGCGCGTCGCCACGCCAAAAATCGGTTTTACGTGCGGCTATAGATGTTTCACATCAAAAATCCCATCAAGATTCATTCAATTTGATTGACATATCTTATGTTACCTTGATTTGCACGTAAAGGTATTGATAATATTAAAAAATCCAAATGATATATAATTCAAATATACCCTATCTATCTTCTTTAAACTTAAGTCGTAATTCCTAGTGATTGGTTGCAAGCTAGCACGGTACCAACCACGGTGCGAGTTACTGCAATTGAAACTTTAATCATTTATTATTTAGGTTCACGTTATCATGTCTACGGGTTCCACTGACAGTTGAATACTCTGTAGACTGCGATATCTGCCTATTAAAAATGTAACAATAATATAATCATTAAGATCTAATTATTTGTGATCGATTATTCATTGATTGTAGGTACCTATAAGTCTCGAAGTTGACAAATAACCGGATATAAAATAATTGACTTATTATTTCACTCATGATCCTTATTGCCTTTTTTTACTGTCCTAGTAAGGCAAACGCGCATTCACCTCACCTGATGGTCAGTGGTGACCTGCCGTTAAAATAGGGAATTTAGAGAACGAGTTTAAAAAAACGACACCTACTTAACATTGTTAATTTATTTATTTAACTTTACAAAAATACAGCGGCGGGCTTAATGCTTAAAGAAGTCTCTACCAGTCATCCAAAGGTGTTATAGAGAGCCCTATGGTAGCTACATTAGAAAGAACTTCCTTATAATTTTGATCCTTAATATATATTTTTTTAACTCCTTAGATGTGTGGACGAGCTGACAGCCCACCTGGTGTTAAGTGGTTACTGGAGTCCATAGACATCCACAACGTAAATGCGCCACCCACCTTAAGATATATAATTTCTAAGGTCTCTAGTAGTTACAACGGCTGCCCCACCTTTCAAACCGAAACGCATTACTGTTTCACATCAGAAATAGGCAGGGTGGTGGCACCTACCCGCGCATTACAATTTATAATCTTACTGTCTGTACTCGGAGAGCAATTTTAAATATCTTTAATAAAGTTATGTTAACTGAGATTCAAAAGTAAAATACCGAAAGGTGGAAACTTATTGGTCCTAAAGCGTCTTGTGAACCGGCACGGGTAGGTACTATCACTCCGCCTATTTCTGCCGCTAAGCAGTAATTCGTTTGAAGAGCGGTGAGGCCGTACTATAGAACTGAGACTTAGAACTTGAGTCTATAGATGTGTTGCGACATTTACATTAATGTCTAGAGGCTCCATTAAGCTATTAAAACCAGTGAGTCGTGAGCTCTTGTTCACCTGTCTAAGCCTAAAAAAACGTGTCAAAATCTATTTGCTCCCATTTAAATAAGATCAAAACATATTTACGTATTAAAATACAATAAAAATATTACGCTGCAAATTCCTCAAAACCCACTTCTTCTCTCAATGCCTTCTGCACAATTGCATTATTTTCTAACAGATTCCGTTTAGACTATAACAACACATCCTTAAATGCACACATGCATACAAATTGCGCCACAGTATCTTTTAGTGTTATGGAGCAAACTATTGTGAAAGGAGCCCTTCTCTCTGTACTGATTTCAACTCGATATTTTGAAGACCTTAAAGTAAATTATTGAATCGATTCATAACAGAGGAATTTGTAGCGTTATTATATTATAGTTAAATACAAATACTACAGTAGATATTTGAGATTTAAAAATAGTAACCTTTAGAATTAAAAATAGAAATCACTCCACTTCAAATAACATCACTTTTCTCGGCAGAATTCGCCGCTATATTGTGCTCATTAATTACCATGTTACCTTTATGCAATAAAGAAAAAAAAAAGTAAAGTTTTAAATTTGGAACATGTCAAACACTTTTTTTTTTCTCTATGACAATTCCTTGTAATATCACATTTTGTCGCCAATCTTTTTTTTAAATGAAAATTACCAATTAAATCAGACCGTTGTATTAATTATGTAAATCATTTCACTATCATATTATAATAAAACAAATGGAACAATTTGCATAACGCTTTAATACGTATTTAACAAAAGCCGTCTGTCTACCTATAAGGTCGACGACCGTTATCAAAAATAGCTGAATGAGAACCGAAATATATATAAATGAAGCATAATTTAGGCCAGAAACGTCTATTCAAAACATTCTCTGGGCATCCAGAAAAATCGGATCAACACAACCTTTAAGTACAAAATTATTTGAGAACAATAAAAAAAAAACATGTACGAAAAAGTTTTTCCTCATTACGAAATTTTCCACAATAAAGACTCGTTTTAGAATAAATAATACGGAAACTGAACAGTCGTTATAAAATTTTTCAACGTTGCCGCGAAAACTTCACGAAACGCCACCGGACACGACTTCAACTGACCTGTGACGTCATTCGTGGTCAAAATAACCGAACATTTTTTTTATTGCTTAGATGGGTGGACGAGCTCACAGCCCACCTGGTGTTAAGTGGTTACTGGAGCCCATGGACATCTACAACGTAAATGCGCCACCCACCTTGAGATATAAGTTTAGCCCTTTTTTGCTTATTCGTTGGTAACCTAAGAGGCTATTCTAGCTACACCCGGACTGGTGATGAGCTCACGGGCTCAACCTGAGAGAATTTGCTAACACTAGCCCTAGCAAGTTTTATTTTTTATTGCTTAGTTGCGTGGACGAGCTCACAGGCCACCTGGTGTTAAGTGGTTACTGGAGCCCATGGACATCTACAACGTAAATGCGCCACCCACCTTGAGATATAAGTTTAGCCCTTTTTTGCTTATTCGTTGGTAACCTAAGAGGCTATTCTAGCTACACCCGGACTGGTGATGAGCTCACGGGCTCAACCTGAGAGAATTTGCTGACACTAGCCCTAGCAAGTTTTATTTTTTATTGCTTAGTTGCGTGGACGAGCTCACAGGCCACCTGGTGTTAAGTGGTTACTGGAGCCCATAGACATCACGCATATGCACCACTCACCTTGAGATATAAGTTCTAAGGTCTCAGTATAGTTACAACGAAACGCATTACTGCTTCACGGCTGAAATAGGCAGGGCGGTGGTACCTACCCGTGCGGACTCACAAAAGGTCCTACCACCAGTAAAAACTGCTATCCTGATGATGCATTCCATGCTGATTTCGGAAACGACATGTTTCTGATTGGTGCTTACTGATGCGTTTTAATAACAACGCGTGAAACAACTATTAGCCTTTACGTCTTGAAATCCTTGTTAAAAACATTAGGTTTATTGATATTACACACAAATTATTAGGTTTATTGATTTTTATATACATACTAAATAATTATAAAGGAAAAAAATTATTTGGTTGTTTGTTACGCCTTCACGATTCAATCGATTATCTATATCTATACTCTATACTTTTACTTTATATTATAAAGAGGAAAGATTTGTTTGTTTGTTTGTTTCGAATAGGCTCCGAAACTACTGGACCGATTTAAAAAATTCTTTTTCCAATAGAAGCCGACGTTGTCCCTGATGAACATAGGCTACTTTTTTTTATTTTATTTTTTATTTATTTTTTTGGTTTCATGTGTGTTTTAATGTTTCCGAAGCGAAGCGAGGGCGGGTCGCTAGTAATATTATAAAGAGGTTAGATTTTTTTGTTTATTTGTATTGAATAGGCTCCGAAATTACTGAACCGAAATGAAAAATTCTTTCACTGTTTGGAAGCTAGACAATTCCCGAGTGACATTGGCTTTAATATTTTTTGAAAAAATATTAGGGATCTTTACTAAAACTCCAATAACGTAACCCAAGGTGTAAAAAAATTACCTAAAATATTCTTTACATCGCGTGTCCTGCGAAAAATATTAATGATAGAATAAAATAATGTACTACGACTTTGTAGAACACATTATTATTTACAAAAAGTGTCGCGACAACACATATGCTGCATATATTATATCGACATATCTAACTATTTAAGTTATGCCGCAATAAGTGTTCTTTTATTTAAAAAAATAAAACAACGTTAAATATCGTTGAAATTTTTGTTAAAGACCCGAGCGCAGCCGGAACGGACCGCTAGTCATGAATATTTGCATAAAAGTTGTCGCAAGTCCAGAAAAGACATAGTTTTATTGCCCGTGTAGGCAAACGAGCATACTCACCTGATATGAGTGGTGGTGAGTGGTTACCGTCGCCCATGGACTTCAGCAATACCAGGGGCAGAGCCAAGCCGCTGCCTACCGTTATCTTTACATATACCGTATCTTTACAGACTCTTTTCTACATTAAAACTAGTGAGACCGCGGTTGAAAGCTAGTCCTTAATATTACAGTTCGTTTTATTTTATTAACATAATTACTGTATGAAACAATATGTATAGATACTAATAAATATAGTTTTTTTTTTAAATAGTAACAGTAGGTAGGCAGCGGCTTGGCTCTGCCCCTGGCATTGCTGAAGTCCATGGGCGACGGTAACCACTCACCATCAGTTGGGCCGTATACTCGTCTGCCAAAAAGGGCAATAAAAAAGTTAGGACGATATACAAATATCGGTTAATAAAACCTTAGTCATCCGTGACCACTGGCTACTGAAGAATTGGAAACATCGAAAATAATATGAAGACAATGAAAAACACGAGATTAAGCCCTGAATACCATAAAACTCAGATTTTGTTACTGTTGTGATCTTGTGTATTAAAACTTAATTCGCAACTAACCCGCATGGACTGAACTTCATATTAAAATTAATTGATAAATCAACGCATGTCTCCTAAAACATTATTAGCGAATATAAATATTAGCGAACCTCTGGCCACTACTGTACATACTCTTTTCTTCTCTGTTGTACATCTATATTTCAGATATGTCTTCATGTTTCTTTATTATCAGCTATAGTTAGTAGACAAACGGCTTATCTGACAATTTCGAGAAACTTCCATATTGGAAATTATTTAGTAATTTGTATTTTTAATGATACTAGACGGTTAGACGATCTCAAACTCTCTTACCCTTTGTTAAATAGTTTCACGAGCCCATAGGCATCACGACATGAATTTCACGACACACTTTGAGACATAACGTCTCAATTGTATAGTACAACGACAGTCTCGCCTATCAAACAAATTTCGCATAAATTACAATCAGACCTTATTATGGAAAATCTTTTTTTTTTTTGTCCTACCTATGCTGATAGCCTTGAGAGGCTACTTCAGCTTGGCCCTAACACGCAGGTGAGCTCACGGGGCTCAAACCTGACGACGTTGCTAACATGAACCCTAGCAAGAGCCGTACTTCGCAGAATCTACCACCAGATCGGAAACGCGACACACTGAGAAGATCCGGCGAGAAACTCAGTGGGCTTTGAAAATCAATAACTACTTATAATAAGTATGCACTTTGACTTCATATATAAAGCACAGATAAACTACAAAGATCGAAACATAATATTCGTCAACTCCATAAACATGGTCGCCATATCAAATACATTTTGTTTATGGCAACATTACGTACCGCGTGTATCTGTAACGTAAATTATTGTAAATTATGGAACAATAATTCTGTGTTCTATTAACATAATATGAATGTCGATCGATTTTGTTATTAAGCTTAAAAAGATGTTGGAGACCGAAATAAAAATATAGAACTGCAAATTTTGATTGAGTTTTTTTTTATGACATTCTAATTGACAAAGATATTTAAAAAAAAACCGTTTTCGAATCTAATCCTTTCCGTTGTAAATTATCTGTGGCTTAAAAAAAGTAAAAATGCAAATTCGAATTGAAGATAATAATAACGAACGAACAATAAAAACTCCTTGCAACAGAATAAAACAAGCCAGGTTTTTTTTGTAAGATAAGCTAAGAAAAAAGGTTTTTAAGAACAGAAAAATTCAAAATTCAAAAGCTAATAACTTAGAGGATGCATTGAAAAGGAGCTCACGCGCACGTACGAACGAACAGTGCGTCGTTTCTCAACAACTGACAAATACTCCTGGTTAATTGGATGAAAATGTGCAAGCCGCGAATGCCTCTAGCACGGTGCTGCCAGATTTATGTGGAAATTTTGAATAATTCGGGAAATAATCAAAGTCGATTTCAAAAGATATACATACATACGTTTTACAAGACATTAGATGTAAGTAATTAAATAAATAGACTAATTGTACAGAGTTACTATTCCTTAATCGTAATGTAAAATCGCGTTCGGTACAGCGTCCTCAGAGGAGTGCTGGTGGTGCAAGATACCTTCGCATTCCGATGAGTTAAGAAATGTTGTAAGTAAACATAGAAATTCGTTTAAAATGTTTACTAGCAATTACATTCATATTACGATAACGTGATTGTCTGTAACTCAAGAAAATCTAGTATTCTATGTAGTTAATGAAAAATTAAATGGTATGCCTTATAAAAAACAATTTAAAAATCTACATCTAAAACGTGACCATAGAATAAAAATAATTTGTTTATGCAATTTATTTATCAAACATGGCAACCCAGTTTCAAATGTTTGCGCAGTAAATTGCGCACTTTACGACGACGTATGGTTATCAATAATCGTTTGTACGGGACGATGCTAGTGAAATTTCCGTGTTGATACATTTACACATTGTATTGACATTTAATTAAATAACAAAATGTTAACGCGAAGATCAATGAAACCCTTTTGTATCGTTTTAATTTATAATATGACCACAGAAATATACATTCAATTTACACACAGTTAACCTTTCGCGTTAAATTAACATTAAAAAAAAACTTACTTGTTACATTGCTTTGTCTATGACATCCATAGACAAAGCAATCTAACAATGAATATAAACTATGTATTCTGAAATCAACGAAACTGTTACTAATGCATAAATATTGGTATCGTGAAATGTGATTTAGGTATTTATCCGTATAGACATCATTACGTGGAGGCGCTTTCACGAAAGGATAAATTGAATTCTCACTGCTAACGAATAAGGACTATTTCATCCTATGCATGATACGCAAGACAGATATGCTGAATGTATTTCGTAGGCACTTGCAACAACGCATATCACCAGTATTCAAGATCCAAATGAAGAGACATCATTCTCGCGAATTTTACACCAAACAAATCGAAATACTTTGAAAAAACAAACAATTAAAATACATCAATAAAATATTGACTTAACAAAATTGAGCACTTCGTATTTACCAGATTCAGTGATAGAAACAGTTAGCCGGATAAATGTTACGTTGTTATTGTTTGTAAAGAAATGATATCAACTAATCTCTATATATAAAAATGAATTGCTTTTCGTTAGTCTCGCTAAAACTCGAGAACGGCTAATTTTGTTCCTGAATTATTCGTGGAAGTTCAGGGAAGGTTTAGAAGGTGAGAAAATATAAAAAAAGCTCGGAATTATATAAAAACAAACAATTTTGTTTTTCCTTTAATGTGTCCCCTTGATGTGTCTTTTATTTATCGATTGAGGCACTACGAAGTCTACCGGGTCAGCTAGTATCAAATAATAATACTGATCAATACTTGTAATGCATAGAACATGCTAGAATCAAACTTAGACATAAAAGCATTCGTTTTGAGGAAATATTAAATAGGTACCTATGCATTAAATGTACAAGAAAGAATACCTTTCTACTTTGTACAATTCAACCTTTCCCCATTTAAAATAAAATTATCGAAACAGTCAAAAGGCTCGTGTCGAGAACTTGTAACAAAACACAATGAGTAATGAACGTTAGATACGGCAGATAGGCATCTATTTAATAGTTTAAAATTGTATGTAAATCATTGGGACTCGGAAACGCAGATTTGTCGGAAAAAGCTCATAAAGTACCGTTACCCGAGTTCCCAGCACGCAGCCGGAACTGGAATCACACATTAGATTTAATTTTATACGAATTTAATAACAAGTGAGATGCTCGCGTCCATTGTGTGGCTCGGCCATGAGAAAAACGCTCAGTCGATTTTTTTTTGTTGTTGTTGTCGATAAAGAGGTGCCGACTTACGATCCGGAGCAAGATTGATGCGCACACGTGATCGTATCGGCCCGCCGCTAGCTCAGACGACTGTAATTAATATTCCATAACCCGTACAACCCTAAATTACCAAGTCGGCCGACCTCTCGCCGTCTCGCCTTCATTACCGGTAGCAATATGCAATCGTCACACGTCCGTAATTGATTCCGCCCGTTAAATTCGAAATTTGAATGAGAGGTTCGCTGAATGAGAATCGAAATAAGATCACGAGTGGCCGGAGAGGCTGCGGGTCGCCGCCAGCCTCTCACTGCGAGGCACAATGACCGCGACGCATACGGCCAGATCTCTCTCGATAAACAGATAAAAAAAAACTGTAACGAAAAAACTACATGTCATGTATCTACGTGTGCTAGTCGATTTCACAGCGACCGTCATGGGAATCGAGCCACGAATGGACTTTAGAAAGCAATTAAAATCGTTGCCCACGAAAACGGAGGCGATCGAAAAGTGCAATCGACACATGAAATCGTCAGACACGTAGCGCTTTGTGCGACAAACCGTCTTTTAAATATTCGCTTCGAAGCACGATGCACGATCCGGACTCGATAATTCTCGGAACTGAACGAATTTTGACACAAAAAATATATAATATAATAAAACTGTTCATCGCTGAAATGGCGCTTCGAGTGAACAGGTAAATGCACTATGCGTCTATTACATTCAGCTAGCCGAACAACAGCCGAACGGTGTGATGAAAGTTCTAAAAAATCTGTTACGTCCACAAACTGTGTTTTCTTTTTTGGCTTGAACTTTGCAAATGTTTTCCCCGAATCGAGGAAAATACGTTCGGCAAATAACTTGCGAAACTTTGTGTACCTTCTTGTACGCAAGCGATACAGAAGGCCATTCAAAGGTTGAAGGTGTATTTTGTTTTGGCCACAAAAAGGCCGGTATTGGAAATCAGATTAGGGAGTATGACTGTTATAAAGTTTCGGGAGTGTTACAGCCTTACAGGGCGTTCGCGACCGCAGACCGGTAGCGAAGATACATTGCTAACCGCACCGGCATGTATTATCTACGTTACACGTAGGTATACAATATTGAACGTGACTTTTGTTCGAAACAGAAGCAAAAACTGAACACGGATTAAAGTTTGCTTTCTGAAGTCCGGTATAAAAAATGGCGGCCGACTTATAATATAACAATTTTTTTTTTATATTATTATTTGTAATCCTTCGCCCAATGATTCACTATGTAGATTCATAAAACATTGAAAAACTTTTTTGAATATTTAATATCGAAAATACTGAATCTAGGACGTCTTGTGAGCCCGCACGGATAGATCCCCTTTTCTGCTAGGAAGTAATAATAAGTTCCAGATTGAAGGGTGGAGTAGCCTTTGTACTATAGAACTGACTGGTGGTAGGACCTCTTATGAGTCCGCACGGGCAGGTGCCACCGCCCCGCCTATTTCTGCCGTGAAGCAGTAATGCGTTTCGGTTTGAAGGGTGGGGCAGCCGTTGTAACTATACTGAGACCTTAGAACTTATATCTCAAGGTGTGTGGCGCATTTACGTTGTAGATGTCTATGGGCTCCAGTAACCACTTAACACCAGGAGGGCTGTGAGCTCGTCCACACGTCTAAGCAATAAAAAAAATATATAGCTGAAATACTAGCTAGACCTGCTATTTGGAAGTCTAGCCACCCAAAGTATTTCTCGTACTTCTTGTGGAATTCTCCATCTATAGGTATACTCCGATTCTTATTCAAATCATGTACTTCACAATCTTTTCCAAATAATAGGTCCTGAACCAAAAAACTATTAATTTGTAAGCAATATCGAGATAATTTCGATATAGACATTTCGCTGTCGGACTTCCTTACTAGTCGCGGCGGCGAACGTGAGTACCCGTAGCCTGCAAACGGTGCTGCGCGAATGGTCGCCTCGTCCACCGCTTCGCTGTTCGCACCGCCGATCCCCGTGGCCAGGCCGTAACACCAGGAGGGCTGTGAGCTCGTCCACACTTCTAGGCAATAAAAATAAAAACGTAACGTATAGTCTCTCTCTCTCTCTCTCTCTCTGTCTCTCTGTCTCTCTCTCGCTATCCTTCCATATTAAAATAGTTGAAATTAGTTTTAAAAAAAAATATAAGCCTAAATATTACGATCTAAGTATGTCACAAACTATAGCCATAGAGACATAGAACACATATCTCAAAATTGGTTGCTGCATTTACGTTCTTAATCTCTATTGGCTCCGGTAACCACTTAACACCATGAACTCATTCAACTGTCTAAACAATATAAAGAACTTGTTCAAAAACTTAATGTAATGTTTCACTTACAAATATTTTGGTTTATCCTCAGAAGGAAAACTTGAATAGAGTTCTGATATGTTTGATTTAAAAAGAAAAAAAAAACTGTGACAGCTTTCGAAAAACAATGAAAATCCTTTGCATACATACTTCCGATTCGTTTTATATAAATAATCCATTTCAAGGAGTTGACTTAAGCTTTAAACTCTTCTTTTTTTTAATCTACCTATGCTGATAGCCTTGAGAGGCTATATCAGCGTTACCCTAACGTGTAGGTGAGCTCTCGGGGCTCAAACCGGACGTATTGCTAACACTGGCCCTAGCAAGAGCAGTGCCTCGCAGAATCTACCACCGGATCGGAAACGCGACCTACTGAAAAAATCCGGCGAGAAACTCAAGTCTTATTTACGACATGTGATACGTACGTACATAAATTAGCAAACTCGAAATCCTATTAGCTCGCGTTCCTCTTAATTACAGAACTGTACTAGGAAATGTTTAATGACATTGTGCGTATTCCCGGTAATGTAATTACAAAATGATGTTTGTCGGTACGTGACTCACACGTGACGTATAAAAGGCGCCTGTAAAGGTTTTTATGCGGTCAACCGCACTCGACAGTGGACGATTTTATGCGAGGAAGCTGTGTTTTTTTTTTGTATTCGACAAGATCATTTTCGATATACAGTCATGTCAATGACTTCTTATATTTTGAATTGCTTTATATATAATATAGAGTTGTGATTCGAGGCTTAATGTTAACTAGTGGTCCCCCGCTGGTCGAAATTCGACTATAATTAATTGAAATTATAAGTTTTTACACTATTATGATTCTATTATAAGAGTAATCACAAATTTCGCCTAGAATACACTTTAGACAAATATTAATAAAGACAAAGCATATTTAGTCTATTCTCAATTTGACCACAGACTATAAGCAATAAGAAAAGTTTGACAATAAACAAAAAGTTGCATGCGTGTGTGTGTCATACACATCGTAGTGTGTGTAATATTTTTATTTATTGATTTAATGTAGCTTTTATGCATAATTTAATAAAATATTTACATTCTGCACTAATTCTCTATAAGTGTGGGAAATTTCATACTCCTCCTTCCGCGCAATTTTCGTAAAAAGGGGTAAAAAGTTTTTAGTTTTTGCTTCATGTATAGATTCTGTTCAATTTTATCTCGAAGCGGTCTTACTTTCGTCCCCGAATTGTTAGATAGTATAACAATTAAGGTTTCCACCAAGTCTCGCGGTAGGCGACGGCATTCGGTTAATATCTATGAAGTGTTTATAAACTCTATAACTCAAGATGGAATGTAAGCTGGTCTCCTCATCGGATACAATAAAAAATTGTTACACACCCCATTTTTTATGTAGGTCACGGGTAGACCGGAGGCTAGAACGCGGCGCTTACAACAGCGCCAAAATACTAGGAACTCATGAAATCGTCGTAAAGAACCCGCTAAATTAATGTACACGGCTGCGAAAGCTTAAAAGTTTAAAACAATTCGTAAAAGAAATTGTAACACATTACATTAATACATTTTTTTTCCTTCAACTTTCCTTTTTACTGGCGGTAGGACCTCTTGTGAGTCCACACAGATAGGTACCACCACCCTGCTTATTTCTGCCGTGAAACAGTAATGCGTTTCGGTTTGAAGGGTGGGGCTGCCATTGTAACTATATTGAGAGCTTAGAACTCATATCTTAAGATGAGTGGCGGCATTTACGTTCAGATGTCTATGGGCTCCGGTAACCACTTAACACCAGGTGGGCCGTGAGATCGTCCACCCACCTAAGCAACAAAAAAAAATGTGTCTTCTTCTTTTCCTTATCCCACATTATAGGGGGTGAATGCTGCATGCCATTTTTTTTCCATTCAGATCTATCACCCACACCCACCCTACTCTCGCATATTCTCATTCATTTAATTTTTTAATTTTTTCCTACCTATCTAGTAACCTCGAGGGGTTATTCTAGATTCCCCGAGCTAGTAGGTGAGCTCACGGGAATCAAACCGGGAGTGTTAATAACACTAGCCCTAGCAAGAGCAGTGCTTCGCAGAATCTACCACCGGATCGGAAACGCGACCCACTAAGAAGATCCGCCGAGAAACTCAATGGACTGTGTCTATGGGTTCAATTACTTGTCAAGCCCTTCGTCGCAAGCGACGGGTTCGGCGAGGACGGTGATCGGTGCTTGAGGTACCTAAGAGCACCGTTAATCGATCGGGAGGATCTGCAATGACGTGTTGAGGGCTCCTCATTCATAAATCCATCCACGCCTATGTAAGACGCCGCCTCCCAATACCGTCTATGTTTATACCTAGAGCCTATTAGTCCAAACGATCATCTTCTCTTGATATAACATGCTCACACCACTTTATTTACACGCTTAATACACTCAATTTAGATCAAGAATCTGTCTTCGTCCGCCTCACTAGACACCGCTGCATTTATAATTTCTAGTCACCATTGAATGGTTCCTTTATGCATTAAATTGTTCGCAGATCAATTTTGCAGTTATAGATCGAATTTTTCGTTTTTCGTAAAATTTCCGCTTGAATAATAAAGCTGTTCTTACAGACGCAAGATTATTACACCGCTTCGGATTACACGTATTATAACAAAGGCTATTTAATTAGTAATTACACGACTTACATTCTCATATGTTTGCGTTATTCCGTATTCTTTGGTTCGTAAAATTACAAGTGAACGTGCTCTTGTTTGTTTGACAATAGAAATTTATACAAACTTCTCGGCCTGATCTTATTGTTTAATAATTTATGCTAAATCGAATCATTTATTTATATAAACTGATTTAATGTTAATATTAATAAAATATGTATACTAGAACAATGAACCTAAAAATGAAAAGCTTAAAAAATATAATATAATAACTAAAATATATTATTAAAAGGAGTCCCTTTAGGTAAGGTTAAGGCAAGGTCAAAATATGTATTATAGCTTAAAAACTTTAAAAAAAAACGCGCGTAAACGAACTAACTAAAATAATTTCATATTTTTTTATATCCTGTTCGTACTGATCAGGATATTAAATATTATAAAATTATTGCACGGTCATCGGTCGTTGACGCGTGTCCAAATTTTCAAGCTAATGGAACACTTTGATGTCTGAATATGACGTCAAAAAATTCCAATACATACAACCAAACAAAAAGCTAATAAAAAGGTATTAAACATGATTCAAATGTATATCAATGATTTAGGCTGAACAGTGGGCAGCAGATGCAGAAGAGAGACATAAAATCAGGTCACGTGTCGTGCTTTGGGAGAGGCTTATGTCCAACAGTATTTATGTTGTATAACTATACTTGAGACCTTAGAACTTATATCTCAAGGTGGGTGGTGCATTTACGTCGTAGATGTCTATGGGCTCCAGTAACCACTTAACACCAGGTGGGCTGTGAGCTCGTCCACCCATCTAAGCAATAACAAAAAAATAATAGAGAATTAAGATAGGCTGGCTATTAATGATATCAACACAAATGTCATGTCCATAATATACTTGTTGCATGTTGATTCTAGCATTAGTTCTGAAAAAAGCTGTGTTGAGACAAGCGCGAAGAAAGTTTATTCAGTTTGTCATTTATGTCAATAATTTTGTGGTCTTTCTAAATGCATATCAACAATACAATACAACATAAAAGACTGGTCCGTCAGACTGTACCTACATCAATCGGAAATTACGTTCAGATTTGCTTGTTTATTTTAAAACATAATGTGACTTTCACTCCTGAAATTAACAACAAAATGCAACTAATGCAAAACCGAAACTCATTATTGTATTAATATTCCCATATATTCAACCCAAATTAATCGTCTTTTATTTATTTTTGCGACAAAATTACACAACAAAGTAATTTCGTAACAAATTAAAATCGATTCGCGTTTTGTTCTTTTTATTTTTATTTACGATTTTCCACGGAGAAAGGCAACTAACGTTCGATTATGGCGTATCGATGTTTTTATTTACTCTCATTCGGTTGCACCGGAATCGATTCTGTTGAGATCGAGACCGCAAACGTTTTATATTCCACATGATTACATATACGGTGCGGAAGCGAAAAATTACTGCTTTAACCGCTAATATTATATGTGAAACTATTCAGGTATCCGAAGCCTCTTTTGAAGCCTACGACGATAGCACAACATTCGCTTAAATCGAATTAAAAAAAAAAGACGTGTGGCACTCGGGTACCGCCGCGGTAAAGCTATTGCAAAGCATTTTTTTATCAACTTATGCAATTACAATTAGACAATAATAATTTTATATTAAAACAATAATAAAAATAAGATCACGCTATATTTATAAACATTAACAAAAGCAAAATATTAACTGTCCCCTTCACATTCATACCGCGTGAGAGAGAGATGGGCAGACTTTTCATGATTCTCATGCAGTGCGACGTCACGCCGCGCGCTTATTCACAAACACTACACCAGCGCAACGTGTAAATGTGTTGAATGCGAGCTATATAGTAGACGTAGTGGGGTGTCAGGTTATTTTCGTTACGGAATTTCTTGATTCAGTCGCCGCCCTCAAGGCCCGCGATAGAAGCTATGCAATAGCTTAAAAATGCTAATAAGGTAAATTCGAATTCCATAATTGATTTTAAACTAACGAAAATCGATTGAAACATCCGAGGAAGTAACCTCAATGTCGTATCTAAATAAAGACATTATTACAAATCAAAACTGTGTCATTATTGTTTCGAAATAATGAGTGAAGAGTCGATCAAAACATGAACTCAATTCAAATATTAAGCACGCTTCATTTTCTTAAAATAACAATAGGCAATTTCACGTTCATGTACTAATGCTCGTGGACGCGAGAGCGGTATGCACTCAATAAAACCGAAAAATGAGATGTCCGGTATTAAAGAGTCATCTTCGCTATTTTGTACGGCAGACAATGAACCAGTCATGTCGGGAGTTCATTCGGAAACAATAGAGAGCGGTGCCTCCTACCGCTTCACACGGAGCCAGCGAGGAAAGTAACGAAAACACATTACGAATCCAAAACCAAATTGGACGCGATCTTAAGAAATTATCGCGTTAGTGGCAGCGATTCATCTGTCAGTCTCCCAGGCGCCGTGCGAGCGTGTGTGATCCAACTAATATGCTCTTGTTACGAGCGCACCCACTAATTTGGTAACTGTATTCGACTTGAGAAACCTCTCGATTCACACATGACGAGCCTCCATTCAATTCCGAGCTACAACGTCTCTTTACGAAATAGCATTACATAAAACATGATTCCGAGCAGCCGGTCATTGTTTATCGACCATAATCAGCCGACGTTTACCCGCCTTATAAATATTAAAACCGAGTTAAATCTCCTGTATTTACACCCGATATTATTTATGTAACGGGGACTAATGTACACGCGATCGTCGCGAACAATGCAAGGATAGCGGCTGCCCATCACGAGCGCGACCTAGACTTCTTTCCTCGGTAATAGTACCCCACGACGGCGCGTCCATTACAACGCACACTTCACTGGAACAATAGACAAATCGAGTTGCGTGTGATTACGACGGCTCTCCCGCCATTATTGCTTTCGTATCCTTGGCGTGAGCGGCTATCTATCATGTGATCTATTGTACGTACACCCGACATCGGTATTAGATTAAAGTGATAATTAATGCTGATTCCATACGACCTAGTTACGGGCCGCTCGGTAAACTTAATTTACAGTTATAGTTGTAAATCGCGTTGCAAAATAAACGGCGGGCACGCGGCGCGGCCTGACCACAGACAACGACCCGCGGCTCCCACACAGCTCGCTACGTCACGGCGGCTCCCGTCAATGGGCCCCATCTCACTCGTAAACAACACGTCACGTGCTAATATGCGCCCATAACCCGATCCCGAACGACTGCCACCCTCCTCCGACCGTATTCTCCCGCCATTCAGACTTTTCCTCTCGGCGGGTTACACGGAAAACGCACGCATGTGTACCGAGCGAGACGACACACGACACATGTGCGTGACCCCGTGCACGAGCGAGAGGGTGTCTCGGTCTGGGTTTGAATGAACGGGGTGAAGTCTGACGCGACGTGTGCGTAACTGCGTACACACGACGCCGGAAGGGTTGGGATTAGTTCCCGACCAAGTTTCACTTTCGATTTCTACGCGCGCTGCATACAGGGCGAGCCGTTATCGATCGTAAGCTAACTCCGATAACTTTGTAACTACAATTTAGTAAAACGTTCCCATTAATAGCTCCACGTTCGCTTCGATAGAACACCGGCCGTCTGGGACTGTTGCGAGACTTTATTGTGAAAATTTTCGAGGAAAAAAGCGCGGTCGTGTCGAATGGCGAACGTATTGCGAACGTCTGGGCGGCTGTGTGTTTCGTAAATCATTGTTTATGGTCGAGTAGCTATCTGAAGGGGTCCGAGAGACCGGAATTAGAAAGCGTCAAGCCGACTCCGATACAACTAATTGACCGCAAGGTTTACGCTGACCCGCTGCTGCGCCTGACGTAATATCCGAATACTTTATACCGAAAACGATAAAACAATTCATTTTTTACCTATATTTATTGAATGAAAAAAAAACCACTTCCCTGTTCTCTTCCAGTAGGCCTGGTAAAAAGCGCTTAAAAAATTCACCTGAGAATAGGCAGCGGTGTTCTTTATGCATTTATCGGTGGTAAGTCACCACAAGTAACTACGCCTATTACTGACGTGAACTAGCCACACGGTCCGTCTGAGGTGGGGCAGCCACTGAACAATACAATTCGGATCTTATCCTCATATAAACCCGCAATCACTAAACAACAACGCAGGCAATACTCTCATCTGCCAAATAATAGTAATGATATCGATTAGAACAAATCAAGTTATGTCTCACAAGAAATTTCCCAAAACATTGTCCATTTGTCGAAGCGATGTACCTATCGTAACAAATCAGCCAAGACAAGAGCAAAGAACTTAAAACCCGAATCCGATATGTTCATGATTTAAACAAAACAAAATAATTAGATCAACAAATTAACCAACAAAAAAGAAACAAACAAAAAATACAACTTGAACACAAATTATTATGTCAAACTCCTACACTAAAGCTCAAAGCTGTACCAGCTCAAGTCACGAACTTCTTTACTATAGAAACTGTTTGCAGCCTTTGTTAGGTTGAACATTATTTTGTTACATCTAAAATTATATGTGTATATAACGAACTGGCCCCTAGTATCGAGCGGCGGCTTTGCCTCTGGCATTGTCGATGTCCATGAACAATGAATGGCTTCGAAGTCAATTTTTTTTCTTCGAACTACCCTCATTTGCTGAAATTACTTTCTCACTACCCGTTACACATTGATAGTACAAGACAAAAACCTCTGGAGTGTCTTTGAATATTTCCTGAGGTAAGCTCACATATAAACACCAACAGCCCTTTTAAATATAGCTAGCTATACTAATATTAAAAATGTATATGTTTGTATGTTTATAACTCAATCTCGCGAAATGGTTTAGCAATGGGACGAAATTTCGCCTAAATAAATTTTACAACCTAGATACACTCGTAAGTAACCGGGCATAACATTCACTTTTTTTTTCGCATTCTAAGGTATGAATTCAACAGCATGTTCTCTGATTCCCGATTTTACGTACTAAATAATTTACAAATCAACTCTCGGTATCGACCAGTGAATGACAAGGAACTAACCAATAGAAATGCAACAAGTTCAATTTTATCTGTAATAAAAAAATTTTTATTGAAAAACTAAAAATACATGTTGCCAGTTAAAAAAATTGTGGATACAGACAGAGTACGTTTCATTACGCAGCAACACTACCAACATTGTAGACCAACAATATTAATGGCGCCATTTCTATTGTCGCCTACAAAAGCTGCAGTCATTTTGTCAACAACAGTTACATTCTAGAAACTTCGTTTTCGAATCAAGAACACTTAAGAGTTACGCCCTACTCCTTATCACATACGATATAATCGATAATACGTTCTAGTTTAAACATTAAATCGATATTCAAATAGCAGAATCCAGATCTCGTGATTCGAACGAATGTGGGCTTATTGATTGTCAGTAATTATGTAAAATAACGAGTGGCATGTAACGGGCGCTTTAACGATTGACACGAATTATCCGTCTGCCGGTTATACTGAGGGCAGAGTCGGGCTCGGAATAACATAACAGATTAAGGTTTTATTTAATGTTCGCACTGTGAATCGTGGACTAAAAATGACTAAAAACCTATATCTGTCTTAACGTACTTCGAACTAATTTCGGTCCTGACGTACGACAGTCTTTAAAATCTATGTCTAATGAGACTATTATAGTGGACACACATTTTTAAATCAATCTTAATTTTCCCAAAGCTAAAAACAGTTTATTTTATTACGTTGGTGCAATTCAAAAACAGGAGTATACAAAAATGAGTAGTACTTTCTACGCTTTAAAAGAGTTTCAGACACTACTACTACGGTTTAGTGCCGAGTTTGTTAATTCAATTTTGCAAATTTTGGCATTTCGTAAATTCTACAATTTACTAAAAAAATATTCACGAACGATAAATTTTTGGCATCAGGATTATCCTTCAGTCTGTCATGACAAACATGACTATCTGACATTGGTGATAATCTCATTTAATTTTGTATTGTGTAAATTATATGTTATTTACTAAAGATATTTATTAGTGACATCCCTATGAAGGAACAATAATATCATTGAATCTTCATAATCTTAATATCAAGAAGCAAACTTAATTATTTTGTTTTGACAGAACGCCTCTCGTTCTATTTAAGTTTCTATTTAACTCGGATATTCATATTCTAGTCATTAATTGGTCTCAATAGATGCACCGGCATCGTCTTCTTTCATTCTATCTATCCTAGGCGCTCCTTGGCTAGTGCTAACACCACCTATCTACCGCCGTTTTGGCCTAACCCTTAGTTAGAAACAATATTTGAATACGCGTTAGAAATTTCACAAAACCACCTGACCGCTATACTTAGATCTTCCAGGTATTTAAATAATGTATCATCGTTCGGGAACAAGACAGTCTTTGAATAATTCTATTAACATTTTAAGGGCATATATTATATAGTATTAATATATTTGTAATCTCATAAAAATACTCTTGTAGTTAGTTATACTTAAACTTTAATTTGAACTGAAATTTTTTATTTAGCTGTTCTATTAGAAATATACCAAATGGTACTGTTAAAACAATTTCATATATTTAAAAAAATATTTATACAACAATACCAATATGTCATGCAAGAAGTAAAAAGCTTATCCCTCGAATGCGTCCCGGCTACGTACCTTCAATAAAACCTAGACTCCGGTTAAGTCGATTGAGCGCACGTATCGTTTGAATGTGTTTAGAGGCAGTTTGTCTAATACGATGTGCCCGTATTAACCGATATTTTAGCATACGACCGACGCGTAATATGCACGCCGATGTTCATTACACAGATCGCTTTCCTCCTGTTTAATTAGTTCGCCGCTAATGAAGTACTGTTAGCAAACTTGATTTTTAATTATCGTTTTGCAATTAAGCTGCGTTTTATTGGAAAGGCCGATTGCGAATTTTAAGGTGTTCGCATGTAAAACCGTCTAGAATGCTATCTCCGGTGTCTAAAGAAACGTGGTTCTGTATCTGTGGTGTAATGTGCTATATTTATGCTTTAGAAATGTTAGTTCAATTAGGCTTTATCTGAATGAATGTATTAGTCGACTTTAATTAATACGTTTGTTGGAATGATAGAGCTTTTTGCTAAATTGCGGAGAGTATTAAGCGGTAGGCAGCGGCTTGGCTCTGCCCCTGGCATTGCTGAAGTCCATGGGCGACGGTAACCACTCACCATCAGGTGGGCCGTATGCTCGTCTGCCTACAAGGGCAATAAAAAAAAAATTATCAGTTAATTTTATAAACTGAAATTTAACTTAACCATGATGTGCGTATTAAAAAAAAACAAATCCTCAAATAACTTTTTGGTATCACGGCAAAATAAATAAAAACATACTGTTTATTAACAGATTCCGTTGCGTGGGAGTTAGACGTTCGCTCCCGGGATTTTGTGTTTTATTACACTAATAAATAAAGATGTTGTTAATTTGGCGTATTCGAATAAATTAAAATTAGAGATCATAAAAAAACACCCGCTGTATTTGTTACGTCGGTTCTTCTTGGGACTGGCTTCATGTAGGATCGCTGGTGAAGTCTATTGTGGCATTCACTAATTATGCTAAAAAATTATAAAATTGAAATTAACAATTATGGCTTTGTATTTGATAAACTATGAGTACATATCGACGCTTGAAAGGCAAACGTGACTAAGCGACAATGCGTGAACTTTACAGTAGACTAATTTAAAGTTTTAAACTTTAAGGTATTTCATACCTGAAAAAAGTTCTATTTTAACGAATCTAGCTGTAGGATTGAAATGTTTTTATTTTCACAAATATATTTTTTTTGCGCATCGAATATGGTTATTGCCTATCATTTATGTACAAAGTAGTTATTGTCGCTTAGTCACGTTTGCCTTTCAAGCGTCGATATGCAAGAATTGCGGGACCAAATGGAGAGTTTATCGTTTCAAACAAAAAAAATCACAAAATCAGTTTACAAATCACTCCGTGTGCTTGGTGCGCGTTATAAACTTCAATTCTTCGGCAATTGCCGCTAGGAGCTCTGTTCCATCTCCATACAAATATGAGTTAACTTTTACGCGATCGAGAATTTTAAAAACTCGCACTGATTTGAGAATTTTTTTGACGACGGCTACCACACCTATCAAACCGAAACCCATCACCGCTTCACGGCAGAAATAGGCGGAGCCGTAGTACCTACTCGTGCGGACTCACAAGAGGTACTACCACCAGTAATTACGCTTCACGATTTTGCGTGTCATCCTTGCGCATCCTTAATATTGAAAAAAAAGCATATTGTCCCATACAGAACCTCCTCCATTTAAGAAATCGGTTGAGATAGATACTACCACAGAAAAGAAATATCATACATCTTCCAGTTCGCATATCAAAATCATACCGACGTTACGTTAATTGGTTTGCACAAAGCAATATCACATTCGTAGACAATTCGAAATTCAATTTAAATATAGAACGTACTTGAGACGTAATCCTTCAACCCACGTATTTCGATACAGCCTCGCAATAAAATTGAATATCGATTCGTCTCAACCCGAGACGACACCTAGACTGTCTTTAATGGACCGGCTTTGTACGATTATATACGACTGACTCGATGGTGCAGAAGATAGCGTCCCTGTTTTATGCGCTCAGGGTCGTGGGTTCGATTCTCGCATCGGGCAAGTGTGCTGTGAAGCTTTGTTCTTTTTCTGGGTATTTATTATCTATATTTAAACGTATTACATACAATGTGATTAATACGTATGTATGCAAAAAAAAAAATATTGCTTAGTTGGGTGGACGAGCTCAGAGCCCACCTGGTGTTAAGTGGTTACCGGAAGCCGTAGACATCTACAACGTAAATACCGCCACCCACCTTGAGATATAAGTTGTAAGCTCTCAGTATAGTTACAACGGCTGCCCCACCCTTCAAGCCGAAACGTATTACTGCTCCACGGCAAAAATAGGCAGGGCGGTGGTACTTACCCGTGCGGACTCACAACAGATCCTACCACCAGTAAGTATGTATGTCAGTCTCTGGTACAATGTAACGGATTATTGTAAGTAAATATATTTTTCGTTCAAAAACAAAAAAAAATAAGCGACCATAACAAAATAGTCGAAGTCAATGAAATATGCGTCATTAAGGGTAACTCAAATAACCCAAATATTAGTATTTTTCCATAAATTGACTACGATAATGTTTGAATTATTTTCTACAGGCTACAAGCTAGGCCATCTAGTGTTGAGTGGATAACGTCGAATCAAAACGCCTTTTTAGTTAATTAGGCTTTTAGAGACGCTATCATAATATATATTTTAGTATAGTATAATAGTACCGTAATTACGTTATTGACTAATGATGACATGGACAAAAAATTCCATAAACTCTGGGATTGCACTGTTCTAAATATACACGCGCTTTGTATACATATACATACATTTGTGATTTTTTATAGAATTTGTGATAACATTTGTGAATTTTTTTACCAACTGACTGCCGCTAATTAACTAGCACATCGATTATTGTAAAGAAAGCTTATCTTCAGGAACACCGACTTAGCTGTAAAATTAATATAAAATAAAATCATTCAATACTAACAAGAAACTAAACATAGCTTAATGGGAAAATAAATTCCAATGCAATCTCATTAGAGAATTAGTTATCTTAATCTTATATAGCAGTTTATCGTTAAATGTTAAGTGATATTAACGTTTTATCCTAGTTGGAGCTTGCAACATTGTTAACTTCGCTGTGACCATGCTAGCGCCATCTAGCGGCGAGTGGCAGAACCAAAATCAAGTTGACTTTGTTATTTGCAACGTTACACCTTGATTAAGTATTGAAATATATTTAAAAAAAAAGAAGGAAAATACCTGAAATACATTTAATATCGTAATATATTAAAAGCTCCCGTGAAATTCGTTTGCATTGTGCTTCATTCTCATTTAATTTATTCATGATATTTTTATTGAATCTAGGAAATGCTTACGAAACAAAATCGCTTGACAAACATTAGAGGAATTAGGTACTTAACTGGCCTATCGTCTTTGCCTATTGTAATGTAGATACGAATTATTTTAGAACCTGTACGAATTGCCTTTGTTTTACTCATCAATATTATTAATAGATGTCTTTTGTCCTTTAGTGTTCGGCATCGACTCGCCCCTGGGCCTCTTCCCCCCCGGGATGGAACACAAGATGTACCCGCTGATGGATGTGGAACACCGGGCGCCGCCGCTCGACTCACAACTATTCACTAACGTTAAAAAGAAATGTAAGTCATTTTATTGCGAACTATCCTCGAGAACTAGGGAATAAAATGAGAAATACTCTCTTACCGACGCATGATGCTGAGAAGTATAAGTGATATTTTTTTTTATTGCTTAGATGGGTGGACGAGCTCACAGCCCACCTAGTATTAAGTGGTTACTGGAGCCCATAGACATTTAGAACGTAAATGCGCCACCCACCTTGAGATGTAAGTTCTAAAATCTCAGTATAGTTACAACGGCTGCCCTACCCATTCAACCGAAACGCATTGCTGCTTCACGGCAGAAATAGGCAGGGCGGTGGTATCTACCCGCGCGGACTCACAAGAGGTCCTACCATCAGTAAATATATCGTCTTTTCGCATTAAAAGTGTACAATTTCCAAAAATATTCGAAATTGAGTTAATATGCGGAATCATTTGGTATTATAACCAGTATTTTTCTCATAAATACTGTCAAAAGAGCGTAGTTTAGTTTTAGTTTTTTTTTTTAGGTTACTTATGTTTTGACTACTATTAACAAAATTAAACATAATTTTACTTCGATCACGAATACTATTATTGATCGAAGTAATTTTATCTTACTTTAATAAACAGATAATGTAACTCGTAAAATATAAAAAATAAATGTTACAATGATGATTAATATTAAAAATATCACATGTTAAACCTTTAAAACACTCTCCTGTAAAATTAGTAAGTTTTAAGATTATACACTTTTAATTCGAGAAGACGATATGTCAACATAGCTCGGTAGCAGCGGCTTGGCTCTGCCCCTGACATTGCCGACGTCCATGGGCGACGGTAATCACTCACCATCATATGGGCCGTATACTTGTCTGCCTCCAAAAGCAATAAAAAAAACCACAAAGCAAACTCCTATTAAGCTGTAATAAATAATAGTTTAAAAAACTAACAAAATACGCTTTTATAGAAAATCCAACTAAAAAATAGAAAATAAATTTGAATTTAAAATACTGTAAGAAAAAATGATTTTATTGTAAAAAAAAGCGTGGGCGCATGGTATCAGTAGTTATCAATATTTTATGAACAGATATGAGTAGAAGGGTTATTTAGATAATATCCTGAAAAGCACCCCCGCTTTTTTACAATAAAATCATTTTTTCTTATACTATTTATAATTCAAATTTATTTTCTATTTTTAGTTGGATTTTCTATAAAAGCATATTTTGTTAGTTTTTTTAAACTATTATTTATTTCTCATTTTTTAGTTGAATTTCAATTTTTTCCATCGGTCCTTAATAAGTATACTAAATTTCGAGTTAATCCGACGTTTTGAAGGGGGTCAAAATCATGTTCAAATATTCCGTTACATACTAACATACTTACGTCTGAAGCTAATAAAAGCGTATTAAAAATAACTAGTGGTCCCGCAGTAGTCGACATTCGACTTTAATCAATTGAAATTTTATGTTTAAACATTATTATGGTTCTATTGTCAAATACTATTATACTTATATAATAAAATCACAGATTTCGCCAAAACTACCCTATACATAAATAATAATAAAAACAAACAATATTCATCTATTCTTAATCTGACCACAGACTTTAAACACTAACAAAAGTTTGACTATTGACAATAAACAAAGAGTATATTTATATGTATGTGTTGTGACAAATACATGGTAGTGTCTCTATTGTTTTCTTTATTGATTTAATGGATCTTTTAAGCATTATTTAAAAAAAATATTAGCATTGTGCACTTCTCTATAAGTGTGGAAAATTTCATACTCCTCCGTCCGCGCAATTTTCGTAAAAAGGGACACAAAGTTTTTGCTTCACGTATTAATATATAGTTAAACATTGTTCCAATATCAACGTTCGTATATTTTTAGGTTTTAAAATAGTCAGTTAAGAAATAAGGATCCGATTTTGAAATCCTTCATGTTCGTGAAACAATGCCTCGTCTATCTACAAGTTATAATGTTCATCTGATGTGAGTGAGCACAACGACTCCGATCGAATGAATCGAACGTAGAACAAGTAGCCCGATAACAATGCAACGAGCTTTAATAATGCGAGATGCGCATGCAGCATCCCATCACACATCTCGGAATCGCGCACCGCTAATGTTAAACGCCCATTGTTTCCGAACGCAAATGTTTATTAAGACGATCTGATATCGTATCGGTTAGGGGAGCAGACAGTCTAACGTGTGCTTTGAATGCTCTTCTACGTTCAATGCTACTCGATCGATTAGTGCCCATCGTTTACCGCAGACATGCATGCCGCTCTTGCGTCAAGCTTGCGCTAACGAATTGAATTTTTTTTATATTTATTGCTTAGATGAGTGGACGAGCTCACAGCCCATAGACGTCTACAACGTAAATGCCGCCACTCACCTTGAGATATGAGTTCTAAGATCTTAGTATAGTTACAACAGCTGCCCGACCCGTCAAACTGAAACGCATTACTGCGTCACGGCAGAAATAGGCAGGGTGGTTGTACCTACCCATCCGGACTCACAAGATACCCAAACACCAGTAATTACGCAAAATAAAATTTTGCGGGTTTTGAATTTTGTTACGCGGTGTTATTCGCTTCACCGTGGAAGTCAATCGTGAACATTTGTGAAGTACGTATCTCATTAGATAAGTTGGTACCCGCCTGCGGGATTTGAGCACCGTTGCATCGCTAAATACGAATGCACCGGACGTCTTATCCTTTAGGCCACAACGACTTCAAGTCTTATACCACGTCTTATATTTACGGCCACGTCTTATGACACGCGATCTATTTAAACTAATACTAATTTCCATAACGAATCATCGTCCTCGAATTAGCTGTCTATGTGAGGCGATATCACGACCGGCGCATGCAGATCCGCCTTCTTTTCAACAAAACTGGTAACGGTCGCGTGCTCGCAACGAATTAATGAGTCGCCGCCGACGGCATGTCGCCGAAACCCGCTCATTTCGCCGACATGACGGTACTGAGTTATTGCCGAAACACGATCATTAAGGAGCTGTGCATAAGCTAATGTCGGCGGCAGCTTACACGGCACATGTCGTGTCGCTCACTAACCTATACGCGATGACTGCTCAATCGCACGTGTCTTTAGAGGTTTATTTCACAGCTGTTGTATAGCAGTTCTCTTACGCCGTTTCCTACCTACTGAGTTTCTCGTCGGATCTTCTCAGTGGGTCGCGTTTCCGATCCGGTGGTAGATTCTACGAAGCACTGCTCTTGCTAGGGTTAGTGTTCGCAACGTCAGGTTTGAGCCCCGTGAGCTAATCTACTAGTTAAAGCAACGCTGAAATGGTCTCTCAAGACCATCAGTTTGGGTAGGAAAAACGCCGTTTCATATTCATTTACATGCATGTTTTGGTTAACAGGGAGACCAAAAGGACAGCATAGCGCGCCGCGCGGTGGCCCACCTCGATCCTGGACAAACGCAGAGCTCACGGAGGCCCTGCAGCATGTGTGGAACAAGAAAATGACGACGAGCCAAGCTTCGAGAATATTCGGTATCCCGTACAACTCTCTGCTCATGTACGTGCGAGGCAAGTACGGGAAGAGCCTCAAACTGGAGCAGCTGCGGAAAGATTGCATTGGAGCGCCCCTAGACGTGCTCAACCTCAACTCCGGAAACAACAACAACAACCACCCTTCAAGTAAGCATCACGATAAAGACGACCACCAGAACGTGGGCCAAAGGCCGTCCAGCTCCGAGCCGGACATATCGTCCAACCCGATGTTCAACCCCTTCTCCCAAGGATTCTACCCGGAGTTCCCGCCGGGCTTCCCGATGCCACTGAACATGCTTCACTTGCTTCCGCCCAACGAGAAGGCAAGGGAGTTGTATCAGTCGATGCCGATGGCTCTGGACTCGCTGTCCGGCACCAAGGAGGAGGACTGCAAGAGCGACCGGTCGAAGGAGAACTCTGCGGACGAGGAGGGCGACACTTACCGCGCGCCGCACCCCCCGCACCCGCCCCCTGACACTCGCACCCTCCTGCATCACAACGGTCAGGACTAACTCCCGTCGCTCGCGGCGAACGCGGCTGACGAACGAATCCACATCTCACCCGCGTATCTTTATCGAAATGTTTTCAAAAAAAAGGGACTAAAACTGGAATTTAGTTAGTGTATTTTAAAAGATCTCATGTAAATGTCGTAATTATAATGTTATAGTTTTTTTATAAATTCGTAGGGGATAAATTAATCGTTTAGTATATAGACACAACAACACTCGTATTAACTTCACGTGTAATATCTACATAGGTGTGCTTAGTGCAAGGTTTTTAACTTCTCGATCGCGTAAAACTTAACTCAAATTTGTATGGAGTTGAAAAAGCTTCCCTTTGTTTGCCGCTAGGGGCGCTGTTCCAACCACATACTAATTTGAGTTAACTTTTACGTAATCGAGAAGTTAAAAACTCGCACTGAGCACACAGTACGTTGCCGCGTTGCGCTCGAACGCGACAAGTGCGATACTTCTATGCCTGTCTGTTTAAAATGCACCGAATAGATTTCAGTTTTACGGACGATTACGTATTTTCGAACCTTCTGGATCCTCCGGGGCCCAACGGGGCTACGTCCAAACTTTATTGAGTATTAGTTAAATTTATTAAATTTAAAAGATGTGTTAATATTGTAAATGTATATTGAGTATCGCGTAAAATAATGAATAAGCGATAATTTATTCTGAAGGAGTGCAATAAGTATGAAATGTGTTGTGATTGTTACTTGTTACTTAGGACATTCCCTATTCTGTTGTACTGTTAACATTCCATTTCAACATTCCTTGTATTTAGATTAAATCGTTTTATGTTGTGTATCTTGACCAAAATCAACAAGGCCGGCCATCTTGTGAGCGAATGGCGCGAAAACACACTGGCCAGTACAAATTCTATTTTTGAATCACACGTCATCTACTATTTTATTTTTCTTATATTGTGGTTGTGGTCTTAGAAATAACCAACATAAATTTATATCCTGTGTAATATTACATTAATGTGGCTGTAGATACGTGTTAAATGTGCGGAATATCTGAATTTCACCAAAGTTTGTAAAATATTTCGTAATAATAGTTATTGTATTCGATAATTTATAAAAAAACAAAAAACGATTTTTGAATGTAAATATTTTAAATGGTAAATTGATAAAGCAAAAAAAAAGTATGAACCATTAATTCGATACGGACATTCAAGTGTCTAAAATGGTATATAGTAGTGTATTTGTAATTGTTGTAGGATTTAGTCGTGAAACGGTACGTAGGTAGATCACCGGACCAAAGGTGGTCAAGATTATAAGAAAATTCTTTTATTCTACACTTAAGTAAAACTAAGCTAAAACTACGTACTTAAAGTTTTAGGGGATGCAGACTACGAACTCGATACGCACTCGTTTACAAAAATACATATTAAATTGAAAATCAACAATAGACTTAACAGCAAATGCCAACACCGACTAAAGAATTTGTTTAGAGAAACCGTAAATGAAGACGTCCTCGTCCAATTCGTAGAAAAGTAAAAAAAAAAAACAAGATGACAACTTTCATATATATCGTACAAATTGGCCAACATTAAAATATCAAAACAAAGAAACAGTGCGCGCCAGGCGAAGACAAATAAACGTATATCGGCACTTCAATGTTCAAATAAAAAAGAGCTTTCAAGATTTTAGTGAATAATGAACGTTAGATTAAATAACAAGGTTCAACCCAGGCCTGGCTTTAGATAATTGTATACTATTACATTTAGAAATTATATATTTACTAAAGGCAACAACTTTAATATGTCGTTTTTGACATTCACTTCGACGGATTGATCGGACAATGATCTCAAACGTTAAAAAAATTTAATCGAATGTTAAAGCGGCACTTCATTTCAAGAGACTTAGGGTCGATTCGACCAAACAAGAGTAAATCTTATTCTTAGAATAACTCGTCAGTTAATCGAGAGTAAATCAATTTTACGTTTTACCAACTACAATTCTAAGAATAGTGGGCCTATTCGGGAATTGTTACTATACCGCCGTTTCGCACGGAATAACGGAGCTATTCCTAGAATAAAGTAATGGCGTCTGTCAGTCCAACATCTGATTTCTGTCATTTCATAAATATTTATTCTGTTTTAATTTCAAGTCAACGCAATGCACTAAATGATTATTAATAGTCTGAATGCAACGTTTAAACGAAAAAAGATAAAACCACACGACAAAACTTGACAATTCCCTCAAACAAACAAGAAATAAAAATAATACGTTTGACAGCTGGATATCTTACACAACAGCTACTTTTTCACACTAAAATACGGCAAAATCGAGTTGACGATTTGTATGCTCTTACACTATGCCGTTGAACAACAACATTTATTTGCCGGATTTTATTTTTGTTCACCATTCACTCTGCTATTCGCGTATTGTTATTCCTAGCCCAAGTATACGTGGAAAAACGACTATGAATTTACTCGAGATTAAAATCATGGAATAGGTTATTCCTCGTATAGTTACTCGAGTTTAAATTTAAGTTTGGTCGAATCCGCCCTTAAGCGAATAGTGATAATTCCGCATTTGGTCAAACGTCTGATGTGTAAACACCATCCAATAACCATCCATTGAAAGGAACCAAGAAAAAAAATATCAGTTCCATTATACCCGATTAACGAGACAAACCAACCAGAAACTATTTTTGCTATTTGCGTGTTTAGATACAAATAGAATTTATGTCCCCTGAATGAAGTGCCGCCATTAAATGCACAATATTAATATATTGCCTTTAGTTCAATTAGAAACCAATTCTGTTCTAATTTTTAAAAATTAAATATGTACAAAAAATCTGTTGATAGTTCTCATTTGAAAACGTATTTTCCCTATTAAATTAATTGTTACGCGTGTAATATCAAATAAGTTTGTACCAACATGGATCTCCGCGAATGAATCATTGATTTATTAAATTATCAAAAGTTAAATGTCTCAGTCACCAACCTTAAGTTTTAATATGACTCAAATATTACCTAATCAATAACCATCTTCATTGAACCCACCTGAATAAAGCTTTTTTTACTGGTGGTAGAACGTACTGTGTACCCGCACGGGTTGATACCACGATCTAGCTACTTCTGCTGCGAAGCATTCTTGCGTTCTGATTTGAAGAATAGCACAGCTGTTTTACTTACTTAGATCTCATGTCTTAGATAGCGATCTTGACGCTTTGTACTATCGCTACAACATATTGGGAATAAATGTATTTAAAACTAGCTCCCGATTCCCAGGTTGGGTGACCATGTTTAACTTCATCTACTAAAATATCCATAATTATCTTGACAGAAGACTGATCACTATTTATGAGTCTATTTTATACAAAAAAAAAACTTGTACACTACATTTTAGAATGACAGTAATTGGCTTCAATCGATCATACTACTTATAGTCGCATCACTATTACAATATTATCATTACAGGGATTTTATATGTAAATTAACAATGTATTATTGAATATTTAATGACTTTTACGTTATTTGTTTATGATATTACGTTTACTTTCTTCTTGCACGTGAGCGATGCTTTTTACAGTAAATTTGAAAATTGTAATGGACGAAATTAGCATTAAATTGTTACTTGTGCCAAAATAAGGAATGCGCACTATTTAGAAAATGGGATCGTAAAACTGTTTCCCCGTTTATGTATTTGATTTTTGTGAATTCATCTTGTTTTTAGTTTTTGAATGATTTTGTATGTCCATGATTCGCGGGATTATTATACTGATTGATTGGGCTAATAAGTTATCTTTTAAAATTATCGTTTCTTTGTATTCGACTCGTTGTCGTGTTGTGTGTCGATTATTAATATAATTTAAACCTAATTCGTACAAATAGAAGCAGTATTAGAGTGATTTTGTTAAAGTTTTATCCAGAAGTTTTTAATTAAGTTTTGTTACTTGTTGGTAATTTTTAAAAACAAATAACTTGTATTTTAATGTTTTAAGGAAGACTTGTACATTATGAGAATTATTTTACACATTCCAACAATATAGTTCAGCGGCTAGTAACGAACGTCTCTAAAACAAATTTATGATTTCATTTTTAATCTACAGAAATTTAAACAGAATTTATCAGGAGCCAAATGTATGTACTTATAAAAATAGTATTTAATAAATCGTAAGACATTGAATAAAGTAATTATTTTAGTTGATAAAAATGTGATTATAACGTTTTAATAGTTTCAAATATTTAGTTCCTTCATTTTTGTTGTGGATATTTATAGTAATTGTAATATGTAATTAATTTTAAAATAGATAAATTGTTCATTGCGGTAAAGAGTATAATTAAACGTAAGTTATGTAATTTAATTTGTTGTATTTTCCTTAATAATGTAATAATGACAGAAGATATCGTTATGACAATTTAGTATGTAAAAAAGATTATCTATTTGATCTTAAAATAATATGAAGAAATATTTATGTTCTAGTATCATTCTATCGTGTAATTAATTAAAATGATGAAGCGATGATGAATACAAAATGCCCAAAATATCCTTACACAAAATCAATAGATAGTCAACCCCCATTGTTTTTCCGCCATTTGTTTGTCCTCATCTCATGCTAAGTCTGTCATATACCGACAGAGATCGTTCATGAAACTAGAAAAAACTACCGCTCAATACGAAAGTAAAACAATATTCAGTTGCTAATTAAAGAAATATTTGCAATTCTTAAAGTTAAATTTCGGCGAACGGTTTTGAAATGCGAAGACCGTAGCGTTCCTTCGAGATCTTGGATTCCACAACATTAACCAGTATGCTTAGTGTGAGTTTTTTAACGTTCTCGATAGCATAAAAGTTAGCTCAGTGTTTGCAGTTGGAACAGCGCCCCTAGCGGCAAACTTTCCAACGGCATACAAATTTGAGTTCACCTTTACGCTATCGAGAACGTTAAATAACTCGCATTAAGCACACAGGTGTATAGTTCAATACTTAAAAAGCAATGGTATAACACTGAGTTTCTCGTCGGATCTTTTCAGTGGGTCGCGATTCCGATCAGTTGATAGATTCTGCGAAGCACTGCTCTTCCTAGGACTATAAGTGTTAGAAAATTCTCGCAGGTTGAGCCTGTGAGCTCACCTATCCGTCGGCCTGTAGCTGGAATTAACTCCTAAGCTACCAGTGAATAAGTAGGGAAAAAAAGAAATTATGTATTGAGATACTATTTACTACCCACATTTCAATTATAAAACGTAGTATAACATTTTAATTGAACAACTGCTTGACACGGACGTTTTTCTGCCATATTCATTATTTAGCAGGAAAAAAGAATCATATTTACAAGTCAATAAAATTGTTAACGGAATATTATCTCATATTCATCATCCAATTAAACATTGTACGATTTTGAATAAACTGACCCTCGCAATCGAACTAACACATAGAAACAGCCCAGTTTCTCGCCGCATCTTCTCTGTGGGTCGCGATTACGATCCTTTTTTTTTATTGCTTAGATGGGTGGACGAGCTTACAGCCCACCTTGCGTTATATGGTTACTGGAGCCCACAGCCATCTACAACGTAACTGCGCCACCTATCTGAGATATAAGTTCTAAGGTCTCAGTATAGTTACAACAGCTGCCCCGCCCTTCAAACCGAAACGCATTACTGCCTCACGGTAGAAATAGGCAGGGCGGTTGTACCTACCCGTGCGGACTCACAAGAGGTCCTACCACCAGTAAATTCAGCGAAGCACTGCTGTTTTTGAAAACAGATGTTAGCACAGTCTCTCAGGCTGAGCCCCATGAGCTCTTCTACACATTCGGTGAAGCTAGTGTAACTCCTTAGGGTTACTAGCAGTAGGTAGGCAAAAAAAATATGCAAACATTCGGTCGGGTTGTTTTTACATTTTCGCCGCGACATCCCTAACTGAAAAGGAAATTAAATAAAACACATTTCTGTATTATCACATGTAATGATACCCATTTTAGTTTCACGTTTATAACTGATTTATTACAGATACACAAAAAAAAAGCCGATTACAAATTCAACGGTGGATCATGTGAGCTTACACATAAATATATACCGAACACTATGTATTGAGCAAATGCAAACAGATTAGTTTCGGCCAGACATTTTTTGGGTAACTATTCTCTATTGATTTAATAGTGGCACGAGTCAACTGTTGGCTTGTATTGACAGACATATCGATCCGTATACGTTTTGTGTGAATTTAAAAATATGACCTTACTCTAGCTGCGACCTTCATTTGATACGACAATAAATATGCAACTGCACTTATTTAAAAAAAAAAAAATTATTGTAGGTATTTAAACAAGAAAAGAAAAAAAATCCTAGGTTTGCTCATAAAAAGGTTCACTTGCTTCCTCCTTGGTAATAACACTAGAGCAAATATACTATAAATTTATACCATACGACTTATATTTACGGCTGGTTGTTTTTTTTTTCATAAAATAAATTTTGCCGTGGCACAAAACTGTTAAGATAATATATTTTAATCCAAATCAACCAAATAGAATATCTACACCGAAAACACAGAGCACACAGCAAAGATGTGTTGCCATCAGTAAAAAGAGCCACACGAGCCGCACACAGTATAATTTTAGGGCAATTCCAACTTGTGCCTCTTTTAATTTTCTATGCTATGACTTCACTCGGTATGCCTGAACACCAGTACAATTAATTTTATTACAAAGTACTCAGGTAAATACTCATGTTCATCTTTAGTAAGCAAAACTATTAAACTGACTTGTCAATCTATTACATACGTCTATTTACCGAATCATTGAACAAATCTACGTTAACCTATATAGAAACGTTTTGAGGATGCCACATCAACTTTTGTGGCATTAATAATAAAACAAAAATTATATCAATTCTCAAAAAGTTTAGAGCATGATTTTCAAAATCTCACTGTCGCCATGTCGTAGAATCTATGGTATATCAAAAAAATAATTTATTTGAAATCTTTTTATGAGTTTACTTTTAATTAATCATATAACTACTCATCAATGCGTATAATACTATTTAATACAATCAAAACATGGAACAAATAGTTAATTGATGTTTAATATTTTATTATTTCAATGAAAATTTATTCAAAATCAATTTTATTTTATACTAAAATATAGTAAAATCATACATAGAAATGAATTGATAAAAAAATCCGTTTAAATAGGAAAGAATAATTTTAAAAAATTTGAATGAAAAAGACCATTTAGGATGTTTTTTTTTTAAATCTACATTACAAATCAGTAAGTACCGTGTCCAACATTCAATTTCAATAATATAGGTTTTATGAAAGTCATAGAAAGAGCGAAGTCAGTATACAGGAGGTATTACCAATCAATTTCGAAAACAAAGCCATGTGACAAAGCCGGTGACTACAAAAATTTTACGCGCAATGTAACACAATCACGATTCATAATACATTACGGGTTCGTTAAATTTGAACTTTCTTAACGTTTTAATACAATTGGCCTTGCTTAGTAAATGTACATGTGTTTCCAGTGCACGTTCCTACAGTAAGTTAATTCCTGTTATAACTACGGTAATAGTCTCTGTACACCCTGTGTAAATGTGCACTGTGTAATCAAACAGCTAAATTAGAACTAATACTATTTGTATTAAGGTACAAAACGTATGTAACAATTAAAAATAAAAACGGACGTCCCTAATAGTTATTTTAACATTTTCCTATGGCAGTTATTTGTATTCAGTTCAAAAATTACATTATACAATCGTATCGATTTAAGTTTTTAATAATTTTTTTTTTTTTCAATATTAACCAACATTCCAATAAATACGCTCACACCGATTACATATATCTCACATTAAATACACATTTATTTAAACATTATCACAATGACATTGCTTCGTCTAAATTATTTTAAAAAAATCAATCTTCCTTACGGCAGTGTTTCACTGACCTTTGTATATAATTCGAGTCAGTAATCTTTTATTGTCCGGGTACCAATACCCCAAAACTTGTAAACTTTGTACTTAGTTAGACTTAGACTTTGTAGAAGTTTGTATAGATTTTGTTTAATGTTGGCACTACTGCAACAGAGGTTTTGTCGCAGGAACATTAGTAGCGGCCGAGTCAAGGAATGGGTTTATTTAGTTGATATGGTAAAATAGTCACGCCGAAGTCTAAAAAAATAAAGAATCACATATATTTCGTAGTTTTCATTACCCGATACCCGCTAAATATTTGCTACGAATATTTTCAAACGAAACAATATCATTGTCGACATGAAAATTCGAGTCCGATACCTTAACATCGAGAAATGTCAATAATTTATTATAATAATAATTAAAAATAAAACTTATTCGATAAAGTTAGTACTAACTAGAAACTAGAGGCAGAATTAAATTTATAGAACAAGCTTATTTGGTATGTTACTTTTTATTTTTTTATTTGGTAATCAAACCTAAAAAGCCAAATTGTATTACTTTTATTGTAATTAATACTTTTTAATTAATTTTATTATAATTAACACTTTTTAATGGTAACACAGGAGATAATTTGTACGGACACGGAGCGAATACATAATGTTATTTACAGTTTTTTCATTTCTCTCTCATCTACTTATCACAGACCAGTGGGCATAAAACTTTTATATTAACCTAACCTAGATTTATTTTTGAAATGTCACTTACATTGAGTAAATACTAATATTGGTCGAGACTCTAGTTGCGGAAAAAGTTTAAACTAACAAACTTCCATGCTATTTTATGTAGGTGGACAGGCAAGATGGTACGTACCTATGCGAGCCCATAAATTGCCCCATATCGGCAATTATATGTTTAATATAAATTAATCTATTACAATTTACAAATTTTGAAATAATTTGTTAAATACAATAACAAATATGTGTAAACCTATTCGATTTTAAATTTCGAAATAAAAACTTTGTAATTCAAACATTATTCGCATAAAGACATTTGACATTAAAGAAAAAACGAATAGATTTTATTCAACGTCAAATAAAAAGGGGGTCCTGCATTCAAAGCTCATGTGTTATTTAACCATCTACATTTCTTTTTGATGATTGTCGTTACACTATTATCTTGCTAATTTATTTTGTATGTATAAGTTATTTTTCTGGTTTGCAATTGTCTGCCATAAATTTATTTTGTAATCAAATGTGTATGATACATACCTAATTAATTAGTTGTTGGTTTAAATTATATTATTTTCGTTTAATAATATTTCATCAATGTAAGCAACATAATATTACCTGTAATTATTGTATTTGGCTCTTTAGGAATGCAAAATATTTTTTCCTCATTAAAAAATGAATGGTTTAGTAATAATCAATTTCAATTATTTACAAATCCTTCGGCAACAATTCGATTTAGTACCCCGGACGTTGTCACGTAGAAACTAACCAGTAATCAAGAAACGTATGAGTTAAAAAAAAAATTACATAAAAAAACTTATTGTTGGTTACAAAATCTAGTATATAACTTAAAGCAGAGACATATATGTTACTAAAATTTAGGTTTAGATAAAATTGTTCCTTTCTGCGTGACATTAGCTAGTCAAAAACCTTAATCTATCCTACAATCGACATCAATTTTTCGTACATTTTCATTCAACAATACAACCTCAATTTTTTTTTTTTACTAAAATGTATTTCAAAGACCGGAATGTTCATTCCAAAACCAATCATTAATACTCCTCCGTAACTTTGAAATTATTGTAATTTAGTCTTTTTTTTTTGTATCTGGCAACAATTAGAACACCAACTTATCGCTAGATGGCAGCACAAACAAAATACTTTATTTCTAAATTTGATTCTCAGCAAAAAAATTTGCCCCTAAAACTAATTTGTCTTGTTTTAAGGGGTTTTGAGGGTTATTAATTTTATTACTACCGCCAGCATTGCTGTCGACAGTCCAGCCTAACGAACAACACTAAGCAGAGTAATTAATGCTTAAAAAAGAAAACTCTGGCCCTCTCAATTATAATAATCTCAGATTACCGAAATTCCATCATTCAATTTGAATTTACGAATCTGGCTATATAACCTTCGAACGAAACCCGGACGACAAACAGAAACCGACCGTTTTCAATTGAACAAATTCAAATTCAACATACTTTTTCGAGTAGCTGCACGTACCTAGCGATGACTTTACTCATTTCTTGCGGTAGTTTAGTTCTGTCGTATTTGTTTGAATATTCTCGTACAATCTTGGTCAGTTGCGAGTGCAAGTCCAGCAACGCGCTCAGTCCGATATACCTCAGGGCCTTCGCGTTCATAAATACAACATTTTTTAATTCAGTCTTATTGATCAGTACTTTCTCTGCATCTGAAATTTAAAATTTAAAAAAATCATTACGTTTTACACAGTAATGTCTAAATTATAAATGTCGAATTTATGTTAAATTTATGCTTTTCATAGAGATGCAAACTATATAATAGGCTATAGTAACTACTTGATATCATATCTTATTAGAGCTCTGAGATCTGTAAAACCGAACTCATATCTCAAGGTGGGTGTTGGCATTGACGCTTTTTTTGTCTATAGGCTCCAGTAAACACTTGACTCCAGGTTGACCGTAAGCAATAAAAAAGATTAACTATCTACTTTAATTGCATAACGTCTGTCCCAACTTTTCAAATGGAAACTATGACCGTTATAGAATGATCGTTATAGAAATAAAAGTTTATTTATTTATTTATTGCTTAGATGGTTGGACGAGCTCACGGCCCCCCTGATGTTAAGTGGTTACCGAAACCCATAGACATCTATCTACAACGTAAATAGCGCCACCCACTTTGAGACATGAGTTGTAAGGTCTCACTTTTAACAGTGCAATGGCCGCTCTACCCTTCAAACCTTACTGCTTCACGGCAGAAATAGGCTGAGTGGTGGTACCTACTGACAGCGAACTCACTAGACACTCTACCCCACTTATATGGTACAATCCGACATATCGAATACAGTAAAGAATAGATGATAAAAAAAAAATTTGATTAAACCAAGCATTTGTTGTCTATTGCACTCTTTTAATGGTGTCCATAGCTCGTGTCAACTTTCATTGTTAATTAGGATATTCACCTCCACTCGCGGCCTCGGTTCCCGAATTTCTTTTCTTTGGTGATGTTTTAGTCGAAGGTTTCTCTGTTGACTTTGTTGGACTATAACAAAAAACATTGGTAATTATTAAGAATCTATCGTTGTAGTTCAACTCGACGTCAGACGATTATAGCTTTTATAGCTACTATAGCTCAAGAGATTTGATTAATTGTTATGCAAGACATTTTTGAGAGCTGCGACACTATCCCTTGCAGTTCGGTGCAGATTTTGGCATCACACTTTCAAATTATCAGTACTTTGTCTTCTTGAGAAATTAAACAGAAAGGTTTGATATCCACTGCCTATTTCTGCCGCGAAACACTCACGTGTTCCGGTTGGAGACTAAGACCCCGTGTCACACGATGGGAAACCATCAGCTGTGCGCCCGTCAGCAAGAAAAATAAAATATAGTTAATGATTAATTGAATGATTCAGTGGTGTACTCGTCGAACTCGGCAAAGAGTTCGAAGTGGAACCTAACCAATACAACAACCCGCTGAGTTTCTCGACGGATCTTCTCAGCGGGGCGCGATTTCGATTCGGTAGTAGATTCATTCACAATGCTGCCCTTGAGTTATTAGGTCTCCTTCGGAGGCGCTCGGGTAGCTGTTAGCAAATGCCACCCCTCCTGGCTGAGCCTTTGCTCGCCTGTCCTAGTGAAACTGGAAAGACCTCCGGACCACCAGTAATATCTTATCTTATACCTTTAAATAAGCAATTCTTGTATATATATAATCCGAATCTCGGAAACGGCTCTAACGATTTTTATAAAATTTAGTATACAGGGGATTTCGGGGGCGATAAATCGATCTAGTTACGATTTATTTTCAGAAAATGATGTTTTATTCGTTTTTTCAATAATCAGTTTTATCGATAATCAACTTTATGACTCTTCCCGACATGTATTGGCGAATAGTAATACTATTTTTCATAATTGAGAGCTACTAACCGCTTTAAAGCTATTTCAGCCGATGGCGCTGCTAAGCTACCCGAAGCCAATGAGTGTTTGGTTTAAGATAAGACCAAGACAATGAATTGTTTATTTATATTATTTGTGTCTTTTTAACTCACGAGTTCACTTAAAAATGCCTACACGATCTTGGAATATTTCATCATTTTATCAATATGTAATTCGTATTTAAATATAATTACTAAAAAACACTATTAATAAAAAGATAATCGTCATCGTCATCGGTCATCGTCTAGTTACTATTAAAACAAACGTGTGATACCTCTCGATAACGTGGTTGTGTCGCACGGTAATGTTGCACATGGTGTCGGCGTCGTGGCGCGGCCGCCGCAGCGGCACGTCGTCGTCGGAGCCGGAACTGGAGGAGGAGGGGGAGGGGGAGCCGTTTGGGAGCGGCGTCGACGTCACCGGCTTGTTCTCTTTGCACTCCTCATCCGTGACGCCCAGCACGCTTTGGTCCTTTAAACTCTGTGAACACAAGAGAATAGCAAATCTATATACTAATATATAAATCTACAGTGGTTTAGACGGATGCTTCGTTATAACTACTGAACCATGCATCCGATTGACTTGAAACTTGGTCTCCATGTAGAAAATACATGTACTTAATGAATAGGCTAATATTTATACGAGTGTTGGACTCCCTACACCAGTTGCGGGGGCGTTAATAATGATAATCTTTGTGGCGGTGAGAAATAATAATGTTAATTTTAAATGCCCAGCGAAGCGGACGGGTACAGCTAGTTATGTTATATTATTTTAAAAATTTTGACGTACAGTTTAATCGAATGTTTTTTTTTATTGCTTTTGTAGACAGACGAGCATACGGCCCACCTGATGGTAAGTGATTACCGTTGCTCATGAACGTCAGCAATTGAACGGCAGAGCCGAACCGCTGCCTACCATTGGGTACTCTCCGCAAGCCTCGTTTGAAGGACAATTGTAATTAAAAACGACTATCATCTCGTGAAATTCAATTATCAACATTGGGCTTAACTTCACTATTATTACCACATTTGAATAGCTTTCCAAGATCATCTGTGATCACAGAACAATCGCCCTTTTAACTATGCGTAGATGAATCTGCTCGTGATTTTTGCAGTTTACAAATGATCTCACAACTCATATCGCGATCAGCGATAATATAAACACTTTAAATACTGCCCATCTTGAAACTTAAGATCGAAGTCTCGGAAATACCCCAGCCTTCAGATGAGAACGCATGATTGCTTCGCGGCAGTAATAGGCAGGGCGACGGTAATAAGACATAATATATAAAAGTGAATTGCTGTTCATTTGAATCGCTAAAAATCGAGAACGGCTGGACCGATTTGGCTAATTTTGGTCTTGAATTATTTGTGGAAATCCAGAGGTTCAAAAGGTAGATAAATATGAAAATGCTCGAATTAAATAAAAATAACAATTTTGTTTTTCCTTTGATGTGTCCCCCGTCGGACGGATTCCTTTTGTTTGTTTTAAGTTTATTTTACACAAAAGCTTAGGTCTTTTATTTATACATTGAGGCACTACGAAGTCTGCCGGGTCAGCTAGTACGTAATAAATTTCGAACATATCATTTTGCCTTATCGTACATGGAAGAAAGCGACATAGACTTTTTTTTTCTTATTACCTTCTGCGTCTTCGGTCTTTTAGCCACCAAACCTTTAGACCACGCGTTCATGCGTCTGCGTTTACGTTTCGCCGAATGCGCTTCTTTGTCTCCATTCTGAGGAGTCCGCGGTGATTTACTGTCGTCATTGTTGAGCAGCGAATCCAAGCCTTGTGCTATTATAAAAAGGGTCAAATTTTACAAAAACGCACGCAATATCAAACTTCACTTATTGCGATGACGTCACAAGTGGGTAGGTAATTGTATAGAAGACTAAAACATGAGAGACGGCTAAGTTTATTTCGTCGGTTCTTCCGACGGTTGTAGCTCTTTTAAAGGCCGCTAGTAATATAATATACTGTCGTTCAATAAGTAAATAACATGAGATCAAACTTCAAAGAAGCGAAATTAATTGAATTTGATCACTGATACACAATTTAATAATTTCTTCAATGGCATTAAATATCATTTTACCTGTGGTAGGACCTCTTTTGAGTCCGCACGGGTAGGTACCACCGCTCTGCCTATTTCTGCCGTGAAGCAGTAATGCGTTTCGATTTGTAGGGCGGGGCAGCCGTTGTAACTATACTGAGACCTTAGAACTTATATATCAAGGTGGATGGCGGCATTTACGTTTTAAATGTCTATGGGCTTCGTAACCACTTAACACCAGGTGGGCTGTGAGGTCGTCCACCCATCTAAGCAATAAATATATATATCAAAGATCTTACGTAGATTCGAAGCGGTGTATATAAAGTCGGGCAGGTCCTCGGCCTCGTTCCCCTCGTCGCGGCGTCGCTTCGCAATCTCCTGGCACTCCAGCTCGAAGTCGCTGTCCATCTCCACGTCGATGAGCGCGTGCGCGTGGTCCCGCAGCGAGCACGCCTCGTGACGGATCTGCTTGTCGGACGACGTTCTAGTGTGGACAACAATACAGCATCACAAACGGCCGTCTGGTGTAGTGGTAAGTGACACGGTCACTACACAAGGGGGTCGCGGGTTCGAATCCCGCCAACCGAAGATATTTGTATGATAAATATAAAATGCCTTTTCCAGGGTTATGGATGTATATAATAAAAAAAGGGTGCGTGTACTTATGTACGCGCGTAAGAAGTTATACTTTATTTTTATTAAAATTACTTCTTTTTTTTAAAATATTAAATAACTAATAATAAATATTTAACGTTAATAATTTAATAATATTTAATATGAATTATATGAAATAATAATTTTGTCATTTATATTACTAAAAAATGAATGTTAATAACACTTTTTTTTACGAGTGTACATGCGCGAAAGTTCACCTGCGGCTATATTCAGACTCGCCAAGTTACGTCGGTCGTATTGTAATGAGCGATTTAGTGGGCAACTTCATTCTGTTAATTTTGTGTCACGGTGCGCGCGCATCGTAAAATGTCACTCTCATCAATTTTTCATAACGCGCCTAAAGAAGTATAACTTAAAAATCTTACATTTATTTTCGTTATCTGGTACCTGTAACAAAAGTTCTTTACGAGCTTAGCACAGGACCAGTTAACGTGGCGTGATTGTAAATAAATATTTATTATTTATTTAATATTTATATTTATCACAACGCTGAAAAGACAGCGGATATGGTGACATATTGAAATATATGAAATAATAAATAAGCTAAAGCATTACCTATTAATACTACTAAAGAAATTGCTACTTTTTGTTGAAATTTAATAAACGCAAGATGACAGAGTTATTAATGATCTCGTGCATGCAATAAAAAGCCAAATAATATAATCGTAAAACAAACTCTAACATACAAAAGGTCAGAGGATGTTAGTTTACAAAAAAACGACTTATATACGCAATGTTACTATACGATTTAACAATTGAATTTTCATACCTAGACATCCCTCTAGCCCTTTGAAAGGCACTCCAGGTATAATGAAAAAGAAATACGCACAGGTTAAACAAAATTAAATAAAGTGTAATGAAAAGAAAAATATGTTAAATGTATGGTCATTGGGCTGGGGAGTGGGATACGAAAAACATGTTAATAGCTAGATCACAAGCATGTGACACACAGCCAGCCAAGAAACGATAGTTAAAATCATATAAAATCATAGTGAAGTGTGAAATGTGTCATAGAAACTGGGATTAGAAATGTTTTCGTGACATTGATTTTAATTATTATTATTATTATATATTTATTATTATTGGTGCAAAGTCAAATATGCAAACTTTTTTTTTTTTGACGAACTCACTGGCCCTGTTGGTGTTAAATGATTAGCGAAGTCCATAGAGATTAACAGCGTCTACCTTGCGATATGAGTTACAAGTCTCCGTTTTTACAGTACAACCGTGGTCCACCCTTCAAACCGCAACGCATTACTGCTTCATAGCAAATAGACTTTGACTATAGTCCCCATCCGTGTCCTTAGTACGAGCTTTTAAGGTTCTCGATAGCGTGAAAGTTAACTCAAATTTGAATGCAGTTGGAACAGCGCCCCTAGCGGCAGCCGTAGGCAAACGTTCCAACTCCATACAAATTTGTGTTAACTTTCACGCTATCGAGAACGTTAAAAAACTCGCACTAAGCACACCGTACGGATTCACATGACGCCCTACCACCAGTAAGTTAGGAGCAAAATTGTGAACTTACCTATCAGGGTTGTACTCCAAGGCGTTCGCGCATATCAAATCGATGTCATCGAGGAATTCCTTGGCGCAGTTATATTTGTGCAGGTCGACCTTGGTCATCATCGTCTCTAGGTCCATGGGTTGCTTAATGATGTGTAAATAGTCTGTTACCTGATCAAAACCATATTTCCGATGTACTATATATTTTGAAAGGATTACATACAGGTTATTTTCATATATAAAAATTGCAATCCGAACATATGAACTCAATATCCCACAATGATTTCACAAGCAGAACTGTTTTTGACGCTTTTCTACGATTGGAATCATATTAGCAGATTTATTATTGTATTCTAAAAAGTTAAATGTATCTGAAAAATCCGACCTGAATTTTTAATCATAGAGTTTAATGTCTAATGTACCTCTTCCAAATCAACGGGCTTAGTGAACTTGTAAAAGCGTCTGTTCGAAGCGAGCTTCCTGCATATGTCGCGCAGGAATATCCTCAGCTCCCGCAACTTGTAGTCCTCCTTGCGTTTTCGCCGCGACACCTCTTCTTCGCTTTCACGTGGAGGGGGAGGGGGAGGTGCTGTCAAAAAAACGAAAAAATTACAGATCAGGAAATATTTATCATTTTTTACATTTATTTGTTATTTATTACGGGTATATTCATATTTTATATTAGATATATAAAGGAAATTGGTAACATAATTAAGTTTGAAAATAATGCGCGTGCAACTTTTTTTGCGGTGTGTAGTATAGTGATTTTCTTCATTTTTCATCCTTAAATCAAATTTCTCCTGTAATAGGGAATGCTGTGTATAAGAAAAACGATCTAGCTCGCTTTGTCCTTTCCCTCTGTCTACAGTCGAGTGATTCGCGAGACGCTCTGTCTATTTTCTCACTCTCGCTCATCCTAAATTGTATCTTTTCTCTCTAGTCGTAACGAATCTGTCGCGAGTTAAATTTTATTTGAAGAAGTTTCACTTCAATAAACGAAATTCACATTACATTCAAAAAATTCTTATTGTTTTAATTTTAAAATTTTATAAAAAACGAAACCGCAAGCTATGTAGCCTTCTGTAAGTTATATATTTTCCTCTTGCAGGCTAAATCCTATGTCATTTTCAGTGTCGATTTTTCTATTGCTTATCTAAGCAAGGTATCAGGTATCTACCTGAACGAGCTCACGGCCCATCTGGCGTTAAGCAGTTACCAGAGCCGTAGCAGCAACAACGTAAATGCCCCGCCACCTATCTTGAGACATGAGTTCTACGTTTCAGTTTTATAGTCGCTTTTTAATTCAATTGAGTCAATCATTACAACGGCACTAAAGAGTGCTTCAATATAGCTATTGTCTGACAAATTGACGAAACAAACTTACCTCTAGGCAATGGAGGTGGCGGCTCATTGTTTTCGATCGGAGGTGGATCTAACAGCGCTTCGGCTAAGATCGGCTCGAAGAACGACAGCACTTCGGACGCGTTCGGCTCGCGCACGCGGTACACGCACTCCTTGTGCAGCGGGAACAGTTCTTGTATCTGTACAAACATACATACTGTTACGCCGGTAAGAGTAACGCCATCTATCGCCGAATAGTCGAACGAATATCGAAGGATCTTCTAGCATCTAGAACGCTCGAGAATTACAACGCCATCTATTGTCAAATAGTGGAAACATACAATGCTAGACTTTTGTGGAATATTCTCGACAATTCTAGGGATTTCGTCTCGACTATAAAAGCGTTGCAGAGATGGCACGCAAGCAGTTAGTAATCGGAACTACTCGAAACAAAACAGCGAACGGATCACCTGAAGCAAAGCTGAATAAACAAATTGAGAAGTTTAAAGTGTTCTAAGTGCTAATACAGTGTTAACTTGTACTTCGGTAGATTTTTTATTTATCCCGAACCCCAGCGCGTAACAATACATACGGGACCTCACGTGCATTACGCGGCGTCTGCATGTATTATGGATTGATATACAAAAATAAAACTTGTGTTCTAAAGATTAAGGTCGGAAATGATTTGGCAAAAATCGTTGAGATTCTATGTTGTACACTTGCATTGTTATATCTCTGAAACACGACCGTAATCATTGATCGCTCAAGCTTTACGTTCATTTATTCATCAGATGTTATTTCTTTTGCTTCGTTAGTGACATTTAAAAAATAAAACTGTATTTCAAAAGGACTATGTATACTTGTGGTCTCTCAGTAGTCTAAATTCGACTATAATTAATTGAAATTATAAGTTTGAACATTATTATGGTTTTATTGTCAAAGATTATTATACTTGTAATCACAGATTTTGCCAAGACTATAAACAAATAATATTAATCTATTTTCAATTTGACTACAGACTTTAAACAGCAACAAAACTGTGTGTGTGTGGTGTCTGCGTGTGTGTGCGTGCGTGTGCGTGTGTGCGTGCTTGTGCGTGTGTGCGTGCTTGTGCGTGTGCGTGTGCGTGTGTGTGTGTGTGTGTGTGTCTGTGTGTGTTAGCATATTGCACTCCTTCTCTATATTCTCCAAGTTCTACAAAGTTTTTGCTTCACGTACTACTAATATATAGATGACAGTAGTACCTCTTGTGGCAGCTCGTCGTGCTGTACCGACGAAGTGGCGAGCAGCAGAGTGTCGTCCCCGGCGGCCCGGGCGCGCCACAGTTGCAGCAGCAGCGCCCCGCCCGGCCCGGGTGCGAGGGACGCCCACACCGCCGCCACGTCGCGCACGTACAACACGCAGCCGCGGTCCGCGCGACGACACTCTGAGAATACCTGAGACATACGGGTATTCTATTATTGATCACGCTTTTAATCTTTTTTCAGATGTTTGCCCTCTCATGGTGAAGAGATACAGAAAAAGATGTTTTAGATTACTGGTGGCAGGACCTCTTGTGAGTCCGCACGGGTAGGTACCACCACCCCGCCTATTTCTGCCGTGAAGCAGGTATACGTTTCGGTTTGAAGGGTGGAGTAGCCGTTGTAACTATACTGAGACCTTAGAACTTATATCTCAGGGTGGGTGGCGCATTTACGTTGTAAATGTCTATGGGCTCCAGTAACCACTTAACACCAGGTGGGCTGTGAGCTCGTCAACCCATCTAAGCAATAAAAAAAAGGCATAGATCAATGGAATGGATGAATTCACAGCTCACTAGGTGCTATATGGTTTTACCGAGACCCATAAACACTCAAAACTCACTTTGAGACATGAGTTTTAAAATACATTTCAAGGTAACATTAAAAGCGAAAAACTGTAGCTTGACTTATAAGATTCTAAGTAAACCCAAATAAATAAGCATTTTTAAATACATAAATGAATTTTACTAAAGAAACTGTGGTACGAAACAAATATAATGTATAATCCAGTATTGCGACTTACCGATATCAAAGCCTGCTCTTGAGTGAAAGTGTGCGCTGAATGTAAAGTTGACATACTGAGTTCCTTCACGGTGCAGTGCTCCAACTGCGCCAACAGGGCTGGAGCTAAATGCGTCTCAGCACATTCGCCTGTTATCAACATGGCACTCGACGATAGTGAACCACTAATCCTGAAACAATTTATAGGATTTTAAATTAGCTCAATTAGTCATTAACCAATTAACAAGTTCGCGTGAGCAACCTCATTTCTGAATATTGCTATTGTGGTGCACATTTTTCCCATACAAAGTTTAGTGTTACGCCGGTAAGAGTAACGCCATCTATCGCCGAATAGTCGAACGACTATCGATGGACCCTGAAGCACTTAGTATTCTTGAGAAGCACAACGCCATCTATTGACAGATAACGAAAACTACGACTAGAGATGTGTGGAATATTCTTGATAATTCTAGGGACGAGGTATCGGCTATAAAAGCGTTGTTGTGATGGCACGCAGTCAGTCAGTAATCGGAACTACTCGAAGCGAAACAACGAACAAATCAACGAACAAAATTTTATCGTGATCCCCAGCCCGTAACATTAGCAACGTCTAAAAACGTCCCGCCGTAATACGTACATCTTATGATGATTTTTTTTAGGGAACGCGGCGGTGCAGGCTACGAAAATCGAATGTGTTGCGGCGCTAAGTAGATGCGCCATAGGAATTAGCCCATAAAATAGACGTCCAAAGACGTTCGGACAAAATAAATATAATAATCTAGAGGCAGTCATATGACGTTGCGCCATTTCATAATTTTATAAACACGACGTTGTAAGACGTTGCTCACGCGAACGTGTTAAATAATTCCAGTCTGAAAATTATACTAGGAACTGTTCTGGTTCTGTTTTATTTATTTTGTTCTATTTTATTTTGTTTTGACAAATTTATATAACGTGTGCGCTATCGAGAGCATTAAAAAACTCGCACTAAGCACATCGGTCTGTGTGCTTAGTGTGAGTTTCTGAACGTTCTCGATAGCGTAAAAGTTAACCCAATTTTGTATGCAGTTGGAACAGCGCCCCTAGCGGCAAACGTACGCAAACGATCCCATTCCATACAAATATGAGCTAAATTTTACGCTATCGAGAACGTTAAAAAACTCGCACTAAGCACACCGGTCTAAACAGCCGTTATACAACTGAAAGTCACCCACTCTATATCGAGGTGGGGGGGAGGGAGACGGACCTCTTCTCGGAGTCAGTGTGGTGCGGGAAGACGTTCCTGAGCACGTGCATAGCGGCGTCGAGCTGGGCGTGCAGCAGCGGCTCGCTGTGCGCGGGCAGGCGGCGCGCCGCCGGCGGACTGCTGCGGGCGCCGGCCGCCACCAGGCTGCGCATCGCCTCCAACATGTCTTGCTTGCTCACTTCCACCTGTCATCATCACAACAGCATTCACTACTACTGTATTATAAGAAAATCTCCTTAAATAATGTTTTCCCTACCTATGCTGATAGCCTTGAGAGGCTATTTCAGGTTCTCCTTGATGTGTAGGCGAGCTCACGGGGCTCAAACTGGGACTGTTGCTAACACTGGCCCTAGCAAGAGCAGTGCTTCGCAGAATCTACCACCGGATCGGAAACGCGACCCACTGAGAAGATCCGGCGAGAAAGTCAGTGGGCTGTCTGTGGGTTAATTTACTCGTCGAGCCCTTCGTCGCAAGCGACGGTTTCGACGAGGACGGTGACCGGTGCTTGAGGTACCTAAATGCACCGTTGATGGATCGGGAGAATCCGTAATGACAAATGATTGAAGACATGAATGGATGGAGGGAATCGTATCATAACGATTTGTTAATTTTGAGAAAACGGGCAACAAACTTTTGTTACTTGTACTTTTTCTTCGTACATAAATCCTTCATCACATACAATTTCTAAAAATAGCCTTTAAACCTGGAGTTTTAAGGTCTAATATGGTTTATAGGCACATTACACCTCCATTCAATATAAAAACACAAAAATCTTAAAAATTGTACTTAACCCCTTCATCCAATCATATCTTCAATTCATCTACAACTTAGAAAAGAGTCGAATCTCCAACAAAAAAAAAACACAGATACATTATTTAAAAAAAATATTGTAATTTACAAATCATCAAAATACCGGAAAACATAATGGAATCTTTGACACGTCATAAAATTACACCTACATACTACGTTTGTTATTATAAACTTACATTTTTAGCGTCAATAAGCAATGCATATTCACTCTCGTAGACTTGTGGGTAGACACGCCTCAGCGCCTTCAACACCGCTTCGGAGCACAGAGCCTTCAAATCGGAACCTGAAATCAGAGAGATCAATAAAATGGATTACATTAGGAAATCATCAAGATACTATTAAAACCAAATAGAGTGCACAGACGTCGGCTTCACAAGCCTCCTTATTATATTTACCATGAGACCACTAGTTTCGGTTTGAAGGTTTGGGATGGCCATTAGTGCTGACGCGATTGACATTCATAAATTAACTGACACGCCTATTCATTATTAAATGGTACTTAAGAGAGTTAGCATAAAGTTGAATGTTTATTATAATGCTAATTTATATTCTTTTTATTAATTATGGGTATTTATACGTACTAAACTGAGAGATAACGTTTTATTTATTTATTTAAAGACGTACTTTGTAATTAGATCGATTAAGATGGACGAAAGAAAAATGCTGTTGTATTGTGGTAATTTTACGTCTCTGCGCCTACGATGATCAATTTTGTCAATTTTTTTTATATTTGAATACACACAGACACAAACGTGTTAATTATAACGTTAAGTATGTATTATATATTATGTAAATTGTTTATTCATATTCATATGTAAAGCAAAATTATTATTACTTTACATTATGTATTTGTATGTATATTTATACATGTATATATGTAAGGAATTTGTGTATATATATAAATATGTATATTTAAATTGATTGGTACACCACGTGTAACTAATTTCCAAACGATTTTTTTCCACCTGATGGTTGTCTGGAAGAGCTCGCTCTTAGCAATAAGACCGCCAATTGTACTTTTTTGTATTCAATGTTCCGCATTGTTTCTTTTGTTGATGTACAATAATGAATACTCTCTCTCTCTCTCTGTCAAACGGGTACCGTTCGTCGAACAACCATAGTAAATATTCCGTTGTTTTTATTTATGTATTTTAAGCTATTGCATAGCTTCTATCGCGAGCCTTGAACGCGGCGACTGAATCAAGAAATTCCGTAACGAAAATAACCTGACACCCCCACTACGCCTACTATGTAGCTCGCGTTCAACACATTCACACGTTGCGCTTGTGTAGTGTTTGCGAATAAGCGCGCGGCGTGACGTCGCACTGCCGCATGCATATCATGAAAAGTCTGCCCATCTCTCCCTCGCGCGGTCTAGGTGAGTGAGTCTAGGTAGTGTGAAGGGGACAGTTAATGTATTTTGCTTTTGTTAATGTTCATAAATATAGCGTGGTCTTATTTTATTGTTGTTTTAATATTAAATTATTATTGTCGATTTATAATTGCATAAGTTGATAAAAAATGCTATGCAATAGCTTTACCGCGGCAGTCTCCGAGTGCCACACGTGTTTTTTTTTATTGCTTAGATGGGTGGACGATGTCACAGCCCACCTGGTGTTAAGTGGTTACTGGAGCCCATAGACATCTACAACGTAAATGCGCCACCCACCTTGAGACATAAGTTCTAAGGTCTCAGGTATAGTTACAACGGCTGCCCCACCTTTCAAACCGAAACGCATTACTGCTTCACGGCAGAAATAGGCAGAGCGGTGGTAGCTATCCGTGCGGACTCACAAGAGGTCATACCACCAGTAAAATTATAGAAGTACAATAATTCTATAGTTTACAAACTTATAATTTCAATTAATTACAGTCGAATTTCGACTACCGTGGAACCACTTATGTTAATTATTGGCAATAGTGGCGGACGCACCTCCATATCCGCTGGCCATATCTGCGACGTGGTGGAGGGTGCGCGCGGCGGGCGGCGGCTGCCAGTCCCGCGTGTAGATGTGCAGGATGTCACGGCGCGCGGCGGCGTGCGGCGGCGGGAAGTGCAGCTCGCGGTCGAAGCGGCCCGCACGCCGCAGCGCCGGGTCCACCGCGTCCAGACGGTTCGTCGCACCTATTATCACCACCTCCCCCCTGTACACGTAACACAAACTTAAATAAGGGATAGACAGAAGCATTTATTACTGGTGGTAGGACCTCTTGTGAGTCCGCACGGGTAAGTACCACTCACCGCCCTGCCTATTTCTGCCGTGAAGCAGTAATGCGTTTCGATTCGAAGGGTGGGGTATGAGCGACGGTAATCACTCACCATCAGATGGGCCATATCTACTTCTTCCTACAAGGGCAATAAAATAAAGTTGCTTATGTCATTCTAAGCACTTTAATTGCTACATTAAGTTAAACGACATATCTTCTATATATATAAAAATGAATTGCTGTTCGTTAGTCTCGCTAAAACTAGAGAACGATTGGACCGATTTGGCTAATTTTGGTCTTGAATTATTTGTGGAAGTCCAGAGAAGGTTTAAAAAGTAGATAAATATGAAAATGCTCGGAATTAAACAAAAATAACAATTTTGTTTTCCTTTGATGTGTCCCCCGTCGGACGGATTCCTTTTGTTTTATACAAATTTATTTTGTTTCATACAAGGATATTTTATACAAAAGTTTAGGTCTTTTGTTTATCGATTTAGGCACTACGAAGTCTGCCGGGTCAGCTAGTATATATATATATATATATATATATATATATATATAGAAGTTGTTCCCACCCAGTAACACAGAACTGCATCCCAAAAGCAACAAAGTTGATTTCCGTACCTGTCGCAGAGTCCGTCCATCTCAGCCAGCAGGGTGCCGACGACGCTGGTGTGCACTTGCTCCTGCCGCACGCTGCGGACCGGAGCTAAGGCGTCGATCTCGTCGAAGAATATAATAGACGGTTTCATTTTGTTGGCCTGCAAATAATACAAGTTCTCTTAAGTTTTTTTTCTTTTTCTTGAAACTATAAAAAAAGCAACACTAATTCCATACATAAATTTTCTAGTTCCTTCCTCGACAATAACACTGAACAATTATTTTATACTATTTAATATACAACTACCGTTTCATTTACATTTTCGTAAATCTATACTCTATAACTACTGAACCGTGCATCCGATTGACTTCAAACTTGGTATCCATGTAGAAAATACATGTACTTAATGGATATGCTAATATTTATGAGCGTTGGACTCCCTACACCAGTTGCGGGGGCGTTAATGATGAGAATATTTGTGGGGGTGAGGAATAATAATGTTAATTTCTAAATGCCCAGCGAAGCGGACGGGTACAGCTAGTCTATTTATATAATCAGTTACCGCGTGAATGACGGAGCATCGCTTACAACGCCATAATCGATTTGGCTTCATTTTTTTTTCGATCAATTAATTTCTGTTCGTACTTGAATGGATAAAAAAAATACATAATTAGGGACAGTCACTTTTGCTAGTTTTTTATTAAAATGAAACTAATTTCGTGTAAGCAAAATAAAACAGCCTTTACGGGTAATTTGTATTATAAAAACTATTATCGAATAACAAAATTGGATTCTTTTGTAATATTAGTAGTCTGCATCCCCTATTCAACATGAAGGTGTGTGTGACATTTTATTTTAAATAGGGAATATTTTTCCAACTGACCTGCTGGAAAAGCAACTTCAAATGTCTTTCACTCTCGCCGACCCATTTCTTCAAGCAATCGGCTCCTTTCCTCATGAAGAACGCCACCTTCCTTCCTCCCACTAAGCTGCATTCATTAGCAAGGGCCCTCGCCAGCAACGTCTTGCCAGTTCCGGGAGGGCCGTGGAACAGAACTCCTTTAGCTGGTCGAGTTTTGAACTTTTGAAACAAGTCCGGATACATGAGGGGGAACAAGACCATCTCTCGGAGACACTTTATATGCTCTTCTAGTCCGCCAACCTGAAAATATACGTTTTTTTAATTTATTGCTTAGATGGTTGGACGAGCTCACGGCCCACCTGGTATTAAGTGGTTACTAGAGCCCATAGACATCTACAATGTAAATGCGCCACCCACCTTGAGATATAAGTTCTAAGGTCTCAAGTATAGTTACAACGGCTGCCCCACCCTTCAAACCGAAACGCATTACTGCTTCACGTCAGAAATAGGTAGGGTGCTGGTACCTACCCGCGCGCATTCACCACCACCTACCACCTAACACCAGTAATTACGCAAATTATAATTTTGCGGGTTTGATTTTTATTACACGATGTTATTCTTTCACCGTGGAAATCAATCGTGAATATTTGCTGAGTACGTATTTCATTAGAAAAATTGGTACCCGCCTGAGATTCGAACACCGATGCATCGCTCAACACGTAGCACCGGACGACTTATCCTTTAGGCCACGACGACTTCGAATAATAATAATAATGTTAAATATTAAGAACAAGGTCATCTCTACAGCTGGTTACTAACCTATCTAAAGTATGTTTGGATTGTTTCCAATGAAAATGTATATGAATATGCTTACCGATGAAAACCTAACGCTACCGTCGACTTCTACCGGCTGTATATCTCTCAAAGCTCTATCTGTTTTCTTATCATCCATTGATTTAGATTTTTGCCTGCAACAGAGTATTACAATGAAACCTCAAGTTATATATTATTATATGTCAGAGAAGATCATTAGTTTGGTATAGTAAAACGAAACGCAGCACGATTCCCGAGAGATGGCAGCACGATTGCGGTATCGTCGGAACTCGGCTAACTTCGTTCTACGACAGAGCTAGCCGATGGAGGCGCGTAGACGCCAGCACACGGCTCAGTGAATTTGGCCCCCCTTTTTGATTTTCGTTTATTTTTTATTATTTGTTCGTCGTTTGTTCGTCTTTTATTTATTTATAATTAATTAAACAAATTATCACCCTTAAGTTGCCCCTCCTTATTTACTAGCTGACCCGACAAACGTTGTTTTGCCATGTATGTTATTTTTAGGAATCATTTTTTTAGTTCAATAAAAATAACTATCTACTATAAGTGTACGGGGATATACTTATAATCGAAAGCGTTATAAAGAATAAAAGTATGTTTTATTTAGGTTAATAAATAAATATTTCTTAAAGTAACGAATATATTTTAAATTACAATCTTTGATAGCTATCTAAGTATCAAAAATAATTATTCATATTTTTACTATCAATTATGGCAGTTGGCAGGAGCTTACAACACGTGTTTATTTACATAAGATCACTTAATTAACTGAGAGTTAAAACTGTCTTTGTCAGATTAATAAATTGTAAATAAATAATTATTGCACTGGAAATTAGTGATAATTTTACGATGACAGTAAAATTAACATGAGAGTTGCACAGAAAAAATAAAATAATAGGTATAACAGTCACTGCTACGATTGATACACAATAAAAACAGAAAAACATGGCTGAAAAATGTATAGTGAGTAAGACAGGAGACCGGCTTCGTCCTCATCCCTACTACGTGATGTTTGCTGGATGAGTGGTGACACCTGGCGGGGATAGCTGATCGATTGATAGTTGATCAGTAGGCGACCGGCGAGGGCGGGATATCAAATTGAACTTTAAAAAAATCATTATTAAAGGAACTTGAAATTATAAACTCTGAATAAGAATTTATTGTACTACAATCATAATATTTGATTGCCATCTTGCAACCTTATTGCGGATCTGTGCATAGAATAAAAAAAATAAAAATCGGGATGGAAAAATAGGGGTTGATCGTATAAGAGTGAAAATTGAGAGTAATATGATTTTTTTTAATTTTAAGTCATGACAAAATAAAATGAAAATTGTTGCCAAAAAAATTAAAAGTTTATAATTAACAAATAAAAAATAAGGGTTGATCATAGAGGGATGAAAATTTGAGAGTAACATCAGATTTTTTATTTTAATTCATGATAAAATAAAATAAAAATTAAAATCTTGCCAAAAAAATTAGTTTATAATTAACAAATAAAAAATAGGGGTTGATCGTAGAGGGGTGAAAAATTCAGTGTTATATGAATTTTTTTATTCTAAGTCATGACAAAATAGAAATAAAATTCTTGCAAAAAAAATTTAGTTTTTAATTAGCAAATAAAAAATAAGGGTTGATCGTAGAGGGGTCAAAATTTAAGGTTGTATGTATTTTTGTATGCTGTATCATAAAAAATTAAAACATTTTTTTTTGTCTAAATAATAAAAAAATGAAGGGATGGACCACCCTTAACATTTAGGGGGATGAAAAATAGATGAAGTTCGATTCTCAACCCTGACCGATATGCACGCTAAGATTCACGAAAATCGGTCGAGCCGTTTCGGAGGAGTTCAATCACGCACACCGTGACACGAGAATTTTATATATTAGATAATTAATTAAACATATGATCACCCTTAAGTTGCCCCCCCCTTACTAGATATCTTTATTTTTATCGTTTAGATTAATTCATTTTGATCAATTATCGTTTGTTCGACGACTATTGGTGATTGCTCGATCATAAAATCTATTAAATAAAAAAAAAAAACGAAGCCTTGTAATATATATATATATATATCAATCAAGATACTTCTCGGTAATAATAATTAAGTTAATATAGACGTAAGTAAATATTTTTTTTAATTAACTCCTGTTTATGGAGTATATATATACTAAGTTTATTCTTCCATATTAAATGAATTTCTACTAAATGTCCCTGCAATATATTTCTTGAACTTATAAAATTAAATAATTATCATTTCAACAAAAACAGATTTTGTGTGCATTACATGTACATTTTTACGTAATGAATTTAGGAATTATTAATTTTATTATAAAATACAAGTATCATAACTATCTCCTATTGCATGGTAATGAATAGTATCATTTTAACACGAAAGTTGTACTCCTAAAATATTCTTAAAATAATTAGAAATCACTGAAATTTCTATGAGCTTGTTAATATTCAATATCATTAAAAATAACTGAATTTTTAAAACGGCGCTAATCGTACTTTAACGACTACGTCTACGACTAACTTTAACGTCTTTACTGACATTTTTTTGTTGAAGTATTGTTGAAGTTTATTGAAGTTTTCAATATTTTTTTGATCTACATAAGAAATAATTAGACAGTATAAACGCACTTGTTAACAAAACGCTAGTAAATACGGCCATTGCCAGCTGACTGACAAAACCGGCGCCGCGGCGCATGCGCAATGTAGGCGTGAGGTGATGGTTTGCTTATTAGATATAAAGTAATTAATAATTGGAAATTTAATTGTTTTTATGATCGAACAATCACCAATAGTCGTCGAACAAACGATAATTGATCAAAATGAATTAATCTGAGCGATAAAAATAAAGATATCTAGTAAGGGGCCCACTTAACGGTGATCATTTGTTTAATTAATTATAAATAAATAAAAGACGAACAAACAATTTTTACATTCGAACATTAACGAACAAACGACGAACAAATAATTAAAAAAAAACCGAAAATCAAAAAAGGGGGCAAAATTCACTGAGCCCCAGCACACATCAACCCGCCTTCTTGAAGAGCGGTGCCTCCGTCCTAAGAACTGTCATTCGTTTTCGTTTGCTAACGTCAAGTGAAGATTCCTAAATTGTTCTAAGATAACAAACGTGTTTTGTGTGCTCAATATTTCTCTTAACTCGATCACCCTATTCGCCCCTGTGATGTCTGACGATGGTGTTAATAGAACGGTTTCTCCGACATACATTTTTTAAAGACGGGTGAACAAGATAACCACCCAACTGGTGTTAATTGGTTCGCGGTTCGTCCATAAAAACCACAAGATGAACTAAGCCACCCACCTTGAAACGTGACCAATGACGACTCTGACCCAGAATTAGTACCAAGCAATAAACGTTTGTGTATGCATCGTCACCAATGGTAACCATCGTAAGAGTTGCTGTTATAATTGCTAATCATCCGAAAATGCGCCCTGTCGCTAAAAAATAATTTTCGACCGGGATTGTGGACACAATTCTTCCAAACGCTCTAAAGCTTAGTCAGCGAACATCCGGCTTTGTTTATGGTTATTAACTTTGAGGTTCAGGGTCAATTGGATCTTGTACCTATTGTGTAGGCCCAAGTACCGACGCAAAATGCGGCAAGTCTGACAAAGACCCAGTTCTTGTGCACGACGAGGAACTAACTCGACGATGTTCTCGATCGCTGCTGCTTTCCTTGGGCGTACGAGTCGGTTGATTGTTGTCCAAGCCGCTCGTCTCAAATTTGGTCACCGAACGTTGCAAAGTCGCCTCTGAAGGTGCTAACGAACTAACGACCACTAATTTCGATAGCAATTATATTTCATTTGGACGTGTTGCTGGGTCGTGTAACCTGCCGTAGTGATTTGGCATCACTGACAGAACAATGAAGAACACTGTTGTTTAATAGATTAAGCAGAGGCCAAAAAAACAAAATGGCCGCCACGGACTGTCAACATCGACCCGCCGTGATTAAAAAACGATTTACAAATCATTTTCACATTCATTCACTGAGCACTGCACGCGACACGGATGGTGAGACTCACCTGCCCTTCGTTTTGTTTTTCATAGAAACATTGAGGTCTTCTTCTGTATCGGAGCTGGAGGTGCTGGTGGTGCTGCTGCTTGAAGGCGATTGTGCTGTAATTCAATAATCAATATTAATTCATACCACAAACATGTTGAATAAAAAAATTTTTTTTTTACAATATTCCATTCACACTTTGTATAATTTTTACAATGTGCTGTTTGTTGTTAATCTTTATATATATATTTCTTGTGTGCGTGTGTTTGTCACTGAACTCCTTCTAAACGGCTGGACCGATTTGTGTGTTTTTTTGCAGGACGTCTGTCGGGTCCGCTAGTCACTTAAAAAGATTTGGCCTTTAAATAGATTTTAGGAGACAAATTGAAATTTTGAAATGGCGGATATCCGACTTTTTGCTTCTGCTGTCGAGATTCATAAGTTAAAACAAGTAATATAATTCATAAGGTGGTGCATAGGAGACAGTAATTTCGATTACATGCCGTAAATTATTAAATTTTTAATGTCTATTAGCTCAATTGCCTCATAACACTGAGTGGACCGTGGACTTGTGAGCTAAAATGCTTTATGCAAATTTTTCTATGCTATGTTTTCTTGGACTAGATTAATAATGAAAATACTAACATCTGATCGTTTTCCTGCGTAATATCTTTGGTTTTCTCTCTCTCAAACTGTACGGTTTCTTTCTTATTGTGAATGTCTTTGCTGTAAACAAAATAAAACTTCATATTGTTATGAAAAAGTATTAAGAGAGTTACCTGTAATTAATTGCTTATTATTGTTATTATTCACGTCTATGTGTGGCAGTAACCACTAACCGTCCAGTGGGCTGTGAGTTAATGTCTCCGAAGGCAATATTAGTGTTATATTAGTGCTTTGACCTCTTCAGGGACATTGATACATATGTATACCTTTGGCTTTTTTATTATTTATATATTTAACTCTATGCCTAAATAACTCTAAGCCATGTTGAAAATATTTTTTTTATATAAATATTCATTAATTTTGTTATTTTATTTGTTATTGAGTTGTTTTCTCTATAAAATAGACAAATACTCAATAATCAATCAATAATCGAAACGAAATTCATATTATTTATACTTCAAAAAATTCATCCCTGAAGAGGTTAAACTCATTATTAATTTGACGGACCATGTTTTAAATGAAAATTTTTAGATCACGTTTTTGGCAAGTCACAACAGATAGTGACAGTTTTCAACTGATAAGCAAAAAAAGTAGCACGTTAGCATCGAACCTCTGGCCCGTGTTTCTGCGGGCGCGATCTCGACGAAAGCAGAGCGCGGCTTCCGGGTGCGCTTGGAGCGGCGCGGCTGGCGGCCCAGCGTCAGCTCGCTGCCGGACTCCGTCGACGACGTCTCCGACGCTGAAGTCGTGGACAAAACCTTTCAACTTTAAGCTCTTAAACCACACTAAGCAAATGTATTTAAAATTATAAAAAAAATTAAATCTATACATATAAAAATGAATTGCTGTTCGTTAGTCTCGCTACAACTCGAAAACGGCTGGACCGATTTGGTTAATTTAGGTCATAAATTATTTTGAAAATTTTGTACACTTTGCCTTGAGACTACAGCATAGAGATGAGTCGGATTTATTAGAACAGACCCGAGTATTAGGTATTTTACGAGATTAGGCTGCACCTAATCCCATTTTGTCAATGTGTATAATGCACCTGTTTCACCTAATCTTCGTATTCTTAAAATTGTATGTTCAGCATACGCTCCCACCTGCGCTACCTCACTCACTTTCATTGCAACGTATCTCACAATCCCTAAATGCCTAATCTTAATCATTCAAATAATGATCCACCGATCATGTTAATCAAATCCTAATAACGAACTCAGAACTTAAGATTAGGAATAGGCAGATTGATATTGCTTGCTAAATAAAGTATTGGTTGTGAATGAGATTAGGAACATTATGTGGATTAGGTATTACTTAAGATTAGAAACAGGTGGACCTAGTATTCACTTTCATTGCAACGTATCTCACAATCCCTAAATGCCTAATCTTAATCATTCAAATAATGATCCAACGATCATGTTAATCAAATCCTAATAACGAACTCAGAACTTAAGATTAGGAATAGGCAGATTGATATTGCTTGCTAAATAAAGTATTGGTTGTGAATGAGATTAGGAACATTATGTGGATTAGGTATTACTTAAGATTAGAAACAGGTGGACCTAGTATTTGATTTACCTAGTACGACCCATCTCTACTACAGCACCCCGTGAAACAATGTTTTCGTATGATATCTTTTTATAGCAATCAAGAGTAGCATCTTTCCACTACAATTACGAGCATTCACAACGCGCTAATTATAATGTTTTTTTAATTGTCTTTAGAGGCAGACGAGGACACAGTCCGTCCGATGATAGGTAATCACGGTCGCAGCAATACCAGAGGCACAGCCGCTACTGCTAAATGTACGTACACTAAATCTTAAAAAAGTATTAATAGAGCAATAATTCCTGCTAGGTGTTCACACAATGTTCTCAATGTTATGTTCTCTTTTTAGTTTAGTACTAACTATTAACAACGTTTCTATTTTGACAGCGACGATCATTATGTTTGAGGGATTACTGGTGGCTCGGATACCTCTCCAGTTTCATCAGGGCAGGTGGGCGAGCAAAGGCTCAGCCAGGAGGGGTGGGATTTGCTAACAGCTGCCCGAGCGCCTCCGAAGGAGACCTAACAACTCAAGGGCTTCGCGAATGAATCTACTACCGATTGAAATCGCGACGCGCTGAGAAGATCCGGCGAGAAACTCAGCGGGCTGATATTTAGGTTAGGTTGCACGTCGAACTCTTTGTCGGGTTTGACGAGTACGGTTACCAGACCTAAAGGCGTCTAATACAAGGGTGGTTATTGGATCTGAAGGATCCGTAAGGACGTGTCTAAGACATCGACGGTGGACTGGCTCCTGCGTGATCAGGATTCGGGGAGTAGTCAGCGGCGGCAACGATAAAGCAATTATCATGACGCATTTCCTTATCGATGTACCATTCCGACGCTGACTTCATGTGTTTCTGGATTTATTCGATGTCCACGAGGTCGTTTAGGTCAACGTTCCTCACGAACCACGGAGCTCCGACGGCTAGCCTGAAAAAGCGGGATGGTAGGGATTGGCGGGTATCTATGTGTGCGCGGGCCGCGTGAGCGAACACCACACTCGCGTAAGTCATGACGGGCCTTATGCAAGTTTTGTAAAGTGTCCCCTTGTTCCGAAGGGACATTTTACTCCGCTTACATATCATGGGGTACAGAGACGACCAATGAGGTAGCTTCGTGAAGGTGGACGATTTACAAGCGTTGATTGGTGTAAGTCGATAAAAACTAAAGCATCGGAGATTTACAATCTAACAACTCATCAAGACCTAATGAAATATCGCCATACCCGTACACTTATTTAAAGGAAACATAAAAACGTAAGTTTTGTGCTACGAAAGTGAGCGGGTGAATTTAAAAAAAAAACATAAAAACAAACCTTCCTTAAAAATTCCAGAATTATAATAAAAAGCACAATAATCGTATCCATTTGCGTACCTGATACAACAATATTATTACACTCTTACAAAAATCGTATTATCACCCGATCGATATACCTATGACACGATTTCGTACAAATTATAAATGATAAAATTCAATGAGAAAAAAAACCGAGAGGTTGTCACTAATACCTCTACCTACTATCTACTACCCCATTTCCTCACAAATAATTGAACCAAATTGAAAATGTCATTACCGTCCAGATAAACTTTTAATTGAAAATCTTACAGTGAATTTCCAGAAGAGTATGAAACGCAGGCCTATAGCTAAATTGAGACCTCCCAAACGTGGTTTGATGCAGGCGTGCTGACACAAGAAGATTCCTCGCTTCGCGTCCTCCATATTGTCAAATGAAATTGGTTTCATATTAAATCTGTCCGATCTTATTTTATCGGTATATAAACAACAAAACTGCATCAAATAAATACTAGCCTAGTTCGTAGTAGAACCACCGTAACAATACATTAAAAAGCTTGCGGTTATGAGGCTATTACGCCGACGATGAAACTCATTATGACACTATTATTACTCGTTTATATGTAGTTATGCAGGTATTCGTTTTCTTCAAACAGTCTGTCTGTGTGTATTTACCAGTCTCGTTCTGGCTGTCGTCTTTCTTCGGTTTACCTCTCGGTTTCCTTCTGGTAGATCTCGAGGGTGGTTGGTTGCTGAAATACAAATATTCAGGATTTTTGTTGGTAATAAAGTACCTACGCACTAAGCGGTTACCCGCAATGTGGCCATCCGTCTGTTGGATGCGGATGAGATACCGTAGTGATTTGCGGTTGGATCGATCCATTTCCAAGATGGACGTCGAAGAAGCCGCAGCTATTTACTACATTATCTATTTTGTATCTCAATTATAAACTTTTCTGTATCGAAATCAATAGTTAATTATCGATAAAATGCGCGAGGCGTCGGGTAACACGTAAACTATCAATGGCCGTATTGCGGCTAACCGCATAGTCCGTACGTAGCCTTAACATCAGCAGTAAGAGAAGCATTAATAAAAAAATGCCTTTTCATGGTGATCGTTTTTTTGGGATATAATTTTTTTGGTACACTTTAGGTGAATGAGCTACTGTTAGTGTTCAGTGGTGACGGAATCCCATAGATACAACAGGAATGCTGTCATCCATAATTGGCACATGAAGTCGAATTCTCAACCCTATTGCATCAAAGCCTTACTAAAACAGTTTTCAATTTCAATTTTAAAATAATTTCAACTTTCAGACAAAATTATAGACTCTCGCTACATATCTCCCGTTACGTAGCTAGCGTATATGGCCATTTATCATCAAAATAAAAAAAAATCGAAATCGGCAACCTACTTACCAAATAAAAATTTGGAAATTCAGTGTTTTCCAATACTATAAAGTAATATCAACAAATTAAACGACTGATTCTGTTTTGTATTATAGTATTAGAAACGGTAATATAAATAAACTAGCCGTAATCGCCCGCTTCGCTGGCGGTATGTAATTTAAAATTAACATTATTATTTATTCTCTTTAGTGTTAGGGAGTCCAACTCTCATATAAATATTAGCCTATCCATTAATTACATGTATTTTATACATGGATACCAAGTTTAAAGTCAATCGGATGCATGGTTCAGTAGTTATAACGCAACATCCGTAAAAACCACTGTAGATTTATATATTAGTATAGATTAGTATAGATATATGTAACGTCTCATAAGGATTAAACCCTTTTAAATACTTTTATAAGGAATTTCTACTTAAGCAGCAAAGTGCGGAGGCAGGGATTCTGTAAATTATGCCACATAATTTTAAATTTGGGTATTATTAGATTTAGTTTATAGATTAAGATTACAGGCAGCGGCAGAATAACAGCGATAGTTTCAGCTATCACAAAGCTGAGTCGCGGCCTTTTTATCCCCACTGTGTTAGTATAATATATTGTTATATTGTTTAGAATTAGAATTGTTATGTCATATTAATTGAAAACTTATTTGTATTTGTATTGTGGAGTAAATAAATGCAATTATTATTGTTATTATTATTATAGGGTAAATATTGTATATGAAAAAAAAAACACACCTCTCACTGTCCTGTGCCTGCACCGTCTCTCTTTCAGTCTTTAAGTTTTCACTCTTACATCCGTTGTCGACGTGCATCAACTTATCATCAGCCTTGTTTACTTCGATACCGTTGGCCGGTTTCTTTTCTATAACCGTTTGATTATTTTCATCTTCTGAATCCGATTCAGTACCACCCTGTATATTGTAAACTATTATCAGTGTATAGTTTTCTACAACTATTATGATATCTATACTAATATTATAAAGAGGAAAGATTTGTTTGTTTGTTTGTTTCGAATAGGCTCCGAAACTACTGGACCGATTTGAAAAATTCTTTTTCCATTAGAAGCCGACATTGTCCCTAATGAACATAGGCTACTTTTTTTTTTTTTTTTTGTGTGTTTTAATGTTTCCGAAGCGAAGCGAGGGCGGGTCGCTATTTATTATATTCCCAATCTCATAGATACTGTCTATTTCTGATTTAGATGACCGCAAATTTATGTGTAGATCAATTAATTGAACAGTGATTTCCAACATAATACAGACAATTTTAACAAATAATATTGAGTTCGTAATGAAATTTAAATACAAAACTCGAAAACAAAATTTTTTTAGATGAATATATTATAAAGTAAGTATTTTAATCGATAATATATCGCACCTTTAAAATTTAAGTGGCCTAATTAAACATTTTAAGAAATGTGTTTTATATAATACTTTAAACGACTTCTAAACATGTAATCTAACAGTTTATAAAATTGTTTAAAATTAAAAAGGAAAATTAAATTAGTTCATAAAGAAAAAGGCACCGTATCCGTCACTTTTAAATTAACTTAGTAAATCAAGAACAAGGCAAAACGTTTTAAAATAAAAAATTACAATTATTCAATTATCTTTTGGCGTTTACCAAAAAACAAGAATTTGGGATTAAGCCACTTTAATTCTGAGGGTGCGATATTTATGAAAAAACAAATGTTTTGGTCGTATTGAACAAACACAACGAACAGTTGACTAAACTACACATTACGACCCCGCACATCTTTTTATACGATTTAATTGATATTTCGTACAATTGTTTTTGCATTTTAAAGAATGTCTGTATCCATAGTACCATCAACTGCCGATAGATGGCACGACAGCATTTTAACAAAAATTGCGTTTTCAGGTATCTAGTAACATTAATAGAGAAGCGTGACCAGATTACGCTTGAATTACATTTGATTGAGGCCTTACGGTAGATATTAAGGAACAAGAAGTTTTTTTTATTGCTTAGATGGGTGGACGAGCTCACAGCCCACCTGGTGTTAAGTGGTTACTGGAGCCCATAGACATCTAGAACATAAATGCGCCACCCACCTTGAGATATAAGTTCTAAGGTCTCAAGTATAGTTACAACGGCTGCCCCACCTTTCAAACCGAAACGCCTTACTGCTTCACGACGGAAATAGGCAGGGTGGTGGTACCTACCCGCGCGGACTCACAAGAGGTCCTACCACCAGTATGCACACAGGACGCATGACTACTCCGTGACAGGAGTGTGATGGTGGTACCCACCCTGCCTATTTCTATTTAGATATTAAAGAAGAAGAAAAAAGTATATTGAGGCCTTACAGTAGATATTAAGGAACAAGAAAAAAGGATATTTTTGGATACGTACATTATTCTTCTTGTTGGTGAACCTCGCTGAAGTACGACGCTGTCTCGACAGCTGCGTGTCTTCATCTGTGTTCGTTTGTGGGTGATTCGGAGTCTACAATACACGACTACGTTAGCTGGATGTCGTGCACCATAGTGAGAATAGATAAACTAGATTTTCATATATTTTGGTGAAGTGAATTTTAGTCTAATATTTAAATTATTTTCGAGAAGAAAATACCCCATGGTCATGATAGAATGGATGGAGTCAGAATGTACTGCATGTCCAGATTCACAAGAGACCAAGAACCGATAGAAAAAGTTAGGTACTCACCAATTTCTTGGAAGAAACTCTCGCTTCATCGCCAGAAGTGAATTCATCAGATGAACTGGAACCAGGAAAGCCATACAAGTCTGGGTATCCTTTCACTTTTAGTTCATTAGTGATCCAGCTCTCGTTGAAATTGTGATGGAGCAGTTTGCGCTTGCGGCAACTTCTTCTGACATCTTTAAACAATTTTTTTTTATCTTAGGCTGTTATAGATGAAGGGGCCATTTACTAGATTCAACTATACATATTATGCCACCCTATGGCACCCCATGATTGGGTGATTCAATCTCTACACCCAAAAAAAAGTTGTCACAATGCAGTTACACATTCTGGTAGAATATCTGTTATTACAATGCAATTTGAACTCGTGTCTCTAGATGAGTGATAGATAGTATTTACATTGTGATACTGTGTGATTCACTCTCAGACTAAAGTTGGTGTGGATATGTTATAAAAGTTATATTGGAAACATTTTTTCATCATCTTAAACACTCCACAGGCTTCATGTGCGAGTCATGAGACAGATTGTGGTCTGCCCATGAGACAGATTGTGGTCTGCCTCTCTATCTTCAGTGCTTTTATTTTCACAATACTTACTTTCCTGTATTGGTTTGTCTTCACTGTCTTCCATGTAATTCTTCCTGGGCGCTCGACTACGACGGATCCTGTTTGTTGTGTCATTATCATCAGCAAAAAACACTCTTACTTGTCGTGAACTGTTGGAGGAAAAATGAAATACCGTTTAACTTATCGCAATGACTGTCGTGAATTACGTTATGAAATACTAGTTTATTGAGACTATTCGCGCCACACCTATAGTGCGATGATGACTCTGTGACAAAAAGCAAGCCTGAGCTGCCTACAAAATCTCTACCCAAACAGATAAATGCAGTGTGAATGTATAATATACGAACAAAGAAACCTTTTTTATTGATATATTAGAATTTTAACCATGATGACATAATCTGAGCTCAATCGATGAATAAAAACAGAGTTCATTGTAGATATTTGAGGTAATAATAGATTGAAGTGGAAGCAGCTGGATAGTTGTAGTGTACAACTTTAATTTTCTTCATGGTACATATGTATAGTAACCCTGTCATCACACTAACTGGAGATCAAAAAGTGCTGAACATAAATCTCACTTATTTTACATTCCAACACAAACAGGTGTTCACTAAGGTTCACAATTGAGATGGTCAGTCAATTTAAAATAATGTGTATGCCCTTACCGCCTCGAGTACTTCTCAGGGTCTGTATCGCTTTCAGGGAAAACGATTCGTGGCATTTTTATGGTTCTACGCTTGCGATCTGTGAAAAGTTAAATAATTTTATAATTTGATTTAGAGAGCTGTAAATATGAAGTACTAAATTCAGTCATTGAAGAAATGACTATTCTTTTCTGCACTATACTTATACACATTTTTTTTAAATAGTATACAGTGCCTGTACAAATCTCATATTTTAGTCATTAAAATATAACTGTCCTATTGTACTGTGTATGGTAAGTACCTACTAATCTTAAGATATATTGGTAGGGCATATTGTGATCTGTGTCTCCATATTTCTGTTGTGTATACATCTTTTCAAATATGAAAGGTAGGACATACAACTTTGAACTGTATCAAATAGGTCTTCACATCATTGTTTATAGGTTCGGGACTCCATTTAGATAGAGTAGCTATTAGTAACACACAGGTTAAGATATTAGTGCCTACCTAAATAAGATATATATCTGGTGCTTAAATGCAAAAAAGATGACTCGAGACATAATAATATTTCTCATATAGTTTCATAATGATTGTACCCAAGATGTGAAGAAACTGTTTCACAGAACCAATACCAAGATCACTGATTGAGGACTGCCATTTTGCATGCATCACACAAAAATTACAGGACGGAATTCAAATACTAAGATTAAGTTAAAAATTTTATGCACTTTAAGTTTCTAAAAAAAAGTATTTAAGTCTAAAAGTATATAAAACCACTTAAGTCCATGAAGTCACGGTCAGTCGAACATAAAATGTTTAAAGAACCACTATGAAGAGCTCATTATTTTAAATCAAATTAAGTTTTGTAGTTCTAACAGGAAGAGATGGGTGGTATTAAGACTACAAAAACTGAATATATTATTCTAATGCTTAAATCAATTAGTTCTCATAAAACCAAATTGCAAGTGGAATTAAAAAACAATTTTAAATTCTCATGAAATAGGCATACTAAGGATCAATCAAAAGAAATGAGAAATGGATTTTAACAAACTAAACATAATGTTCTTAAATTATATGATAAATAAATTTCAAATTCTATTCAAATCAAGTCTAAGCTGATCCACATAACTTACATTTAGTAGGCCAGCGCTGGATCTTCCTGGTAACTTTGTACTGACTGCTCCTCAGCTCTCGCTGGGTCCAGTTAGACACCTACATTTTTAATGTTAGTCATTAAACAGTTTAATAGCAGAATTCAACATGATACTGTTTTATATAACTACATTTTACTCCAATCAAGATTATTTCAAGTATTCTTGTTGTTCACATTAGTGTTATTCATCTTTTGCTTCATTATTGTAATAACACAATACATTAACACCAACTCACTGTGAAGATCAATGGATCAGTTTCCATTTGAAAGATTTTATTTTAGCAAACCATCTAGTGTTAAATGATGATTAATAATGAAATGTAAACCAAACACAACTGAACATGAAAGTTGCCACCTACCAAAGGCATCAGGTCATTGTCTCAATTGCATTGTCATCCTATATATCCATATAAACTTGATTGTATGAAATCAGAAATATACACACAATAGATTTAACGATTCTTTTGGTCTTGCCACAAACACAGCCATTAGTATAATATTGATATTTCATTGTTTATTAGAACACCAAATTATTTCGAACATAAACATTTTTAGACACTATAAAATACTCAAAGCGGTATTCACCTTATGATATCTAGGGGATCTGGAAACCACTAAGTGGGTAATATGCCTTTTGTTACCCATTTAGGTCTAGGGGCACTTCTTTGGCAAAATCACCAATCAAATTAAGGTGATAATTATATTCTTGATAATGTCAATAAAATTTCAAATACAAAAGGCCTTTATTACCAATTATATTGTAGTAACATAATATTCTTTAATTAGCAGTAAACAAATGGGTCATGCAGAACAACAATGCCTAAAACTCACACTTTTTTTCTTAAAAATTTTGAAATATCTAAAGCAAACAGAATTTTAAACCATGAAGATACTTAAGATCTTGTGAACTTACCAACTTATTGACACTCGCTTGTCAAGGTAGGTGTTATTCAAGTTATTATCTCTATAGGCTACAGTAACCAACTCCAACAATTAGATGTGAGCTCAACTGCCAATCAACAGCTACACAACAATTTCTTATTTAAAATTCATAAATATTCACAATTTTATTTTACATATTAAGAACTATTATTGATATTTTGTTTAAACATAAATGATGAATATTTTGAAGAGAAATAAGCTGTCCTACCATTTTTATAACATTTAAATATATAATTAAGTAATAAGAAGTTTTAATCTTGGTAAATCAAAATCCATAGTAAAATGATCATAAATAAACATCTAAGTATTGCTTCTATTTTATATTTTTTTATTGTAGTCTAACAAGAGTGGCACCATTCAGATATGGGCTTCTTTAAATAAGAGACATGCATTAAAACTAGTAACTTCATAACAGCCACAAAACCCCATGCACTTTTTAAACATTCTTGGCTAAAACCAAAATAAATAAGAAAATCATTTTCTTGCAGTGAATTCAATTTACTTTATATTCTTTGTCTGCACTAATAGTTTAAATAGACGACAAAAATGTATAGGAAGAATTTTCATTTCACATTCATTGATGATTTTACTGTTACTTAGTTTTACATTGTGAGATTTATGTTTTTTTTGTTCATTTAAAAGTAATATAACACTTACTTAGCATAAGTAACTAGGAGCACTACATTTTTCATGCAATAAAATTGCAGCAACAATAAGGAAAATGGGCACAGGAAGTGCTCACAAAATGGTGTTCTAAACAAAAGCAAAAGGTCGGAATTCTCGCAAAATCAAACGGCATGTTACACAGCGTGTCACCTTCTCATCTGAGATGCTGCCCACGACGTTTACAGTGTAATTCCCATCGTCAACCTCCCCGTTCTCTCCATTACTGCGACGGGTTTTCACCATTGCAGTACTTGTGTCGTAATTCTACATACAAACTCACGGAATTAATATGTAACTAATGAATAATGCTAGGGACACTCCAACGAATTAACAACTCGAATACGATTCTCAACAAATTAATATTAAATGGAACAAAACCACAAAGAACGTACTTTATCATCCGCACATGTCGATCCGAAACGCCATGTTAATTCGCTACGTACTAGTGGGTTTCGACTATTTTTTTAGTATACAAACTCACCAATTAGCTCAATTAAATTTCGTAAAACATTATTAAGTTATGGTTCCTATAATTAGACAGAGTAAAAGACCTGTTAAATCAATAAATTTCACTGATCTCAAATGAATTTCACAATTCACGATGTTTTTATTGACAAATGTCAAAAATTCCCGCAATTTTGACACTTAGGCCTTTGGTAGAGACTACTGCATAAAACCTCGCAACTGTGATGTTTCGAAAAAGCGACTGGGATTTAAGCTTTTATAAAAAATGTTTTAAACTGATTTTTTTGGCCTTCAACTTTTCGAGAAAGTAATTAAAAATTATTTTACGATACGTTCTCTCGTTTACTATCTTCTTTTTCCAACGTTTCGAATACTTTACAGTTGTTTAATAGTAAAAGGCCAGGTATTTTTTTTTATTAACTTTGTCATCTGCGCTTTGTTATGATAAAAAAAGTAAAAACACTTTTTGGCGGGAACGCGAGGAGTGAAGTTGTGTGATTTGTTTTATTTTGTCTATTTAGTGTTTCTTCAGGTTTAAATGTGTAATAACGGTGGTTTATTAACTGTTTAGTATCTGTGAAAGTGCACAAATGTGGAAAAAAGAAACAAAGCCGCAAAACGTAACTTCTGGGGATCCTCCGAAAAAAAAAGGAAATTACTGGTGGTTGGACCTATTGTGAGTCCGCACGGGTAGGTACCACCGCCCCGTCTATTTTTGCCGTGAAGCAGTAATGCGTTTCGGTTTGAAGGGTGGGGCAGCCGTTGTAACTATACTGAGACTTTAGAACTTATGTCTCAAGGTGTGTGGCACATTTACGTTGTAGATGTCTATGGGCTCCAGTAACCACTTAACACCAGGTGGGCTGTGAGCTCGTTCACACATAGAAGCAATAAAAAAAAACTACTGAATAAATCTTAGTAAATGACCACCATTTTACTGAGATTATATTACATCTCATTTTATTTCATTTAGTTTCATCCCAGTTGATTAATGTCTCAAATGAATCATCTTCATTTCATTTCACTCCATATTATCATGTTTCATAAAAATAAGAATATGTTATTAATTAAAATAAGATATGACTTAAAGGTCTTAGCTACCCGGTCATAAAATCCCTAACAAAATAGATGACTGAAGTCTGACTGAAGTGTAAAATGTAAATTACCGTAAAATGGGGCGATTAGGGACAAATTCCAACTTTATGAGCAATTTTAAGGTAGTTGTTGATGTATATAATGCTATATCAGGATCAAAATGATTGAGTCTTGGGGGCATCTTTGTTTTCTAATTTAAAATTATGCAACTAGCATTCCAGTTTAAGCAAAAAATGCAAAAATAGGTGTAATCCCTATTTACCCGAAAATTGCGGTTAATTGGGACGAAATGAGAAATTTGCTAGGGTTGGCACTACTTTTATTTTTATATATAGTTTTAATTAATTTATTTATTTAGTTGCACCAAAAAAGTGATGATCAATAAAAAAAATTTAAAAACTGACAAAAGTACATGGCAGACATCACCTCAATTATAGGTGCAATCGACAGTGCTGATATTTCTATCTGGGTTAAGAGATTAGGTGTGTCGGTTATTCCATGGATTAATCAGATGAATACCCCCACTCTGAACAAATATTAAATATTTTATTATGTATTACTTAGACATTTTTGTCCACCTTGATATTTCATTGATCTTGTTACATGTCTCTGCAAAATCGACTTACTTATATTAAATTGCTTATCTATTTCAACTAAAGACTTATTCCCAATTTCGCTTCGATAAACCAGATTTTTACCAACAAATTTAAAAAATATTGTTATAACTACATAGACAACCCTACAAACCTGTACCTATTTATACTTAGGTCGTTTCCATTTCACGTATTATCATCCCAATTGACCCCTTTTTCGTTGTTATTTGTATCTAACACGTCCCCAATATCCCCAAAAACAACAGATTTTTACATGTATTTTCATTTAATCAAATACATTAAAACCAATAACAACTGAGACTTACCTTTAATATATATGCTGGTTCAAATACTAAATAACGTTTATAAATCATAGTCGTCTTCTATTATTATCAAATAAATAAAAGAGAGCAAAGTTTCTAGCACTAAAATAATTACCACCACAGGAAGTTAATTTGAAACGCGATTTTTTATAAGTTAGCAGCTATTATCATGCATATTCAGAGTTGTTTTGTGAACTTTCAACATTCTACTATTAAACTACAAAAAAATGGAAGATTTTGCAACGAATATAAAACTTATATTGAGTGTCGAAAGATTTTCCCGGTTTTTTCCCGATTCGCCTTTCAATCCCTAATCGCCCCATTTTACCGGTACTGTAAATGCAAACAGTGCAAACTTTTTTTTTTTTGATTCTCGGTCTTAAAATTTTACTAATAATGAAATACTATTACTGGTAGATACTCGGTAATCGCTAAATTTTGCTTCCGGTTATTGCAATAATATTGTTTAATAATAACCCTTAGGATATCATTCATAAAATGGGCTGGATTTTTTCCAGCAATCCATTGAAAGGTACTACATAATCATCACAACTTTATTACTTAATACAAGATACTGCTTTATCGTAAAAGAAGAATACATACCAAATAATGTCTGAAAACACTGAAGAACTCACAACCCCGACAGAAGAAAAATGTACCAAAGAAACACTAAAAAATCAAGATGAAATGGATGAAAATGCGATATCTCGAATGACTGCTTCATACAGCGAAATATCCTTTCACTCCGATCAGGTACAACCAGATACCCAGGGAAAAACTGCAGGACCATCTAGACCTTATGATTTGCCATCAGAAAACCGTAAGCAAGATAAATTACCGTTAGACATGGACGGTCATGTGAGGTATGAAGGTGAAATGACCCATTATGTTGCAGATGATTTAGAGTTTAAAATCAAACTATCAAGTCCAGTTGCTAAAAAAGGAGAAACACCTGTTTTTGGTAGTTCCAGCGCATCACGTTCCAGCACACCTTCAGGAAAGCTATACAGACAGATTTTGGCTCCTCAGATAGGTCAAATAGACATCACAGTATTACATGATCTTGAACATGAAGCTCAAAAAATTGCTCAATCAGTTGATAATTTAATTGAAAACTTGTCTAGTATTTTGCATTCAAATTCATCACTTACTGCTGAAAATATGGATGTTTATAAGGATGCAGTAGGTAAGACTTGCGATGCAATGGACAATAACATCAAGAGTATGTATACAATACTTGCAAAAGGTGAAGAAGTGTCACAAGCTATGATCCCTGTACAAGCTCAGGCAACAAGGATAGCAGAGATAAAGAGACTGTTACAGTTATTTGAAAATAATTTCTAATATTGTAATTCTAATTGTGTACATATTTTTATTAAGTAGACTGTCAGATATGCTCATGATCCAACTGGTGTTCAGTATTTACCTTAGCTTATAGACATTAGAAACATGAGTACCAGAGACCCACAGATGAGGCGTAAGGTGGAAGTCTCAACAGAAATGTATTATGTTTCAATCGCTATATTACAATGAAATAATCTTGGTTGTGTGGTATCTGATAGTTAGAAAGTCGTAGATAAGGATCCTGCTACTACAGATGTGTTTAATAGCTCTACAGACTATTGTCATTGTAGGACTACAGACCAAATCTCTATGTATCTTGCACTTTTTTACAAATAGTTCACTAATAGTGTCATGCTACCACATGTTTGGCACAGTTGTCAAGAATGATAGTGTTAAAACAAATAATATATTAAATATTTAAAAGTATTATGTCATTAATTGTACACACGCCTATCAGAATGACATTGTACATAACTTTGTTCAAATGTGGTAAGAATGAATTATACTTGACCTTATACAGGGTGTCCCGTAAGTTGTAGACAAACATAAAGACATTAATATCTAAGAAAAACACTTAAATTTATTGTCCTAGGTATTTTACTTGTGAGGTTATGGATTTTTTTAATATTACAATGAAGTTTTGCGATATACACACAATTTAACATTTAAAAAAATTGATTATCATGCTTTTGTTATTTTATGTAGTTATGCATTGGGCTTCCTAATTAAATCAATATTTAAGAATAATTATTAGCAACATGAAAATTAAACAGCAATAGATGTGCAATTTTTACATTTAAAAGCATTCTAAGTGATTTTTAAACAAAACTGGTATAAAAAAATTTACTATAGCCCTGTAGAACTTAATTTAAAAAACAACTTGGTACACTAATACCATTTTCATGTTCCTGAAATTTTATCTTAAGTATAATTTTAATTAGAAAGCCTAAATCATGCTTAATTACCTAGGACAAAAAATTACAAAAGCATAGTAATGGATTTTGTATTTATTTATTTTGTGTACATTGTATGACAATTTCACTTTAAAACATAAAAAAATCCACAACTTTAAAACTGCAAGACCTAAGATAATAGATTTAAGTGTTTTTCTTAAATATAAATTTCTTCTATTCCACATAGCTCGTTGGTCCACTTATGGGACACCCTCTATACATAGTTTTAGTTAAGCATAAACCTATAGTGATCAATAAAGATTATTAGTTTATTTCTTATAATATAATTTCTTTGGTAACATTTTTATAGCTAATGTATAATCGCTATATAAAATTTAACAAACTTTTTCATAAATTTATATTAATATGTATGTAGTATGTACATAAATAAATTATTTAAGAATAAAATTTGAAATAACAAATTCAGTGTTCACGGTTCTTAAAACCGGTAACTACTTTACAACAGGTGGGTTGCAAGCTAGTTTACTATCTACACAATAAATAATACAAAAACCTTAGTAATGCTTTTAATAATGGTGGCTTAATCATTTATTAACTGTAAAAGTTTAAAAAAATTGGCCTTACTGGCTGCGTTCAATAGCCCAGTGACATAATCTGTGGTGAGACAAGACCGCCAAAACTGTGACTTTGGCGGGAACGCGAGGAGTGAAGTTGTGTGATTTGTTTTATTTTGTCTCCCTATTTAGTATTTCTTTTAGTTTAAATGTGTAATAACGGTGGTTTATTAACTGTTTAATATCTGTGAAAGTGCACAAATGGTGCAAAATGAAACAAAACTGCTGGACGTAACTTCTCGGGATCCTTCAAAAAGTCCACTGAAAAAATCTAAGTATCATACCATATCATCTCATCTCATATCATTTCATTTCATGCCATGTTTCATATTAATCAACTTCATTTCATTTCATAATATTATTATCATTTGTCAAAGAAAAAAAGTTTTCATTAAAATAAAAATAAGACGACCTAAAAGTTTAGTTACCAGGTCATAAAATCCCTTTAAAAAACTGACCACCATTTTACTGAGATTTTATTTCATACCATAGGTATCATCTTTTTCACTGGACTTTTTGGAAGATCCCGAGCAATTACGTCCAGCGGTTTTGTTTCATTTTCCCACATTTGTGCACTTTCACAGATATTAAACAGTTAATAAACCACCATTTAAACCTGAAGAAATACTACTAAATAGGTAGACAAAATAAAACAAATCACATAACTTTACTCCTCGCGTTCCACAGCTCACAGCCCACGTGATGTTAAGTGGTTACGGAGCCCATAGACATCTACAACGTTAATGCGCCACCCACCTTGAGATGTAAGTTCTAAGGTCTCAAGTATAGTTACAACGGCTGCTCCACCCTTCAAACCGAAACGCATTACTGCTTCACGGCAGAAATAGGCAGGGCGGTGGTACCTACCGCGCGGGCTCACAAGAGGTCCTACCACCAGTAATTACGCAAATTATAATTTTGTGGGTCTGATTTTTTATTACCTACACGATGTTATTCCTTCACAGTGGAAGTCAATCGTGAACATTTGTTGAGTACGTATTTCATTAGAAAAATTGGTACCTACCCGCCTGAGATTCGAACACCAGTGCATCGCTCGACACGAATGCACCGGACGTCTTATCCTTTAGGCCATGACGACGACAAATGTATGGCTCTATTGGCTTCCATTTGCTGCGTGGGTCGAGTTTGTTTAAATCTTCAATTATTAATTACATACATTATATTACTTTATATAATAATTAATTCTGTGAGACTTTTTAACACTTTGTTACATTTTTCATATTTGTGTACCACCGTTATTACACATATAAACCTGGAGATTCGCTAAATTAACAAAAAAAAACAACTTCGCTCCTTGCATTCTCGCCAAAAATCCTGATCACAGTTCAATGCTGATTTTAATCATAAAGTTAATATTTAATAATCTGGATACTAGTCTTTTAGCCAAAGCGTTAGAAATATGATCGCTATCTCGTTTCATTTTGTCATACTTCTGCACTTTAGCAGGAATTAAACACCATTGACACATTCAAACCTCGCAGAAACACCAAATTAACAAAATATCTTAATTTAGACAAATAAATAAAAATTTAGATAACTATACTACTTACATTCCCGCCAGAAAATCTTACTTAAATCAAATTAAAAATACCTTGCCATATGGTAGAAACTCCACAAATGTCGGGGGTAATTTTTGTCTAAAGAAAATCAATATATATCGGCATCAAGTAACAAAGATACTGCATTGTACGAACATTTCATACACAGACTACATATTTAATTCTTCATCTTCGTTTGTCAACAGTCAACATATGTATATATTTTTTTAAGAAATATGGTATCAACTTTAGGTATAAATATAATACTGAATATCCGATCCGGTAATAGATGAATTCGCGATGCATCTGCCCCTAGATGATAGGCCTCCTTCGAAGGCACTCGGACCGCTGTTAGCAATTTCTACTCCTCCTGGCTTATCCCATGTTCGCTCACCTTTTCTGACGAAACTGGCAATCCGTCGCCAGTAATTCTTCCATTCTTAAAATAAAAAATCGCACAAATAAATTACTAAATTATTAAATCACTTAATAGGTGCGTGTACACAGGGCGTTAATAAACACTGATATTGGGCTTTGTATTGTGACTGGCCAATGTCATTAACAAACCTGTTTTTTTAAATAAGATGCTGTGAGCCCGTCTTCCAATCAACGTATGAAAAATATTGCCAACGGAAAACTGCTAGTTCAGAGTTTTAAATTCTTTTGAGATAAGAAATAAATGTTGTAACAGAGAACCATCAATACCTTCTATTAATTTACTGAAAAGTGTTATAAGCTTACCTTATTTTTTCTTTCAGTAAACTTTGTAATAGAGGTTTGAGGAAAATCAAACATCAGTCTGGTAACCAAAGTCATACGGTCAACTCAATAAATTTTTCATTCTGTCAAGTACTGTTGATAGGAGCGGTCACGCTTCGCAGTCTAACCAAGTACGTCTTGGAAAGAAAACAAGAAAAAAATGTAATTTTAAAACTAACATGAATATTATAAATGTAGTTACCAGATTCAGCTTACACGCATTAGCCTCATGACCATTTACTAACACTAAGCACTAACGAGGTACGACGTGCAAATGGGGGAAGTTGTAAGCCTGTTTTCTGTGATAATAATGAAATTTAAATCTAAATTCAATGAAAGTAAAATATATTTCCAATATGATCTTCCTTGGGAAAGACTCAAGAGTGTGAAGTGGATGAATGAACGTGCTACTTCCAATAAGGCATATGTGCCTACCACGGTATGTATTTTTTAGAGAATTATAATATAAAATTTATTCGATAAAACAAGTTAAAAAAAGTTAAAAGCAATATTATTGACTGTAAAATATATTGAGGATATAATAAAATAAGTTGTAAATTTATTGTAAGCATCTTGAGTAATTTTTTTTTAACATATAAATGGACATGACAATACATGGACATGAATAAAAATTAAATCTAACACAAACAAAATAGATAAATAAATATTTGAGAGGTGGAAACAAGTTATTTTTACACACTAGCAATAAAAAAATAAAAAATAAACTGAAGTTTTAACGAAGCTGAATAAAATATTCTAATTAAAACATCACTATTGGGAAAAATATTCGGAATGAAATTAAATGATAATAATTACAATATTTTATGTATCCGTACAAGGGAAGAGAAGCTATTGATCTAAAGGGAAATTGGAAAGTGAAGTTCATTGTAAATAAAAATTTGTTAAAGATTTGCAAAAGTCAACAGCCGCTGCATGAGAAACACACTGTGATCCAAGACCAATAAATGTAACATGCCCTTTTATTCGAAAAATTAGATTAACTCAGAAAAACAAGTTTTATTTATGAACTTATTGATTAGCCATGGTCTACTAAGTCTAATCATACTGATTACTGACTTGGTGTAAGATTTTTACCATTATGGTCTTCCCATATTTGGATTTCTAATGCATTTAGATTTACCCACTACCTTGGTCTGTAATTGTAAATTGAAACAAGATATATTTTATTATAAAAAATATTTGTAATAGTATAAACTTTTTGTGAACCTTGAAATTAATCATATGCAAACACATCAATATTTAAACTAGTTTAGACCGAAAGATCATAAAAAGAAAGTTTAAAATGTAATGGAAAGTTTTGGGAATTAACCTTCTTTTGACAGCTCTGTTCAGCGCAGATGATAAGTAATGATTTACCATCATACAAAATTATGATTTTGTGGCATGCTGTCGATCCATTCTTATAATAATTAATCCATATTTGTGTTTTTTTATACAAATTAATTTGTTAGACTTAATTATGTTAAGCCATTTATTTCAAATGACTTCATGGAAAAAAATGATAATTACCAAATAATTTCAATTATTTATTAGAAATACACAGTTTTGATTGGTTCTTATGATGAATTTGGTATTTGTTATGCTCTCGACCAGTGTTTCAGCACTTGCATGGTCAATATTCACAGCTAAAATATACCATTCGTTTTTACTCACTTTTATGTTAAGATCAGACAAATTAATTGTCCCTCTTGAAAACTCGCCTCGAAAGCTTATCACGTTTGCAACAACAATACAAATTGGCATTTAAAAACCAAAATCATTGTAAGGACTCATTAAAGCTAAGCGAATACCATTAATTATATTGGTGTCTCCCCTATGTTCGACGATAATATGAAAAAAAAAGTTTTTTATCCCTTGGTCTTTTGATAATGAAACGCGAACGATTAATTAAATTAAATTGTAAAACCAAAGAAAGGTAAACACATTTAGTTATCCATCTTAATGTGGGTAATCTGAATAAAATGTCAACACAACCCATGGGCTCAACCTAAACCGGCGGCTACTAATTACAAAAAAACCGTAGCACTGCATATAGCACGATTCCTACATCAAATCAAATCAAATCAAATCAAAAAATTTTTTATTCAACATAAATGAAAGTACATACTTGTTGAACGTCAAAAGAACTACCGCCAATTCACAAGAACTAGCCTCCGTCCTGAGAAGAATTGGCAAGAAACTCAGCGGGCATGTTTTTTTTTTTTTTTTAATAAACTGTTATTTATTCTTTTTTTAATATTACATTATTTTTTTTAAATATGAGTTTTTTACAATGAGTATTATAACGTAACAATTACTACAATATTGAAATGCCCGGAGCGAGCAACTCATTCCCACTTTGTGCAATCTTCTAGATAATCATTGACTTTATAGTAAGCTTTATTGCACAGATGTTCTTTAACAGTTTTCTTAAACCTATGTATATGTAGGTTCTGAACATCTTGTGGGATTTTGTTGTACAGGCGCACAGACAAACACCCGAATGAATTTCGTATCTTATGTAACCTACTCATCGGCACAACAAGCTTGTGTTTGTTCCTAGTATTTCTATTATGTACGTCCGAATTTTTAGGAAACTCCTCAATATGTTTACGAACATACATCAAATTTTCAAAAATGTATTGGGATGGCATAGTGAGAACTTTAATTTCTTTAAATTTCTCCCTCAGGGATTCCCTTGAGTGCATGTTATAAATAGCGCGTATAGCTCTTTTCTGCAGAATAAATATCGTTTCTACATCGGCCGCATTGCCCCATAGCAAAATGCCATAGGACATGACACTGTGGAAGTAACTAAAGTAAACTAAACGAGCCGTGTCCGCGTTTGTTAACATTCTAATTTTTTTTACTGCGTATGCTGCAGAGCTGAGCTTACTCGCCAATTTATGAATATGAGGTCCCCATTGCAGTTTGGAGTCCACTGTTATACCAAGAAATACGGTTGACTCAACAAGCTCCAATGATTCCTCAGAAACAATTACATCACTATCCACTTGTCTCACATTTAAAGATGGTTTAATACATTTTAAAGTAAATTTAATACATTTAGTTTTCTTACTATTCAATAATAGGTTATTGATACGGAACCAATGAACCACACACGAAATCGCATCATTCACTTCGTCATAGACTTGTAATTGTCGTTTAATTTTAAATAATAAAGATGTATCATCTGCGAATAATACGACCTCGTGTCGGGATTCAATAAAACTAGGTAAATCGTTTATATATATTAGAAATAAAAAAGGACCCAAAATGGAACCCTGAGGTACACCCATTTTCAACAAGGTACCTGAAGATCTATTACCTTTCACATCTACTGTTTGTATCCGTCCTGATAAATAGGAAGTAATAAGTTCCAATGCACCATCCCTAATACCATAGTGATGTAGTTTCCTCACCAATGTTTCATGTTCAACACAGTCAAATGCTTTGGATAAGTCACAGAAAATTCCAAGACAATCATGTGATTCCTCCCAAGATTTAAAAATATTTTTGACTAGATAAGTTAAGCATCCGTAGTTAACTACAAATAAACACAGGAAGAACTTTTGTTTGTGAAAAATATTTTCTAATATTTCATCAAAACGATCGTCTGTACGATAAAAGTGAATAGTTTTCAACAATTAACATTATGTATATATAGGTGGAGAATGTAGCAAATGTCTGTACCCACGCATTATGCGTGGCCCCGGCTTCGCTCGGAGCGCGGGAACTTCTCTCTCGCTCCGTGAATGCGCCCCAGGCCATCGCAGCTGTAGTGTACGGACTAGCACTGTGTCTTCTCTTCGCAGTATCCACCACCTTCCATTCAGTGTGCTGTTGCAAGTCTGATACGTAAGTCAATAACTTCAGCCTAATTCATTAAATAAGAACTGTCTTTTTTTATTGCTTAGATGGGTGGACGAGCTCACAGCCCACCTGGTGTCAAGTGGTTATTGGAGCCCATAGACATCAACAATGTAAATGTGCCATCCACCTTGAGATATAAGTCTCAAGTATAGTTACAACGGCTGCCCCACCCTTCAAACCGAAACGCATTACTACTTCACGGCAGAAATAGGCGGGGCGGTGGTACCTATCCGCGCGGACTCACAAGAGGTCCTACCACCAGTAATCGAGTCGAATTCATATTAAAATAGATTCCGGAGCGTAACTTGGACCGTGCCTTACAGTTATTGATTCACAAGTTAAATGTTCCAATAAACAGTGTTACAGTCCAAAGTAAATATTAAGTAATATTTATACATTCAACTGCCATATGTGAGCACTATTGACATTATGTTACCTGCATTATTATGAGCTTCGGTTTAATTGAAAACGGTGGTACATTCTCAGACTACGATGCCCAGCGACATGCCCGTTTTTCCCCTTACCTATTCGCTGGTAGCCCAACAGGCTATTCCAGCAACGACCGGATGGGAGCTCTTTTTAAATCGAGATTACAAATAATATTCTATTAAATATAATAAATACAATCGCGAACGTCTGTGAGGACGGATGCATGTTTTTTATTATTTCACGAAAATTCATTATGTTTTTTTTATTTTATTATTATTGCTTAGATGGTTGGACGAGCTCACAGCCCACCTGGTGTTAACTGGTTTCTGGAGCGCATAGACATCCACAACGTAAATGCGCCACTCACCTTGAGATATAAGTTCTAAGTTCTCAAGTATAGTATATGTATGTAAAATATCAGAAATGCTTTTATGTATATCAGTATGGCAGGTAGACTATATAATATATAACGATCTAAGCACGATTGGTGGTGCCCGAGTTGTATGGAGAATCTGATGATCTGATGATTTGAATCTGAGAATCTGATGTTTCTATAATGTCTGTCTAGTAGTATAATCTGAACGAGTTACTGAAGTATTGATTTCCTAATCACAATATTACAAAGTTGACATTAAATCACTGATAGAAACACAGCCATAAAAGTATAGCCAATATCTACAGACCATTAACTTAATTTGATAAATTGAATATTTATTTTGAAAAGAAATCGATCTCGGAAATTCGATGTTGTAGTTGACTTCGAACTCTAAATACTGAATACTAGAACTGAATACTAAATGTATCGAAAGAGGGCACGTGCTCTCTAATTTTATCGAAACAAAATATACCCAATAATATAAATGGCATTGGAAATCAACCATACTATCAATAGAATTCAGATCTGCATAACGATGCTAACGCTTGAACGCAAGCGTTCATGAATTCCACTAGCATAAGCAATTATTGGAGGTTTGTGACCGACGGGCCGACCTTTCGGGGAATTTAGAACAGCCGCTCCAAAACGTGAACAACATAAATTGTCGTATATTATTAACTAGCGACCTGCCCTCGCTTCGCTTCGGAAACATTAAATTTTATTATTGATAGTTGAGTCCCGCGATTTTACCCGCGGTTATTGTCGTACCGCGAGTGACGCCGCGGGGCGAAGCTAGTCTAAAAAAAAGTAGCCTAAGTTACTCCTTATATCATCAGCTACCTGTCAGTGAAAGTCCCGTCAAAATCGGTCCAGCCGTTCCAGAGATTAGCCGGAACAAACAGACAGACAGACAAAAAGTGTAAAAAATGTTATTTTGGTGTATGTACCTCTATTCATATCCATGTAGTAAAAAGCGGTTATTTCAATATTACAAACAGACACTCCAATTTTATTTATATGTATAGATACGGTATGATCAATTACTTTTAATTGGATGTCCCTTAAAATAGTTTGGATGATTGAAAATTCTACACGAATATAGGAAAATTTGACAAGAAACTTCCACACAATGTGACCTAACGGTGGATCGTAGGAAATTTATTATTTAACATTTATTGGTTAAGGCAAGCTCATGTTCAATCCGATGTTAAGCGGCTGTCGGATAGACACCACAGTGACATTGAATAGGGTAGAAATACAGATGATGGTATCTAAGCGTACTTACCACATGCCACCAGTGCTTAGGTTGGAACTGCGGGCCTATAGATTAGGGAGTCTTAAGCGACTTTCAGACTACGCTATACTATAGTGCCATATAATATAGCAGCGTATACTTAGTCAATAATATATAGTACAGTACAGTGTGAGCGTGTCCATAACAATGTATGGTGCACGATATTGTTGTGCTATGAGCTATATGCTATTATATTATAAGGTAGTCTGCTTTTTATTTTTTATATATTATATTATAAGGTAGAAGCTTTCAGCGATAAGGCCGCCAATTTATATCACCGACTTTTATTTATTTTATTAGTTTACTCTGTACATAATATGGTGTTAAATAAAGAGTTATATTATTAGTCTGAAAGTAGCTTTATAGGAAGATAGACGAGGATGCTGCTACGACGGACTGATAACAGGAAATTGTGCTAACGATCTCGTAGGGTCGTATATTCGTATCCTCTGATTTATAAATTGGGTAGAAATATAATCTATAAGATTTTCGACGAAGTATTATGAAATTAATTGTAATATTTAGTGATCATGAAAGCTATATTTGTTCTCATAAATCATCATTTTCGCTGAAAGATAACACCTGAGACAATTTAACTACTTTAACAAAAATATAGTACAAAATAATTGGGTATAGACAGAATGAAAGATTGGGTTCTATATAAAAATGAATGTTTGTGAGTAATCGATGCGTCCGTGCGTCTTTTATTGTTTAAATTTTGAACACTAATCATAGAAAACATGGAGACGCTACATCAAAATTTTTGGTACTCATTTTTATAGGAAACCAAACGTTAATTTCGGCTTAAATGATATAACAGTCATTTCTAAATGCAATTGACTTTTTAAGTTCATGATCCGTTGTGGTGGCAACAACGGGGGTCATTCCGTATATAAAACTTTTTTTTTCCTATCTATTCTGATAGCCTTGAGAGGCTATATCAGCGTTACCCTGTAGGTGAGCTCACGGGGCTCAAACCGGAGTGTTGCTAACACTGGCCCTAGCAAGAGCAGTGCTTCGCAGAGTCTACCGCCGGATCGGAAACGCGACCCACTGAGAAGATCCGGCGAGAAACTCAGTGGGCTGTGTCTGTGGGTTAATTTACTCGCCGAGCCCTTCGTCGCAAGCGACGGGTTTGGTGAGGTTGGTGACCGGTGCTTGAGGTACCTAAAAGAAGCACCGTTAATGGATCGGGTGGATCCGTAATGACGTGTTTAGGGCGACGATAAAACAACAGCACGTGAATCGGCGTATCTATTTTCGCTATGAAATCTATATGTAGTACCTATGTCAGCCACCCTTAGTACCTACCTACCTACCTACCTACCTACCTACCTACCTACCTACCTACCTTAGTACCCTAGTACCCTTCTCAGTGAAGCCTAACAATACCATATCTTGGTCGGCATTCAAAGCCTTATTAAGATAACAACATTTACTGCGTTATATTCAACAATTGAAAAGGTTTATTCACAGTTCAGGTCGTCAAAACGTACGTTTCGTTTCAATGAATTTCAACATAAATTTCAAGAACTTCACAGGAACGTTTAATTTGTTTACGTTTTATATCTTACTGTAATTGTTCGAAGCTATTTCTTCAGCTAAATTAAATTTGTCTGTGCGTTTTTATAAAAGCAATCTTCAGTCAAGTGTATTTATTTCTTTTTAAAACCCAGCAAGTTTAATTATAGTATATTAAAGGTATAAGATGTCCTAACACAGTTGAACAAAAAAAGTTTAATCAAGTCTTACGAAGATGTCTTTAATTCGTTTAGGTAGCATATTATAGCTATCTAGTCAGGTCATAAATTCTGTCACATGTTTAATGTAAAATAATTGAAACAAGTTTATTCATTATGTAACCATTAATAGGTATACCAAAATGAACTTAACAAAACATAGATTCTTATGACACTAAAGTTTATTCAAAATGACCTCCGTGATTTTGAATACAGGCCTTCAATACTGGCCTTCAGGCGGCCAGTCGTCTATCGCAGCACGAACGAGGTCCATGTCAATATCGGCGGCTGCCTTAATCAAGGATGTCTTGAGTGACTCCAAATTGGGATGAGGCTTTGAGCACGCCTTTTCCTCCAAGTGTTGCCATATCTTGTAATCTAACGGATTCAAATCTGGACTGGAGGAGGGCCAGTCTTCGTGCCGGATGAAGTCGATTTCACGCGCCGCCAGCCTGTCTTGTGTGCTCTTCGCTCTATGAGCTGGCGCCGAATCTTGTTGGAATACCCAGTGCCTGTTATTGAACATGGTATGAGAAACAGGTTCCACAAGGTTCGTCAGGACTGTATTTTGATACACAACTGCATTCGTTTTTACACCTTTCTCACAAAAATGTACCTCTGTTAAGCCCCAATAAGAAACTCCCAACCATACCATGAGCGAGGATGGAAAATGACCTCGTTGGACACGCGGAATACGGTTGCTCGCTTCTTCACTACTGTGTGCGTACACCTTATCATTTTGTTTGTTGTAGCTCTCTTCTACGGTAAAAATTTTTTCATCCGAAAAAAGAATTTCCCGATATTTTTTTCCCGCGTACCGCTTCAACAAAGCGCGGCATCTCTTCAGTCTCAGGTCCATTAGACGAGCATTCAAACGATGTCCTGTTTTTCTTCGATATGCCCGAAGCCCTAAGTCTTCATTTAACACCCTTTTCACCGTGGTTCTGCTTAACCCCATCTGAAGGGCCAACAGTTTCTGCTTACGTTTGGGATTTCTTTGAATTCGCGCCTTCATAGCTTTTATCACTGCTGGAGTCCTAACAGACCGAGGGCGACCACTTCTTGACCTGTCATCTACACTAGAGTCTTCATTGTATCGTTTGATGGTACGATAAACGAATCTTTTGGTTATTTTCAAATTTTTCAGTATGTTAAAAATTTGAATTGGCGGGTAACCGCAACGACGCAACGCAATAACTGCAACACGGTCTTCTTTAAGCGTCCACTGCATATTTAAAAATGAGTAAAATTCTAAAAGTATACATTTTTATTTTCATGAACAATTCGAAATTCGAATTCAATAAACTTTTTTGTGGCCAGCATTCTAAAGTTTTTACTGTGTGACAATACTTATGACCTGACTAGTTATATATAACGGCTTAATGATCGATTTTCATTATACCCTATACTCCAATACCTTATCTATTCACTTCTAAATTATTTAACCAATATTGATAAGGAAATTAATGAAAAGAATAAGAAAGTCAAGTAACGAGCGGATCCACCGAAGAATGTATATAGTATGATTTCTCGGTATGTGCAATTTAATTTGACGCGCATAGAATTACGTTAGCATGACCGACTGGTCTATAGGCCTAGTCCTAATTTCGTTAAAAAAAACCGCATTAAGTTTTTTTTTATTGCTTAGATGGATGGACGAGCTCACAGCCCAGTAAGCAGTTACTGGAGCCCATAGACATCTACAGCGTAAATGCGCCACTCACCTTGAGATATAAGTTCTAAGGTCTCAGTATAGTTACAACGTAAAGTTACACAGATTTCAAACTTTAATACGAAAACATTACCGTGAGTAGTAAATATTCACGGGAATAAATATCTAAACTGGTGTTGGCACCCGTCTGTTGCTAAACCGATAAGCGTTCGGATGGCAATTCATGCGATAAGCGATCAGTGAAACTGACACCTCAACGGAGGACGTAGGCGTCCCCAAGCAACACAAAAGGTTTTTATTAAATCGCATATTATTGATGTTCGTAACGTTCTCTGGAACGTAACTAAAATAGAGGGCGAAAGACATAGGTTTTATTGTTGGTCACAGGTAATATCGTTTTTTATTTTTTTCCCTACCTATGCTGATAGCCTTGAGAGGCTCTTTCAGCTTCGCCCTTACGTGTGTAGGTGAGCTCACGTGGTTCAAACCGGAGTGTCGCTAACACTGACCCTAGCAAGAGCAGTGCTTCGCAGAATCTACCACCGGATCGGAAACGCGACCCACTGAGAAGAACCGGCGAGAAACTCGGTGGGCTGTGTGTCTATGGCGAATATCGGTGATGGCGCATTATACTATCGAATACTTTCGCGTTTATGTGTTCATTTTCTAACTTCGGACCTATTTCTAAATACCAGTGTTGCGGATAGCCATCATACAACGCAAGATATTTGACAGATGCCTGAATCTCGCTTAAGATAAGCTTGAATATATACAAGTTCCGAACAACATTAGGATCGTCGGTCTACCGAGCAATATCACACGCTCGGTGGAAGATTTTCCCTTTGTCGTATATATCTACAAACTATATCTACAACCAGTACCGTCATTTATAATCAATTATTCGGTATTTTACTGGTGGTAGGACCTCTTGTGAGTTCCCGCGGGTGGGTACCACCGCCCTGCCTATTTCTACCGTGAAGCAGTAATGTGTTTCGGTTTGAAGGGTGGGGCAGCCGTTGTAACTATACTTGAGACCTTAGAACTTGTCTCGGGGTGGGTGGCGCATTTACGTTGTAGATGTCTATGGGCTCCAGTAACCACTTAACACCAGGTGGGCTGTGAGCCCGTCCAACCATCTAAAGAATTAAAAAAAAAATTTTAAAAATGTTACACTCACCACAAGAGGTATAGTTGAACGATGATTATGTTTATCTGAAGATGTATGACCGACAAAATTATTTTATGAATTTCGATAGAAGCGTAACCGGGCCTACGGCCCAATTCGTATTAAATATTAACAGTGTCAATAGAAATTGAAATGCCTATTACTTTAGTACAGCGTATATTACACAGTACAGTATATACAGTGGTGGTCGTATAATTAGAAACACTACCAACGGTCCTTGACATTATGTTAGATATTTCACCACAATTGTTTTTATTTTGGAATTAAACAATAAATAGGATAAAAATATGTTCAACGATTTATCATTTATTAGAAAAACAATATAAATTCCACTATGCAAGTGCAATTTCAATATTACATTACGGACAAACATTTAAATCAGTTTTAAGGTATGAACAATAATGGTCAACTAATTAGAAACAACAACAAAAAAGTATAAACATATATTTTTTAAGTATTAGTAATTAGTATTGCTATTTACGAAATTGGTACTATCGACAGCCTGCCAATAGTTATAATGAGCGTAAGACTCATTTTGTAATTAAAAGTAAGATATGTTATATATTTTATGCATTTAATGAGTTTTTTATTTGAGTGGCTATATTATTGCAAGATTATTAATTATTGAATGTGTATATTTTTTACGAACATTTCGATGCCTCCAATGAACACTACTCTAACTTCAAATTCGTAGGTTTACGGGAGGAGAGTTTAAACGAAAAAAGTTGATAAATATATCTGCAATAATAAAGATTTTATGGTTTTTTCATGTGTAATTAGCTGATTTACTCTTGCTTCGAACCCCATTAATAATGAATTTGTAATACTTTTAACATAGTGAAGCGATTTGCGTGAAAAATGAAAATTTCAAAATTTTGAGTTAGAGTAGTGTTCATTGGAGGCATCGATTTGTACGTTGAAGTTATACTTTCTTTATTCATAAGAAGTGTTTCTAATTATATGACCACCACTGTATATTAGAATATATATGTACAGTATATTATATACAGTCATGACACCTGCGAAGCAAAAACAAGTACAATGAAGCTACCTACCAGTACAAGAAACGACCAACAGTAAGTAGATCGTTCTAACATTAAATAGCCTGCAAAATGGTCGGCCATCTTAGCCAATAAAAAAACAATTTCGGAAATAATTTTTAAATTGCCCCCGAAGAGACTGCCTAAAAGACAATCCTTTGGAATTCGTCTATTAACCGCTTCAGTGGAATCCAATTGCCATACCAACTTGATTTCAACTGACAAGATATTCGGTTCATCCCATTATTAAGAATTTTGTACATTCGTACATTCTATTTAGAGAATCAGTTGTGTAATAGCTCTTTGTCAACTCGATTAGTGTTATTACATAACATATATTATGTATTCATGAACTTCATAAGGAATAGTTAGAAAAACATTTGCTTATTGTGTTTATATAACTCACATTCACGAATGCAAAGTCGTCCACACTATTATTCTTAGTGATAGTTTTTCTTCAGTTTTAGATAGTTTTGATAACCTGTTTCATTCGTTTTTTCCTAACTGGAAAGGTTGATAGACCAGCTGCTGTTACATGCCTCGGTTCGCTCGCAAATTTTGATAAATGGGCTCTTGGAGAGTTAGAGGTCTTGTTGGGAGGTCAAATATGAATAAATTGACGCATTTTATGTTTGTTTACGAAAGCTGAATGGGTTACACGTCTCATTCGGAGACAGTAATGATCACCACATTAAAACATCTCAAACAGATTTTGGAAGCTGTAATGAACTTTAGACTACAAATAAGTAATTGGCCGTGTTTTAAGTCGTACAAAAATTTATAAAAAAAATTCCTTGGACAAAAATTCGTCGGACAAAAATATATATAAAAAAAATTCTTATCAAAATTTTGAGAATTTGAGGTCGATCGTGTGACATACTCGTTTGATATGATTGATAGTCCAGAACTTTCCGTCATTGGCACGTACAATGAAAACTCTACAAAACTAGGTCAAGCGAGACGAAATTATTGATATTACCATCCTTAAATCGGAAATCATAAATATCATGCGAACACGCAATGGAGCTCGTCCACTCATCTAAGCAATAAAAAAAAACCATGGTTTCACTTTCCATTTGGCATAAACAAAAATAGTCTATAAGACTAGCCTGAGTTATTTAGTGTAAAAACTCAATTAGGTTTACCTATTTATATTCCATTAAAACCTAGAATAGATAAGCTATAATTTATTATCAATAACGGAACATAAAATCAACCACATGAGATACATACTCGTTGGTATTTCGAGAAACGTTTGAATTTGATGGATTTCATTGATGAACGCGTGAATTTGATGGAAACATGGATTTCGGTGAGCCAACAGTAACAGTTATGGTATTTTCAAGTTCCAATTAAAGTTACCAAAAAATATCAATATCAATAATAATGATATAATTATTAACTATAAATCACATATAAATACACCATCTAGTATAATATTATAGATATAGTTTATTTACGTTACGAATTTGATGCATATATGGCTACGAATAAATATTATTATTTATTCGTAGATATATGGACCAATATCGTTTTGATACTAACGCGTCGGCTTCTACTGTCGCCTTTGATGCGTCGTTGTTGACTTTAATTTTCAGGCGACCACGGAGTTCACTTTTTACAATAAAAAATTGCATGTTTTTTTTCCTACCTATTCTAGTGACTTCGATAGGTCCTACTAGACACACCGAGCGAGTAGCTCACAGGGCTCTAACCTGGCGAATTTGCTAACACGAACCCTAGCAAGAGCAGTGCTTCGCAGAACCTACCACCGGATCGGAAACGCGACCCACTGAGTAGATCCCGCGAGAAATCCACGCGCTGTGTCTGAGGCAAAATTACCATGTCGCAAGCGTTCAATCTAATAACTAGTCGTGTGTTTGTTTGTAGTGTCACTCCGTACACGTAATTGGTGAACCGGTATGCGGTATTGCAGGCCGCGACAGAAATCGGTATTCCATAAATAGGTCGTTTTTTTATCGTGTCAATATTAATGAAAAGATAAGAATGTAGTGAAAAGGAAAGGTAATCAATAAACAAATGACTGGATCTGAAAATATAATTTCATACTTTTTAAATAAAATACATTTGATTTTTTAATTTATTGCCAGACATACATAAATAATGTTTGAAATGGCCAGATTAATGAAAAGATAAGAATGTAGTGAAAAGGAAAGTTAATCAATAAACAAATGACTGAATTTGAAAATATAATTTCATACTTTTTAAATAAAATACGTTTGATTTTTTAATTTATTGCCAGACATACATAAATAATGTTTGAAATGGCCAGTATTATAAAACGGCAACTTTGTAAGGCAACTTATTATCAAATTCAGCCCGTTATTTAATCCGAGATGTAGTGTGTTTTTTTCGATAAAGATTGAAGAGAATGCAATATAATTAATAGTAACGTTTTCAAATTTCTCAACACACGCCTTTCTACTGAAATATGAAAGTAAAACGCCATTGAAGAAAGTGTTTTAGATAGTTACTTATGTAGATGATATTAAAATTATAATGTAATTTTGACTCAATCGCTTTAGTACCTATTTATTGTTAATTGTATTGAACACATAGTGATGATGTTTAAGCCGCCCACAAAACAACGCCACATGTTTATATTTACTTCAGAAAGGGGTTTATAAATAACGTTATTTACGCAATAAGGCTTCATGAGGTACCAAGGTCGAGCTCGGCGGGAAGTTATTATCGGGCACAAAAGTAGTAATTGTCGATTATATCTGGGCATTATGTCTCGATTACCGTTCATTTGGTGTTCCTCTGCTGGTTTCCTTTGCCTCAATTGAATGAGAACGACTTTATTCAATTATCTAGAACTATACTGAAATTTAAACTACACATATGATTTACTAGATCCTTTGATATTCGTTTCGGCTATTCGGTGATAGATAGTTTTATTCTATCATCAATAGTTTTTGCAGGGCACGCGATGTAATGAATATTTTAGGTAATTTTTTTACACCTTGGAGTTTTAGTAAGGATCCCAATTTTTTTTTCAAAAAAGATTATAGCCTATATCACTCGGGAATAGTGTAGCTTCCAAACAGTGAAAGAATTTTTCAAATCTGTTCAGTAGTTTCGGAGCCTATTCAATACAAATAAACAAACAAATATTTCCCCTTTATTATATTAGTATAGATAACAACTTAGTTGTTGAATTTATGGGGTGGTTATTATTAGCAATTTTGTTTTTTGAACTTCATACTTTATAAATGAGTACTACATGCTTCTGCTGCCAAAGAAAATTGTAATGAAGTATAACATTAGAGTCTATAACAAAGAGAGTGTTAAATAGTAGAGTGCTCTCTAAGAGACGTATAAAATCCCGCGAATAAAGTACTAGGTACACAATAAATGGAGCGATACAACGGTGTATGCCCGGGAATCGTAACTCATAAAATTACGTTTCGTAACACGCTTAAAGATTTATTTAGGTCCAACAAGTTTATCGTGTCTATAAAATTTTGTTATAAAAAGTCTACTACAAACGGACAAAAATAATGTTTTATTTTTTGTTTCTTATAAAATGAAATTGACAGACAACCGTAATGACGGTAAACTAATTTTAATTTAACCGTGGTTATTAAAAAAAAACTTTCAAATCTGTCGAACCGACCATGACAATTAAGTATGTAACGTGATTTTCCTCAATGGATTTTCATAATTGAGATTACACAGTGCCTTCAATTCAGCGCTAATAATTATAAGGTTTTACCACTACATACACTACTATTATAATTTGCGTAATTACTGGTGGTAGGACCTCTTGTGAGTCCGCACGGGCAGGTACCACCACCCGCCTGTTTCTGCCGTGAAGCAGTAATGCGTTTCGGTTTGAAGGGTGGGGCAGCCGTTGTAATTATATTTGAGACCTTAGAACTTATTTCTCAAGGTGGGTGGCGCATATACGTTGTAGATGTCTATGGGCTTTAGTAACCACTTAACAACAGGTGGGCTGTGAGCTCGTCCACTCATCCAAGAAAAGAAAAAAACAGAGAAATAAAATTTTCAGAGGAACAGAAACCTAAGAAAAAATGGATGGATTGCGTGAAAGATGATATATGTAAGAAGGGAGTGAGCATAAAAATGATATATGATAGAGGAGTAGAGAAGGAGAAAACATGTTGCGCCGATCCCCAGGTGACTGGGAGAAGGGCAGGAGAATGATGATGAGAGGAATAAAGTTTTAATTGCGGAATAACACATTTTTTGTTATACAAAAAAAAGTAATTGCTAAATATTACAGGTTTCATTGTAAACGCGCGAACCAATTAACCTATTTGAATTTTCTAAAGCTGTTACAATACAAAAAAAATCGTTTACAGCTAGCTATTCTTACTATTAAACTGTTTTTTTTTTCCTTATATCAAATCGAAGGGCGTGGTCTTAAAATATTAAAAATACTCGCAGCTAAGTGACTGATGGGTTTTTCCTTGACCTTTCTATTTTTTCAGTAAAACTGCTACCGTGCTATGGCGGTTGGTGAATTTATCTTTTTTATTTAATGTGATTGGGATACGAGTTCTTAGTCGGTTTTGTTTAAGCTTTAATTTTCTAATCCATTGTTAGAACAGTAGACCTTTTTAGCTGTAACAGACAGGATTATGGTATCCACCCGTACGGTATTAAACCAGTAACAATACTTTGCGTATTTTATTAGTTTATAGTACTCGTTACGTTTGGCTATGAGGATCTGAGATAGCGCACTAAAATAATAATAGTTTCAAAAATTACATTGTATGAGTCTTAAGTGCATAACATGCATGGACCATTTCGTCCGAAGTCAAAGTCGTCGTGGCCTAATGGATAAGACGTCCGGTGCATTCGCTTGTAGCGATGCACCGGTGTTCAAATCCCGCAGGCGGGTACCAATTTTCCTAATGAAATACGTACTGAACAAATGTTCACGGTTGACTTCCACGGTGAAGGAATACCATTGTGTAATAAAAATCAAATCCGCAAAATTATAATTTGCGTAATTACTGGTGTTAGGACCTCTTGTGAGTCCGCGCGGGTAGGTACCACCACCCTGCCTATTTTCGGCCGTGAAGCAGTAATGCGTTTCGATTTGAAGGGTGGGGCAGCCATTATACTTGAGACCTTAGAACTTACATCTCAAGGTGGGTGGCGCATTTACGTTGTAGATGTCTATGGGCTCCAGTAACCACTTAACACCAGGTGGGCTGTGAGCTCGTCCACCCATCTAAGCAAAAAAAAACTGAAATATTCACTATAAAATGTACATAAAGCTTCAACTAACCCATAACTAATTTTACAGTAAAATGAAACACTTCCTGCATCGCTGTGACCGTGCCATGATCTACATATTCATCGCTAGCTCTTACTTCCCGTGGCTGACGGTGGGCACGCTCTCCTGTTGGATGCTCAGGGAACTGCGCTGGGCGATCTGGCTGCTGGCCGTGCTGGGCATCACGTACCAACAGATATTCCACGAGCGATACAAGATGTTGGAGCTGCTACTGTATCTCGTGATGGGACTGGGTCCCGCGGCGATCATAGTCACGTCAAATGTACGTTTTCACTTTAACGTTTTGGTCTTGGAGAGCGAGTGACAGGCGAAACGACTTTTTGAAACTCATTCTAATGTGCCAACCCTAACGCGATTTTTATCTTTTTAATACGCTTTTATTATCTTCAGACGTATGAATGTTAGTATGTAACGGAATCTTTGAACATGATTTTGACCCCCTTCAAAACGTCGGATTAACTCGAAATTTGGTATACTTATCAAGGACCGATGACAACTAATATTTAAAAAATAAAAATAAAAAAAGTATTGAAAAAATTGAAATTAGACTAAAAAATGAAAAATAAATAATAGTTTAAAAAACCTAACAAAATACGCTTTTATAGAAAATCCAACTAAAAAATAGAAAATAAATTTTAATAAATTTGAATTAAAAATATGGTAAGAAAAAATGACTCTATTGTTAAAAAGCGTGGGGTGCATGGTATCAGTAGTTATAAATATTTTATGAACGGATATGAGTAGAAGGGTTATCTATATATTAATACGTGAAGCAAAAACTTTGTATCCCTTTTTACGAAAATTGCGCGGACGGAGGAGTACGAAATTTTCCACACTTATAGAGAATATAGAGAAGGAGTGCACAATGCTAATATTTTTTTAAAATAATGCATAAAAGATACATTAACTCAATAAAGAAAAAATTACACACACTACATACCATGTATATGACGCACACAAGCATGCATACTATTTATTGTCAAACTTTGTTCTTGACGTCTGTTGTCAAATTGAGAATACAATATGGTTTGTCTTTGTTAATATTTTTTATAGTGTAGTCTTGGCGAAATTTGTGATTATAGAAGTATAAAATACAATCATAATAGTGTACAAACTTACAAATCCAATTAATTATAGTCGAATTTCGACTAATGCGGGACCTCTAGTTTTGATAATATCCTGAAAAGCACCCCACGCTATTTTGCACTCACGTATTTCGTTAGTTTTTTTAAACTATTATCTATTGTTTTTAAAGACTAAATACAAAAATTTTAAACACCATTAAAAACATTTAAGGGCTTAAACCTTACATAAGTATTAACAATGTTCGATATTGTCATAACTGGTGGTAGGACCTCTTGTGAGTCCGCGCGGATAGGTACCACCGCCCTGCCTATTTCTGCTGTGAAGCAGTAATGCGTTTCGGTTAGAAGGGTGGGGCAACCGTTGTAACTACATATACTGAGACTTTAGAACTTGTATCTCAAGGTGGGTGGCGCGTCTACGTTGTAGATGTCTATGGGCTCCAGTAACCACGTAACACCAGATGGGCTGTGAGCTCTTCCACTCACCTAAGCAATAAATAAAAAAAACAATAAAACAAATACGAAATGAAACTAAGAATATTTTTAATTGAGCATTTTTATTAAATTACATAAATTGGTGTTTAAGTATATCTCCTGTATTGAAAGTGTTTCCAAAAAGTAGGTTGTACCTAATAGTAAATTGAGTAGTGGACTCGCTGATTCGCAGTCCCAACAGCTTACATTAACAAGTCAATACATTGACAGTGACATACGCAATTTTGTCTTACATTGCGAATAATAGATAGGCAGCGGCTTGGCTCTGCCCCTGGCATTGCTGAAGTCAATGGGTGACGGTAACCACTCACCATCAGGCGGGCCGTCTGCCTACACGGTCAATAAAAAAAAAGTAAATCAATTTTATTTATGCTTAGCTAATTTAAAGAACGTTCGTTTTTAAATTACGTTACAAATTAGTTTATTGTCATTTTTAGGGCTCGAGAAAGATTTTGTCACACCCTGTATTTAGTTAAAAAAATAAACTCCGAATCGCCTGTCACTCGCCATCCAATATCGTAGGCACTTAGCTCCTTGGCACGCATTCACCTTTTCTTTATTTTTAAAACTGACGTAAACTGTTATTATAGATTTCATTTCGTGCATGTTTCCCGGATTGGGTTTCCGTAACGGGCATTCGGCGTTTGTGCACGTGAGCGCATGAATTACAGACAAGCTTGTACATAAATATACATACGTAATCTTGCCTTTTTATATATATGTATATATATATTTTTTTGTTATTGCTGGGATTCGAACACCGGTGCATCGCTAGATACGAATGCACTGGACGTCTTATCCTTTGGGCCACGACAACTTCTTCAGTCGAAAACGTCAATTGTAATTTCCTATTCGGAGTTCCTGTTACGTTAAATTAAGACGCATGCGCGCCGCATTCGACGTGTCTTCGTTTTCTAAAAGTTAATAATGTTCTTGCACAGAGATCGTCGTTGAATTTTTTTTTTGTTTGTTATCTATCTAATGGGCGGTGATAAAGACAAATATCAGTGGTAGTAAGTAGTAAGCATGATAATGAGAGGGCTGGTAGCAACAACAAAAAAATCCATGCAGTGACTCGGCTGTTGCTGGAGACTCGCATGCCTTAATGTTCTATTTAAAAGAATGGTGATACACCAAAAACTTGGATTTTTGGAATGCATTTTTAAAATGTGCATACAAACTCGAAACTTCGACGGAATGATAATTAGTAAATAAGACATGAAAATTACTAAACAAATCAACACTTTATTCCGCTTGCTTGGGTTTGAGAAGGTTATAATAACTTTTATGTTAATATTGCATACTACTTTTTTTCCTACTTATTCGCTGGTAGTCTAAGGGGCTCAACTTGAGAAAATTTGCTAAAACTAGACCTAGCAAGTACAGTGCTTCGCAGAATCTACCGCCGGATCGGAAACGCGACCCACTGACAAGATCCGGCGAGAAACTCAGTGAACTGTGTCTATGGGCTGCATACTAGCGCCGTGCTCTGTACTATAATATGTTTCAAGTATACTTAACATATTACGTAAAAATTTACTTTGTAATCAGACATTACAAACATAATTTAAAGATAAAAATACAAGATTTGAATAACTATTAGTTTCAAAGCTGTTTTTATGAAGATTATGACGTATAGCTGATTTTACAATAGATAAAATTAAAAATAGACTTTGTATTCATGGAAACATTTTCATTAGTGACTGTACAATCGGCCCGAGCTTGATACCCTGTTGTTGAATGGAATACGTACACGTCGCATACCGTCATTCACCTTCAGATATGAGATTGAAGACGATTGTTTTGGAAACAAAACAACCGCTGTCTATCCCGTGAACTGAAACATGCGGGTGACGTCACCCGTCACTCATTATGCAACGTTATAAATTATTCCGGTTTGATTTTTACTACACGATATTAGTCGTCAATTTCAACCACAACTCGAGTTAATAGTGTTGCGAAGTCTAGTCTAGGTTAGTTAGTTAAATGCTTAAAATAATGAATTAAAAGTATGATTTCAACCCAGATATATTCGCATCATTGCGTGCCTTCCTACCAGTGGTAAAAGATCTTTTGAGCCCGCAAGGGTAGGTACCACCACCCTGCCTATTTTTGCCGTGAAGCAGTTATGCGTTTCGGTTTGAAGGGCGGGGCGGCCGTTGTACGGTAAAAACTGAGATCTTACACATGTCTCGCATGAGTCGCGGCGTTTACGTTGTTGATATCTGTGGGCTCCGATAACCACTTAAAACCAGGTGGATCGCGAGATTGATTTATTGGGTAGCGAAAGTTGAGTTCCTATTGTTAGTATAGGAGATGGTTAAGTTTAAAAAGCCGACTAATCTGCTTATACTAAAAATCTATTTTGTCATTCATTTACGCAACGACTTTATCTGAGTCGACTATTATCAAAGGCGGCAATCTGACTTTTGGACAATGATTGGTAAATCAGAAAAACGAATTATTGACTTTGTATTCCATTGGCAGTCACAAAACTCTTCGGAACGACATCTTAGATAAATAACAGGTTAACTATTAACCTTTATTTAATGCAGGTTTTGAACCGTATTCTTTGAAGGAGACGATTATATTCAAATAAATCTGTATTGACATATCAATAAAAATTTTTTGTCCAAATGTACAGATTGCCGCCTTTGATAATAGACGACTCAATTCTGTAACAAAGTTTCTATTGAAAAGGTCACGTAGATAAGCACACGGAATAATCACAAACCCGTTTCGGTGTACTTTGTACTCGATGCGTTGTGTGTTACCTTGCGAGTGTATCGGCGCTTTGAATAATTCAATCATACGTTTCCCTGATATTTCTGCAATCGGCCTAAATTATAGCGGATTATGTATTTTTATATATTCGTGTCCGACTAAAGTCTAAATGAAACTCCGAATAACTTTATTTTTATTTTTTATTTTTTCAAATTCACTTTAAAATTGTTCAAGACGAAGGTCCTTCAAACCTCGTTTTAAACAGAACTCGTCAACGAGAACGTATAATTAATGTACTCTATGGATAGTCAGTCATGTGTGTGCATACATTCTTTTTTCGACTTAACCTAACTCATCTTTATTTTTTGCCTGACTATAAACCTGTCACCTCTTTCGCATTATTTTTTTTTGTAGATATGTGTACCTTTCAATTTCCTTAATTTTCAACCAATTCCTTTTGGCGCGTCACATAAACATAGGTGTGCTCCGACTCCACCCTTACTTACTTACTTGGTGTGTTTGGAAATAGACGTCACACGTGAATGCTATTGTATACTACATAATGTACTGCCTCGAACTATATTCACGTCAGCTATTTCATAATCTTTAAAGAAGGGTTTTGAATGTCTTACAGCCATTGTTGCAAGATGGAACATAATATTTCGTGCAACTTTTTCACGGGGTTTAATAATGTTCATAACCTTATAATTGTTGCTATTAATAGAAAAATTAAATGTATAATAGAAAAATAAATTTAAAAATAAAATAGACAAACAAAAATCAGCATGTCTGGGTGCCACAGTCTTGGCCACGAACCAGTTGTGCATTTTATTTTGGAAACTGTGTCAGCCGTTATACAATATAACTGAGGTTTCGACCTCATGTCTCAAGGTGTCTCACAACATGAATTTTGCCACCCAAAATTCATTTTGTTTCGTGTATGAGCTCGATTAATAAAAACCACGTTTTCATTGTAACTTGATTGGGTAAATATCTTTAATGGGTTGGGGCTATTCAAAGCAATTTGTTAAGTCGTTCACAATAGGATAATCTGTTGAAGATGTTCGTACGCGTTCGTCTGCTCCATCAGACAATTTCTGGCAAGTTTTTTTTTTTATTTTTTTTATTGCGTATATTGGTGGACGAGCTCACAGCCCAACTGGAGTTAAATGGTTACTGGAGCCCATAGACATCTACCACGAAAATGCGCCACCCACCTTGAGATATAAGTTCTAAGGTCTCAAGTATAGCTACAATGGCTTCCTCACCCTTCAAGCCGAAACGCATTACTGCTTCACGGCAGAAATAGGCAGGGTGGTGGTACCTACCCGTGCGGACTCACAAGAGGTCCTACCACCAGTAAAAAGGTTAATGGTTTTATTTCTTTTGCAGCACCAGTTTCCTGCAATGTGCGATCTGAAGCTCGGCGGCATTCTCTACCTCATGGGCGTGTTCTTCTTCAAGTCTGACGGGCGGATACCCTTCGCTCACGCCATATGGCACGTGTTCGTCGCCCTCGCAGCCACGGTACACTACCTAGCCATCTTACGCCATCTCTTCCCTGAGTTAAAATCGCAATGAAGACTGCACGTCCCCTTAGAACAGCGGTCGGGGAACTTTTTTAAGTATTACATAACAAAAAACAAACGAAATCGCTTCTTTTTATTATCTTTCATATTATAGCCCCCATGATAATTTTGAAAAGAAAAGAATAACAAAAAATTTAACGATTTTAAAGAAGTTTCACTTCAATATATTATTATATTTTTTACTTTTTTTTAAGTGATTTTATGACCGGGTAACTGAGACCTTTAAGTCATGTCTTATTTTAATTTATATTCATATTTTTATGAAAAATGATATTATGGAGTGAAATGAAATAAAGATGATTAATTTGAAACATTAATCAACTGGGATGAAATTAAATGAAATGAAATGGGATGAAATATAATCTCAGTAAAATTGTGGTCATTTACTAAGATTTTTTCAGTGGACTTTTTGGAGGATCTCGAGAAGTTACGTCCAGCGGCTTTGTTTCAGTTTCCCACATTTGTGCAGTTTCACAGATATTAAACAGTTAATAAACTACCATTATTACACATTTAAACCCGAAGAAACACTAAATAGACAAAATAAAACAAATCACACAACTTCACTCCTCGCGTTCCCGCCAAAAAGTCTATTTTTTTTTACTCACAAAAGTTTCATTTTTACTACCCAAAATTTATTTTACCCCATTTGGGGTAATTTACCCCGGTTCCCTGACCGCTGCCTTAGAATCTCTCCCGACCTTGAATTTCAATTAAAGCTCTCTAATTCTATTTTCGTGCGAGGTCACAGAACGAGTAATTCCCTAGACAGAATGTCCGCAAAATGGAAGATCCGTTGTATGCGCAGCTATGTTCACTGCGCGTTTGAGACGTGTCTAATTATTTGTGATGATGTGTAATGTAGATGTCGCAGCTACGGTTCATTGGGCATCTGCGTTTCGCCAAAAATACGTAAAAACGAGGTAGACATTCGGTTAGACTAGAAACTGACATCACTACGAAATATAAGATGCACGTTTGCACGGCACGTTGCGCGCTTTCGTTTGACGAAATAAATCTTCAGAATGATTCGGATTCGTAAGGTCGGATTTGCTGTGTGACGTTTTTTGGCCTGTCCTTGGGATTTTTTTTCCTATCTAAGCCTTGAGAGGCTATTTCAGCGTAACCTTAACTAGTAGGTGAGCTCGCGGGGCTAAAACCTGACGACGTTGCTTACACGAACCCTAGCAAGGACCGTGCTTCGCAGAATCTACCACCGGACCGGAAACGCGATCCACTGAGAAAATCCGACGAAAAACTCAGTGGGCTGTGTCTATGGGTGGAATTTCGATTAGATATCTATAACAATCAGATACAATTCGAAAAGTTGGATATCCGACCTTATGGCGTTGATATCCAGAAATATGTATTCGTTAATACACAAGATGTAGCGTATCTATGTTTATAGCGAATGTATTTAAGTATGGTGGTAGGACATCTTGTGAGTCCGCGCGGGTAGGTACCACCGCCCCGCCTATAGCTGCCGTGAAGCAGTAATGCGTTTCGGTTTGAAGGGTGGGGCAGCCGTAGTAATTGTACTGAGATTTTAGAACTTATATCTCAAGGTGGGTGGCGCATTTACGTTGTAGATGACTATGGGCTCCAGTAACCACTTAACACCGGGTTGGCTGTGAACTCGTCCTCCCATCTAAGCAATAAAAAAAATCTACGCCTATGTACGCCTTTGCCGGTAAAGTGCCATAATGCAGTAAAATGTAACTAATTTATGACCTCTTGCAATTTAACGAGAGTGGATTTCAATACTGCAACGTGCTATTTCGTAGTGAAAGTTTTAAAATATTTTATTAGGATGATTTTAAGGTAAGATTTAGTTCACGCATCGTGAACACCTCCCAGAGTTTAATGTATTCCAAATTAACAAATTATTACGGATCATCCGAATATACAAAAAATGTTCTCATGAAAGAAATACTCTTAGAATAAAAAGTTTATAATTAATTAATGTATTGTGGTTGTTGTTATCAAACTCTTTGGGACTAACTTGTTGGGTTAGGTTAGGTACTGGCTGGTTCTGCGCTCGGCCAAACGTTCGAAGATGTATATGTATATTTTGTAGAATAATGTTATTAAATAATATTGTTGTAGTTCTGTAGTATCTCAGAATCTCGCGACCAATCCAATCCTTTTTAGATTAACTATTAAAATGTTTAGAAATTTTTAGAGATGTTTATATTCTATCTTATACCTATATTACGGAACTCTGTTTAATATTTATACATAATATGTCGAAGTTTTTTCTCCGGTTTTAGTCTATGTAGTTAGTTTAATGTACTATTCTGTAGGATAAAAAAAATTCCAAGCTATTTTGTTAAATTTACGTCCCAATTTTTAATTACGGTTTGCTCAATCACTCAAGTGAATAGCAAAAAAATCTCTCTAGAATTTTGTATGTATAACTATTATTGCCTCGTATAGTAAAATACAGATTCTTAACAATAGCGTCGATGATACAAACCGAAATTTTATGTCGTTTTCAAAGTGTCAGTCTTTCATCTTCGCTAACAAAATGTAATTTTCATTATTGTAGTCAGGTCTTAACACCGCTGACCTGTTCGATAAAGTAAAGAAACAATTTTAAAACAGTGCATTGTTCTTCGGAAAGTATAACACAATGGTTGACTATCGAAAGTGAAACATGTCACTGGTACATCCGTTGATGGCTAGGTCATTAGTGTATAATCTGTGGACGGATCGTTGTCCGCCGCGTTCATTGTGTAGATATTGCCCACATTTGACCTTTCGATCTAAACGACAGAATCATGGCATCTATATATGTATCTATTTGTATTTGTTTGGCGGAACAAAAAATGTATTTTTTTTTTCATAAATTCGGCCCTTGTTTTATTTTTAGACATTGTGGAATAATAAAAATGTATAGTTTTGATACATCTATAGTCTGGCCTTCAATCGTTTCACGCTATAAAAATGCCATGTAGATGAAACGTGAAAATTGTTTAATTTTGGGACACTTAGCATACTGGTAGTATTACAAAACATATTGTTTTTTTTTTAACATTTTCTAGTCAATCTATATGTTACAAAAGAATATCATTTTAATGTTTTTTGTTTTTTTGGTGAGAAAACCCTTTATTTTATACAAAATTTTAAGAAAATTACAGAATAAAATTGTTTTGAACGCATGTACTATATTGGATTTCGTAAGTTTTAACAGGGTAAAAGACAAGGATGCACAATTATTATTTTGAACATAGAATTGGTTTTACGTCTTCTGTTAATCGAAAGCGATGTATGGAAATCATTAAAAGTATATAATTAAAATGTATCTAGTTTTTATGTGTAAGTGTTCGTTCTGTCTGCAGTGGAAATATAGTTGTAAGTGTGGCATTGTTATGATCAAGTTTTAGCTATAACGTCCCGGATACTATTAGGGTCCTTCGATTGAACACCTTATTACTGTACCGTTTTTTTTTTTTAATTGAAGGTAATAGAACAAACTTATGCAGCACATAGTTAATTTAAAATTATTTTCTTCCTGGAATTACACTAGAGATATTATTTAAGTAAAGTAAATACATTAATACAATAATGTCCAATTTAGGAACAATTAAAACTGTGCTTACGATTTAATATTGCTATTTGACTGTCATTATTGACGACTTTTCGAATATTCTACATTGGTCGTGGTCACGGACGAAGAAAATGTTCTATTCCAATTTATGGTGTTTATTCGATTCATAATGTTTCTTATAACGTGCCACTTTTGTAGCACACATTCGTTCATCCATGGACATAGTATATTCATGGAAAGTAATCCAAATTGTTATATATATTATGTAGTCTTGTCGAGATGTGGATCTTCTTTAGGTAACTATATGTTTTTATTGTTATTTTGAATGGAAAAAATCATTAAATGATTGTATTGATGGTCACAATTTCTTTGATTGATTCAAAACTTACAATATTCGAGCAGTATAAAACAAAAATTTTAATATTTTATTACTGACTTGTATTATAAATTTAGATATGAAGTTTCTTGATTTTGTTTCAATCAAATTTAAGAGTTTTTGGACACTTTTAGGGTGGCATACTCTCCATCATATGAAAAATAGGAATATATTTGGCTCCACAAAACAAAGTCTGATCACAATTTAGGACAAAACGTTTTGCCTTCCGTGTAATCTCTTAGTTATAAGTTTGTCAATGGAAGCTCGTCTACATCATCATTTCCTTCTTCTTTTTTGACTTTCACGGTTTTTAAGCAAAACATTTTGAAGTATATAAAATTTAATTGTCGTCATCAGAAACCTTTAATACCCAATGATATTTAACAATTTTTATAGGCGTTAGAAAGGTATGTTGTATTTATACAGTAAAATACATTTAAGGAGCTGAAAATTCTCGGTTACTGCATTTTCTTTTCCGATTATGAAATTTCCATCCGGAATTTGAAAAAAAAAAGTTACTTGAACAAGAATCGCACAGTTGTTTGATCGTAGATAGGCTACGGACGCTTCAGATCTCAACGAAATGCTCTAGGATTTGCTTCTGGTGATAACGCATAATTGAAGTTCCTATGTAAAATACGATAAGCATAAACCAGTGAAGATTCAATTTAAATTCCCACAGTGCAATAAGATTGTAAAAAAGACATTTAAGACCAAAAATTTAAACAAATCTTTAATATCATTTCCAAAGATACTTCTATAGAAATTTATATTTAGAATTATTTAGAAAATAAGATCCGTTTTCAGTGGCGATTGGATTTTAATTGCTCATACCAGTGCTTACGTACTATCCTTGACTTATACGATGGAGTAACGTAAGTGATTCAGGCAGCGCATCTGAGATGCTATTGAGATGTAGAATGAGTAAATGTAATTTTAAGATTTAAAGAATCTCATAAAGGAAAACCTCATATTCTGCGTCAGTATACAAAAAGGGCATTCAGTCTTCTGATAGAAAATCTTTAAGCTCTTTGATAATAGTGATTAATGCTAACTTGAAACTGAACATGAAACTTGCATGATAAAATTTCATCATGTCGTCGTGTCGTGTTAATGGCTATTTGGTTTAAGCAACATTTCGCTTATTAGTGATATTTATCTTTGTAACTAATGTTCCGTTTTATTTCGTCTTAGTATCGATTTTCGTTATCGATATTTATCGATATTCGATGTTTTTAATTGAACTTCAAATATGTTTATCCCGTTTATCCCCATGATATTTTTGCAAATTTTAAACTTTAGGTGGGTCTCTTGTACAGATTTTTTACTGGTGGTAGGGCCTCTTGTGAGTCCGCGCGCGTAGGTACCACCACCCTGCCTATTTCTGCCGTGAAGCAGTAATGCGTTTCGGTTTGAAGGGTAGGGTAGCCGTTGTAACTATACTTGAGACCTTAGAACTTATATCTCAAGGTCGGTGGCGCATTTACGTTGTAGATGTCTATGGGCTCCAGTAACCACTTGACACCAGGTGGGCCGTGAGCTCGTCCACCCATCTAAGCAATAAAATAAAAGATGTAAAATGTCGCTTAAACCAAATAGACTCGCACGTCGATATGTTTTCAGTTTTTCTGATGTTATAAATAATGTTATTGCGATTAGTGTTCTTCCTTAATTTAATTAAAACGTTTTTGCGTGTGTTCTTTCTTTAAAAATTTTCATTTTTTTTTGGCTTAGTATTATAATATGACATATTACATAAAAATTATATAATTTAGAGTTGTACTGTTTTTCCTTTGATAAGAATTTAGGAATTGCTACAAAATATTTTATAATAGTAAACATAACAGGACTGTTATATACCATGATATATAACATGGCTATTGGACCATGGACCTCCTCAGTATAACATTGTTTATAAAAAATATTACTGTCTTATAGATTATTCTCAGTATTCTATCAAGTGGTTGTCATAATTTTTAATGAAGTTTTAATGTAATTTAATTAATATTACCACTGATTATGGGCCCTGGTATAGTTTTGTAGAGGTTTTTGGGAACTCAGTAAATAAACGTTTTACAAACAAATTGCTGTTTTATTGTTGATTACAATCAATGTTGATTAATAATTACAACAAATTAATAATGACTTGGTATTTAAATAGTTAATTTAAAACACAACTATTAAAATTTAAAAAACACTACATTTTTGATACAGTTTTGATTCCTAAAATTTCTAGTGATTTTTCCATTACTCTTGCTGTGATTTCGCATAGCATTAATCTTTCATAAATTATCTTGACAATCTTTCCTTCCTTATCCTTTTCGATACAGAAGCACTTATCATAAAATTCTGTGAAAGCAGAGGATATCTCATACAAATATTCACATAAACTATGTAAGTACAAATCACTAGATACTTTCAATATGACTTCAGGGAACCTAAGCAGGGTTTTTCCAAGCTTCCACTCTGATTCATGTGTGAGTTTCAATCCAATCCTATCGACTTCTGCCAATAATGAATCTAATGATATCTGAGCATTCCTTGCAATCGATCTAATGCGAGTTAATGCATACAATAAATAGACAGCAGTATTGCCCTTGTCATCGAGCATTTTGTCAAATGAAAATATATAATCATTAATTCGGTTGTGCGATAGATCTGCATACTTGATGCAGCCATAAGCTACAGCTTCCTGAGCTCTCTTGAGTTCCTCAGAACTAAGCACTTTATCACGCCCCTTTTCAACTAGCTTGTCTAAAGATCTTTTCAGGCCTTCATCCAATAACTCTATGAGTTTTATGGTATCACCAGACCTAGTTTTAAATTTTTTCTTATCTTCTCCCAAAACAACACCAAATCCAACATGCTCAACTCTCTGGTCGTCTTTGAGAATACCAGCTCGTCTTGCACAGGCATCTATGGTCATAAAATGAGTGTATTGGCCTACATCAGTAACATAAATGAAACGGTTAGCTTTCTCCTCATCAACCCTGTGCTTTATAGCAGCCATATCAGATGTATCATACGTGTAACCTCCATCAGATTTTACAACTGTCAACGGTATACCTTCACGTTTTTCACTACCCCACATAATAAGTCTTCCTTCATCTTCCTCTAAGAAGCCCTTTCCTTTTAAGAACTGTACAACAGCATCCATTCGGTCTTGATAAAATGATTCACCTCTGTCTATGATTTTGATATCAAGCCGATCATAGATCTTCTGAAATTCTTGACGAGATACTTCACAGATCAATTTCCATGCTGCAATGTAATCTGGTTGATGAGACTGCAGCTGTACTACACATGAATAGGCTCGCTTTTTAAATTCTTCATCTTCATCAAATCTCTTCTTTGACTCTTTATAAAATGCTTGTAAATCAGATATTGGGGGTGATTTCGTTTTAAAATCTGGATACTTATCTTGCAAATGAGCAATCAACATTCCAAACTGAGTGCCCCAGTCACCCAAATGGTTCAACCTAACCACATCATTATTTAAAAATTCTAACACTCTACAAATACTGTCACCGATGATGGTAGACCTTAAATGGCCAACATGCATTTCTTTTGCAATATTTGGTGATGAAAAGTCTACAATAACTTTTTCTTTCTTTACTGCAGGTGGTTGGATGCCTGATTTTAAAATACTACTTAAAACATGTTCAACAAATTCTTTATTCAAGTGAATATTTAAGAAACCTGCTCCAGCTACTTCAATTCTTTGCACTATTGGTGATGTTGGAGTTTTGTTTAGTATGTTATTAGCTACTTCTCGGGGATTTGTCTTTACATTGTTAGCCTTCAATAACTGAGCTATGGCCATGGCAGAATTACATTGATAATCTCCAAATTTAGGATTGTTACCTGACAACGTCAGTGCGATGGGTGGATTCTCTAAATCTGGATAGGCATTGGTAATGGCAACTTCAAAAAGATTTTTCAGTTCTTCTAATATGCAAAAATTACTTTCAACAGACTTAGTATCTGTTACAAGCATTGGTAATGTGCGTTTTTTAGCTTCCTTCTTGATCGCCGCTGAAGATTCGGTCTCTACTTTTATGGCATTTTCAAGAATAGCGAGACGATGTTTGAGCTTTTCGTTTTCGGTCAGCAGCTTATCCAATTCTGGATTCCCGACATAGCTAAGATCACCTTTACTTAATTTCTCTAGCTCTTCTTCGATAGCCCGGGCTTCTTTTTCGGCCCTGGTGGTTCGCTCTTCTAACCTCTTTTCGTTCATATCCGTCATTTTTATACGTAGCAACTATAGTTTACAGTTTTAGCACTAGTGTTTTGTGATTTTTATCAATTTATACGAGTTCATTTATTATTATTGGAAGCATATGTTTCAGTTGGTTGGTTATTTGCCACCTTTTTAATAGATTTTTTATGGTTCGGTTTATTTTCTGAAGTCTTCGAGCTTTCCAACAAGTGACAATGACATTATGATCGAATGACAGGTAGCAGACTAGCAGGTAATTTGGGTTTTAGTTACCTAATAATTTAGACGGTAAATTTTCAAGAACCTATTTATGCACACAAAACATACTTCTTCGGTAACTTGTAAAATGTGTGGTATGTATGCTTGTGGTGAATGGTTTTTCACACACAGATTAACAACGGGAGACGTCCGGAAGAAAAGAAAGACAGGCTGTCAGATTGAGGGAAAAATGTCATGAGATAAAAATTTGTGTTTTACGTTTTTAAAAGGTTCAAAGGATAAAAACCAATTGATTGTTAATGTATACGATTTTATGGTGCGTGTGGAATAAATAAGTGCTTCCTATACTGCAGTTTGAGTTTAATCCGCAACGACGACAGTTGACAACATATTTCCTAAAATGGTGACCCCGACACGAGAAATTGAGATGTCCCGTTGAAGCCGCGGACGTAATAACGGATGTAGTAACGCAATATAGAAGCCTGCTTTCAATAAATCCACGGAGAACCACAGAAATTAATCGCAAATGTTCATTTCCTTATTACGCCTGAACATTTTTTCGACAATTTAATTATCAATTTCGCAAGTATTAGTGAGGTCTAATACGAACACCATCAGTATAATAAAACAATGTTTTCAAGACATAGCATAAAATATAATAAAGATAGGTAGCAAAAATGACAATGAACACATTGTCATTGAAGTATATTTCAAATAATGGAATATGGAAAAGAAGGTTACAACATTCCTCCCCCATCTACATCTCGTTGATCAGACGGCGGGGTGCCTGTTTAGGTCGATTACTTCGACGCGGAGCAAATGGCACAGGAGTGGAGACCGGAGCAGGTGAGGAGTATAACTTCGAATGCTGTGAAGGTGAATTTGGAGAAATTTGTACATTTGTAGGCGACTGCGGTGAAGGTAATGGTACTGCTGCCGAATTCTTATTGTTAGTTAGCCTTTCGCTAATTGATGTTTCCATTCCAATGTCTGGAGAAGCAGTCGTCGGCAGCATAGAAGAATGCGCCCTTTCATTCCTCGGGGTTTCTGAGGTGGAAGACTCGCGTGGCCTGATGTGATCAGCGTGTCTTCGTTTTTCTAGTCCTCCTGGTGTTGAAACAATATATGAATATTTATGTTTTCGGGATGTAATTACCGCTGGTTTCCATATTTTATCATTGCGTGTTTTAATATATACTTGGTCACTTGGTCGGTAACTCGGTGATGTGGTACGAATATTTTCTTTTACTTGTAAATACTGCATTAACCTTCTTTTGTCTGGCCAAATGTTGGAAAGTATGCAATTCAATTGTCTTCCAAACATCATCTCAGCTGGAGATTTACCAGTGGACGAGTGCGGAGTGTTTCTGTATGTAAACAGAAATTCTAATAGTCGGCGCTCGAGATTTGTGTTGTCTACCGATGCCATTCTATTTTTGAATGTTCTGACTAAACGTTCTGCCAGCCCATTTGTCCGAGGATGATATGGAGATGATGTGACATGTAAAATAGACTGTTTTGTGCAATATTCTTTAAATTCATAAGATGTAAATTGAGGTCCATTATCGGATATAATCATTTTTGGTAAGCCAAATGTACAAAATATGTTATCTAATGTAAGACAAAGTGATCTGGTGTTGATGTGTTTCATCGGTCGTATTTCCACCCATTTGGAGAGAGCGTCGCACAATACCAACCAATACGATCCTTCGAACGGTCCAGCAAAGTCGATATGGATTCTCTCCCATACTTCTTCTGGTATGGACCAGGAAAATACAGGAAGTTCAGGATTACAAGGGCGGTTCTGTTGGCATCTGGTACATTTCTTGACAAATAATTCTATGTCTTCGTCAAGGTTAGGCCACCAAACATAGTAACGTGAAAGTGCTTTCATAGCAGAAATGCCAGGGTGTCCTCGATGAAGGTATGTAAGAATGGCTTTTCGGAGTGCTGTAGGTATAACGATGCGTCCTTGCCTCATAAGTATCTTATTCTCAACAGATAATTCAGTCCGGTTTCTGTAGAATGGTTTAATTTCTGGATTGTATTCTGATTCTCTCCAGCCGGTTTTTAAATTTTGACAAACTTTTGTGAGTATATGATCCTTTGCAGTTGTTTTCATAAGTAACTGTTCTGATAGGTTAAGGTCAGTCAATCGAGTGCTCAAAAGACGTAGATCTATTTTATGTACAAGCCCTTCTGTCTCGGAGGGTTCAGTTTCAGGGTTTGGTAATCTAGAAAGGCAATCAGCTAATGTGTTATTTTCACCTTTCCTGTAGTAAATGTCATATTGATAACTTCCCACTACTAGGGCCCATCTTACCAATCGGTTATTGGCTAGTTTAGGAAGGTTGCGGCGTGCACCCATAATATGTATAAGAGGCTTATGGTCCGTAACTAGATTAAATTTCGTTCCTCTCAAGTACTGATCAAATTTTTTTATACCAAATACTATTGCTAAAGCTTCACGATCAATAATGGAATATTTCATTTCCGCTGGTCGTAGTTTCCTTGAAGCAAAAGCAATTGGCTGTTCTATGTTCGAGTCCTTGTGGAATAATACTGCACCCAATCCCTTTTCGGAAGCGTCACATGCTAAATAAAGGGGACGTTTCTCGTCAAATGCAATTAATGGTTGTGAAGAAGCTATGCATTTCTTTGTATCTTCAAATATTCTGTTTTCATGATCAGTCCAACGCCATCTATTTTTTTTACTAGTTAGATCATGAAGATCCGAACAAATTCCGTGAAGATGTGGTACAAACCGTTCGTAAAAGTTAACTAGTCCTAAAAATGATCGTAGTTCTTTTGCATTACTAGGTGCTGGGGCCTTAGTTATGGCATCAATTTTAGATTTGGTTGGGTGGATGCCATGTTTATCTATTATGTGACCTAGGTATTCAATCTGATTCTGTAAGAAATTACATTTCTTTAAATTAACTTTTAGGCCAGCGTTTTGTAAGCGATCGAATGCAATAGATAAAGTTTGTAAATGTTCTGAAAGATCTTTCCCTGCTATAGCTATGTCGTCAAAATATACAGCTACATTGGTGATATCGCCTAGCAGTTGATCCAGAAAATGTTGAAAAATTGAAGGAGCAGTCGATATTCCAAAAGGCATTCTATTGTATTGGAAATACCCTTTATGGGTTGACAACGTCAAGTACTTTTTCGAATCTGGTGCTATTTCAAATTGTAAGTATGCGTCTTTAAGGTCTATTTTTGAAAATAATTTACCGTTTGCGAGATTTTGGCGTAGTTGATCGAAAATCGGAACTGGGTGTAGATGTTTAATAAGTACTGGATTAAGTGTAGTTCTGTAGTCTCCACATATCCTAATTTCCCCTGTAGATTTCAGAATGTTAACTGTGGGTGTAGCCCATTCAATAGGTGTAATATTAGGATCTACTTTTTCCACTATCCCTTCTGAGATCAGACGATCTAACTCCCTTTCTATATTCTTTTTCATGCTGAATTTTATAGGCCGTGCAGGAAGGTGGATCGGTTCAGCTTCTGGTTTGACATGTATGTTTACGTAATAATTGTTAACTTTTCCTAGTTTTCCATCAAAGAGTTGTACATGTTTATCCAATATTTGTTTAAGAGTCATCGGTGTTGATGTTTTGATGGAGTATACTGGTTTTGGAAATTCCATTTCAAAAACTTCACTCCAATGTAAACCAAATAACATTGGTTTGGCATTTTTCATTACGACCACAGGTAGAAGTTTTTGCAGTCCGTCGACTTCGACTGTTACTTTTGTAATTCCCTTTGTTTTTAAGTTTGTGTTACCGTAGGCCTTAAGTTTCGGGGCGGGTTGTAAAGATGGTGATCCTAATTTTTTCCATAATGTCGTGTTTATTATTGAATACGCAGAGCCGGGGTCCCAATCCATAGTGCAAGGTATGTCATTGATGCGTACATCTATTTGTTTGCATTCTCTCTTACGTGTACCCAAGACGCTGCAGATAACTTCATCATCGCTTTCTTCCTTGTTATTACTGATAGATGATGATGATGATGTTGAGGACTTATGAGGTCTTGTTATTTTTTTAATTGATTTTCGGCTCCCTTCTGAATAGCTGATGTATGCCCGTCCAGACTTAATGCAACAACTCTCAAAGTGTGCTTTCGTGTTACATTCTTTACACATATGGTCCTTGGCTGAGCACTGTGATAGGCTGTGCCGTTCTTTCTTTCCACAGCGTAAACAATGCATTGGATTTAATTTTCGTGTTGTATTTTGATGTAATGGTACGGTTTTGGTTTTGCTCCTATTTTTTTTTTTAATACTTGTTCGTGGTGTGTCTTGTTCTGCCTGTTCTCTTGATTGAGAGATTGTAAAAATTTGTTGGAAGGTTACTTCTCGTGGTATTCCGTCTACCATTTGAACTAAATCAGGCCATTTTTGTTTCAAGTCGGTTTCTAAATCTGGATGATTCAATCCAGTGTCAAAGCGGTCACGTAATTGTCGTTCCAGGAAGTCATTAGTGTAGCCACAATCCCGACTAAGACCTTTTAATCTGTTTGCATAGTGTTCCATCGTTTCATTTTGTTCTCTAGTGCAATTCCAAAATTCTGTTAAGGCTCTATACCTCGTCGTTTTTATGCGATAGAGGTCTAATAATTTGTTACAAATTTCGCTGTATGTAGCTATATCGAAATCAGGCGTTAAAGCTACTTTTAATTCGTGGAATATCTCTGGTGTTAGTAAATTCAGAAGCAAATCTTTCTGTAAGTCGCTGTTATCGATATCAAGAATTTTGCATTTGTTTTCGAAAAAATCAATGTAATCGTCAATTCTGAATGTATCTGGATTGTATTTATCCATATTGAAATGTTTGATTATACTTATCTTGTTATCCGTATCATGTTTTGTAAAAGAGTCGTTCGTCACGCTCTTGGCTGTTGTATTGCAAGCTGCTGGTACCAACAATTTCAAGATTTGTAAAATCTGCTCTTGCTGGTTTTGTTGTGCATGTAAAAATAATGCGAATTGTTCATCGTTCATCTTAATTTCTTTTAACTCGTCGCCAATATAATAAAACAATGTTTTCAAGACATAGCATAAAATATAATAAAGATAGGTAGCAAAAATGACAATGTGTTTGAAGTATATTTCAAATAATGGAATATGGAAAAGAAGGTTACAACAATCAGTGCTGCAGTCTATATATTAGGGACTCTAATAAAAAATAGAATTTCGTATTAAAAACCTTAATGTTATTTATTTCCTTTAATTTTTTATTTTTCTGTGAATGTATTAACCAATATTAATTTTAGTTAAAAAAAAATTTTAATAACATTTTGTATTGTAATATAATACTATAATTGGTTATATGTATAATTCCTGCTGAGCGTGTGGTATAGTTAACATTATTTATACAGTTTTATATTATTAAACTAAGTTTATATTTTTCTTCTTAACAATGGCCAGTCAAGAAATACAGGAACAACTGCAACAACTCTTGGCTGCAAATGCAGCGCTACAAAAACAACTTGAAGGAAATGAGAGAGAAACAAAAGTTTGTAGAGTTACAGTCAAATTGCCTACATTTTGGGCTGACAAACCAGCTGTTTGGTTTGCTCAAATTGAAGCTCAATTCCAAATTGCCAATATTGTGACAGATACTACTAAATATAATTATGTTGTAGGTCACCTTGACCAAAGAATAGCTGGAGAGGTTGAAGACATAATAACAAACCCACCAACTGAAGAAAAATATGAAAAATTAAAAAGCATACTTATTCAGCGCCTTTCTGTATCACAAGAAAAAAGAGTTCGACAACTTCTGAGTGATGAAGAACTTGGGGATAGAAAACCATCACAGTTCCTCCGACACCTACGCTCTCTTGCAGGAAGCACACTCACAGACGACAATATTATACGCCAACTTTGGTTACGCCGCTTGCCTCATCAGGCTCAAGCTATACTGGCAGCACAGGCTGACCTTGGCCTTGACAAATTGTCAGAACTAGCCGACAAAATTCTTGAGTTGGCCCAAACTCCTCCTATGGTATGTTCGACCGCAACATCTTCGAACAGTTTAACCCTTGGTTCATTAGCCAAACAACTAGAAGAGATCAGTAGCCAAGTTGTTGCCCTATCTAGGCGACAGAGCCGCCCTTATCGTGACAGATCATCATCTCGCGGCCCTAAAATTTGTTGGTATCATCGGAGGTGGGGCAATAATGCAACTAAATGTGTAACTCCTTGCACCTGGAAGGCGGAAAACCCAAACAGCAGTCAGTAATGGCGGCAACTGATTGCCATAGTATTGGCCGCCGCCTGTTTGTCATTGACCAAGTGACCAAGCACCGTTTTTTAATCGACACTGGATCAGACCTATGTTGTTTCCCCCATCACTGGTTACCAGTAAAGCGAAAGGCTACCAAATACGACTTAAGCGCTGCCAATGGTAGTTGCATTCGGACTTTCGGCACAATTAATTTAAATCTAAACTTCGGGCTACGCCGTAACTTTGTCTGGAAATTTGTCATAGCCGACGTTAACTCTGCAATTATCGGATCTGATTTTTTAGCGTTTTACAATCTTTTACCGGATTGCAGAAATGAAAGGATAGTTGATGGGACCACAGGACTATCATCAATTGCCTCAACCACTGATATTGATCAACCAAGTGTTCGAGCAGTTGCATCTGGAAAGGTCATTTTTACTGAATTATTAGCAGAATTTCCAGACATTACACGACCACCGGGGCTGCCTCGAGTCGTTAAGCACCATACGGTCCATTTCATCAAAACAACGGATGGGCCTCCGATTGCCTGCCGTCACCGCCGCTTAGCCCCTCAGAAACTAGTTGCAGCTAAGAAAGAGTTCGAGGATATGGTGCAATCTGGTACAGCTCGACCATCCAAAAGTGCCTGGTCATCACCACTGCATATGACAATTAAAAAAGACGACACCTGGCGTCCATGCGGCGATTACCGGGCCCTAAACGCCAGAACAGTTCCAGATAGGTACCCCGTGCGCCATATTCACGATTTTGCTCATAACCTCTCTGGTTCAAAAGTTTTCAGCACCATCGATTTAGTAAAAGCTTATCACCAGATACCGATCGCTGAGGAGGACGTGCCGAAGACAGCAATTGTTACACCGTTTGGCCTCTTCGAATTCCCATTCATGACTTTTGGGCTTCGAAACGCGGGACAGACATTCCAGCGATTTATTGATGAGGTCACACGGGGTCTTGATTTCTGTTTTCCCTACGTTGATGACATCCTCGTTCATTCAGCTGATGAGAATCTTCATCTGAAACACCTTCGAACCCTCTTCGAACGTCTACAAGAATACGGAGTTGTAATTAACCCCTCCAAATGTACTCTGGGAGTAGATGAAGTTAACTTCTTGGGCTATCACATAAACAGTGAAGGGACACGCCCTCCTCAGGCTCGCATCCAAGTCTTATTGGACTTTCCACCTCCTGAGACGGTACAAGGTATGCGCCGATTTCTCGGTATGCTGAACTACTACCGGCGTTTTGTTCCACATGCTGCTCAGTTTCAGGCACCGCTAATTGAGGCTCTCGTAGCAACAAAGAGCAAGGGTGCCAGGCCATTTCCTTGGTCCCCAGAGCTACTTCAGCAATTTGAAGCCTGCAAGCAAAGCTTGTCCTCGGCGACGCTATTACAACATCCTGTGAGTAATTCTAGTTTAGGTCTGTTCACGGATGCCTCCAGTGTTCATATTGGGTCTTGCCTTCAGCAAAAGGTAAATGGTAAGTGGTTTCCGCTATCTTTTTTTAGTAAGAAACTCACACCCCAGCAAAGACAGTGGCCGACTTACTACAGAGAATTATTAGCGGTATACGAAAGTGTTCAACATTTTCGATATATTTTAGAAGTCCAGCATGCCACAATTTTTACCGACCACAAACCACTCTTATATGCTTTCTTACAGAGACGCGAGAAGCTGCCACCTCCTCAGTTAAACCAGTTGTTTTTTATAAGCCAATTCACGACTGACATACAGTATATTAAGGGCGAGGACAATATCGTTGCTGACACAATGTCACGCATCGATATCAACGCCATCGCGCTGGATCAAGATCACGATGCACTCGCGAAGTCTCAGGCTACAGATTCTGAATTGAAAAATCTGTTACAAAATGGCTCTAGCCTGAGCCTAACTAAAATCAGCCCTCCAGAAGCGAAATCGGCAATTTATTGTGACGTTTCTACAGGTAAGCCACGTCCGTATTTGACCCCTTCCTTTCGAAGAACCGCGTTCAACCAACTGCACAACTTGAGTCATCCTGGTATCCGTGCTACCACACGCCTCGTGTCAGAACGTTTCGTTTGGCCATCGATGAAAAGGGACTGCCGTATTTGGTCTCGAAGCTGTGACGCATGTCAACGTAGCAAAGTTTCAAGACACAACTCAGCTCCTACTGGAAACTTTAACACACCATCCGGTCGCTTCATGCACGTGCATATAGACATTGTAGGGCCATTACCGGTTTGCAACGAATACCGATATTGTTTGACGGCAATTGATAGGGTTTCCAGGTGACCAGAGGTGTGGCCTATGCGCACCATCACGGCAGAGGAAGTGGTGGAAACTTTTACCAGGGAGTGGATTTCCCGTTTTGGAGTACCGTCAATAATCACAACAGACCAAGGATCCCAATTTGAATCCGATTTGTTTAACCGGCTGCTGCTTCGATTCGCCACCAAGCGTATAAGGACTACCTCATATCATCCCTGCGCAAACGGAATGATTGAACGTGTCCATAGACAGCTCAAGGCGGCATTAATATGCCATCAAGATTCATGGGTAAGATCCCTTCCCATGGTTTTGCTGGGAATGCGGTCAGCCTTTAAAGAAGATTTGGAAGCCACAGTCGCAGAAACGGTGTACGGTGAACCTTTAAGACTCCCTGGAGAGCTGTTAATAGCTTCCTCGTCAATAGAAAAAATTGAGGATGCCACCGACTTTGTGGTACAATTGCGTAACAAAATGTCATCTATACGCCCAGTGCCTGCTTCTCGACATTGTAAAAACTCTCCATTTATATTCAAGGAATTGGAAAGCGCTTCTCATGTTTTCCTGAGAGACGATACCATCCGCAGGGCATTGCAGCCGCCATATACAGGTCCTTAGAGAGTATTAGAACGCTCCCTTGATGGGAAAACGTTCACACTGTCCATAAAAAATAACAAAGTTGTCGTGAGTGTAGACAGACTTAAGCCGGCTTTCATAGATCACATTGATGATGAACGGAAGCAAGCCGAGCCTTTGTCTTGTCAGCAAAATCAAGCCTTACGACCAATGGATCTGGAAAATCCGCCGCTGTTGCCGCTGCCAACAAGGCCGCTGTCAATTCCAATAAAAATTCAAGGTGAGAAAACAAAAGAGCCTTATACCACACGCTCAGGCAGACGTGTCAGATTTAAAAAAATTACTGATTTATAAGAACTACTTGTATCTTGTTACCTGTTGTTACCTATCGTTACCTTGTACTTGTTACTTGTTACCTGTAATTTTCACTTATAATTCTTCGTTTTATACAATTATTCTTGTAATACATTCGCACGTATACCTAATTATGCGTAATATTAAGAGTATAGTGACAATTTTGATTAAGGGCTCTCAACTGGCGTATCTTTCTCCGTGGGGGTGTGGTGTGGTGAATGGTTTTTCACACACAGATTAACAACGGGAGACGTCCGGAAGAAAAGAAAGACAGGCTGTCAGATTGAGGGAAAAATGTCATGAGATAAAAATTTGTGATTTACGTTTTTAAAAGGTTCAAAGGATAAAAACCAATTGATTGTTAATGTATACGATTTTAAGGTGCGTGTGGAATAAATAAGTGCTTCCTATACTGCAGTTTGAGTTTAATCCGCAACGACGACAGTTGACAACATATTTCCTAAATGCTGTGCATACGACACAAAACATTTTGTTTAATTGTCAGTATTTTAGTTCGAGTACAAGTAATTGTTTCTTTATATAAATAAAATGAAGACCAAAAACTAACAAAATCACAATCATAAATAAAAAAAAAAAACAAAATGTGTACAATTCACACGTGGTAGAAGTGAAACCTTCCAAAATTAAAATACAATTATCCTAAACGTCTTAAGTATATGTAAAATGTTGTCATTAGTAAATAATTGTAAGGTAGCGCCCTCTGTGAATTGATATTTTAATTTCACGTATAATCCTAAATTAAAATTCACTACAAGAACTTTCATACACACGTTAGTATTAAAAAATCTCACAGATGGCGCTGTATTAAATAGTATGTATATTTCTGTCTCATTCTTTGCTGGCTTCATCCTACACATTTTTGTATTTGTGTCTCTTACCTGTCGTTTTTTCCGTTGCATCCGGTTTGAAATCACAACGATTCTAAAGAAGTTTTCACTTCAAAAAAATGTGCGAATGAATTCAATGAATATGTATGTATGTACTACAATTATTATAATTATAATTTTTTAGATTTTAAGGCCTGGTAGTGAGACCTTAAGGCAAGTCTTATATTATCTCCTTATATTCTGTTAGATTAAGAGAAATGATATGAAGCCCAGTCCAGGTGTAGCTGAAATAGCCCCTTAGGCTACCAGCGAAGAGGAAAAAATGAAGCGAAATGAGATGAAGTTGATTAATTTAAGATTTTAATCAATTAGGAGGGAATCAATGAAATTAAATGAAACGAGAATTAATAAAATAAAGTCTCAGTAAAATGGTGGTTATTTAAATAATATACTATTTAAGTGGATTTATTGAAAGAACCCGAGAAGCTACATCCAGCCTTGTTTCATTTTTATTTATTCATTTATTTATAACTTTGTCTAAGAGACAGTATAAAGGCGGACTTAAGGTCATTTTTCCACATCACTTACGCTAAACAGCATTTTTTTAGTTAGTTGGCTAAACAGCAATAATAATTAGCTATACGTATACATCTGAAGAAATACTAAATTAACAAAATAAAACAATTCACGCTACTTAGCTCCTCGCATTCCCGCCAAAAAGTATTAGTTACTGTTACCTTAAGTGGCATCTTTAAAAAGTCTGTGGTAGTTACCATGGCAATCAAGGTCAAACAAACAGCGGCAAATATGTTTCAAAAGTAGCAAGTGGAAAATATCTTCAATCATAGATTATACACTTAATATATACGAGATCTTCAATCATTTAAATATTCATTTTATTGAGTACCTAAAAAACGAAGTTATATTTAATCTCTTTAATCCTAATCGATTACCTAAATTTGTAATGCTGCTTATTGAAAAAAAATTGGAATGTTTAATAAAGGTCTTTGAACTGTAAATGGATGGTTACGATGGAAAATAAACGAAATGGACACAGTTATACAAATAAAGATCAGGAGATACCATTTTGGCTTGATAAAATTACAACGTAAGTACACTTTTATTATACCTATAAATCATTGGTTGTGAACTGGTGTTAATGATTAATTATGTTACAAGTTTAATGATGGTAAGACCACACAGCATTAGAATTTCTCTTTGAATTTTACTGTGTCAAGGTTGTGCCGCCTAATTTGTACTTTTTTGATTGTAAATATACTGAATTTTAGGGAGATGAAAGAAACACATATACAGAATAATGGCAGTGAACCGAATACCACACTTCAGGAGGCAGTGTTCGAAAAGTTTGGAAACTATAAGTTTGTCTTACATTTTTACGTAGTATATAAATTCATCTTTATGATTAGTGCTTGAATTTCGAAGTTAATTATATAAATTTGAGCTATTGTATTGTTAAAACAATTTTTTTTTTAGATTGACTCGTAGAACTTCACTAGACGCTACAATGGATGTAGTAGTAAAACCTCACATACAACCAGTGGCATACTCGGCTGGAGCTCTAAGACACAATAATAAAGGTAGATATAAAATGAAAAAAAGCAGTATTGTTGTCATTGATTTTATTCACTTTCGATGGTATAGGAAAGTAGCACTCCGCGTTACCAGTGTGCTTAATGCGAGTTTTTTAACGTTCTCGATAGCGTAAAAGTTAACTCAAAATTATCTGGAGTTGCAACGTTTGCCGCTAGGGGCGCTGATCCATGCATACAAATTTATATTAACGTGTACGATATCGAAAACGTTAAAAAACTCACACTAAGAACACAGAGTTCACAATATAAATGACGAGTTTCAATTACATAACGGCCATATCACTATCGCCGTACAAACAGGCAGGGTGGTGGTATCTTCTCTACCAATAGTAATAGCCCTGTTCGCGTGTTAACTGTTTGTTGGTCTAGTTTTAAATGATAAATTAAATTGTTGAGAAAATGTGTACGGTAAATAAGTATAGTTTTAGTTCGAACAACTCCGCCATCCCTATTTTTGTCGCTATGACGGTCATTCTAGTTAAAGGGCGGAATGGACTTTGTTGCAGTGCAATTCTTTGTGCTTATTGCGATTTTTTTAACGTTCTCGATAGAGTAAAAGTTAAATCAAATTTATATGCAGTTGGAACAGCGCCCCTGGCGGCAAACGTAGGCAAACGTTCCAACTCCATACAAATTTAAGTTAACTTTTACGCTATCGAGAACGTTAAAAAACTCGCAATAAGTACCCGGACAGTGACCATAGGTCTCAAGGTGTGTGGCCTGTAGACTGTGGTGTCCACACACTACGTTGTTCGGGATTTCAAGTGGACTATTAACTCGATTCCGCGTCTGTACCAATGTTAACCACATAGCTAAGCTACGCGCCCTTTTTTAACTTTTTAAAGTAGTTTAAGGTACGGCTTCGGTGATCTTCATATTATAGCCTAATTTGATTGAGCGGCATTCGTTCAAGGTGCAGTGTGTATCTACTGGATAGCGAAAAATATAGTATGTATTTGGAAATCTCTTGTACAGTGAACTTATTAAAATAATTACCTACTAAAATTTTAGGGTACAATGCAAACGGTCGCCGTAAGTACGAAATAAGAAGCGACATTGACTGGGGGGACTCGACTTCCAATGATTTCCTCTCCGATCTACTCCCCCACTACGTCACGCCTAGGCCTTCAAGATTCAGTAGCGCTATCGATGAAGACTTCCAAGATGTCATAATGGCCTCTAGTAAGTATCAATTGTAAGGATTACGACACGACAAATTTTCACAGCGACCTTTCTATACAGCATTGACTTTAGATTAATTTTTACCAAATGCCACTTATGAATAATTAACATCCTGTCATTACCATGGGCAATAAGCTGTTACACAAAAACATAGATTATCACCGCGAGAACTCTTGAAAGATAAACAGTTACAAAGTCGAAATCATGAATCAAAATTACATGAGCTACAAAGCAACGTTACATAATATAACCTATTTCTATCCAGTATAATTTGATAAGAGACTAGTGTAATACTCTAGTCTTTACTTTAGTACTATAATAAACTTCCCACCAAACAACTGATAAAAAATGTTTTTTTAGGGCTACAAGACAATAAGCCTCGTAAAAAACATCCCAACGAACCCTCGGTAAATTCTCAACACGTCACAGTAAAGAAGAGATCTGCTGTTAAATGTACAACCAAAAATCCTACGGCATTAAGTTCAAAATCGAATATCTATCAAAAGGATAAAAATAAATGCGAATTTGTGATCCCCGAGCTCCCAGAAGGCAGGCTGCTTGAAATGAAGATTTACTCGAATTGGGGTGATAAATATTTAGTAGGTCTGAATGGTATAGAGCTGTTTGATTCTAACGGATGCATAGTGGATATTGAAAAGGTGAGAATATTTTACATCTCCAAACTGGACTTAGGGTCTGTTCCTTCTAATCGTTTTTTTGTTTGTTTGTAGATAAAGTTTTTCTACACATACACACGCTGTGATTACAAGTATTTCGCACACAACAAAAACACCCACACATAAATCTCAGGACAGATATTCGTTCGCAAACTAGCACAAAACACCCGTAGGCATATACACTCACACACGCAAAAAGGCAATAAAAATGTTCATACACGCTAGTGCTTGATAAAATCGATATTCTTTATCGATAAATTATCTGATGAATGAATGGAGAAAATGAAACATGAAATAAATATTTAAAAAAAAACTGTTTTACTTTTATTAATTACAAATAGTCACTGTCGCTGGAATAAAACGTATTTGTTAAGCAGTTGGCGCTTGCTACTAATTGCGAATGAATTTTTCAAAACTAAGTGTATTCTGATTTTTTTTATGGTAAAATCATTTTCAGTAAAATGTTTAGAGCAAATAGTACTCGTCTTTGTCTCCAGTTTCCTCTACCTGTCACGTCAATCAATTGTTCCCTGGCGTTAGGTTCTTTAGGAAACCTAAATTTTTTAATTTACTGCTTAAGTCAAATAGCATTTTACTTAGATTTTAATACGTCTTAGACAATATAGTAAAATACCCGTAATTGAGAGGTCTACATGTCCCTTTATATTATACCTTCACTTTAATTCAATGATAATAATTCAATAATAATAATACATATTTATTTTACTCAAAATACGTCTCACTAAGAATATACTAGGTATCATTAATTAAATATAAAATAATGCAAAAATTATCCATGTCAAATGTAAATATAGTCGAGAATTCTGTCGATGATTTTATTTCACCACATGGTCACCTCACTATCGACAAACTAGCGCCGTCCAATCAGGGCAAAGGCCGAAATTTCAAAGATTGAAGTGTAGAGAACGCAATGCATGTAGTACATTGGAAGCGGACTTGGTCATTGCGTGCATTGGGCGAGTACACATCGCGCAATGTATGCTATTTATAACTTGTTGCAATAATATTGTTAATATTTGGAATTTCATAATGCTCAGTATATTTTTATGTTTTAGACAAATAATATTGTAATTAAATGGTAATTTCGACTTACCGATCGAAAGATATACCTCCTCGCTCTATACTTGAGGTCTGATTTTTTGTTTTACAAGTTATAATTGCACAACACGGCATTATAAAGCGGAGATCTGTTCGCCAAAGTAGTCCGAAGCGCACTAAACGCGGTGAATGAAAGAATCGGTCGAGTTATGTTTGTACAATCATAACAGTGGCACGCTTGCCCCGCCTACATTACCATTCCAACCTTATTTATCTATTCCGTGGTTGTAACTATACTGAGATCTTAGAACTCATATCTCAAGGAGGGTGGCGGCATTTACGTTATAGATGTCTATGGGCTCCGGTAACCACTTAACATCAGGTGGGCTATGAGCTCGTCCATACATGTAATAAAAAATTAAATAAAAACATCGATATGAAATGCAAAATGGTTTTGATTACGCCCGCTCCTCATAAGAATTCTTTTAAGCAGTGATTATTATTGTTATGCCCTGATGTTTGGGGATAAATAAAAATTCTATCCGAATTACAAGTTAACACTGTATTAACACTTAGAACATTCACAGAATACTAAAATTTTCAATTCGCTTCTTCAGCTTCGCTTCAGGTGATCCGTTCGCTGTGTCGCTTCGAGTAGTTCCGATTACTAACTGATTACGTGCCATATCTGCAACGTTTTTATAGTCGATACGACATCTCTAGAATTCTCGAGAACATTTCTCACAAGTCGAGTATTTTCGATGTGTGTTTCTGCTATCTGACCATAGATGGCGTTGTGCTTCTCGAGCATTCTAGATGTTACCTTAGATCGTTCGATATTCGTTCGGCGATAGATGGCGTTACTCTTGCCGGCGTTACATTACTTTACGTGCTTCATTTGCTTCAGATTTGGAGCGATTCAGAAACGGGTGATCAGTCGTTGTACGGACGCGTGGAGACCGTGTGCGACGGCGTGGTCCGCAGTAGGGACGACAAGCATGCGTGGTGCGCCGCCGCGCCGACCGCCTCGCCGCTCGTGCTCTCGTTACTACTGGCCTCCAGAGTCAAGCTTGCACTGCTCCGAATATGGGTCTGGTCAATTATTAACGCTCTGCTTAAATACACTTTATTACCTACTAGCGACCCGCCTTCGCTTCGCTTCGGAAACTGTAATTTATTATTGATTTCTCCACTATATAATGGATTTACATATAAACCTTCCTCTTCAATTACTCTATTTCTATTAAAAAAAACCGCATCAAAATCCGTTGCGTAGTTTTAAAGATTTAAGCATACATAGGGATATAGGAACAGAGAAAGCGACTTTGTTTTATACTATGTAGTGAAGGCAGATGGAGGGGACGGCTTAAGCGTAAAGCAAGACTGGCAACCCTGAGAGCCTGTGAAGAGAATTTTTGAAGATTTTTTGGCCTAGTACTTGGGAAAAGATTTCACAGGACGTATACTTTACTAGAACTGTTTTATGATAGTTTGTGCGATTGATAGTGTTATGAAAATGACTTGGCTTGAACGTCTCCAGGTTACCAGGCCATAAAATTGCCAAAAAAAATATTATAATTAGAATTAAAAATCAGTCAGAATATGCTATGCCTTATTACCCTTCCGAAGCAGCAGTAATTACTTCTAATTTCCTACCGCGAAAGCTTTAATAGCTAACTTTAATTGTACCTGTTTTAAATACCGGTGGTAAGATAATTTAAGCTCTTGTATTGGTACCACGTTATCACTTCTAAATTGCGTTGAGTGGAGGCAGCTACCATAGAATTGAAGATATTAGATAAGAACCTCGAGTAAGAGTCGAGTCGAGTAAGAAGTCTAGTGAAGGACTTATCAAAGATAAGCTTAATATAATAATATACAAGATACATGTACTAAACATGAACCTATGAGCCAATATCACCTGTTTAATGGAAGATTTTAATCTTAGTATATATCTCCCCAAAGTTTGTATCAGTGCTATTGAGACTTCAATGTTATGATAGAATTTTTTATATTGAATATTACATAATATACAGCTGCTCTGATCCTATTGAAAATACTAGGTAATGAAAATATATCATCATAGTGGTTCTTAACACGTGGACCAAATTTCGGAAAGAAAAATATTACGACATTAAAACTTGCACAAACAAAGACAGGTTTTTAGGCAATATAAAACGCGGAAAAGGGAATTTAATTGAATAAGGAGACCCTTGTAACACTAGATTACTCTCCTCCAGTGTCTTAAAACAGGGTTGTGACACGCTGTATATTAAAATTTTCAAGAAGGCAATAATTTTTTTTGGTGTATGCCTCTTTTACTGATAAAGGAAAATGAATTCTAAGTAAGGAATAACAATAATAATATTTGGAAACCATAGTTTTATTGATAAGCTATTCTTCGTTTTTTCACATTCGTAGAACTACAACAAATCGCGGATTCATTCGATCCGAGGGATAAGGCTTGTTCAAGTAAAACTCGACGACCAAGTCGTGTTTCACGGGGAAATAGCCCGAGCCAGCGGTGAACTGACCGGGCATTTGTCTTCGTTCGGAGACGTAAGTTTTAATCAACCCTCATCCTGTACGAACATTTATACATATTGTAAATGCATTTCTGAGCCATTACTCTGTTCGTCCTTAATTGAAATTCAAAGAAAACTGGTGGTAGGATCTCTTGTGAGTCCGCGCAGGTAGGTACCACCACCCTGCCTATTTCTGCCGTGAAGCAGTAATGCGTTTCGGTTTGAAGGGTGGGGCAGCCGTTGTGACTATAATTGAGACCTTAGAACTTATATCTCAAGATGGGTGGCGCATTTACGTTCTAGATATCTATGGGCTCCAGTAACCACTTAACACCAGGTGAGCTGTGAGCTCGTCCACTCATCTAAGCAATAAAAAAAAAAAAATTAAAAAAAAAAAAAAAAAATAAAAAAAAAAAAAAAAAAAAAAAAAAGAAATGGGCAGGGTGATGGGACCTACACGTGTTGGGTCACAAGACGCCCTACCACCAATTACTGAACCAATATACGCAAATGATGTTATTCATTCACTGTGGTAGTCCATCGTGAGCATTTGATGGTAGGTAGGATTCGAACATAGGCAGTCGCATCGCTCGATACGAATCCACCGGGCTTCTTATCCGCTAGGCCACGACTCATTCAAAATGTACCAGAACAGAAACCCGGTGAGGTCGGCTTATCTTCAGCTCGTACATTTAAATAATAATATTTGTTCATCACCCTAACATTTCACAGATGATTCTCTTCACTAAAGATCCTCTAATCCTAGAAGCGGTTATGGATAACGACAAGAATTTCAAAGTATTACTCAAAGATAGCGAACCGATGACAGATCCTAGTGCAATTGACAAGCGACCGACGACAGCTAATGATAGCCACCACAACTTGAGCCCTAATGCTTTGCTCGACTCTTTAGAGGATAATGAGAGAGAAGCCAAATATATGGCAAAGGAAATTAAACTGACGCTCATGTCGAACTGGGGTCAGAAGAATTTGATCGGGCTAACTGGTAAGAGTTTGAAGACTAGAATAATTAGTTTCCAGTAACACGGTATCATTATCATTCTCCCTTCTCCCAGTAACCTGGGGTCGGTGCAACAAGTTTTCTCCTACCATACTCCTCTATCATATGCCGTTTCTTCGCTCACTCCCCTCTTACACATACCGTCTTTCACACAATCCATCCATTTTTTCTTAGGTTCTACCTCTCCCTCTAAAGCCTTCCACATTCATAGTTTATTTATTTATTTAGACACACTAACAGCAATACACACAAAACATTCAAGCTAAAAATTAACAAGTATAAAATTAAGTACTGGTAAATTAAGCCTGTATGTAAGTATGTATGTACTGGTAAGTTACAGACATGTACATCAATCTCTTAAAATACACTATAACATGTTACAGCAATTTTACAAACGGAAAAATAGGTTTAATTTAAATGTTAAAACTCTAAATAAAAAATAATAGTTTAATATAAATATAATAATAATAATTAATAGCTAAAACTCACTCTACAACCTCATTTTCATTTCGTCTCATCACACGTCCATACCATCTCAAACGCGCACTTCTCAACTTCTTTGTCACAGATGCCACTTTCAGACTTCCTCTAACGAGGTGTCAAGCCGCTATGAAGCAATAAATGGTGTTGATTGGTATTGGTTCAAGATTCTTGTGTTTGTTGGGTAGATATAAAATCTTGGGCGTGGCGACTCTAGGTTATGTGATAAATACGCTCGAAGATCGGTACAAAATTCTCTATCGAACGACCTTGTCCGGTGACGCTGACATAGCCCTCTAAGGCTGCCAGCTTATATGGGAAAAATTTTAATCTAACGACTCGTATTTACAAATTATTCTTTTGCTTGATTAACTGCGACGTCGTACGAATTATTTCCAACTAAAAAAAGTTACAAACCATAATAGCTTTCAGTTTAAAAGTCAAATTCAAGTATTTTTAAGCTAATTTTATATAATAAAAAATTACAAAAAGTAATCTCTCCGGCGGGGAATCGAACCCCGGTCTCCCGCGTGACAGGCGGGGATACTGACCACTATACTACCGAAGACCTTGTGTTCTATGTCGAATTTATGTATTATTTACTTATTTACATCTTCTTTAAGCATTTGTACTAAATAAAATGAGGTTTAATTATTTATTAATCTTATATCATTACATATTAAGTAACAGTTGTTAATTTTCTATTGTCTGATCTTCTAATAGGAAATATAAAATTTATAAATATACATAAATTTATCAATTCACTCCTCTCTTTTATATGAAACGCCACGGAAAAGATAATAATGTTCATACCTTAAAACTGATTTAAATGTTTGTCCGTAATGTAATATTGAAACTGCACTTGTGTAGTGGGTTTTATATTGTTTTTCTAATACATGATAAACCGTTGAACATATTGTTGTCCTACATATTGTTTATTTTCAAAATAAAACGAATGCGGTGAAGTATTACTGGTGGTAGGACCTCTTGTGAGTCCGCACGGGTAGGTACCACCGCCCTGCCGGCCCTGCCTATTTCAGCCGTGAAGCAGTAATGCGTTTCGGTTTGAAGGGTGGAGCAGCTTTGTAACTATACTGAGACCTTACAACTCATATCTCAATGTGGTTCTCGACATTTACGTTGTAGATATCTATGGGCTCCAGTAACCACTTAACACCAGGTGGGCTGTGAGCTCGTCCACACATCTAAGCAATAAAAAAAATTAATGATTTTCTAGGTATCGAAATTCTTTACAACGATGACCCGATCGTAGTGCGCAGAGCTTACGCGTATTCGACCTTCATAAACTCAGCCCAAAACTCCGACGCCCTTGACACGGTGGAGTGCTCGGCGCTGTTCAACGCGAGGAACATTACGACTGATCACGAGGACATGTGGTGCGCGAGCTTCTCGGCCGACACCAAGTTCTGTCATGTCGTCATCCAACTCGCAGAACCTACCGAGATTACAAGTACGTAATGTTTTCTCGTGTGCAAAACAATTGAAACGTGACAATAATGTACCAATGTATATATTTTTTAACAAAATAATCAAACTGCCTTTAATACAATAAAATGAGGTATCATCATCAATGTGTAGTCAATAAAAATTAAGTATAACAGAAAAACTACCGGTCATATTATGTTGATAAAATTTAAATTTATGAGGATTATTACGAGAAGTACCCGTTTATAAATAAATTTTTTTTTTCAAAATCGGTTCACTTAGTAAATCAATTATGCTGATAGCCTTGAGAGGCTATATCAGCTTCTTCTTGACAAACAACAAATGCTCACGCAGGTGAGCTCACGGGGCTCAAACCGGGTGTGTTGCTAGGACTGGCCCTAGCTAGAGCAGTGCTTCGCAGAACCTACCACCAGATTGGAAACGCGACCCACTGAGAAGATCCGGCGAGAAACTCACCGCGCTGTGTCTATGGGTTAATTCACTCGTCGGGCCCTTCGTCGCAAGCATTGGGTTCAACGAGGATGGTGACCGGAGTCACTTAGTAACACACATAAATACTTTAGAATCGAGAACCTCCTCATATTTTTCTTTGTTATGCTGGATGCTATTTGTCCTTAGTCTTTCGTATACAGTGCATCCTTTACCTCTGCGATGTGGGAGTATCACCGTGTAATGAAATGAAATTACAAAGTTTTTTGATTACGGATTTACTTAAATTTGGGTATGATATGGACATGTACGACATGAGACATACTGTTATGTATATTTCTGCTGTTGCACTTGATAATTCGACTCGCCTTTATTGTGTACCTAATAATATTGTTTAACGCCCACTGAGTTTCTCGTCGGATCTACTCGGTAGCGGCGGTAGATTCTACGAAGCGCTGCTCATTCTGGGACTAGTGTTAGCATATTCTCTCAAGTTGAGCCCGTGAACTCACTCGTCCAGGCGTAGCTGGATTAACCTCTTAGACTGCTAACGAATAGTTAGGGGAAAAAGTGTTTAATTTTTCTTATGGACCAAGCCAATAGTCGTTTTATATCGCTAAATGCTCGTAAAACCTGGTTTGAAGGTAATACACGTTTGCGAGAACCTCATTAGTACCTGATGAATAAAGCCGCTTTCAGACTACGCTGTAATATAATAAATAGCATATGGTATATAGCCCATAACATAATAATATCGCGCGCCATACATGTTATGGACACGTTCACACTACTGTATCATACCCGATCCTGTGGACCGAATGGTAAACAGTCGACGTCGCGCTAAACACGTCATTACGGATCCTCCCGATCCACTAACGGTGCTTTTAGGTACCACAAGCACCGGTCACCGTTCTCGTCGAAACCGTCGCTTGCGACGAAGAGCTCGACGAGCGAACTAACCCATATACACAGCCCACTGAGTTTCTCGCCGGATCTTCTCACTGGGTCGCGTTTCCGATCCGGTGGTAGATTCTGTGAAGCACTGCTCTTGCTAGGGTTACTGTTAGCATCACTCCGGTTTGAGCCCCGTGAGCTCACCTACTAGTTAAGGTTACGCCGAAAGAGCCTCTCAAGGCTTAGGTAGGGAAAAAAAAACTACTGTACTGTATATTATTGGCTAAGTATAGGCTGCTATACTATATTGCACTATAGTATAGCGTAGTCTGAAAGTAGCTTAATACTGTAGGCATCCGAATATGGAACTACAACGCGAATATGGAGCTGTCGTACATGGGGGCGAAGCACCTCAGGGTTAGTCTGGACGGGTCAGAGCTGCACTACAGGCCGGTGTTGCTGCGCCGCGCGCCCGGACACGCCCACTACGACTACGTGCAGCAACTGGACCTGGCCTCCGTCGACGACAGGTGACATCACACGACCGTCTCTTTAGAGACGCCACCCACCAATAGAAGTAGCCCACATCACTCCGTATAGCACCTCTAGTAAAGATCACTGAACACCACTAAAGACCCCAAAAATTGACAGAGACCACAAACTGGTCCTATTAATTAGTAGGTCGAAATTCGACTATAATTAATTGAAATTATAAGCTTGTACATCATTATGATTCTATTGTCAAATACCATTATACTTCTGTAATCACAGATTCCGCCAAGACTACACTTTAGACAAATATTAACAAAGGCAAACAAGGTTTAATCTATTCTCAATTTAACCACAGACTGCAATAAGAAAAGTTTGGCAATAAACAAATAGTAGGTATGCATGCGTGTGTCAAATCCATGGTAGTGTGTAATGTATTTTTTATTGATGTAATGTATTTTCTATGAATACTACGTCAATACTATTATATGCATTTTACCGCTTTTTTTGCGCCGTCACTCGTATCTCATCCGAAATATTTGTTTTATTTATTCTGGTGGAGGGTCTTCACCCTTTCAAGATTAATATTTAAGGCAGTATTATTAAATTGAGTGGGGGTAGGGCGTATTGTGAACTCGCACGGGACATACCACCATCCTGAATATTTCTGTTCTGAAGCAGTAATGCATTCCGCTTCCAGGGGTGTCACAGCCGTTATACCATACAATTCACTTTTTTTTGGTCTACCTATGCTGATAGCCTTGAGAGGCTATTTCAGCTTCATCCTAACGTGTAGGTGAGGTCAATTCGCAGAATCTATCACCGGATCGATAACGCGACCCACTGAGAAGATCGCGCGAGAAACTCAGTGAGCTGTGTCTATGGGTGATTGAATTCACTTGGCACCTATGTTATTTCATGCATTTTAAGATTATTCTCGAACTAAATCCAACAGATTCGAAGACGCCAAGGACTCGGACAGTTTCCGCATGGACTGTCTGGTGTACGGCACCAACTTGGACATGGGCGCGCCCACCGGCTTTGTGCTGCAGCTGAACATATTCTCGACCTGGGGCGACCCCTACTACGTCGGCCTGACCGGGATACAGCTGTACGACCCCCGCGGGAACCTCGTGCCGGTCACGCAGACCAGTCAGTTTTGTAATGTTTATCTTCTTTTTCAGTCGTGTCACTTTTGACAGAGGGGTCGTGTTTTTATTTTTTATTGCATAGAGCGTGGACAAGCTCACAGCCCATCTGGTGTAAAGTGGTTACTGGAGCCCATAGACATCTACCTAAATGCCGCCACCCACCTTGAGATATGAGTTCTAAGGTCTTAGTATAGTTACAACAGTATAGTTAGGGCGGTGGTACCTACCCGTGCGGACTCACAAGAGGTCCTACCGCCAGTAGTAAGGTGTAACAGTAACAACAGTGTTTGTCATTTAGTGTTGGAAGGGGCAGACTTGACGCGTCTCACGATGTCCCGCCATCTCTCCCTGCTCGAGGCCATTCTACTGCACTCATTTAGGGGACCTCCCACTATAGTAGTGTTTATCTAACTTGTCTAATATGTGTTTGTCCAAGGTTTGATCAAGTATCTTTGGTCATTCTGTTATGCCCTTCACCCAACTCTATGGTCCTAGATTACATATTATTATGTGAATCCACTTGTTTTTTTTTGTTATTTATGAAATAGTCTCTCTAAAGCAGCCTTTCCCAAAGTGGGCGATAACGCCCCCTTGTGGGCGCTGCAGACCTAAAGGGGGGCAGTAAGTGACCTAGGAAAAAATCGGGCATTGTGTAGAGCATAGATTATACACTTAATGTGTAGAGGCTTGGGAGGCGATTTGTAATTTCGTCTAGAAGGATTCTTAGACACTGACTGAGCTCTCGCTATAGTGGTTTATAAGTAGGTGAAAAAATGGGAATTGGGAACCCGTGCTCTAAAGCAAAGTTCCAACAAATCGCATGACTACTCGAGTATTACAGTTGTATTAGTTTACGTAATGCTTGTCGAATATCAGTCTAAGATATGTTGAGCACGTGTAAATTTGCATGGTTTACGATTTTGTAAGTCAATTTAATCTTCCACTTCAAGTCTTGTCCAATTTCCCGGTCACAAACTCAAGGGTAGTTTTTATTATTATTTCCAAGAACTCCGAAAGATTTACTTCCGTTTGTCGTCACCAGACGTCTGCGCTCATCCGGCCAGCGTGAACGTGCTCGATTCTAGGGCATTAGACGTGCGGACTCCGGACAAGCTTATCGACGGTAACAATGACAGTGTCGGTGACGGGGCGCACTCGTGGCTCGCCCCGCTACTGCCCAATACGCTTAACAGGTGAGATGCGCTGTAGTTTCGTTTTTATGAACTTACCTCAGCAGACCAGCAGATGATGCCTGAACTTAGAGATCTGAGAATTTAATTAATACCCAGCAATAGTTCGTACTATGATCACCCGGGAATACACCGCGATCATACATCACCGGTTCACTAGTTCAATATTCATATTGTAATTTTTAAAAAATCTGTAACCACCCTCTTCTTATTTTCTTTTCTTTTTCTAATTTTTTTTATTGGTTAGTTTGGTGGACGATCTCATAGCCCACCTGGTTGTTAAGTGGTTACTGGAGCCCATAGACATCTACAACGTAAATGCCACCCCCCACCTTGAGATATAAGTTCTAAGATCTCAGTAAAGTTACAACAGCTGCTCCACCCTTCATACCGAACCGCATTACTGCTTCACGACAGAAATAGACAGGGTGATAGTCACATCCAATATTCATAATAAAATAGTCGTACAGATTCGATCCACATCAATATTGGTTTGTATGTGGCGACAAAATCTAACAAACGGTTTCAGGGTGTTTTTCGTGTTCGACATCCCGGTCTCAGTCTACGGGCTCAAGATATGGAACTACGGGAAGACGCCGTCGAGGGGCGTTAAGGAATTTGGGGCAAGTTGTGTTTTCTTTTGCGGGGCAACAAACCTGTAGATATAAGCTTTCAGTTGATAATGTTAACAGTTTGAGAGCCATCGAAAAATGAACATAAATAGTTTTTTCCCCTAACTATGCTGATAGCCTTGAGAGGCTATTTTAGCTTCTCCTTGCGTGTAGGTGAGCTCACGGGGCTCAAACCGGGAGTGTTGCTAACACTGGCCCTAGCAAGAGCAGTACTTCGTAGAATCTACCACCGGATCGGAAACGCGACCCACCGAGAAAATCCGGCGTGGAACTCAGTGGGTTGTGTCTGTGGGTTAATTTACTCGTAAAGCCCTTCGTCACAAGCGACGGGTTCGACGAGAACGATGACCGGTGCTTGTGGTATCTAAAAGCACCGTTAGTGGATCGGGAGGATCCGTAGTGATGTGTTTTGGGCGAAGTCGACTGTTTACCATTCGGTCCAATGATAATTCGCTACCGTTAGCGTTGTGCACAGCGTTCTTAAATTGCACATTCTATAGCTTTGAGTTTTCGACGCAATATTACCTTTGAAAGCTCAGGTAGAAGTGAAACCTTCAAAATTTTGGCTTCAAGTTAATGAGACGAATGTAAAATTTCGGGAAAAGTATAATTGTAGGTTTTAGTAATGATCATAGTGTATATGATCATATCATTCGTATATATTACATATATTTATTTAGAATGTATTAAGTGCGAATGTTAGGTACGAAGCAGAGCACAAAGAGAACCACGAATATAAGAAACACTGTATATTACTTTTTATCTCATTTTCTCCTATGTTAAATCTTATGTATTTATGTGTCTGTCTCTTTTTACTGTCCATTTTCGTTTCATCGACTTTCAAATAACGATGCTGAAGAAGTTTTCACTTCGAAAATCTCTATCAGGTTTTAATGGATGATCTTCTCATATACAACGGGACATTGGACCGCGCCGAGCCGGGAGCCGGCTTGTCTCCGCAGTGGATATGTCTACAAAACGTGGATGTCGACGTTTTGACTCCAAGGTGCGTATATTCGTAGTGCATCGTTGGAAGGTGGTACCCTTCTATCGTTAAAAAAAATACTTTAGCCCGTTCAATAATTTGTTTCATAGCTGGTTCAATTGGAACTGGTTCAATTATTTAAATATACCTACTGAATAGTAAATAAAAACATGTCACGCGTGCAACTTGATGCACGTGGAAGAATTGAAACTTCTTTTTAGCTGTATATGTAGTTTTGTGGTTTTCGTCATTTTTCATCCTTAAATTTCTCTTGTAATAAGAAACGCTGTGTATAAGAGAAACGACCTAGCTCGCTTTGTCCTTTCTCTTTCTCTATAGTCGAGTGGTCCGCGTGACGCTCTGTCTATTTTCTCACTCTCGCTCATCCTAAATTGTATCTTTTCTCTCTAGCCGTAACGAATCTGTCGCGAGTTAACTTTTCCTCTAAACGCGCCTAAAGAAGTTTCACTTCAATAAGTACTATCTGTAATAATGAGTTTGAACCCTCAGTCCGTCTGACGGCAGTCTTCGCACGACCACCAGCGGCTCCAACGAGTTCGCGGATCCGAGCGCGAGGCCGCACACCGGCGTCCCCTGTGCCCGACCCTCGCAGAAACACAGGCACTGACATCCTCGTACATACAGTTTGAAGATCGTAAATAAAAGTCACGATTGGTTGAGTTGAAAGTAGTGAATTTAATTCTTCACTAGATGAAGGACCAAAGAATAGTAGATACATAGGTGTTATATAGGACTAGAATAAATTAGAAAATAAAAGGAGAAATCTTGATGAAGAAATAGAAAATGAACGCTACGTTTATGAAATAAGTAATTTTGAAACAAGAATTCGTCAATTACCTTATATTTTCTTTTTCAATAGAATCTTATAAGTGACTTAAAATTTTGCCCCATTAGCATTAATAATCTTCTTAAATTGAGGGTAGTTTGCACCGAGAAACGCAATCTAATTTTTCTAAGATTATTATTCTTGCAAACAGCAGTTCAAAGAATATTTTGTTAAAATTGCTTCGTAGTTCGGACACTATTTTTATTAATAGAAAACAAATTTAATAAATACGTGATCCATTTTGTACGTAAACTTACATACATATGTGGGCTCACAAGAGGCCCTACGTTACGAATTTAGCAATTAATTTATCAATTTTTATCGATTATAAGTGACATCAAGATTTAAAGTTTACTTTTATAGTTCAATATCTTTTGTCATTATATTGTTGCCAACGTTACGAATACAGTTTACGGGGTCACGTAAGACTGACCAGTCAGTATGTAACCATAAAAGTAATTTTACTTACGTTTGCGATACGCGAAAATCGACCAAAATATAGCTACTCTAAAATCAAGATACCATACCTTTAGAATTGAATTGTGGTAATATTTAAAAAAAAAACTGATACGCGTGGTACTTTAATGAAGTGAAACTTCTTTTTTTTTTGTTGCTTTTGTAGGCAGACGAGCATACGGCCCACCTGATGGTAAGTGGTCACCGTCGCTCATGGACGTCGGCAATGCAGAGCCAAGCCGCTGCCTACCATTAAGTACTCTCCGCAAGCCTCGTTTGAAGAAGGACATGTCGCTCGGAAAACAGCTTGGAGGGGAGTTCATTCCAAAGCCGGATGGTACGTGGCAAAGTATTTTAGTTATTAAGTTATTTTCGATGTGTAGTAACGTTCGCGCTGGTCTGTAACAAGTATACTACGCGCATGCGTTCGAGTGTTACACATTCACTCTCGCTCTGTCTCTTTCTAGTATGGTAGCGATAAACGTTTAACGCAACCTTGTTGGGAGTCGCATTAGAAGTTTCACTTCAAAATGACTTTCACACTTTGAACGACTCATAAACGTGCATTCTATCAGTTTATAAAAACGGTTTCTTTTAGTCTGGAAAAGGACAAAGTACTCAATTCCGTCTCTTAAAAATTGAGCGCATATCTTAAAACCAAACAATGGCCCAACAAACAATGTTTTCATGCGGCCCGCGACGCACGTTTTTATCAGAAAATAGTATTGAAAATAGTTTGAATAGAATTTATTGTCAACATAGAATCAATAATTTGGTATAATTTATCTTTATTCTTGTAACATTCGATTACCATGACATTATATAAAAGTAAAACTATCTTCTTGCATAATTTTTTTTTAAATATTTTTTTTGTCTGGAAATTATTTTGTTTTTACAAATACCTATAGATTTTTACGGACCTCCAGCTTTTGTAGTGAATTTAATTCGCCCGAAAAGTTATGTAGTTCGAACAGCTCTGTCTTAAAGTATTAAAATCGACAAATTATAAAAAAAAATACAATTCAATTACACATTTGGCGTTTACAAAAAAAGAAAACAAGAATTCTGGATTAAGCTACTTCAATTCTAAAGGTACGATATAGTAAAGCCACAGAGTCACATATTGAATGACCGCATTTCCTTCAGGTGGGTAGGTCGCGGTTGTATTTGAATAGTAGCGCCGCAATGGACTGCACCGGCCGAGTTACATTGCGTACTCAGAACACTGTACCTGTTGAACTAGTGTTTATTTACTTAATTTGTAGAAAGTAACTATAGACCTTAGTAATGTGTTGTTTTGTCGCAGTTTTAGTGTTGTATCGAACAATCTTATGAAATGATTTTTATACAAAATAATAAATGGATGATTTAATAATTTCGATGTTTTTATTGTTATACGTGGTGGATAGAATCTTAGAAATTATCTAGAAGATTGCACAAAGTGGGAATGAGTTGCTCGCTCCGGGCATTTCAATATTGCAATAGTTGTTACGTTATAATACCTCTTGTAAAAATAAATAATTACAAAAATGTAATACATATTTAAAAAAAAAACTAATATTTAAAAAAAAAGACATGCCCGCTGTTTTTCTTGCTAGTTCTTCTCAGGACGGAGGCTAGTTTTTGTGAATTGGCGGTGGTTCTTTTTGACGTTCAACAAGTATTTACTTTCAAGAAGAATAAAAAAAATAAAAATTTGAAGTTTTGACAGCGTACGGCCCCGTTAATGGTGGGTGATTACCGCCGCTCACCGGCAAAGCCAAACTAGTTTCCTTCGGTGACTACCTCACACTTCGTTTGGACAAGTACGCTGATAGCACTCCGAACTACAGGGAAGTTCGAACCGTCGTCGGACGGTACCGCTTTTTGGGGGGTCAAAGTGTTTTTATTCAAAGTTAATTAAGTGTATATTCTGAACATTTATAATGAAACACATCAATTTTGGTATATTTATTTTATTGTTAGAAACTAACAAATCACAGACTTTTTTGTTGCATTGCACTATCCTAATGAATAATAATATAATAAATTTCGAATTCAAATCTAATGGCGGTTTTTGCATACACATAAAAGAAGTTGAAAGGGTAAATTCGAGGCTTGTGTGGCCGAACATTAGGGCCGGCTGTACACGGGACCACACCCTGTAGGTCACCTTACAGGTACAACATATCTTAGAGGACCACACCCTGTAGGTCAACCGTAGACAGGTACAACATATCTTAGAGGACCACACCCTGTAGGTCAACATTAGACAGGTACAACATATCTTAGAAAAAGACTTTCAAAATGAAGACGCAACGCCGTGTAATAACATTTTACCGAAAATTTAAATTATTGTAGACCCGACTTTATTTATATGATATTCATTACACATTTTTTTACACTTCATTATAATTATATGTATTACATTTGTCATTTCAATAATACCGTATGTGCAATTGCAACATTAATATAAAAGATTTAGCAAATTCTACACGACCATGTATCAATCACACTTGATAATACATTTTTTTGTGCTAAACTAAAATTTGAAAAAAACTGGGATCAAAAACCATTTTTCATGCTACACACGGAGCCCTTATTATTATTATTATGATGACGTTTTTAAAATTACAAATTGCAAGTTTTAACTTTACATTTTGTTAATTTTGTTTCATCAACACGAGTTTGTCTTGCAAGACACGTTTAATACTAAAAAAAAAACCATTTCGTAAACTCGTGTATTTACATTCTACATTCGCTTATTTAAAATGGCAGCATCATTTGTATAAAACTTACAAAGGCATTAACAATTCACATCAGTCTATTATAAAGTTTGGATCGTGCGTCCGTGCTTTTGTCGTGATGCTCAATTAATATGACAATTTAAACGTCATATCGTTAGCGTTTATTCCGAAATCGCTCATAAGCACCTGACAATTAGACACACAATCGTTTACAAAATTCTTTTCTCAACACGAAGTAAGGCTGCGCTGTAGCAGTTCTCTAGCTGAAGAAATATACTGAATCCAGTACACTGTTTATGTCGAAGTTACCTTTACTGGGTACTTTTCGAAGCAGATTATTGACTCGTTTCTTGTTAGAAGCGCCAGAGTTGCCGTCTTGTAACTCACTGAAATATAAAGAACACAGCTTAAGTCGTGTTATATAAAACACCTTAGTTGTAGGCGTAAATATAATGACTACTGCTTGGCCCCAAATGACGTCACGTGTAAGGAAATTAATTGCGTTGAATCGCATTTTTTACTCATCAACTTAGCTAAATTCGCACTCTCCAAATTTCCTATAGTTACAATATTTACATAACGCGTCAAATACGAAGGTCAGCATGACGATACAATGAATTTTGTTTTACGGCCTTAAGAGGTAGACTGTCCACTCGATGTGGTGATCACGGTCGCTCATGGGCATCAGCAATGGCACAGCTTACCGAAGACAAAACAAACTAGCGTGTTCACAGATTTAATTAAATTTGTGTACAACGGACATAATTCAATAAATTTTATTTTCTTGATTTTTTAAAGTTTTTAAGTGAACCATCTCTATATTAGTTTCCATAAGGGTTACAACAGATTTGAGAAAAAAAAAAAATACATTTCCTAAAATCAGTACCAATATTTGTACCGACGATGTTAAGGAACACAATCTTTTTAGGTTCGCGTGACAATTTGTATGTAGAGTTTGTATGCGGTGTGTAGAGATTGCTTTCAATTACTTTAAATATAGCAATATGTATTTATACGGCTCTCCCTCTATGTTTTTAAGACAGTAATCTTTCCCCAAGTATTTGAAGTAGTAAAAGTAATTTTATATAGCTATCAGTAAGGTATTTATTCTATTATATATTTGTTCATCTTACTATCTATAAACTAAATACAAAAATTATATCACTTACGTTTCAGGGTAGCTGAACCTTTGGACAAGAAAATTCGATAAGTCCTCTAAGATAGGCTGAGAATGTAGCGCCACGAATTGTTCCCGACATATCTGTAATTGCACGTTACGTTGTTAGCAATCTCATTTGTATACAGGGTGTCCCCGCTTTTGTTTGGCAATGTAATGCTTAATTACTAATAGTTCATTAAAAACGTAGTTTTAAAAAAATATAGAAATCAAGTACAAAATTATGGACACCCGAATCTAACACGTGAGATTTTAATGTCATTAAGTCACGAAGCAATAATTGCGTTGTTTCGGAGGTCATCATGTTTTGTTGCGTGAGCCACCTGCTCTTTCAGTTTATTTCCTCAACATGTTTTTTTATTTATTTGTAAGATTAAACAGAATAGAAAGCTTTCAAATGCTAAAACCTCCGTCCGTTTTTGTGTTTATGTTATTTAATAAAAATTAAACAAACAAATGGCCGATTTTTGGTAGATCCCTTTTTTGTTTTATGTATCATTTCAGTAACTCAAGTATGAAAAATAAGTTTATTCCGTACTGTTTTAAGTGCATTTATGAATGTCAAAATTTTAACATATTTCTGCTTTAATGAGATTAATCATCATGAATCCGGAATCGTCCGGTGTCCCCTTGAGCTTACTAGAATAAGTAGGAAAAAAATAATCCCGATTTACAACTAACGGACATTTTCATTGACACGAACAATATGTAAAGAAAAATCAACGTATACTGGGTGTTATCAGGATTGATTTTTTTTCCGTCCCATCATCAAAGGTGTCATTAGTACTATCGTCTGTCTTCGTTTTCGGAAGCGGTCTCCTCACATCCTGTATAAGGTTACATATAGTGCGAGTAGCGAGTGCGGGGGCACCTTGTTCATCCGGTGGACGGTGTCGGGGTGCGTCCAGAAGCAGTCGTGCACCGACACGAAGCTGAGGCCGGCGGCCGCGCAGTGCAGGCCCGTCAGCATCATGTGCGTCGAGTCCAGCGAGTGGATGAAGTTCGGCGGGAATGCGTTGCGCTGCTTCATAGTGCACGGGCGTCTGCGGGCACAAGTACGTACAGCTTTTTTTTTTGCGCCTACCTACGCCGAAAGTTCGGTTTTCCTCCCGCTGTACAGGGAAAAAAGTCTAAAAAGTAAAGTGTAGTAAGTAAAGTGTAAATTTTTGATATCGACAAATGCGTGGCACAACCGTCAAGGAAAACACACGGCGTCAAACAAATACGGGGAGGTGGGCGAAGGTGGGGCGAGCTGTCTCCCGCGCGTCGCCTCTGTCCCCGATGGACATGAACTCGCGAGCATACTATATGTTGTATTCTCGGCAACATTCGAAGGACGTTATCGATAACATTCTGTACATACATATCGATAGCATTCTGTACATACATATCGATAACATTCTGTACATACATATCGATAACATTCTGAACATGAATGTAAGCGCATCACATTGTTAAGGGTAAGGACGTACTGTTGCTGGTCGACGGGCGCGGCGAAGTGCAGGTGCGGCGGCGCGCGCCGGTAGTAGGGCTGCACCACGGGCAGGCCCAGTGACGTCACCCACTCCACGCTCTCGCCGCATACGCCCGATATCACTCTGGAAACACAACGCACTCTGTTCCCAAAATTGTCATACGAACGAATGATTATACTAAGAATTCAAATATTGGCCTAATGTGGTACCGCTTTATCTCCTTCCCTGGGTGTCGTAACGCCACTAAGGGATTATGCAAGCGTACTACTATACATACTATACAAGAGTACAAACAACCAGCATTTATTGTTAGGAGCGTGTGTTGTAAGCCTGCACGGCTAGGTACCACTATCCTACTGATTACTGTCGCGCGACACGCGCGGCACGCGATCTGATTTAAATAGTGGATCTGCCGCTATACAATGCAATTGAAACATTAATCTCACGTGTCAAGGTGGGGGTGGCGATGTGATGTTCTATGGGCTCCAATGAGCACTAGTGTAATCATTCACCGATTATCATAATGAAAATTACGATGTTATAAATGTCACAAAGTATGTTTGTCGTATGAAGCAACGAATTAACATGCTTTTTTTAAAGTCGTATTATTAAGCCAAATGACATAGACTACGTTGTATTGCCAAAAAAAAACCATTTTATTCCCACGGGCGAGCGAGGCCGCTGGTATCAGCTAGTATACGTATACTAGTAGCAGGATCGCATCTTACTTGGCGCAGTCAGTAAACCAGTCTTGTATTTGTTTGGTGGACGTGAACATCTCCCGGAGGCTGTCGAACGTCTTCGCCGTGAGGTACTGCGAGCACGCCCACACGTGCTCCTTCGGGAAGTCGTCGATGTCTGAAGATAAGAAACCGTATGTCAATCAATGGTTGTCGAAAGAGTGCCGTGTGAACTTTACTGGCGGTAGGACGTCTTGTGAGTCCGCACGAGTAGGTACCACCGCCCTAGCTATTTCTGCCGTGAAGCTTAAAGTAATGCGTTTCGGTTTGAGGGGTGGGGCAGCCGTTGTAACTATACTGAGACCTTAGAACTTATATCTCAAGGGAGGTGGCGCATTTACGTCGTAGATGTCTATGGGCTCCAGTAACCACTTCACACCAGGTGGGCTGTGAGCTCGTCCACTCATATAAGCAATGTCCAATGGGTATGTCTTTGATGTTATTTTATGTGCTTATAATCGATTAAAATCGATTGATTAATGATAATACTTAAAATAATTTATTTATATGTTTTTTTTTATATACTTAAAAAGTTTACTTAATACGTAAAAGGTTTTGATGCTGGCAATATTTTTCCCGCAAAAATAAAAATCTTGTTTTTTTCAACAGAGTTACTTTTTTTATAAACTCCTTATTGTAAACTGTAGTGGCGCTTATTTGGAAGAAAGTAAATGCATATTTATTTATGACAAAATTAATGCACTAAGTATTTTTTCTCTAATCTATTGTCCGCTTTGGGCCTGAAATGGGCATTCCCCTTTGATAGTTTTAGTATCTTTTAGAGAAAAGAACCTGTATAACATGGGAGTGCCAGACAGACTCGTGCTCATCATACGAGACTACTTGTCGAACCGTTCGTTCCGATATCGAGTCGAGGGAACGCGTTCCCGGCCCCGTCACGTCACAGCCGGAGTCCCGCAAGGCTCCGCCCTCTCCCCGTTACTATTCAGTTTGTATATCAATGATATACCCCGGTCTCCGGAGACCCATCTGGCCCCTCTTCGCCGATGAAACCGCCATCTACTACTCGTGTAGGAAGAAGGCGTTGCTTCATCGACGACTTCAGACCGCAGCTACCACCATGGGACAGTGGTTCCGGAAGTGGCGCATCGACATCAACCCCACGAAAAGCACAGCGGTGCTCTTCAAAAGGGGTCGCCCTCCGAACACCACGCTGAGCATCCCCCTCCCGACTAGGCGCGTCAATACCTCCGCCCCCGCCGTTCGCCCAATCACGATGTTCGACCAGCCCATACCGTGGGCCCCGAAGGTCAAATATTTAGGCGTCACCCTCGACAGTAGGATGACATTCCGCCCCCACATCAAGACGGTACGCGACCGTGCCGCCTTCATTCTAGGACGTCTCTACCCGATGATATGTAGGCGAAGTAAAATGTCCCTTAGAAATAAGGTGACACTCTACAAAACTTGCATACGCCCCGTCATGACCTATGCAAGTGTAGTGTTCGCTCACGCGGCCCGCATACCCTTAAAATCGCCACTTCGATAAAGCGGCACGACACGAGAACCCTCTCATCGTGGCCGCCGGTAACTACATTCCCGATCCTGCGGACAGAATGGAAAGCAGTCGACGTCGCCCAAAACACGTCATCTCGGATCCTCCTGATCCACTAACGGTGCTTTTAGGTACTTCAAGCACCGGTCACCGTTCTCGTCGAACCCGTCGCTTGCGACGAAGGGCTCGACGAGTAAAGTAACTCTCAGACACAGCCCACTGAGTTTCTCGCCGGATCTTTTCAGTGGGTCGCGTTTCCGATCCGGTGGTAGATTCTGCGAAGCACGGCTCTTGCTAGGGTTCGTGTTAGCAACATCGTCAGGTTTGAGCCCCGTGAGCTCACCTACTAAAGTTAGGGTTACGCTGACATAGCCGCTAGGGCTATCAGCTTAGGTAGGAAAAAAAAAATATTACAATTTACCTATGAAAGCGGCCTAGTGAATTCTAAGTTAAAGCTATGCAAGAAAAACAGTTGCATTCAAAGACACGCTACATACATGGATATAATACACGTTAGATTTTGAAGTTAATATTTTATTTCTCAGGTCTTTGCAACTATTTCTTGTGGTTTCATTCGGATTGTTTTGTACATATCTAGGTTTCTTGTCCCCGTGGACAGGGGAAAGTGGAAAAAGATCCTAAGATTGAAGCTCATGGGTGATGGTGGTCACGACCCTCAGACATGAGGAACACGACTCGAGGAGGAGGAGGAGGAGGCTTCTTTAGAAATTAAAGTTAAATAGTTTGGTATACCGATATAAAAGAACACCCTTACGCATTCGAAAGATATTTTCTTACACCCTGTATAATATATGATATTATATGAGACACCGCCCAAAACCCGTCATTACGGATCCTCCGGATCCATTAACAGTGCTTTAAGGTACCACAAGCACCGGTCACCGTCCTCGCCGAACCCGTCGGTATGTTGATCCGGTGGTAGATTCTGCGAAGCACTGCTCTTGCTAGGGTCAGTGTTAGCAACACTCCGGCTTGAGCCCCGTGAGCTCAGGTACTAGTTAAGGTTACCCTGAAATAGCCTCTCAAGGCTATCAGCTTAGGTAGGAAAAAAAAAAGAGACACGAACCTTTGAGTTGCTTAGCGATTTGCAATCTCGCGCCGAATTTCGTGACGCCGTACACAGTCGTCATCACGGTTTGCTTGATGACCTTCCGACGGACGAAGTTCTCGAGTATGATCGCCGGCCCCACGCCCGCCGCCGCGTCGCGCGCCCTCATCTCCTCCACCTGTCCCGGTATTATACTGAGCGTTAGGAGACCGCTTCCGAAAATGAAAGTTTTGTAGGTACAAAATTGTAAATTTTGGAGAGCGCGGTATCAGCGCCGCGCCCGGACGTTCGTTAACCCGAGCATCGGCTGTTTTTGATTTTGTGTTTCATTGCTGGGTTTTTTTGTAATGTATTTTTTATGAAACTGTCGTTTTATTTAGCTGTACTAACACGATGGAGCGTAAATAATGCTAATAAAACGTTTTAATAATATGATTGTTTTTTAAATTAGGATCGATCTTTTTCCGTCCCGTTATTAAAGGTGTCATTAGTACTATTGTCTGTCTTCGTTTTCGGAAGCGGTCGTGGAGCAGCCGTTGTAACTAGGGATACTGAGACCTAAAAACTTATATCTCAAGGTCGGTGGCGGCATTTACGTTGTAAATGTCCATGGCCTCCAGTGACCACTTAACACCAGGTGGGCTGTGAGCTCGTCCACCCATCTAAGCAATAAATATATATAACTACTAGCTGTATCCGACCGCTTTGCTGGGCATTTAAAATTAACATTATTATTTCTCACCCCCACAAAGATTCTCATCATTAACGCCCCCGCAACTGGTGTAGGGAGTCCAACTCTCATATAAATATTAGCCTATCCATTAAGTACATGTATTTTCTACATGGATACCAAGTTTCAAGTCAATCGGATGCACGGTTCAGTAGTTATAACGCAACATCCGTAAAGACCACTGTAAATTTATATATTAAGTATAGATTAAAATGGGCTGCGAGGTACCACGCGCGGTACGTACCAGTGCCGCGACGGCGCTGTACACGTCGCACGGGCGGTCCCCGGGCGCCAGGTTGACGGCGGCGGCACCGGCCTCGTCTCCCCCGAGCGCGGCGTAGTGCTGCAGTCCATTGCACGAGCCGTCCTGATGCACCGGGAACCCGCACATGTACTCTGCAAACACATAACAATATCAAGCACAAACGACTTTTTGGCGGGAACGCGAGGAATGAAGTTTTGTGATTTTATCTATTTAGTGTTTAACGGTGTATAACGGTGGTTTATTAACTGTTTAATATCTCGGAAAGTGCACAAATGTGGGAAAATGAAACAAAGCCGCTGGACTTGGCTCCTCGGGATCCTCTAAAAAGTCCACTGAAAAGTCTCAGTAAATAACCACCATTCTACTGAGATTATATTTCATCCCATATCATCTTATTTCATTTAATTTCATCCCAGTTGATTAATGTCTCAAATTAATCATCTTCATTTCATTTCATTTATCTCCATATTATCATTTTTCATAAAAATAAGAATATAAATTAAAATAAGACATGACTTAAAGGTCTTAGTTACCAGGTCATAAAATCCCTCATAAAAAAAATCGAGCACAAACATCACAGTCCCCGTCGATAAATATTACAGCACATCGACCGTGGGAAAGAGACGGTTAGTTTTTGTTTTGTAGAGCGCTATCTCGGTCGCACATTACCTAAATGAACATCGTTCGTTGCACACAAGTAAGTATCTACAAAAACAAAATTTAGCGACTGTCTCTTTCTAAATATCGATGTGCAATATTTATCGCAATATTTATGATACTGTACACTTTTTATGTACTGAAAATTCGATATTGGTACATTCTACTGCCATAGGAAAGGGAAGGGGTAACGAACTAACGCTCTCACTTAGTCAGTCACGGTATTGTTTTAAAAGTGTAGATAAATTTTACCTTCAGGATTAGGTGAGCGGATTGCATTAGCTATCTCTATGCAGCAGGCGAGAGTTTGCCAAGGCTCCTCCGATTTGGTCCACCATCCTTTGCCCTCTAGCGGATTATCAGCAGAGTCCAAAAACATGTCCGTTATACTTTCTGCGTATTCCAATCTAAATAAGGAAATGAACTAATATAGTTCATATTTTGTGCATCTCATATCATCTCATCTCCTTTCACTCCATATTATCATTTTTCATAAAAATAAGAACATAAATTAAAATAAGACATGACTTAAAGGTCTCAGCTACCAAGTCATAAAATCCTTTTAAAAAAAAAGAGGGGATGATAGCTACCTCTGTTGTATGGTGCTTTTCTTCAGCGCGCCCGTGAGGTTGACGGCGTGGAGCTTCAGCCACCTGAGGCCGTCCGGTCCCAGCGGGCGCGGCTGCGCGAACCGCAGCAGGGCGCGCTGCGCGTCGGCGCCCAGCACGGACACGTGCGGGCCGCACGCGTACACGCGCCCGCGGAAGTCCATGTTGTGCGGCAACCAAAACGTGCGCTCTCTGCGTCGGTTCAAATACACAATTTATAGTTTGATCACGGCCATTTACAATCCCTCGATTTTTTTTCACCTATTTTAGTTAAGGCGATCCATAAATTACGTCACACGAATTTTAGGACTTTTGAACCCCTCCCCCCTTCTTGTCACAGGTTGTCCAATTTTTATACCCCCCCCCCCTCCTATGTGACATCAAACATTTTTTCAATTTATGCTGTAAGTTAAATTATAAGTTAAATGACGTTGCATGAGAGATAATCTCATAGCGAGAATGCTAAATTATTAATAACTAGTTCAAGTTCGCAGATTTTTAAAGTTTTTTATTCACATGTAAACTTCGCGTTTTAATATTTTAAATTTTAACATGTGACGTCACAAAACTATTAACCCCCCCATGCCGCTTGTCACACTATGTCACATTTCGGTGATACCCCCCCCTCCCCATCAACGTTTTTTTTAATTTATTTATTTATTTAAATCCAACACAAAGTTTTACATTACAGAAGTTCAATGTAATTTCAAGTAAGCTTAGATTTCGCATCGACAAAAATTTGTTGTCATGTCTATTAAAAAAAACATGTGTGCAATTCACACGTGGTAGAAGTAAAACCTTCAAGAATTAAAATACAATTATCCTAAATGTCTAAGTACTCTATGTAAAATTTTGTCAATAGTAAATAATTGTAAATCATCTTTTATAGTATGAGGTAGCGCCCTCTGTGAATTGATAAATTAACTTCTTAAATTAAAATTCACTACAAGGGGTTTCATACACACATTAGTATTAAAAAATCTCATAGAAGGCGCTGAATTAAAAAAACACTACACTGAGAACATCTGTGTTCTATCTCATTCTCTCGCTCAATCCTATACATTTTATGTGTTTTTGTCTCTATGGACTTATTTTTTCGTTTCATCGAGTTTGAAATCACGATTCTAAAGAAGTTTCACTTCAAAAAAAAGTTTTTATTTATTTATTAAAAAGAGGATGTACTTACCTAAAATAGTTGGCAAGCGAGAGCTTGTAGAGCATGTCGCACCACAGCGAGTGCATCTCGGCCCGCGCCCGGTTGATCGTGAGCCGCCGCTTGAAAGCGCTCATGCTGTCCGCCCCTTGGTCTTGGAACTTCGACGTGTCCAGGGACGACGCCGGCGGAGGTATGTCCAGCTTCTTATTGCCGCCGGACCTGGGAGAACGTTATTTATTCTTAAACCAATTTGATTCTGAATGTCTCCAACAAATTCGTCGTGGTCTAAAGTTAAGACATCCGGTGCATTCGTATTGAGCGATGCACCGGTGTTTGAATCCCAAGCGGGTACCAATACTTCTAATGAAGTACGTACTTAACAAATCACGATTGAATTCCACACTGAAGGAATAACATCATGTAATAAAAATCAAACGCACAAAATTATAATTTGCGTAATTACTGGTGGTAGGACCTCTTGTGAGTCCGCACGGGTAGGTACCACCGCCCTGCCTATTTCTGCGTTGTAGATGTTTATGGGCTCCAGTATCTTAACATATAATTATTTCTATTTTAACATAAAAATTCGAAATTTGTTATGTTGTAGTGTAGTACATATGTATTATGTAATTTGTAATAAAAAAGGAGTATTAAACCAACACTCGGACAAGACAGTTTACATTCGAACTAGAAACTCCCTTCAATATGCGGTTGAATTTATGTTTCCAATCATTATGTTAAACTTACATTTTAACTTTGAATATGAATAAAAATGAATACTTATATACAGTAGAATCTCCTTTTGCTAAGCTGAATGTCACAAAGGGAAGAGTACAAGGACTGTTCTCAACATTCAAACAAAAAAAAACTAAATATGTACTTAAACATTTACTATATTTACTAACTCAAATTTTATGTTGTAGCTTAACTTAAGCTAACATTAGTAAGTTATTACACAATATGAGTGACTACCTACCTAAATATTTGAAGCTGTAAGTCGAGTATCCTTGTGTTGATAACCCAGGGCACTTCTCCAAGTTGATTGAGACTGTCCAACACAGGGTACAGGGATTGCTTAGGAGCTTCCTCGATGCGTTTCCATTGATTCATTATGTAATGAGGCATCCTGGACGCATGATAAATTACTATTAATATCCATTGTAATTTTGAAACGTTTAACACCGTGTCTGCGCCAGTCACTCATCAATAACTTAAGGAAATTTATTAATATATTCCTTTTAATATTGTATAAACTATTATATGTATGTATGTATGTATGTATGTATATGTGCTTCTGTAATGTATGTATATACTTTTTTTTGTGTATGTATTTGTAACTTAATATAAATTTCATTGCACCTACCAGTATTCACTCTGCACTACCTTTGGTTGACTGGTAGAGAATGCCTTAGACATTAAGTCCGCCAATGTAAATTTTACATGAAGTGTAATAAATAAAAAATAAAAAACTTTGTGTGTAGTACAGTATATTCACAACTGAATGAAATAATCAATATGGTCATTATTATAGGCTAAATGTTAAACTGTCAAGTTGTTGTTAAAAATTATTTCAAGAAACAACAATAATAGCATCAAATATATATAATGATATGGAATATTCTAAAATGTATGAACAATAATAAATAAAAAACTAAATTTCGTTTACTGTAAAATACTAAGAAAACAAAATTTAAAAACTTTAATCTCCTTTTTAAATGATTACTTTATAAAGTTTTATTGAATTATGTTAAACTGAAATTCTCTTTTTTCTGAATGAGACAGGCAAGTGAATCTGTTGTGTCTGTGTTTTTAAATTTAAATGCTAAAGGTTTTTATATATATATACTACTATACTATACTACTATATTACATATATATATATAAGTATTTAAACTATAATGAGTACATATGATATTAGTGGTTGAAGTTGACACTAAGTAACTGTAAAATAATCAGTTAAGGCATTTGTGTTTAGGTGCAACAGTGACCTGATGAGCGAGGTCCTGGTGAGCAGGTAGGCGCCGGCGTCGGGCGCGGCCCAGGGCGCGGGCGGCGCGGCGGCAGGCACGAGCGCGGCGCGCAGGCGCAGGCCGGGCCGGGCCGCGCCCTCCCACACGCGGCACAGCGCGGGGTGCGGCTTCAACTCCAGCCGCACGGCGCGACCCCACGGCCGGTGCACCTTGTACACCGCTGGCAGCTTCTTGCTGTAAACGAGTCTACTTCGTACTTCATACTTTTACTGGTGGTAGGACTTCTTGTGAATCCGCACAGGTAGGTACCATGACCCTGCCTATTTCAGCCGTAAAGCAGTAACACGTTTCGGTTTGAAGGGTAGGGCGGCTGTTCTAACTATCCTTTTTTTTCCTACCTAAGCTGAGAGCCTTGAGAGGTATATATATCAGCGTAACTTTAACTAGTAGGTGAGCTCACGGGGCTCAAACCTGACGACGTTGCTAACACGAACCCCAGCAAGAGCCTTGCTTCACAGAATCTACCGCCGGCTCGGAAACGCGACCCACTGAGAAGATCCGGCGAGAAACTCAGTTGGCTGTATCTGAGGGTTTATCTATACTAATACCTTAGAACTCATATCTCAAGGTAGGTGGCGACATTTCAGTTAAGATGTCTATAGACTCCGATAAGCACTTGACACCAGGTGGGCTGTGAGCTCGTCCAACCATCTATGCAATAAAAATAAAATAAAAAGACATCCTTTTTTTATTGATTAGATGGGTAGACGAGCTCAAAGGCCACCTAGAGTTAAGTGGTTACCGGAGCCCATAGACATCAACAATGTAAATGGCACCACCTACCTCGAGACATGAGTTCTAGTCTCAATTTTTACCATACAACGGCTACCCCACCCTTCAAACCCAAACGCATTACTGCTTCACAGCAGAAATAGGCAGGGTGGTAGTCTTACCCCTGCAGACTCACAGGAGATGCTTTCATCGATAATTACACAAAATATACTTTTTGCGATAATTTCTAGTACATATCGTAATTCCTTTCTTTTTTTTTACCGTGGAAGTCAATCATCTATACATAGGTACATAGGTATTTTATTAGAAAAATTAGGCTGCAGAATTCGAGCACCAGCACAGTCGCATTGCTTGATACGAATGCGTCTGCACTGGACGACTTATTCTTTCAACCACGACGACTTCATTAAAGAGTTTTCATTAACATGACATGACTTAATATTATGGAAAGTGCACTTAAGTTAACAAACAACCGATATTAGGATTTTTTTTAACACATGTTAAGTACGTATTTCCTAAAAAAAATGTGAGATGTGAAACATCGACATTATTTTGTAAAAGTAACATGCAGAAAAGAACAGATTGTGATAGGAATTAAATATGTCATAATGATAAAATAAAATATTACGAAAAATTAATTTGTTTTCAAGTAAAACACACCTGTGTTACTACAGTACACATAACCTTATGTGTACTGTAGTAAACAACACTGTATACACTACGGAGTATACACTATAGGTATCCGAGCTGTGTAGCGAGAGAGATGGCTTAACGCCGGATCGAGTGGGAGAGAATCGCACAGTCGACTGCGCATGGCGACGCGTCGCCACGGCATGCGTCGCCACGCCAGAAATCGGGTTTACGTGCGGCTATAGATGTTTCACATCAAAAAGATTTGTTCGCGGCATTTAACACTGGCGTCGTTCTACAGAGCCACATCGGACATCACTTTACGACACTTCGATTGTTTTGCTTCGTACAGAGGCTGCACTAAAAGTATCGGGAATGGAACATTTCCACTGTTCCTGTCATATTAAAATCTTTTTAATTGAAAACTCCTTGGTTTTAAAAATCGAATACCATTTATTTATTTAAAAAAAGATTCTCGGTCTTGTCACGAGGTTTTGTCAAACTTGTTTAGTCGTTGAGAAAATGGAATTGACTCGAGAAAATTCAAGAGCGATGATTTATTATGACTTTCGAAGTGGTTTAACACAAAAACAGTGTGTTGACCGGATGATTTCTGCATTTGGTGATGAAGCCCCATCCAAAACCACAATTTATCGCTGGTTTGCTGAGTTTCAACGTGGACGTGTCAAGCTCAGTGATGATCCTCGTCAAGGTCGTCCAAAAACTGCAGTCACCCAAGAAAACGTTGATGCTGTGCGTAAGCTGATTGAGGAAGATCGACATGTGACATACCGCGAAATTCAGGCAACTTTAGACATTGGCATGAGTCAAATTCAAATAATCTTGCATGAACAATTAGGTGTAAAAAAGTTGTTTTCCCGATGGACACCGCATTCGCTCTGTGAAGAGCAAAACGCGGCTCGCGTTACTTGGTGCGTCAGAACTCTCGAAAGATTCCACGTAGGATCCTCAAATGCTGTATACAACATTTTATCAGGTGACGAATCCTGGATATACGCGTACGAACCCGAAACAAAAAACCAGACACGAGTTTGGGTGTTCGAAAATGAGTTAAAGCCAACAAAAATTGTTCGTTTACGGAGTGTTGAAAAAAAAATTGTGGCCACGTTTGTCTCCAAAACCGGCCATGTTACGACTATTCCTCTTGAGGGACAAAGAACGGTTAATGCAGAATGGTATGCTAGCATTTGTTTGCCACAGGTCGTTTCTGAACTCCGTAAAGAGAACTGCAACCGCCGCATCATCCTCCATCACGACAATGCGAGTTCTCACACCGCGCACAGAACAAAAGAGTTTTTAGAGCAAGAAAACATAGAATTAGTAGACCATCCGCCGTACAGCCCCGACCTAAGCCCTACTGATTTCTATACTTTCCCTAAAATAAAGAATAAATTGCGTGGACAGAGATTTTCATCACCTGAAGAAGCTGTGGACGCCTACAAAACGGCCATTTTGGAGACCCCAACTTCCGAATGGAATAGTTGCTTTAATGATTAGTTCCATCGTATGGAAAAATGTGTCAAATTTCGCGGAGAATACTTCGAAAAGCAATAAATACATTTTTAAATAGTAATGTTGTATCACTTCGTTAATTCCCGAAATTTTCAGTGCCGCCCTCGTAATAGCATTTTGCGATCGCGCCACATTTGCATGAACATGATATTAAATTGTAAAATAAGTTCTAGTAAGTCCACACGGGATGAACAAATAACAGAAAAATTAAATTACCAATAGATAAAATACTTACACGTTTGCTTTGGCTTTGAACAAGTTCACATCAATTTTTACATCATTTATAATAATATTATACAGGAACTTTCCTATGTTTTGTCTTATTTCCATCGGCCACGGTGTTTCTGCCATATCCTACAAATGAACAAAGATAAATTAAATTAAAAAATTCTGTGACTATTTCTGAGGGAAAAAAAATACAGATCAAAGTCTTTATTGAGTTGGTGATGTCCAGTAACCACTTTACACCAGATGCTCCATGAGCTCATTAAACGACAGAAACAATTACAAGCTATTTAATTGCAGCAAATATAAATGCAAAACTTACTAAACTAGGTCCTCCCCTGTACTTGTGTAATAAAGCCTGCCACACTTGGCGACCGTTGTAAGGAAGACCCGAGTCGTCCACAGAATGTCTGTTCACATACCAGTCGCAATATTTCTCGTATATTTGCTGTATTTTTTGCAGGACACCGTTTCTACTGTATTGTTCTATTTGATACCTTGAAATATTTTAATGAATATATTACATTTTGTGATTTATTTATTTTTAACAGAATAAAATATAGATTTCTTTTATTACAAACTAGCGACCCGCCCTCGCTTTGCTTCGGAAATTGTAATTTATTGTTGATTTCTCCACTATTGATGGATGTTAATATACATATAAACCTTCCTCTTCAATCACTCTATCTATTAAAAAAAACCGCATCAAAATCCGTTGCGTAGTTTTAAAGATTTAAGCATACATAGGGATATAGGGACAGAGAAAGCGACTTTGTTTTATACTATGTAGTGATTATACAAATAAATTTAATATTAGTAGTTTCAATTGTAGTACACTAAAAAATTCGTTCCAATTTTATTTTTCAATACATATATTCTTAATTTATAAATTTGTTGTTTTTCATAACAAATATTATTCTAAATAAATATAAATTTTATTAATAATGTTTAAAAATAAAAATTAATCTATAAAAATATGTTATCAATATATTGATTATTCAGGAGAAGATTTTATTCATTTAAATTATGGAGTACTTTTTTTATAGCAATTAACAACTATTGTATCAAAATTGTCTCATATTTGAATGTGTATAGAGATTAAAAGAATAACTATTATTTCAGTGATAATATAAAAACAAAATGTCCCCTTAAGCCAGATAAAAATTCAGATCAACTGTCTGAATCTATCATAATATGATTAGTTTTTTAAAATATTTTCCTCTTTTTTGTTGAAACCAATTAAGTGATAGATGTGAAAATTTAAATACATATTAAAAATGCACTCACTTTTGATATACTAGAGTACCCAACTCGCGCTGTAAAACTTTCAGTGTGGGACTGTACGTTTCGCTCCCGTCAACCAATTTACTTATTTCAGACATAACCAGTTCTACGAATTGATCCACCTTTAATTAAAAAAAATATTAGTGTAATAGCTAAGGTATTTAATTCAATTAGCATTCATTTTAGTTGCAAAAAAGAAATTACCTCCAACACTTTCAGATAAGGGTACAGAGAAATAGCTGAATGTGAAGCCTTACTCTGTGATTTCAAGGTTCCAATATTGCGAACAAAAGCTTCTTTAATAACAACCCGCCACTCGTTTTCGATCTCTTGTAGCTTCTCACGCTAAGCAATACAAATAAATTAATTAAAAAATATAGACTAATATAATAATAAAATATAGATATATTAAAAAAATATTTAAAATCAACTTCAATAGCACAAACATAAAACTGAGATTAACTTGAAAATATACCCTTTCAAACTAAAATATAACTTTCAAAATCGGTCATGAATTACACATAAATATAATCTGTGAGCCCGCATAAAAAGACACTCTAACTTAAAACTACCTTCTTTTCTGAAATCGGTTCAATAGGCATAGATTAATTGATTAGTAAACAAATTTTAAACTTACACAAAATTGAACAGTCTTTGACTCGACATCTTTGACGTTGATATTCTCTACTTCGATTTCTCCTTTCAGTTCTACCTGTATTTGCTCTTTGACTTTCTGTAGCATATCTTCACGCGTCAGCAATCCTTCTGACGGTGATTTTAATAAGCCTAATCTATTTTCAACATTGCTTAGTTTGAGTTTCTCAAGTAATGTACATTCGTAGTCTAGTATTGGAGGCGTGTATTGCGGCTGGAATCCCGGTTGTATTCGCTGTATCGCGCTGAGTACAGTTTCATGTTGATCATGTTGAAATGTAGTTTTGTCCATGAGATCGTTCAAAGATATGCCCTGTTTGCAAAAAAATTTTTTTTACATTTAATAGACTACTTTATTTCCTTTTAGAAATAGGAGTACAGTAAAAGTTCCTTATTCGCGGTTCCCATATTCCTTTATTTCAATATTCGCGGATTAAAATAATGCGACTCAATTCCCATATTCGCGGCTTAAGATGTCTTTATTCGCGAATCGGAACATCGGTACATAAACATTGTAAAAAGGAGTTCAATATCCCATAATATGTAGGTATCCAACCGAATATCCTTTGTAAATGCGTCTGCCTTCAAATGGACTAATAAGTAAGTAATATAGACCTTATCACAACTATGCCTAAAGCATGTTTTTTTTTTGTCACCTAGGCAAGTATCCCATATATGTAAATTGCCATTCCATATTTACGGTTCCTGTATTCGTGGTATTTTTACGTAACATATACCCTACGAATAAAGAGCTTCTACTATATAAGTATATACGAACCGTCTCTTGCATTCTATTGTGATAGAAGTGAAGCAATGTACTCTTATTGTCATTGGCACTCCGCTCTATGCATTCGAAGACTGCCGCAAATGTCTGCGCGTCAGGTTGGATGTTATCCTTTGTCATATATGAAAGCAATTCTTTTACGTCTTCAAGCATTCCCTTTAAACAAAATAATTTAGGCAAATAAGAAAAACTATTTTTTTTAAATAATATTTTTTTTTGCGTTGATGGGTGGTCGAGCTCACAGCCTACCTGATGTTAAGTGGTTACTGGAGCCCATAGACATCCACAACGTAAATGCGCCACCCACCTTGAGATATAAGTTCTAAGGTCGCAAGTATAGTTCCCACGAATATTCGAATATTGCAATCACTTGAATTAATCATTTAGCCCTTCTTTGTATCACTTGTAAAACTCAACAATGGAAGACATTTTCAGAGGTAATGGCGCAGAGTGAGAAAGAGACAGTACCAATATCTTATGCAGAAGATTTGATAAAACTATGCAGACTATTTCAGATGGTAGCCAATAGTAAAATACTTATAATCTATAAACAAGACTATTTGTTGTTTAAATTACTTAGATGTGTGTGTGTGTGTTAAGTGGTTACCTGAGTACAACTTAACTACCACCATTCATATTGAGACATGAGTTCTAAGTCTCAGATCTATAGTATAATGGTTACCCTACTTTAGAATGCATAGTAACAATGTTCATCTGTCTATTTATTCTGATGGTAGGCAGTCTTGCAACACACCCTACTACCTGAGTATTCACAAGTTATGAAGTCTTAAGGACCTAGTAAAAAAATATTACCACCTAAGAAATATAAAAAACGTTTCCCTTGCGTACTAAATAGTCTGCCTCTGACTATAAGACACAAGACTAACAGAAAGATATTCAAAGGAAGAAAAAATCTAATAAAAGACATTTCATATGTCTTAAGTAACATGTAGAAAAATCTCTTGGTCTACCTACCACATTGTGTAAATTACCTCAAAGACTTATTGAACTACAACAAAATAAAGTATTATAGGGTATCCAACATGCTAGACTCACCATTTTTGCATATCCATGTAATAAGGTGTTATATATCTTAACATCTGTCACTTTTGGTTGATTCGGTTTGGTGCTTTTACGCCTATAGTGTAATAATACTCGTCGGCCCTAGAAATAATAATTTATTCAATTTATAATCAAGTTAAAAACTAATTATGTATCCTCAAAGCATATGTTGGTTATTGCATTAATGATGTCAAATGAGATTTCAATGTGAATCTTTTATTTTTATAATTAGATACAAAAATATTTTTCCATTATATTGGCATGCTATTTGTATCCTATAACAGATTTAAGCAAAAGAATAATTACGACTGATTAAAAATTTTATTATTCAATTTAAATTAAATGTTTACTTATGTTTGTGATGTTAAAATAAAATGTAAAAATGTAAAGTCAACGTAACAATGGCTTGGCACTATTAAGAAATTATTTTGAATAAGCGAAAACGTGAGGACTCTGTGTGCGTGGGCACACTGGTGAAGGCTGATGAGGAACTGTGTCGTAACTATACCTCATTTATCATGTGCAGTGAACATAACAGCTGCAGATGTGAAATAAAAAGTTTCTGAAATGCTTCTTGCTTCCCTCGTTGCTCCAACTGCTTTATATCTTGTTTCATGTTTGATTCTTTCAAAGCTCTACGTTTTTCACGGCTGGCTTTCTTTTTTTCCTTAATAGCTTTTGTCCTAAAATGTTAAAATTTTACAAATTGAAGGTATACTTTCATTGATCAATTTTTTTTTTAATTAGATGGACGTGGAATCTAATAGTCTACTTATTGTTACTGGGGCTTATAAATGTTAAATCTGAATTCCAGCATCTTGAAACTTAAATACAAGTCTAAATTCTATAATATCTTTTCTAGACTTCAAAATGAACTCAAATTTCTAAATTTGGTGGGTTTCATCTCAACACATCATGTATTTTACAAACTCAAAGTAAAATATCATTAAAATTGAACAAATATAACATGAGATTCAGTCTTATGATCGAAAGATTGCTTGACATTGATTGCGAAACATTAATTAACTTACGCGGCTTTAACATTCAAAGGCTTGGCTTTTGTGGGACCCAAATGATCAAGCTCAAAACACTCTTTGATTTCTCCATCGCTATGTAAGGGACCTTCATCATACAAATCTTCTAAAGCAGGATGTAAGTCTTGTCCACTAAAAAGAAAAAAATAGTACTTGCTCAATTAAGCAGTTTACCCCGAAATGATATACATATATGACCTCAAATAATTGTATTTTTAAGCAATATTATGCTTATTTCCCCTGTTAATTAGTGTATGTTTCACTATTTTACTTTTTTTATAGTGTATTGTATTTTTGTTGTTTTCAAATTTCTTCAAGACATAAAAAATTAAAATGAGATGTAGGCAGAATAATGAAGTTTGTAAATGAATACTCGGTATCATTACAGTCCTAATGAATGAAATTTATAATTAAGTTCATTTTACATCTCTCTCTAGATTTGGTTAGTAAGTTACTAATCCTGACTACTGTACCACAGGCTCCTGGTTCATTTCCAGGTGAGAGTCAGTATCTCTTTGAAAGATATTTGGAAACTAGGTCTGGGTTTTTTTCTAGTTTTAATATTTCCAGAACACTTAACACAAGAAAAAATTGTACCTTGAAGCTGATCACTGAAATGATCAGCTTACCTGACCAAATAATGTGTATTATTTAATTACAAATTCAAACATACAGTCTTCAAGATTTCAGTTTTACTCGATTCATGCACAAATAACTTTTAATTGCGTAACCTGGTATTCAATTGCACTTTTGATATTTATTTATAAGCTTAGAATACTTACTGTAAACTAGTGATTTGTGACATTAAGTGGTGGTCATATCTGTCTAAGTGGTTATCTACAAAAAATTCTTTGAATGCTGCATGTGGACTTTTTATATCATTTCCAATTTCACTTTTCATCTGGAATTCCTGAACAACACCTTCGTTGATTGCGTAGCTCAAATCACTTAAACGTTGATCATATAATGTGGCTTTCCTAAAGTTATGGTAACTGTCCCTCACCATGTCAATGAACTGTCTCTTTTTGAATTTCTCTTCTAAATTAGTGATTTTATGATGGGTATATATCAAAGCGCATTTATCATCTTCCAGTGAAACCAATTTAATATTGTCGGAAGAGTTGTTCAAGATTTTTTCACGTACTCTTTGTAGTAATTCGGTGTCTAGTTGTACATTCACTGGTTTCTTAGGTTTTGTTGTTAGTTGGTGGAGCTGTCCTAGAGATACTGGACTGGCAGCCAGTTTAGACAAGTGAGCTGCATGTAATTTACTTATAGATACTTGCATTTCTGTCATCGCTTTGTCACCAACTGAAAAATATTCAAATTTTTTTTTACACAACAATTTTAATTTAATTTTTAAAACAGTTTTTTTTAAATGGAATTAATCATGAATAATACGGTATTGTTTTCAGATGTTATAGTCCTATTAAATATTCTAATGGCTCTAATAAAAATATTTAAATAAATCATTTGTTATGTATTAGAACATTGCAACAAACCTTCAAGAACTTCGCCATATTTTTTATAGCCTTTGTGTTTCGCCTTTTTTTTCTGTGACCTCAATATGCTTGCAGTTTTTGTAGATTGATGTCGTACAGAAAAAATGTTTTCTGGAACACAACATTGACGTTATGCAACAAATAACCTAAACACATCGACAATGTTTATGTTTATTTTTTCTTCTAAATATATTTTTTCATATTGGTATAAGTACAATACCTGCATAGTTTCGGCCTAATAATATTTTCCGACAAAAGGAACATGTGATATTCGATGTTGTGATTGTAGTCGTAGAATTATTTGGTGGTAAAACGGAAGTGCCATGTAGAGAACTCTGATATAAGCTTCTAGCACTTATAAGTCTATGCATTGTTCCTGCTGTAATTCAAATACATTAATTTATATTGCAAAACATGCCGACTGTTAGAAAACCACGTGAGAATAAAGTTTTTTTTTACTTTGGATTGTTTACAATTTGACATTGACAACTGTCCATGTTTTTTTTACAAATGTCCAGTAGATTGGCAATGGAAACATCCCCATTTCCAATCAACATACCTCATACAGCCTAATATTTAGTTTATAATTTTCAAAAAAAAAAACATATAGCCCAATAATAATATATCCACGTCTAATGAAGCATTCAGATTATTGGATTGTATAATAAAATAAAATAAATGATATGAGATATTATAAATACCTGGTAGCAAGGGCGGATCCAGCTTTGGCGCCAGGAGGGGGTCACATAGTCGTGGGCAAGTTAAGAACTTATGATTTAATTTTGATAACAATAGATAATAAATAAATTATGATGTTCTTCAATTAGTCCAAGTTAGTTCAAGTCCTCTCAACTCCTTAGTCAAGCTCAGGGGGGGGTCATGACCCCATGACCCCCCCCCCTGGATCCGCCGTTGCCTGGTAGGTATTTAAATGAGAGGAAATGAAACAACCACCGAACAAAATAACAAACTCATAATAAGTTCACAGTAAGAAGCAGTATAAGTCTGTTATAAGATTTTGATATTCAATGACAATCCGATAACGGGTAAGTAGTCGAAAGCCCATTTTAAACCCGTTAGAAACATTCTAGAAAAAAAAAAACATGGCCGACATTGACATCATAATGAATCACTAATTTAATATTTCAATTTGATAAAGTACCTCACCAGTAAATTAACGAACAAAAGAATAAAATGTTTGTTGTACTCGTATTGAGCGATGTGGCACCAGTGTCGAAATCTCGCAGGCAAGCGCCATGCACACAACTACTAACACAACAACTATTAATCTTAATCAACTCTTGAAAATGATTTTTTAAATGACTTGATTGCCAATTGCAGCTAGATTTGCACTCTTCCGAAATGAGCTGATACCTCAGACCCCTATCTATTTTTTTTTCTTAATCATATAAAATCCTTACTAATTTCAAAACTGCCGTTAGTTAAGTGAGGACACTGGAAATCATATAGCATCAAAACTTAACAAAATAAATAGATATAAAATTCAGTAAATAAAAGTAAAAGTACAACAACGATACCTACTTCTTATTTCCAGTCCCCTGAGTTTCTCACCGGAATTTGTCAATGGGTCGACATTCTGATCCAGTGGTAGATGCACTCGGACGGTTGTTCGCAAATCCCCTTCAATGTGCTTATTGCGAGTTTCTTAACATTCTCGATAGCGTAAAAGATAATCAAATTTTGTAAGCAGCTGGAACAGCGCCCCTAGCGGCAAACGTACGCAAACGATCCCATTCCATACAAAAATGAGCTAACTTTTACGCTATCGAGAACGTTAAATAACTCGCACTAAGCACACTGGCTGACCCATCCGTTTCTAATTAAAGGGTACCTATATAATAATATATTGTCTATATTATAACTGGTTTTCTATATCAATATGAAACAATGATTTAAAAAACTTAACTTAATATTATTATACAGAGCGAGAGTGAGTGTTAAAGATGTTCGTAGATGTAGGCATACATTGTTATGAATAAAACGTGTTGCGTGCGACCGAGCCGTTCCTCTTGTCATGTCACGAATTCTGAAGCTGTTAATATTCAAGTGATTAAACTTTGTTTTACGTCCCCAGAGTCATTGTTACACTGAAATGTTAGGTTACATCAGTGCCGGATTAATCATGTAGCAAGAGTAGCACCCGTTTTTTTTTTTTTTTGGCAAGAAGAAAATGGCCGGACTTCCGCCCTCCACTGGGGATGGAGTGCGGGGCATGTCAGAGTCGAACTGACTAAAACCTCCTGTCGCTCAACAACTAACGTCCAAACCTCGCATGAGACAGAACTCATGAAGAGGCAGAGGGGGGAAAGTGAAGCGTTTAGTGCGGAGCACATCTCTCCCATCACCCTCCACCTCGGGACGCCGGACCGGCGGTCGTCGGCGCCACGACCACCAGCCCTCTCGGTCGGCAGGCTATCCGAAGCCCGCCTAGATAGCGCAGGTTAAAGTGAGCTGGAAGACAGCCTAGACAACGAATTAGCGCAGTTTGCCGAGCTACTCAAAACGGATGTGGCTGGTGCGATTGACAGTACGAAAAACGAAGCTCTGGAAATTCAATATTATAAATTTCTAATGGAAAATTCATTAGAATCATGTTTCCCCAATTTAGAAATTGCTTTGCGCATTTATTTATCTCTCATGATTACTAACTGCAGTGGCGAGCGTTCATTTTCGACATTAAAGCGCATAAAAAATGAGTTAAGGAACACTATGAGTCAAGAACGTCTGAATTATCTCGCTTTGATGAATATAGAATATGATTTGCTCAGAGAAATTGATACGAATAGTATCATTTCTCAATTTGCCCACATGAAATCTAGAAAAGTTACTTTGTAGAAGTTTAAAAAAAATAAAAAATAAATAAATATAAAACATAAACATTATTTAAAGTACACCATTGATAAAATATAATATTAGCTATTCCTAAAAAAATAATATACTTTGCATAAAATATCAAATTTGAAATATGTACAGAAATTTTTTTTTGTGTAGTATCATCAGTTTTCAATTGTTAGTTTCTCATCAATTTTTTTTTATTGCTTAGGTAGTTGGCGTTCTCACAGCCCACCTGGTGTTAAGTGGTTACTGAAGCCCATAGACATCTACAACGTAAATGCGCCACCCACCTTCAGATATAAGTTCTAAGGTCTCAGAATAGTTACAACGGCTGCCCCGCCCTTCAAGCCGAAACGCATTACTGCTTCACGGCAGAAATAGGTAGGGTGGTGGTACCTACCCGCGTGGACTCACAAGAGGTTCTACCACCAGTAATTACGCAAATTATAATTTTGCGGGTTTGATTTTTATTACACGATGTTATTCCTTCACCGCGGAAGTCAATCGTGAACATTTGTTGAGTACGTATTTCATTAGAAAAATTGGTACCCGCCTGAGATTCGAACACCGGTGAATCGCTCAACACGAATGCACCGGACGTCTTAACCCTTAGGCCACAACGACTTCAAAGACTTTACTAAATACCCACAAAATTGTAACCTATAGATGGCAAATACCTAAACGTATAGACTATTGATTTGTTTTTTTACCACTTTATACTTAAGAACCCATAGTAGATCAAGGGCTCTTTGAAATAATTTGCTATGGGCCCCGCGCTTGCTTAATCCGGCACTGGGTTACATTACCATTTATACGCCTCTTGTTAAACGATTACTTTAACACATAACGACACAATAACAATGCTCACTATAAGACTCCTTTTTACGTGAAATTATAAACAAAGTGACAGGATCACAACTGATCCAAGATTGGAACTATACCAAGCGAAACAAGTGAAATCAATTTTTGAAATTTTTTCGACTTATCCGGTGTTCTAAAACAAATTGTTGAATTTAACGCTTAAAAAAACGCGAGATTAAAATGTAAAAGTAATTTTAATTATGTCTACGGCTCGCGAAAACTCAAGAAAATGCTTTAATAAACAAATATATCTTTTTGAAATAAAAATAAAGTCAGTAATTCGTCGCAATCGTAAAATAACGTTACTTAATTCCTTGGGATTTCATTCTGTGTCCTAACTCACCCTTATCTTACATTAGTTTGTATTTTCTTTGGACAAGAAACAGATTTACCCACATGTTTTATGTTGGGGCACACCCATTGCCCTTTAAACCTTAACAATATTGAGATAAGTTTTATTAAATTACACAAGCATATTAACATTTATAAATTATTTAAAAAACATAGTTTTCTAATAAAACAAACGTCTGAAGCGAATTAAAAACTCGTAAACAAGCAACTAAGTATACACATATACCGTCATTGTGATGTTTCTTGTTTAATTTTTGTATGTACACATTTTATCATACATCATTTAATAGAAAGTCTCATTGAAAAGAAATGGGAAGTGAATATTGAAAGTTGATGTTTTTTTTTTGCCCTAGTAGGCGTACGAGCGTACGACCCACCTGATGGTGAGTGGTTAGGTGAACTTCGGCATTAGCTAGCGACGGAGCCAAGCCGCTACCGACCAAGTATTGAGTATTTTTCACAAGCCTCGTTTGAAGAAGGACATGTCATAGCGCTCGGGAAATACCGTGGTGGGGAACTCATTCCAAAGCCGGATGGTATGTGGCGAAAAAGATATTTGGCTCCAGGTGGCATGGATGAACTCTACTCCGGTCACGGGCGGTGCAATAGTAAAAACGAGATGGCGGGACCATCATCAGAACATACAGAGGGAACTGAAGTCCCTCCGCAGACCCAGAGGTTCCAAACAATTCGTGAGAATGGGATTATCGACGATCTGAACGTTTGTGAAATGGTAATATTTTTTACTAATTATACAAAAGATACCCACTTTTTTCGTTTCCGCGGAATATTTTGATATTCACTTCTCATTTCGTTTCATTAAGACTTGCTATTAAATTATATTAAACGAGACAGGATCGAGTACAGCCGGATATACGTGTTATTGTTAAAATTCATTGATGATGAAATAAGTAAATTACGTGAATTGAAGCATCGATTAGTTAGATACTCAAGAATACGGAGCATAAAGCTTATGATACGGAGTCGAAATAGGTAGAATTTTGGAAAACTATTATTCATATATGCTAACAACACGATGGTAGGGCATATCGAAAGCCCCCACGGGTATCTATCATCGATCACCATTATGCTTAGTTCTGCTAGCTAATACATTCGTTGAAAAATTCAAATGAGACTTTTATTCCGTTGATGAAAGTGGCTGACCTTGAATTTATGATATCAATATACTGAGATAGGTTATGAATTCCTCTACCAACACACAACCAAATGAAACTAACTGAAAACGTATCCAAGTAAAGTTCTTTTCGATTTATATCCATTAAATACTGCAACATATTTAATCAACTAAGTAGCGGTCATTCGTAGAATGCTTCATTCTCAAACGCCATAAGTTTCAGTAACACCAATTAGCAATAATGGATTTCATTAAGCGCCACACAAAATGGATTCTGTCCATTACAAATTACTTTGACCGCTAGTTACTTCATTATTTACGTTCCTTTCGCAGGAAACCTGTCCTATACGACAGTAGTAAGTAGAATAATTACTATGAATAAAGTGATGAGGTCACGATTTTCGTGTTACGCTTTTCATACCCTTGAAACCGGAAATCAGCGTAATAATAACCAATGTCATTTAGAAAGTATTTTTTTTAACGAATCCCCTAATGATTTTGAAATTTCGACACGGATTTATCGTTGTTGAGATATTACAACGCACGGAAATAAAACACACAAAAAATAACTTTTGCAAATATTTAATCTTTTTCATAATTGTGGATCTATATATTTATATTGTACAAGTTTTATTATGATACAATCAAATGTTTTTTATTTTTTTATTTTTTGTGACTGATATTTGACGTCACCTCCGGTGAATAAACCAACAATACCCAACTGAGGTTCCACTAAGAAAAAAATGTGATTTAATTAACTGTACAATCATTATATTATTATTAAACGATGTTTCTTTCTATACAACATACAAAAAATTATTTGTCTTCCGTTTACTTATATGAACGAGTGTACAACCTCATTTTGCTATGTGCAGTTTACATTGATAAACACTTATGAAAAGAACTAATAATGTTTCGTAAAATATTATTCGTATGTAGTAAACGATTGTGATTAAATTCTGTGCTTGTATTCGCACTATTTTATTTACTTATATTATTACAATTTGACCTTAACAAATAAACAATATCATTCATTCAACAGGTCATTACCGATTCGAATGAGGCAATAATACACGGAGTTTGGTTTTTTAATGTTGAAATGTAAAAAAACACGCACTTGTAACTAAAATACTAGACATTCGTTGTTATTGACAGCCTAAATTGGGACACACGCTAGTTAAATCAATTAATATATCAGCAGTACATATGCATGACATAGGAACTTCAGAAAAAATTAACATATCAAATACACAATGCCATCCTTCACTTAATACATCAATAGATATTCGATTAAGAAAAATGACAAAATTAATTTTACAAAAAAAGGCAATTATTATTTTTTAAATGGCAGTGTCCTAACATTCAAATAATGATAGCGCCCAAATATTTATACATTACAATACACCAATCGAAATGTACAAGTACGCTATATAAATGCAAAAATTATTTACATGTTCTTAATTATTTCAACAAGCACTTTATAACCATTCTGTAAACTTCCATTCAATATCCTTCCCAAAAATAATAATAGCAACATTGTTTTTTAAACCAACTAAAAACAGTTTTAATAACAAAAAGTTTAATAATGATCATGCAGTAATAATGACTAAAAGAAAATATGTTATGTATATTTTGTAAAACTTAAAACTTAATCAAAAAGAAAAAAGAAAAAGTTAACAGAATATTGTACATGTGTCTATCAAAAGGCAGAGTACACGAAGCTTTCTAAGTGAAGTAACTCTAAGGTTGTTATTGAGACGAACAGATGTTTGTGATATCTACACATTGTACTAGGCGGAGCTCGGCGTCAGAAGGCACTGACCGCACCGCTGTCTGAGCCCGGCTACACCCTACTGCCTATACATAATTTATTAAATTCCTAACTAAGTTTCAAGTGTAAAATTGTGCCAGAGAAGCGATCTCGATGGGACATTTGAAGCCGAACGCAACAAAAACACTCCCAAGCTCACCGACACAGCGGCGCCCTCTACACGAACTGCCCCCCGCTATCAAATGGAATGTTCCTTACTAGGATATAATATAAATTCCTGTAAGAGACAAGGTTCTCAACCCTGTTAAAATTACTGAAGTATTGTTATCTTCACTACGTCTCGTATCATATAAAACACACCTACTGATTATTCCATCTGATAATTCTATATGAATATTGGCTTGCTCAAATTTTAGATTTAATTCAACCCCCTAAAACGCGATCATTTCGTTAAATTTATTTAAGTATATTTAATGCGGCCGGATTTAAAGGTTTTGGTTTGTATACCCTAATACCGCTCACATGTACACTATTAATCCACCCATTACGACAATCACGATCTCGTTTGGGGGAACTTACATAGGAAGACATACAGCTATACACATACGCGCTTTGACATCGAATAACTCAGTTTCTTTACGTATAAAAGACAAATATTAGATTCATATATTTTCTTCAACTCCGAAAGGAATGTATGTGAATATTAAAAGAAACAATCTCAAGGAGCTATGAAATGTAACAAACGCATCCAATATACATTTATAAATAATATTTAAATGGTGGTATGTAGTGCGACGAGTCTCGGCCGGCGTGGAACCTCGGAGACGACTTGACCACCCCATACATCCGAGGCACTTCATGATCTTAATAGTAATGATATACAAATACTAACTATTGGTTGCACATGGCCAACCGTTGATACAACGGGTGTGACACATTTAAAGCTATGGACATATTAAATTTTATGTATGTACTTATTCTTTTATAAATTCTATCCTAACACAGAAAATAATGGAGCTATTGTACATGTACTTTTCTATTTATAAAACTACATTCGGCCCTTAAAACTTACAAAAACTGACCATTAACCAGTGCGAGATTACATACAAAATTTGTGTTGTAAAATTAGTGACTGAATACATAAAAATATCTAACGTGCCACTTTCTTAGAAAACAACGTGGTACCGGGTGTTATTTGAAAAAATCTGAACAAGTGCATTAGTGAAAAAATACGTCCATCGCCACTCGTCACTTCACATGTCCCTAATGATTACTAGTTTATTGTAAAATTTGCACACATTTTGTTCAACGACCATACCTAGTAAGCGGAATGTAACAAAGTCCAGGAGTTACCTATGTACATATCGCAACAACAAAACAACAACTCACTTTCGTGTTACATACATTTAAAACCTTTGCACGTGATCCCTTTGTAAAAGTTCAACGAGCTCAATGTTCAAATTCATTTAAAGTAATATTATTAGGGTAGCAATCTGCGAGGAACATTTCTATGTGAACTAATCAGATGGTGATGCAGGTGTTTTCAATTCCTGTAATAGTGTTGTTTCAGATATCTGAACTTAAATAAAATAAAAAAAACTAATTACATTTCCATAAATTGGTCATTTTTTTTAAATAATATTATATTAATGTTGAGAACCAAAACAGATATTAATAGTTTTATTATGCATATACAGGTATACAGGTATTCTATACTAAAACTTAAAGAAGGATAAAGAAATATTCCACGCAGAATATCAAAATATCAATCTTATGTACATATTGTCTTTCCTATGTTAGGAATGTTTGGTATGTAGGTCGAGGAGTATGTGGGGCTGGGTTTACCTCCGCGTGCTCTTGGAGGAGGGGCGCGAGTGCGTGTGCGGGGTCGCGCCCCCCGCCCGCTCCTAACTTGAGCACGACGCTGCTGACACGGGCGACAGCGGCGAGTCCCGCAGGCAGCCCGACAGTGTCACTACAATCTGCACAACACCAAATCTATTATCTAAGATCAACCACACCCAAGAATAGTATCTATAGTTCATTTTTATTAATAAATTTCTAGTATCTTCTGCCGTGAAGCAGTAATGCGTTTCGGTTTGAAGGGAGGGCTACACTGAGTTGTAACTATGCTGAGACCTTAGAACTTATATCTCAAGGCGAGTGGCGCATTTACGTTGTAGATGTCTATGGGCTCCAGTAACCACTTAACACCTGGTGGGCTATGAGTTCGTCCACCCACCTAAACAAAAAAAAACTCATTATGATTTTGTAAGTGCTACCACTTCTCTACAAAAATGTAAACTTCACATTTAAAATTACCTTTCGACTGCCAGCATGATTTCTGTGTTCACACAGCCAAACGCCTTGCCATGTACCCAAATTAAGTTTTCCATCAGTGATGGGGATTGTGAGTGAAGAGCCCAGAAAACATGCTTTCACATGGGCTGGCTGATGAAAAATAAAACATTAAAATTTTAGCTTAAATTAAAATGTTAAACACCTTTCCTGTCATTTTTAGTCAATTTTAAAAATATTTTTTGTAAACTTTCTAAAAGTATAAAATCACAGTTGTACTTTCTTATAATTTGAAAGTAAAACAATGATTGCAATATGTGTATTTGTGTGAAGTACATTTGAGATTATGGTAGGCAGCGGCTTGGCTCTGCCCCTGGCATTGCTGACGTCCAAGAGCGACGGTGACCACTTACCATCAGGTGGGTCGTATGCTCGTCTGCCTACAAAGGCAATAAAAAAAAAGATTGGATTCGAGAACAATCAATACTTGTCAAAGAAAATTGTGGAGCATTACAAATTGACATTTCTCACAATACCAATCTAGTTTTTAAAAGCAATTATTATTATTTTCTCAAACTATGTTTATATCATTATTGATACTTTGATGTTTTGTTTTTTATACAATGTCAAAGCTAGTATTATCATTTTCATTTTCTTTAGAAGTCATAAATGTATGTGGTATGGTTGTAGTGAGGTAGTGAGTAGACATATTATTATAGTAATAGTGAGGTAGATTTAAATTGCTGTTGATTCCTGTACAGATAAAGCAATGAAGACTTTGTTTATAGTATTTTATTTTGATTCACTCAAGATCTATGTAGTCTGAGGAACTTGATTTACTGTTCTAACTAGGTGCCTAGTCCTGAGCATGACGAATAGCAAGCAGAATTGAATAGAATGATGATATAGATACAATATTTTAATAATTTCTTAACTATTGAAATGAATGTGTAGTTGTATGTAGTTTTTCCAAAAGACATTGCTCAGCCTATTAATATTAACTAGAGGTCCCGCATTAGTCGAAATTCGACTATAATTAATTGGAATTGTAAGTTTGTACACTATTATGATTGTATTTTATACTTCTATAATCACAAATTTCGCCACGCCTACACTATAAAAATATTAACAAAGACAAACAATATTTAATCTATTCTCAATTTGACGACAGACATCAAGAACAAAAGTTTGACAATAAAAAGTATGCATGCGTGTGTGTGTCAAATACATGGTATGTAGTGTGTGTGTAATGTTTTCTTTATTGATTTAATGTATCTTTTATGCATTATTTAAAAAAAATGTTAGCATTGTGCACTTCTTCTCTATATTCTCTATAAGTGTGGAAAATTTCATACTCCTCCGTCCGCGCAATTTTCGTAAAAAGGGATACAAAGTTTTAGCTTCACATATTAATATATAGATTCTCTATTAACTTTAATATTTTTTATTTTTATTGCTTAGATGGGTGGACGAGCTCACAGCCCACCTGGTGTTAAGTGGTTACTGGAGCCCATAGACATCTACGACGAAAATGCGCCACCCACCCTAATAATATATATATATTTTTTTCTTTAGTCTCTTCTAAACATGTAAATATTTTATGTAAATTTTTATCTGCTAATAATATTTATCTTTAAAGTAGTTAGTCTAACATATATTTGTTGGTGCTGTTCTTAAAATTACAGATTCGCATATGGAGAAACTGATCAATTTGTATTTAGTTTTTTTTTCTATCTAAGCATGTCATTTTTGTGCAAAATCAATGCCAGAGGTGATGGAGTCAAATTTCTTTATAAAAAAAATAATGTAGTTTTTAAACTGTCTAATAAAATCAGGATTAAAGCAAACCAATTTATTTAGTAGTGTTAGAATTTGGTCAATGGTAAATTTCATGTGTCATCATCATGTTATTTAGATGTTTCAATATAGAACAATCAATAAAGAATAAACATAATCTCCCTATACACTCAACATCGATGTAATCAGTAAGCATATTTATTTGCATACTTTTTAAAGTATGTTCTTTCCTATAATGTTTTACACATCTTTGCATAAATGTTGATGGCTGAAATATTGGCCTGGAATGCCATTGCCATTGGCTATGGAAGTGTCAGAGAAGGTTTGTAAGCTTAGAAATAAATTGATTTAAGATACTGTGAAAAGTTTAATGGTATTAAAACAATTTTATTCATTAACCACCTAATAATTAACATTTATTTCATTCTCCTATTTATATTATTTTTATTGCTTTTGATTTCATAAATTAACATTTAACAAATTTAAATAAAATCAAATACTTTTTACTGCTTTAGTTTGATTAAAATATTCTAGAATGACAATTTAATGCTTTGTGAAATACAGATAGATTGACATCCATCCATCAGCAGGGTTTTTTTTTTGTAATAACCTACCAAGAATTCACAATCATTGTTCAGGTAGTTATAGGTAGATTTCCACAAGACACCAGCAAATTAAAAGAAAACTACCCACATATAAGAAAAAAAACTGTTTTGGCTAAGCCTAGATTGTACAGTCAGTGTTTAAGCCATGATAAAATGTAAATTTGAAAGTATATAAAACTAATTAGAAAGATGTACTTCAAGGTTTTAAAATTTATTTTACAATTTAATGGCCTAAAATTTTATGTACATGACTCAAATTAGAAATTTTAACAAACAAAGGCTTTACTGCTTTTGCTACCTGAGCAATAGATTGTCCCTATTAACACAGGATATCTTACCATATCATCAGGTCCCTCGCAAGAGTGGCGGTAAGGTAGACCCTCTGGCACTATCTTGTTGAGCATCATTTCCATGTCATCCCTCACATTAGGATCCCAACTCTCATTTAGAGCAAGACTCGCCGAAGTGTGCATTACTGCAAGCAACCACCAATACACTATTTTACATCCCGCGTATTTGCTACACTTTTTGTTCACGGTATGATGATATAACATCGCGATATTACCATAATTAGGGGTTTGCACGAGTTTAATGTAGGGTAAATTTGACAGTTAAGGGTGCAGCGGCGGCAATAACGCCGTTTCGATGGATACTCACTCTGTATATGACAGAGGCCGACCGCGAATTGCGACAGTTCCGGCACCTGTTTCAGGATCTCCTCTGTGACGAGGTGCACGCCCCGGTGCTGTGGCCTCAAATTCAGCTTCCTTTGAAACCACGCGGATCCAATCTGAATTCCTCGGTTCGAGGCCATGTTTAATTTTATAAATCGCTACAGGACGACCGCGAAAACAAAAACGGTAGTACACAACATCACTTAGATTAACCTTTTACACAAGCTAAACCACAATTATCATAAAATATTCATTTTCGTTCTTTAAAATAGAAATAAATATATCAGAGGTTATAGGACAGATTCGACACCCTATTTTCTGCGGGAAAATGAAATAGTTGTGAAATGAAAGGGATAGAAAAAAATGTTTTCAGAGCAAAAAATTTAATTCTTAATTATGTATATTTCCTTTTTCATAGAAATTTGGAAAAAATCTGTCCATTTTAGAACATTTCAATATATTCTAATTTAAATTTAAACCAATCGAAACAATAAGCGATTGGTTGATATTCCAAAATGCTTTTCATCAGTTAGTAGATCACATGGCACATCGCTGCTCATTTTCAACAAATGTTCTTTATGGCAACATCCTTATCAGTTTTCTGCAGGGCAAAGATGTACGCGGGAATTTTAAATTTGTTAAGCGGATGATATTGACCTTCATTTTAATGGACAAATTAAAAAAGGACAATATGTCAACAACAACATTATTCCCAAAATCATATTTATTGATTGTATCAAAAGTCACAGTTAGCTGCTACTTTTAGTTTAACTTTGTAGTTTACAGTTTATACCCTAATTTGAAAGTGGGAGAAAGAGCGTTGAAGGTTCGAGTTGTAGGTAATGTTCGACTACTCCTAGAAATTAGAATACGCAACAATTAATCAATGGAAAAATCAGCCTTAAACGTACAACAACGGTGGTTTGTTAACTATCTAGTATATGTGAAAGTGCACAAATGTGGGAAATTGAAACAAAGCCGCAGGACATTTATACACAATAGCTTCTCGGGATCTTTCAAAAAGTGCACTGAAAAAGACTTAGTAAATAAACATCATTTTTCTGCGATTATATTTCAACCCATATCATATCATCTCATTTAATTTAATTTCATGACAATTGATTAATGTATTAAATTAATCAACTTTATTTTATTTCGTTCGATATCATTTTTCATGAAAGAGAATAGAATATACAAAAGATTAGGCGTGTGAAGATATAAGAATAGGATGTGATACCTTCGCCTTTTCAGATGGAGAAATGGAAATATTGCAATCTTAGACATTGACATCTGCCAACACTTGAAACTTGGTCCATCATTTTCTCTATTTAATTTATATTTGTAAACAAATACTTTTTTCAAATATCTAAATAACAAACAAATGTATTTTCATATTTTAATGTTTTATTTATAAAAGTTGTCATGGCAGAGAAAACTTTTGTTTGTAAGGGCATAACATTGTTTCCTGAATAATTTACAAAATACGTTTTAAAAATAATGGAATTTGTTTTTTTAGGGACTCCAAAGCGTACACACAGATTTTTAGAACTGCGGTTTCAAAATGATTGGCTGTTTAAAAAAAAGAAGCAGCCGTGGGCGTAAGATACTTTAGTGCAAATGTTAAAACAGTTCCATGTTAATCATTAATGATCCAATTGTTCACCTGCAAAGTCCTTGAATAATGTTTAATTATTATTTGCACAGGCAGCAAAGCTGGTGCAAATAATATTAAACAAACATATTTAATGTTTAACATCCTAATTCGAATAAATATCTTTTGGAAATACAAATACATAAATAATTGTGAGTGTTACATTTCTTTATAGAGAATTTAGGGAAATAATGCTGCAGGATGGCTTCCCTGAAGAAATGAGCGTTAAACACATAAGAAAAAAGTGGGGCTATACATATGATGTGAGTATTTCTCTAATATTGTTTTGATTTCAACTTTAATAATTAAAGTGATTTAAAATAAAAAAAATCAAGTCATTAAGCAAGTGTACAGCTTACAAACTTTATTTATAGTCTTACATGAACTAATAACAAACTAACAACAGCTAACGGGTACAGCAAATTCATACATTGATTAATAAATAGATGTTACATTGTAATCATTGATTTTAAAGCTTAAATAAATATCACAATCCCATAATAATAAATACACTTGGAAAATTCTTTATGTTTTCAGATGTATAGAATAGCTAAAAGAAATAAAAATAAAGTATGGAAATATTACAAGATCTTTGATAAAAATTTCTCTACATCTAAGACGCTAGATAAATATGATTCATGTAAGTATTATGATTAAGTATAGACTGAAAATGTTTAATCATTATAATACACAGGGAATAAGCATAGTAAAATAATATTGCTTAAAATATATGAATCCAGGCCATTGATTAAATAAAAAAATTTAATTAATATTAATTGGTGTCCTAATGGGATATCTATTTGCTAATATCATTTTCCTCCAGAGAATGTTTAGATATAAACTTTGTGATAAAAAATGTGGAACCAAATAAGCAAAACATACCACAATAGTATGAAAAAAGATAGGTTTTGCTTACTGTTAAATCATTGCTATTCTGGTTTGAAGGGTGGGACAGCTAGTACATTATACAATCATATTATGCATTGAAACTGACTTCATGACCCAAGGTGGGAAGGGAATGCACATTGCTATAGCTGTAATAGTATAGTGTTGACTGGTAACTTAACATAAGGTCAGCTGTGAGCTCGTATGTCCATGCAGCGAATTTTTTTATCATCATCAGCCACAGACATCTGCTGGACACAGGTCCCAAGGTATAATTATGGTACTGTGTAGCCCTCATCCAGCTATCTTTAGCAGATTGTCAGTACACTTAGTGCAAGGCCTATCCAATCTACTTTTTTTTTGCAAATAATAATGTCAATAAATAAACACCTAATGAAGTTCTCTTTATTTACAGGGAGTGATGAATGGCGTTTGAAACTGGTAACATGTATTAGTGAAACAAAGGGATTGAAATTGGATTTCCATACTATGTGGCGGTAATTGTAACATTTAAATCCTCCTAATTCGACCTCATTGTTGACTTAAAGTAGCGATAAAGAAAGAAATAATAAATTTTCTTAAATTTAATTGTATATTTAATCACAGACATAAATAAAATTGTTTAAATGGTTGAAACTCACACTTAATCTTTAGAAGTGAAATGATTATATGCAAATTGTAAATAACCCAAAAAGTAATGTTCGATATTATGATAGTGATTTTTAGCAAAATATTTGCTATCTTAGTCCAATGAGTCCAAACCTCATGTTTTAAGGCCAAATTTTGAAGGCCATCAAATTTATAAGGTTAAAGTCATTTTTGAACAATGTGCGACATTTTTATTTTTAGTACCATAGAAAAAGCAATGAGATGCCAGGATTTACCTTTAGACTGTTGTATACAGGACATGAAAGGACTTTGGCAACACATACGTGTGACATTTAATGTAAGTTCTAAATCATCTATAAGCATTTTAAAAAAAAAGTAGATGTGGCGGGTAGCCATCATACAACGCGGGATAATTAACAGATGCCTGAATCTCGCGTACGACATTTTCAAGGTAAAGCGCATATATACAAGTTCCGAACAACAACATTCAGATCGTCGGTCTACCGAGCAATATCACCCGCTCGGTGGAAGATCTTCCCTTTGTCGTAAGCCCCAAATAGACTTGAGAATATGGAACACAAGAAACATTAATCTCATTTGGAAACTTCAATACTTTTCCTCAGCAATTTTCATACTCAAGTTTATTTATTTATTTAAATCAAAATGTAATGTTAATGTAACGAAAATTAAATCTATTTTTTTTTTTTTTTTTTTGGAGTTAAATAAATTAATAACGAGAAATGTGTTCTAATATTTAAAACTAAAGCGACTTATTATTAAATTAAAGAATTAATTGTGCCATCGTAAATTATTATATAACTTAGAGATTTAGAGAAGCTGATGGTAGTTGGTCAGGTTGACGGGAGAAGACTACGTGGTCGCTCACCTACCCGCTGGTCTGATCTAATAAAGACCCTCACCGGCCTGCCAATAACCGAGGCTATAAAGACCGCTGAGGACAGGAGGACGTCGGGAAGCATTGTGAATCGAGTGGTTCACATTTCAACCCAGACACGACCTTCAGCAATGAAGAGACCGAATCAGAAGAGGAAATTATTGTAATTTCTATTATAGTATAATAAAAATAGCAATAATTTAATTTTAATAAAAAAAAAAAAACATACAGTGGCCAGTACACAAATAAAACATTATTTCATTGCAGAGGAAACATCGACAAAAACTGAAGAAGGGAGCGGAGTTCACGGAGTGGCCTTTGTATGATGTGATGTTAGAATACTTCAAGAATTACGAAACCGACTATCTGATGAATTTAGAAAATGAGCCCGCATACGTGTTCTTTTGCAGACAAAGGGACTCTATGAAGTACCGGAAGAAACGAAAGGGCGCCAACACTGATGACAATGATAATGAAAATGAATTTCATTGTAAGTGAGCCATAGAAGGATTGGAACGGGGTCAACGACTGATTGGTTCATTTGTTGTGAAAGACTATTAATACATATTATATTATTATCACGTTTATTGCACTGGTGTTAGATTGGCAGACCTACCTCACGGCACGTATACGTGTTTTGGAATGTATGAAGATCGTACGTGCTCAATGCTAACAGTTTGTTGAGCTTGTTAATGTCATGGGCGACAAGTAAAGTAATTAATAAAAACGACGTCTAGACAAGAAATGTATACGTCATTTAAAAAAATTTGATCTGATGTTTGAGACTCAGGCCTCATAGCTCAAGCCCGGTGGCAGCGTTCACGTAGTGATGTATAAATAAAAACCTTTTATTGTACTATTTCTGTCGAGACTAAATCATTAGTTCCAATCTGGAGGGTAGGTACATACTATATTTAGTTGAAGTATCTGATGAACGTTGAACGTGATTGAGCATTCGTCTTCTAATCTACGATCACAATCACGTTTCTACGTCTATGTCTACGTTCTACGAATCGTAGATTAGAAGACGAATATAGAATTCGTCGAATTCGAATTCGAATATAGAAATATAGAATCTTAATCTTAACATTCTATATTTTTTTAAATAAATAGTATTAATAATAATATGTACATGCAATCATAATTATTGTTCGCAGGGTCTAAACACATAACGGAATCGTTTATACAGATTAGGCTGCAAAACGACTGGTTGTTCAGAGAGAGGAAATGCGCGTGGAGGTAACGACATAATAATGAAAGCAATTATATCTAATATAGAAATGTTTGTATGTTTCTCTGTTTGTGATTCTGTGAGTTGGTTGTTGGCACGGCCGTTGTCGCGGGACCGTCGATGTACGTCAGCAGCGCGCGCGTTATCTCAACCAATGGCCGTGTTTTTGAAGTGAAACTTCTAATGTGACTTCCAACAAGGTTGCGTTAAACGTTTAACGCTACCATAGATTAGAAAGAGACGGGGCGAGAGTGAATGCGTGGCACTCGAACGCCTGTGCGTAGTACCTATACCTGTTACAGGCCAGCGCGAGCGTTAGCACCAAGTAGCGTCCAATGTTTTAATGAAGTATTCAAAAAATATCTATCATTTAAAATATATCTTATATCTATATAATGTATTTATTTATTGATATCAAAATACAGTGTAACTTTGTAAAACTATAGCAATTGAGTTGCTCTTATAAAGAGAAACAACATTTAAAGCTATTGCTTCACCATTATTTTTATATCTTTTTATATTTTAATATTGCAAAAATGCTCTTTATATGTCTAATGTTCTAATGTTTCAATAATCGAAATTCTATTTATGACATCTATAGAAGAATGATATAAATAACATATTAACCTCTTTAAGGATTAATCGTATAGAGGTTACATCTCCCCCCCTTAAAATTGTAAAGTCCTATTTAATATACTACTCCATTACTGGAATAAGTTTGGTAATATGAAAGAGATTTGACTCAGACTTTTTATGACCTGTGTTTACTTTATAAATTGTGTTGGATATTTTTTCTACAATTTGATAAGGTCCTATTTTCAATTCATCTAGTTTTTTTCGGTTTAATCGGTTTCCGTTTTCAACAAATACCAAATCACCAACTTTTAGTTCACAATGTTTTCTATTTTTATCAAACCTTTGTTTATTATAATTATGAGATTTAATACTATTTTCTAAAGCAATTTTTCTGTCTCGCAATATATAACTATCTGTTATATTCTGTTTCAGTTCATCTGGTAGAATATCAACGTTTTTTCCCTGCAGTAAATATTTTGGAGAGAACCCTGTTACGCTATGTTCAGTTTCGTTATATCTTTCCGTGCATTCGTGAGCAATAGTTGTCCAAGCAATTTTGTCCCTTCTTTCATTAACCTTGCAACGAATTTTGTTAACTAACGTTTGGTTTAACCTTTCGTTTAATCCATTTGAAAATGGCGCATTTACTGCAGTGAAAACTATAGGTATACCTTATTTTTCTAAAAAAATTTTGAAGTCTTTGGAGTTAATGCCTGGATATTGATCTGATAGAATCAAGTCAATTTTATAATCAGGTGTTACTTTTTGGACAAGTTTTATAAAATCATGCGCACTCTGTGTTTTGGATGTTAGAATATAGGCGTAACGAGTAAAGTGGTCTACAAGCAGATGTAAATATGTTTTGGTTGAACGAGAACCCCCAAATCCCCCTATAGTGTCTATAGACACTATTTCGAGTGGATAGGTCGCCGGACCTAAGTGAGACATTAGTCCAAACTTGTGTTGTCCTCTAGATTTATTTTTTATACAGACAGCACAATTTTCGCAAACTTTTTTAATATTATCCAATAAATTTTTTGCTTGATAAAAGGGTTTAATCTTATTTTCCATTTGTCGTCTTCCTATGTGACAATAGTAGTGATGTACATGTTTTATAATTTTTTTACTAAACTCCTCAGTTAGTACAATCTTTTCGTTTTTTCCTATCTTTCTATAATAGATATTATGTTTGAAAATATGTTTATTTATATTTTGTTTTATATCTTCATTTTTATCTTGATCATTCCGTATGTCTTCTAATTTAATAAAATTCACTACTTTTAAACTACTATCTTGATTTTCATACGATTCTAACACAGGGTTTCTGCTTAAAGTATCTGCCTCTATATTATATTTGCCCGGAGAATATATTATTTTAAAATTGAATTGCGACAAATAATACGTTAAATCTCCCAGTTCTTCGTCCGTTCTGGCTTTAATATTCATTTTTTCTAAAGGTTTGTGATCTGAAAAAACTGTGAATGTTTTTCCTATAAGCCAATGTTGCCAGTATTTTACCGCCTCTTTTATTGCTAAACACTCAAGATAAATGGCTTTTTTCTTTTTTTGCGAGTCATTAAATTTTTTTGAAAAATATGCACAAGGTTTTTCATCACCGTTGGGTTGAATTTGTTTTAAAATCGCACCAATACCTTGTATGCTAGCGTCCGTATAAATATGTATTGGCAAGTCTGGATCAAAGATGGCTAGAATGGGTTTAGAGCAAAGTAGTTTCTTTATAGTGTCAAAGGATTCTTGACATTTTTCGGACCAAACGAATTTCTCGCCTTTTCTTAATAAATTATGTAAAGGATCCAGTATAATAGAAATGTTTGCCACATATTTTCCATAGAAATTAATTTTTCCTAAAAATTGTCGGACGTTTTTTTGTGTTTTTGGGATTGGAAATTCTTTTATGGCAATCAAATTATCTTTTAATGGAGTGACAGTATTATTATGTGCCCTAGATATTTTACAGAGTCCTGTGCAAAGCTACATTTCGTGAATTTTAATTTAAAGCCTTCTTTTAAAATTGCTTCCAATAACTGAGATATGTGGTCAATGTGTTTTTCGAATGTTTCTGAAAAAATTAAAATATCATCGATGTAATTTACAGTAAAATCGGACAGTTTATGCTTTCTTATAATGCTACTTAAAATTCGTTGAAAAATAGCGGGAGAAGTTTTTAAACCAAAAGGCAAGCATGTCCATTGATAATGTGCCTCTTGGGTCACAAATGCAGTTTTGTGTCTATCTTCAATTTTAAGAGGTATGGACCAGAACGCTGAATTTATGTCAAATGTTGAATAAAATTTGCATTTCCTTGTTTTTACCATTAAATCTTCGATAAGTGGGAATGGTTGCGATTGGGGAACTATAATTTTATTTAATTCACGAAAATCTATACAAAGCCTTGATCTCCTTCCTTCTTCTTTCTTAAATGCTAGTGTTATCGGAGCGGCAAACGGGCTATATGATTCCTCAATTAAATTATGTTTTAGTAAGTTCGATACTTGGTGTTCAATTTCTTTCATATCTTCGATAGAGCACCTATACGGTCTTTTGCTACAGTATTTATCTACCAACAAATCAATATGGGCTTCATAACCTTTTACAGTACCTATATCATATTTGTCTTTCGCGAAGACTGAATTATATTTGCATATCAATTTATCAATAACAGTTTTTTTTTTTATCATCTAAATTATTTACTGAAATCTCAAAATTATTGATTAGCATATTTTCATTAAAATTTATTTTATACTCATTATTCATTTTTTCTTGTTTATTTCCTGTCACTACCTGAACTGCCAGGAATTTCTTTAGTGCTTATAGGTTGTTTTTCTTTATTTTTTATGTAGTCTTTATTATTATTGCTGAGGACATTTTGTGTGATATTTAAATTCTCATTTTGAGTTAAATGAAAATTTTGTATACAGTCTAACCCAACTAGGAAATCATAGTCGAAGTTGTCGTCGTCTATAACAAAAATATTGACATGTTTTTCAATGTCGAAAATTTTTATTTTTAAATTAACTATTCCTATAGATTTTTTTACGCCATTAATTGTTTTTAAACCTGCAGTGTTATCATAAGTAGGTATTTTTTTTAAAGATAACAACCTTGAATTTATTATGGACACATTAGATCCTGAATCATAGATTCCGGATATTTCCAAAGTGTCATTTATTCGTAATTTAATTTTTATTAATGGCGGCGTTATTAGTTTTTTGGATCAATTTCTTTTAATTCCATCTCTAATTCAGAATTGTTAACACTCCTTATTTGAGCTTTTTTTGGGCTTTCATCATTTTTAACTTTGAACCAACATTTGGATTCAGGGTGGTAACGTATCCCTTTATTCTGCTTTTCACAAATTTTACACGGACTAACTAAGGGCTTTATATTGTTCTCTATAAGCTTACCTTCGGGAATACTTATCATTTTATCAAACGTTTTTTTCTTTACCCTATGTTCTAAGCTTCTTAAATTATTAAATAAGTCTTCAGTTTCCTTTAAACTATTTCTATCAATCTTATCTGCAATAAAATTTGGTAATCCCGTGGCAATCAGATCAATTAGAGTGAGTTTATCTATGGACTTATTTATCTCTAATAGTAGTCTCTCTTTACCGCATACTCCAGTAATGAACCCTGCCTGTATTTAAATAACATCGCATACCTGATTGGAGACCAACTCTTATCCGCATATGTTCCACAAAAAATATTTTTCCACGTTACCCATTCCGAATTTATTGTATGCTTTATAAGCATGGAACTATACCAGTCTAAACAAGAACCCTCTATAAATAACCTAAAGATTTCAATTTTTTTTTTATCTTCTTCTATTCCTATACGGGCACATTCTGCTTCAAAGGTAGTCATCCACTGGGACACATTAGTAATCTTGCTGTTGAATTTTTCTATGACAATTTTTTCTGCCATTCTCCCTATATTAAATGATTTTGACGAATCTTTTTTTATTTCAGAAATTTTGTCTATAATTCTTGCTAGAGATTCTTCCGAAATTCCGGTTGTTGAAGTTTGTGGTTTTGTTTGTTCCTCCAATAGGTATCCCATAAATTGCTTATTTCCATCTTCATCACAATAAACAGCCTTCATCTGTGGGTTCATGGATATCCACACCTGCCGTTTCTCATGCCGTTTTTGTAATGTAGCCTTTACTTTCTGAAAGATTTCGGTCTGTACTATTTTATCATGTAATTTTACAGGTTGTAACTTATCTGGGATCGTAAAGGTGCGGCCATCGAAATCCGTGATTGTCGTTATACAAATAGTATTTGTTTTTACATCTTCACTGGCTTTAACCATGAACTCGAATTTCAATTTATCCATTTTTCTTGGTAACTAGCTGTAGAAATGTTGTTTTATAATGTATTTATTTATTGATATCAAAATACAGTTTAACTTTGTAAAACTATAGCAATTGAGTTGCTCTTATAAAGAGAAACAACATTTAAAGCTATTGCTTCACCATTATTTTTATATCTTTTTATATTTTAATATTGCAAAAATGCTCTTTATATGTCTAATGTTCTAATGTTTCAATAATCGAAATTCTATTTATGACATCTATAGAAGAATGATATAAATAACATATTAACCTCTTTAAGGATTAATCGTATAGAGGTTACATCTATTTAAATAAAAATGAATTGCTGTTCGTTAGTCTCGCCAAAACTCGAAAACGGCTGGACCGATTTGGCTAATTTTGGTCTTGAATTATTTGTGGAAGTCCAGTAAGGTTTCAAAGGTAGATAAATATGAAAATACTCGGAATTAAATAAAAATAAAAATTTTGTTTTCCCTTTGATGTGTCCCCCGTCGGACGGATTCATTTTGTTTGTTTTAAGTTTATTTTATACAATAGTTTGGGTCTTTTATTTATCGATTGAGGCACTACGAAGTCTGCCGGTTCAGCTAGTATAATATCAATGTTGAAGATGTCGCATCTCTTATACACATCATCCCTGTTATAAGAACAATCTGATTTAAGGATGAAAAATGAAGAAAACAATACTACACATCGAAAAAAAAGTTTCACTTCATTCACGTGCACCAAGTTGCACTCGCACCGTTTTTATGGCCTTTGTAGGCAGACGAGCATACCCACCTGATGGTAAGTGGTTACCGTCGGTCATGGTCGTCAGCAATGCCATGGGCAGAGCCAAGCCGCTGCCTACTATGGCCGTGTTTTTTATAGGTACGTTAAAAAATACGACCTCTACCAATATATAAAAATATTTGTAGGTTTGGTAGTTCGTCAATTCAGTGCAGTTGTGGAATTCGGATTACTAATAAATGGGATTTCAACATAACCACTGTTTCCTTGTAAATAAAAATTAATATTGATCGCGAGGTAATTGGTCAAGGATTAGTGGGGCAACTGAGCAATTAGATACCAAGTTTTCTATAAAAAGTCAAAACATTTCTCATACTGCGCTTACATATTACGCATAATACGAGGGCTGCACTAAAAGTATCGGGAATGGAATATTTCCACTGTTCCTGTCATATTAAAATCTTTTTAATTGAAAACTCCTTGGTTTTAAAAATCGAATACCATTTATTTATTTAAAGACAGATTCTCGGTCTTGTCACGAGGTTTTGTCAAACTTGTTTAGTCGTTGAGAAAATGGAATTGACTCGAGAAAATTCAAGAGCGATGATTTATTATGACCTTCGAAGTGGTTTAACACAAAAACAGTGTGTTGACCGGATGATTTCTGCATTTGGTGATGAAGCCCCATCCAAAATCACAATTTATCGCTGGTTTGCTGAGTTTCAACGTGGACGTGTCAAGCTCAGTGATAATCCCCGTCAAGGTCGTCCAAAAACTGCAGTCACCCAAGAAAACGTTGATGCTGTGCGTAAGCTGATTGAGGAAGATCGACATGTGACATACCGCGAAATTCAGGCAACTTTAGACATTGGCATGAGTCAAATACAAATAATCTTGCATGAACAATTAGGTGTAAAAAAGTTGTTTTCCCGATGGATACCGCATTCGCTCTGTGAAGAGCAAAAAGCGGCTCGCGTTACTTGGTGCGTCAGAACTCTCGAAAGATTCCACGCAGGATCCTCAAATGCTGTATACAACATTGTATCAGGTGACGAATCCTGGATGTACGCGTACGAACCCGAAACAAAAAACCAGTCACGAGTTTGGGTGTTCGAAAATGAGTTAAAGCCAACAAAAATTGTTCGTTCACGGAGTGTTGCAAAAAAAATGGTGGCCACGTTTGTCTCCAAAACCGGCCATGTTACGACTATTCCTCTTGAGGGACAAAGAACGGTTAATGCAGAATGGTATGCTAGCATTTGTTTGCCACAGGTTGTTTCTGAACTCCGTAAAGAGAACTGCAACCGCCGCATCATCCTCCATCACGACAATGCGAGTTCTCACACCGCGCACAGAACAAAAGAGTTTTTAGAGCAAGAAAACATAGAATTATTAGACCATCCGCCGTACAGCCTCGACCTAAGCCCTAATGATTTCTATACTTTCCCTAAAATAAAGAATAAATTGCGTGGATAGAGATTTTCATCACCTGAAGAAGCTGTGGACGCCTACAAAACGGCCATTTTGGAGACCCCAACTTCCAAATGGAATGGTTGCTTCAATGATTGGTTCCATCGTATGGAAAAATGTGTCAAATTTCGCGGAGAATACTTCGAAAAGCAATAAATACATTTTTAAATAGTAATGTTGTGTCACTTCGTTAATTCCCGAAATTTTCAGTGCTGCCTATGTACATCATCATCGATATAAAAATCGACAGACAAATGCGTCTTTAGCCCAAGTAGCGCTCATGTGCATACCACCTTAGCGCCCTCTAGTGAGCGCGCGTTCAACATGGAGTCGGTACAAATGTTATAGAAAGTGCTGAGGCCGATGCCCCCTGCACCATATGTACCATATCTACACGTTTTGACATATTCGCCTTTTCGCACTAAAAGAGTACAATTTCCAAAAATGTTCAAAATTTTTACATTTTGTATCACCAGTATTTTTCTCATAAATACTGTCCAAAGATCGTAGTTTAGTTTTAGTGTTTATTTATTAGTTTACCTACGTTTTGACTACTATTAACAAAATTAATACATAATTTTATCTTACTTTAAATGACATAATGTAACTAGTACAAAAATAAAAGTAAAATGTTGCAAAGATGATTAATATTAAAAATATCACATGTTAAACCTTTAAAACGCTCTCCTGTAAAATTAGCAAGTTTTGAGATTATACAGGTTTAATGCGAGAAGACGATATTATAATAGTGATGTGAAATGTGAATTTATACTCGAAAAAAAATAATGAAATCTATAAGTTAAATTGTATACCTATATGTTATATATTTATTTATATTTTAGTGAGCTTCTAAAAATAATGCTGAACGAGTACGGGTTCCCGGCGACTTTGACGTCGAGAGAAATATGTCGCAAATGGGCGTCCATGTTCTCAGTGAGTTGTTTTTATTACCTTTACCTAACGATATTTTCGAATTGTATATCCCCCTCTTCCGGTCGCGCTCCTCATGTCTCTGGGTCGAACCCCCCTCCATCCATTACTTACCGATGCTGGGACATCTCGTCGTATCTTCGGCTACTTGGAAAGCATCGCAGGCGATGGAATCAAGTAAGGGGCATAATTAAATTATAAATACCTACTTTTTGTCATTAATTGCTCACGGCCCACCTGGTGTTAAGTGCTTATCGGAGCCCATAGACATCTACAATGTAAATGTCGGCACCCACCTTGAGATATGGGTTCTAAGGTAGGTAAGGGTAGGTAAGTAGGTAAGTAGGGTAAGGTTTTTAAAGGACAATTACTTGTATCATGAAAGTGATCACCAATTCTGAACATATCTGAATATTGCACATGACAGTGCAATACTGGACAACGTCTTGAAATTAAAAATAAGATTAATGAATAATAATAATACAATGAAAAATTATAAAAATATGAAGTCCGAAATAACACAATTTCATTTAAACTTCACATTTACAATATCTATATATCTATAGAGGCGAATGTATGTTGCTATGTACATAATAATATGCTCTCCTAAAATTACCTTACGTAGTTAGCTTTCTAAATCGTCTTATGGCTATTATGTTTTAATATAAATTTTCATTTTATTGCGGGCGAGCCACGGCCGCGGCTAGTACGAAATATAATTAACATCTTAACAAGACTTTTGATAATCTTTAATAGAATTTAAAAAAGCGATGTGTCTGTTTAATTATTTATTGTATTCCTTCATATGGGCGAGTCCACGTCCTGTGGTGTGAAGCGGCTACCTACCGGAAACCATAGACAACACAGCGTTAATGACGTCATCCACCTCGAGCCCCGAGCTCGAAGTCTTAACTGTATTTTCAATCAAAGCGCACTACTAGGTCGCGGCAGAAATAGGCAGGAGCAACTTAGAAAAGCATCGACTAATATTGTGAGGTAAACTTTTCAAACGTAAGTTCTCATTGAACTTTTGTTATTTCAGGAGTACCAAAAAGCGAGAGCCACAAATAACAAGCTATGGGTTTATTATAATTTATTCGAATTGTATTTGGGAGACGGAAATTTAAGTCTGAATCCGCTTTTGGGCTGTAAGTATACATTCTTACTTCACTATCTTATGTACTACACTACCTTATATAATGATGGATCTTGATTTCAGTTCGTTACATACCTAACCCTAATAATACCCGGTGATGATGGTCATTTCTAATGGGAAAGCACTAAAGGATAGCCGTCGAAATATAGCTTATTAATGTTTTTGCTCGGCACGCAATGTAAAACAAATAAAATTGAACTGCCGCTCAGTGTTGCTTAGCGCGAGTTTTTTAAGTCATCGCGTAAAAGTTAACTCCTATTTGTATGGAGTTGGGACAGCGCCCCTAGCGGCAAACGAAGGAAAGCTGTTATGAAATATAAACAAAACATAGAAAATTGATTAATTTTTATTTTCTATGTTAATAAATTATTGATCATTACAAATCATTACATACAATACATTATAATATTTATTTTTATTTTTATATAAAACATAAATTAATAATACCGGCTTATCAAGAGGAATGTTTAATCAGATTCAAAATTGACAGGGCAAGAAGAGTGGGTGTTTAATTTGATAAATGCCAGAATAGACTTGGAGAAATCATTTCAGAATTACTCGAAGCATCCCGTCAAAGCTTGGAGGTCAGTTCACAGTTCGCTTTCTACTTAAATTATAATAATAATAATAGAGTATCCATTGTACCTATCGTGCTCTCCAGTACGGGCGTCATTCCCAAACACCTACTCCACTACCTAAAACAAATAAATTTGGACACTAACATTAACGTGCAGAGTTGTTCACAAGTTTAAGCAGGACGACAATTTCCAAGGTGAATTCCACTTGGCCTAAGCAAGGCCTAGGCAAGGCTATTTCGGCAATTCGTCCACTTAGCCTCGACAAATTTTCGGTAATTAGTACTTAATACCGAAAATTCCAGAAAAAGAAACCATGATAATAATAATAATAATAACCGGAGACGAGTCGCACACGGTTATCTGGACCAAACTAGGAGTTCTTGTACTATAGAAGTCACACGGAAATTCATAATGATATGTGTTTAAATATTATATACATCCATATTAAAAATCCAAATTGCAGACAAACTTGTTCATCACAACGTTTGCCCGATGTGGGAATCGAATCTATGACCCTCGGCCTAGCCTTCGGTGCGGTAGCTGGTAGCCGAGTTAATTTTATAGTGGACTCCGTGAAAGATATTGAAACCACTTTAATTGTTAGCGTTGATGGACGTATCTCACATTGTGTGCTTAGTACTGATGCCTCCGGTCATCGTTGTCGTTGACCCCGTCGCTTGCGACGAAGGACTCGACGACTAAATTAACCCATAGACACAGCCTGCTGAGTTTCTCGCCGGATCTTGTTAGTGGGTCGCGTTTCCGATCCGGTAGTAGATTCTGCGAAGCACTGCTCTTGCTAAGGTCCGTGTTAGCAACGCGTCAGGTTTGAGCCCCGTGAGCTCACCTACTAGATTAGGTTACGCTGATATGGTCTCTCTAGACCATCAGCTTAGGTAGGAAAAAAAGCTGATGCCCCAGACCGGGAGTCTTCTTTTAGCGCACTAGTACCGGTCGGTGGACAACTGGCTCTTTGTATCCAGCAACGACCACGACAACGTTCCCATTAGATATGCTTACATTATTTTATTTTGTCGAAAAATATTGTATTTGACACTGTTAGTGTAAATATACATATTATTAATAAGATAAGATGTAGGCGTAATTTTATATTATAACTAAGATAAGATGTATGTCTAAGATAAGATACATTGTTTTTGTGGCAGAGAAGTTGAGAAACGGTTGAGGAGCATGGGGCTGCCTGCAGACCACAGCGTCCTCGACCTGCCGGAGATATGGAAGCACTTACTCAATACGTTCAAGGTAAGCTGTCTATATCAGGCAACAAAAAAAAGCAATAAAAAAGTCAGGCCCCTTTTTGAATAGCATAGATTTTCCTAAATACTTTCCTACACATGAGGTTGGATATTCTAAATTAACTACATAATGTGTTGTAGAGCATTTTTTTAAGTGAAACTTCTTTAGGCGCGTTGAGAGTAAAATTTAACTCGCGACAGGTTCGTTACGGCTAGAGAGAAAAGATACAATTTAGGTTTTTTTTTAATTTTTTTTTTATTGCCCTTGTAGGCAGACGAGCATACGGCCCACCTGATGGTGAGTGGTTACCGTCGCCCATGGACTTCAGCAATGCCAGGGGCAGAGCCAAGCCGCTGCCTACCGTTTAATACTCTCCGCAAGCCTCGTTTGAAGAAGGACATGTCATAGCGCTCGGGAAACACCGTGGAGGGGAGCTCATTCTATAGCCGGATGGTACGTGGCAAAAAAGACCTCTGGAAACGCACTGTGGATGACCGCAGTGGCTCCAGGTAGTATGGATGAACTCTACTCCGGTGGCGGGCGGTGCGATGGTAAAAACGAGATGCCGGTATCATCTCGAACAATTCCTCAGAGCACTCCCCATGGAACATACGGTACAAAATGCAGAGGGAACCGAAGTCCCTCCGCAGACCCAGAGGCTCCAAACGATGCGTGAGAATGGGATTATCGACAATCCGAACGGCCCTCCTCTGTATGGAGTCAAATGGAAGAAGCTGGTATTTGGGAGCCCCGGCCCAGAGATGGGAGCAGTACTCCACGCGAGGCCGGACTTGTGCTTTATAAAGCAAAAGGCTTTGTCCAGGCGTGAAGTACCGCTTTGCTCTGTTGAGGACTCCCAGTGCTCTGTTGAGGACTCCCACTAGGATGAGTGAGAGTGAGAAAATAGACAGTGCGTCTCGCGAACCACTCGACCGTGGAGAGAGGGAAAGGACAAAGCGAGCTAGGTCGTTTCTCTTATATACAGTATTCCCAAGAAAGAGAAGAGCACGAGAAATTTTATTTATGGATGAAAAATGAATCGCAAAAGAAGTTTCACTTCAATCCATTTTTTAAATTATAAATAGGCAAGAATGTGTTTCGTTTGTAAACCGATTTTAATCAATGATACATGTCATTTTATTTGAAAATAGTTCCAATTCGTTCGAATATCTGTAACAAAACAGACAATGTAATTAATTTGAATTTTGAGGTGTTTGCGGGTAATTGTGATTGAACGATGAACGAATTCCAATTGTTGAACGAACACTATAAAATCACACATAAAACAGAATACAATTAAATTGAGAACCTCCTCTATTTTTGAAATCGGTTATTATTTGAGCTCAGCTACTAGCCTACTACGACAGTCTCATTCAGTGATTTAATTGTGTAATTTGTTGACTTACTTTCAATGACGATATTTTTTAATGTCTCGAAATATATTTTCTTAGTTGTCGTTCAAAATAAAAAACTTTGTTGTTGGAATTTGTTATTCCTTATTGTATATTAATAATATTTGAATATTGATATGGCTGAATAACATAGCACAGCACAGAACAGCGTAGCTTGATGTTCATCACACGTTTACACCATCTATACAAATATATAAATCTACAGTGGTTTTTACGGATGTTCCATTATAACTACTGAACCATGCATTGACTTGAAACTTGGTATCCATGTAGAAAATACGTGTACTTAATGGATAGGCTAATATTTACATGAGTGTTGGACTCCCATTAATAATGACGATAAATAATAATGTTAATTTTAAGCGCTCAGCGAAGTGGGCGAGTGCGTCTAGTTGTTTATATTTTGAATATTTTTTCAGTGGAAAAAGAAATTTGCGGAAAAAGGTATACTGAACGAGCAGTGGCCTTATTACGACGCAATGGCTCGCTTCGACGATATCAGAGAGAAACGGCCAATTAACAAGCACAAAGAAGAAATACATTCCGACGAGGGTGACCACAATGTAGACGACCACGAAGACGACATTAAACTGTTCGATTTGAAACGGAGGCTCGAATTCAAGCCGAAGAATGAGTTTGGGAACCATTGCAGGGCCTGCCTCACCGAGGACGGCAGCGTCGACATATACGAACGGAAAGACGACAACGGATTTGACTTGGCGTTCAAACTGAAGGCCGTTGGCGGGATCGAGGTAAGCTGTGGGAAAACGAATTATCGATATTTGGAAAACGAATAATCGATATTCTGAAAACGAGTAATCGATGTTTTGAAAACGAATGATCGATATTTTGAAAGCGATGATCGATATTTTGTGAGATGTGAGGTCGTCATGGCTCAAGGGATAAGACGCCCGGTGTACTCATATCGAATGACGCAATTGTGTCGGTATTCAAATCCCGCATTTCTCTAATGAAAAACGTATTTGACACGTGTTCACCGGTGGTTGGGCGTGACGGGAGAAATGCTGGTCATCCCGCGAAACAGCCGTGCAATCCGGTATTAACAATCCGCTTAGCCGTTACATTTTATAATCGGGTCCTAGATCTCATGTCTCCAAGTGAGGGGGGTATTTACATTGTCATGACTATGGACCATGACATCCATTATCAACTTAACACCGTGCACGCTTTACTCGTTCACCGAGCTATGTATACAAAAAAGGTGGACGTCATTTATTTAATTTTTATCAAAATTATCGTCATACCTATTTCATAAAATATGTAATTTTAATTCAAATATATAATCCTAGCATTAACATCTCCATAGTACAAAAATATGTTTTCGTTTATATTTAGTGATTTCAATTAAATATGTATATAAAAATCAATGTTAACATGATTAGATATTTAAACAAATTTCAATTTCCAAAAACTTTACCATTTAACTAATTATAAAAGTATTGCGTGAACATTGTAATGTTTCAGGTCGAAAGAACCGATCAGCTACCGTCGCAAATATGTTACAATTGCCTCCAGGAGTTGGAAAACGCCTTTAAGTTCAGATTGAAGTGTAGAAGCACGGATAAGCAGTTGAGGATTACGGTCATCAAGAAGGAAATACTGCAGAACTCTGAGGAGTATCGCGTCGACGATAACGATATGGGCGGGCGTGACGTCAGCGACTGCGACGACACCAAAGGCGACCTGGACGGCGGCGAGGCCAGCGTCGCCTTCGACATGTTCCCCTCCAACCGGACGAAGACGAAAACCATCCTGAAAAAAGAGAGGAAGATGATCAGGAAAAAGAAGATTCGCAAATTAAGAAAGACGTACGATTACAGCAAGATCTGCGAGATATGCGGGAAGCACACGAGGAACCTCGCCAGCCACCTCGACGCGCACAACGTCGGCAAGAAGTACTCGTGCGACGTATGCGACAAGAAGTTCAAGTTCAAGAGCGGGCTCCTGATACACCGCGCGGTCCACGACCCGACGCCGAAGAAGACTTGCGAGGTCTGCGGGAAGACGTTCCACATACTGGCCCAGTACCGGAAGCACTTCGTGTACCACGCGAACGAGAGGAAGTTCGAGTGTCACACGTGCGGGAAGCGGTTCAACACGAACGACATCCTGAAGGTGCACAGCCGGATGCACACGGACGAGAGGCCGTTCAGCTGCCAGGAGTGCGGCAAGACGTTCCGGACGGCGGGCTGCGTGAGCCGCCACCGCCGGATCGTGCACCGGAACGTCAAACAGAAACCTAAATAAATACTATAATCGAACTTGTTCGTTTCATTCCTCATTTTCTTTCTTTCCTACCTTTTTTTTTATTGCTTAGAAAGATGGACGAGCCTACCTGGTGTTAAGTGGTTACTGGAGCACATAGACATCCACAAAGTAAATGCGCCTCCCACCTTGAGATATAAGTTCTAAGGTCTCAGTATAGTTACAACGGCTGCCCCACCCTTCAAACCGACTCGCATTACTGCTTTACGGCAGAAATAGGCACGGTGAAGGTACCTACCCATGCGGACTCACAAGAGGCCCTACCACCAGTAAACCTAAGCTGATAGCCTTGAGAGGCTATTTCAGCGTATCCTTAACTAGTAGGTGAGCTCACGGGGCTCAAACCGGAGTGATGCTAACACTGACCCTAGTAAGAGTAGTGCTTCGCAGAATCTACCACCGGATCGGAAACGCGATCCACTGAGAAGATCCGGCGAGAAACTCAGTGGGCTGTGTCTGTGGGTTAATTCGCTCGTCGAGCCCTTCGTCGCAAGCGACGGGTTCGACGAAGACGGTGACCGGTGCTGGAGGTACCTAAAAGCACCGTTAATGGATCGGGAGGATCCGTAATGACGTGTTTTGGGCGACGTCGATTGTTTAGTCTCGACCATTCAGTCTACCGGATCGGGTATGTAGTTTCCAGCGGCCACGACAAAAGGGTTCTCATGTCGTGCCGCCTTTTCAAAGTGGCACAGTGATGTCGACTGTAGATACTTACTGACTGAGTCAAGTTCCAGGTCATCATGGAGCTCCACGTTCCTTAGGAACCGTGGTGCTCCGACGGCTATCCTGTAAAATCGGGATTTCAAGTTAGTGCGGGCCGCGTGAGCGAACACTACGCTTGCATACATCATTACGGGGCGTAGGTATACAAGTTTTGTAGAGTGTCCTCTTATTACGGAGGGAAAATTTGCTTCACTTGCAAAGCATACGGTAGAGACGTCCTAATATGAAGGCGGCACGGTCGCGTACCGTTTTGATATGGTTCATTTCTCAACGTGACATTTGAACTCTTATCTAATGCGTTCTCGATTGTGACGTCACGTACTCCTCAGAAACAAGACACGTAGCCGATATAAATACAGTTTTAGGTTAATAAAAACTTGAAGCATTTATTTATTAGCTTCCATGTCGGGAGGTGCGAATATTCGCCGACGTTTTACGATGTTGTTTGTATACAAAATTAAATAGCGATAACGCTGCTCGTTTTATGTTGACTTGACCGTAATTTGAGGTGCAACGTACCAACCATGAGGTCATCGCGGTGTGTTCGGGTCGCACAAGATTTAATAGTATTTTTTTCTTTTAATAATTTTAATTGTCTTTCAATAAGTCTATCGAACATTTCAGGGTCGGACCCTATACCTACTTATAGAAGTCGTCGTGGCCTAAAGGTTGAGACGCCCGGTGCATTCGTAACTTTTTTCTATTAATTAGCTGGTAGCCTAAGGCGCTATCCTAGCTACACCCGGACGAGGGTAGGTGAGCTCACGAGCTCAACTGCGGATCGGAATCGCTTACTACTGAAAAGATCCGGCGGGAAGCTCACAGGACTATTGGTATTGAGCGACGCAACTGTGCCGGTTTTCAAATCCCGCAGTCTGATACCAAGTTCTCTGATGAAATACGTACTGTCGAATGTTCAAGATTGACATCACGCAAAAAATATATTTTGCGTAATTACTAGTGGTAGGACGTTTTATATGAGCCCGCACGGGTAGTTGCCACCAATCTGCATATTTCTGCCGTGAAACCGTAATTCGGTTTGAAGAGTGGGTACCTCCATTGTACTGTAAAAACTGAGACTTAGAACTTATGTCTCAAGGTGGGTGGCGGCATTAACTTCGTTGCCAATTAAAACAAGGTGGCCCGTAAGCTGGTACATCTATCTACACAATAAATAAATAAAAAAAAAAAATATATATATATATATAACTTTCAGGATCTTCTGTATCGTTTCCTTATCCTTATTCATTTCCAAAGATTCGTCGTTCTTCCTTTATAGTGTTAAGAGTTATTAGCTCAGGCACATCGTGGTTTGGATATCCATTGACTAAGGCTTTGACTCCTATCCTTTGGACATGGATGGAGTGTGTGAATGACGATATTATGAGAGAGGGAGAGAGAAGAGTGAGTGTTGAGAGGGCAGCTGATAGAAGAGAATGGAATAGAAAAAATCGCTGTGCCGACCCCACCTACTGGGATAAGGTGGAGACAACAAAGAGGTGAGTTAGTTCACCGGTCTACGCAATAAACAAATAATATTAAAAAAATCTTTAAGACTTTACAAAGCGTTTTTGATCATGGTAGCCGATACCTTACGAACGTTGTCAAGTGCTACGTTGATTGACCGATAGCGTCCGAAAATACGAACCTCGAGCATCTTGAACCCAGAAATAGGTTCAGAACATGCGTCAATGTATCAAAGATACTATCGAATGTGTGTAATGATAGACTTGTTTCATCCTGAGCATCATTTTAAGAAGCGTAGTTTATTTTAGCGACTTATTTAAATAATTATAATCATAAACATTATTGCTTTATTAAATTAAAAATATGTTCTAGCTGGTAATTAGAATAAAGATAAGAAATATTGAATGATATTTAACTGATGATTTTAAGTAAGTATTGACTGTTATAAAATTGTTTATAGATATAAGTTTTGAATTTGAGAAATGAAATGAAATATTATCTATATATTAATGGTACGTGAAGCAAAAACTTTATACCCCTTTCTACGAAAATTGCGTGGACGGAAGAAGTATGAAATTTCCCACACTTATAGAGAATATAGAGAGGGAGTGCAGAATGCTAATTTTTTTTAGATTATGCCTCAATAATACATTAAATCAATAAAAGAAACATGACACACTACCATGTAGGTATTTGACACGCACACGCATATACCTAGTCAGGTCATAAATTCTGTCACATGTTTAATGTAAAATAATTGAAACAAGTTTATTCATTATGTAACCATTCATATACCAAAATGAACTTAACAAAACATAGATTCTTATGACACTAAAGTTTATTCAAAATGACCTCCGTGATTCTGAATACAGGCCTTCAATCTGCGCGGCCAGTTGTCTATCGCAGCACGAACGAGGTCCATGTCAATATCGGCTGCTGCCTTAATCAAGGATGTCTTGAGTGACTCCAAATTGGGATGAGGCTTTGAGCACGCCTTTTCCTCCAAGTGTTGCCATATCTTGTAATCTAACGGATTCAAATCTGGACTGGAGGAGGGCCAGTCTTCGTGTCGGATGAAGTCGATTTCACGCGCCGCCAGCCAGTCTTGTGTGCTCTTCGCTCTATGAGCTGGCGCCGAACTTGTTGGAATACCCAGTGCCTGTTATTGAACATGGTATGAGAAACAGGTTCCACAAGGTTCCTCAGGACTGTATTTTGATACACAACTGCATTCGTTTTTACACGTTTCTCCCAAAAATGTACCTTTGTTAAGCCCCAATAAGAAACTCCCAACCATACCATGAGCGAGGATGGAAAATGACCTCGTTGGACACGCGGAATACGGTTGATCGCTTTTCACTACTGTGTGCGTACACCTTATCATTTTGTTTGTTGTAGCTCTCTTCTACGGTAAAAAATTTTTCATCCGAAAAAAGAATTTCCCGATATTTTTTTCCCGCGTACCGCTTCAACAAAGCGCGGCATCTCTTCAGTCTCAGGTCCATTAGACGAGCATTCAAACGATGTCCTGTTTTTCTTCGATATGCTCGAAGCCCTAAGTCTTCATTTAACACCCTTTTTACCGTGGTTCTGCTTAACCCCATCTGAAGGGCCAACAGTTTCTGCTTACGTTTGGGATTTCTTTGAATTCGCGCCTTCACCGCTTTTATCACTGCTGGAGTCCTAACAGACCGAGGGCGACCACTTCTTGACCTGTCATCTACACTAGAGTCTTCATTGTATCGTTTGATGGTACGATAAACGAATCTTTTGGTTATATTAAAATTTTTCAGTATGTTCAAAATTTGAATTGGCGCGTAACCGCAACGATGCAACGCACTAACTGCAACACGGTCTTCTTAAGCGTCCACTCCATATTTAAAAATGAGTAAAATTCTAAAAGTATACATTTTTATTTTCATGAACAATTCGAAATTCGAATTCAATAAACTTTTTTGTGGCCAGCATTCTAAAAGAAAAGTTTTTACTGTGTGACAATACTTATGACCTGACTAGTTATATATACCTACTATTTTGTTTATTATTAAAGTCTGTGCTTAAGTTGAGAATAGATTAATAGAACCATAATAATGTCCAAACTTATAATTTAAATTAATACTCATAATTATAGTCTAATTTCGGCTACCGGGCGACCACTAGTTATTTATTAATACACACGTAAGTAGCTGAGTTCGCGGTCAACTTTTGGTTTAGCGGTTACACTGGGAGTCTATAGATATCACGATGTGGATGTTTCTATCCTACTTGTGAGATGAGGTGGAAGTTTCAATAGTGGTGATGGTGGTGTTCGTACCTCGTGACGGCTTGTAGGTACATGTCCACATTATACAAACAATTTTATTGTATTACGGTTTCAACCTAAGGATTTTTTTTGTTCACAAACTACCTATGTATTTCGAAAAGTGAAACAAAACCATACTGAAGGTTTTTTTTTTATGTTTGAGAGATTACTGGTGGCCCGGAGGCTTTTCCGGTTTTACCAGAGCAGGTGGGTGAGCAAGGGCTCAGCCTGGAGGGGGACTGAAGGTTTTATATGGACAACCTCAACCGTAGTAAACCGCAAAATACCTACTTCATCTTCCATAATTTTCTTGTATGAAAATGTATGCCGGAAGAGATCGCTTTCAGTGGTAAGACCGCCTACTATCCAAATTAACCTGCCTATTGATTGATTTTCATTATAAATTGTGTGTTATCACTGGTGGTAGGACCTCTTGGGAGTCCGCACGGGTAGGTACCACCACCCCGCCTATTTCCGCCGTGAAGCAGTAATGCGTTTCGGTTCGAAGGGTGGGGTAGCCGTCGTAACTATACTGAGTATTACTGAGACCTTAGAACTTATATCTCGAGGTGGGTGGCGCATTTACGTTGTAGATGTCTATGGGCTCCAGTAACCACTTAACATCAGGTGGGCTGTGAACTCGTCCATCCATCAAGGAATAAAAAAAAAAAAACGTTACGTATAGTCTCTCTCTCTCTCTCTGTCTCTCTGTCTCTCTCTCGCTATCCTTCCATATTAAAATAGTTGAAATTAGTTTTAAAAAAAAATATAAGCCTAAATATTACGATCTAAGTATGTCACAAACTATAGCCGTGCTTAGTTTTATTCCCTGGATCCGACCCGACGCCGGCGCACGCTTGAACCCAAATGATCGAAGCGAGGAGCTAGTTCAAGCCAGCTATATACATTCGCGCAGTCAGTCCATCGTAGACGGCGCGCGCTCACGACATATATACGTACACTCCTCGTCGTATTCTGACTCCGCTCAACCGGTACAAAAACGAACAAAGTGCTTCCTAGTTTAATTTAGAATTAAAAGGCCGACATGCCGAACGGAATCGTGAGTACTTTAACCCTTTTTATTTCCTATTGATATTTAGAGATTAACTGGTTTAACATTTTAAGGCGATAAGTTTTAAAATTGTTTTTTTTTTTTATAATTTTCTTTTTAAGAATTACGAGCGTAAAGCCGTACACTTCAAATTTAATTTGTCAACCGATTTAAGCGGAGAATGGCTAAATGTTGATACATTCATATCTTAGTATGTAAATTACATCCAAATTGTAGAGATTAATTTGGAAAGACCCAAAAATAAAGAACACTATATTATTATATCACTAATATATTATGTTATTTAGTAAGTTTTGGATTTAAGAATTCTCAGAGATGATACGCATCAAAAATAATAAAAATAACGTTTTTTTTTTTTAATATTTTTTATTTCAATACAGTCATTTATATACGAAAAACTTTCGAATATAAATAAGTAGTGTATGGTTCGAATTTCTCAGAAGCGTAAGCTTGATGTTCTAAATGATTCAATTATGAAAGGTAATTTTCGCACCTCTTAGTGAAGAGGGAAGCTTGCTTTGTATACACAAACAGTTAGGTACCATTAATTCTAACTAAACGACCGCTTCTAGATGACATCTATCGATGAACTACATTTTATCTTCCGTTTCAATATCTTGACTTTCGGTAGTTTATGTGTTTTAAATTTTATTTTTTTCCTACCTAATCTGATAGACTTAAGAGGCTATGTTGGCGTAACATTATCGTGTAGATGAGCTCTCGGGGCTCAAACCTGACGACGTTGCTAACATTAACCCTAGCAAGAACAGTGCTTCGCAGAATCTACCCCCGTATCGGAAACGCGACCCACTGGGAAGATCCGGGGAGTAACTCAGTGGGCTGTGTCTATGGATTAGTTTACTCGCCGAATCCTTCATGCGACGGGTTCGACGAGACCGGTGACCTGTGCTTGAGGTGCCTAAAAGCACCGTTAGTGGATCAGGAGGATCCGTAATGACGTGCTTTTTAATAGTGTACACAGCGAGACCGGCACACGGTCTTCCGGGTGTTAAGCGGCAGGTAGATCCGCCTCATTTGAGACGTGAGGAGGAGGTTTTGATAAGCTTGCGAAAAACGACAATCCTTTATTTAAAAGTAGATTTCTTCAGTTTCAAACCAAGCTTACCCCAAAAATATATTTAATTTTAAAATTCTAGTTCCACAATTATTATCTTTCTGGGTTTCATATTCATTCTCTTTGATTGCTCCAAAACACATAGGTTGAATAATCCAATTTTAAGACACAAAGTAATGCGGTAACTGGTATGCGGTATGTGGACGATTCTATGAAATCTCGGACGAGTGGCATTACTCGTAATTATAGTTAACATGATCCGTAAGGTCGAGTTACATGTTATCTGTACATGTTTAATTGAATTTATCAGTTAGTATAAATAATAAAAACAACGTTTTATGCCCCCGTTTCTTACTTTTTGTTCACAAGCGTGAATCATAGGAAAGCTCTAGCTACATTTTGGGACGGCTACCAGACTTTATGGTGGTCCTTTTCTGTGATTCGAATTATTATGCTGTGTATTTCACTGCGGAATTTAAAGATACTACAACGTCATTGCCAACGCTTAAGATGAGACTTGACACTAGATGAGCCATGAGCTTGTCCTCCTATCTAGGAATCTTCTTCTATATCGTTCCCTCACTGCTGAAGATCGCGACCATATGTGACGTTCCTCCACTGTGTTCGTTTTTTTTATTGCTTAGATGGGTGGACGAGCTCACAGCCCACCTGGTGTTAAGTGGTTACTGGAGTCCATAGACATTTACGACGTAAATGTGCCACCCACCTTGAGATATAAGTTCTAAGGTCTCAAGTATAGTTACAACGGCTGCCCCACCCTTCAAACCGAAACGCATTACTGCTTCACGGCAGAAATAGGGTGGTGGTACCCACCCGCGCGGACTCACTAGGGGTCCTACCACCAGTAATTACGCAAATTATAATTCTGCGGGTTTGATTTTTATTACACGATAATAAGTGGAATGAACCGCATGGTACAGACTACCACCTCCTATCTAGGACAATAATAAAATTATTGATTCAAAATTCCACTTATGACGTGTCCAGACTTCGATTAAAATCACATACCAACAGATGGTCTGGATTATATTATTATTTAATGCATCTAGCCTAAATGATTTATCTTAGTAAATGTCTAGATTGATACGTAATAAAATTTATATATATTTCAATTTCTGTCGTAAGAAAACGAGCGAGCATAAACCCGATCTAATAGTAGTCTTCATCGTTGCTTCTGGACATCAGCAATACCATGGCCACAGCCAAGCCGCTGCCTACTGTAAATAATGCAGCAGATACTTTTAAGTACCTATTGTTTTTGAACCAGCAAGTTGTACTGTTCACTTTCCTGAAAACAATCCCATAAAGCTTATCTTTAAGTTAACAATGCGTCAGTGCAAAGACAAATTTTACGCCACCTCGTTCTAGAAGAATCTAAAAAGAGCAATGTACTCTCTAAAGACAGATATCTTCCTAGTTTCCAGTTCTAAGTCTGACATTTAATTTTCCCTTTATTGAAACACAATTCGCAAATACGTTCTGTGTTCCACCCAAGTTATTTTATTTTGCGGCGTATTTTGTACAGTCGTCTACTTTATTTATTTAATGCTTATGTGGGTAGACGAGCTCGTGGCCCACATGATGTCAAATGATTACCGGAGCCCATAGACATCCACAAAGTAAATGCCGCCAACAACGTTGAGACATGATTTCTAAGTCTCAGTTTGACGGTACTACGGTTGTCCTACACTTCAAATCGAAACTTATTACAGTTTCATGGCAGAGATCGCGGTACTTAGTATCCGCCGTGCGGGCCCATGCTCTTACTAGGGCTAGTACTCTTGCTAGGGTTAGTGTTAGCCACGACCACAACTTAGAGCCCTGTGAGCTCACCTACTCGTTCGACGAATCTAGTATGATCTCTTGAGGTCACTAGAATAGGAAGAATTAAAAAAAATAGCGTTCCCTCAAGACGCCTTACCACCAATCGGTTGAACTAAACTAAGCAGAAATAATTTTTTGGCTGTAAACCAGAAATAAGAAAGTACTATTATTTTTTTAAGTTACCTAAACACATCCGTCTCTAATGAGTAACTAAATGCACTGAAACAAACGCAACAGTAATTCAAAGCTTTATCTTGATGTTACCTGAATCCCGGTCAAGGATTAACAATGCGTTTCAGAACTCATTCCTTTCGCTTTATTCGTGTGTCTCCGTCATCGACATATTTAGAATTACTAGGAGACTTTTAGGTTCGATAGAGCTTTAGAGACTTTTCGTATATTCAATAGGTCAGGTAGGATAATCGAATTTAATTTCGATAATTCTAACTCTTGACGTTCTTGTGTACCCGCTAAAGTGTGTTCAATTTACATTCAGCTTAAATTTATATCATAAACAATTTATATAAAACCAATGTCGTAAATGATTGACTAACAGCTTTCACTGCATTCGTTCAATTACCACAAGGTGCCCTCAAAACGCACTTAAATGATGAAAAATGTTTATTTTATTAGTCTTACTTGCCCACATGCAATACCATTGATTGAAAATCGAACATATCCATAAATAAATGATCCTCGATCTTCCTAAGTTGATACTTATCGAGAGACCTCGTTTCTTTGGTTATATCCAATAGTTGTACCTAATCACACAGCGCAGTGCCTTGGTTCAGTTCTCAGTTAATGCTGGCTGTTGCAACTTATTGAATTGTAGATAGACTACACACACACGGCTGACCTGACATTTATTAGGTCAAGTTAAGTAATAAACAAGGCGCATTCGATGCGTTGTCAATGAGATAAAGTAGTTTAAATGGCTGCACTAATCTGTGTTTTGTCGCATCACAGAGCTAATTGTTCATTCGTGAATTGTATTAATGACTGATGTTTAGAAAAAAACTAATCAATATATTAAATAAAGTCTGTAGATTAAATACATTAAAAAACAACACACAAGGGTCTACAGATAATTGTGACAATAGAACTTGTTTACCCAAGAGAAAGGTTTTTAACTGCATTTACAATTGAACGTTAATTGGACACCTACTTTAGCAAATGTTTACACGCAGCTTTTTATGAGTTTCACAATTGAGAACTTGTATCATTTACGTTTCCTTTTCAATTATAGAGATATTATATTATATTGAGAGAGAGAAGTATGGAGGAGTTTCTTAACATGGGATTTATTCCATCGAGATATTATGATAATTTCGATGGATTTATTCATTATAAGGAGAGCCTCAGTGTGTATTATGAGTACTCAGCCAAATAGTAATTATTAGTTAAAAACCCTTACATACATGTGGACCCGAGATGTTGAAAACAAACACACACTAGATGCACACAAGAAGAAGTGCACTCAGACCTCTATTACTAAATATCTTTAATCAAGATACTTACTGAATGCAGCTGGCAATCGAAGCCAGGTCTCGTTATAAATTAATAAGCGTCATTAACCATCTAAGCGATCTTAAGATAGTATTCATCTACAGTCGTCAGTTTTACATCTCTCATAGAAGGTTAGACAATTTACAAATTCTATAAATAATAGGGGTTACAGTATGAAATTGCCGTTCTATTGTAATAGGTACTTCGAATTGACGTAGAACCTTCATGGCTTGAGATTTTTGAATAAACCTCTTTTTAAATGGTACCTATGAGGCTCTTCTTTTAAAAAATCTGCAATGTATAGATAATAATGGTAGATATTTTGATTGAATAAAATGTTAAATGAAAAAAAAAAACGAATTTCAATTTTTCAGTAAAAATCGGCAATTTCAAACTTTAACCTCTAACATAAACCAATGTCAATTGCTTTTTAATAACACTTTTTGCGTATTTGATAAAACTGCGGTATGGTTAATTTCTGTTAAATAATGGAACAATGACATTTACGCACGAATAAAAAAAGTAGGTGAGTATTCGAAATGCATAACAATGATAAACAGGTTACAGAGATCATAAGTCAGAAGATTCTGTTCAAGAAAGTCAAGTGTAGGTATGACATAACATTCGCGTCGATTCTAAACCATCGGAAAGAAGTGTCTTTTTATTTATTTATTTATGTTTGAGAAGTTACTGGTGGCCCGGAGGCCTTTCCAGTTTTACCACGGCAGGTGGGCGAGCAAAAGCCAGGAGAAGTGGGGTTTGCTAAGAGCTATCCGAGCGCCTCCGAAGGAGACCTAACAACTCAAGAGTAGCTATTTCGTGAATGCATCTACTACCGAATCGGAATCGCGACCCGCTGAGAAGATCCGGCGAGAAATTCAGCGGGCTGATGTTTGGGTTAGGTTGCACGTCGAACTCGGCAAAGAGTTGGGTACGGTTACCAGGGTCCCTAAACCTACTCCTAGTGTTAGAGCTAAAGGTGTCTAGTGCAAGGGTTATTGGATCTGATGGATCTAGCTATGGACAAGCACGTGCCTAGGGCGTCGACGGTGACTGGCTCCTGCGGGTACCTAAGTATCACAAATGTCTACACGTAACGCGAAATGTGGGGGCCTTTAGAAAGGCATTTGAATCTTAATAAAGGAAGTGAGAAACATAACACAAAATACAATCACTGCACGCACATTGTGCTTGTATTTTTTAGGCATATATGGGCAGACGAGTTACGGCTTACAGCCATAAAGGATGGAATTAGCATATCTGGACATTAGATATGTACGTACGACTCGGTCATTGGTATCGATGGGCAAATGTGTTCTCATCGAGTGCTAGCATCTAGCCTGCATCTAGCCCACTAAGTTTCTCGCCGGATCTTTTCAGTAGGTCGCGTTTCCGTTTCCGATCCGGTGGTAGAGTCTGTGAAGCACTGCTCTTGGTGTGTTAGTGTTAGTAACGTCGTCAGGTTTGAGCCCCGTGAGTTCAACTACTAGTCAAGGCTACGCTGAAATGGTCGCTCAAGACCATCAGCTTAGGTAGGAAAAAAAAATCGATAACGAATTGCTCGCAAAATCTCGATTACGAATGACTTTTCTTCATTCAACTTTGTATGCGAGAGGAATAGGCACTAGGTGGATGCGGCCGTAGTCCAAACGTCTAAAGGATTTTTTTTTCATGTTTTTCTAAATATAGTTGATAAGTAAGCCCAGCTGATAAAGCGTGGTTACCACTACCTACATAAATTAGTGTTTAGTTAGAGATATTACAGAATTAATGAGAAGAAGTGATTCCCGGAAACTTTTTCTGAAGAAATGAAAGCCTTCGCTTACGTTCACAGAGAGACGGTTGTTATTCTATAAAGTTCTAAGAAATAAAAAACCTCTGAAAGGTACCGAAAAAGGAATAGGGCATCCGTTGCGACTAAAGAAAATGGTCATAAAACGAATGAACACACATAGAACGTTTATAGTGAAGAAATCGAATTAAAAAAATTTAAATGGAAATTTAAAATTAATTTATTAATTTTTAGTTTAGAAATTAATTTTAAATTTATAATTTAATTTAAAATCGAATTTACTCATACTTGTTTTTTTATTTCTATGGTACCGGCGAATAGAACTTGACATTAATCAAATACCTAATACATACATCTCTTGCAAATTACAATTTCAAAATTTGTTAGCCACGATTTCCTTCTTTAAATTTATGTAATAATGATCTTTTTTTAATATAAAAATATAGCTTCTCTTACTATCTAGTTTGTAAACTTTTTTTTGTCAAACAAAAATATTATCAATATATTAATGCGCGAAACAAGGAAAAAAACAAAAGAAAACATCGCATTTATGATACTCTTAAAATACATATTTTTGTATTTATAATAGTTAAATAGTCGTATTTAATTAGATATACTTCATACATGACATAATATGCACTATGTCTAATTGAAAACATTGAACATCACATTTCAGTATACGTAACAAAAATAAACAGATAATAATAAAAAGGTCGTGAGAAACAAACATTACAAGACCCTTTAAAAATTCCAAAAAAAAAAATTAAACACATGCTATACACCAATGAAGGTTGGTAGGTGTTTTTTTAAATGGACCTAGCGTCATTTCCTGTTTTCCATAGTTGGTAAACAGCTTGATATCATCGACTCACATAAACAAAACATAATTGAGTTTATCCTAAGGTCCGAGAACATTATTAAGCGAGAAGTCTCCGTGTATACTTATAGCTAGTGGCAGATGTTGTAAAATAGTTTCCTAATTCTCATAATATCTATGACAAAATCGAATGAAGATGATATTGCGTTCTGGTTTGTAGGGTAAGATAGCAAAAATTCTTAAAGTACTGAAATATCATGTATCAAAATCTGATGTCCATGGACTCTGGTAACCTCCTAACAAATAGTAGGCGATTGGTAGATACAGATATTCGATTATAGATTGGATTATAGGAAGCTTATGTTTTCAATTACACCAAATTTAATTTGTTTTTCAAGTAATTCAAATGTTCAATACAACCCAACGTTTCTAACAATTTCAAACCAGGAACGTTTTCAAGCCAACCGTAATAATAGTAGTTTATTTTGAAACTAAACACGTCTTTCCTTCACGGAAGTTTTCCATAAACACTAAGCCCGGTGATTATTGAAGGAAAATATAATCCTTGTAACCGCAGAAAATTACATAATATATATTTATGCAGCGTCGTGCGCAAAGAAATGGCTTTTTTATACATATATCAGTACCTAATAATATGTTGTTGAAATGATATCATCCGAGCCTAATAAATCTTGGTATTCCGAAAACGGCGGTGTTCATAATAACAGCACTGAATTAAACTACTCCGCCAGCCGGGCTTCCTTGGGGTGAGCTGCGCCGTCTGGTTGTAGTATTGACCGCGGTAACCCCCTTACCTTATCCGGGTTCTGACCTCGGAGGACGCTTGAGCGAAGAGTGCAGGGGAGTCGTTTAGTGGGTAGGATCCTGAAAATATCCTTGGGCCTGCGGTCTCGCAGTCGCAGACCAGTTCCACATACCCCATGCGCCCCCTAGGCACGGAGACCTCGTAGGAGATTCAGCAAAAAAAAAGGTACTTATACTCCCCAGCACCCGGGCGGGCCCACCGGCGCTCACTCTGAGTGGCGGGGGGCTCCGTCTGTGGGGGAGTTTTGCTGGACTTCCACCGGGTGCCTCCGTAGGTGGCGGATAACGAGCCTCTGGGAGCAGTCACACTCCCAGGGGTATCGCTCCTTCTCTCTCGTCGTGTAACAGCGGGAGAGAAGGAGCGACGGGGACCAAAACCAGCAAGGGGGGTTCCGGGTTCTCCACGCCCTTTACTGGCTGAAGGGTGTTTCTCTGGAGACACCTGGGCCTTCCCCTTCCTTCTTCCCCTTTGATATCGGCGTTGCTTACGCATCTTCCGGCCGCTGGTCGCCATGTCCCCGGCTTCGGCTATAGGTAAACGTCCTACAGAGGGGGGTACCGGTGTACCGGCGTGGCTTCGTCGTTGTTGCTCTCTTGAGCGTTGGGTGGTCTGTCCTGTTGCTCATTACACTCGGCGGGCCGCCGGCCAGCCCATAATCCTCGTGGGGGACCGGGGCCGTTGCCGCGAGGCAGGGGCCCGCGAGGACGTAAACCTCTTTAAAAAAATCCCCGATCCTAAGCTCTGGTGCCCAGCGATGGGATGAATAGCTGGAGGGAGTCCAGTCCCGAGGGACCCCAGGGGACCGACCTCTGGTTAATCAAAGAGTACAAATGGAAAAATGGCATCTGCTGGAAAACTATTACCCCAGGATGGTACCTCCCGCTCCGCGGGGGGCTTTTTAGAGCGTGCCTCGAGTCGGGACGGCTCTCGTCGAAATGGATGACAGGCAGACTGGTCCTGCTGAGGAAGGACGGGCGCCCCGCGGACTCACCCGCAGGCTATGGCCCCATCGTGTTGCTGGACGAGTCAGGCAAAATGCAAGAGAGAATCTTCGCGGCCCGCATCGTCCGGCACCTAACCGAGATGGGTCCCGATCCTTCCACGGAGCAGTACGGCTTCAGAGAGGGCCGCTGTTGCTGTTGATCCAACTCCAACGAAGCCGTAACCCGGGGCGTTGTGGCAATGGCGGTGTCTCTGGACATTCGGAACGCATTCAACACCCTGCCCTGATCGCGGAGGCGCTCGAGTATCACAGCGTCCCCGTGTACCTTCACCGGCTGATCGGCTCCTATCTCGGGAACAGGTCGATCGAATGCGTCTGACACAGTGGGGCGGTGTACCGCTTCCCCGTCGAGCGTGGTGTTCCGCAGGGGTCTGTCCTGAGCCCCCTGCTGTGGAACATCGGCTTCGACTGGGTCCTGCGGGGCACCCTACGGGGGCCTACTATAACGCGAGATCTACTACAACGCGAGGCCCACTACAACGCGAAAGATTAACATGTCAAAGGTTGTCCATACCTGCTCTACAACTACAAAGATAGATAAGAAATCCTAGAGAAACAATAGGTACATTCGTAAAACAGTGTAAATAATGTATTTCCATTGTTACATAATCTTTCTTTTAGCCCACAGACGTCTATGCTGGACATAGGCCCTCCCCAAGCCTCGCCACCACGACATAACTAGCACCTTATCTGAATATAAATTAACGGTATCATCCTACATACATACGTGTATCTCTAAATATGGATAAGTCTAGAATGTTGTCTGTGAAAAGAACACAGATATTAAAATTTTTACTAAACTTACTTTTTTTTCTCTAAAACTAACATTATTATTAGTTTGCGTAGATGTCAGGCGATGGCGCGATCCATATGAAGTGAATCTTCTCAATATTCAAATTATGACGCGAAATTAAAGCTTTAATGACAGGTACATTAGTACATTAGAGTACATTGTACAATTGAATGTATATCTACGGATATATGTATGTACCTAGGTTTATGTGTATGATGTGTGTATGTGTATGTATGTATTTGTACTTATATGTATACCGCCAATTGTACTTTTTTTGTATTTAATATATCGCACTGTTTATTTGTTTTTTAGTGTACAATAAAGAATACTCTCTCTCTCTTTCTCTCTCTCTCTTTCTCTTTCTCTCTCTCTCTCTTTTTCTCTCTCTCTTCGATCAATAATAGTACTATTGATCGAAGCTCTCTCTCTACATTCATGTACTGACTATATTACATGGTGCACAGAGTATGATCGCACTGGATGCGGGTTTTCTGAGTTTATCTCTACATATTCGCTGGTAGCCTAAGATGCTATTCCAGTTACGCCCTGACGGGTAGGTTATCTCACGGGCTCAATTTGAGAGAATTTGTTAACACTAGCCCTAGCAAGAGCAGTGCTTCTCAGAATCTACCAGCAGATCGGAATCGCGACCCACTTGTTACGACTAAAACCAAACGCAATAAAAAAAACTGAATTTCTCGTAATACTTACATCAGTAAACAGACTTACATTATTAAAACGATAAATTAAAACATTTAATAGCCAAAAACGAAAATATTACTAAACATATGTATGTAACTACCTAATTATTCGTTTTGTGAAAACGTTTATCCGGCCACAACAAAATTGGGCTTAAATCTCTTAAAATACAATAAATATTCGTAAAGATAAGCCCACGAGTTGTTATGAATAAAACACGTGTGTGCAAGTCGAGGCCTTATACTTGTCATGCCGCGACTTCATTCAACACACTCAGGTACAACCAAAACTAATGTTTGTTGGTGTGTCCCCAGAGACTATGGTGGGTCGCCGTCGCGCTTCTATTGTGGACTCCTCAAACAGAATGCCGGGAAGTTACGTAAGTATATTTTTTTACACAATAACAGTATAAGCAGAGCTTATACGAATTGTAAAGGAAATTTTTATGCAAAAAAAACTATGATTACTTAAAAGATGAAGCAGGTAGAAATAGTTTTTCAATTACATGTATAATAGAAGACGTAGGAATTTGATACTTTTTCCTGATCTACTCAATTTCGCTTTTACTCAAACCACTGGTACCACTGGAAGCGCGTTCGATTTCGTATTCACTATACAGGGTTCTTGACTCAAATGTATAAATTTCATTGCGTCATTAGGTGATCGAGTTCACAGCCCAAGTGGTTGTAAGTGGTTACCGGAAGCCCAGGACATCACAAAGTGAGTAGTCCCACTCATATTCAGACATAAGATCAAAGTATGACCCGTCAGACTATTTCATTGTTCTATTTTGTGTTAGAGCCAAAAAATATAGATTTTTGTTAATAGGAATAAAAGGTACCGTTTCAAATGTCATTTAATTCGATTATTTAATGAATTCAACAGAATAAGTAACCAACATTCAGTAAATAAAAAGAGAAGAGAAGTAAAAAAAAAAAACATTTTTATTAAAATGTCGATCGTGAACTATATAACATTAAATAACAAAGCGTTGGTGTGATCGAAGATTAACGTGACTATAACAAACATGATTAATTACACATAACATAAATAAATAAAGTCGTGGAGGAAACAATTATTTATTATTTTGCGACATTTATCAAATAAATTTTTAGTCATTACTTCTTCCTTATGTAATTACATATAATATTAACATTTTGTTCTCTAGGACTAGTCTACTTTGTCAAAATCTTTATATAATATCATATTTTTATCTTTAGATATTTTTGCTGTTCAATTATAGTTTTATCGCTTTGCATTCTGTAATTGCATTACATTTTTAATGATTCATTAAATAATTCGGAGTTTCTGTGACCTTTTTTTTAACACTGAGGAACTGGGAGAAAGATTTCCGATGTATCGTATCAATTCAAACAAATATATAAGCGTTGAAATACAAAGGGTAGGTAGGTACCAATTATTCTATACTAGTGGACCCCGCGAACTTTGTTCCGCCACACGGTTTGTTTCAAACACATCAACCGGTTAAATTCAAAATTCTACTTTAATTAACCATAGAATATATTACGTTTCGCTGTCAGTTGCGTTTTGTTATTCCATATTAGTTGCGTTTTGTTATACCACGTTTTATGTCGCGTCCCACGGGAACGTGATAAAAATATCCTTTGTCCTTTTCCTGGTTTTAAGCTACATCCCCACCAATTTTCAGACAAATCAGTTCAGCCGTTCCTGAGTTATAAATAGTGTAACTAACACGACTTTCTTTTATATATATAGATAACATATAGTAGCCTAGCACATGTTTAACAAACAACTTCTAAAACGAGTAATAAAGGAATCATGTGATAAAAAGGTAACGATTAACGGTAGGCAGCCGCTTGGCCCTACCCCTGGCATTGCTGAAGTCCATGGGCGACGGAAACCACTCACCATCAGGTGGGCCGTATGATATCGTTTGCCTACAAGAGCAATAAAAAAAGGTATGCGTATTGTAAATCCACGCGGCAGGTAGGTGCCACAATTTACTAATTTCTACTGTGAAGCAACCCTACGTTCAGTGTGATGTATGAACGCCGTTATTACGATACAATTGTGGCTTCGACTTCAGACGAAATTTGATGTTTATTGGAAATCTAACATCGCGATAGAGACCTCGTTACAAGTCGTTTAGTATTTGTTTTTTTATTTTCTCTCAACCCTATTTTTTTATTTTAATTCGTCACTACGATCTGCTTCAACCCACAGGAGCGACAAACACAATCCACTTAGGTACAATTAAAAAAACGTGTGCAAATGTCATATGAGTCGGATTCGAACTTCTTGAAGATGTTGAGAGATTCAATTATCTAGACCAAGACAGGTCAAGCTTATAAAAGCCTGTCAAAACTCCTTCTATAAACAAAAAATTAAATTGAGAATTAATTTACAATTTAAATACTTAATAATAATTGTGAAACGAATATAAAGTGCCTTAAGCATTTTAAACTCGACAGAATTCTCTTTATATCAAACTAGCGACCCGCCCTCGCTTAGCTTTGTAGCTTTGTTGAAATTGTAATTTATTATTGATTTCTCCACTATTTAATGGATGTTATTATACATATAATATTCCTCTTCAATCACTCTATCTATTAAAAAAAAAACACATCAAAATCCATTGCGTAGTTTTAAAGATTTAAGCATACATAGGGACAGATATAGGGACAGAGAAAGCGACTTTGTTTTATACTATGTAGTGATGAACACAATAAAAATAGATACTTAAAACCGTTGTATATTATTACATCAACCGGAATTCGAATATATTTCTGAAGCTACATGACTTGTGAGTTGTAGCTGAATCTTCAGAGAATAAGTGGTTTATTTATAAAGTTCACGTTTCACAATTTTCTAATTTGGTGACAGTCTGACGACGACGAGATGTGAAAGCGAATGCATCGCTCCTAAACATAGCATGTAAATTCGGTGTCTTATTCGTATGCAGGTAATACATATAACTGTGTAGTGGCGAAGTGTCAGTTTTTACACGCTTTATATTAGCTTCTCTTGTATGTATGTTTGTATGTTTGTAACTGACTCTTTTAGACGCGATTTTGACCCACTTTAAACGGCCAGATTTCATTCAAACTTTGTAGGTTTATCGAGGACCCATGACAATACAGTAATTTGATAAGCTTATTTCATGCCTCAATTTGCAAAAGAAGATTTTTGCCAATTTATATAATTTTTATCTATAGTCGATAAGGCAGGAATTGATGTTAAAGTACTTACCTAATAGTTTTAAAAATACGTTTTTATAGAAAATTTTACTATAAAATGAAAAATAAATAATAGTTTCAAAAAACTAAAAAAACACGCTTTAAATATAATTCAACTAAAAATAGAAAATAAATTTTAATTAATTTAAATTGAAAATAGTGTATAATATATTTTATTTTAAAAAAAGCGTGGGATGCATGGTGTTATTAGTTATAAATATTTTATTATATTAAATTTATTTTCTATTTTTTATAATATTAAAATTTATTTTCTATTTTTTAGTTGAATTTTACAAAAAGCGTGTTTTTTAGTTTTTTTAAACTATTATTTATTAAAAGTTAAACCAGAGACAATAATTGTTACACTTGGACAAGCCTGACGCATACTAAAACTGTCTTCCTGGCTCAATCTTGTACAGATATGATTTTAGGCTATCATACAATCACTGTTAGTATCTTCCTTCGTATGTCCATTTTTGTAATAGAAGCCGATTGGAGCGTCCATGTATGGATTCAATTTCAAATACACGTATCTACTAATTTGTTATAAATTCTTTTTTCTTCAGAAGCCATAGTGGTCTAAAGGATAACACGACTGGTCAATTTGTATAGAGCCACGCGATGGTGCCGCTGTTTGAAACCCGTAGGCAGGTTTAATTTTTTCTAAATAAATACGTAATTAACAAACATTCACGAATTACTTCCACAGTGAAGAAAAATATCTATACATATAAATAAAATTGTAGTGTCTGTTTGTAATATTGAAATAGCCTGTTTTAGAAAACACCAAAATAACACTTTTTACAATTTTTGTCTGTCAGTCTGTCTCTCTGTTTGTTCCGGCTAATCTCTGGAACGGCTGGATCGATTTTGACGACACTTTCACTGCTTAGTAGCTGATGATATAAGGAGTAACTTAGGCTACTTTTTTTAGACTAGCTTCGCCCCGCGGCTTCACCCGCGGTACGACCATAATCGCGGGACTCAGCTATCTCAATAATAAAATTTAATGTTTCCGAAGCGAAGCGAGGGCGGGTCGCTAGTATTGTAATAAAAATCAAACCCGCAAACATTATAATTTGCGTAATTACTAGTGGCATGGCGTCTTGTGAGCCCGCAAGGGTTGATTCCAGTATCTTGCCTATTTCTGTCGTGAAACAGAACTTCGGTTTGAAGGATGGGGCAGTCGTTATACTGTAAAAGTGAGACTAAAACTCGACTCTCAAGGTGGGTGGTGGCAATTACGTTGTAGATGTCCATGGGCTCCGATCTCCAACTAATATCAGGTGGGCGCAGAACTCGTCCTTTTCTTGCTTTTGTTATTTGATTAATAAATAAAAACATTTAGAATAGCAAAATATTGTTTCCCTTTGTGGATTATCCTTAGACCCTCTGAAACTGACTGTACAAAGTGCAGTAGCCGTGACCTAACTATAAATAACACAGTATAAATAAGCTCTACTATAAGTATCAACATGCGTTAGATTTGCTATTATTAAACAATAATATTATTCAACGTTTAAACAAACAAAGTACCGAATAACTTTCGAAACATCAACAATTAAACCTACAAAGCGATATTAAATCCAACATTAGTATGTATTGTAGGCAAATTGAACATGCCATTTCCACACATTTATAAATTTTATGTTTGAAAAATAATTACGTTTTACTAAATTGAAAGTTATATACTTAATTTACAGACAAAACTTGAGAACCATGAGTCCGCACGGGTAGGTAGTAGTAATGCGTTTCGGTTTGAAGGGTGGGGCAGCCGTTGTAACTATAGTTGAGACCTTAGAACTTATATCTCAAGGTGGGAGGCGCATTTACGTTGTAGATGTCTATGGGCTCCAGTAACCACTTAACACCAGGTGGGCTGTGAGCACGTCCCCCCATCTAAGCAATAAAAAAAAAATTGTCGTTTTGTTGTTTTCTTTGTTTATAAATTACTAGTTTTTGCCCGCAACTTCGTCCGCGTGGAATAGTTACTTGAGCATAACGCTAAATTTTACCTGCGACTTCATTTTCTTTTGCGTAGAAAGAAAAAAACCCAATTTTGAAACATTATTTATTGGTGCTCCGTTTGTCTTGGCGTGATGTTATATAGCCTATAGCCTTCCTCAATAAATGGTCTATCTAACACTGAAAGAATTTTTCAAACCGGATCAGTAGTTCCTGAGATTAGCGCGTTCAAACAAACAAACTCTTCAGCTTTATAATATTAGTATAGATATCTATTTTCTGGTGTATAATAATATTTAATGAAATCACTGACTTGTCAGCTCTTCTCATTTAAACGTAAAATAAGATAAATTTAAGAGGCAAAGTCCTTTGTTCGCCTGTACATTTGTCGTGTTTTATGTTCACTATTATGTAGAATTTACTAAGTGTCATTTATATACATTATTATTGGACATTCGAATGCAGAGAATCTGTGCCAACTATTAATATTTTTTGAATGTATTTGAGCACACTTTGCTAAAATGGTAAAGGATATAATATGTATAATACGATAATATTGTTCATTAACCCACTGAGTTTTTCCGCCGGATATTCTCAGTGAGTCGCGATTCTGATCCGGTAGTAGATTTAGCGAAGCATTAGCAGGCAAGATTTAGCTTTTGCAAGGGTCAGCGTTAGCAATTCTCTCAGCTTGAGCCCGTGAACTCACCCACCTGTCCGTGAGTAGTTATGGGAAGACACTTCGAACTCTTCTTAGGGTTAGTGCTAAAGGCGTCTAATCTATCTTAGTGAATCGGGTGGAATTATTTACAGGAAATATTTGATGGAAAAAAAGACAGAAACTTTATTTTTTATTCACCACAGAAGTAAACCGATATCGTGCTTGTATCATTTAATTAAACGAGAACGGATATTGAAATCCCGCAAGGAAGACAACTATTTTTGCGCTCCAATCACAAACAAAACATCAATATCTATTTAAGGGTCAACTCCTAACGTTAACATTGATTGATTTATTTATCATCGACTTCCATCCTTACGCATTACTATTGCAAACTTCATTCATAAATGTATTCATAATGTGTGTAATAAATTGAGAATTTTACGCGGAATTTCTATAATCTTTAAATTAAAACTACTGTTACGGTTTAATCTCGTGTTTTTTTTTTATTGCTTGGATGGGTGGACGAGCTTACAGCCCACCTGGTGTTAAGTGGTGACTGGAGCCCATAGACGTGCGACATACAAAGTAAATGCGCCACCCACCTTGAGATACAAGTTCTAAGGTCTCAAAGAATAGTTACAACGGCTGCCCCACCCTTCAAACCGAAACGCATTACTGCTTCACGGCAGAAATAGGCAGGGTGGTGGTACCTATCCGCGCGGACTCACAAGAGGTCCTACCTCCAGTAATTTTTTTTTATTGTCATATCATTTCCAGTGTCGATTTATTTATTGCTTGGATGTGTAGACTAGATTACGGCCTAACTGGTGTTAAGTGGTTACCATAGACATCTACACCAAAATTCCACCTCCCACTTTGACATATGAGTTCTAATGTCTCAGTTTTTGCAATAAAACGGCTGCCCCACCCTTCGAACCGAAATGCATTACTGCTTCATGGCAGAAATAGGCAGAGTAGTGATATATACCTACGCGTGCAGACACAGAAGTCATCATAGCACCAGTTAAATATTTACGATTTTCGTAATCATGGACGACTAATATTAACTCGCAATAACTTGGTCATCATCAAGTAATCATTAATTCTCATTGCGAATTACAACCGGCCTACTGTACTAAATTTAGAATTGGTAATTCAAATCTATAGTGGGCTTAGGAGTGAATGTAGGTTTCTTCGAGTTTATTCGTGCGTCTTTGCCTTTGTTAGCTCTTCAGTAAAGTTTGTGAATTAGTTTCGTTAAAAGAAACAAGGTGGCGCGCGAGTAGTTTCAATTAAACGTTAATTACGGTAGGTAGCGGCTTGGCTCTGCCCCTGGCATTGCTGTAGTCCATGGGCGACGGTAACCACTCACCATCAGGTGGGCTGTATGCTCGTCTGCCTACAAGGGCAATAAAAAAAATTAAAAAAATTTACAGTGTAGTGAAAGCTACAAGCTACTATATGATATTTAAATTTTAGAGTAGGTATATTCTTTCTTTTTCGCTATACGTACATATGTTTTGCGGGGTCAAATACATCTCGCGACATTTAGCAGGTCGTTAGTCACCACGTGGGAAGACTACCCACACTACGCTTTCCTGTGCGCGGTTGCTACTCGAGAACTTTTCGGCCCCACCGGTTATCTATTCCAAGAGCAATGTATCCTATTCACTGCCACTTCAATCTTGTAATCGTTCAGGCTATCCCAGTTACTTTAGTTCTTCTTAGAATCTCCTCATTCCTGGTTCGATTTTGCAGGAAACTTTCCATATAACCATAGCCCTCTCCATTGTCCTTGGAGTGACTTTGAGTCTTCCGATAAGGCTCATTGTCACCGACCACGTCTCACTTCCGCATGCCAGCACTTGCAACACACATTGGTCAAAGACTTTCATCAAGGCATTGCAGCATTTGAGATGAGAAAATTTTGCACAGCTTCCCGAACGTTTCCCAGCCCAGTTTGACAATTTGTGCTAGATAGACGTAGTCGACTATAACTTCGCGCGTAAAGTTTTCTGGAGTGGGCATAATTAGTATTCGTACATATAGTATTCGATTTAATAATCGTTTTGTGCATGTTCATACTATAACCCACTCGGATTTCTGTCCCTACTGAGGTCATTAAGCATTTTGCTGATATTCTCCAAGGTCTCAGCGATAATCACGTCTCGTCGGTAAACCGAAGGTAAGTTATGTACAGACCGTTAATGCCTTTGAGCCCCTTCCGATCCAGAACCTTTAAAAATCCTGTAATGCAGCGATGACAGGTTCGAAGAAATAACATCTCCGTGCTTCACATTACGTTGCACATGGACGGGTTCTGAAGCCCGGTCCTGTAATTGGACTAATAAAGTTGTATTTTCGTACAATCACTTCAACACTTCGATGTACTGGAACCGTTGGAAACTGCAATAGAGCCAAGGTCTCGATCGAATCGAAAGCTTTGTCGTAGTCCCCAAATACAAATCAAAACTGCAGGTTATATTGCTCGGTCTTTGGTACAACCTGCTGCAGGGTATGAATTTAGTCTACGGTTCCGCTGTGCCCGTTAGTAAGAATTACTAAAAAACATAAACTATTTAACTACCCACTCGTTTAAATGAAGAATATTATTAATTACAGCAACAACATTATATTTAATTAAATATATTGTTCGCTTTTAATATATAAATTGAATAAATATGTAAATTGGTGGTAGGACCCCATGTGAGTCCGCATGGTTAGGTACCACGACCCCGCCTATTTTTGACGTGAAGAAGTAATGCGTTTCGGCTTGAAGGCTGGGACAGCCGTTGTAACCATACTGAGACCTTAGAACTTATATCTCAAGGTGGGTGGCGCATTTACGTTGTAAATGTCTATGGGCTCCGGGTCCGCCATTAACACCAGGTGGGCTGTTAGCTCGTCCACCCATCTAAGCAATAAATAAAAAAACACTTTTAACTATTACGCAGAATCGAGGATATCCGGGATGTGCTGATGACCTTAGTTCATTTGGTACGAGCAACAGAAGACAAACTGGAGAGACATGAGTTCAGAGAGAAGATGCTTGGGGAACAAGTGAAGAAGATGCTGATGGCACTTGATAAAAAACATAGAATGTTAGAACCACTGAAAGGGATGATATCGAGGCTTGATCAAAGGCTTTCAAACGTGGAGACGATTCTTCTACAGGTATGTTTAAAGTCACTAACATTGTTAATTATATATTTTAAACCAATCATATTACTTGATCAAGGGTATTTCTTAACGTAAGTTTTATTTCAGAAAGAAGAACGCGAGAAAGATTCTCAAAAGAAGACAGATGAAGCACTGGAAAGTATCCAGAAATCTATTCTAGCTCTAACGACGACAGTCACAGAGAATGCTAAGGAAAATAAAAATACAGAAGTAGACAGTAAATTAGAATCCTATGGAAACACTTTAGAACGACGACTTAATGCTACTGATGCCAGATTAGAAGCTGTGAAAACTCAAATAGATAATTTGAAAAACACAATAACTGAGGTTCGCTTCTAAAATCTATTTCGGTACTGGGTAAATTTTACTAAATTGGCGATTGATTTTAACCGGTCACATTATGCGTTACATTAATTAATTTTCTTCTTTAATTACCTAACTTATTAAAAACTCAGTTGAATTTATCTATACCAGTGGTCCCGCAGTGGTCGAAATTCGACTATAATTAATTGAAATTATAAGTTTCAACATTGTTATGGTCCTATTCTATAGATTTCGCCAAGACTACACTATAGACAAATACTCGTAATATTAAAGATAAACAATACTAACCTATTCTCAATTTGACTACAGACTTTAAGCAATAACAAAAGTTTGACAATAAACAAAGAGTGTATGTGTGTGTGTCAAATACATGGTAGTGTGTGTAATATTTTCTTTATTGGTTTAATGTATCTTTTATGCATAATTTTTAAAAAATATTAGCATTGTGCACTTCTTCTCTATATTCTCTATAAACGTGGAAAATTTCATATTCCTCCGTCCGCGCAATTTTCGTAAAAAGGGATACAAAGTTTTTGCTTCACATATTAATATCTATCTCTATATATATAAAAATGAATTGCTGTTCGTTAGTCTCGCTAAAACTCGGCTGGACCGATTTGGCTAATTTTGTTCTTGAATTATTTGTGTAAGGTCCAGAGAAGGTTTAAAAGGTAGATCAATATAAAAATGCTCGGAATTAAATAAAAATAACAATTTTGTTTTCCCTTTGATGTGTCCCCCGTCGGACGTATTCCTGTTTTATGTTTATTTTATACAAAAGTTTAAGTCTTTTATTTATCGATTGAGGCTCTACGAAGTCTGCCAGGTTAGCTAGTTTCAAATAAATATGTTCGACTTACAGGATAACCTTCGAACATTGTGTCAGGGAATGGCCTATGACGAAAATCCATTGAAGAAACACCTGACGGAGGCTGAGAAGCTATTAAATAAATATGAACTAAAGTTGGTTGAATACAATAGTACTTCGAACAAGAATGATGTTGAACCGATTAATGAGATACCTCTGGCCGACGAGCAGTGGCACAGTAAGATGGCTGAAGGTGGGTTTACATTTCAGATTATCAAGGTTCATGACCTTCAGAACTTGCGAAAGTAAATTTTCTTATTAATTACCAACTTTATTATGGGTATTGCTATAAGAAAAGTCACCTTGACTTAACAATCCCAAAAATTGTTTCTTTAAACACACTTAAAACTTTTTAAAGTTATAAAGATATAAATAAGCATAGTTTATACAGCTTTCTTTAGCTTTATAGTTTAAAAAAAAACAGTTTTCCAAATTATCGTTCTCTTTAAATTCATGTTTAGGCTCACGCTTTTTTCAATTTCAATGTCATCTGAAATAGTTGGGTACTGTAATTATAAAATAGATAAGATATATAAATTAATATAATATGTAAATTATAGGCAACGACAGCATATCTCAGTCTACATCAATATCCTTTCCGAAAATTGGAATTGTAGTAGTAATAGCCTAGTCTATAAATCGTACTGTAAGAAGACATTATTAATCGTGTCATTTGTAATATTCTGACAACGCAGTAAAAGGTACTACCGCTCTGCCTATTTCTGCCGTGAAACAGTAATGCGCTTCGGTTTGAAGGATGGAGCAGCCGTACTATAAAAATGAGACTTAGTCATGTCTCCAGCTGGGTGGCGACATTTTTTTTTATCGTTTAGATGGGTGGAGCTCACAGGCCATCTGGTGTTAAGTGGTTACTGGAGCCCATAGACATCCACAACGTAAATGCGCCACCCACCTTGAGATATAAGTTCTAAGGTCTCAAGTATAATTACAACGGCTGCCCTACCCTTCAAATCGAAACGCATTACTGCTTCACGGCAGAAATAGGCAGGGTGGTGGTACCCACCCGCGCGGACTCACAAGAGGTCCTAGCACCAGTAAAACGTTACGTTGTGGACGTCTATGGGCTCCAGTAACCACTTAACACCATCCTTGAGTTCGCCTAACTATCTAAATTTAAAAAATACAATTTACAGTAATGGAGCGCCAAGAGATAGATATAAAGAACATTCAAAAGATACTAATTGACGCAGAGAGCATGTGGAAAGATTTACCGCGAGTTTCACAGATAGAGCGTGCCCACAACGAAACTTTGGAAGCTATTGTCAACGCAACAGAAGACATAAAAGCTAATGACGAGAAATGTAAGTTAATACTTATTTCTATAATTGTAAATAGGCATGCTTTAACAAAAACCGACTTCAAATAGAAAAAAAGATATTCCAAAACAAATTAATATACACTAAAAACAATAATCATCGAAATTGGTTGGCGTGATATTGAGTTATTGAGTTATTCATCTATTTTTCGCGCACGTAGTTAATGCAAATTTAAGACTTATATGGTTTTCTCATGGATACCATTATCAGAACTGGACTAAATGGGACCACACAGGAAGCATCAGCTTTCTAATAAAAAAGGAATCATCAAAATCGATTCACCCAGTCAAACGCTATGAAATAATACAAAAAAAAAAAACATACAGTCGAATTGAGAACCTCCTCCTTTTTTGAAGTCGGTCAAAAATTATTGCTGATGTGCATATTATGAGAAAAGCAGAGTCTCTAATCAAATTATATTGCCACATAAAAGTAAATGTTTACGATTACTTTAATATATTGGCTTTGATTTGGGAGATTTTTAATACGATTTTCTTTATAACGAAACTAATCTTTTTGTAGCTGTGGATAAGGTGAACAAAGAATTGCGTGCGATGAGCGATCGTCTTCAGGGAACTAATGTGGACATCCAGAAAAGTCTTACGCAGAGCAACACGCTGACAGAACGCGCGTTCAATGACATCTGGCGAAGCTACGACATGCTGCGGAATGAGGTAATCAGTACAGCAAATGAAAATGCCATCCGTGACCACGAAAACTGTAATAATAATCAATAACTTGGAACAATTCACGCACGGTCATCCGTGTGCTTAGTGCGAGTTTTTTAACGTTCTCGATAGCGTAAAAGTTAGCTCATATTTGTATGGAGTTGGAACGTTTGCGTACATTTGCCGCTAAGGGCGCTGTTCGAACTGCATACAAAATTGGGCTAACTTTTACGCTATCGGGAACGTTAAAAAGCTCGCACTAAGCACACCGGCCCCAAATTAGGAGTCCCTGTGTTGTGGGTACCAGAGACTGATAAACATACTTATATACGTTTAAATATATACATAATAAGCACCCAGGTAATGTGTGGACAAACGTGTTCATCACACGAATGTTTGCCCCGATGTGGGATTCTTAACCACGACCCTCGGCGCAACAGTCAGGAGCGCTTCTACCGCACCACCGAGTCAGTCAATCAGTGTAATGTTTTAAAAACAATAGGAAATACCGCAATGAGAGTAAACAACCTGAAAATGAATGCGCATATTGTGTGTACGTACGAGCTTGCCCACTGAGTTTCTCGCCGGTGTGCTTAGTGCACTATCGAGCACTTTTACACTATCGAGAACGTTAAAAAACTCGCACTAAGCACAAGGATCTTCTCAGTGCGTCGCGATTCCGATCCGGTGGTAGATTCTGCGAAGCACTGCTCTTGGTAGGGCTAGTGTTAGCAAATTCTCTCATAGTGAGCCCGTGAGCTCATCTACCCGTCCGGGCATAGCTGGAATAGCCTCTTAAGCTACCTACCAGCGAATAGGTAGGAAATAAATACAAGGTCCGGTATTTCTATCACGAAACAACTATTGTTTCACACTTAGTTTTTACGGATGTTCCGTTATAACTACTGAACCATGCATTTGATTAACTTGAAACTTGGTATCCATGTAGAAAATACATGTACTTAATGGACAGGCTAATATTTATATGATTGTTGGACTCCCTACACCAGTTGCGGGGGCGTTAATGATGAGAATCTTTGTTGGGGTGAGAAATAATAATGTTAATTTTAAATGCCCAGCGAAGCGGACGGGTACAGCTAGTCTTTTATTAAGACTGTGTATTCACGTCATCGTTTCATTATTTATCTATATGTTTTTTTTTTAGATGAAAACACTCACTAAGAGCGAAGAAGTCATTTTACAAACCGCAGATAATGTGATCGCAGCGAAGCAAGGTATAGAATACGGAGTTCAAAAAATCCTTATATACGTGGGCGACCTCATAAAAACGCAGACCAAAACTATGAACAGAACTGTTAGCGAAAGGTAGACGATAATATTTAATATTCAATGCATTGCTAAAATTTTGAACCTTATAAAAAATGCATTACTCCTGACAAATGCACATTTACATATCGCCATAGATTTTAAATTCTAGTTTTATTTATTGTTTTTTAATTTTATATTAAGAATTGTAAGTATATCAAGTATTTATTTAAGTACCTATTGTACTGTACACTATTGATTAAAGCGAAATTTTTAAACAGATTCGACGTGATACATTCCACGGTGATAGACAAACATAATGGAACTCTCGTAAATCTCAACTCAAAGATAGAGATGGAAATGTCGCAAGTGTGGCGTCAGATTGGCATAATGCATCAACAGCTCACAGCAAGCCAAGGGTCACTCAACAAACTGACGGTAATCTATTTTTGTTTCACATTAAACTTTTTCCCGCGGTGCACATACTATTTTTTCTCCTACCAGGCCGAAAGTTCGTGGAGTACCAAGCCGGGGTCCTGGGGCGAAGCCTCGGTGGGGTCCAGGGGCGAAGCCCTGGCGGGGGGTAAACCCGAAAAAAAACAATTTAACTATATTTTAATTTTTAAATAAACTGCTACTAATTGAATAAGAACTATCTGGTGAACTCATCTTTGCTTAATACTTCACTATTAAATTTTATTGCCTTTTGTTTATTTCACTTTTACACTAAACACAATATTGCAAATTACCCGAGCACAAAAATAGCGAAGAATTTTAGGTGCGTGAGAGCAGACGTAGACACTAACGCGCATGCGCACTTGTACCCAGGGAGAAAAAGTTACACTTTCTTCCCTGTACAGCGGGAGGAAAACCGAACTTTCGGCGTCGGTAGGAGAAAAAATATATATTGGTGTATAAAATTAATTTCTCTCGGTTCCCACCTTTAGAAGAAGGGTCGGGTCATCTTGTTGACGAGTTGCGATCTTGTTGAGACTAGTGCGCCATTTAAGCTTGAAGAAGTGCTATGGTGGGTATAAGTGTAAGGGAACGATTTCCAAATCCGAATTGCGAAACGTATAGAGTAGTCATGCGATTTTAAGGATGGGGCAGACGTTGTACTTCTTTAAGATCTTCAAGCAAGCGGATAAAATCGCTCTGTAGACCGACAGTTCGAATATTAATATAAAACGTCGTAAATAGCCAGTCAAATAACTATCTTGTAAGACCCTCAGGTCTAGTATTATTCTACTGATGGCAGCTATTGTTGTTAATGAAATAATTACGATGCCTTTTTTATTATTTGTATTCTGTTGACAGGAACTATCCGAGAGTTACACAAATAGTAGTACAATCACTTTGAACAAAGTGAAGGATGAGGTAATTTACAATGCACCTTATTGCATGACGATTAGAACTATATCACAATGATTAAATTGTATTGTGTGTGTAGGTTGGCAACGTCACTAACAAAGTATTGGAATTGGGTGAGAATTTAAATTACGTATTGGGAAGACTGGCCCTCGTGACGCAGGAGTTCAGCCAAATATCAACAGGATTGAGCGAAGCATTAATGAACTTGAAGAATGATGGGAATGTTGAAGAAAAAAAAGAAAAAAGTTAGTTTTTAATCTTTATTAATTAAATTAATTCTATCAAACCCACGAGTGTTCTGGTTCCATCAGCATTAAATTTGAAATAAATAAATGAATACACACATGTATGTACTTAAAATGGAAGCTCGTCGTATATCGCAGTTGGTTGCGCAAAAATGTAGTTTTACTTTTAAGTACCTACAAAGTCGGGTAATGTTGTATTGGAGAGTAAAGAAAAAACAATATTATTTACAAATTTTAACAATTTAAACATAAAACATTTTCTCGATCCTGAATCTCTATTGGTTCTTACGCAAAATAGTCTTTCTATATTCTTTCCCCATCAAACTCTCAATTTACAATGTTTTTAGAATTGTGACGCAGTTGACCCACTAATGTTGTCCGTGAAATAGTGCCCAAAATTGACAATTTTCCGTCTAGCTCTTGTATTATTTCTTCTCTGAATAAATACCTTTATCGATCTTTATTGAACAATTCAAAAGTTTGAACAAATTCATCCGCCGTCAAGTGAAACGCTCTAACCTTTTTATTTATTAGCAGTATACGTTTTCACATGTTCATAAAACAGTTTCAGGTCCTGGTCCTCACGAAATTAAAACAGAAAACAAACCCTGAGTCGAGTTCGTCGATGCCAAATATACTATAGTTGTATTGTAACTAGTTATAAGCTATTACCAACTTAGTTAATAAGACGACTGAATTAGACACAATGCCTTAAGTTCAATAAAAATTTATAATCCTACCATCAAAAGATAGATTAAAGAAATGTTTCACAGAATATGATGTACTTCTTCTTCTTCTTTGTCGTTTCCTCATTACTGAGAGCCGTGTTGTACTTAACCTATTAAAATCTCAAAATTCAATGTTTTTTATTGAGACTGACTTAATTTCACAAAGGTGAGTAAATTGACAAGATTGTAACGTAAAATTACTAAAAATATATATCACGCAATGCATTGTATTGATCCGTTAATGTTACTTTATCAATACACAAACTGAATTAAATAAATAAAAAAATTAATATGACTACTTATGACGAAACGTAAGCTAAAATTAAATGGTCAACAATGTTAATTAATACTAATTATAGTTAAATTTATATACGTATTAACAACTTATGTAAGACTAATATGTTTTCCTAATAAAATAATTTAATCTAAAACAATATGTACTTTGATTTAAACCGATAATTTATATTTATGTCAGTCAGTAGCGTTTGAAAACGGTAAGTAAAGACGTCTTTCTTCAAACGAAGCCTGCGGAGAGTACCTACTCAGGGGTAGACATCCGTGATTACCTGGAGCTTGACTCAGTTAGTATTTACAGTCGGCATCATTGCGCCACTTTGAGAAGGTGGCACGACACGAAAACCCTCTTGTCGTGGCCGCCGGAAATTACATACCCGACCCTGTGGACCGAATGGTAAACAGTCGACGTCACCCTAAACACGTCAGTATGGATACTCCCGATCCATTAACAGTGCTTTTAGGTACTTCAAGCACCGGTCACCGTCCTTGCCGAACCTGTCGCTTGCGACGAAGGACTCGACGAGTAAATTAACCCACAGACACAGCCCACTGAGTTTCTCGCCGGATGTTCTCAGTAGGTCAGTAACTGTAGGCAGCGGCTTGGCTCTGCCCCCGGCATTGCTGAAGTCCATGGGCGACGGTAACCACTCACCATCAGGTGGGCCGTATGCTCGTCTGCCTACAAGGGCAATAAAAAAAAAAAAAAAGGTCGCGTTTCCGATTCGGTGATAGATTCTGCGACGCACTGCTCTTGCTAGGGCCAGTCTTAGCAACACTCCGGTTTGAGCCCCGTGAGCTCACGTCAAAGAGAAGCTGAAATAGCCTCTCAAGGCTATCAGCATATAATCTTAGGCTTTACAGCCCAGGGTGGCTTTAGCCTGGTCCAGTATGTCTCTCCAGACTGTTCTGTTCAGGGCTTTCTGCTTCCAGTTCCTGATACCGATAGCTTTGAGGTCGTGCTCTACGCGATCTAACCATTGGAGTTTGGGCCTGCTACGACTTCTGCTTCCGTCTGGTTTGCCATATAGTAGTTATCTTGGCATTCTGATCTCCTCCATTCGAACTACATGTCCTGCCCATCGTAGGCGTCCAATTTTTATAGTTTTTATGATATTAAGATCCGTGTAAATATCAGACAACTCGTGGTTATAACGCGTCCTCCAAATCTCGTTTTCCTGTACAGCACCAAATATCCGTCTTAAGATCTTACGCTCGAACACAAGTAGACGGTTCTCATCCTTTTTGCTAGGTACCCATGTCTCTGAGCCATAAATAAGAATGGGCCTCAGTAGGGTTTTTTAAAGAAGAATTTTGATATTTCGTGACAGAGTTTTGAATCAGAAATATAATATACCTACTGGCTGTACCCGTCCGCTTCGCTGGGCATTTAAAATTAACATTGTTATTTCTCACCCCCACAAAGATTCTCATCATTAATGCCCCCGCAACTGGTGTAGGGAGTCCAACAACCATATAAATATTAGCCTATCCATTAAGTACATATATTTTCTACATGGATACCAAGCTTCAAGTCAATCGGATGCATGATTCAGTAGTTATAACGGAACATCCGTAAAAACCACTGTAGATTTTTAATAGTTTAGTATAGATAAGCAGGCCGAAGTAGCATTTATTCGCCGACAATATTCGTTTAACTATTTCTGCTGTTATGTAATTATCAGCATAGGTAGGAAAAAAGGGGGTAGGCAGCGACTTGCCTATGCCCCTAGCATTGCTGATCTTCATGAGCGACGGTAACCACTCACCATTAAGTGGTATGCTAGTCTGCCTTCAAAGCTCATATAAGGAGTAAACACGAGCTAGGTATTATTAGCAGTAAAAGGATAAACAGAGAACCAAATTGTTTGTCGGTCATACAGTTTAAGAGTCACGCTTTACAACCAGTAACGAAATAAAGAAAATCTTTCAGTAATAAGTTTGTGATCGAAAGATTCTTTTTTATTTTCAAGAAGTACCTAAATATGGCTTCTAATGCTTTTTAATCAGAGAAATCTTATCTCCTATTATTTTGCTGATACTCTGCGACAGACATAGCCAAACCACCGCCTACCGCTAAATTCGAACTTTTGGGATAGCAACTTTCCATAAATCAGGAGCGAACGCTTGCAGCAGAAGCATCTATGTGAATTGACAATTAATTAGATCCTCTGTGTTTGACCAGTTTGCCAACGGAACTCTCAAAAACAATTCCCTGACTGACCCTATATGATATGATCTTTCAAAATATGCGGCAGATCCTTAGAAGATGTAGAAGCGGGATTTCATAACTTATATCTAAGAACAAGAAAGTAAGATTTAAAGCTACATGAATTTGGCTGTGTGTGAAACGGATGACAGCTTGTGAAATGTGGATTGTAGGGTTTACGTGTTTCGTTCATAATTTACAAATAATATGTAAGTACTTGGTTAGACTCTTGGGGACATTTCGATTACCAACTTATAAAATTCAATGAGCACTGCTTACGAAATGCGATGTCAATGATAAAACACACCCAATAAGTTGAATTTTACCACACAATAAAATTTTAACAAAATGATAAATTTGAATTCAAAGTAATTTTATGTAATACTAGCGGTCCGCTCCGGCTCCGCTCGGGTCTTTAACAAAATTTTCTACGATATTTAACGTTGTTTTATTTTTTTAAATAAAAGAAGACTTATTGCGGCATAACTATAATAGCTAGACATATGCTGTCGCGACACTTTTTGTAAATAATAATGTGTTCTACAAAGTCGTAGTACATTATTCTATCATCAATAGTTTTCGCAGCGCATGCGCTGTAATAAATATTTTAGGTAATTTTTTTACACCTTGGGTTACATTATTGAAGTTTAAGGATCCCTAATTTTTTTCAAAAAAGATAATAGCCTATGTCACTCAGGGATAGTGTAGCTTTCAAAGAGTGAAAGAATTTTTCAAATCGGTTCAGTAGTTTCGGAGCCTATTCAATACAAACAAACAAACAAATCTTTATAATATTAAGTATAGAAGTATAGATGTTTTAATAGATAAATTATTTACTGACATTTGTTCAAGGCTAGAATTTAGATAAATGATTAAAGTTGTGTTTTTGTCAATAAATGATTTACGACAATTATGATTTTGTTTAAAAAAAGCACTATTGCACTTAAAGTTATTGTTAGGTGACACAACTATTTATAATTGAAGTTCATACCGTAGAACAGACTCGGATAGTGGGTAACAAAGGAGTGCCGAAGCATGGGGTGCGGTCTGACCACTCCTAAAAATTAGAACGCCCCGTAGTGTTAGTAATCCAATTGGAAAGAAATGACGCTATATGTGTATATTTCTGTAAAATATAACCTAACGTAGCTTAGCGATTATAAACTAGTTAAAACTAACTCGAAAGGTCGGAAAGATGGATCCTTTTATGGATGTGATAAAGAATTCTGAAGAACCTGAATGGCTTGAAAATAACATCGTTGGTGGCCTGAGAGTTTGGCAACTTATATTTTTGTGTCTAGCTGGTGTGACGGGTATAAGTAAGTACTAAAATCTTCTTAGAACGATTTCCCAGAGACAATTTCAATTACAACCGATGTGTTGCATGTAACTTTGCCAAAGTTCATTTTGTATAAATATGATTTATGAGCATATTTGAACTTAATGAGCTCTTAAGCTGCACTTTATATTGCATAAGACTTAACCTATTAATCTTCATCATCATCAGGCTATAGCTACCTATTACCGAGCACTGGCTTCCCGTCAGAATGTGAATTGTATGACATTCGAAGTCTCACTCAACCATGGCTCACAAAATATCTAAGGATATTTCTTCGTAAGATTCTTTAATATCTGCTTAGCAGTTTTTTATTTTATTTATTGCTTAGATGTGTGGACGAGCTCACAGCCCACCTGATGTTAAGTGGTTACTGGAGCCCATAGACATCCACGACGTAAATGCGCCACCCACCTTGAGATATAAGTCCTAAGGTCTCAGCATAGTTACAACGGCTGCCCCACCCTTCAAACCGAAACGCATTACTGCTTCACAGCAGAAATAGGCAGAGCGGTGGTACCCACTCGCGCGGACTCACAAGAGGTCCTACCACCAGTTAGAAGTTACTATACACAGTAAAGACACAAACAGTCCGTAAGTTTATCCACCATTATTCTTTTAATTTCTTGCAGCGGTGATAGTGTGTTGCTGCTTTCGCTTTCGAATACCCCGCACGAAACAACAAATAGAGGCAGACTACCAGAGGAGGAAGATCACTTCTAAATTCAGGCAACAACTAGAAACTATACAAGACTCTAAAATGGATGCTATGTCATTACATGATGGTCAGTGATTTGTTATTGCTTATGGACTACCGCAATTAACGTCTGGTTCGTGGTATGAATGGGCAAGTTAACCTGAATATATGTGAAAATTAATCTGGCAGAACGAGATGCTTAAAAATTCGTTAAGCCAGTACCTACCTGCTTTACTATTATTTGCTCTTTTTAGTATTTGATCCATTACAACAAAAAAAAAATAACCTACAACAATAGGTTATTTTTTTGTATAACCATTAATCATAGACACAAAGGAGACTGCAATAATTTTTATATCCTCTGCAGTAACAGAACAGATAACAAATGAGTCAGTTCAACAATGATCTTATTTGCATTTCAATACGTGTGATAAGATAATTTTATGATAACCGTTACATATTAACCGTTAACGTCTGCACGCCAGCCCTAGAACTTTTGCACGAGAAGACAAACAAACAGATGGACTACCAACCAGGGTCGCAGCCGAGTTCCATCTCCCCGGAACAAAGTAAGCACTTTTTTTTTTTAATTTGCTTGCAGATTTAATTGGGTGTGCTAGATTCAATTACACAGAGCTAGCGTCCTATATACAGTAAATTGTGTAATTAATGATAGAGTGGTTAGATGCTTTTAGAAGCGTGAAATATGAAGCGTGGATTTGGAATAGTGGGTCAAACTGATCGATATTCGTCACCCCCACAATAGTGTCTGGTACGTTGCTTTTCGTAGATTCCCCTTTTAATTACGAGTTCTAAGTATTTCAGGATTTCATAACCATAACATTTTTCGTGTGTTTGCGTTTCAGGGTTCGTAACTCAGGCTAAAGATTTTTTTATTGCCCTTGTAGGCAGACGAGCATACCACCTGATGGTGAGTGGTTCCGTTGCACATGGACTTCAGCAATGCCAGGGGCAAAAACAAGACGCTGCCTACCGAGAAAAAAAACTATAAAAAATGTTAAAATATGTACACATATCAAACCCAAAAACTTATTCCTTTATTGCTATTCCCCACATTCTCAGGTTCTCTCGATGCCACAGTCCAACCCGATGGACAGAAGGCAGAGCCCCAATCATCGGGGCCCAACTTTGTGAAATTTGCGACAAAGGTGGCCAACCTTTCCAAGCTTGGCCCACCCAAACCCACACCCACAACGTCAGAGGCGCCGAAAGACAAAATGGACTTTTAGAAAATTTGATTTCTTAGCAATTTAAATAATAAACGCCAGTAGAAAGCGTTTTAAATCTGAAGACGTATATTTTATAACGTTATTATAGCTATATGTGAAATGTAGTAATATTTAGTTTGTTCCGTATTATAATCATTGCATTGTCTTACTTAGTTTCATTTTGGCGCAATAACCTTTTTTTTTAATGCTTAGGTGGGTGGACGGTCTCACAGCCCACCTGGTGTTAAGTGGTTACTGGAGCTCATAGACATCTATAACGTAAATGCGCCACCCACCTTGAGATATAAGTTCTAAGGTCTCAAGTATAGTTACAACGGCTGCCCCACCCTTCAAACCGAAACGCATTACTGCTTCACGGCAGAAATAGGCAGAGCAGTGGTACCTACCCGTGCGGACTCACAAGAGGTCCTACCACCATACCACCAGTACCTCTATCTGTATAGTATTTTAGTTTGAGCGACTTCGTTAAGTGTGTCGTGAATAAAACAAATATCATATTGCAGTAAGTTTTCTTTAATCTAGAAAATAAAAATACAGTATAAACGGATTTTTAAATCACAAGAATAATAATTACATATTCACAAATAACTTCCGTGTTCCGCACAGTCAACATAATCTCGCTTTAAAACTGACAGTAAAACAATAATCAAATGTAAGCAATAACTTTAAAGCAACATTTTAACTTACTTTTATTTTACATAAATAATATTTACTTAGCAAGTTTTCGAAAATAAGAATTACATTAAAATTTCAAGTTAGCTAACGTTTCATTAATTAGTTTACAATTGTGTCTACGTATGCCATTTTTAATTTTCATTCATTCAATTTATATATTTATTATTTCATGTCATGTCATAAACTTGCCACCGCGACCATTGACTTAGCGAATTACTTAATTCATATAAATCCCAACGTGACTATTAAGCGATGAACAAATCACCTTAGTCAACTTTCAGTCCACGACTCGATAATCTCTCATCCTAATATAATTAATTAAAACACTGTTATATTTTTTACTTATATTTTATTTTTAACACATTATTTTACCACGGCGAGTTTGGATTGCGTTATCATATTACAGTTACGAATTATTTGGTGTTTTTTTTTTCTCAATAATCCGAGCAACGTGCTCGCGCTAAGCCTACGACGCTAAACACGTGTCGTAAGAATGTTGCACCAATATGTTTTACTAAGCAAAAAATTGTATTAATAAAATATTGCAATAAAATTCGTCTAGGGTGAATACAAATGCTTTTCGGAATTTGCAGTGAAAACGGACTGTTGTTAATAGTCAAATATACATATTGCGTTTCTAACCTAGCGTCTCTACAGAACAATAATCGCATCGCATCGATCGAACTAAATCAGCATCACCATAAATAAGGCCATTACACATAGTTCTCGTGGTCTATGGAAGAATCTATTGTAAGGTACTATACATTTTCACTTATATATTAATTATAATTGATCGGACCTATCTAAAACGTAAACGGTAAAAAATACATTTAAACATTGTTCGTGTTACACGTAATATTATTATCATTGAATTATACAAAAATGTTAAGAAATAAATACAAGAGCAGTTAAATAATATAAAATGATAAAATAATTCGTACGAGTTTGTGCATGTTACCTGTCTCAACATTCATGTGATATACATTTTTACATCTAAAACGAATAGGTAAGTAAGTAGTGTGTCATAATAATTATTATATTACATTTTATTTCTAGACGAAGACCGGTAATTGTATTAACTTACAACAAAATTACGTTAGCGAGTCTCCTACCTTCGACGGAAACTATACAACATTATCTAGATATATATATATATTTCTGTATACGTAAAGTCGAACGCTAAACTTTAGGAACCCAAGTCTGGATGCGGAGCTTTCGTTACAATAAAGCACAACTTCGTCTTCGTCGACGATTACCACTACTGCAACATTAATTTACGCGCTACGATCACGAGTCGATCGAATAAATATTCATAAAATGTTCAAGTTTCCTCGCGTTAACTACGAAACGCTCTCGGCAGCACGCTAAATCATTGAGCACACGAGCGTATATTTGGCAAAAATGTTTCGTGAAAATGGCATCAAGACAATGTTATAATAAGTACTTTGTGACGTTCCGAAGGACACTCGGGAAGTGTAAAATATGAATAGAAGTAACACTTAAACGATCTTTTAAGTAATAAATTAATAAAAATTAACAATTTCGTTTGAATATTATCGAGCGTCGGACGACACTGCAATGCACACAGCGTCCGCTCGTGTATCTGACGACCGGGGTTAATAATTTAAAATTGTTCAAATTACAAGGTGGATTCAAAGACTATAATGAACGTTCTCGTCGTGACGTGCGAAGGGTGGAGGTCGCGTCACTGATGACGTCACTGATGACGTCACCGGACGACGGAGAACGCGCACACTGTGTTCGGCGTCTACCTTCCGCCGCAACGTAACACTCAATCTCTTCTCACAAAAGTTCTGCCCCTGTGCGAGAAAAATTTATATATATAAAAATGATTGCTGTTCGTTAGTCTCGCTAAAACTCGAGAACGGCTGGACCGATTTGGCTAATTTTGGTCTTGAATTATTTGTGGAAGTCCAGAGAAGGTTTAAAAGGTAGAGAAATATGAAAATGCTCGGAATTAAATAAAATTAACAATGTTGTTTTTCCTTTGATGTCCCCCCCCCCCCCCGTCGAACGGATTCCTTTTGTTTGTTTTAAGTTTATTTTATACAAAAGTTTAGGTCTTTTATTTGTCGATTCATGCACTACGTAGTCTGCCGGGTCAGCCTGATATAATATTAATGAAACGAAAGGTTGAGAGAATGTTTTTTTAAGGGATTTTGTGACCTTTAAGTCATGTCTTATTTTAATTTATATTCATATTTTTATGAAAAATTATATTAAAGTGAAATGAAATGAAGATGATTAAATTGAGAGAAATGAGTTCGTCGTCCTGGTGGTAAGACGTCTTGTGAGTCCGCACGGGTAGATATCATCACCCTGCCTGTTTCTACCGTGAAGCAGTAATGCGTTTCAGTTTGAAGGGTAAGGGAGCCGTTGTAACTATAGTGAGACCTTAGAACTTATATCTCAAAGTGGGTGGCGGATTTACGTTGTAAACGTCTATGGGCTCCAGTTACCACTTAACACCAGGTGGGCTGTGAGCTCGTCCACCCGTCTAAGCAATAAAAAAAATAAAAAAAAATCGTGTTAGGGCCGGCCGGCCGCACTCACGTGATGGTCTTGCGCTCGGAGGGGCGCGCGGCGGCGTGCGGGCGCGCGCGGTTGAGCACCTTGAGCAGGTCGCCGGCCTTGGCGCGCATGCGCGAGTGCACGTACACCTTGGAGCACTTGATGTGGTAGTGCAGGTAGTCGCGGAACATGTGCAGCAGGTCGATGGTGTTGTCGCGCGCCGCCGCGCACGTGTGCCGCGGGAACAGCACTGCCCAACACACACACACTCCGTTAAGCGATTACGTTTTATTCACTATTGTGAGGAGGTAAAGGAATGCGAGGAGCAATTGTCCCCATTAAAATGTGAATAATGTGTGTCTGTGTGTGAATCGCTTGATAGGCAGCAGCTTGGCTCTGCCCCTGGCATTGCTGACGTCCATGAGCGACGGTAATCACTTACAATCAGGAGGCAACTATAAGTCCACATTGTTGCCATTACTAAAAAGCAAGCAAATGCGTTTCAATTCGAACCTTCAACTCGTGTCTCTGCGTGCTCAGGCAGTAAATAAAAAAAACATTCGGTTGTACTCACGATTACAAAATTTTTTTAATTAATAATCAATGGTTTTTCTTTTCTTGGAATACTAAATGATAGGTAAGTAAGCACGCACAGTAGGCGACACGATCAAAAGTAACGCGTCTTGATTTTCAGTGTCGGATATGCGCTATGTAAAGTAACAAGAAATGTAAGAGATTATGTGCAGGAAAATAAAAGTTATTCAAAACAGAGATTTTCCAGTATGGTGGTATCTACAATTCAAATTCACAAAGGACATTTTCTGACAACCAACCAACTAATCAAGCAGATTAATTATGTAGATACGATTTTTGTTAATTGATATTATTCGTCCGTCATGGACATTCATAACATGTACAGTACATATTCAATTCTGACCTGCCTCAGGTTTGAGCCTTGACATAAATAAACACATGTTCACTCAATGTTTCAACCATCAAGCTGAACACTCAACTTAAATAGTTATTAACTCACCAAATGTGACGTAGCTGATGTTGTCACCCACTCTGGCGTCAGTGTCGACCAGTTCTAGCGGCGGCTCCTTGTGTGAAAACAACACCTGGATACACATGAACAAATCGTTAAGCTTTTAAATTCTTGTTACAAGTTTATTTGGGTGCATGACCTTTAAAATAAAAACTACAAAATAAATAGACAGTAGGCAAGAAGACCCTGATTAGCATCAAAAGAAATATTGATAGTACAGGACTTTATTGTAGTGATGATGTGTAGTGTAGACGTGAACGAAGGCTGATGGCCCCCAGTTCCATGTGCCTCAACCGTACTTGAGACATGAGATTGAAGTATTGTAAAATAATCTGTCGTGATGAACCCTGTTACGCCAAGTAACCTATTTTCGTGATTGAGGTAACCAACCCCTTTGGAGATATAGGTTGACAAGTAGATGTGAGATAAAAAGGGGGTCCGGTAATCTCTACTTAAGTCGGATATTTAGGCGTCGGCAGCAGGGCGTACTAACTATTTACACAGCATCACTGCGGTGCAGAAGGCAAGGGGAAACCACTGCACTACCCCTCCCAAGAAATCCTATGAAAGCAAACAATGAAACAAGAGTATTAGCATGAAATGGAAGCTGATGATACAAAGAGCCACGAAGGGCTTTCAGGGATACGACCTTCAGCAATGAAGTATGCGACTAAGAAGAAGAAGAAGAAGAAGAAAATAATATGTGCTGCTTAATATAGCATATATATTAAAATCAATATACTTACTTGAGGTGCGGTGTGCGACGCCCTTCTTCCCTCTTTCAGTTCTTGCATAAACACTTTCCCAATGACCATATCATCTTCGTGTCGAAAGACTGTTGAAAACACAACAGTCACGCGATCTTCCTGCGCTTCAACGTATCTGAAATAACACCATTTGCACATTTATCAATGACACTCCTTATCGGCCCCATACGACACTGCCAGCCAGTGAATTTATTTCAAGGTTTTTTGGTGTGGTCACCATTACATCACAGCTTGGCCAAAACTTCGAAAGACGTTGTTGAGAAAGCAAAAAATATTTTGGGATATAGACCTTTGAGACATGAAGTTGAGGTCTCGATTTTTTTTTTGCTTAGATGATTGGACAAGCTCACAGCCCACCTGGTGGTTAAGTGGTTACTGGAGCCCATAAACATCCACAACGTAAATGCGCCACCCACCATGAGATATAAGTTCTAAGGTCTCAAGTATAGTAGTTACAACAGCTGCCCCACCCTTCAAACCAAAACGCATTACTGCTTCACGGCAGAAATAGGCAGGGTGGTGGTACCCACCCGCACGGACTCAAGAGGTCCTACCACCAATATATTTTATTGTACAAGAAGTACAGATGGTACAGTACAAGAACGGGTCGTGCATTTTTTAAGTAGGAACGAAATTGGCTATTTTTATCCATACAAGAACATATAAGGTTTCTCAACATTTTTAAAAGTTAACTCATATTTGTATGCAGTTGGAACGTTTGCCTACATTTGCCGCTAGGGGCGCTGTTCCAACTGCACTGAGTTAACTATTACGCTATCGAGAACGTTAAAAAACTCGCACTAAGCAACTGAGCACTGGTATAGCTTGTTGATGGCATTACTTGATATACAAATTGTCTTAAATTTTAGGCAACCAAAAACAACTCAATATTCAAGACACCTATAAAGACATCAGTATTTTCACTGAATTTCAATTAGTATATTTATATATATATACATATACTAATATATACATATCGACGCTTGAAAAGCAAACGTGACTAAGCGACAATGCGTGAACTTTACAGTAGACTAATTTAAGGTTGAAATACCAAAAATTCTATTTTAATGTATCTAGCTGTAGGATTGAAATGATTTTAATAGACCTAGAAATAATTTTTTTTGCGCATCGAATATGGTTATTACCTATCATTTATGTACAAAGCAGTTATTATCGCTTAGTCACGTTTGCCTTTCAAGCTTCTATATGTGAATATTAACAACTAGCGACCCGCCCTCGCTTCGCTTCGGAAACATTAAAACACATATGAAACAAAAAAATAAAATAAAAAAAAAGTAGCCTATGTTCATCAGGGACAATGTCGGCTTCTAATGGAAAAAGAATTTTTTAAATCGGTCCAGTAGTTTCGGAGCCTATTCGAAACAAACAAACAAACAAATCTTTCCTCTTTATAATATTAGTATAGATACATACAAAGTTTCATCCTGTCGGTAGTTAATGACGGCTCGCTTGTGGCTGACGTCACCGTCCTCTTGCAGTCTGAAGTAACGTTCGAATACCGACGCAAAGCAATTCCTCTTCAACAGACCAACTTTTTTCACTACATCCTCCCAGTCTTCCGGAATGTTTTCCATGTCGAGGAGCAATGAGATATTGTAACCTGTGTATAACAATGTTTATGTCACATAAATTATAAAAGCAGACTGTACCTGGATCTTTACAAGATAAGTTTTATGCCAATAATTTATCGTTTTGTATTAATTGCTGAAGCTTATCATCTTACATCGATACTGGACACTCTGGACACCAGAAATATTTTCAACTGCAACTTGTATAGATACATATGTTTTTGCTTAGATGTCTGAACGAGCTCACAGACTACCTAGTTTTAAGTAGTTGCCGGTGCAACTGACAATATGACCAATCCTTCAAGCCAGTACACATTACTGCTTCGCGGTAAAGGTGATGATACACAGAAACAAAACTAATTTTACGATTTAATTTTTCGCGTTTTTTTTTTCCTGGACAGGATAGTGATTCCAGCGCGACGCTTCCCTAACATTAATTACATAATGTCTTGCCTTCATTGTCGAAGTCGTTCGTGAACATATATTAGAGAAATATTTCCTTAGAAAAAATGGTTCGTGACTGCGGAATTTCAACACTGCCACAGTCGCATCGTATCAAGATACGAATACACCGGGCGTCTTACGGTTTAGGCAATGACGACTTCCAAAAAAAAAAAATTAAGTATGGTTATCAACTGCATTCTTACGTCATAATTTATTCTATGATAATACAATTATTCAAAGCTGTTTACATTGTTTAGTGGTGTCGTACAAGTATTTGCATTCAAAGCAGGTTTCTGCACTTATTACAATTCATAAATTTTCATTCCACAAACATACCCAGATAAAACATGTACAACATTATCTTATCAATTTTAAAGCAAAATTTGGTAAGACTATCAGCCTTATCCATACTCACAATAAGATATAAATGTAAAGTTTACTAATGAAGAACATTATTTTCATTTTATTATTCAAACAAATTTCATATTATTTCAATCAGCCTATATTTTACCTGAATTTTTTTAGTCTGTTCTGTCACTTTTTCAATCTATAAATAAGATGAACTAATATTTAGAATAAAAATTAAATTATATTTTAGCATTTCTCTGATAACTGAAGAAACACTTCAGTATAAACAATATATAAACAATATAACTTCGAGGTCATCTATTGCCATTCCATATTTTATCAAATTAATAATACACCAAATAGTAACGCCGAGCCATTCATAGGCGTGGTTATGTGGCACCGACACGCGACGATAAAAATAAACGGGCAAAGCACTCTGTGATTAATTAATCTCCAAAATGAATATCAATAAGAACTCATTTAGAAAAAATTCTTCAGAAAACTATTCAAAGTACATGTTTTTAATACCCACAATCAATTTATTTAGGATTTAATTTTCACAACCTTATTCTACTTCTCATCAGAATTAAATTGACACAGAATTTTTAATTTTTTGAAATTGATGTTTTTTCTTCTTCGTTATTTATCGCACGCTGCTCTTGGGACTCTTTGACTATAGCTATTCCGCGAAATGTTTAGTCTAGGCACGGAATATTACTTATTATCTGGCTCAGTAAACATATTTAAAACAAAATGCTATACAATAATACTATATTTGGCTCTTTTGGTTGACAAGGTTGCAGATAAAGGTCTAGATGACAAGAATAATACACGGCTCCATAATGTTAAGTAATTATTGGAGCCTATACATTACAACATAAATGCATACAGGAATTTGTACCGTGTACTTGAAGCCTAGAAATCTTGGTAGATCCCAGATATTTTTCAGTAGAAATAGGCATAACAGTTACCAATGTATGGAGACTCAAAACACCTTTTCAGTAATGTGATTCATTCAAATAAATACTTGTAAAAATGTTCTCCTATAAATTTAGATAAAATACATATTTCCTGTTTTTAATGTAATACAAATTAATTTACTTTAAATGCCAGCTAGGCCTTCAAAAACAACTAATGAGTACATATCAAATTAAGGAAAATAAGGTAGAATAAGTCCAAGTGATGTTATATAATCTAAATATAAATAAGGAATTCAGTACCTTTGTCATCTCTGGTTGTCAATCTGTTTTTTTTAATTGGCGATAGACTGAATAATTTACTTATTTATTACACTTCATGTAAAATTTACAATGGGAGACTTAATGCCTAAGGCATTCTCTACCAGACAACCAAAGGTAGTGCCGAGAAAATAGTGGTAGGTGCAACAAAATAATATTAACCTTATCAACATAATTTAGAAATTATCAATTGTTTTTCTCTAAATTTCAATAAACAAAGAAAATAAATATTTAAAAAAACAAAATAACACTGAGGTTTCAGTAATTTTAGTAAAATTTCAACCACAGCATAAACAAAACTGCTAATAGATTATCCAGTTGTGTATAAATATATATTAATAAACAATACTTCCAATACTTCTTCAGCATCAATCTGTAGTGGTAGAATCTTCAGCTAAATTCTTAATTAACTGTCCCCTTATTTAATCTCCCCCATTGAGAGTACTGGTGATATAAAAACCTCTACCCTTACAGGTTAGTATTGCTTTTCATCCCATTGCTGTTGCTATTATGCGTTTCTGTTTCATGGATAGGATACCCATTATTTTAATATAATTTAGATTTAGACTATACCTCAAGGCAGGGCACATCATTCATGTTGTGATAAGTTTGAACTCTTAGTAACTGATACCATCAGATAAACCATAATATCAACGTGTTTCCCGAACTTTATGACATGTCCTCCTTCAAACGAGGCTTGTGGGAGAATTAAGTAGTAGGCAGCAACTTGGCTCTGCCCCTGGCATTGCTGAAGTCCATGGGCAACGGTAACCACTCACCATTAGGTCGGCCGTAAGCTGGTTTGCCTACAAGGGCAATAAAAAATATATATATTCTCCACATCTCTTCCATTATAAGGAAAAAAACAAAATTTAAATATCTTTGTGTAATTACCTGACTCTGGTTCAGTAAGAAGGGGTCCATACACCCTCTTGAGGAGCTCATCTGCTCCATGTTCTTCTAATTGCTTGTAGAACTTCAAAGATATACTAACCTAAAATAATATTTTTGTAATTATGTACATTTTATGAGTCTAAGCTTGAAGGTCTGTTGATATTTAATTTTAAACATAATTCTATTTATTCTTCATAGAATTTTTTTTAGGTTTAGCAACATTTCCTCCAGGTGTTTTTCCAAATTTTTCAAATAACAAACCTATTTTCTCACCTCATTCAGCTACTGATTTTTACATTTTTAATTGCTAGATTTATGTTTTGTGTTTATATGTTTTATTGACATTTTTATTCAAACCAATAACAAAACAATTTTAAACATAAAACTACACATTACTAGTTAATATGACATCATTGTATTGAGTTTCTTTGATTTAACTATCACTTATCAAGTCATACATACCCTAACTTTGGTTTTGTCTCCATTGACATTGGATATATGGAATAATACTCCATCAAAATCAGCTACAGTAACATCTATTGACTCAGGCTTTAAGCTGAAAACAGAAGGGGATAAAAATAAACACTTATTTATTGAATAAATTAGTCATATCCTCTTAGTAGCGACATTTGGTATCAGTTTCGGTGCATTGTTTACGGGCAATATGGTCATTGGAATTCTAAGCCTTTATATGGGATATTTCCGCAGACAAAAATATGTGGCACTTATAAACAACCGATATGACTCATCCAAGTCGTGATAGGCACTAACGCGTCACTGTGACCGTGACACATTAGAATTTAATTCCAATAATACCTGTTCTCTGACACTAAGTGCACAATTCACTTGGTATTTGTACTCCAGCCGTCAACGTGGGACCACCCCCAGTGAATCTTGACACTTGTCAAGTCCTCCCCTGGAGGGGTTATGCCCAGGATACAATCTTTATAGGAGTCATCATCATAATGACTATTAAAATTTAAATAACTACCGTAAACAGTGTACTCGATAAATTGATTCTAATCACGAAAAAAACAGTAACTTTCTAGTGTAACGTACTCACCGCGCCAGTGCATTTTTATATTTAACCGTTAGTGTTTCTTCTATAATTCTATTATTGATCTCGAGTAAGATCATTATTCAACAATTTATAACCTACAGATATTTCATAAAATCAACGCCTAGAGCACCTTCATTTAATTTTTTTAAGTAAGAATTTTTACGATGACCGCCCGTGCGTATAGACAACCAAAAACGACAGAGAAAAGAAACGAAAAAATTTAATGAAATTCGACAAGCAACCATAGAGTGTAAATTGAATATATGAACGAGAGCTTAAAAAGTTCTTAGATTTTAGTGGAAACTAAAATGACAATTATCTACAAAATGAAGACAATATACATACATATAAACAATTTTTAATAAAAAATTCACGATGCAAGCGAAGCTTACATCAGCCTAAATTCTTAGGAATATAATGACATGTCATTGATTTTTTTGAACTCGTAAATTATTGCAGTCCTTTTGTTACTACTTTTTCCTATATTTTATTATTTTTTGATGAATTGTTTGAGAAAAATATTAAACATCATAAAAAAAAGTGTGCTTGTGTGGTAAAAACTTAACCTTTACGTCGGTTATGTCAAAAACCAGAATATGGGTCTTTTTTGTCTTAACTGAAAACTACGCCTAAAAGCAGAGTGAAGTTATCAAGATTCAGCAACATACTTTTTATCTCCTTTAGCCCCATTGAGTTTCTTGCTGGATCTTCTCAGTGTGTGGCACTTCTGATTTAGTGGTAGATTCAGCGAATTACTGCTGCTCGGGCAGCTGGTAACAAACTCCACTCTTCCTGGCTGAGTCCGTACTCACTCAGATCTTTTGGTGAAACTAAAAAGGTAACTGGCCGCAAGTAATCCTTCCTTCTTAAAAAAGAAGTCTATTGAACTCTCAAAAAGAATTATCATTATACTGAGAGGTTGTGGACAGCATTTCATTTCACCTGATTCCTTTCATTTCATTAAGATTTTACATCAAAGAGTATATTTTCCTTTAGCACCATTCGGCTTTTGGTAAAATGTTAATTATTCAAATTACTAATTTTTCCAAGCCCACTGAGTTTCTCGCCGGATCTTCTCAGTGGGTCGCGTTTCCGATCCGGTGGTAGATTCTGCGAAGCACTGCTCTTGCTAGGGTCAGTGCTAGCAACTCTCCGGTTGAGCCCCGCGAGCTCGCCTACAAACGTTAGGGCGAAGCTGAAATAGCCTCTCAAGACTATCAGCATAGGCAAGGTTAAAAAAAAATAAAAAATTATCCAAACACACTACTTGACTTGTATGAGTTATTTTCCCTTTGCCCATTCATTGAACGAATCAAAGAAAAAATATGTATTCTGGCCATATTCTACTGTATTCTACTTATTAACTCCATGATTCTGGCTGCTGTCTTGTCAACTATTTTTCGTTCTTTCGTATCTGTAGGTAGTTATCTCAAATATACTAAGTGTATAATCTATGGATAGGTATATTATCTATGGTCAATAGAACAGACAAGGCTGGGCTTAGATTCCCTTGCCTTTCCTAATAAGGAAAAGTTGTACCAAAAAAATAATCTATGGTCAGTAATACCGTTTGTTTTGGTTTGTTTTCTAACATCGTCACCTGGTGCTTCTTTATTTGGTTCATTTAATTTCTTAGGTTGCTTATTTTAGCAATACTTTGGATAGTGATTGTTGTGTCAGATTTATTTTTGTGACAATTATACCTAATTACAATTTGCTTTAAAAAAATGGAACAAAAAAGAAAAGAAGAAGATATTCCAGGTGAAGAAGGCAACTTATTAGAACAGCCAAAGGAAGATACGATAGCACCTCGAAATCCTTTTATGAAAGTGCGCACCTATGTTTTGGCGCTGAGACCGTGGTCTCTAAGTGCAAGCTTGTTACCGACACTTCTTGGAGCAGCACTCTCTTACCGGCTACCGGGCGACAATGGTTTCAGTTGGTGGACTCTCTTGCTAACATTGTGCACAATACTTCCGGTTCACGGCGCCGGTAATGTCGTCAACACGTATTTCGATTTTGTTAAAGGAATCGACAACCGCAAGTCCGATGACAGAACTTTAGTAGATCATATTTTGAGTATTGATGAAGTGGTATCCCTTGGTGCAATACTATACCTAGCTGGATGTGCATTTTTTGTTCCGTTGGTAATTTCATCACCTGCCCGTATGGAGCATCTAGCTTTAGTTTATTTTGGGGGTTTATCATCCTCCTTTCTATATACTGGTGGTATAGGTTTGAAATATATAGCTCTGGGGGATATATTAGTTTTAGTAACGTTTGGTCCAGTGTCTGTAGTATTTGCTTTTCTGGCCCAGACGGGACGAGTTGATTGGCCCATAATGGCTTATGCAATACCGTTAGCCTTAAACACAGAGGCAATATTACATAGTAATAATACGAGAGATTTAGAAATAGACTGTAAAGCTGAAATAGTAACACTGGCTATACTAATTGGAAGAACAGCATCTTATCTATTGTTTGCATTTTTATTATTTATTCCATATATAATGTTTGTGGTTGCTTCTGTCCGTTGTTCGTTATGGTTCTTGTTGCCAATGCTTACATTACCAAGAGCTTTTGAAATAGAAAGAAGATTTAGAAGTCCAGATGCTATGAGGTATGTGCCAAGACAAACAGCTAGGTTAAACTTTTATTTTGGTATGCTATACATGATCTCATGTTTGTTTGCTAATAAGCTGCCATTTCTTTTACGATAGATAAAAGATAGGTGGACACTAAATTTATTGTCTGGTACCAAATATATTTATAAATCTAATAATAACGTTATTTGTTAAATAATTTAATTTTGTGAAAAAATAAAATCATTATAATGTAATGTTGTGAATCTTATTGAGTTAAATATATTTCCATTTTTAAATTCACTAATTATAGTTCCAATAAAATCACTAAATTATTACAATGTTAATAGGAATAAGATAATTTGATACCACAAGCTACTTAATGCCTTAAAAATTTAGTGACCAATTGCAATATAAGATTTCTTTGAGTACCCAATTGATTATAATTATAATCTTTAGTCATAAATGACAAATAAACTACACACAAATTTGTATAATATAATTTTTTCTAATGTCGAGAGTTATGTCTTTGCCTTGTATGTTGTAATTTCTCCTTCCAGTGTAAAGAATATTTTTACTAGAAATAATGTTGGTAATAGTTTCCCACTATGTTAATTTTATTCATGATTGTAGACTGATAAACATACCTTATGCCATACATATGCAAATCTAAATGAATGAATGGAGAGATTTAGTTATTAGATTCTAGCATTATTTACGTGAAGGTGATATAATATCTTCTTATTACTTTGAATCTCTTGTAACATATTCATAATCCTACAAATATTCCTATCTACAAAGTGTTGTGTGTTAAAGCTTTATTAATGTTATTGTATTAGAAATTATGCTATCTTCTTTAACATATTGAATATAGTTAAGTGTTAATGTGAATTGGACAATAATTTATTGTTAAAAATTAAGAAAAAATATATAATTATTTACAATTTTCATAGAAAAGCAATTTTATTTTAGTTCTATTCAATAAAACCCATGTTTTACTTTTATGCTGTATGTGTATTTATATAATCAACATAAATGACCTCTAGTATAATGTCTTGGTAAAATATAATAATTACAAGTGAAAATATACAAGTGAGACCATAATAATTTTTAAGAAATGGATTTTAGTATGGAGCAACCTTTTTAAAAATTATCCATGACTTGGCAGTGATTTTAAAAATACATATCTATAGTATAAGTATTAAAACTACATGGTTTATATTATTATTTTATGTTTATCAAGTATGGCTATTTATATTACTTTGAATGAAAAAAAAAATCCATTTCTAACAAACTAATTATTTAAAAAAGGAACAAAATCACATTGATTAAAATTAAACGATACAAAATAATGTTTGCTAAAAATAGACTACACATAATATCACTAAACACAATAAATTGAATAGTAAAATTAAATACATTTTTTCCTAAAATTTTATTTTCATGAAAATAGTCTTTAATCAACACTCCATACATTTGTTTATTATCGTATTACATAATATTATTTATAATGTTTGATTTTTGTATATTTAATCATTAGTTTTAAACTAATGTATGACTAATCGATCCACAATCGACGTTATTTGCACATGACTAAAGAAAATTTAGTTTTTACTTAAAAAAATGCTCAGTTACATGTTTTGCCATTACATTTTATTTTATACTTTCCGGGGTTTAGACAAGCACCTCGCCACGGAACCGCGTCAAGTGAATGGCATTCATAATATTAGGCCTCATTTCCTATATATACAGAAATGGGAATACAAACATTATGCTAAACAGACCGAATACCAAACATGGGGACAAAGTTGCTATTTTAAATTTTTATATACAAAAAAAATGCATTAATTTTAAACGTAGGCAGCGGCTTGGCTCTGCTCCTGGCATTGCTGAAGTCCATGGGCGACGGTAACCACTTACCACCAGGTGGGCCGTACGCTCGTCTGCCTACAAAGACAATAAAAAAAAAAAAAAAACGATAATTGTAACAATGCACACGATCTTCTTTTAGTTTTTTACATAGTAATAAAATCATATGAAACATCTCGGCCTACATAACATGGAACAATAGACATGGACACTTCGTTAGTTTTTTTTTCTGTTCATTCGATCAAATCTCAAAAATGTTTAAACCATTTCAAGGCAAATTAATTCCATTAACTGAAAACTATTTTCATTTAAACGATAGCAATTGAAGGCGTTTCGATTTTATAAAAAAATATAACGAGAAATTTAGTCACGGAAAAACAAAAGAAAAGTTCAAGAAATTGTAAATCAAAATAACGGAATTGATATGCACTTCGCCTTTTCATACGTGGTCTAGAACCGAATTCCACTTGCCGTTGTCCAACAGTTCCAAGATTCGCGGCCAACGCTTTTAAAACACCTTTAAAACTGATTCACTCGAACTCTAAAAACACTATGGTACGAGAATTTTAATCTACGTATTATTTATTCAATTTGGTGCCATCGATATCAATCAATTGATTCAATGGACACCTTGTAGTAGGAAAGCTACGACGATAATATATACTAAGTTTTGTCTAACACGTTCATTAGTATAGTTAAGATATTCACGAATCGTTCTCACAAGCACACACGCTCTGGATAATCTCAGTCACGCGCGGACAATAGTCCCCGAAGGCGGATTTACACCTGTCGTTAGTCTTTATATGTGTAATGTTGTGTACATCAGACTTTAGCCTTGGCTTTGGACGATTACGTTGATTTTTTCTCGCGCTGCCATTGTTGGATTCTTTCTTTGAGTTCAGTCGCTGTAATAAAAACATTCAAGATTCAGATTATTTTTTTAATTCGGTGTTACCACTCGTAGGTAATGTTGTAAATCCAGGTGGGTTCCACTAGATCAATGTAACACCACAATCTTCTCTATTTATGCCTTCTAGTTCAATGGTGGAATAACCGTTATAAAATTCAACTGATGGCTTCAAGCTCATGTTTCAACGTGACCACCACGAAGTCGTCGTGGCCTAAAGGATAAGACGTCCGGTGCATTCGTGTCGAGCGATGCACCGGTGTTCGAATCCCGTAGGCGGGTACTAATTTTTCTAATGAAATACGTACTTAACAAATGCTCACGATTGACTTCCACGGTGAAGGAATAACATCGTGTAATAAAAATCATACCCGCAAAATTAGATTTTGCGTAATTACTGGTAATGGGACCTCTTGTGAGTCCGCGCGGGTAGGTATCACCTTTCTGCCGTGAAGCAGTGATGCGTATCGGTTTGAAGGGTGGGGCAGCCGTTATAGCTATACTGAGACCTTACAACTTATATCTCAAGGTGGGTGGCACATTTACGTTGTAGATGTCTATGAGCTCCAGTAACCACTTAACACCAGGGGGCTGTGAGCTCGTCCACCCATCTAAGCAATAAAAAAAATATCATATGATGTCCTTGAGCTCTAGTAACCATCTAACGGCAGGTGGGTCGCCAGCTCGTTCACACATCAATGCAAAGAACAATCATGATAACTGTAATGGAATCTGATCAGTACCTGGACGTAGTTGGTCCTCGGAGAGAGGCTGTCGGTTGAAGGGGTCCGTGGCACTGTTCAGTAGATGACGTAAGATCACCGACCTGTCCATTACCTGTTTAATACAATTAAACACAACACATTAATAAAACTTCGCAAAAACAAGTAATTATATTCTTATTGCATGAGATAGTGTGGTAACAACACTATCCATTTCTCCATAGAATTCAAGGTCGCATGGCAGTCTGTAGATAATGAACCTCACAGACAAAGTTAATACAGACTCATACTCTGAGCCATGAAGTCGAAATCTCAATTGTATTGTATAAAGGCTGACCTTCCTTTAAACCGAAAATCATTACTACTTCGTAGTAGACATAGGCAGGATGGACCTTCCCGTGCGGGCTTACAACGTTACTAACAATGGAAGTCAGTTGGTGATCGCAGTACGTTCACATAATAGAGAACGCTACTGTCCAATCCTCGAAGAATAGTCGCTTTACGACACCCAGGAGAGTGGGTGGGGCTAATCCAGGCCGACACGACGCGGCCAATGCAAAACCGCACGAAAATAAAATCACATCGTCTTCTCGCATTAAAACTGTATAATCTCAAAACTTACTAATTTTACAGGAGAGTGTTTTAAAGGTTTAACATGTGATATTTTTAATATTAATCATCTTTGCAACATTTATTTATGAATTTTTACCAGTTAGATTATCTGTCTTTTAAAGTAAGATAAAATTATGTATTCATTTTGTTAATAATAGTCAAAATCTCAGTAAACAAAAAAAAAAAACTAAAACTAAACTACGCTCTTTTGACAGTATTTATGAGAAAAATACTGGTGATAGAAAATGATTCCGCATATTAACGCAATTTCGAATATTTTTGGAAACCGTACACTTTTAATGAGAAAAGACGATATATGCAAATAGACATTCTAAATCATAATTAAAATGTCAAGAAGCGAACCTTCCCAGAGGGTAAAACCACGGGATCCGTCATGAGCGTGTCCATGAGTGGATCCCGGAACTCTTCGGGGGCGTCTGCAAATTCGTCGCTTTTCTGCTGGTTCGACACTGAAACGAAAAATAATTATAAAGAACCCGTTTTTATTATTAAAATGCGCAATATATACATAGTGGGGGTCGTATAATTAGAAACGCTACTAACGGTCCTTGACATTATGTAAGATACTTCACTGCAATCGTTTTTTTGTAATTTTTGTTTGAAGTTTAAAATTAAACAATAATTTTATAACTTGTAACGAGACTAAGCCAAGCCTTATATTTTTTTCTTATATTCATAAGCAAAATCAGTTGAAGCGAAATGAAATGAAGTTTATTAATTTGAGACTAATCAATTGGTATGAAATTAAATGAAACGCGATGGGATGGGATTAAATAAAGTCTCAGTAAATTTGTGGTTAATCACTGAAACTTCTTGGAAGAAGCCAAGATGCTATGTCTGGCGGCTTTGTTGCATCTTCCCACATTTGTACACTTTCCGCCGTGCCGTTATTACACATTTAAACCTAAAGAAAATTTAAATAGACAAAATAAAATAATTTACGCAACTTCGCTCCTCGCGTACCCGCCAAAAATGATTTAGTACCAAATGACGTCACACGCAATGAAGTTCTTACAGCGGTTTTATGTCAAAAGCCGTTCTATTCCCTGTGTATGGAGAATACTTGAGTATATCTTGTGTTGAAGTGAACTCACCAGCAATTTGATAGGCATTGTCTGCGAGCGCTTTAAAGCGTTCTATTTCTGATGGTGTTTTTATGTAGGACTTTGTGAGCCGCACGGCCGCCTCTTCAAACAGTTCTTTCCGGAACGATCTCTGTCGAAAAACATCACAATACTCCATCATTAAATACTCGTAAACGTTTATAAAATACTGCTGCAGATATGTACGAGACATTGATTAATCGGCCACATGTGACCCGGACGCGATCACGTCACGCCCTGCCCTTCTGAACTGCTTGCTAAGTATTTAGAACCAAATCTTATGTTTAAGCTTGAATCTAAACTAACTAATAAGCTTTTATCGCGAACTTGGTAGTAGTTTTTTACTGTGACTTAATTATATTAGAATCGATTCATTAGTTTCAGTGATTAACCCTAGACGTACCTTTCAATAATTATTAAAGTTTCTTGTTTCAAAACTAGGATTAAGCCATTCAATAAAAAAAAACATATATTTCAGATTAACAGACAACAGATTGTTAATAAGATTTGTTTAAGTAATAGGCTACTATAGGTTTTTTTCCTAAGCTGCTAGCCTTGAGAGGCTATGTCAGCATAATCGGGCGAGTAGGTGAGCTCACGGGGCTAAACCGGGAGTGTTGCTAACACGAACCCTAGCAAGAGCCGTGCTTCGCAGAATCTACCACCGGATCGGAAACGCGTCCCGCTGAGAAGATCTGGCGAGAAACTCAGTAGGCTGTGTCTATGGGTTAATTTACTCGTTGAGCCCTTCGTCGAACTATAGGTAGGCCGAAACCACCACCCTGCCCATTTCTGCCGTGAGGCAGTATGTGCTCCGGTAACCACTGAACACCAGTCGTATCGCGAATTCCTCTTAGCAATATTTATAATATATTAATACGTGAAGCAGAAACTTTGTACCCCGTTTTACGAAAGTTGCGCGGACGGAAAAGTATGAAATTTCTCACACTTATAGAGAATATAGAGGAGTGCGGAATCTTAATATTTTTTTCATGTATTTGATACACACATGCATACATACTATTTGTTTATTGTCGTCAAACGTTTCTTACTGCTTACAGTATGTGGTCAAATTGAGAATAGATTAAATATTGTTTGTCTTTATTAATATTTGTCTAAAGTGTAGTTTTGGCGAAATCCGTGATTATTTATATTAAAATATAAATCTACAGGGGTTTTTACGGATGTTCCGTTATAACTACTGAACCATGCATCCGATTGACTTGAAACTTGGTATTAATGTAGAAAATACATGTACTTAATGGATAGGCTAATATTTATATGAGTTTTGGACTCCCTACACCAGTTGCGGGGGAGTTAATGATGAGAATGTTTGTGGGGGCTGAGAAATAATAATGTTAATTTTAAATGCCCAGCGAAGCGAACGGGTACAGCTAGTAGAAGTATAATATTGACAATAGAATCATAAGAGTATACAAACTTATAATTTCAATTAATTATAGTCCAATTTCGAGTGCCGGGGGACCACTAGTATATAGAAATTCATGTATAGAAGCCTATTTCGATAGGTAGATCGGGTGTTGTTAGTAGTGTAGTTGAGTTCAACGCACCTCGTCGGCGGCCAGCGCGGCGTGGAACTGCGGGGAGTCCAGGTGCAGGTAGATGTCCACGAGCTGACTCAGCAGCCGCCGCGGCTCCCAGCCGTACTTCTCGGGCCGGCGGACCTGCACAAATAATTGTTTTCTGTTAAAAGCATCTTAAGTAGATGATACGTTTATTATAAAAGAGAAAGAGAGAAAACAAGATACATTAATTAAAAATATTTTTGCACTTTTTTTATTAATAATAAAAAAAGTATGGTTAAGTCTCCTGTATGGTTAAGAAGTTTTGTAATTATCGATTATACTGTATAAATAATAATATTCATATTTATTGAACATTAATATTATACACTTTAATATTAAGTTAGCATTAATATATTTACAATGAACTCTGCACTAGGCATGTCTATGACACAGGAGACCAATGACCAATGCTCCCCGCCACGGTGTTTCCCGAGCGCTATGACATGTCCTTCAAACGAAGCTTGTGGAAAGTATTGAGCAGTAGGCAGCGGCTTGGCTCTGCCCCTGGCATTGCTGAAGTCCATGGGCGACGGTAACCACTCACCATCAGGTGGGCCATATTCTCGTCTGCCTACAAGGGCAATAAAAAAAAGCGTAAATGCCGCCACCCACCTTGAGTTATGAGTTCTAAGATCTCAGTATAGTTACAAGCCTTTAAACCTTTCACTCCTCGATATGTAGTGTGGAGCTCACCTTAAGGTTTTTACACTTGGGGCCGCAGAGCTGCTGCAGGTTGAAATTGAGCATGGAGGCGAGCCGGTCCACCAGCTCGCTGCGTAAGAACGGCTCTTTGATCTCCACCGTCAAGTACTCCAGCATGTCAACCGTTTCTCTGTAAATATTGTACCCATTATAGTTTAACAATAAAGACACAAAGCACATCAATGTGGGAAACGGAACGTTTAGAGTGAAAGGGATGAATGTATGGGGAAGAAAGGGACAGAGGAGAGATATTCAAGATGGCGATCGGACATCATACGGTGAACGTGTGCACAAAGATAACATTAAAGACACAAAGCACATCAATGCAGGAAACGGAACGTTTAGAGTGAAAGGGATGAATGTATGGAGAAGAAAGGGACGGAGGAGAGATGGTCAAGATGGCGATCGGACATTATAAGTTGAACAACTACGTGCGCTAAAATAATACATTTTGTTACTTTTCCAAAAAAAAACTGTTTTATTTTACTTTGAGCTAATCCCACATCAAATACACACAAAAAAGGCCAACACATTTACCAACCAGCCTTCTTGAAGAACGGTTTCTTCATCCTAAGAACTGTCATTTGTTTTCGTTTGCTAACGTCAAGAGAAGTTTTCTAAACTGTTCGATAACAACAAAAGTGTTTTGTGTACTCAATATTTCTCTTAACTCGATCACCCTAGCTATTTGGCCCGATGTTGTCTGACGATGGTCTTAATAATGCGGTTTCCCCGACATATATATAGTATACTAGCTGACCCGCCAGTCTTCGTAGTGCCTCAATTTTTTTATTTAACTTAAACAAAAGTAATCCGTCCGACAGGGGACACATCCAAGGAAAAACAAAATTGTTATTTTTATTTAAATCCAAGCATTTTCATATTTATCTACCTTTTAAACCTTCTGTGGACTTCCACAAATAATTCAAGACCAAAATTAGCCAAATCGGTCCAGCCGTTCTAGAGTTTTAGCGAGACTAACGAACAGCAATTCAATCCGTCTGGTCCACTACACCAGACGGATGTGATAAGTGACATGGTTACTACACAAGGGGTTCGCGGGTTCGAATCCCGCCAAGGGAAGATATTTATATGATAAATATAAAATGTCTTTTTCAGGGTTATGGATGTATAATAAATATATGTATGTGTATAATAAAAATCTTACATTTATTTCCGTTATCTGATACCTGTAACACAAGCTCTTTACGAACTTAGCGCGGGACCAGTTAACGTGGCGTGATCGTTAGTAAATATATATTCATTTATATATATAATATTTTATATTAGTTATTTGTAAAGTTAAAACGGTACAAAGGTAGAATGTCGCACCTGGCGAGCGTGAGGTAGGAGCGGCACTGCCTCTCGTCCTGCGCGAGCGTGCGGGCGCGCGTCTCCCCGCCCGCCGCCCCCTCCTGCGCCTCGTGGATGCGCTTCAGGTACTGCGGACAACACCACACCACTACATACATACACACTCAACACAACTATCTCGCTAAGTATCGGAATATAGAAATAGTTATCTGTATAACATTATTATCTTCACAATTAAGACTCATCTCGATTTGTGGCGGTAGTCATTAACGAACACAAGATATTTGATAGATTCCTGAATCTCGCTTACCACATTTTCAATATAAGCGTGCAAGTTACGATCAACAACATTCGGACCGTCGGTCTAACGAGCAATACGTTCCGCTCGGTGGAAGAACTTCCTTCCGTCGTAAACCTACACGACTTACCTTTTTCTTCCTAGATGGAGTGGGTATAACATCTATTCACAATGTAGTTTGATTTGATTTATTTCTACAAGTACCATACCACTTACGTGAACTCTCATTGACGATGTCGGACTATAAACTAGCCATTAAAGGGTTAAATTAGAAAATAATATGATGATATCATGAACGGGAGACAGCAGTGAGATACTGAAATGGACGCATTAATATAAAAGAAGCCAAACTACAACCAACTAAGACATATTACATTTTACAATACAATTGAGGCTTCGACCTCAAGCCTCAAGTAACAGTAGGTGGGCCGTGAGCTTCAAGCATTTATTCAATAATTAAATTATTCAAAAAACATACCAATAAAATACATTGGTAAGATTTGAACAATAGGCGACTTCAACAAAAGCAATTATATATAAAGAGGAGAAGATTAAACACTGACCGTGAGACACTCGTCGAGTAGGAATGTGGTGTCGTTCATCAACATGTTGATGAACTTCACAAACTGACGACCGGAACGGGATTCCTTCACGATGGCCTGGAACCACACAACAAGGTACAGTACACTGGTGGTAGGACTTCTTGAGAGCCCGCACGGGTAGGTACCACCACTCTGTCTGCCGTGAAGCAGTATGGGGCAGCCGTTGTAATGAAAACTGAGACTTAGAACTCATTTCTTAAGGTGGGTGGCGCATTTACGTTGTTGATGTCTATGGGCTACAGTGACTACTGAACACCAGTGTGCTTAGTGCAAGTTCTCTATAGCGTAAAAGTTAACTCAAATTTATATGAAATTAGAACAGCGCCCCTAGCGGCCAACTGAGGGAGCACAAGTGGACGGTGTTTTTTTGGGTTTGTTAAATTGTTAATAAATAGTTGTTGTTTGTTAAATTTGTAATCAGATTTTATATTTAATGCTGTAATGCTTATATTGTAATTTAAAATTAAAACTTTAAAATAAAATAAATAAAATAAGATATCCTACCCAAAATTGTGGACGCACGAGTATACGTAATGTGCCTTTAGATTTTACACTTAAATTATTTAATTAAACAAAATGATTATTTCCGAATGAGTTTCGTCACTGACCTGTTTATGTATGGGTCGTTCCCACATTCCCTTCAATATGATACTGATATGGAATCGAATAGTGAACTTGTCGTAGAACTCCGTGCTCTGGCCCGTAGTCTCAATGTCCGTATAGAATTTCATCAAAGCGCTGGGCAGCTCGTTTTGCGACATCGGATGGTCCATGAACTTTTCGTATACGTTTTTCAGCTTCAGCGGAACCGAAAGGTTTATCACGAAAAGCACTTCGACAATTTTCGCAACAAGATATGGATTTTTGATGAGATGGGAATTGCAGATGGCGCTGAGGAGCCACGTTATGATTGGATCCTCTATGTATTCAGCGACTATTTGAGGTACGTATCTGGAAATGGACAACAAATAACATTATCTATAAATTAACACGTGAAGAAAAAACTTTGCACACCTTTTAATTTTACGAAAATTGCGCAGACAGAGGACTATGAAATTTCCCATAGTTATAGAGAATATAGAGGAGTGCAGAAGGCTAATATTTTTTTTAAATTATGCCTAAAAAATACATTAAATCAATAAAAAAACATTACACACACTACCATTGTATTTGACGCATACACACGCATGCTTGCATACTATTTATTTACTGTCAAACTTTTGTTCTTGACGTCTGTGGTCAAATTGAGAATAGATTAAATATTCTTTGTCTTTATTAATATTTTTCTATAGTTTGTAGTCTAGGCGAAATTTGTAATTATAGAAGTATAATTGCGGGGGCGTTAATAATGAGAATCTTTGTGGGGCTGAGAAATAATAATGTTAATTTTATAAGCTCAACGAAGCGGACGGGTACAGCTAGTAGAAGTATCATATTGACAATAGAACCACAATAGTGTACAAACTTATAATTTCAATTAATTATAGTCGAATTTCGACTACCGGGCGACCACTAGTTATTATTATTATTCCGGTGTCAACCTCTATTGTGTTTTAGCAGATATTAAGCTTATACATTTTTTGTATAATACAGGAGAATGTTGTTAGACGAGGCCACGACCGTCAGCTTTGAAGATTATCTACGCAAGGAGGAGCTTACACAATCTGGATTATAGCTTTTCATACAAAATAAACTTCCAATTTGAATTGCTGTTCGTTCAGTCTCGCTACAACTCGAGAACGGCTGGACCGATTTGGCTAATTTTGGTCTTGAATTATTTGTGGAGGTCCAGGGAAGGTTTGAAAGGTGGATATGAAAATGCTCGGAATTAAATAAAAATAACAATTTTGTTTTTCCTTAGCTGTGTCCCCCGTCGGCGAGATTCCTTTTGTATATTTTAAGTTTATTTTATACAAAAGTTTAGGTCTTTTATTTATCGATTGAGGCACTACGAAGTCTGCCGGGTCAGCTAGTTCCTGAATATATATTTTCACTTTACACTTTAAAACTTAAGAAAACAAAATGTTACCAGACATGCTAAAACCTAAAAGCATAGTTTATGAGACTCACTGCACAGCGAAGAGCATGAACTCGGCGACGTCCTCGACGTACCACTCGGGCGTGGCGCGGAAGGCGAGCGCCGGCGGGCCCTCCCCGGCGGACGCGTCCAGCTGCCGCGACAGCAGCGCGCACACTGACGAGTAGAACTGCACGCTGCGCCGCATCACCTCGCCCTCCAGCAGCGCCGTCTCCGCGCACTGCTTCGATCTAGCACCCACCGACAAACTGTTATGTGACAACCTGTACCGGGTCTTAACAAGAGAGGCGACATAGGTTCTGTTATCGCTTACACGGGTCAACGATCTCACGACCACCTGGGGTTAAGTTATTAAGTGAGAATAACGACTGTCCCACAAAAAAAATATGGAGGAGAGTAGCAGCCGCCCCTGCTGAAGATTGAAAACGCAAGAAAGAAGAGAAGAGAAGAGGGAAGAAGAAGGAAAGTCCCACCCATCACTACCTCAAGCCTGCCCTACAACATCCTGCAGCGCATCACCCCCACCTCATTAGGCAGGGAGATTCAGCCCGGGCAGAGGGGTTCCTCCAAGGCCCACTCCGTGCCCCCGCAAGAGGGTACGACGACCCTCCTTCCCTTGTCCCGCATTTGGAATTGGAACGCACGAGGGCTTTGCAGCAAAATTAGACAAGAGGATAGTGGACGTTCGACATGTTTGTTTCTTGAATAATGGCCATCCCCCCTGCTTTACGACATATTATTATACCTGTTTAAGATGATCCCATCATCTAATTTTACAATCGCATCGCCCGCCACCGGAATAGAGTTTATCCATACTACCTAGAACCACTGCGTTCATCCACAGTGTGATTCCAGAGATCTTATTTGCCACGTATCATCCGGCTTTGGAAAGAGCTCCCCTCCACGGTGTTTCCCGAATGCTATGACATGTCCTTCTTCAAACGAGGGTTGTGGATAGTACTTAACGGTAGGCAGTGGCTTGACTCTGCCCTTGGCATTGCAGAAGTCCATGGGTGACGGTAACCACACACCCTCAGGTGGGCCGCATGCTTGTCTGTCTACAAGGGCAATAAAAAAAACTACCTGTGTAGACGTTTGATCTGCCTTCTCCAACGTCTCAGTAGTTCTCGATTCCGCAGAGCTGAAAAACTGTTTCTCCATTGTGGTTCTGCAGCCATCAGTTCCTCGATTACCTTCTGTAGGTCACGGAAAGCGCTGTAAATTGAAGAATCAAAATTATTTACTATTTTTCGTGGATTTTTTTATATATAGGTATGTATGGTCTTGGAATTCATGAATGCGGCTTCCAGATCGATTTAGATCGTACGTGACCACCGCCGCTCTTGGACATTGGCAATGCCGATATAACCGCAAAGGACTCCTCAACCTTGTTCTTTTATTTCCTTTCTAGGTAGACGAGCATAGGCCCGTCGGTGAGTGGTTCTTCTTCTTCATCATTGTCCTCACTGCCGAGGATCGCGACCAAATGTGACTTTCCTCCACACTGAACGATTATGGGTGGTATGGACCGCATGGTATATACTACCACAAACCCTTTCTTCACCAGATCTGACCATCAATTTTTTTATTGCTTTGATAGGTAGACGCGCTCACAGCCCACCTGATGTTAAGTGGTTACTGGAGCCCATAGACATTTACAACGTAAATGCGCCACCAACCTTAAGGTATAAGTTCTAAGGTCTCAATATAGTTACAGGCGGCTACCCCACCCTTCAAACCGAAACGCATTACTGCTTCACGGCAGAAATAGGCGGGGTGGTGGTACCTACCCGTGCGGACTCACAAGAGGTCCTACCACCAGTTAATCTAGCTGGTGAGTGGTTATATATAACATAACTCGTCTACATGCTAATTAACTCACCCCAGTGACAGATCGATTTTGTAATTTGGCGGCTCGACGGCATGGTATTAAGCTTCCTATAGAAATTATGATGAAAATACACAGAAAAATTCCGAATTCTATACAAACAAGGGTAGCAACGGCGGCAGTCGCCGGTTAACCTACCGAATACGTCTTTGATGTGTGTGTAATGCAGGAATGAGTGCCACGTGATGCATGTGCAGCGTCAGGAACCAACAAACAGTCTGGAATTTAGCCTCGGGCCACTTGTGGTTCGGATCGTTATCTGAAAGAACAGATTATACTATGTATTTCATTTGTCTTACCGATTTCGTATGTGCAAAGATTTCTTATACGTATCATAGACATCGTTTTTTTTTTTCAAGTAATCACCGAAAATCGCGTTATTTCGTCTTTTTAGTTGTTAAGTGGTTACTGGATTCCATAGATATCTACAAAGTAAATGCGCCACACACCTTGAGATATAAGTTCAATGAGCTCAGTATGGTTACAACGGCTGCCCCACTCTTCATACCGAAACGAATTATTGCTTCACGGCAGAAATAGACGGGGTGGTGGTACCTACCCTTGCGGACTCACAAGGTCCTACCACCAGTAAAGAGATGCAAATCTTAAATGCAAGTTCTTTTAGTCGCCGCTTCGCGAATGCAATTCTCTTACCGGATCGGAATCGCGGCCCGCTGAGAAGATGCGTAAATAGACGTAAACAATGTTTAACTGTTTAGGCATATTTCAGGGCTAATGCAAATTACAATATCCTAACTTAATATTTATATGTCGGAGACGGTCATTAGTTTGGTAGCTAAACAAAACTCGTACGATTTCCGAGACATGGCAGCACGATTGCGGTATCTTCGAAACGGCTAACTTCGTGCTACGACAGAGCCTAGCCGATGGAGGCGCGTAGACGCCATCTAAATTGTCCTAAGACAACAAACGTATACTCAATATTTCTCTTAGCTCGATCACCCTATTCCCCCCTATGATGTCTAACGATGGTGTTAATAATTGTAGATTCTCCGACATACATAAGTGTATTTTTATTAATAAATACTCAGAGACGATCGAAGGGACATGTTTATTAAAAAATCTCACAGATGGCGCTGTATTAAATAGTATGTATATTTCTGTCTCATTCTTTGCTGGCTTCATCCTACACATTTTTGTATTTGTGTCTCTTACCTGTCGTTTTTTCCGTTGCATCCGGTTTGAAATCACAACGATTCTAAAGAAGTTTTCACTTCAATTATGTAGGTATCTCGTGAAACTTACTGAGTTCATCGAGCCAGTCCTGGGCCTCTTGCGCGGTGAAGTACAGTCTAGTCTCGTCGCGGACGTTCGCCCACGAGTCCGGTTGGAAAGTGTACAGCGGGTACACGCGCTCCAGCTTAATGCGGACGGACAGCAATTGTAACACCGAACACACGTTCAACATGAAGCCATCGCCTGAAATGTTTATTATTTTTATAGCTTAGATGGGTGGACGAGCCCACGGCATACCTGGTCAAATGCATTGCCGCGTTATTTTGTTGTTGAAAAAAAAACGATATTTCCAGTTTTTATTATTAACTAGCTGACCCGGAAGACTTCGTAGTGCTTCAATCGATAAATAAAATACCTAAACTTTTGGTTTAATAAACTTAAAACAAACAAAAGGAATCCGTCCGACGGGGGACACATCAGAGGAAAAACAAAATTGTTATTTTTATTTAATTCCGAGCATTATCATATTTATCTACCCTTTAAACCTTCTCTGGACTTCCACAAATAATTCAAGACCAAAATTAGCCAAATCGGTCCAGCCGTTGAGCTTACGGGCTCATTCTGAGAGAATTTGCTAACACTAGCCCTAGTAAGAGCAGTGCTTCGCTGAATCTACCACCGGATCGGAATCGCGACCCATTGAAGAGAGCCGGTGAAAAAATTAAGTGGGCTGTCTTTGGGTTAGTTCGCTCGTCGAACTTTCCTCGTAATCGACGATTTCGATGAGGATGGGCACCTGTGCGTAAGAGGCCTAAATGTACCGAGAGAGGATCCGGTGGATCCGACAAGACACGTTTCGTACGACGGCAACTTTGCGTTGTCCCGTCGCCTGGGTCAGATAGGGTTCTATTTTCCTATCGATATACTTATCTACATACATTTTGAATTCAAGGATGTAACACTAGTTGTAGTTGTAGTACTGTACAACGCAGTCAATCAACCTAACAAATTATCAAAAACAACTTCGACTATGAAACAATGAATATGAAGAATTACTTTGCAATTCGAATTGCCCACACGTATCGATACTTCAGAGAGGAGGCATTAACGTTTTGGTGACTGTGATCTCCGGTGCCCCATTTACGCCAATTAAGTAGCATGAACGCTAATTAAAATTTAAACCTAATATTCGAGCGACCGTGATGTCAACAATTTTTTTTCCTTTATTGCACATAGGCGGTGCGATATTCCTATTGAAATTCTCCTCAGGTTAGAGCCCCGTGAGCTCACCTACTCGTTCGACTATGCTGGCATAGCCTTAGGGCTACCAGATTAGGTACGAAAAATTTTTTTTTGAAATAGCTTTTGCCCGCGACTTCGTCCGCGCGGAATAGTTACTTTGGCATAACACTAAATTTTACCCGCCTCTTCATTTACGTAGAAAGTGAAAATATTTTTGAATAATATAATGTTATGGAGCTATTTAAAAAGGAAAAAAACCCGATTTTGAAACATTCTTTATTAGTGCTCCGCTTGTATTGGTCTTAGCGTGATGTTATATAGCCTATAGCCTTCCTCAATAAATGAGCTATCTAACACTGAATGAATTTTTCAAATCGGACCAGTAGTTCCTGAGATTAGCGCGTTCAAACAAACAAACTCTTCAACTTTATAATATTAGTATAGATATAGATTGCGCTAAACTGCCTTATAGCTTTATAAACGTTGAAAACAGTGATATAACGTATAATGCGGAATCAAACAGCTATTTTCATAATGTTAATTTTGAACTTTCTCATACATTCTGACTAAGAGTTACAAAAGTTTTAGTACAGTAATCTTTGTTATGATGGGCAGAGGCGAATGGCCGCGGCGATGCTGTCAACCTTGAGACGTAAGATAATAGTCACAAATACACGAAGAAATGAGAATTGACGATATTAAGTGACAGAACAAAAAGAAAAGAAAAAAATACAAAGTTATTTGGCAAGAATGAAAATGTACCTCGATCACTTTCTAGGTATTGGATTGAATCCAAATAATGAAATCGTACAATCTAAATACAGGTGTGTTCGTGTTAAATTTTGTATGTCTATACTACAAGAGTCTATATTGCATTTAAATGGTAAAGTGTCATATGAAAAATTCATGTGCATACATAATAAACAGTATTAAAATCATATTCCAAGGAATGAAATTTCACAAGTTTATCACTGTATTTATGTTGCTTGCTGAAGTGGACGGGGAAAATATTATGTCGAGCGAAAAATGCAGCGCACTCCTGGTTTGAATGGTTTTGATACATTTTATGTTTGAATTTCAAATCATAGCCTTCGATTTGTTTACTATTTTAAAACCGCCCACAAGCATGTATGTACCTACATCGAAGATGTTTACAAACAAAAAACATTAATATAATTATAGTTAAGGTGGATCAAGCCAAAACACTATTCTGATGAAAAATATCTATTTAATAGAAAAATATTAAAAAAAATACATTTTACGAATTTGGTAAACGTGTTACGTATTAAGATCTTGAAATAAAAGTATATAATCACATTTCATCAGTACCGAGTGCAAAAAAACAATAAGTCCTCATTTCATCCACAAATGCGCGGATGGAGTTACGCGATACGCCTAGTATTATTATTATCTAGTTACGTAAAACTACATATTGAATTCGTTAATTGAAAGACTACAATTCTATTTGTGTCAGAGTCGACGTTGAATTAATAGCACATAATGTTCTAATCAGCATTTTGTTTGCCGAAAGTTACAGTAGTGAATGATCTACTGTGCACGCCAGTACTTTTCCCGAGACACTTGCGATCGTAAACATAAATATTTACACGGAATCAGTTACAGTGTTACAGCGGTTCGATGTAGGGAAACTTATTATTTGGACTAGAGGTGGCTAATATAACCAATAACCAATAAATTTACCGGTAAAAAAAATTAACACTTCTATTCGATAAATAAAATTACCCAAAACGGTTAAAAATACCGTTTACCAAACACACTGCGTGTAGTGGCATAGGCAATTATTGGAAATTATATTTATGCAAGTTTCAACTTTATTTCAACACGTAAGATTCATTTTCGCCTTGCAGATGTCTTCAACTTATCATGTAAAAAATATTGAATTTTATGATTTCATTGTATGCTCTATACCCCTCAAAATAAAGCACAATATTTAAGTTGGTGTATTTTACAGTTAATGATAATTTTTTTCGTTAAAAAATTGAAATGAAACGATATTTTTACCGAACGCGAAGATGACGTGATTGGTTGATTTTTTAAACGTAATATTTTGTTTGGTACTTGACATTTTGGTGGCTCAGTGCATCTTTTCTATTATTTTGGTAAAGTTGTGTTTTTGTATTTTAAGAGATTTGTACTTTGTGTTTGTGTGTTTTGACTTTGTTTTTGTGTGTTTGAGACTTTGCTTACTTTGTTGTTGTGGATTTTTAAATTGTATATCTAATTTAAAATGCCGAAACGCAATGCAGAAATATGGGATCATTTCGAAAAGTGCTAGTACCATTCAAGTTTAACATTAGCAAAATTAATTTTTCAACGAAAAGATTTACCGGTATTTTCAACCAATAAAAATATCGGTAATTTTTTTTATCAATTACCAGTTAACAGATAAATAAATTCAACCGTTAACGCCATCTCTAATTTGGACCGAAGCCAAACGTATGTTTATTAGACAGAGACGAGGTTAGCGGCATTTCAAAGAAATCCAACATTTTCAACAAGTCATTCAATCGTAATTTTGCTAATTGATATTTTTATTATGTTTCCAAGACATTGTTGTGTCTTGAAGCACTATCGTGGTCTTTACTAGAAAACGCACTAAAACGGTTAATACGTAAGAACTAGATTGGCGTAAAAAGACAATGGAATGAACACCAACAAATGTAGAAAACAAGGAAAAAGGAGTAGGGTAACAAAAGACATATTTGGTTATTTAGACCGACTCTGTGGAGCAGGAGTTAGCGTCCCTAAATATCATATATTCGATTCCCGTATTTAGCAAATCTTCATATGATGCACAAATTTATTTGCTCTAGTCTAGGTGTTTAATTTCGATGTGTATATATTTTAATTTATATAAGTATCCATATCAGTCTCTGACTCTCATAGTACAGGGAATTCTAGTTTGGGATCTACTCTAGTAATAGCAATTAGTTATGTAACGATTTATTGAAATTAATTAAATCATGAGTTTTTTTTTAAATCTTCATCGAGCTCCACTATTATCAGAGGTGATAAAACTGAGCTCGACAATTTTTATTTTCAATGTTACTACAAGACAGAGGTAGGTAATGCTACAGTCAAATCACTACCTCAGGTTTTATATAATGCTAACAATACCCTGTGGACAAGTCACACATTACTAGATAACTGTGTGTGACTTGTTCCTCAGATAAAAGAGGTGCTCGATGAAGATTAAAATAAATATGATTTAATTAATTTCAATAAATCGTTACATAACTACCGGGCGAAGCTAGTCTATAAAAATTTATAAGCCTAAGTTACTCCTTATATCATCAGCTATCAGTGAAAGTCTCGGCAAAATCGATCCAGCCGTTCCAGAGATTAGCCGGAACAAACAGACAGAGAGACAGATAAAAATTGTATGTACTGTATAAACTGTATATAAATTCATATGCATGTACTAAAAAGCGGTTAATTCAATATTACAAACCGACACTCCAATTTTATTTATATGTATATAGATTTCGTTACGGGGATCATTTTTAACTCACCAGCGAGCGTACGTTCATCAGTCTGCAGTTGTGCGCGTCGTTCATTTCGCTGCAGTATGGCCGCGAAATAGTTTAGGAAAGGCTCCCTAGCCTCGGGACAGACCAGGATATTATGACAGATGTTGTGCAGAGTATTGCGACTGGCTTCCACTTCCCGTTGCAGAGCAAAGGCCAAGCTTCTGTCTCCGGTTCCCGAAGAGAACAGACGCTCTGCCAAACGGGGGTTCTCTTCCGCGAACAACGATATCTGGAATTATGAATCTTATTTAAAAAGCTTCTCATTATTTATTTATTTCTTATTCCTACACTACATCTCATATGTTTGTGAACTCGGCAATACAATAAAGATGTTAATAAAAAACTAGCTGTATCCGTCCGCTTCGCTGGGCATTTAAAATGAACATTATTATTTCTCACCCCCACAAAGATTCTCATCATTAACGCCCCCGCAACTGGTGTAGGGAGTCCAACACTCATATAAATATTAGCCTATCCATTAAGTACATGTATTTTCTACATGTATACCAAGTTTCAAGTCAATCGGATGCATGGTTCAGTAGTTATAACGGAACATCCGTAAAAACCACTGTAGTCTGTAGATTTATATATTAGTATAGATTATGTGAAAAAAAAAAGGCTAATGATGGGTAATGGGTAATGAAACTCACTGAGAAGAAGGGCCCGAGGAAGCTCACGCGTGCGATCTCGCGGCCCGGTGCTGAGGTGACTGGGTCCGGACAGAACGAGGGTAGGCGCGCCAGCAGCTCGCACACAGGGCGGCGCGTGCCACGAGCCCCCGCCCGCACCTCGCACAGCGCGTGTAGAGCTCGCAACGCCGCCCCGCCGCACACGTGGCCCGTGCCCAATGCACTGCGCATCTCTTCACGAACTCCAAGCACCAGCCAAGTAAACACCTGTCCGATCCCATCATAGATTACGCTTTTTCATTACACTAAATTCAGGGATGGGCAAATATTTTGATAGTCGGGCCACATTGCAGATGAAAATTTGACCTCGGGCCAAAGGGTTTTTTCTAATTTTAAGTATAGTTTTTGCTAAGAATGTCAATTGATGAATTTTTTATAACTTTTAATTAAATTGTGCGACTATTATACATACTGTAATTGTTCAATTATCATAATTATATTTTCGAATAGGAGGCGCTGAAATTTTGATTCCCACCGGCATTTATGTTAGATAAAAACTAATATCTGTGTTTTTAATAATATATATATATATACAATGCTTCACGGGCCAGACAAAATTCTACCGAATCCGGTTCGCGAGCCGCCATTTACCCAGGCCTGCACTAAATGATAGCTGCAATTATGTAACGATTTTGGTTACTAATTGTTGGTACTTGTAAATATTCAATTTAAGAATATCTGTCACATTTACATATAAAACGACATATTAGTGACATTAGAGTTTCGTGGACCTAGTTTCAAGATTATTTTTGGATGGGCAGACAGATAGGCCTATAAAAATTAGTGTTACTTAGAGCCTTTAAAAACCACAACGCGGATACCGGTGCCCACCTTGAGCCATTAACTAGGGTCTTATTGGCAAAACGTGATAACTACTATTATACAGGCGATACTATAGATAGAATCGAGCACAAGGTTGTTTTGCAGCACAAGAAGGCAGAATGCTAACACCTATTCTGTCAGAACGAGTTCCATTCATGTCCTTAAAAGAAATAAAATTATTCTAAAGATAATAACTACAGATTTATTAATATTACAATTCAGTATTTAATAATACATCCTATACTGTAACATAATTGTGCTAGTATACTTAGAGAGGCAATCTTGTGTTGTCTTGATTATCAAGATTTTATTGTAACTATCGAAGTCTATAAGCAGCAGGTACCTGCTTTGCTGACGTCCATCAGCTTCGGTGACTACTCACCACTACATGGGCTTTAAGCTCATTTGCCCACAATAAAAAAAATTAGCAGTCATCACGGCCTAGGGTGTTAAAGGACGAGACGTCCTCATATATTGCGTGGTGTTTATTTTTATTGCTTAGATGGCTGGACGAGCTTACAGCCCACCTGGTGTTAAATGGTTTCTGAAGCCCATAGACATCTACAACGTAAATGCGCCGCCCACCTTGAGATATAAGCTCTGAGGTCTCAAGTATAGTCACAGCGGCTGCCCCGCCCTTCAAGCCGAAACGCATTATTGCTTTACGGCAGAAATAGGCAGGGCGGTGGTACCTACCCGTGCGGACTCACAAGAGGTCTTACCACCAGTAAAATGGTACTATGGATGGTACTATGTTCGTTTTCAAAACCTGCACGCAGGTCCCATTTTTGCTAATCAAATACAATATGCTTAGCAACATATGTTCAGGACGGTCTTGCATGATCCAAGAATAATGTGGTAATAAAGACCGGATCCGCAAGTATTTAATTTTCGTAATTACTGCTCATAGGACGCATTGCGAGGGTAGAAACCACTTCTTATTGCATTAATGAGCAACTGAACCCATAACTCAGTTGGTGTTTAATAGTTACCGGAACCCATAGGTATCACAGCATGACCCCACCCATTTTGAGTCATCAAGTTGACTAGTAAAAATTGTATTGTATTTGTAAGTTTATCAGTGAATCTCAATGAATTATATCTTCCGTAGAACTGAATATAATAAAATATTTATATTATTTTTCAAGAACACTAGTTTTGCTCTTGGGTGTGTTTCAAATCTTAAGACATTTCAAGTATATTTCGTTAATTTGATAGTTAAAAATGTGATTTAATTCCACAATATACTAATAAAAGCAGTGGAATACTTATTGTAGTGTATTAGTGAAGATATTTGTTGTCCTTTTAATAAAAGGATTGCGGAGTGCAGGTTGTATAAAGACAGACACACAATGAACAGATACATTACCCAACATATGTGCATAAGTTCATAATTAAATAATAAAACATAAGTTATCTTTTTGCTAATTTGTCTGTCAAATACAATGTTTGTTTCAAATTCAAATTTCAAATCAATAATAATTTAATAATGCAATAGTTATGTGTTTATTGGAGTAGGTTCAAATTTAGAAGTTTTTTTCAACTTTTTATTTGGTTTAATACAGCATATTTGTGTTCTTACTGTACTGGTTGGTTAACTAAGTTTATTTATAAATGAATATAAACCAATTTATATCAATGTAGTTGTTTGTTAGATAAAAACAAACATATACCATTATTTCAAATCCAATAATTGGTTGAATTTAATTCAATTGCAAGAAATCTTGAATATCAAATGTTGGTAAACATTCAAATCAATAATTTATATTTCAATTTAAATGTCATCATAACATACTTGTTGAATAACAAAACTTGTAAACTCTACCACTGGTTCCAAAAAGAATTACAGTACTGAGAACAACCAGTGAAACAACAAACGCAGCAAGCCTGGACTATCCATTATTCAAGATATTTGTTAAATAAGTTACATTATAAAGGTCCTTACCTCATCAAATATTTCTTTATCAAGATATGTAGCAAGCAGTAATTCTGGGATGAGGCCCGTTGGTGCATTCCCAATCAATATGTAAGGTAATAATGGTGATTTCCTGCACTTTTCCAATTCGAACCTTCCTTGTAACACTAGTACCAAATGATTGACCAGTATAGTTCTCAAACTTTGGAGCAAATCACTCAAAGGTGGTTCTGAACTCTTCTTGGGGTGTTCTCTTTCATATGAGTTTACATTATTGTAGAATTGAAGTAAATAACTAACAACTAAGCCTTGTGTGGGCATCGTTTTCTGGATTGGTAGGGCTGGTGATGGGCATTCAGGTTTATCCGCATCTGTTTCTACACTTGTTGAATTGGACAAAGAGTCCTCACCATTCTCCTCATTCAAGTTCTTTGAAGTCTCAATAATTGCAGTAAGTTTTTGATTCAATGGATCACCACCATCTGCTATTTGTATTATGACATCCATTAAAGCTTCAGATATGAGCTCAGTCAGAGAAAGTTTTGGATTATCAAGTAACGATGCTGCTACTGTTGGCACAAAAATCCCACCTGCATACAAATATTCTCTCTTTAATAAGATTAAGTATAAGTATTAAGTACAGAAAAATTAAATGTGACAAGTTTTATTCTAGAATCCTTTAAAAAACATATCTTGATTTCATAGAATTTTAAATTGAAAGAACTGTTTTAAAAAAATAACAATTTTGTTATTATTGCAAAATATTATGGATTGTTTCCAAATTAGGTAGGAAAGATTATTTCCAAACATTAACTTTCCTTTCATTCCTAATTAATATATATTAATTTACCTGCACTGTCATCTGACCATGAAACTTGAAGAATCTTTGATACAATGGTGCGTAATTGCTCTTCTGTCAACTCTGTGCAACTGACAGTTCGAGATCTATGTATTTTACGTGCCGGAGATGCTGATGAATCATCTTCAACCTTAAATTACACAATAGGTTAGAAACAATTTTACAACAAGTTACATTGGATTTTCGGTTCTTTGCTACCTCCATTGGTTCTTGCTGAGCTTCAGATTGAGAATTTCTTTCAGACACATCATCTACTTCCATTGACAAAGAACGACGAGAACAACTTGGTGAAGCATTTGTTTGTCTTGGTCGTACAGGTGATGGCTCAACAAACTGTGGTGGAGATATTGATCTTGATGTGCTATCTTCCCTTGTAGAACTCCCTTCTGAACCAGCAACAGTATTTTGCGGTAAGCTTCCCACTCTCACAGACCCACAACTTATCAATGTGTCATCACCCATTGAGTCAAAGCTACTGTACTGTCGTGTTTGTGTAAGATCTGTCATTTTTGTGTCTGGCATTTCATCCAATATATTGTTGTCAGTTTTTTCTGTTACAATTAAACCGTCTGCTGATATTTTATTTTGATCTGATTGATCTGACCTGACTTCTTCTGAGTAATTGGGCTCTTGATTTGCATTCGCTGTGTCAGGAGTGGTGGGTTCTGTAGAGCTTCTAGTTGAAGGAGCTGGGGACAATCGTAAGGGTTGCTGTGGACTGTGTAGGTCAGGAGAAGGAATTGAGGCGCCAGGGGTTACCGGAGGACTAGCTGAAGTAGGCACTGATCCTGCACTATTAAGAGCTGCGAGACGAACCAGGCGTCTTCTTCGTATCTGTAACGAATATTGACATCTTGCAGCACGTGTGAGTAAATGACAATTGCTGGGACGTTCACCATTGACGCTTTGTTTTGTTACGAAATTAGATTGGCCATACGTAGTAATAGACGGTCGTTTAAAAAAATTATTTTGACTTACCTCCTCTTGGCTCAATTCACTCATGATGAAAATTATAGAGTAGATTTTTCTATTAATTTGTTCGGCCTATTCTGTTACGTTAATTTTTCTTTCAATATTTTTAAGAAAAAGAAGCACAAGCCACACAACGAGTCAGTCACCTCGCTCAGCTGTTTGACGTTTGAGGCTGCACAGTGCACAATGACAATGACGAAGTTAATAATGAAAATACACGCGTCATCTTTGTAGATGAATTAGTATAAAGAGTATGTCTCTTTTTGTGATATTTGAAACAACGTAAACAAAAAGAGATAGCACCAAATATGACATTCACCCACTGTAAAAATGTTACCCTAGCAATAAAATCATTCTAGTACTATATAATTAAAGTTTTTTTTAATAATTTTCATACCTACCTACTTTTAGCATTACCCTTCCTGGAGGGCTGAGCCTTTGCTCGGCCAATGGCTCAAAATAATCCGAGTAGAATATTTAATTCTTACACAAACGCAAATCTGTATATGTGTAACATTTATTTGATTTTTGCGGCATAACGTAGTGTAAGTGATTGCAATATTAAAATTTAAAATAATAAATTAATGTGTTTAAAAATGTGTAAGTCGTATGATTTGTTCCGAACTTTTCCCTTTAAGTAAATGAATTCAGTCAATTCTCTGCAGTGTTTTCCTGCAGAGCTGCAAAATCCTGTTATTTGCCATGAATAGGTACGTACGGACAGTAACCAGAAAGAATAACCTGACTCATAAAAAAAATCACATTCACAACTTCTCTTCACTGATACCAGTCAGTCACTTACTTTTTGCATGGAAGTAAGTAGGTAGGTAGGTGAAATAAAAAAGGCAGTGCCTAAAAGTCAATTTAAACGGGAAAAAGTGGCAAGAATAGTTACTATGAATTTATAAAGAGCAATAGCGAGACTGGTAATTTTCGGGGCAGGATTTGGTTAGTTCTTTTAGTTCTTTACGTGTCTCTGCTTGTTTTGAGAAAACTTTTTTGAGGGTAGTACGATTTACAAAATGATATACCTATTAGTCCCAATAGAGGTAGGTTTTTTTTCTAATAATAGTAAATGTATAAATGATCTTATACTAGTCAATAATAAGCATATTTTAACACCATTTATTGACGATATTTTTTGGCCATTAATTTATTATTACATTCCATAATTTGATCTAATGATGACAAAAGTCTACATTTAACGATTTTTGTTTACTCTTTGAACTTAAAATGAAGAAGTTTTGGGTTTTTGTAATTTAGTCTTGAATTAACATGAATAGTTATTCTGTATCGTTATTTATATGTATTCTTCTATTTTTCTACTGTACTTGTAGATAGACGATCATGCGGCCTACTTGATGATGAGTGGTTACCGTAGCTCATGAAGACATTCTGTTTAAAACTCAAAACTCACTATTTAAACCCCACAATTTTTTTCTGTCTGTTTTAACGTCGACGTAGCCTAAAGGATAAGATATCCGTTGCATTCGTGTTGAGCGATGCACCGGTGTTCGAGTCCCAGGCGGGTACAACTTTTTCTAATGAAATACGTACTCAACAAATGTTCACGATCGACTTCCACGGTGAAGAAATAACATCGTTTATTACGAGGGCGGCACTAAAAATTTCGGGAATTAACGAAGTGACACAACATTACTATTTAAAAATGTATTTATTGCTTTTCGAAGTATTCTCCGCGAAATTTGACACATTTTTCCATACGATGGAACCAATCATTGAAGCAACCATTCCATTCGGAAGTTGGGGTCTCCAAAATGGCCGTTTTGTAGGCGTCCACAGCTTCTTCAGGTGATGAAAATCTCTGTCCACGCAATTTATTCTTTATTTTAGGGAAAGTATAGAAATCATTAGGGCTTAGGTCGGGGCTGTACGGCGGATGGTCTAATAATTCTATGTTTTCTTGCTCTAAAAACTCTTTTGTTCTGTGCGCGGTGTGAGAACTCGCATTGTCGTGATGGAGGATGATGCGGCGGTTGCAGTTCTCTTTACGGAGTTCAGAAACGACCTGTGGCAAACAAATGCTAGCATACCATTCTGCATTAACCGTTCTTTGTCTCTCAAGAGGAATAGTCGTAACATGGCCGGTTTTGGAGACAAACGTGGCCACAATTTTTTTGAAACACTCCGTGAACGAACAATTTTTGTTGGCTTTAACTCATTTTCGAACACCCAAACTCGTGACTGGTTTTTTGTTTCGGGTTCGTACGCGTATATCCAGGATTCGTCACCTGATACAATGTTGTATACAGCATTTGAGGATCCTGCGTGGAATCTTTCGAGAGTTCTGACGCACCAAGTAACGCGAGCCGCTTTTTGCTCTTCACAGGGCGAATGCGGTATCCATCGGGAAAACAACTTTTTTACACCTAATTGTTCATGCAAGATTATTTGTATTTGACTCATGCCAATGTCTAAAGTTGCCTGAATTTCGCGGTATGTCACATGTCGATCTTCCTCAATCAGCTTACGCACAGCATCAACGTTTTCTTGGGTGACTGCAGTTTTTGGACGACCTTGACGGGGATCATCACTGAGCTTGACACATCCACGTTGAAACTCAGCAAACCAGCGATAAATTGTGGTTTTGGATGGGGCTTCATCACCAAATGCAGAAATCATCCGGTCAACACACTGTTTTTGTGTTAAACCACTTCGAAAGTCATAACATATCATCGCTCTTGAATTTTCTCGAGTCAATTCCATTTTCTCAACGACTAAACAAGTTTGACAAAACCTCGTGACAAGACCGAGAATCTTTTTTTAAATAAATAAATGGTATTCGATTTTTAAAATCAAGGAGTTTTCAATTAAAAAGATTTTAATATGACAGGAACAGTGGAAATATTCCATTCCCGATACTTTTAGTGCAGCCTAGTAAAAATCAAACCGCAAGTGTTGCTAACACTGGCCCTAACATCTACTGGTGGTAGGACCTCATGTGAATACTGGTGGTAGGACCACTTGTGAGTCAGCGTGAACCACCACCCTGCCTATTTTGGCCATGAAGCAGTGATGCGTTTCGGTTTGAAGGGTGGGGCAGCCGTTGTAACTATACTTGAGACCTTAGAACTTATATCTCAAGGTGGGTGGCGCATTTACGTTGTAGATGTCTATGGGCTCCGGTAACCACTTAACACAAGGTGGGCTATGAGCTCGTCCACCCATCTAAGCTTTGATGTTTAATGTGTTTTAAGCAAACACATACTATGTTGTTTGCTTTCCCTATTATTTTCGAAAGCCATAAAAGAACCATAAATGGCTTTGATGAAATGTCTATGACCCGAGTTGAAGCTGATGATCAATTTAACTTTGTCGTACACGAAAAAGAAAAAGATAAAAGTACACAAAAAAAATTATATCACACGGATTCTTCAATGTATCTAATTATAATAACTATGTATAGTTCAAAGTAGGGAAGCAAGGGTAGTTTTCCAATTACAGAGCATAATGCGACTCAGTGGGACACAATGCCGAATTATGCTGAAGCATAATTGGAACGTGAATTAGTTTTCAAATGCATCAGCAGAGTGCGCTAAGTTCAGTATTGAAAAAAATATATTCAAACCTCATTAATGTATAAATAATGTAGTGGTAAACAATAATAATTGGTTGAAAACTATTTACGGTTATTTTAAGTAATTTAGATTTTGATTATTTCATTAACACTTTTTTAAGTTTTGAGTAATTTTTATAAACGAGTTATAAGAAAATTATATACTTTTTAATTGAATCATCTTATCCAGATGATAGTGTTGACGATGATTTATCGAGTGCTTCGAGTTTAAATCAATTATTTCATTAACAAGTGATATACTTATTGAAAATATATATGATAATGAAACAGATGAGTTATTTGAGCCATTAATAAAATATCTGATGACAGGCAGTACTTTTGAGAGTGCTCGATTGTGCGAAGCGTTGCTGTAGTTGGACCATTCAACGTTGAGCATTATGCCGCATAATGTGCTGTAATTGGAAAACTACCAAGAAGATTTTTTTAAATACCTACATTTGTGAACCATAGATAATCTATCAATCCTGTGTCAATGGCCGAATGTTATTAACTTCATTTGTTTACATTTATCTTTTAATAATTTGTTTAAAAATCGTTGACTATCAATTAAGTCGACAAATATACAAACGAAATCATGACTAATAGTAATTTGAGTGAAACATTGATAGAGGTTTGAATTCATAATAATTTATAGCAGTGATGGTGATGAACTGCGAGTGTAATAGTTTGTTCTGAGTCTTTTAAAAAACAAATCTGGCTTTCCTTGAAATGAAAATTTCTGACAAAGGCGACAATATGACGAATCATCAAGTATTAGAGCTGATATCAGGTCTAAAATCTCGACATTCAGAAACAAGACACCGAGCTGTGCGAGAGTTGCTACATTTTGCCAAAACAGAACTGCGGGAAATGTCTCAGGATAGTTTGACCCAAATTTTAGATGATTTCAACCAACAGATACACGATATGACCACTAGTTACGATAACAACGAAAAAAAAGCTGGAATTCTTACTATAGGTACATGATAGAGGTTATATTTTTCTATTGGCCATGATTCACATGTCTTTAATGGTTCCAAATAATTAATCTATTAACAAATACAGAAATTTTGGAGTAGGTGGTGCTAATTTAAATAAATAAAATGTTATAAAATATCTTTTCAGTTTGTCTTATTGGAGGTGATACAGAGACCACCAAAACAAGGACAATACGTTATGCAAATTATCTACGAAATGTGTTTCCATCTACAGACATAAATCTCTTAGAATTGGGTGCTAAAACTATGGGACGATTAGCTTCCTCATTAGGAATTAAAAGAGGAGAATATGTGGAGACTGAAATAAAAAGATGTTTCGAATGGCTAGCTGAAGAAAGAAATGAAGGCAAACGATTATCGGCTGTTTTAATTTTGAGAGAACTGGCTATATCTATGCCATCATATTTTTTTCAGCAAATAAATGGATTCTTCAATCATATCATGAGAGCACTTAGAGATCCTAAAGATCAAATACGAGAAGCTGCAGCAAAAGTTTTGAGGGCTGCTTTTGCAGTAACCTCTCAGAGAGAGCAGCCAGAGCAAAGTAACAAAGCTCATTGGTATATTCAATGTTATGAAGAAGCAGAGACATCATTTGGTGATCATGCTATTAGAGAAAGGGGATTGAACAGGGATGACCATGTGCATGGAGCTTTATTAATTCTAAATGAATTACTCAGGTGCTCAAATGCAGCATGGGAGAAAAAATACACTTCTCTAATGCAAAAGCTAGACCCTGATTTAGATTCTCATGATGAAATGTCTTCTCTCAGTCCTAAAATTCAGGGTTCATGGTCATTGTCACATTATTCAGATGAAAAAAATCAACCTCTAATATTTGAATCCAGTATTTGCAAGAAATTAATTGAAGATAATTGTGAAAAAATCTCAGCTGGTATGAACTGGCAAAAAAAAATTAATTTGTATTTAGAAAAATAAATTATAGTGTCATTGTATCTATTGAGACTAAACAATTATTTTTTACAGATGTAATGGCTCAGCAAATATCAAGAGCTCATAATGTGCATCAGATGCTCCTTCTGTTAATACCTCGATTAGCTGCCTTCAACAAAGAAACTTTTGCTAAAAGACATCTGAAGTCAACGATAAATCATTTGATAACATTCTTACGTGGTAGAGAAAAAGAAAAGGCCATGGCTTTCACCACACTTGGCTTGGTTTGTGTAGCTATGGAATCAGATGTACAACAGTATCTCTCAAGAATTATTGATATTATCAAATTAACCCTGCCAATCAAAGAAACACAGAAAAAACGTAACGGATCTGAAACACCATTATTTCATTGTGTTACATTACTAGGATTTGCCATGAAAGAGAATGTAGCAAATGAAGTTAGAGAGCTGCTAGATTCTATGTGTTTGACAGGCTTAAGTCCACAATTAACAACTTGCTTTAAAGAACTAAGCAATAATTTACCTTCTTTAAAAAAAGATATAACTGATAAATTATTGAACATGCTATCTTTAATATTGAGAAAGAAACCTTATGTTTCTACCAACGAAAATCACAAAGGTGTCTTCACAACTGCTTTGCTAGCAGAACCTCATGATGCCAATAAATTAGTATTGGCTTTGAGGACTCTAGGTTCTTTTGATTTTGAATGGAATAACACTTTGATGTCCTTCATCAGAAGGTGTACAGATCATTATCTGCTGTGTGATCATCACGACATTCGGCTAGAAGCAGTAAAGACAGCTGCAAGATTATTAACGAAAGCTGTGGAGAGATGCGCCCAGATAAATTCACGAACTTTAAATTTAATGATTGATGAATCCATAGGTAAAATTTTGTCTGTTGGACGATCAGATTTTGATCATGAAATACGCTACAGAGTACTTGAGGTGTTTATGAATCCAGTATTTGACAGATATCTTGCTGTAGAAGAACATCTAAATTGTCTTTTTGTTTCTATTAATGACTCGAATTCTGAAGTTGGAGAACTAGCACTGTGCATTTTTGCAAGATTGAGCAATCTCAACCCAAGCTATACCACACCAACATTGCGTCAACTGTATGTACAAATTCTAATAGATTTGCAACATTCAGAATCTCCGCGGAATAAAGAAAAAGCTTTACGAATGATAAATAATATTATATCTCATGCTCCCACAATTACACGTCAATTTGTTGATACAATTCTAAATGTGCTTATACCGAAACTGAAAGAAAAGGACAGTAATTCCACTATGATATCTACAGTACTAAAGGCCATCGGAGATTTGGCAGAGGTTAATGGTGGTGGACATGCTTTAAATAAATGGTTAACAGAATTGATTTCTACTCAAATTGAAATCCTGGCAGATCCTAATCAAATCGAAAAGAGAAGTGTTGCCCTATGGTCTTTTGGTCAAGTTGTAAGTGCAACAGGGCACGTGGTCGCTCCATACATGGAATATCCCAAGCTAATGGATCTTTTGCTAAATTTCTTAAAAACGGAACAGCAACTTCGAGAAATACGCGAAACTGTTCGGATTTTGGGATTGTTAGGAGCATTAGATCCATATAAATATAAAGTAAATCAAGGATTAATAGATTTCCAAACTGTGTCTACTTTGATACCTATAAGGGAGCCGTCAGTCGATAGTTTTGAATCTAATATCAGTGAAATGTTAGTAAATATGTCACCGTTAGTACTAGATGAATTTTATCCAGCCATCGTAGTGACTTCACTAATGATAATGTTGCGCGATCCGACGTTAGCGCACCACCATCCAAGTGTTGTGCATTCTGTAACTTTTATCTTCCAATCACTGGGTATTAAATGCGTCCCGTACATATCACGTGTGACGCCAACGCTTCTACACGTTATTCGGACAACGGAAAACAGCAATTTTCGTGAAATACTTTTGACGCAATTAGCACAATTGATATCTGTTGTGAAAATCCACATTCGAAACTATCTGGAAGACATTTTTGACATGATAAGGGAGTACTGGACTCCCAACAGCCACCTCCAAGCTACCCTAATAATGTTGGTCGAACACATAACGGTCGCGATCGGTACAGAATTTAAAATTTACTTACGTAAAATACTACCGAACATTCTTAGGGTATTGAAACACGACACAAGCAAGGATAGATTTTTGACAGAGAAACTGTTAATAACAATACAAAAGTTTGAGAATAATTTGGATGACGTGCTCTTGTCGGTGGTGCCAGCGATAACCGCCCTGTTTGACGGGAGAAACATTCCGTTCGCAATTTCGAAGCTTGCGATGGAGACCATCGAGCATCTCTCCGTGCACTTGTGCGTCAAACAGTATTCGGCGACAATCATTCAAGCCCTCGTCAAAGTTTTGGATAACAACGCTTCATTGAGGCAAACTGCAATGAACACTCTCTCCGCTTTGATAGTTCAAATGGGCCGCGAATACATAGATTACATACCGTCTATGGAAAGGATATTATCGAAACATAAAATACAATGTCCTAACTATATCGTGTTGGTAACGCGGTTACAGCTAATATCTACGCTTGCATCAGATGATGATTATTTGGACGAAACGCGGTCAAGACTTCGTAATCAAAAGAACGAAGTGAGTGTAGGCAACATCTATTAGCAACTTGTTGTCACAATTAAACTGGGTGTTTAAATAATAACATGATCTATTTTCTAGATGGTAAGGTGCACAACGGAAATGCAGCCTATACAGAAAGTTACGTTAAATGTACACAATTTACGTAAATGTTGGTCTGTCCATAACATTGTGTCCAAAGAAGACTGGATGGAGTGGTTGCGTCTGCTCAGTGTCGGCTTCCTGACCGAATCCAACAGCCCTGCTATCAGGCGAGCAATTGTGATATTTATTTATCAGTCCCTTAATTGTAAAGCATAAATCAAGAGTTGTTTAAAAAAAATTGGTAATTTTGGTAAATTACTTACAGAGCCTGTTCTACTTTAGCACACAACAACCCTCAACTTGCGAGCGATCTGTTCAATGCGGCGTTCATGTCGTGCTGGACGGAGCTGGACGAGTCCTCGCGCAAGGACTTGGTGGCGGCCTTGGAGCGAGCACTCACCGTGCCCGACCTGCCGGAATTAGCGTTAGCGGTCCTCAACCTGGCCGAGTTTATGGAGCATTGTGAAAAATCATTGTTACCGATTTCCATAAAGTTACTCGGAGACACAGCTATAAGCTGTAGGGCTTACGCTAAAGCTCTTTATTATAAGGTTAATGAATCTTTATTATTGTTCATAGTTAATTAAATGTCTTAGTGATTTTTTTTTCAAATTTTTTATACACGTTTTAGGAGGAAGAGTATAAGAAAAATCCGTGTACGAAGGTAATTGAAGCTTTAATTCATATAAACAATAAGTTGCAACGTAAAGAAGCTACTAACGGCTTACTCGAAAAAGCAGTTAGTGAAAACAAAAACGGAGAGAATGCTATAAATAACCACGTTCACTGGTACGAAAAACTTAACAATTGGGACCAAGCTCTAGAACTGTATACTATTGCATTAGAATCTCAGCCCAACGACGAGGCTTCAAAGTTGGGAACGATGCGGTGTCTGGAAGCTATGGGCGAATGGAAAAGATTGTACAGTATGACCCACGATCAATGGGACAACATGGACGAGGAGTTTCGTAATAAATCTGCGAAAATGGCCGCAGCGGCATCTTGGGGTCTTCAAGAATGGTACTCGATGAAGAAATACGTGGAACTGATTCCAGAAAGTACCCAAGACGGGGCTTTTTACAGGGCCATCATAAACATACAGGACGGACAGTGGGCCGAATCGAGACATTACATCGATCTTGCCAGAAGTCTCATAGATGTCGAGCTGACAGCAGTGGTTGGAGAAAGTTATCAAAGGGCTTATGGAACACTAGTCAACGCCCAACTGCTAACCGAATTAGAAGAAATTATCACTTATAAATTAATAGAAGAAAGACGAAGCACAATCCGAAAGACTTGGTGGACACGACTCCAAGGCGGGCAGAGGCTGGTCGAGGATTGGAGGAAGATATTACAAGTGCGCAGTCTAGTCATGTCGCCGAGAGAAGATTTTCAGACGTGGTTGAAATTTGCGTCGCTATGCAGGAAAACGGGCGCAATTAATCAAGCGCATAAGATAGTTATTTCGGTGTTGGGCAGCGATCCGATCTCGAACCCCGACGTCATGTTACACGTGCAGGACCCGCGAATCGTTCTGGCTTACAGCAAGAACTTATGGGATGTCGGCAACAAACGTTACGCTCACGATGTCTTGCAAAGATTCGTGGATAGCACCGAACCGGAAAACGAAGAACATTGTCGTCTCTTAGCGCGTTGTCACTTGAAATTGGGCTCGTGGTGCGAAGCAATACACGAAATCAATGAGCTATCGATCCCGGAAATCTTAAGGAACTACGCGACCGCAACGATCCTCGCCCCGGAATGGTACAAAGCGTGTCACGCGTGGGCGTGTATGAACTTCGAAACGGTTCTGTTTTACAAGCAACAAGACAACACGTCGGAGAGCAGTGTAACGGGCGGTACTGGCGAGAAAAAAGTCGCTCGAACCGACTTCATAAACGCGTACACGATACCCGCTATCGAAGGTTTCTTCAAGTCTATAAGTTTGTCGAACGGCAACGCTTTGCAAGACACGTTGAGATTGTTGACTCTGTGGTTCGACCACGGACATCATCCGGCCATTTACGATGCAATATTCGAAGGGATACGACAGATCGACATCAAGATATGGCTACAGGTCATACCACAGCTGATAGCCAGGATCGATTCGCCGCGAAGTCTCGTAGCTAAACTGGTTCACATCCTTTTGATTGATATCGGAAAATCTCACCCTCAAGCCCTGGTTTATCCATTGACGGTCGCGACGAAGTCATCGTTCGTGACCAGGAAAAACGCCGCCAACTACGTATTGAAAACTATGTGCATTCATGCACAGAATCTGGTGAACGAAGCCGCTATTATTTCGGAAGAGTTGATCAAAGTGGCAATACTGTGGCACGATCAAGTTTACATAGCACTCGATGAAGCGTCAAGGTTTGTTGGGTACAGATAATTTTAGATAAATATACCAAATATTGAACAACTAATCTCCGGCGATGATTTCAGGTTTTGTTTCAGCGAGAAAGATTATAAGAGAATGTTTAAAACTTTGGACAAAATGCACGCAATGCTGGATACCCCTCCGGAGACGTTGAAGGAAGTCTCATTCCTGCAGATGTATGGACGCGATCTACAGGAGGCGCGGCGCTGGTGCGAGTTATACAAGGTAAACTTGTTACAGGCATAAGGTCTCATAACCCTGGTTTAAACATTATAATGTATTATTTAACCAATATCTTTGCTACCTCTCTCTCTGGTGTAACTGGAAAAGCATCGGGGCCACCAGTAATCCTTCAATGATGAAAAGTACTTGAAAGATTCAAGTTGATATCATCATCATCATTTGTCTACCATTCTCCCAGTCACCTGGGGTCGACGTAACATGTTTTCTCCTTCCATACTCTTCTATCATATACCATTTCTTCGCTCGCTCCCCTCTTACACATATATGTGAGAAAAAATGGATCATCCATTTCTTCTTAGGTCTACCTCTTCCTCTATATCCTTCCACATTCATAGTTAACACTCTCTCATCACATGTCCATACCCATCCCAAACGCGCACTTTTCAACTTCTCTGTCACAGGGGCCACTTTCAGACTTCCTCTAATATATTCATTCTGTATTCTATCCATTCTCGTTACTACACATCCCTCGCTCCCCGAATCCTAATCACGCAGGAGCAAGTCACCGTCGTCGCCCTAGACACGTCAGATCCAATAACTCTTGCATTAGGTACCTTCAGCTCTAACACTAAGAGCAGGCTGAGGAACCCCGGTAACCGTACTCGCCGAACTCGACAAAGAGGTCGACGTGCAACCTAACCCATGCATCAGCCCGCTGAGTTTCTCGCCGGATCTTCTCAGCGGGTCGCGATTCCGATCCGGTAGTAGATTCATTCGCGAAGCAATTGCTCTTGAGTTCCTAGGTCTCCTTCGGAGGCGCTCGGGTGGCTGTTAGCAAATGCCACCCCTTCTGGCTGAGCCTTTGGTCGCCCACCTGTCCTGGCGAAACTGGAACGGCCTCCGGGCCACCAGTAATACTTCAATCATAAAAAAAAAACATGCATCGCAACATTAGCATCTCTGCTGCATGCAATCGCTTTCTATCCGCCATTTTTTTTTCAACATTGAGTTTATATATTAAGTATTATTTATTAATACAGGAGAGCAACGAAGAGAGGTACCTGAACGAAGCGTGGGATCTGTACTACCACGTGGTGCGGCGCATCCAAGCCCAGTTCCGGTCGCTGACGTCACTGGAGCTGCAGTACGTCAGCAAACGTTTGCATTCGTGCAAGGACCTGGAGCTGGCCGTCCCGGGCTCGTACGTGCCTAATCAGAAAATAATTAACATCTCGTACATACACAGCAATTTGCAGGTACGAATTTAGTTGCGAATTAGTATCATCAACACTGATAGCCGTTTCGCCTAAAAAACTATAGCGCAGGCGAAAAGTGAGTTAGTTTTTCATTTCAGATTGTCTAAGTATGTATATTGGTATATATTATATTATAATATAATACATATTATGTAAACGGTATATATCTGTTAATTGTATGTATATATTGTCTATGGTACACCGCAACATACCTGCTATATTTTTATATTTTCCAGAATTTCTGTAAATTAAACGGTTGTCTGCAAGAGATCGCTTTTAGCGATAAGACCGCCTATTGTACAAATGTATCTGCTTTTTTAATGTAAATTGTGTTTTGGTGTGCAATAAAGAGTATTCTCTCTCTCTCTCTAAGTTACTTTGCAAGAATTTCGAATTTTAAAAATTTTTTGATTAAGATTTTGCGTAAATATATGTATCGTTAACCATCAACTAAATAGTAATTTTAGAAGAGCTTTAAGCTTTGACGTTCTATTGAATTGTGATAACTTAATTAGGGCGTTATAGCATTTTAAATTCTCTTCATATTCAGATTCGATTGCACAATTTTGTGATTGACAAATTAATATTCAATTAGCAATGACAGGTAATAATTATCAGAACATAATTTGATATTATGGATAATAACATGTACTTTTAGGTTAGGAATTGTGTTCTTTTTTTTTATAATAAATATTTTATTGTCTATTTGATCTTACTTCTATATTGTTATATCACGGGAGCTCACACGAGTACCTACTCGGTACCAACCACCACCCTGCCTATTTCTGCCGTGAAGCAGTAATGCGTTTCGGTTTGAAGGGTGGGGCAGCCGTTGTAACTATACTGAGACCTTTGAACTCTTATCTCATGGTGGGTGTTTGCATTTACATTGTAGACGTCTATGGGCTCCAGTAACCACTTAACGCCAGGTGGGCTGTGAGCTCATCCATCCGTCTGTGGCGGGTAGCCATCATACAATACAAGATATTTGACCGATGCCTGAATCTCGCTTACGACAAGAAGCTTGAATATAATAATATACAAGTTCCGAACAACAACATTTGGACCGTCGGTCTACCGAACAATATCACCTGCTTGGTGGAAGATCTTCCTTTCGTTGTTTAAGCCTCACACACGTCCATCTAAGCAATAAATAAAAAAACATTTCCTACGTTTCAAAGACTTGGTAGTTTCCGTGTTCTTGAACTTACGAAAGTCAAACTAAATGTGTTTTTAAATATACCCTTTTTTTATAATACAATAAAATCATTTTTTTCTACACTATTTTTTATTCAAGTTTATTTTCTATTTTTTAGTTGGATTATCTATAAAAGCGTATTTTGTTGGTTTTTTTTTAAATTATTATTTATTTTTAATTTTTTAGCTGAATTTCAATTTTTTCAATTTTTTTATTAAGTATACCAAATTTCGAGTTAATCGGACGTTTTGAAGGGGGTCAAAATCATGTTCAAAGATTCCGTTACAAACATACACACGTCTGAAGGTAATAAAAGCGTATTAAAATTTGCTTGAACCTTATTCTTTTGTGTCAGGTAATCAAGTCGAAGCAGCGTCCGAGACGTCTGACCATACAGGGCTCTGACGGCAAACAGTACATGTTCCTGCTGAAGGGCCACGAGGACCTGCGGCAGGACGAGCGCGTGATGCAGCTCTTCGGATTGGTCAACGCTCTGCTGCGGGCCGACGCCGACACGTACCGACACGACCTCGCCATACAGAGATACGCGGTCATACCGCTCTCCCCCAACTCCGGACTCATCGGCTGGGTCCCGCACTGCGACACTCTCTACAATCTAATCAGCGAATTTCGCGATAAAAAGACGAACAAAACGGCGCTGAACACGGAACAGCAGATCATGTTGAGGATGGCCTCGGATTACCAGAAGTTGATGCTGAAGCATAAGGTGAGGTTCGGGAGTGCTCTGAGGAATTGTTCGAAACGATACCATCGAACCGCCCGCCACCGGAGTAGAGTTCATCCGTACTACCTGGAGCCACTGCGTTCATCCACAGTGCGTTTCCAGAGATCTTTTTTGCCACGTACCATCCGGCTTTGGAATGAGTTCCCCTACACGGTGTTTTCCGAGCGCTATGACATATCCTTCTTCAAACGAGGCTTGTGGAAAGTACTTAACGGTAGGCAGCGGCTTGGCTCTGCCCCTAGCATTACTGAAATCTATGGTCGACGGTAACCACTCACCATCAGGTGGGCCGTATGCTCGTCTGCCTACAAGGGCAATAACAAAAAAATATATAAAAATTTAAGGCTCCGGAACTATTTTAATCTCAATTTCATTGGTTGTTGTATCGGAACTTAGGGGCAATGAAACGACCGTACGTAATAACAGCTGGTTTATTACTACCGTGAGCGGAGCGGGTCGCGATATACGAAGTACATAACAAACACTGCACTCCTCCCTCATTATTTTGAAATCCTGACAAAGAAAACAACTAATTAGCTTATCGTTAATTTAAAAATACTTCTTATAATCTACTACTTTTCTTGTCCTCTTTGGTCGACCACACTGTCTTTCATTATCTGGCGCCCTCTCTTCTAATCTCACGTTATCGGGGTCATCTGATGCTACAATAGGGTAATCAGGTTCACACTCGGTCGGCAGGCTGGCAGCTGCGATGTTTTCACTAGCCTCCTCCCATTCATCGCCCTCCTCATCCTCCCCCCTCACAATGTCAACGTTATTGCCGTGCGTGGGGGCCGATACTGGTGCCGGCTCCGGTACCGGCGGCGACGATATAGGTGAGGACAGCACTAACTCAGAGCTAGGCTGCGATACTGATTGCACTGTTGTGGGTCGATCCGGGACTGAAATATCAGCGCCTTCGGTGGAAACAACATTGCTCACAATTGTTTTTGACCTAGCATCCGTGTACTTCCTAATCTGATCCAAATGTCTGACACACGTTGAATCACAGTTTTCAAAATTGATCTGAAACATTCTATTGCCTAAGATATTCGTTATTTTTCCTTTCATCCAGCTAGCCTTTCGAGCAATAAAAAATCTTGCCCAGACTATTTCACCTATTTGGAATTGTCTAGATTTACTTAGTTCTTTATTAGGAACAACTGCATTATCTTCCACTTTTTTAGTGGGTAATATTAAATCTAATCTTGTTCTTAAATTACGTCCAAACATCATACTTGCAGGTGATGCGCCTGTTGTGCAATGTATACTATTACGATAATCGAACAAAAATCCAATTAATTTTTCTTGAATAAGCCGTGGATTGAAATTAGGATTATATTTATTTTCTTCGATTATACATTTTAACATTTTTCGGCAAGTTTTCACCGAGTTCTCGGCTTGGCCGTTACTTGCTGGATGATAGATCGGTGAATTTAAGTAATTTATACCGTTATTTTTGCAAAATTGTTGAAATTCCACGGAACATATCTTAATGTCGTTATCTGATACAATTTCGTTAGGGATACCGAAAACTGAGAATAATTCTTTCAGTTTCAATATTAACGCACTAGTGGAGGTGCCGCAATTCATATGAATGCATTCGAGCCATTTACTAAATGCATCGATAACAATTAAATAGTGTACCGTTTGCCCTATAGACATATAATCTATGTGAATACGGTGCCATGGGGCAGGCGGGCGCGGCCAGGGCGCGGGGGGCGCACGGGCCGGCGCGCTGCGCTGAGCGGCGCATACGTCACAGCTGCCAACTAAACGCTCAATATCGCTGTCAATACCTGGCCACCACATGCGACTTCGTGCCATATTCTTCGTCTTAACGATACCGAAATGAGCACAATGTAGTTCTTCTAACATACGATCTCGAAATACCGCCGGAATGACTATTTTATGTCCACGAAACAAACAACTATTGATAATTTCTAAATCAGTTTTACACATAAAATAGGGTAATATTAATTTGCAACTAATCTTTCGCGGCCACCCCTGCTGCATATAATTAATGACTGTTTTAATAGTTTTGTCATTGGCGGTGGCATGCTGTATTCGTTCGAAAGAGACTGGTTCTTGTGTTGCATCCATAAAGGAGATAGCACTATGTTCCTCGCTTTGTTTCCTATCAGCTGACCCGTTCGGTTCGTAAGCTAACGGCGCTCGGGAAAAGTAATCTGCCACAATATTGTTTTTGTTACTTATATATTGCACAACGTAGTTATAAGCAGATAACATAATAGAATATCTTTGTAAGCGTAGCGCGGCGGTCACTGATATGCCGTTTTTTTTACCAAAAATAGATAGGAGCGGTCTGTGGTCTGTTCTTAATATGAATGGTTCCTGACACCCATACAAATACTGATGAAAGCGCTTAACGCCAAACACTATAGCCGTCGCCTCTTTATGAATCTGACTATAATTCTTTTCGCTTGGCGATAAGGAACGCGAACCGAACGCGATCGGCCGTTCTGTACCGTCGCTGTAGCATTGCGCGAGTACCGCGCCGAGACCAGACGGGCCCGCATCCACTGTCAATGTTAGCTGCGCCCTCGGATCGAAATGTGATAGTACGCGGTCCGAGGCGAGTTCTTTTCGCACGGAATCAAACGCAAGCTGCTGTCGCTTATCCCAGTGCCATTTTATGTCGTCTTTTAATAATTCGTTCAGCGGACTTAATAATGAGGATGCATTAGGAATAAAATTCCTGTAGTAATTAATTACTCCGAGAAATCTTTTTAATTCTAGGACATTTGTGGGGATTGGGGCTTTTAGAATTGCATCTACTTTACTGGGACATGTTTTAAGACCATTTTTATCTATTTTAAAACCTAAATATGTGACACTGTCCTGGAAAAAAGAACACTTTTCTTTTTGAAGCCTTAACCCAGCATTTTGTAATCTACCTAGCAATAAACGAAGTCTCTGCAAATGTACGGTTCTACTTGGGGCTGTTAAACAAATATCATCATACCAACACGACACTCCTTCAATACCTACTACTAGAGATTCTATTGTGCGCTGGAAAATAGCTGGGGCATTCGCGAGACCGTACACTAAGCGTGTATATTTGAAAAGTCCTTTCGGTGTATTTATAGTTGTGAGGTCTTGAGAGGCTTGAGACAAACAAATTTGATTATAGGCATTACTTAAATCTAGCTTAGAATAATGCTCGCCGCCGCCTAACTTCGCGAAAACCTCGTCTATGTGGGGTAATGGATATTTGTCAATTTTTAAAACTTTATTTAGGGTACAGGAAAAATCTCCAGCTATTTTCACTTTACCATTCTCCTTCAGAACTGGTACTATGGGCGTAGCATAATCTGAAAACTGTACTGGTACTAATATACCTGCTTCGACAAGCCTATGTAATTCTTCTTCAACCTTGTCCTTTAGAGCAAACGGTATTTGGCGTGGCTTAAAAAATTTAGGTGTTGTATTTTCTTTCAAGTGTAAATGCACTTCATATTTATTAAAACGGCCCAATTCATCTCTCCAAATGTCAGGGAATTCATTCAAGATCTGCTGCACCTCTTGGTATTCCGCTCTAACTGATAAATTATTATTGTTACACATAGAAACTAAACTCATATTAAATTGCGTCATGAAATCCCGCCCTAATAATGGTGGACCACCTTCTGAAATTACATAAAACGACATAGGCTTCATAATACCATTGTAACTTACTTCACAATCGAAATAACCTACGGGCGTAACTTTATGCTTAGTATAAAGACAAAATACTATATCAGACTTACTTAATTTGTATAATGGGAAGTTATCCCTGTAAAATCTTTCTGAAATTACACTACGAGCAGCTCCGCAATCTAATTCCATAGAATAAAACTTATTATTTATAGAAATGTTCAACTTAATAGGATCGTAGCGAACATACCTTAAATTATACAAATCACATTTTTTACATTCGTGTCCATCGCTTTCGTTATCATCCATATTATTTAACGACAGTTTTCCGACCTTTTTGACACTGCACACTTTCTTAAGGTGACCCTTTTTACCACAAATCATACACTTATAGTCTTTGAAACGGCACTTTTCTACGGAATGACCTTTCAACCCGCACACTGCACAGCGCGCGGCTGCAGCCGATGCCCACGACGACTCCGCCTGCGCCGAGGCGCCCCGCGCCCGACGCTCGCTGACACGATACACCATCTCTTGTTTGATAAGCTGCTCACTACCATCAACATCAGCTCTCGCCGCCCGCGCACACGCAGTCTCCTGGGCTATTTCAATAGCTCTCGAAAGCGTTAGGGAGTTCGAGTCTTGTTCGAACAATCGATCTCTTTCTGGACCTACTTTCAGGCCTAGAATAAATCGATCACGTAGCAACGTATCTAATTCTGTACCGAAATTACAGTGCACGGCGAGTCCCCTCAGACGTGCCGCCCAATTTTCGACTTTCTCACCGTCCATTCTGATCGCACCATAAAATTTTGCCCTGTCGGCAAAAGTCGATCTTTTCGGTTGAAAATGTCCGTTGAGTACTCTAACCAGCTCAGTCCATTGTACTATTTCTACCTCCTTAGGATGTACGAGGTTCCTCACAAGCCGATACGAATCATCTGAAAGATGTGCAATAAGCACGGAGCACCAATCTTCAGCTAAAACTTTGTTCAACTTTAGGAAATTTTCTAATTTCTTGTAAAAGATCTGCCATTCTTGGGTTTTATAATCAAACTCAGATATGTTTCCTATAAGTTGAGCCATATTTTTTTTATATATATAATATGCACTTGTGGGTAATTCGTCGCCAGTTGTTGTATCGGAACTTAGGGGCAATGAAACGACCGTACGTAATAACAGCTGGTTTATTACTACCGTGAGCGGAGCGGGTCGCGATATACGAAGTACATAACAAACACTGCAATTAACCTAAGAAAAACCATTGAAAATTTGTGTTGGATTTACAAAAGGGTCCCGATTTCCCCAATCTACGGTATATGAATTATTCTAACGTAAAAACAATGTTTTAGGTGGAGGTTTTCGAATACGCGCTTTCGCAGACGCCGGGCAACGACCTGGCGCGGCTGCTGTGGCTGAAGAGTCCGTCGTCGGAGGTGTGGTTCGAGCGGCGCACCAACTACACGCGCTCGCTCGCCGTCATGAGCATGGTGGGCTACATCCTCGGCCTCGGAGACAGGCACCCGTCCAACATCATGCTGCACAAAGTCACCGGCAAGGTCCTGCACATTGACTTCGGCGACTGTTTCGAAGTCACGCAGACGAGGGAGAAGTTTCCCGAAAAGATACCCTTCAGACTGACCAGGATGCTCATCAATGCTATGGAGGTGAGTGAAGTTATATTATTTGGTTGGTGTAAGTTGACTCGCTCAGCGGGTACTAGAGCTCTTAGGTTAAATGCTCATATTGAGAAATTAGTGAATGAACAATAGCTTTCCAAGCGCGTGACAGCATGATTAAGAAAGACGTTAGTGCTGATCCGTTCGAGCCTAAAAGTAAAAAAAAACATGTGTGGCACTCGAGGACTGCCGCGGTAAAGCATATAGCATTTTTTATCAACTTATGCAATTATAATTAGACAATAATAATTTAATATTAAAACAATAATAAATTAAGACCACGCTATATTTATTAACATTAACAAAAGCAAAACATTAACTGTCCCCTTCACACTCATAAGCTAGACCGCGCGAGAGAGAGAGATGGGCAGACTTTTCATGATGCGCATGCAGTGCGACGTCACGCCGCGCGCTTATTTACAAACACTACAATTACAAGCGCAACGTGTGAATGTGTTGAACGCGAGCTACATGGTAGGCGGAGTGGGGGGTGTTGGGTTTTATTTTCGTTACGGAATTTCTTGATTCGGTCGCCGCGCTCAAAGCCCGCAATAAAAGCTATGCAATAGCTTAATATTAAGCAAAATATCTGTATTATCTATTCAGTGTTATAGGCATCGAGTTGTGATTAAAACTATAACAGTCATATTAATATTTAACCTACATTTCGATCTCATTAATTCGCAATCTTGAATGATAACCAACAGATTAATTACGGGTCGCAAACTACGGATTTGATATTACGATACCAGTTTAAATTGGTTCGTCAATCAAGCGAATTGTGTTTGCGAAAACGTTAATCGAAAAGGCTCTCCGTGCGTTATATGTATATAGGTGTATAATATTGCATTAATGTTTTTGTGAAAGGCACGCAGACAGCGTTCCGATTAAAGAGTGAATCATTCGTACCGCGACTCGTTAAATGTCTCGACCAACTTAAATAATGACAACTCGATTTCACGTTTCTCAAGACACTTAAAGAAAAAGCTTTGCTTATAGATTAATTTTCTTAACAGTTTTTTTTTTGAGTCGTAGGGTACGTAACCTACTTATGTTTATTTTGAAAAGTACAGACTTGAGTTCGTCATATGTCTATTTAGGCTATTTATACATATCAGTATCGAGGGGTGAAAGGCTATTTCATTTAAGAGACATTTCGCATAATACGCGGCATTTATATTTGTAATTAATGGTCCGTTTTATTTGTTATTATTATCAACAATTCGACGTTTTTAATTGAACTTCAATTATGTTTATCCCTATTCAAATAGCGGAAGAATTTTTTTATTTGCCACGATATTTTTTCAAAAATTTTAAACCTTAAATGGCTCACCTGTTAAATTGCAAAAATGTCGCTTAAACCAAATAGCTTTTCGCCCCTCGATATATAGGTATTCAGAGTGATGGCGGGACATCGTGAAACGCGTCAATCTAAAGTATCCAAACACTTTTTTTCCTACCTATGCTGATAGCTTTAAGAGGCTATTTCAGCGTTACTCTAGCGAGTAGGTGAGCTCTCGGGGCTCAACTCGGAAGTATTGCTAACACTGGCCCTAGTAAGAGCAGTGTTTCGCAGAATCTACCACCGGATCGAAAACGCGATCCACTGAGAAAGTCCGGCGAGAAACTCAGTAGGCTGTGTATATAGGTTAATTTACTAGTTCGACAAGGACGGTGACCGGTGATTCGAGCTACCTAAAAGCACCGTTAAAGGATCGGGAGGATCCGTAATCACGTTTCCCAAACTCTACATGACGATCACGACCACTCTGTCAAGAGTGAAACGGTTGTGAAGAAGAAGGGTGTTTAAAGTACTAAATCCAAAGTCGAACCGTCACAATACAGGTTTCGTCATCTGTTCGCAATCACTAATTATTAATAATACATGTATTATATCACAAGTTGGTAGCAACAACACAGTCTAGCAATTAAACTAATGTTTACCCGCGACCATGAAACAGTTTTCATACGCAATCAAATACAACAGTTGAACAGCTAAGAAAATCGATACATAATGTTTGATAAATATGAAAATTTACATAATATGTTTGTTATTAATTCACAGAAAAAATATAATGTTTATAGTATTTATAGATAATTTATAACTTGTTTTTTTTTATATTCATATGTTATGAGTTAGCTCAGTCTCTGGCACTACTGACTTTCATGACGTTAACCAAAGTCAGGTCGGTCGTATGGACGTCGCCTACCATATAAAGCCAATAAAAAAAGATATAGGAAAAGTTTTATCGTGGTAAATAACATAACCCGGACAATGCCGAGTATATCTGCTATAATAAATACCATAGTGCGTTCCCTGGTTCGCGATTCTACGTAACGACAGGTCTCCAGATCGGCTCGTAGTTTATAGGTAGGATACAGAAGCAATCTTTATCCGGCAATATGTATCTTTGTTGTTTCTGAACTACAAATCTAAATAAATTAAATTATTGTTAATATAAAAAATCATTGGAGATAATTTCGTAAATACTGGCAGTACTATTATCTTTTCTCATAATCTTAATAATAGGGATTAAAGTATGGAATTGCCGTTCTATTGTAATAGGAACTTCGAACTGACATAGAACCTTCATGGTTTGAGATTTTTGAGTGAAACTTTTTTCAAATGGTACCTATGAGGTTCTTCTTTAAAAAAATGTGCTACATTCGATTATCGAATTAGTTTTTTTTTATTTAGCTTAGACAAATCAAACACGATCAAATAATACTTGCTATATTAATGGAAATTAAGTTAAATAATGATATAGAATAACTACGCTAAGTGCTCTTACGTGAACGGCCCCCAATAATTGATCGAATGAGTAATCAAGATGGACTTTTAAAATTTTTATTGAAGTCAATCTTTATCATTTAACGGTCTCTTTGAAAACTCGTCCGCATCGCAACATGTAATTGTAAATTAATTGATCACGCTATGTCATCAGATTTGAACTTCTTGAAAAATAATGCCCTCATAGTTGTAGGTACATAGTAGTTGTTAAATGTATTTCAATGTCGATCTGACACGCAAAATGACCTTGATTCTGACAGGACAAATTATGTAAACAAAGAAATATGAGAAGTCGTCGTGGTCCGAAAGTTAAGGCGTTCGGTTTACTCGTGTCAAGCGATGCGACTATGCCCATGTTCAAATCCCACAGTTTTTAGAAAACACGTACATAGCACGTGCTCGCTAAAGACATCATCCTTGATGCATGAATAACGACGTCTTTTTTTTATTGCTTTGGTTGGCTTTTGGCTCACGGCCCACCTACTGTTAAGTGGTTAGTGGAGTCCATAGACATCTATAACGTAAATGCCCCCACCCACCTTGAGATATGAATTCTAAGGTCTCAGTATACTCGTAGTTACAACGACTGCCCCCTCCCCCTTCAAACCGAAACGCATTACTGTTTCACGGCAGAAATAGGCAGGGTTTTGGTACCTACCCGCGCGGACTCACAAGAGGTCCTACCACCAGTAATAATGTTATAAAAATCAAACCCGCTAAAGCAATTTTACGCATGACTGGTGGTAGGACGTATTGTAATCTCGCACGGTTGTATTGGTACCACCGTCATGCCTATTTCTGACGCGAAGCAGTCACGTGTTTCAGTTTAAATCGTCAGATAGATGTTGGAAAGTATATTGAAGACATTGACCATATTTCTCAAAGTGAGCGGCGGCATTCAGTTTGCCGTCTCAGGTCAAAGATCTCTACCTCACATCAGTATTTTAACGTTTCATGTTCAAGGGCATCCTCCATGTAAATATTAATAGTAGATTAAGTAAGTCTTCTTCTTTTTAGATTTTTTTTTAGATTAGTTTTCGTTATCATTATTTTATCCTATATTTGTAAGGAACATTGTGTACTCAACACATTTATCTTGATTAGTCGTGCGCACATGGCTTATGTTAACAGCCAGATTTTTTACTTGTTGTTATTTATTGTGTATCTTTTTTTTGCTTTTTATGTGTATTGTGTGCCTAATAAATAAAGTAAATAAATAAATTTGATCCAGGTAACCGGCATCGAAGGTACGTACCGCTTCACCTGCGAATCTGTGATGCACGTCCTCCACAAACACAGAGACAGCGTAATGGCTGTGCTCGAAGCCTTCGTCTACGACCCGTTACTGAACTGGCGGCTTGTAGACAACGACCATCACTCCATCACGGAGTCCTCGTTCTCCTCAGACATAGACTATTCGTACACCCTCCCGAACAGAAGCCGAAATCATTTGCTTTACGAATCACCAGAGATCCCGCCCGAGGCTAATCTAAATAAACGCGCGGTCGCCATTTTGAACAGGATTAGGGACAAATTGACCGGAAGGGACTTTCCTAATGTTGAATCTATAGTGAGCGTGCCCCAACAAGTGGAACTGCTCGTGAAGCAGGCGACAAGCAATGAGAACCTCTGTCAGTGCTATATCGGCTGGTGTCCATTCTGGTAGTGGACCAACTGTAATGGTATATATATATATATATAACATTTCTGTGTATATATATATATATATACACAGAAATGTTAAGCGAAAACCAACTTCGCTCGATCTGAGAACGTAACAGTATCTTATTATAATATACGATGTTACATCATATATTATAATAATATACGGTAGAAGAACGTAAAAGTATATTAAAACCATAAAATCTTGTCGAAAACAGATAATTAAAAGAAAAATTAATAGGTATCGTAATGTTTATGTCCTAGTGAGTTTTTCTTATTTACGATCCAATATATTTATTAATATCCGAAATATGAACAGAAACAAAAGTTTAATTTTCTCAACATTTCTGTTTGTTTTAAGTTCCTTCATTAGTTATATTGAGTATTAATATGTTTTGTACATTAAGTATAGTATATTATATTAGATTAGTTCGTATTTATAAATGTCGTAATAAAATTTTCGATAAGTATTACTATAACAGTTTTGTTTCGTTATTAAATTAAAAGGACGGTAGGTCGTAAAAAGTATACTTTTAATGTTTATACAAATAACATAGATATTAAGAAGCTTATTTAATTGTTAATAATGTAAATAGCAATTGTTAAAGAGTCGTTACTTTTATAGACGCTGTAAGAATTAATTTCACGCGACTGTCTGACATGAGTTTGTTTCTTCTTACATTAGGTATTAGGTTCAAGTACTGAGAAACGCTATAAGGTATTTATTTGACTGTGCTAAAAAATTTAGCCGAAAGATTTCGTTAAAATATACAACATTTCAGAAGAATATGTTTAATATTCAATTTTGAAAACATTGGATTAGTTTGACCGAAAACCCTATGACATTTATTCTCTATCTCGTGACGTCATAAGTGAATGTCATTCTACTTGGAGTTATCAATTCAAAATATTGAATTTTAAAAATTTGGATGCGTTTTGAACTTGGAATAAACCATCTGTATTTCTGTGTAACAGTCAAATGCGTACCCTATTAAACTGAAACCTTTTTGCTAATTATTTATAAACCAAATAGATTTTATATGAGTTTAATTCTCACACTCTCTCAATTTTTTCAATTTTGTTAGCGTAGATAACCGAATTGTCTATGTAAAATTAATTTATGGTTTTGAAGTTTTCCAATCGACGTATGAATAAACCAAAACTCACACGTTCTCACAAAAGAGGTCGTGCGAATATCTCGAGAACAAAATTCGTAACAAATAAATATATGTTTTCATTCAGTCAAAACTGATATCGCTGCGAATACGTGTATTATCTGGAATTAATAGTAGATATTACACATAATATTTAGATGAACAATAATCACTGCCAATAAGATAAATAACAATATATTTTTGTGTTGAATAATAAACAATACGGGTATAATTATGGTAATAATAATTGTTGACTGCCATTTTGCATTTCCATTAACTCATAACGATTTTTTACATTTAACATCGTAAACATAATTCAGACACATAGTTTCATAGCAAAAATTAAACGAATTATTATGTGAACGTAATAATTTACAAGAATTTGGATACATTTCGCAAATTTTTTTATTTTTGTGTAAGCACTAAATAAAAAATAATGTCCATACAGACGTAATGACAGTTGCCAACAATGGAAATATCTCTACTTTTACAAGTAATATTTATTTATGAAAAGTAGAATACAAAACTAACCATGGCAAGAACATTGGAAAAGGTACAATTCTTTTACGAGTAAACCTTTAGAAAAATGACCAAAAATTTTTATTTCAAATTTCATTGTTATAGTAAACAACAAATCAAGACTGTTAATTTCTTAAATTTTAAACTGGTGTAAAGATTACCACCAGAAGGTTCTTAGTTTCGCTTAGCCGGGGATGTCCCCGGCAAAAGGTGGATCTTCACAACACAGTTTGTGTTTGATTCTCATGAAAACAAGTGTCTGTTTAATAACAACGTTTCTTCAGAAACTCAATTCACACACATTGCACCTATTATTAAGTAATCTAAGCGTTGTGTTATCAAAGTGAGAATATTATACAATAAAGTTTATTAAAACCTCTCAATTTCTTTCATTTACTTTTTCTCTTGATTGAAGCCGTAAAATTACACTTACGTAATAACGCTGATACTGTCACTTTCATTGTTTTTTTTTTTCAATTCCGTTTTTACGTAATGACACTATCCTTTTTAAAACTCACGAACGAAAGAGGTAGAAGATGTGATAGTTTAGTACATAGAACGGTATCCATTGTCGGCCTGCTCAAGTAGATTTCGATGTCACCGTCCGAACTACAGAACTCGTTGAGGGTCTGCCGACATACCCCGCAGGGCGCAGTGAATTCTCTTTGATGGGCTACTATAGCCACACATTTAAATTTCGTGTAACCGTCACAGACAGCCTTCGCAACAGCCGACCTCTCTGCGCACATCGATGGTGTCAAAGTGGAGTTCTCAATGTTGCATCCGGCGTACATTCTCGAATCTTCTTCGGTAAGTATAGCGGCACCAACAGAAAAATTGGAATAAGGACAATAGGCCCGTTTCCTAATTTTGACAGCTTCCATCAACAGATTCTGAACAGTCTCATCTGGGAACGTGAACATTGATGTGATACAATTTAATCGGAAAAAAAATGCATCAATGTTACAGAAGATTATTATGATAAGGAGTGAGATTAGCAAATAAAAGGTTAATTGTGTTTGGATTTAAAAAATATGTTGTGATGGGAGTCATAAGATAAAGGAACTGTTACTGTGTGAGGGTTTTTATTTAAAAGATATGTAAAACTAAAAATACACTAATTTAGTCAAAGAAAAAACAAAATTTCGCAATATTTTAACAAGGATTTTAAAATTATTCAATGTATTCGGCGACAAGCAAGAAGCAATTGCGAATAAACACGTTAGTTGTTGTTCAAATTAAATGTTACGTTATTGAAACGCAATATTGTCGCAACGTTACGGACTTTTATTAGGTATTTGTGTACTAAACATCTGTCATTCGATTACGATTTTTTTAAGACATGTCCATTCTACATTGTTAACATTAAAATAGCAGTTACGCGAGTCATAAGGAAGCGAATAAAAAATGCATTATAAATTATTAAAATTCCAATTCAATGTGACGAAACATTTAGCTCCTTTATCGAACATAAAATAAAAAAAACTTACCCAGAGAATTAAAGTCCACGATTTGAAAATTATCCATTGTGCGTGCGTTTGTCTCTGTCGTGTTGGTGCGCGCGGTTCCCAGTGCGGTCAGCGACCAACTGATTACAGTTAAACGATCTTTGATTAGATATTGTTTCATGATTGAAAGTCCCTTTTGCGTTGTGACTTATGACGACATGCAGTCTTCTATTGGCATGCAACAATATTTGCAAATTGACATATTTGGTCAAACAAGAATATATCGAGATAAAGATTGACTGAATCTGTTTCTGCATTGTCTTGATAGATTAAACATATTTATGATGCATATTCAATTCATGACCAACTTGAATACAACTAAATTGAACGCATAATAAGAATTGCGATACAATGCAAATTGAAAATACAAGAAATGAGGCCAAGTTTCATGGCCAAATACATTTCATTTTATGTACACTATGTTATTCTGTATTATACTGTTGGTTCCATTTTACGTTTTTTTAAATTTTATTTGCACCGTCATTGCCCTACATGCAATCGTTGGGTAGGTATGTGTAACGTGTAATCGTAAGCTCACACCTCACTTGGTATTAAATGGTTACCGGAGCTCAGACTTCAAACTGGAATGCTGAACAGCTTTGAAACAAAATAGCTGATGATAGAAATCAGCAAATTCATATATTTTTCGAGTTTATATTTACAAGATACTACGTCCTTGGTACAACAATTAGTCTGGCATTCTCATCGATAAACAATTCGGATTCCGTGCAAATCATTCGTGCGTACAACAGATTAACCGACTAAAATCGATCTACACGGGAGCCCATTTCTTCGACGTCGCAAAAGCGGACCCCATGTGAGTGGAGAGGATCTCATGTGAGCCCGCACGGGTAGGTACCACCGCCTCGCCTATTTCTGCCGTGAAGCAGTAATGCGTTTCGGTTTGAAGGGTGGGGCAGCCGTTGTAACTATATTGAGACCTTAGAACTTATATCTCAAGAAGTGTGGCGCATTTACGTTTTAGTTGTCTATGGGCTCCAGTAACCACTTAACACCAGGTGGGCTGTGAGCTCGTTCACACATCTAGGCAATAAAAAAAGCCGATTTAGTTTACTTATTAACGATATTCCCCAGTCGCCGCCGACTCAGCTAGCCTTATTCGCTGACGACACAACCGTTTACTACCCGAGTAGAAACAAGTCCCTAATCGCGAGTAAGCTCCAGAGCGCAGCGTTAACCCTCGGAAGTCTACATATAAAAATAAAAAAATATATTTTCAACAACATATTACAGCTCAAAGCTTCCTAAGTAAAGGGTTTTTCATTAAGAGTGCTCAAATTTATAAATATAATAAAAAACCTGTTTAAGTGATAATGCCACAATTTTTATTTTATTTTATAGAGTATCTATTCGATGTTATTATGTTATTATAAATGGTGCTCAATTTCACGAAGAGCACACCTTCAGGGCGGCAATAGACTATGGTTTGTCTGCATAGACTAATGATTTCACGTAACCCGACAGAAAGTAGTCGAGCGGTGTTAACTTTCACGATCGGTGGTCAGTTGATGTCGCCACCACGCAAGATGACGAAGACTTCGAATTTCTCATCCATTAAATTTAATGTTTCCCGTGCTGTATGGCAAGTGACGTCGTCCTGTCGAAACCATATGCTTCTAAGATCCATATCATCTATCCTAGGCCACAAAAAGTTTGTTATCATCGTCCGATATCGTTGCCATTGACAGTGAGCGCGGCTCCTCACGCATCTTCGAAAAAAAAGGCCTGATGATACCGCTGGACAGGCATGTAACGTTCCGTGGTGAAATCTCACGACCATAACTTAATATTACCATTAACCACCACTTAATATTTAAGTTCCACGACAACACTTCAATAGCCATTCGATCAGTTATTTTCTAGATACCTAATAGAAAGTAACTTTTATCAAAGTGTCCAAAGCTGATTTTTCCAAATCACTAAGTCTTTCTTTAAATATTTCATATTTCATCTTTCATCCTATAGCCTATAGCCTTGTTTGAGAGCCGTACCAAGTCCTTGAGATCTCCTTGATATACTTTATGTCGCTGATGAGGAATGGGATGAGGAAGCTAGCTACCCACTAAAAACACAGCCGTGCTCTTCAAAAGGGGTTACCCTCCCGACACCACTGCAACTAGTATTTCGTCACGAATTAAGCCCTACCGTGCTTTATTCCCGCCGTTAGAATATTTGGCCAGCCCATAGCGTGGGCCTCAAAGGCCACGTACCTATGCATCACCCTCCACACAGGGATGACATGCGGTCTCCACATTAAGTTAATACGCGGTAGAGCCGCGTTTCTACTCGGTCGACTCTACCCAATGACCTCCAAGCGAAGTAAATTATCCCTTCCTGATAAGGTAACACTCTTCAAAACATGCATACGTTTCGTCATGATCTATGGAATCTATGGGTTCTATGGGTTCACTCACGAAGCCCCCATGCGCATAAACTCTCCAGGTCATTAAACCATACCGTTTCTGCAAGGTAGCCGTGGGAGCACCGTGGTACCCGTGAGGAATGTCGCCCTTCACGACGATCTAAATTTAGAACCAACACGTATCTTATACCTACTCTAAGATAGGTGGCAATCACTCGTTCCGTACAGGTCTTAGGGCTCGTAAGCCACATACGTCAGTTGATGCATAACATTGTTGCAAAGAGCATTAACAGAATATTGTTTTTTTTTTACAATTATAAGTACAATGTACATGACTAGTGCTGCCACTTGTATGTATGTTTTCAGCAACGGTCTCTCTGCAGCCCATATGATAATTAAAACCAAAACAAAAGGACGAATTAACCTTTTTTTTTATTAAATAAAATATGTAGGTAATAGCGACGCTCAGCGATATAAAACAACCGGAAAATGATTATGAGAAGTTATTCCGCGGTGATGTCACTTATCGCCACGCAATCTTGTTACATTACAAAATCTTATTTTATCATACGAAATGTCATATCGATGATTGGTATCACCTTCGTTCTAGTAACATATACTACAAATAGGTATTATTCATCGATACTTAGAATAGAAAAGCTTTGTTTAGGTCCGCTAATGGGCAGTGTAGCAATGGCATCAAATATTGTGAGCTCATAACACGGTCATCAATATGTAACATATATCCTGACGACGGCGCGGGTTGACTTAAGGATGTGATGCTCCAGATGATGTTTCTTCCTTCTTGAGATGCTTCGTAGCGGGCGTGGCCTAAAAGATAAGACGACTGATATACTGACATCAATCGATGCGACTATACTGGTATTCATATCCTACATGCAGGTATCAAATACATACCCAAGTTTCACGAATGATTTCCACAATGAATTAATAATATCATAAAAACGAGCCCGCAAATAAATAAATAATTAGCGTAATTACTGATGATTACGAATATTCTACAGATCTGGGGCGAATCAGTTATGGATTAACCTATGGCTTTATCACCGTGTAAAACCAGGTGGTAGGACCTCTTGTGAGTCCACACGGGTAGGTACCACCACCCTGCTTAATTCTGCCGTGAAGCAGTAATGCGTTTCGGTTTGAAGGGCGGGGCAGCTGTTGTAACTACACTTGAGACCTTAGAACTTATATCTCAAGGAGAGTGGCGCATTTGCGTCGTAGATGTCTATGGGCTCCAGTAGTCACTTAACACCAGGTGGGCTGTAAGCTCGTCCACCTATCCAAGCAATAAAAAAATAAAAAAGATTTGTGTGTATATAAATGTTATGTTTACATGGACTTGCATAGAAAAGCGGCCAATGTATTAAGATTTTTTGTGTGTATGAAGTAGGAAATAACCAGAAGAACAATATGTAGACAATGCTGTTATAATTGAATTTTCTATTATTTAAATTGTCATTCCACGAAAATTTAGATTCATATCGTAACCGTACACGTATGTTTATAATGACAAAATAATTTGAAATTAAGCATTTTCTGATGTAACGAAAGACAAAAAAAAATAATGTCGCCTTCCTAATGACAATCAATGGTAAAAGTCAAACTGACAGTTCCTGTTTTGTGTAATCATAGGATAGATGTCGCTTTATTTAAAATCTCATTAATAACGTAAAGCACATTATTACATAATGTTATCCTGGGTATTTTAAGATTCATATTTTTTATTTATTTTCGTTACTTATAAGCATAATATACATTGTTATATGTATTATTTAATAACCTTGTTTATTAATCAAAACTTTGAACTATGGTGGTTGTTTTACGCTATATTTATTTTGTAAACCACCGAATTCCACAAGCTTGTTGCCTTTCGAGACAGCGCCATAGCGCGCCAGACAGAAAGGCATAACGAAACGCAGCACATAATAATAATATATCTTTTTATGGAATTGGCTATAGGGAACAAGTTTCGTTTAAAACATATTCATTATACTCACTATACAAAAAAGCACAGAAAGCACTTATATAAAGCCTATTAGCAACAACAAATGTTAGCACGCGTGCGTGTTCAATCCAGTTCAATCCATTGCTGTTATGATAATATCTTTGAATCCGAATTGCACTGTCTGTGATTATAGTCTTTAGAAACTACCTTCTCTCTGCTTCGAAAATCCTCAATGCAAAGGGTCGTGGCCTCCCTGAATAACTTTCCTGGGCTATTCCACACCAGCACTGCCTATCCTCAGCAGAGTGGATAGCATCGTGGACTAAGGTGTCGACATTAGAGCGTATCTAGTCTGACTAGCATTGAACTTCTGCCTCTGGGTCTTCTTCCGCATACGTTGCCTGTTACCAGCAGCTTTTCTAGATTGTCGCTTCTCTTTCTGACAACGCGTCCAAAAACTCGAAACTCCTTTGCGCGCATATGGTGCTGTGCCGCGTCGGAACTTTGATATTTTCCTCCATCTCCATATCTCAAACAGGTCGATGTGTTGGCCGTAGACTTTTTCAAGTCTTTACGCCCAAAGAAAAATGAGAATGTAGGAAATGCTTTTTGGTATTCTTGAAAATATTTCATAAATCTATACATATAAATAAAATTGGAGTGTCTGTTTGTAATATTCTAATAACCGCTTTTTACTACATGCATATGAATATATATACGGTACATACACTAAAATATATTTTTTACAATTTTTGTCTGTCTGTCTGTCTATCTGTCTGTTTGTTCCCGTTAATCTCTGGAACGGCTGGACCGATTTTGACGAGACTTTCACTGATAGGTAGTACCTTGATGATTTAAGGAGTAGCTTAGGCAACTTTTTTTAGACTAGCTTCGCCCCACGGCGACACCCACGGTACGACAATAACCGCAGGTGACATCACGGGACAGCTATCAATATTAAAGTTTATTGTTTCCGAAGCGAAGATAGGGCGGGTCGCTAGTGGTCAATATTGGACATAGACTAGAGTTTAGAAACAATTATTAATTTAATTTCCTGATATCTTTGGTGCATTAAATTTTTAAGCCTTTTTTTAATAACAGAAATTAAACAGTATAAAGATTTTTTTTCGTTTAATTCCCAACTGAAAATCTTAAAATTAATGAATCATTTTCATTTTACACAACACAAATACGAATAATATAACAATCAAATATTTCATTGAACAGATCCTTCGTTAGAGGCATTATTATTATTCTAGTCTAGTTTGCATTGCACGGTACACTTGTTAAACAACTATATTGTTGTCATTGTTTTCTTCAAAACTTTCATTTGCATTGGAAGTAAAACATTGCAATTTAAGTCATTGTTATATTATTGTATTTAATATTTATTAGATTAAAATTAAAAGTTACAACTTACAGCAGCTACTTAGTAAAAATGCTCAATAACACATCACAATAATTGAATATGCAATTTCGAAAAGGGCACATCTCTGAAAATGTAAAATGTTCAGGAAATGAAAAAAAATGGATTATTTTCTAAAGCAATGTAAAATTTAAAATATTAACTTTTGAGATATATTTTAGCGTTAATTAGCAATTGAAAATTACTGGAATTATTATAAAATTGGTGTAGGTAAGCCTCAAAACTACATGAAACGTATATGAAAAAACGTATTTGACAAAATATGCGACATGTGCCCTTTTCGAAATTGCATATTCAATTGTAAAGGACATCACCAAAACGGACACCAGCCGACATAGCACTGACATAAGTTCTCGTTGCTGGTCGCCTGCTGGATGAGCAGGTCGACTTGTTTCTGCACGGACACCGTCTCGTCGATGTGCGGGAAGTCGCGGCCCGTGAGCTTGTCCCGGACGCGGTTCACGATGGAGAGGGCGCGCTTGTTGAGGTTGGCCTCGGCGGGTTGCGCCGGGTCGCGCGGGAGGTCTCGCGGGGGCTCGCGCGGGGGGTCGCGCGGCGGGCTGGCGGGCTCCGCGGGGCACGCGTCGGGGTCGGCCCGCGAGCGCCGCGTCGCCTCGATGAGCCTCCAGTTCAGCAGCGGGTCGTACACGAAGGCCTCGAGCACGGCCATCACGCTGTCTTTGTGTCGGTGCAGTACTTCCATCACGGACTCGCATGTTCGGCGGTACGTTCCTTCGATGCCTGTCACCTGTACATCATTTTATTTATTTATTTATTAAACTCCATGTAAAATTTACATTGGTAGACTTAATGCCAAAGGCAATCTCTACCAGTCAACAAAAGTAGTGCAGAGTGAATAGCATGAAATTTATATTAAATTACAAATACATACATAAAATCACATATACATACATGCATATAAAAGTTTATACAGTATTAAAAATAATATATTATTAATAAATACTAATAAATACATAACACGGACGGTAAAGTCATAATTCAGTTATATACATTTCACATCAAGCGGTGACGCTCATGAAGTGACTATGAGTTCGACACATTCATAAATTCATAAACTATGAGACAGGTAGCCCCAGGACCGGATCTATTTAAGCCATTAAGCCTGTTCTCACATTCCAGCTTATTAGATCGAACTGTATTTCATGATGATGCCTTACTAAAAATAGTGTAAAATTAATTAGATTTAAATCCATGATTATAGGTGTAGCGAGTGGTCGGAAACCTTGTCATACCATGTTTTTACCATGTGCTTTGCTTTAATAAGAAACACTACTACAAAAATAATTACATACATGTGGGGTTTTATATTCAGGGTGGGCCAGTGAAACGTCTGATCACTTCACACTTCACACAAACTTGATTCTTTATTTCGTCTTAATCTATGTAACTAAAATATAAACGTCTTGCTTCTTCAGAGTTACACCGCGTTTGTCTTTCTTACTTCCTAACACGACATCTCCTACCACTCTCACTCAGTCATGCTCCATATCGCTCCGTTCCGTTCCTACATACCTAATAATTTCGCGGAAGAGCTGTAGCCGAGGAGTTAACGAGGCGCACAGGGCTGGCGCGCCGCGGTGTTCTGACCACTGAGTGTAACTAATAATGTATGGGACTCAAAATTAATAGTTCATATTGAACGCCTCACCTCCATGGCATTAATGAGCATCCTAGTCAACCTAAACGGAATCTTCTCCGGGAATTTATCTCTCGTGACAGCAACTTCGAAGCAATCACCAAAGTCAATATGCAAAAATTTTCCGGTGACCCTGTCGAGCATGATGTTGGACGGGTGCCTGTCCCCGAGGCCGAGGATGTAGCCCACCATGCTCATGACGGCGAGCGAGCGCGTGTAGTTGGTGCGCCGCTCGAACCACACCTCCGACGACGGACTCTTCAGCCATAACAACTTCGCCAAATCGTCACCGACCGTATGCTCTAGAGCATGCTCAAAAACTTCCACCTGAAAAAGTTTTTTTTGTTAGATATTGTTTTCTTATCTATTCACACGGCCCAGTCGTGTAGTGATTAAAGGAATCGATAGACACCACAACGCGAATGCCGCTATCCAGTTCAATACAAGTCAAAGTTAAACAGAGTCATCCTCAATTGTTTAGTAATAGCGCTTCGCGGCATAAAAAAAGGTGAGTTGGTCTCATCAGGTTTGAGCCCCGTGAGCTCACCTACTAGTTAAGGCGACGCTGATATAGCCACTCAAGACTATCAGCTTAGAAAAAAAAAAGGTGAGTTGGCTAAAAAGTCTAGTAACCAATTGAAAGTGAAACATTACAATAAAAGTGATTACCTTTTGCATTAGCATCAATTTATCGAGATCTGAGGCCATCCGTTGCATGATTCTGTGTTCGATGTTCAACAAACACTTGCGTTTGTCCCTGTAATCTTTGATGAGGAAGTGCAGAGTGTCACAGTGCGGCACCCAGCCAATGAGACCCGAATTAGTGGAGAGCGGGATGACCGCGTATCTCTGTATGGCCAGGTCACGCCGGAAAGTGTCCGGGTCGGCCTGCAGCAGCGTGTTCACGAGACCGAACAACTGCATCACTCTTTCGTCTTGACGGAGGTCTTCGTGACCCTTCAGCAGGAACATGTAGTCTTTACCGTTCGAACCGCGGATGCAGAGACGACGTGGTCTTTGTTTAGAACTTATCACCTGTGAACGACAATACTTTTAAGTGATTTTATGACCTGGTTACTAAGACCTTTAAGTCATGTCTTATTTTAATTTATATAATCTTATTTTTATGAAAAATGATAATATGGAGTGAAATGAAATGAGATGAATTGAAGATGATTAATTTGAGACATTAATCAACTGGGATTAAATTAAATCAAATGAGATTAGATGATATGGGATGAAATGTAACATCAGTAAAATGGAGGTCATTTACTGATATTTTTTCAGTGGACTTTTTGGAGGATCCCGAGAAGTTACGCACAGCGGCTTTGTTTCGTTTTCCCACATTCGTGCACTTTCATAGATATTTAAGGTAATAAACCACCGTTATTACACATTTAAACCTGAAGAAACACTAAGTAGGCAAAATAAAACAAATCACACAACTTCACTCCTCGCGTTCCCGCCAAAAAGTCCGAACGACAATGCTTTTTTTTTAAGGGATTTTATGACCTGGTAACTGAGACCTTTAAGTCATGTCTTATTTTAATTTATATTCATATTTTTATGAAAAATTATATTATGGAGTGAAATGACATGAAGATGATTAATTTGAGACATTAATCAACTGGGATGAAATTAAATGAGATGATACGGGATGAAATATAATCTCAGTAAAATGGTGGTAATTTACTAAGATTATTTCAGTGGACTTTTTGGAGGATCCCGAGAAGTTACGTCCAGCGGCTTTATTTCATTTTCCCACATTTGTGCACTTTCACAGATATTAAACAGTTAATAAACCACCATTATTACACATTTAAACCCGAAGAAACACTAAATAGACAAAATAAAACAAATCACACAACTTCACTCCTCGCGTTCCCGCCAAAAAGTCCGAACGACAATACTCTTTAATATTAACCATAGATAATACACATAAATTAGTTTTTTTTTAATGCCCTTGCAGGCAGACGAGCGCACGGCCCACCTGATGGTGAGTGGTTACCGTCGCCCATGAACTTCAGCAATGCCAGGGGCAGGGCCAAGCCGCTGCCTACCGCTAAACGCTAAGCCGCTACCTGCAGGCTGCTCTGTATATGCGCGATGCGTATGAGGTCCTGGTCGGGCACGTAGGAGCCGGGCACCGCGAGCTCCAGGTCGCGGCAGTTCAGCAGCCGCGGCGACACGTACTGCAGCTCCAGCGACGTCAGCTGCGGCAGCTGCCGGCTGATGCGACGGAACACGTGGTAGTACAGGTCCCACGCTTGGTTCAGATCTCGCACCTGACCAGATTCCTGTATACATGGATTTAATTAATTTAATTTATACATATAAATAAAATTAGTGTCTGTTTGTAATATTGAAATAGCCGCTTTTTACTACATGCATATAAATATATTATTATGTATATGGTACATACACCAAAATGACATTTTTTACAATTTTTGTCTATGTATTTAATTTTGTTCCGGCTAATCTCTGGAACGGCTGGGCCGATTTTGACGGGACTCTCACTGACAGGTAGCTGATGATATAAGGAGTAACTTAGGCTACTTTTTAATACGAGCTTCGCCCCGCGGCGTCACCCGCGATACGACAATAACCGCGGGTAACATCGCGGGACTCAACTATTCAATAATAAAATTTAATGTTTCCGAAGCGAAGCGAGGGCGGGTCGCTAGTTCTGAATAAGATGACCCTTCAAACCCAAACGCATTCCTGATTCACGGCAGAAATAGGCAGGGTGGTGGTACCTACTCGTGCAGACTCACAAGATGCCACCAGTAATTATGCAAATTATAATTTTGCGAGTTTGATTTTTATTATACGACTAGCTGTACCCGTCCGCTTCACTGGGCATTTAAAATTAGCATTATTATTTCTCACCCCCACAAAGATTCTCATCATTAACGTCCCCGCAACGGGTGTAGGGAGTCCAACATTCTTAAATAAATATTAGTCTATCCATTAAGTACATGTATTTTCTACATGGATACCAAGTTTCAAGTCAATCGGATGCATGGGTCAGTAGTTATAACGGAACATCCGTAAAAACCACTGTAGATTTATATATTACTAGCGACCCGCCCTCGCTTCGCTTCGGAAACTGTAATTTATTATTGATTTCTCCACTATTTAATGAATGTTATTATACATATAAACCTTCCTCTTCAATCACTCTATCTATTAAAAAAAACCGCATAAAAATCTGTTGCGTAGTTTTAAAGATTTAAGCATACATACGGATATAGGGACAGAGAAAGCGACTTTGTTTTATACCATGTAGTAATTATTATACGATGTTATTCCTTCACCGTGGAAGTCAATCGTGAACATTGGTTAAGTACGTATTGCATCAGAAAAATTGGTACCCGCCTGCGGGATTCGAACACCGGTGCATCGCTAAATACGAATGCACCGGACGTCTTATCCTTTAGGCCACGACGACTTGTCGACGATCTTCTAACGTATCTAACATACCTTATATCGGTTGCACCAATCTTGTGCCTCGTTAAGTTCTCGGCTGTAAGCGTGGCTGAACGAAGCTTCCTTTACCGTTTCCGGTCCCCTCTCCAACATAGCATGCAGTGGTTCCAGCGTTTTCAGCATAGCATTAACGTCGTTTTCGCTGAAATATAATCTAGAAGCTTCCTCTAATGCCTCATACCATTGTTCGTGCCACAAAATAGCTACTCTGATCAGTTCCTCCGAAATCATCGCGGCCTGATTGACTAAATTGCTTGAATGAGTACACATAGACTTCAATATGTGATTCGCTGCGTTCTTTCGGGCCACAAATGACGATTTAGAGGCCACCGTCAATGGATACACAAGAGCTTGCGGATGTGACTTTCCAATGTCGATGAGTAATGAGTGAATGAGTTTCCCAACTAGGGGTCGAGGTGTGTCGATTCTGGCGATGAGCTGCGGTATGACTTGGAGCCACACGTTTATTTCAATAGTTCTAATACCCTCTACGAGCGCTTCATGTACGGCGGGATAGTGACCATAGTCAAACCACAAAGTCAACAATCGTAATGTATCTTGTAAAGAGCTGCCGTGTGACAAATAGATTGATTTAAAGAAGCCTTCTACGGCGGGAACCGTGTGCTGTTGAATGCATTCGGGGCTCATTTTTCGCTCACCAGAAAGGGTGCGGCCGGAATTGGTATCTTGATGTTTGTAGAAAAGCACAGTCTCAAAATTCATGTAGGCCCACGCATGCCAGGCTTTGTACCAATCGGACGACAACTCTGTGGCAGCCGCGTAATTTCTCAATATTTCCGGTATGGAATGTTCATTGATTCCGAGTAGAGATTCACACCACGATCCCAATTTCAAATGGCATCGCGCCAATAGTCTGCAGTGGTCAGCATCTCCAGTTTCAGTGCCGATGATGTAACGCTGAAGCTGATCGTACGCAAGCTGTTTATCTCCAGCAACCCACAAGTGCTTGGCGTAGGCCAAAGTCAATCTTGGCTCGTGCGTCGGAAGAGGCATATCTCTATTTTTGCTGGGATCAGTACCGAGTAGCATCACCAAAGTTTTGTGGGCTTGCCGTGGAGCACCACTCTTCCTACACAACGATGCGAACTTAAGCCAAGTAGCCATATCTTCTTGCGGCGTAAGAACTAAGCTACGAACTTGTAAGATTCTACGCCAGTCTTCAACCAATCTTTGGCCACCTTGCAACCTTGTCCACCAGGCTTGGCGAATGGTTTCCCTTCTTTCATTTACCAATTTATATGTGATCACTTCTTCTAATTCGGCAAGTAACTGAGCGTTTACCAGAGCTCCATAAGCTCTTTGATAGCTTTCTCCAGCCACTGCAGTTAGTTCTGAATCCAGCAATGTTCGTGCTAAGTCTATGAATTGTTTTGATACTTTATATTCACCATTGTGAATGTTAAGAACAGCTCTGTAGAAAGCACCGTCTTGGGTGTTCTCGGGTAGGAAATTTACATACTTTGCCATCGAATCCCATTCATTGAGGCCCCACGCAGCTGCAGCGGCTAATCTGGCCGCTTTGTATTTTTCGTCAGTACCCATTTTAACCCAACTTTCTGAAACTGTATTGTATAATTTTAACCACTCTCCTAAAGCTTCGTAACAACGTAGTTCACCGAGATATGCATCCACATCGTCAGGGTCTGCTGACAATTTTTCGCTGTACAGATTAAGTGCTTTTTCCCAATTGTGCAATTTTTCATACCATCTGATTTGCACTTTCAGATTCGTGTCCCCGGCTTCACGTTGAGCCATTACTCTTTCCAATAGACCTTCAGCTGCTTCTTTTTGTTGCAATTTATTATTAATATGAATCAAAGCTTCTACAACTTGTGAAGTGGCGCCATTGCGGAACTCTTCTTCCTGGATACAAAAATGATAGATAAAATTTTGATTTAGGATATTTAAAAATCTTGACAAGCTGTCATTAACAGAACTAGACGATGACCGAGCTTTGCCCGTTTTTTTTTTTTTTTTGATAAATTGTCTTTTTTGGAAATTATATTTAAATACGAATTACATATTGATAAAATGATGAAATATTCCAAGATCGTTTAGGCATTTTTAAGTGAACACGTGAGTTAAAAAGACACAAATAATATAAATAAACAGTATATTTTCTTGGTCTAACCTTAAACCAAACACTCATTGGCTTCGGGTGGCTTAACAACGCCATCTGCTGAAATAGCTTTAGTGTTATTGTCTCTTTAAAGCAGTTAGTTGCTCTCAATTATGAAAAATAGTATTATTATTCGCCAATAGATGTCGGGAAGAGTCAAAGTTGATTATCGATAAAGTTGATTATTGAAAACACGAATAAAACAACATTTTCTGAAAATAAACCGTAGCTAGATCGATTTATCACCCCCGAAATCTCCTGTGTACTAAATTTTATTAAAATCGTTGGAGCCGTTTCCGAGATTCAGATTATATATATATATATATATATATATATATATAAGAATTGCTCGTTTAAAGGTATAAGATAGCTCACCTTGTAATGAAGAGCTTTGGCATATGCTCTACAGTGCATAGCCCGTTCTCCCAAAAGTTGTGTGGATATTGGCAAAGCGCCTCCTTCACAGTGTTCCATGAATTCGGCCAGATTTAGCACAGTGTGCGCCAGCTCCGGCGCGTCTGGAGCAGTTAAGGCCTGTTCTAACGCATTCGACAGTTCGGTGCGCGAGGTGTCGTCTAACTCAGTCCAACAGGATACGAAGGCCGCGTTGAACAAGTCTCGCAAAAGTTGAGAATAATTGTGGGCAAGATCTAAACACGCCCTGAAAACGAATTTTGATAACTATACTACGTTTTATACAATGCGAATGTTAGTTTTTCTCCTACCTACGCCGAAAGTTCGGTTTTCCTCCCGCTGTACAGGGAAGATAGTGTAACTTTTCCCCCCTGGGTACTGACAAGTGCGCATGCGCGTTAGTGTCTACGTCTGCTCTCACGCACCTAAAAGTCTCCGCCATTATAGTGCTCGGGTAAATTGCAATATTGTGTTTAGTGTAAAAGTGAAATAAACAAAAGGCAATAAAATTGAATAGTGAAGTATTAAACAAAGATGAGTTCATCAGACAGTTCTTATTCAATTAGTAGTAGTTTATTTAAAAATTTAAAAACAGTTAAATTGTTTTTTATGAGTAAGGGGGGCTCCGCCCCCCCACCCCTCCGCCAGGGCTTCGGTCCTGGACCCCGGCTCGGTACTTCACGAACTTTCGGCCTGGTAGGAGAAAAAATAGTATGTGCACCGCGAGAAAAAAGTAGGACATCTCATCCCGCGTGTTGGCCAATTTACTATTATACAATTATATTAATAATTGTGAAATTACATACCTTAGAGCAGGGCTATGAGATTCGGTTAGCAATCCAATGCTGAACCGCCGAAGCCACTCCAACCAGTCATCTTTAGACACACGACTGCTTACAGTCCAGGCAAGCTTCAAACTATGAGCGTTCACACATAACTTGCGAATGGACTGTGATGTGTCACATACTATGATACGAGCCTGAAATTTTTATATGTTTATCAACAAGGATATATTATTTTTACAATTTATAATAATTCCACTTAAAAATAAGTTTCTTGTTTGAGAAAATGAGTGACCTTACCTCTTGGTTGTTATTTCTGGGCCTACGCCTCGTACTTTGGAGAAACTCATGCATAGCTAAAGTTTGACTAGACTGTAATCTTGACAATAGAAGTTCGTAATTTTGATGCTGTATTTTATGTTTAACCACCACTTTTTGTACTAGAGGTATGAAATCGGTATATTTTCTACCTAGCTGCACTATCAAGGCGCATAAGGTGTCCATTGCCGTTTGTCTTAGTGGAGCGCACGAATCTAGGCTCCGCACAAGCGGGTGGATGATTCTCGAAACCAATTCATTATAACTGAGAGAGTCTGATAATATGTCTACTGTTTCCATCGCCACCTTAGCTACATGAATTGGACAATCGGAGGCGTCAAACAATTTAACGATAGACGGTATTACGAGATGCATGTAGTCGTCAAGGTTATCCTCGAACTTTTGTAGAGCATATAAAAGCTTTTCAGTGACCACGCGATCTTTACTAGTATCATGCGCAAGTACGCGCAGTATTTGAGGCATCAACTGTGGTAAATACACCTTAAATTCCGAGCCGAGAGCTATGGCTATGTATTCTACTAACAGTATTAACGTCGGTTGTAGAAAGCTGTTTGGCGTCCAAAATTCCTTAATTAGATCAAATATCTTGTCCAAATAATTGCGTATGTGTTGTTTCACGATGGCGATTAGCCTCGCTAGTTGTGTGAAAAGGAATTCGCGGAAGTTGTTGTTATCAGTCGCCCGCGCTACGTACAAGAGGCTTGGGGTCACGCGAGATATGTACGGAACACATTTAATACCTAAAGATTGGAATATAAAGGTCACAGCCTGAACTACATTAGTGTGATGCTGTTGTAAGGTTGGATCACGTAATATCCGCATTAGTGTTGATATAACGATTGCCGGATAGTACTCATCTAAAACAGGGGAAGACATATTAACTAGCATTTCACTGGTAGTCATATCAAAATTGTTTCCTTCAGATTTGCTATCAGTGACAGGGACAAGTGTGGAATCGACCTTCATCCCTTTTGTCATTTTGTGCTTGTAAGGATCTAAAGCACCGAGTAAACCCAAAACGCGTATAGTTTCCCTTCTATCTTTAGGTTGTTGTTCAGTTTTCAGGAAATTTAACAGTACATCCATAAGGTTTGGGTATTCGGTGTAAGGAGTTACTACATGTCCAGTAGCACTAATTAGTTGTCCGAATGCCCACAGCGCAACACTTCTTTTCTCAGTGGCACTCGCGTCTGATAATAATTCCAACAGTATAGACAAAAGTTCGGGAAGCCATTTTTTCAGCCCAGTATTGTCTCCATGTACATCTGCCAAATCTCCAATCGCTTTCAATACACTGATTACAACACCTGGATTAGAGTCGGATTCTTTCAGTTTTGGAACCAAAACATTAAGTATTGTTTCCATGTAAGGTTTTACAAGTTTCGGTGCATGTAGTATTAAATTGTCAAGCATTCTTGCTGCTTGCTCCTTATTTCTACTCATTCCAGAGTGTTCTAATTCGGTTAAGAATTGTATCAAAACTTTTCTAAGACCTGGCATAACATAGGCAGGGTTCACAGCACTAAGACGTCCCACTGTACAAATTGCCAATTCACGAATGGACAGGTGTTCATCATTCATGGCCATAAAAAGGAAAGTAAGATTTTCAACTTGTGCCAAATGAATATCAAATATATCAGTTAGTGATTCTAATACCCAATAACGTACTTCATAGTCAGGATCCGTGACTGCAACAATTAACAATTTGCCTATGACCTCTGCAGTTAACAATGTGAGTGTTCTAGATGGGCTGTTGATAGTTCTGATTGTAGCATCAGCCAATAATTTTGCTGATGTTTTAACTGCTTCAAGTCTAATTTCTTGTTGATCACTTAGCAAGAAGTGTTCTGCACAGCGCCTAACAAACATTAATAAGCTGTGTTGTCCTTCAAAATGAAACGTGCCCAATGTGCGTAATGCCAATACTACACTGGCTGAATCTTGTACTTCTATCACAAGACTCATGTTACTCATTTGTTGTTCTAAAGAATGTGGTACACCAGGATGCAAAAATGGTTTGTTTCTTAAAACAATTGAAAGCATATTTAGTAAGCCTTCCGATATTTCCCTTCTGAGATTTGGTAAGCTTAGACTGAGCTCTCTGAGGCATATGGTTAATGATGGGCTAAGTCCAGTAGCAAACATTGGATCCAAGAGTTCTTTTATATCATTAACCACTAGATCTTTAACTGTACCAGCCAGTAAAGTTATACATGCAAAAATAGATGGATCAACCCAAATTCTCTTTTTTGTTAGTGTATCTCTTACAGGCAAAGCTTGTTTTATAACCTCCATGATTCTTGGAATATAATTCTTTATATCATTCTCTAGAGCAGCCGCCATCAAACCTATTGTTGTAAAAGCAACATTTTTGTCTTTTTCTCTACTACGAAGACATGTGATCAAGTAGTGCATTGTTGTACTAAAATATTTTTTTAGAAAAAACTCTTTATTGAAAGCTGCCAATCTTGGAATTATTATAAGTAATATTTGTGGTATCCCTTGTATCTTCAATACCCGTTGAGCCATAACATCTGAAAGATATTAATCGCATTATATGGTATAGTAATAATACTACAATAGTTTTATTACATAAATCTCTTTAAGCTAACAATTTTTTTTTTTATATGTTATAATTTTCAAAATTATTTTTGGAAAGAAAAGCATTACTTTCATAACTAGAATTTATTCATTAATGAAAAATTTTAACACTTAACACTAATGTTACCTTGACAAATCTTCTCAAACTTTTCAGTAAGTAGTTTACGACATACTGCTGATTCATAGATAGGCACAGGATATTGAACATTCTCAGTTTTAAAACCGTCACACAAGTATCCACGTTTGACTGAAGGACTGTGCAACTTAGCGCTTATAAAAATGATATCATCAGAGACTGTCAAGTCTTTTTGTGTGTCAAAGTTGTGTATGAACTGTGTGTACTTCTTTTCCCAAACAGAATTTGAACATCTTAAGAGTTCATTCAATATTAATAATCCTCCATGCACTCTATCCTCTTTGGTCATGCTCTTTTCTTTTAATGGTATGTCTTCAAAAGAAAACATAGCTTCTTCGTAGCACTGCATGTACCACTGAAGTTTTGCTGTTGATTGCTTTGCTGTTTCTCTCTGCGAAGTCACCACCAAGCCAGCTCTCAGAGCCTTGGCTGCAGCTTCACGGATTTGCTGCTTTGGATCTTTGAGTGCTATTAGAATGTGATCAAAGAAACCTGAAACTTGCTGATAAAAATATGTTGGCATTGCTATGGCTAGTTCTTTAAGAAGTAAGACTGCTGAGTGGCGTCTTCCTTCATTGCGTTCTTCGGACAACCACTCAAATGCTCTTTTAACTTCGAATTCTACATACTCTGCCCTCTTAATACCTGACACAGTAGCAAGACGACCGACAGTTTTAGCAGCTAGTTCCATCACTCCCACATCAGAAGATGGTAGAAGATTGCGAAGATAGTTGGCAAATCTCGTTATACGAGTTTTTGTTGTGTCGCAATCGCCACCGATTAGGCATACTGAAATAAACAATTACTTAGAATTTTAAATATATTCCTGAAATTATCTTAAAAGAGAATGAAATTACCAATAGCAAGGACACCGCCCTTCTTTTCGTGGACGTCATTGCTTGAAACCATTTCAAATATTTGATGATTGAATTCATCGAGGAACTGCGTGAGTTCCTCTTGTGGTACCTCTCGTAATTCCGTCTTCGCATAATGATAAAGTTCACGTGCAGTCTTTATCTGAATGTCAACCGTTCGAGACTTCAGTCCCGAAACAAATTGAGCTACTTGATTAGACATTTTTAGGACCACTACTTCATGTTTCAGCCTTCAGCTTTAAATTGATTAACGCGATTAACTTATGATTCTGAAGAAGTGATACAAATAAACATAGAAGACCGTCATGTTGAGTTTTTTTAAGGAATTTTAGGACCTGGTAACTAAGACCTTTAAGTCATGTCTTATTTTAATTTTATTTATATGAAAAATGATAAGGGTGAATATTTGAAAACGTGCATTTTTGATGTCTCGCTGTGAATAACACATTAAACCTAAATCGATTTTGATCACTTTTTTTATAGTTAATGAAGGGGGGTACATATTGCTGATCAATTTATTGTGTTTTATAAGCTATTAGCCATTTTATAAAAAAAATAGTTCCCAAAATCTCACTACCATCCGTGTCCCTTTTCCCAATTTTCAACCATTATCATAAGAAAAATTAAACGAAACCTTTGAAGAATAACATTTTTTCTTATTATTTAGTAAATATAATAGTTAACGTATAAACTGAAATAAAATATATGATATAAAGAACGGTTTCAGTTAATTTTATACCAATTCAAAAATTGTCCCACCCTTCGTACTACTTACCGTTCGCGAATATTGACAGTGACATAGAATTGTACCCAATGGTAAATGTCATCCTCACGACGACTCCCCACCACGACCTCAGTGCCCGCTAGTGACTTAAGGAGATTACACGTCTTAAAGAGCGATTTGGCGCCAACGAAAAATTAATAATCTACAAAAAATCGTCCAGGTCAAAATAAAATCTCCTTACCGTTCGTGTCTTATATATATAGGTAAGTTATTTGTTCAGATTAATTTAATTAATGATTTAAATATTTGCCATAAGATTATTTGTCGTCTGATAACGTATTTAGTCTCATAAGTCTAATAAATAATGCAACGTACACAAATATTTCCAAATATCTACTTCCCATTTTACTATTTACCATTTTTCCCGTTCACATTTTACCCGAATGGTAAGGAGCAAGCTGAAAAGGTAAGTAGGTATTTTTTCTATTTAAATGTAATATTGTTTCATTAGATCCTATTTTTACTGGTGGTAGGACCTCTTGTGAGTCCGCGCGGGTGGGTACCACCACCGTGCCTATTTGTACCGTGAAGCAGTAATGCGTTTCGGTTCGAAGGGCGGGGCAGTCGTTGTAACTGTACTTGAGTCCTTAGAACTTATATCTCAAGGTGGGTGGCGCATTTACGTTGTGAATGTCTATGGACTCCAGTCACCACTTAACACCAGGGGGGATTTGAGCTCGTCCACCCATCTAAGCAATAAAAAAAAATAAAAAAATTTAAACTGCCGTGTAAATTACGAAACCACTACAAATTTCAGATTCAAGAAAAGTGCAACATAGCACTTTCTGCGCTTTTTTCTGTCACTGCCAATCTTCTCTTACAGTAGTGGTATCTCTATCGTCGCTTTTTTTGTTTCTATCTATACTTATTCAATAAATAGGTATAGGTATGAGTTGTTAGTTCCACAACCGTAATCCACACAGACTCGGAGACTGTCATCGGACTTCCACAGAGAAGTCCGATGACAGTTTGGCCCATAGTGCGAAAGAGAAGGCTAACCTTTTGGTCCAAAACCAAATTCTTCGCCTCGAACTCGACTGTGGACGACGGGGGTGCCACACCACTGAACATCCCCCGGTGTGATAGTTCCCTGCCGGAGATCTGCTTTACACAGTGTGCAGTCAGGCAGGAACTCCGACTCCTGGACGTCCATAAGTCGATTGGGCCGGACGGCATCCCTGCTGTGGTTCTGAAAACATGCGCCCCTGAGCTGACGCCTGCGCTAACGCGTTTGTATCGCCTCTCTTATTGCAGTAACAGGGTTCCGTCTTCTTGGAAGACCGCCCACGTCCACCCTATCCCCAAGAAGGGTGACCGGTCGGACCTATCGAGCTATAGGCCTATCGCGATAACTTCCTTGCTTTCCAAGGTGATGGAGCGAATAATAAAAACACAACTCCTGAAGTATCTTGAAGATCGCCAGCTGATCAGTGACCGATAGTACGGTTTCCGTCACGGTCGCTCAGCTGGCGATCTTCTTGTATACCTTACTCACAGGTGGGCTGAAGCCTTGGAGAGCAAGGGCGAGGCTCTTGCTGTGAGCCTTGATATCGCGAAGGCCTTCGACAGGGTTTGGCATAGGGCACTTCTGTCGAAGCTACCATCTTACGGAATCTCCGAGGGTCTCTGCAAGTGGATCGCTAGCTTTTTGGATGGACGGAGCATCACGGTCGTTGTAGACGGTGACTGTTCTGATACCATGACATTAACGCTGGCGTTCCACAAGGTTCGGTGCTCTCCCCCGCGCTTTTCATCCTGTATATCAATGACATGCTGTCTATTGATGGCATGCATTGCTATGCGGATGACAGCACGGGGGATGCGCGATATATCGGCCATCAGAGTGCCTCTCGGAACGTGATGCAAGAGACACGTTTAAAACTTGTGTCTGAAGTGGAAAACTCTCTGGGGCGAGTCTCCAAATGGGGTGAATAGAACTTGGTTCAATTCAACCCGTTAAAGACACAAGTTTGCGCGTTCACTGCGAAGAAGAACCCCTTTGTCATGACGCCGCAATTCCAAGGAGTATCCCTGCAATCTTCCGAGAGTATCGGGATACTTGGGGTCGACATTTCGAGTGATGTCCAGTTTCGGAGTCATTTGGAAGGCAAAGCCAAGTTGGCGTCCAAAATGCTGGGAGTCCTCAACAGAGCGAAGTGGTACTTCACTCCTGGACAAAGGCTTTTGCTTTACAAAGCACAAGTCCGGCCTCGCGTGGAGTACTGCTCCCATCTCTGGGCCGGGGCTCCCAAATAACAGCTTCTTCCATTTGACTCCATACAGAGGAGGGCCGTTCGGATTGTCGATAATTCCATTCTCACGGATCGGTTGGAACCTCTGTGTCTGCGGAGGGACTTCGGTTCCCTCTGTATTTTGTACCGTATGTTCCATGGGGAGTGCTCTGAGGAATTGTTCGAGATGATACCGGCATCTCGTTTTTACCATCGCACTGCTCGCCACCGGAGTAGAGTTCATGCATACTACCTGGAGCCACTGCGGTCATCCACAGTGCGATTCCAGAGGTCTTTTTTGCCACGTATCATCCGGCTATGGAATGAGCTCCCCTCCACGGTGTTTGTGTTTTACTAATTACCATTCCTATAATATAATTACCATTCTAAAATTCTCTTTACCATTTGTTTAATTTCTCATTACCGTTTGCACAATAATTTCAGATCCAAATTGTGACGGCCTATTTTTGGTCTCACGCATTTTTTTGTATGTGTATGCTATCAGCTTTGCTATGAATATCTAAAGAACAGTTTTGCAAGTACTGTTTTTTCATTCTTTAAAATTGTCTAATATGTTCATTTGCAAATATTCACCCATAATATGGGCCGTTTTCCAATTACGCACAAGAGCGCATTATGCGGCATAATGCTCAACTAAGCTTCAGCATAATTCGGCATTGTGCGTCACTGAGTCGCATTATGCTGTGTAATTAACCATTACTTAATGGTACTTTTCGTTTTGCGGCATAATGCTCAACTAAGCTTCAGCATAATTCGACATTGTGCGTCACTGAGTCGCATTATGCTCTGTAATTAACCATTACTTAATGGTAGTTTTCCAATTACAGAGCATAATGCGACTCAGTGACGCACACTGCCGAATTATGCTGAAGCATAGTTGAGCATTATGCCGCATAATGCGCTCTTGTGCTGTAATTGGAAAACGGCCATGGAGTGAAATGAAATGAAATGAAGATGATTAATTTGAAACAATCAACTGGGATGAAATTAAATGAAATGAGATGAGATGATACGGGATGAAATATAATATCAGTAAAATGGTGGTCATTTACTGAGATTTGTTCAATGGACTTTTTGGAGTCAAATGGACGTAGCAGGTATTTGGGAGCCCCGGCCCAGAGGTCGGAGCAGTACTCCACGCGAGGCCTGACTTGTGTTTTATAAAGCAAAAGTCTTTGTCCATGCGTGAAGTACAAAAGTAATGATGTAACAACATCGTGTAAGATGAAACGTCATAGTGTAAGGGCTAAGAAGGTATTGTGCCCTGGGCGCGAGTTAAGATCGCTACGTCACATCCATCACAAGCCATCCTGTTTCTGCTGTGAAGCATGCTTTTCGGTTTCAAGAGTAGAACAGCCGTTATATAATTTACTGGAGACTTTGACCTCACGTTTCAGTTTTAATGGTCTATTGGCCTTGTTAATTATCGATAGGTATGCCGTGATCTCATTCTCCCAACAGGTCAAATAAAAATGCATCATCAAACAAGATTAAATAAATTATATTTACTTTATTTATTTTTTATTTGCCCCTAATTTCTCTTCGATTAATTTAACCCAGCTTTCATATTGTTCATTGTCTTCTTCATTTAATTCGTCACAAAATTTATCAATATCTTCATCTTTCACAGTAGCTTCTTCTTCAGGGGTGAACGGACTATTTTCATTTGTCTGGCTGCTTCTCTCGACCACTTCTTCCTCTCCACTGTCATTAAATTTTATTTTCTTATTTAATGTTTTTTTTAGTCTTTTGTTTTTATTTTGTATTGTTTTTATTATTTTATTTCGGGAGTGCCCTGTGTCTTCTTTATTATTTGTAGTACAGAAGTTTTTTTTTCTGTTTTTTGTCGTTTGCTTAGCTGTGTTGCCCATATTGATCTGCAATATAAATAAAATTGTATTCAGATTAAAATAAATATGATATCGAAATAATATAACTATTAATCATTTTATAATCACTTTACTATTAAATAACACCTTTTTTCATCTACTTCGAAACCATACATACGGCCCACTTGATGATAAGTGGTCACCGTCACTCGTGGACGAAAGCAATGCCAGCGGAATAACCAAACCGCTGTATATCGCCGAGGGTTCCCATCAAACTTCGTTTTGAAATGGATATATTATATCGCTCATAGCGCCTAAGGACACACCATTTCAGAGCCAGTTGGTAGGTATGGAAACATGAACTCAGTGATAGGTGTGAACGTTGTTGCGGAGTGCAGTCAAAGGAAATAGCTAACACTTGGACGTGTTTACCCAGAGATATGAGTAGTAAGCAACAGTGCAATGTCAAGAAAATATCGACTTTAATATTCTATGAACATTTTGAAGACATATATACATTTAGGCCTTCCGGAAGAGCATAGCCCGTTCAGATACACATGCATGCGACTTCGGCATTTAGTGTAAAGTTCTTGCCTCCTGATATTTTTGTTAGTATAATAATTATTGGTAGTATGAAAATAAAGATTTCATTTAAATACAATTTACTTCTAATTGGTTAATTTAATGTTAAAACAGAATGGGGCAATGAACTCATTTTCAAAATATGTATCGGCGTAATTAAACAATCCGCAGCATGGAAATGGTAGGTACTTGATTACGTGTGAAGTTGTCATTCGCGTTCGTTTATTGAACTGGCGCAAACGGAGGAGGGTCATTATTATTGGTATAAAAAGGAATTTATGTAGTTCTTGTAGTATATGTATGGTTCTAGCAAAGTACCTTTAATACCGAATAAGTGGCGCGTGAAACAAAAAACATGAAATTCAATGTGAAACGTGACCGAGATTTATTATTATGAACTAAAATTAAAAGTAATTGAAAAATATTTGCTTGTATCGTCGCAAAACATAAAAAGTCTATCTATTGTTTGTTTCAAGATTTTTTAACAATAGCCGAAAGTCAAATTGAACTTAATTTAAATAGTTTGTCATTTCAGTTTATCCAATCAATAGTCTTCATACAAATGAACCGTCATCAAATGTAGGTATTCTTTGAAACCACTCATTACTTAATGCAATAAAAATGCTATGTGGAAGCATCGCGTGCACGCACCTATAAAACGCAAAACATTAACGACATTATTTGTTTCATATTGATTTTCAAGTATCAGACCTTAATTTGCGTAATTACTGGTGGTTGGACGTCTTATGAGTCCGCACGGGTAGGTACTACTACCCTACCTATTTCTACTGTGAAGCAGTAATGCGTTTCGATTTGAAAGGTGGTACAGCAATTGTACTGTAAAAACTGATACCTTAGAACTCATATCTCAAGATAAGTGGCGGTATTTATAATATGTTGTAGATGTCTATGGGCTCCGGTAACCATTTAACAGCAGGTGGGCCGTGAGCTCGTCCACTCATCTAACCTAAAAAAAGGACAGTAGGTTATGAAAATAAATAGTTAAAAGGTTTATCTGAGGGTAAGTCTTAGTTATATTTATTGTTAGTGGCTAAATTTTCAAGTATATTTTAATTAGCCAAATAGCATGAGATACTTCTGTGAGATAGTCTCATTCTTTAATTATCTGACATCGTAAATCCAATGTCGCTTGTCACATTAGTAAAATGGAAACCCTGCCAAAGAAATCGCAGCTAGTATCCAACCGTACGAAAATAATTCCAACTGAAAAAAAACAGACATGACTACTTCAACGAAGATATTTACATTTGGTGTGCAAAACAGAAGCAAATTAGAAACGTTATCGTAAAAGTAATATTCACACGACTTATTTATTGGTTGTAGGTTAGTGATTAATGAAAGTGTTTGATAAACATATGCCACTCAATGAGATAAGAACTACAAACAGAATTTTTTACGTAATAATAGTTGCAGTGTGTTTATTTGAATACGCCAGGCGTATTGCGACCAGACTAGACTAACCACCCACAATCCACCCACTGCTCTCTTCATGGTGCACAACAGCGGCGTCCGTCACTCTGTGATTCGCTTATTTACCAATTGATACTAAGTTGTGCACACATATCTCGGATTTTTATACTATTAAACTTGAATTATTTTTTATTTATTCATTTACAATGGCTGATAACATGAAACAATACATTCTGGGAATGGACATTGGTACCACTTCAGTAAAAGTATGCATTTACGATTATCACACTAAAGAAGTGATTGCTAATCAAAACAAGGACACAGCAGCTAACATACCGAGTGACCAGGGAATTGAAGGCAATAAGCAAGATGTGCCAAAAATAGTATCAGCTGTTCACTTTTGTGTGTCGCGCCTTCCTCGCGATCTGTTGAAGCATGTCACAAAGATTGGGATTTGTGGACAAATGCATGGAGTTGTATTGTGGAAAAACGAGTGAGTGTTTTCATACTTTTATTGAACAGCAAATAAAGAGTCAAAAGACATCCATCCATGGCCTGTACCTTAACCACCTGATTATTGCTACCTCCACCAGGTCATTGGTCCACCTTGTAGAAGCCGTATTGTCTGTCAGCACTAGAGAAATTTTCGGTCTTAACAGCAATTTGTTCTAGAAATACATCTTTTGTACTAGTATTAAAATTATTTATTTCACATGTTTCAGGGCTTGGGAAAAAATTGAGAAAGATGGTGTAGTCTTACGTTTTGAAGGTACTAGAGAAAATATGTCTGCTTTATATACATGGCAAGATACAAGATGCAAGCCAGAGTTTTTAGAGACACTGCCAAAACCAGATTCTCATTTAAAGTGTTACTCGGGGTATGGATGTGCAACCCTTTTATGGATGTTAAAACACAAACCAGAAAAACTAAAGCAATTTAAGTATGCCGCTACTGTGCAAGATTTCATAGTAACAATGATTTGTGACTTAGACACACCAATTATGTCAGACCAAAATGCTGCTAGCTGGGGGTATTTTAATACAGAAAAAAAAGAATGGAACCGAGACATTTTACAGTCAATCCATTTCCCTGTAGAACTTTTGCCTAAAGTTGCCAAAAGTGGTGAGATTGCTGGAAAATTAAATATGTCTTGGAATGGCATTCCTGCTGGTACCCCAGTAGGAGTAGCACTTGGTGATCTTCAATGTTCAATAATTGCTACACTTGAAGATTCACAAGATGCTGTTCTGAATATTTCTACATCAGCACAATTAGCTTTCGTTGTGGATAAAATTTCAAACTTCAGCAGTAATACTATTGAGCATTTACCATATATTAATGACACTTATCTCGTTGTTGCTGCATCCTTGAACGGTGGTAACGTGCTAGCGACCTTTGTGAAAATGTTGCAGCAATGGATGCTTGAATTTGGTTTTCCTATACCACAGTCTAAAGTGTGGGAAAAAATAATTGCATTGGGTTTGGATGCGCAAGAATTACCAACCATGAAAATCAATCCTCTTTTGCTTGGAGAACGGCATGCTCCAACAATGAAGGCAATGGCCGAAAATATTGACCTATCTAACATTCAACTTGGGTCTGTCTTCAAATCTCTCTGTGATGGACTTATTGAAAATTTACACTACATGATGCCAAAAGAAATATTACAAAGTGCAAACATTAAAAGAATTGTTGGCAATGGTTCTGGCCTTTCCAGAAATCCTGTGTTACAGAAGGCTGTAGAGCGTTTCTACAATTTACCTCTAGAATTTACATCAGGAGGTGATGCAGCAAAAGGAGCTGCCATAGCAGTGAAGTTTTAAATGTTAAATGTGTTTTTTTTTTGTATTAACTGACCACCAAATTTTGCCGTTCATTATTATGTTAGTAAAAGGAACCTGCAGACACTTCAGTGTATGTCTCTTCCCACAATACAGGTAAAATATATCATAATGATGGTGGTCTTCAAGTTTTGTTGTGTATAATATTACGGAATTAAATATTATTTATTTCATGTCTTTGTTATTTAATTCTTATGCTATTTATACAATAGTATACTGTTTACTCTAGTGGCTTCTCTAAGCCACACCATTGACAATTATTATGGGGACAGTGACAACGAGCTTACGGCCCACCTGATGGTGAGTGGTTACCGTCGCCCATGGACTTCAGCAATGCCAGGGACAGAGTCAAGCCGCTGCGTACTACCCATCTTGGAGACTGACATCCTACATTTTACTTGAAAAATTGCATGCATCTTTATTTTTATTTTACAATCACTCTATCAGTAGAAAATTTAAAATATTTACAACTTAGTTATTAATTATATGTATTTTATGATTTTAATGAAACGTTAATAGACTCGATCGTTTTATTATATGAATAAATCTGACGGCGCTTTTCTTTTCGATTATTAGTAATTTTGATCAAAGAAAAAAGTTCACGAATGTAGTGTTATAGCTCCAGGATACGCTTAACATCGTAGGACGTGAGCTCGTCTACATCTGAGCATAAACGAATCGTATCTACGACTAAGACTTGAGTAAATTAATATCTGTTTAACATCGATGACGAGAATCTGAAAGTAAGTAAAGGTCGGAAACAAAAATAGTAATGTTACATACATTTCTAAAACTCTTCTATTTAATAGTACTTGATCTGTTAATTTCTTGACCTCTTGAGTTTGATAGAAGACAGCTTTTAGGCTAATTATATTTTCTTGCAGCTTTCTTTACACTGTAGAATTAAAAATCTTGTGAGACGAATTTTAAAACTATTTTATATTTTTATATCACATATGTGCGTATTTTTATTAATAATTTTACACCTTGAGTTTTAAAACAAATGTAATTATGAATATTATTTATAATTCATTAAATATTTCCTAATTTCAACACAACAGTTTAATTTTCTTATAACCTAATTTTTTAACTCATATTTATTTGTGTTTAATCTATGTTTCCTAAGCAAAGGGAAAAAAGCCCATTAACTCTTTCTCAGCCGAAACCACATTGTTGTTCGAAAAATAAAATAGAAAGGAATGAAATATAATTCAAGAGTAAAATGAATCAATAGCGAGTTGGTGTTGAAATTAAGTTAAATAAAATAATTAAATTACTTTAGTGAAATTAATTACAATTTATTCCGTTTCTTTTCATTTCCATTTACATAAAATATGATAACAGCTTTTTTTATCTTTAAGATGTAAGAACTATGCTCCCTTTGCCCGTTTAATTAATAAATCGAAGAAGAAGAAGAAAGAAAAAAATTGAGAAAAATAAACAGCGCACTTCAGCGCAGCTCGTAGGGTAAATTCATTACAGTTTAAGGTTAGAATAAATAATTATCGCTGGTAGATATTTCGGTATAATATCAGCGTATAGTCGTTTCCAAAATGACAAGATTCACGCGGGCAAAAGGCTCGAAATCATCTAATGAGAAAACACCGGAAGATGGAACTCCTTGGGAAGTAATGAAGGAACAGTTAATGAAATCTAAACAACAAAACGAAGACGCTGAAAAACGAGAACAGGTTATTATTTATTATTTTTAATCAGCAAGCACAACATATAACTGAAGAATAACGTGTCCAATAATGAAAACACAACCATTTCTACACATTGCAGATTATTATGCTTGACGTAAGACAGATGTACTTCGTAAATAGACACTACGATACAACAATACTTAATGAAAAAAGCGCGGGAAGTGTTGAATTAAGCGGGCGTCTTTTTTTTGGCTAAACTTTTGAAAATTAAATTAATTTAATATTACAGGATCAGTTAAGTTGTAAAGTGTATATATATTAGTAGTATTGATTATTTATAGTTTTAGTTTGTTTTCTTCGCCTGGTAAGTCATCTTATTGTATTATATGTAAATAGTATTTTTTTCTTGGCCTCCATGTTGGAGCCCGAAGACCCTGGAGGGACATCCCTCCAGGTGTCTCATGTAGTTACAATAGATGCTTCGGGAATGGAAACGGAAGGTTCCATTATAGATACAGACTGTTCGGAAAACATTAAATCCGTTAAAAGAAAGAGAATATCAACTAGAAACCAAAAAAAGAGAAGGAATCACAAACATTCAGATCTACCAGATTGCCAACTTTCCCCTAATGATATAAAGGATAATGTTATACCTAAAGTACTTGAGTCAGATGATAAAATCACTGAAATCCATCATAATGAGGTTGCTAACTCTAAAAACATTACGAGTAACCCTCGCACTGCTAGGCTGCTTTACCAGGCGTCAGACCCTGCGCCTTATGATGTACATATTCAAAAAATTTTACAACCTAATCAAACTGGATCTATACATCCAGTACAATTTGGATTCTTTCTAAAAAAAAATTCAATAAAAAGCATTGTAGAGGGAAGCATAAAAAAAATTGGAAGGAATAGGTTGTCATTTCAATTTAAAACATTTCAGGAGGCTAACTCATTTCTAAATCACAAATCTCTTGATGATAATAAATATAAAGCTTTTATTCCGGCCTTCACTATCACCCGCATGGGAATAGTGAGAGGTGTTCCATGTGACTGGGACGAGAAAGATGTTATAGAAAATATAGAGCTTCCGCAGAACTGTGGAAGCATTCTGAAAGTTAGGAGACTAAGCAGAAAGGTTTATGACGGCGAGACACCCAAGTTTGTTCCAACTGAGACCGTAGTTTTGACCTTTGATGGGAAGGTGTTACCTCCCAGGGTCTTTATGTGTTTTAACTCCCTACCTGTAGAGCTTTATATTTACCCCACGCTGCAATGCTTTAATTGCTGCCGTTTTGGTCACACCAAAATGCAATGCAGAGGCACTCCAAGGTGTTACAAATGTGGTGACAATCATTCAGGTATAAGTTGCGAGACGGAAAGAGATGATGCTGTGTGTATTTTATGTTCTGGTTCCCATTTCGCAACAGACAAAAAATGCCCGGAGTATGCTAGGCAGAAAGCTATAAAAGAAACAATGGCTAGAAACTCTATATCCTATTCAGAAGCAAGTAAAGTCTATCCACCAGTTTCAAAATCTTATGCTGACATTGTTGCTTCTGCTTCATCAGCCCCTTCGGGTCCAACTATGACTTATTCAAGCCCCTATAATTTAACAAGCCCTTTTAAGAGTCCGACTCAATCATATAAGAAAACAGTATTCTTGAAACCCAAAGCTCGTCCCAGAAATTCTAGTAAGGGATATGATCAAAAAGCGCATGCAGAGCTTATCCAAGATTACAGCAACATTCCTTCCTTTTCTACAGGTTGTCTCAAAAATTACAATGATTTGTCAGAAATAATAACAAAGGATCTCATCATTTCTATAATTCAGTACCTTTCACAATCGAACATAATTAAAATACCGTCCAACGATGCCGTTTCTTCAAAAACTTTTTTAACTAATGGACAGTCAGGACCATCCACGAAACCAGTCTCTGGTGATTCAATGGAATTGCCGGAGTATTAATAGTAAAAAAAGTGACTTAATTTTTTTATTGAATAGTTACAAACCATTTGCAGTCTCTCTTCAAGAGACTTGGCTTCGTCCTGGGTTCAATTTTAGAATTCCAGGACATGTCTGTCTTAGAGAAGACAGAACAGATGGGTATGGTGGAGTGGCACTAATTCTTAGGGGAGGTGTGCCCTTTGTCCACTTACCCATCCCTAATCACAGTGATAAATTTTCTATTATTGCTGCTAGTGTAAATAATATCTGTTTTGTAAATATGTATATACCTCACCCTTCCAATGAAGTCTTTGACGATATTCGTAGCATCCTATCTTCCCTCCCGCGCCCTATTTTGGTTATGGGAGATTTCAATGCACAACATTCTATGTGGGGAAGTTCTAAGTCTGATCATTATGGGGCTAGAATCTTAGACATCTTAGATGATAATAATTTATGTCTTTTAAACTCTGGTTGTCCTACTAGAAGAACACAGCCCCATGAGGGTATTAGTGCACCAGATCTTACCCTTTGTAGTCCCTCACTTGCTCCTACATTAAACTGGTGGCCTCTATCGTCTTCATATGGAAGCGATCACTTTCCACTAATGGTATCATTTCCTCAAAAAATTTGTGAAAAGACATCAAAGGCCCCTCCCCGGCTAAAATATAGACTTAAGGATGCCAACTGGTCATTATTTGGAGATAAAGTTCAACAAAATTTATCAACCATACCTCCACTAAATGACAGCAGTAATCATCTTTGTGCTGAAGCTTTTACACGGGCCCTACTACAAGCTGCTGAGGAAGTTTTTCCTATAAAAAACAATAGTGGAAATGGGTATATTCCATCACCTCCTTGGTGGGACAGTGAGTGTTCTGCTGCGATAGCTGAGAGAAAGATAGCTGAAGAAAATTACAGAGAAAATTCTACAACACAAAATTTTAATATTCTTAGTAATCTTATAACTAAAACTCGTAAATTATTAAAACAAAAAAGATTCAATAGCTGGAAATCTTTTTGTGCCTCAATTTCACCAGAAATTTCTCCATCTCAAGTTTGGCAAAATATTCGTAGATTCAGATCCGCTTTCAAACCTCCAAGGTCTCCTTTCATGGATAGTAGTACAGTTGATTTGTTTCTTGACAAATTAGCTCCACCATTTGTCCCATCTATAGATAATATTTCTTCTGACTCACAGCCTTCTCTCCTCTCCCAGCATGATAGTAGCGATTCATTCATTTCCTTTAGCCTTTCAGAACTCAAAGGGGTTCTTTCAAGGCTTAGGGACTCAGCCCCGGGTTGTGATGGAATTCCATATTCTTTTCTTCAAAACCTGAATGACTCCTGCCTTTCTTATTTTCTCAGTTTAATTAATTCAATCTTAACATCAGGTAATATTCCTCCATCATGGAAAATCCATGAAGTTATCCCAATACATAAGCCCAACAAACCCATTAATGATCCATCATCATACAGACCAATTGCATTAGCTTCAGTGATTTCCAAAATTTGCGAACATCTAGTTAAAAATAGACTAGAATGGTTTATTGAGAGTAAAGGGTTACTATCTCCTAACCAGTTTGGATTTAGGAAAGGTAGGAGTACGATGGATAGTCTCAGCATTTTTATGACAGACATAAGATTGGCATTTTCATACAATAAGTCTGTGTTAGCAGCATTCTTAGATGTGTCTGCAGCCTATGATAATGTCAACCTTTCGGTTCTGAAACAAAAAATGATTAATTTGAATATCCCACAAATTTTCATAAGTTTCATAATCAATCTTCTCTCTGGTAGAATGCTTAAAGTAATATCAGAAGACTCTTATCAATCCCGTATTGTCTGGAAAGGTTTACCCCAGGGCTCCGTTTTAAGTCCCTTACTTTACAATATATATTCTCATGATCTGGAAGCCTCCCTTAGGGGTAAAGTTAACACACTCCAATATGCAGATGATTTACTCCTCTATGTCTCTGGTGATTCTATTGACAACATGTCTGATACTGTCACATATTCTCTTAAGTTGCTAAAAGTTTGGCTTGACAATAACTCTCTAAGCCTTTCAGTTCCTAAAAGTATTATAGTCTTATTTTCACGTATGAGGCTTCCTCCATCAGTGTCTGTATTTTATAATAACATTAGAGTTCCTGTTAAAAGTGAAGCAACATTTCTTGGGGTAATTTTAGACTCAAGACTTACAGGAAGCCCTCATTGCTACTATATAAGTGATAAATGTGAGAAGATTCTAAATATATTGCGTTGCCTCTCTGGAGTTTGGTGGGGAGCCCACCCTTTCTCTCTAAAGCTTTTGTATAATGCCCTAATAAGGAGTATTTTGGACTATGGAACATTTATACTTGAACCCTGTAATGCAGTAGCTCTCCATAAGTTAGACATTATCCAGTCTAAGGCTCTGAGAATAATTGCTGGGGCTATGCGTTCGAGCCCTATTAACGCTTTGCAGGTCGAATGTTCTGAAGCCCCCCTGCACCTCAGACGACAATTTCTTTGTGACCGGTTTCTATTTAGAGCATTCCAAGTTTATAATCATCCTCTTTACACTAAGTTACGGTCTCTGCTGGAATGTATGGATTATCCGTACTGGACTCATAAATCGCCGCCATGCCTTATTGTTAGTCTCCAAAAGTACTTAGCTCTTCAAGCTCCTACACATAGATCACAATTCCTTCCAATATTTTGTGTTAACTATGATGCCCTAACTTTAAATCCATCTATTATGTTTGATTTCGGCCTAAGTAAACAAGATCTTTCTATCAATGCCAAATTTGTTGATATTATTGACAGTGACAGCCGATGGAAAAATTGTCATTTAATTTTTAGCGATTCCTCCAAACCCGGTCCCGAGGAGTGTGTGGGGGTCGGCATTTTCCATCAACAGTTTGGCATTGTTCAGAAAATAAAATTGCCTCCAGAGACTTCAGTATTTACTGGAGAATGTTTTGGTCTTCTGAAGTCTCTGGAGTACATTTTAATGATGAAGCTTAAAAAGTCAATAATTTTAACTGACGCTAAAAGTGCCCTCCAAGCCTTGGAACGTTTTCCTTTTAACAGTAACCGAAATAATCATCCTGTGATTATTGCATGTCGTGATTTATTGTATCAATGTTGCATCAAAAATTACACAGTTTCCTTTGCTTGGATTCCGGGGCACTCGGGTATCTTTGGCAATGCCAAGGCCGATAGCCTTGCCAAAGCTGCGGTCAATGATGGAGATTTGGTTCCGTACAAAAACTTTTGTTGTGATTTAGCTCTGCTTCCTAAATTCCAATTATTGAATTCTTGGACTCACATTTGGCGTTCTTCAAGACAGACTAAAGGTCGATATTACAGCACGATCCAGGTGGATATACCTCCTAAACCGTGGTTTTCAAATCTGACGTTTGGTAAAGCTATCACATCGACCCTTATTCGCATGAGGCTGGGCCATGCATGCATTCCCTTGCATTTGGCAAGGCTTAACCTTTTGCCTAGCGATATATGTGAGTGTGGCAATGACGTTGGGGATTTTAATCATATATTCTTTGCCTGTCCTCGAAATGACCGTTCCGCTTTTATTTCCTCACTTTTGTCCATTAAAATTCCTTTTCCTACTTCAATTTCTATCCTTTTATCTAATATCAATATTGATGTATATAGAATATTAGCTAGTTTCATTTTTCATAATAATATAAAATTGTAACCATTTATGTACTTAGTTTATATAATATATATACCTGATCCTTTTTCCAAATTCCGTTCCAATTTCAAATCCAAAAAATAAATCCATTAATTCACTTCCTAACCTTTTTGCGTGGCTGACGCACAAACCGTGCAGGCCAAGAAATGGGAGAAAAAAAAAAAAAAACAATACTTAATAGGTTACAGATAAATTTTATTTCTACTTAATATATCCGTTCACTATTAATATACACAAGTAATATTTATTTCTAGGCTGAAAAGAAACGTATTGAGAATTATGAGAATTTTCTTAAGGAACACAAAACTCAAAAACGAACAGCCACATGGTGTGAATTCGAAGAAACCACACAGACTACAACCAAAAAGCAAACAAGTCCTAGTAAAAAAAAGAAAAGGAAACAAAATAGTTCGTATCCTCCTGTTACTGAAGAAAATCTTAGATTAGATGATCAAGAGAAGACAGCTGAACAGAAAAAAAATAAAAAAACGAAGAATAAAAAAAATGAGTCCACAAACAAGCATGCTGTTCAAGTCTCTGAATATGTAAACCACAACGAGTCTGATGTTTCACAAGCAACTGTAATTCCTACACCTAAGAAAAAAAAAGAAAATTTTAAAAACAACCAACAAAAATTGCAGAATGACAATGCAAAACAAAATAATAAACAAAATAATCAAACTGAAAACAACAAAACTGTCAATAGACCAAAGGAAAGAAAAAAGAAAAACTTTATTAATGGACAACCAGTCCGTAGGAAACCAGTAGACGATAGCTTCCAAATAATAATCAATGGTAAAGAAGTTGAGCTGATTCGTTATGATGGTTTTCCTGTTATGAAGAAAGATGCTGAACGTTTACAAGAATTAAAGACCAATATGATCAAGAAGGGAATTCCTAAAAGTGAAGTGCAGAGAACTATGAAATTGGAAAGGAGAAGAGCAGAAAAGGCGTTGGCCCGTGTGAAGCGAGAAGTTTGTTATAATTGTAGGAAAGGTGGCCATAACCTGTCAGATTGCCCAGATTTAAAGTCGGTTATACCGGGAGTTGACGCTGGAGATGGTATTTGTTTCAAATGCGGCTCAACAGAGCATAAACAGTTTGAATGCAAAGTTCAAAGGGACAAGGAATTCAGATTTGCAACATGCTTCATTTGTAAAGAACAGGTAAAGTCCTAGAAAAACATAGGTCTCTTATTTAAGCTAATATGATTTTACTTATTAATCTTATTTTTTTCTTGTACACAATATAATTATTTTTGATTCAGGCCATACATTAATGATTTGTATGATTTCTTGAGGACTAAGAAAAAATAGAGTAGCATTTACGAATTTTTTATGTTATGTTTATTAGGTATTAATAATTTTCTTACTTTTTATTGAAGGTCCAGGATCTGCTCTCTGTACCTCACACATAGTTTACCTTGGAACCTATTATATTATTATAATCTACCATGATTCTCTTGTCTGTCAACATAAGTTATGAAAAACGAAACTACACTGTTTGGATGTATTTATGTTAATGCAGAAGATTTTTCAAAAATTATAACAATTGACTATAATTATGACAATAAACTTTATTGGTACGGTGATTATGAAATGTATGATAGAATAAGAACTAAGAAAGTTTTACTCATGTTTCAGGGACACATTGCTAGACAGTGCCCTGATAATCCAAAAGGCTTATATCCTAATGGTGGTTGCTGTAAGATCTGTGGTGATGTTACTCATATGAAAAAGGATTGCCCTACGGTAAGGAAATTATTCTCGTTATGTTAAAAATTCAAGTAAGCAAATGTAACATCTAAACATTTAATAGTAACTAAACAATTATTAGTAACTATCAATAGTATTTATAGTAAACTATTCAGATAACAAATATTTTTATAGGGAGTACTTAGTCGGCTTGCACAGTATAAATCACTATGTAAAATCTACCATGCTTTTTATAATAATTTTTTTTTTCTAAAATTATCCTATCGTACATATGATTTATGTTCTAAATAAATAATATATATATATATATATATATATATATATATATATATATAATACAGTACAAATGTAATTACTGACGTATGTAAGTTATATCTTTGTAGGCTTACTGGTTAAAAAAGTTTCAATATTCACTTCTACAAAAAAATAAGAAAAATTTCATAAGTACATAATAACAATTCATGTGATTTCCGTATATTCTAAAATAAGCATGCTGGCTTTGTCTCCCATTTTACGACAAAATATATTGTTTATAATTGTAATGTTACAGATGAATAACCAGAAAGAAGAGACTGCAGTAAAATTACAGACATTGGATACTGCTGATAATGTTGAAGAGATAATGGAAAGACAAAAAAAGCCTGCTGCCGTTGAGACACTTAAGAAACCCAAGAAAATTACATTTTAAAACATGTACATATATTCATATTATAATAAATACCTAATGAATTTGTTTCAAGAGATCAGTTTATTGTCTTTTAGAAATTTTATTACTAATTTCACAAGTAAATGTTGTATTCAATTGTGCCAAAAAATAATCACAATAAGTAGAGCATCACAAGTTAACTTTTATTGCTCTAGAGCAGCGATTCCCCATCTATGGTAAGCGTACCACTGGGGATACGCAGGGTCCCGTTGTGTGCGTGGTAATTTTATTGGTAATGGCGGAAATAATGAGAAGTTAAAGCAGTTAACTTAATATGAACATTAAATACAATACCTATATATGTGTACAACATGTAGTTTAAAACGAAACTTTTATGTAACTATAAATATAGTTATTAAATAGAAACTGTTCGACTGATAAACAATATAAGAAACGAGATCTATTCGACGCTTGAAATGCAAACATGACTAAGCGACAATGCGTGAACTTTACAGAAGAATAATTTAAAGTTGAAATTATTTTAAAATATACCTGAAAAACACCTGAAAAAAAATTATATTTTAACGAATCTAGCTATAGGATTGAAATTATTTTAATAGACCTAGAAATATATTTTTTTTGCGCATCGAATATGATTATTGCCTATCATTTATGTACAAAGCAGTTATTGTCGCTTAGTCACGTTTGCCTTTCAAGCGTCGCGTCGTATTGATAGAAATAGGTATGGAGATATCACTGTGAGTACTCATAAAAGAAGATCTTTATCAAGGGAAACCGAATGGAAACGCAATAAATCCGCACGCAAGTCAGAATTTAGATGCCATTTTAAACTTAACTATAAACAAATTTGACCTTTAATCACAAAGTGGTAAAGACTACTATACTGTTACATAATTATGTTAAAATTGATAAATCTCCTTGTAATATTTTGTTAAAGGCGGAATAAAAAAGTAGAATGTCCATCAAATCAATCAAAACAGCAAGTCGATTTTTTCTTTTTGATGTATAAAAGTAGTGTGGAGTGAAATATGAGGTATACCTATACATATGGCGGGCTATTTCCGATTTTAAGAGGAAAAATACATACTGAAAATTATTTGTAAAAAGGGTTGTTTTAATTCCATATAATTTAGATAATTTCTGCACAATAAATTGATTCGACCGTGTGGAGCTGGGGCGGGTCGCTAGTACATAATATTTATTACAACAATTAAGACCTACGATTGTACCTTGATGCTTATCAGGTGAAATTTAACGAAATAGGACACAAAAACGCCAATTAAAGTTACAATGACTCAAGACTGGCTATTAGTTGTTCCATAGATTGTTGTGCTATTTGTCCAGTAATGCCTTCAGGACTGTGAGGATCTTCACGCTGTAGAATCCTTGCAGAATCCGCTAGACATTTAATTGGTTCTTGCAATTTCTCTTTCAGTTGATCCGAGGTAATCAAACCAGCCCCGTATTCGTTTCTTGCCAAAAACATTAGTGGCGCATGTAATTCATACAGCATCATACCTAGGAATGAAATTGTAAACATTTATCATACTTTGTGGTAAGAGTTGCTGTAGCAACTTATATCGCTATTTTGCAGAATGGCAGAAACCTGAATCTAGCTAAAACTCATTTCAAGATGTCGCAATATGGGACAGGTCTTACACCACACAGTGGGGCCAATTATGATCGTTTTTGTTTCACGATTTCATAAAACTAGCTTTTAGATAGCTTATTGGTGTTCTGGTTGCCTATTAAGCAGTTAAGAAAATCCCAAACATAAACAAACATTGGCGTCGATTTACCGAGTAAAAAACCCGTTGATGTGTGATCTCCCCATATATAGTTTTAGCTACGGTATTTGTACGATATGTGAAATTATAAAGTTGCATTGTGAAGAATTCGAATTTAATGAATTCGCCCTTGAATGCGATCGGGAGTAAGCAAGCGCGATAAAAATCGGCACATGGAATTACGTTTAATGCGGAAAAACCACTGTAAATACCTGCTGAAGAGTTTTTTTATTTTTTTGTTAAACTTACCATGGAGTATGTATACATATATTAAATTATTATGTTAGGATTTAAAATACTGAACGTACCTCTCATCCTAGTTTCTCCCGGCGTTATAACGTCCAAGGTTTTGAGAACAAGTCGACATATTTCTACTTTCCTTTCAAGCAAAACGTCGGGTAGCTCATCAATGTTATATTCTTCCACTCGACCATATAATTGCGCTAAGGAGTGCTTTAATGAAAGAAGAATCGAGTGTCGGGGGTGGAAGACTGACTTGTACTGTAACAAACGGTTTAGAAGTTATTTTTTCTTTACTTTAATTTAAAGGGAATTATAACTACAAGTAAGTTCATTTAGTACCTGCGATCCAAATTATAGATTTGATTAGACTCGCTTGATTAGAGTAATAAATTCAAAGCCATAAAATGTGCATACAAGTTCTATTTACTAATCGCTTTATCGTTTGTAAACCTGTTTAATAACTAAGGTTTACATATTGCACTGTCTACTTATGCACACAAAGCAAAACATTCGTTGATCAGATAATCTTACAGGATTCCTCCTAAAATGTATCTGGATATTATATTCATTATCAGATTCCGATACGGTTATGCAGCTACAAAATACATCTCTGGCTAGGTACTACTACATCCTACTTCACATGCTCTTTTTGATTCCTTTAAAATTCTTCCTAGGTTTACTTAATATACGTAAATGATAATAATAAATGTAGTACCTAATCCATTATAATAGAATAGTTATCCAATAAAAATCGATTGTCCAAATTACTTGTTGGTATTCGTTTTTTGAGTTAGGTGATACTAAAATTAATTTAATGGATTGTGTTATTACCTACAGCAATTATAAAATGTTGGTTTCGGTATGGACATAGTATCTTCTGTTAATTTTTCGGATTGTAGATTGTATTTATAAGCCAGCAAGGTGGGTAGCAAGATCCTAATTTTCCGCAGCGTAGCATTTGCGTGTTTTGGTCCGAAGACCGTGTACCAAGAAGCTTCCTTCTTCGCCTCATTAACCTTCTTGATGTGAGTCCCAAGGAGGGCGATAGTTTTCATGAGTGTCTATGAAATTCTTTAACCAATTAACATCAGGTGAAACCGTATCGAACGTATACTCTAGTAATTAAAAAAGCTTTAAAGGTAGAGCAAATACTTCAATGTAATTGAGATAACGTGACTGTTTACCAACTTTAGTATTAAATTGTTTCAAATTAACGGTCATAGAGTCTTATGGATCACGTGGATTTCAACTTTGTATAATAAATTTATATTTAAATGCTTTTTTTTGCCAAAAAAATCCACAAGTGAATTCTTTGAGATTACAGTTGAGTGATATTTTTTATTTATCGTAATAACAATATCTTACCGACTCATTTACAAAAAAAAAACACGTTCTTATGTACACGTAATAAGGCATTATCTATGGCCTATAAATAGTTTGATATCATGAGTAATAATTAAAGACAACAGATAAGAGGAGTCAAGCTACAAACACTTTTTTTAAGTCAGATAAGAGGGGTAGAGGTCCCAAACGATGGTCGGACCAAATAGCGGAGGAACTGGGGAAACCTATCAGCGACGCACTCCACCGGGCTGCAGGGCGGGATCGATGGAGACAGTTGGTTGAAGAAATCGGGCGGAGTCACGATCCTCAGCAGTGAGGGACCGATCGAAGAGAGAGAGAAGAGGAGTCAAGCTACAAACATTTTTTTTTCTCTCTCATCTGTTAGCCTTGAGAGGATATGTCAGCGTAACCTATTAAGTAGGTGAGCTCACGGAGTTCAAACTAGAAACACTGAAATTCAAAGTAAACCTTTTTAATTGTTGCTTCTCGTTGTTCGATCGCTGCTGGGCCAGGTTCTAGAGCGTCCAACTGTTCTGTCTCAGCTTGAACGACGGCTAACATCTTACGGATGGCGGCACTAGATGTCTTAAAGCCACAGTTTTTATCTGAACACATCCACATTGCTTCGTTTTCTGGAATATTTAGTGACAGTCTTAATACCTTTGCTCATTAAATATAGCCAGTTAATACAGTAGATTTTTTTTTTGTGTGTGCCTTAGTTAAAGTAAGATGTGGTTAATGTTACCAGTGATACAGCGTCTTGTAAGCCTGCGCGCTATGTACCACTACCTTGCCTATATCTGCGGGGAAGCAGTAATGCATTCGGAGGTGACGAGTGGGACAGACTTTATACTATACAATGAAGCTTAGACCTCATGTCTCAAGGTGGGTGGCAGTATTAACGCAGTAATATCTACGGACTCCAGTAATCCCTTACTACCAGATAAGCTTTGAGGTCGTTTCCCCGTCTAAACAACAAAAAATTAAGAATTGAATTTAAAATTCATGACCATAACTAAGTGTATAAAATCTTATCATGTATCACTAAACTTATCTGCGACTATTTACCTAGAGGATTTGTTGGCAATATAACCCCGTCGTCACACTTGCTACATTTGAGTGTGCTAAGATGTGTATTGAGCTCCGTTGGATCAGCGCAACGATGACAGTCGCAGTAAAAAAACTTTGATTCAACAAGGAATTCTCTTCGCACTAAAGTTGGAGACAGAGCATATGTGTAACATAAATACAAGTTTTCCCCGGATTTTATAGGAATAGCTGCCCTGACCTGAACTCTGTAAAATGGGTATACAAAGTATATAACGTAGGTAATGGTAATAGTTCATTAAGTCGTTCGAGAATCGCACCGCACGGAATAAGCATTTATAATGTCTACTACGATTAGGAGCACAAAAATACATATTTACAAATATTTATCTGAGACAATTATTAATGTAATGGATTACTATTATTGTATCGAATCTATAAATGCATAAAAGTACAATGAATTAATTGAAAAAGTACCCTGAAACTCACCGGTAGTCATTGCTAAGTACGGTATGAACTATATTTGGAACACAGCTGTGTGCTGTGATAGCTAATCGAGGATATATAGCACGAATACTGAAGCCTCCATGTGATGGAACCTCAACTGAATTTACCTATTTAAGAAAAGGAATACGATGTTCAATTATCAAATAAATGGAATTGTATTTTTTGCATGAATATGACTGTATTGTGAATGGTTCCGTATATAGAATTAACTTTCAAGATAAATAATAGGGGTTGATGTATGAAATCGCCGTTTTGTAATAGGTACTTCGAACTGACATAGAACCTTCATTGTTTGAGATTTTTGAGTGAAACTTTTTTCAAATGGCACCTATGAGGTTCTTCGTTTAAAAAATATACAACATTCGTTTATCGACTTTCAGTTGTTTTTTTATTCAACTTAGAAAAGAAAGATGGATACTTCGAAAATTTGAGTGATTTTTGAGTATGAGTTCCGACGCGGAACTATCGCTGCAAAAACAGCTCGCAATATCAATGTTGCGTTTGGAGAGGAGACTGCTAATGAACGCACCGTGCGATTTTTGTTTAAACGCTTTCGTGATGGAAATTTTGATTTGAAGAACGAACCACGTGGACTGCCATTTTTTTCGTGATTTGGACAATTTTCTACGTGATAAAAAGTTTTCTTCCCAGGGAGCAGTACAAAATGGTGATGTAGATACTACAGTTTGTAGTATCTACATCACCAGAGTTCTATCGCAAAGGACCTTCGCATAAATGACCTTCCTATTAGGTGGCAGCAATGATAATAATGGTAGATATTTTGATTAAATATATATGTCAAATGAAAAAAAAAAGAATTTCAATTTTTCAGTACAAATCGGCAATTTCATACTTTAATCCTATAGATATTGTAATGGTTCTTCTTCTCGTTATGCTTAAAATAACATGTAATCAAAAAGAGGCAGGTATACCATATTTTTATGTAATATATAAAAAAAAACAATGGATTTTCGATTCGAATAATAGGTAATTAATTTGTAACAGGTAAAAATATTACCTATTTAAATAAAATACTATATCGTTTTTATAATTAATAACAACATACCATCATTTACTGGATTTTTTATCGAAGAGCGAGATTTACTGCATTACACTGACGCTTAAAATGTCATGTCCATAACTGTTACTTTACTGGTGGTAGGACCTCTTGAGAGTCCGCGCGGGTAGGTACCACCACTCTGCCTATTTCTGCCGTGAAGCAGTAATGCGTTTCGGTTTGAAGGGTGGGGCAGCCGTTGTAACTATACTTGAGACCTTAGAACTTAGGTATATCTCAAGGTGGGTGGCGCATTTACGTTGTAGATGTCTATGGGCTCCAGTAACCACTTAACATCAGGTGGCATGTGAGCTCGTCCACCCATCTAAGCAATAAAAAAAAACTGTCCTTGTTTAATCTTACGACATTTTTAAAGTAAGCCATATGTAGTAAAAAAGTATTTTATAAAGTAAAGCACTTACCTCAAGAATGCCACAAACTTTTTGTACTAATTCTTTATCGAATTTGTTTCCTAGCTTGCAATGATCGACCAGGAAGTTGACGACATTGACTTGGTCTGCAGACCACGTTTGTTTCTTTTGTCGTGCCTCAGTATGGGTTTCCATCGGCTCTAGCTCATACTGCCATCTGTGAGGATCTTTTTCTTTCGCTAACAGAACCCTAAAATGTACAAGCGATTTGTATATGATTATTATAAATTTAAAACAGAAAATGATACATTAGGCACCTTACGGGTGGAGAGCTTATGGCCTGAGAGCTGTTCTTGTATATTGGAGCAAAGCCACTTCCTTTTTTTTTTTTTTTTTTTTTTTTTTTTTTTTTTTTTTTTTTTTTTTTTTTTTTTTTTTTTTTTATGATTGAAAGTTTACTGGTGGCCCGAAGGCCTTTCCAGTTTCACCAGGACAGGTGGGCGAGCAAAGGCTCAGCCAAGAGGGGTGGGATTTGCTAACAACTGCCCGAGCGCCTCCGAAGGAGACCTAACAACTCAAGAGCAATTGTTTCGCGAATGAATCTACTACCGGATCGGAATCGCGACCCGCTGAGAAGATCCGGCGAGAAACTCAGCGGGCTGATGCATGGGTTAGGTTGCACGTCGACCTCTTTGTCGAGTTCGACGAGTACGGTTACCGGGGTCCCTAAGCCTGCCCCTAGTATTAGAGCTGAAGGCATCTAATGCAAAGGTTATTGGATCTGATGGATCCGTAAGGACGTGTCTAGGGCGTCGACGGTGACTGGCTCCTGCATGATCAGGATTCGGGGAGTAGTCAGCGGCGGCAACGATAAGGCGATTATCATGACGCATAGCCTTATCGAAGTATCGTTCAGACGCTGACTTCATGTATTTTCGAATTGATTCGAGGCCTAGGTCGTCGTGTAGGTCAACGTTCCTCACGAACCACGGAGCCCCGACAGCTAACCTGCAAAAGCGGGATTGTAGGGATTGGAGGGTGTCTATGTGTGTGCGGGCCGCGTGAGCGAACACCACACTCGCGTAAGTCATGACGGGCCTTATGCAAGTTTTGTAAAGTGTCACCTTGTTCCGAAGGGACATTTTACTCCGCTTACAGATCATGGGGTAGAGTCTACCGAGAATAAACGCGGCACGGTCACGGACTGATTTTATATGCGGGCGGAATGTCATCGATGCATCCAGGGTAACGCCCAGGTACTTGACCTTCCTGGCCCAGGGTATGGGTTGTCTAAAGAGAGTAATCGGGGGTGTGAGATTCCTCCTCCTAATCCGGGAGGAAATCCGTGTGGAGCTTCCCCTCTGAAATAGCACCGCAGTACTTTTCGCTGGGTTGATGTCTATGCGCCATTTTCGGAACCACTGTCCTAGGGCTAGGGCTGCGCTCTGAAGCTTCTTCGCGATTAGGGACTTATTTCTACTAGAATAGTAAACAGTCGTGTCGTCGGCGAATAAAGCTAAATGGGTCGGCGGCGACCGGGGAATATCGTTGACGAATAAGCTAAATAGGAGGGGTGAGAGGACAGAGCCTTGCGGGACTCCAGCTGTGAGAGGTCGTGGGGAGGAGCGGGTTCCCTCGACTCGATATCGAAAAGAGCGGTTCGACAAGAAGTCCCGTATGATGAGCACGAGACTATCCGGCACGCCCATGTTGAATAGTTTGAAAATCAAACCATTGTGCCAGACTTTGTCGAACGCTTTTGCGACGTCGAAGAAGAGAGCTCCCGTGTATAACGGTTTTGGTCGATTAAGCCCCACAAGAATGTGCTCCGTGAGGCGGTGCACCTGTTGAACGCATGAGTGATTTGTACGGAATCCGAATTGTTCATCGATAAGAATGCCCTTGGATGAGACGAAGTCTCTGAGGCGCTTGTAGAGCAGACGCTCATACAGTTTGCCTAGAGACATGAGGAGGCTAATCGGGCGGTAGCTCGTCGGATGATTTTTTGGTTTACCGGGTTTATGTATGCCGATAACGTCCGCTTCTTTCCACACCGCGGGAAAGATACAGTTCGCCATAGCGGCATTGAAAATAGATGCCAACATCACGATGAGTTGGACGGGTAGAAGTTTAATAACGCGGTTGGATATACCGTCGGAACCGGGAGCCTTGCGAGGACGTAGGTCTTTGATCAAGTCTTTAACTTCCATCGGGGTGACGGGTGGTAACGCATCAGAGGGTGGCAAGGAGGCTCTGCGTTCTACCTCACTGTCTACTAATTCTACATGAACAGGGTCCACGGATTGAGTGCTGGGCGTGCACTGGGTTTGCAATGTATCGGCCAGCAGCTCTGCTTTTTCGTCATCATCGAACGCCGCGAGTCGGCCTGAGGGGCCTACGAGGGGGGGCATAGTTACTACCGTATCCGATTTGAGAGTACGAGCTAAGCGGTAGTAAGACCTTTGGGAGGGCGCGAGTCCTTCTAAGAAATCAGACCATCTGGCATCTCGGACTTCGGCGATGCGAGACTTTACGTCGCGTTGTAGGGCACGCATTCGAATACGATTTTCCGCGGTAGGATACCTGTCGTAGGCGCGTATCGAGGCGTTCTTAGCTCTAAGGAGTTCCCTAATATCGTCGGACAATTTGAAGCGGTGAAGGAAGTCCTCCGCTACAACTTGTTTCGATGACCTATCTAATGTCGAGGTGATGTGTGACGTTAAGATGTCTATGGCTTCAGCGGTATCCTGAGGAGACGGGATAGAGTCCGGGTTAAACGGGAGCGATGGTGGATCAGATTCAGCCAGGCTGATGCCCAGCGTGTGCCAATCCACCACAGTCCTCGTGACGGGAACGGAATCGGGAGCGCGACCGAGCTTCATAACGACGGGACGGTGGTCTGAATCTAACTCTGAAACTACTTCGATCGAGTGTAAGCGCAGAGTTACGTTTTTTAATAACGCTATGTCGAGTATATCCGGGCGATGCGCGATATTTAGCGGGTAGTGAGTCGGGGTTAGCGGAGCGACGATATCGAAGGCGAGATCATCGACTAACGCGTCAAGCCGCCTGCCATTCGGGGTTGTGGTGTGTGAGTTCCACCTGATGTGTTTACAATTTAGGTCGCCCGCCAGAATGACAGAGCTCCCCATACCGAGCAGCGCCTCGATATCACTGCTTAGAACGATCTTATCCGGTGGAAGATAAACGGACGCGATAACGATCGGCGCGTGTCCCGTCAGTGAGATTCGGCACACTGATGCTTCGATATTAGCGAGCGCGGGAGGATCGAGCGGGACGCAATGCAGGGCTCTTCTATAGTAAATGACGGTACCACCACCACGGGCAGAGAGCCTGTCGTTCCTGACCATGTTATAGTTCGCGATTTTAGGGTCACGGCGCGCGGGCTTAAGTAGGGTCTCCTGCACTAAAAAGATATCAATTTGGTGGTCACGCAAAAAGTCAGAAACCTGATCACGTTGATTTGCGAGACCGTAAGCGTTAAAAAATCCTATCGTTACGGATAGGGGCTTTATTCTACTTATATACGCCATTGATTACCGGCGGAGTGAGGGGAGGACGTACGTATTTAATGACGCGTATACGTCGGCGTATTCCTGCACAACGGCGATAAAGTGTTGTGCAGTGGAGGCAGCGCGAATGGCGTCGCCCAAAGCGTTAACGCGCTCAAAGTTGATCGACTGAAAGAAGTCGATCGCTAAAGCGAGATTGTCGGACGCGGTCGGAGGGCAAGTCGCGGGAGAGGGACAAAGCCACTTCCATGGAGGCAACATACTAACAAAAACTCACCCTTAGGTACTGGCTATGGATTCATACGCTTATCATCAGTTTACCAACTGTGCCATGAGTTCATTCACCTATCTAATGCATTAAAAAGTAAAAAAACCTTTTTGAGGTCTTTAAATCATTTAGGTTCATGCTTAATTAACGGTTCTTAATTCTTTAGTGTAAGTTTTTTTATTGCTTTGATGGAGGGACCAGCTCAAAGCCTATTCGAAGCTAAGTAGTTACAAGAGTAGTTACTATGGACATCAATAACTTAACTCCCCCAACTTTTGGAGAAATGAGTCTCAGTTTTTTCAGTACAAAGGCTGCTCCACCCTTCAAACCAAAACGCTTTGCTGCTTCACGGAAGGAATACGCAGCGTAGTGGTACGTAGCCTAGCTGGCTCACAAAATACCCAAATACCAATTTTGAAGTTTTAATTCATTATTTTAAAAAATGTATGACATGTCCTTATAACCTCAATGGTGTGATACAGTCCAGTTGAGGCGCACAAGTAGTCCAGTCATCGACAGGTTGAAAACGGACTTTGGCTGTTGCGAAAACTGCGCATTCAGCAACGTGTTGCGACGAACTTTCGCATTCCACGCTACATATCGGCCAGCCGCATCGCGAACACAGTGTGTTGTCTACCGGAACGTAGCAGCCAAGACAAAGTGGTGGAGTATCTGAATTTAGACAAAACAAAACTATTAGTGAGCGGATGTGTTATGAGTATCGGAATCACGCATACAAGAAAAGTACACCTGACACCGAATACTAAATATCTTTTACAACGATAATCGTACTGGGAATCGAGACCGGACTCCTCGGTGTCGTGGGCGGGGTCACTTAATTTACTAGAGGTATATGCTTGGAGTAATTTTTTTGCTGCTGTTAAAACAGACGGGATTTCATGTAGCTAGGGTTAAGTAGTTCAACTATTCACAAAATAAATGGCGTAACCTATTTTGAGACATAAGATCGAATTGTTTATAATTTCAAAGGAATCGTTGTAACGGTACCCCTAGCTAAGGTAGGGGACCTTTTAAACTGTAACACTGCTTCGCGGTAGAAATAGGCGGGACCTTACTTGTGTTGTGAGCTCACATTCGGCCTATCACAGTTTTGTTGAATGGTTTCAAATTAAGTAGATAGTATAAAGTTAGAAGTAAGCATTTACCTGGTTTTGGCCCAACGGCAAACGGTGTATCACAAAATATCAATTCGCCGGCATCCAAATCTCTACTAGCTACTAAATATCGTCCGTATTTATCGTTTTGCTGTATAGTATAATGACTAATGTCACTGCACATTTTCAATGTAATTATTCAAGAAATCCCGAGCACACAAGGATCTTGTGGAGTAAGATCTAAACGTCTGAGAGTTTGCGTCTGAGCGACTTTAGTATCTATTATAAGATCAGACTGTTCGAGAATTTGGCCGGTCAAACTCCCGTAACGTCCGATTTGGGCTTATATTTTGTAAATCATTATGTTATCGGCTATAAACTTCGCGTAGTGAAAACCTTAAAACGTAATTGTTGTTTAAAATAACAATACAGTACTTCAGCCATCGGTACTTAAAATGTTATTGTTGTTTAATTTAGAGAGAGAGAGAGAATACACTTTATTGCACACCAACACAATTTACATTCAAAAAAACAGTCACAAAGCACATATGTACAATAGGCGGTCTTATCGCTAAAAGCGATCTCTTCCAGACAACCGTTTAATTTACAGAAATTCTGTAAAATATAAAAATATAGCAGGTATGTTGCGGTGTACCATAGACAATACATTATTATAGAAAATATATACATATAATAAACAGATATATACCGTTTATATAATATAACATATACCAATATACATACTTACATACAATACATACTAATATACTTACACACACATAATAAATCAACAGTATGGAAATGATAAATGATAATGATGCAACAAACAGCACTAAGCAGATAAGTAGTGTTCCTTCACCATTCTTTTAAAACAATTTAAAGTTGAAGCACTTTTCACTGCATCCGGCAGAGCATTCCACAATCGAACCGCCTGGACGGTGAAGGAATTGTCAAAGAATGATGATGAATGCACCGGCATTTTCAATCTCAGGTTATCCGATGATCTCAGAGAAAAATTATGCGTATCACCTAGGAACTCCTTTTTAATTTATTTATATATTTAAAGAATGGTCAGCCAGATGTATCCCACCTGAACTGTTCGAGCTGAATCCACACTGCCGCCCACCTGGTTTCAAAGAAAAACGCCCAATCTGGTGCATGCTTAACCACCTGAGAACGGGAGTTGGTCACTGTAACCAACTGCGGAAGAGATGGGGCTGGACGGAAAACGAATGCTGTGAATGCGGATGCCCAGAACAAACTGTACACCACATTGTCATGGAATGCCCACTAATGAAATTCGCGGGCCATGTGGAAGATCTCAAAAATGTAACAGAAAAATCTATCGATTATTTCACAAACTGTAAATTTAAATTATAACCACGCAGTGAAACAAATGCCATACGATAAATAAATAAATAAGGGTTCATTTCGAATTTCTGATTTGGGTGAACGAGTAAATTTTCAGAACAATCGTGACCTACATATAGCTGTCGGAAATGCCAGAACCATTCCACGTTTATAGTGATGAAAGACTGAAATGTAGAACGCATCTGGCGTGACATTAACTGATTTACTAATAATTCCACTGAATTTCTTCTTTTATATTATTTTAAAAGAAGATGAATAAAGAGGCTGGGTAGTTTTTTATATCTTAAATATATGTAGAATTAAGTTCATAATTTTTTTGTAGTAATGTAAATAATACTATATTTACATTACATGTCCATATATATTGTGTAAATAAAATCAATGTGTGATAATCATACTATTAACGGGTGAGCGTATCAGAGATATAGCCTAAAGCTAGTTTACCTACTCATACAAAGTTTACCGGTGGTAGGACCTCTTGTGAGTCCGCACGGGTAGGTACCACCACCCTGCTTATTTCTGCCGCGAAGTAGTAATGCGTTTCGATTTGAAGGGTGGGGCAGCCGTTGTAACTATACTGAGACCTTAGAACTTATATCTCAACGTGGGTGGCGGCATTTACGTTGTAGATGTCTATGGGCTCCAGTAACCACTTAACACCAGGTGGGCCGTGGGTTCGTCCACCCACGTAAGCAATAAAAAAATAATTAAAGAAACAATACACTAGGTGCTTTCGAGGTGTTTTAAATTCTTTTTTTGCAACTACTTATGTTTGAAATTTGGCAGCTTTCCGAGGTTATGTGTTGACAATGATGATTTTCAGTCAGCCAAAGATAATTCGGGTCTCGTGAGTCGTCTACTTTTAATAATAATATGGATTTGAGAACGTCATTAATTATCGTATTTAAAGGTATTGTAAGTCCGAACGGGTAAGCACCATCACCCTGCCGGTATCTGTCGCACAGTAGTTATTCGTGTCTTTTTGAAATATCCTACCTTTCTTCTTATACCTTCTTTCTGTTATATTATACAATCGAGACTTGGATGAAGTGGCATAGCTACCTAGGAGCTAGGCGGGGCAGTGCCCCGGGGCCCTCAAGCTCGGGGTGCGTTCGAATCCTTACCAGAACTCTCGATCGAACTGAAATTTTGGAAATTTCTCCTATTTCAAAATAAATATGACAGGTTGTAACCCCACTTTAATCATGACAACTCAGTTGAGAGAAATTCAAAAGTTATGCCTAGGGAATTCCCTTAAATTCTTTCTGTAGGTAGGCAGTGTTGTCAATTTGACGGATAGTGATATGTGCGTTTATTATTCATCGAGGTGCGTTTCATTGTGAATTCGAGTTAAGATTTTTTTTTCGAGAACGTTTAAAAATTTTATACTGTGCCAGGAGTAAGTAAGCTCGTAGAAGCCGCGCGACGCGCTACCTGCACTCTAGCGCCCCGCTAAGGAGATACGATACACCGACGCGGTGTATCGCGTCCCGACCCGGCAGGCTGGTTCTGGTCCAGCGGGGTATTCCGGGACACCAGCGGCATCGTCTGGGCGGCCTGACGGGCTGCCCTACCGAAACGGCCAACGTTTCAGGGCTTTCGATTCGCGTCGAAGATTCCGTCGGCCGGGCGTCCTTGGGGTGAGCTGCACCGTCTGATTGTAGTGCTGACTGCGGTAATCCCCTTACCTCATCCGGTTTCTGACCTCGGAGGGGATCGGACATTTGGACGAAGAGTGCAGGGGAGTTGTTTAGTGGGTAGGGTCCTGAAAACATCCTTGGGCTGGCGGTCTCGCAGTCGTGGACCAGTCCCACATACTTACCACGCGCGCCCCCTAGGCCCCCTAGGCTAATTTCATATTTTTATTTGATAAAACCTAATCAGTTTACATAGCAATTGGGGCCCCATTTTTTAATTTGCCCCAGGGCCCTTGGTTACCTAACTACGCCACTGCTTGGATCACATGTCTCAAAGTGAATGGTGTTCGTGTTATTATATTATCTATAGGCTTAAGTAAGCAACAAAACGGTTGCGAGTTCGTAAAAAAATGATTCGTTACGATTTCTTTTATTATTTTGAATGTTGATTTATTGAATCTTGTCTAAGAAATCAGCATTATTATCCTTTTTTAACGACCTAGGAAACTCGAAAATTGAGTGGGTCTTTTGCTAGATAGACCGACGAAACGAATACCAAATGTTCACGATTGATTTCCACGGTGAAGGAATAACATCGTGTAATAAAAATGAAACCCGAAAAATTATAATTTGCGTAATTACTGATGGTAGGACCTCTTGTGAGTCCGCGCGGGTGGGTACCACCACCCTGCCTATTTCTGTCGTGAAGCAGTAATGCATTTCGGTTTGAAGGGTGGGGCAGCCGTTGTAACTATACATGAGACCTTACAACTTATATCTCAAGGTGGGTGGCGCATTTACGTTGTGGATGTCTATGGGCTTCAGTAACCACTTAGCACCAGGTGGGCTGTGAGCTCGCCCACCCAATTAAGCAATAAAAAAATAAAAATAAACCTACTTTGGAACTTGGACACGAATTTCCTACCTAAGCTGGTAGCCTTGAGAGGCTATTCCAGCGTAACCTTAACCAGTAGGTGAGCTCACGGGGCTCAAACCTGACGACGTTGCTAACACGAACCCTAGCAAGAGCCGTGCTTCGCAGAATCTACCAACGGATCGGAAACGCGACCCACTGAGAAGATCCGGCGAGAAACTCAGTGGGCTGTGTCTGAGAGTTAATTTACTTGCTTATTACTCGCTTGCAACGAAGGGCTCGACGAGAACGGTAACCGGTGCTTAAAGTACCTAGAAGCACCGTCAGTGGATCGGGAGGATCCGAGATGACGTGTTTTGGGCGACGTCGACTGCTTTCCATTCTTTCCGCAGGGAATGTAGTTACCGGCGGCCACGATGAGAGGGTTCTCGTGTCGTGCCGCTTTATCGAAGTGGAATAATATTACCAAGTATCTATACGAGTATGCAAATTTCATTGAAATCACCGTTAGCGCGATTCAGGCTAATTGTCGAACTTCTCTTTGTCATTACATTAGGTTTATTCTAATGATAATAAATGATTTTTATTCCATCAAAATTAGTTTATTTTTAACAATAGTAGTAGTAGTAGTAATATAGTAATAAAATAATTATAATATGTAGTAGTATTTAAAGATTGTTAAAGATGTTCAAACAAGAGCTTAAGCAACGAAAAGCTCAGTAGCACCTATTTGTGTTACTTACTGCTTACTGTTACCAAACACAGCCTATTAGATTTTTATATTATAAATTATAACATTTTAACATATATTCTATTTGTCAAATATTTACAAGATTTTGTTAAAAATTATGCTAAATTTTGACGATATTTTAATTTTTTTTAACATTAACCAATTAAGAAAATTGTATGATAGACTTCCATTCGTTGATGCAGCTGTCACCCAGGAAACGATATCATGTCTCCGTCCAGTAAGTATAGAAGTAACCAAAATGATAAATATTTCGAAAGTACCTACTTAGAATTTTGGCGTTGCCAATTGGCTATCATTAAGCATTACGATGTCTGACAGCGAAACGATGGTGATCACTCTCCTGTGATAAGAAGTAACTGAATTGACTTATGTAGAATCAATAAACGAAAGAACATCGTAAATTTCACTAAATCTAAGTAAATTATTCTATTTAATTTTTTTTTAGATTTCTATCAAAGTGTACTTGTAAATAAATAAAGAAACTCGTAAACTTTATGTGTTTCTGGTCTAGGACGGAACAATAGGACAAATGATAATTTGCAAAGATGAAGATGGTGAAATTCAATGTCCAAATAATGAGACAATACAGAGCCAAGAAAATAAATTCTCTTTATGGAGATGGCTGCGAAACTTTCACAATGTTAGTAAGCACACATTATATTTATTATATTCCGTAACCCAGGGGCCAGGATTCGGGTGAGGCCCTTAATCCGAAATCCGCCTCGGCATCGGTCGTTTGGTACAGAAATCCAAGAGCGCTCTCTCTCACTTTCTCACACGCTCTCTTTCTGCAAAATAGTAGTCACAGAAGTCGAGCATCGCCCGCCACGACTCGTCGGTATCGATTTATGTGACGAGGACACAGTGTGCCCCCCTCCTGTTGCGAGCTTATGTCACGCTGTGCCCAACGATCAAAATAAAAAATATGGGTAAATTTTCAAAATTGGGTATCCTGACACATTTTTGCACTGAGAGAAAAGACGGCTAATAGACTTGAGCCCGGATTTTTTCCGAAACAAAACAGGGCATGTTAGCTGAAATGCCAAAAGCTATTTGAATTGATTTACTCCAAGGATGAGCAACACGCGGCCCGTCAAACGTTTCTAAAATTGAATTTATTTTATCGAGTTTCTCATTTCTGTTTGTTTTTCTGTTCTTTTTTAGTTTGTTTTTATCTTACATTAAAATTTGTATAATATGAAATCTTTTTTTTCAGTTTTATATTTTTTTATTCTAATATTTATTATAAATAAAGTTTCGTAAATTATTAATAAGAGTTAACTTAATAATATGTGAAACACGCTAAAATTAAAAAAAATTAGGCCATTGATTAAAAAGGTTGCTCGCCCCTGCTTTAATCTTATTAGCATATTAAGGCTCTATAAATTTGGCGCCCCTTTTTTTTACCTGTAGGATTTTTTAAATTTTTTATTATTTGTTCGTCGTTTGTTCGTTAATGTTCGTTAAAAATTGTTTGTTCGTCTTTTATTTATTTATAATTAATTAAACAAATGATCACCGTTAAGTGGGCCCCCTTACTAGATATATTTAATTTTATCGCTTAGATTAATTCATTTTAATCAATTATCGTTTGTTCGATGACCATTGGTGATTGTTCTATCATAAAAACAATTAAATTCCAAATTATTAATTATTTTATAACTAGCAAACCATCCTCACGCCTACATTGCGCATGCGCCGGTTTTGTCAGTCAGCTGGCAATGGCCATATTTACTAGCGTTTTGTTTACAAGTGCGTTTATACTGTCTAATTATTTCTATCTCTTAGGTTTATGGCATTTCTCTAATTATTTCATAAGTAGATCAAAAAAATATTGAAAACTTCAACAAACTTCAACAATACTTCAACAAAAAAATGTCAGTGAATTTAATGAAACGGCCAATTAGTCGTTAACGTACGATTAGCGCGGTTTTAATAAATTCAGTTATTTTTAATGATATTGAATATTAACAAGCACATTGAAATTTCAGTGATTTTTAATTATTTTTAAGAATATTTTTTCGTGTTAAAAATTAAATGATACTATTCATTACCATTCAATAGGAGATAGTTATGATACTTGCATCTATATATATAAAAATTAATTAGATGGGTGGACGAGCTCACAGCCCACCTGGGGTTAAGTGGTTACTGGAGCCCATGGACATTTACAACGTAAATGCGCCACCCACCTTGATATATAAGTTCTAAGGTCTCATGTATAGTTACAACGGCTGCCCCACCCTTCAAACCGAAACGCATTACTGCTTCACGGCAGAAATAAGCAGGGTGCTGGTTCCTACCCGCGCGAACTCACTAGAGGTCCTACCACCAGTAATTACGCAAATTATAATTTTGCGGGTTTGATTTTTATTACACGATATTATTCCTTCACCGTGGAAGTCAATCGTGAACCATCGTTGAATACGTATTTTATTAGAAAAATTGGTACCCGCCTGAGATTCGAATACCCGTGCATCGCTCAACACATATCCACTGGAAATCTTATCCTTTAGGCTACGACGACTTCAAAGTATGTTTAATAAATATGTTTTAGGTTCAGGTCAATAAATCTATTAGTCTAAAAATTCCCACCATTGTACAGGAAAATTATTCCATTTAAAGTAATCTCGTTTCATTTTATTCAATTTTTAATACCATAAGTAACTATTTCAAGTCAAACCACATTCATTTCATTCCGTTCCAATTTACTTTTGTAAAGTATGAAAAATGGCTAAAAGACCAGAGTTCCGGCTGTTTGAGAATAAAAAATAAGAAGAGGAAAAGACGTCACACTGCCATTCGCGCTTTTAGTCATTTTACTACTTTTAATATTATTCTGTAAATTAGTGTAAATTTATCTATTGCATATTTATTGTTTATTACATTAATAAACTAGTTCCACAATTTTGGGTATTTGATTAACAAGAACACTGAAGAGTATTTTAATATCTGAAGTAAATGATCACAGATTTTCTAAAACGCTAGTTCCGGCGCGATGCGCCCTCTTGTGACTTGCTGACATAATCAAAATTGTCTTGTGGTGGGCAGTGCAAAGATTGGTCGCGCGCGCCAATTTGCGTGGAATTCTCTGTGAAATAATACCAATTTGTGAATTTATAAAACACAGTAAGTATCTACGTGAAAGATAAAAACGATCAATCTATGTTTACAAGATCAACCAAATTGTAAACTGCAATTAGGCGTCTTGGTGGTCATAGCCGGTTCTAACTAGGAAGTATCGACGTCATGTTACGGTCATTTTAAAGACTAATACTTATAATAGAGTTCTCAGTGCATGCAAAAATATTTTAAGTTGCCAATTTAAAGTTATTTGTATTTCCATTTTCCTAATTATATTAATGGTTCGTAAATCTCATGACATTGGTTTCTTGGTTATTTGACGCATGTGATTTCAACCTTTGAAATTTGGCTTGGAAATCTTGAGACGAAGGTCAAGTTTAAGGCCAATGAACTTGCAAGTACTTCATTTTGCTTACATATTATACATATATATGTATGCTTATTAGAATAATTCATTCCTTCTTAGCATGACTGTGTTATGTAATAAGTCAACTAAAAATGTTGGATTAATATTTTTCGAAACCTTTGGCCCTGACACAGCTGGCAGTCGTTATTAGCATGACAGTAGTGGTTAGATAAAAATGAATGTAAATCAAGAAACATGATCTTTCGTAATTCTGAATAAAATCATCAAACTAACACAGTCTCACATTCAGAATATCAGACCTGAAAAACCAGGGCAAATGCCCGAAAATAGTCTTATTTAGAAAGTACAGAATTACAACCCTAACTTCTTGTAGATCAGCAAATATTCTGTCCCCTTATGATGATTTGAAAAAACACTCAAATCCAACATCAAAATCAGGAAGCCTACTCTTATAAAACCCAGGAAGCTTATAAAAAGTATTTGGCCTAGATTCTGCCCTTGTCTTAGATTATTATTTTGATAATTTAATTCTATCTTATATTTAGATACCTCTTGATTATAGGACATGGCTCCCCCATATTATGCTGACCTTGGAAAGAAGGCCAATGATGTCTTCAGCAAGGGCTATCACTTTGGTGTTTTCAAACTCGACCTGAAGACCAAGAGCGAGTCTGGTGTTGAATTCACCAGCGGAATCACCTCCAACCAGGAAAGCGGAAAGGTAAGAATGAAGATGTGAAATCAGTGATTTATGTTTAAAAATGAAGTAGCTTGGTTTTAGATTTACAAAAATGATGATCTAATGATGATTTATAAATTTCTTTTAGGTTTTTGGCAGCCTTTCCTCCAAATTTGCAGTGAAAGACTATGGCTTGACTTTCACAGAGAAGTGGAACACAGACAATACATTAGCTACTGACATCACAATCCAGGACAAGATTGCTGCTGGCCTTAAAGTCACCCTTGAAGGCACTTTTGCCCCACAGACTGGGTAAGCTTTGATATGTATTGAAATAAATAAAAAGTTCATTTTTGAAACAATGATTCCTCTGAGAATTGTACATTCGCATTTCTGAGTCATCACTTTATTTTGATAGGGTAACTGGGCCACAGACTAAATATAAACAGTAAACATGCTGGTTCCAAAAAAAGCTATGGAAATAATTACTGCAAGGATTAATTTATTGGGTTTGCTTTTTTTTTCGTATTTGATAAGATAAACAATTGAATGCCTTAATTCTGTCACAATGTGTCTGTGTTGGGTTGACATAGCAACAAAACAATTAAGTAATGACAGTAAATTGAAGCTATTACCACAATATACTGATAATGGATTATAACACATTATAGTATATACTAGATTTCAATGTTAAAGCCACAATGAATGTAGAATAGCATTATCCTTCTGTCCATATTAAAATAAAAAATAATTTTGATTTGTAGAACTAAAACTGGAAAATTGAAGACCTCATTCACCAATGACACAGTAGCAGTGAACACTAACTTGGATCTGGACTTGGCCGGTCCAGTTGTAGACGTTGCAGCAGTACTAAACTACCAGGGTTGGCTGGCTGGTGTACACACCCAGTTTGATACACAAAAAGCAAAGTTCTCCAAGAACAACTTTGCTCTAGGTTACCAATCTGGTGACTTTGCTCTCCACACAAACGTGTAAGTAATCACAAATTATATTGGTTTTTTTTTTAATATTGAGTAATTTTCGGACAGTACTTTGTTCTGCCCCTGACATTGTCGACGTCCATGAGCAATGGTAACCACTAACTATCAGGTGGGCTATATGCCTTAGCTACATAAAAGGGCAATAAAAGTGGTTTGTTTAGTTTTTTTTTTCAGGCAAAATAAATAAAATAAAAAATGTTAAAATGATCAGGTAAATAATCAAAGCTGCAGCTTGTTAACATAATCTGGAGATTGGTTTCAATGATTCAAATTGATTAAATTCATAAACTCTGTAAAATATGAAATATTCAAGGTATAGCTATTGGAAAATGTCTTATCTTTAACAGAGAAGATGGTTTGTGCTTATATGTATATGTATTATCTATATAAATATTTTTACAAAAAACAAATGTCGCCAGATGTGTGAATATTAAAATCTGTTTTATATTCTAATAACCAAAAAGGTCAGAAATATTAGATTAGGTAGATGAAAACAAGTCAATGCTAGAATAAATCAAAAAAGTTAGTTTTACTAGTGTATAATTTGTACAATTTACCTGCCATGGAAGAAAATGTTGTCAATGTTTTACATAATAAAAAATTGACAAAATATAAATAAATAAGGCCGCAATTTGCGACGTAACACAGGAAAGTATCGATTACTTAGAAGTTTGGTTGCATAATCCTATAATTGTTCTAGATTGAGTCGGCAAGGATGTCCCGTTGTTATATTAACCACTTCAATGCGGTGCGGCCGTGTGTGGCATTGACCTTAATACTTAACTCTTCATATTTCGCATGATTCAACTTGACATTAACAGGATAATATAATATATAGCTGGCCTTTCAAATACTCACGCATTCCGATATACGTGAATTAAAAAACAAATAGCGCGTTATGTTCTATTTTAAATAGGTATTTGCTCTTTGTTTGTTGTTGAAACATAGAAAAACAATTTATAATTAGGCGAAAGGTGTGACGTAAAATTTTTAATCTCTTGGCGTGCGAATAATATATGCGACAATATGCCATTGTAATAGTATGCATATTATCTACCTATCTTATCTAGATTAAATGAAACTACCAGTTATTGTTAATATTTTTATTATTATTGAAGATTATGATTTAAAAAACACTTCATGAATGACTATCGTGATCCGATGACTGCATCGCGACAGGAGTAGGCAGGCGGTGGTAACAACTCGTGTGTGTTATACGCCCAAGCATCAGTAATTCCGAAACAGCCTGACCTTTTTGGTTTGAGCCGTATTTCCGGAACAGTCGCAGTGACCTTATATATTGAAGACGCTATTCCTGCATCGTCGAAGCCGTTCGCGAAGCTACGGTTATAAATTCACATTTCCTTAAAATTACCTGCGAAATTTGATCACCGGCTTAGTCGCAACGCTGGTTATGACTACACTCGACGTTTTATCTCTAAGGCCACCACGACTTCAAAATTCGTAATTTTTTTTTTTGTATTGTTGAGTGGAATAGGTCACAGCCCACCTGGTGTTAAGTAGTTACCGGAGCCCATAGACATCTACAACGTAAATTCCGCCACTATCTTAAAATATAATTTCTCAGTATAGTTCAACGTCTGCCCCTTCCTTCAAACCGAAACACTTTACTGCTTCACGGCAAAAATAGGCAGGGTCGTGATACTTACCCCTGCGGACTCACAATACATCCTACCACCAGTGATTTAGCGTAACATTAATGAAAATTATTTTCACAGAGACAATGGTAAAGATTTCGGCGGTTCAATCTACCAGAAGGTATCTGACAAGCTGGACTGCGGCGTCAGCATGAAGTGGACGGCGGGTTCGGCCGACACATTATTCGGAGTTGGAGCGAAGTACGCGCTGGACCAAGACGCGTCTCTGCACGCCAAGATCAACAACAAGTCCCTCATCGGTCTTGGTTACCAACAGAAACTACGCCCAGGTCAATATTCTTCTATACTAATGAAATATAATACTATAAATCTACAGCTGTTTTTACGGATGTTCCGTTATAACCACTGGACCATGCATCCGATTGACTTGAAACTTGGTATCCATGTAGAAAATGTACTTAATGGATAGGGTAATATTTATATGAATGTTGGACTTCCTACACCAGTTGCGGGGGACGTTAATGATGAGAATCTTTGTGGGAGTGAGAAATAATAATGTTAATTTAAATACCCAGCAAAGCGAAGAGGTACAGCTAGTTATCTTATATGTACAATCATTAGGTTTCCGAAAGTTTCATATAATAGTCCTATGATAAAAAATAATCTGTAATTTGCATTTTTACATTGAAAGTGTTTATTTTGTGCAAAACTCCATAAATGACAAGATAACAAAGTAGAATCTCATGACATTCGGCCCATTTTACGTAACTGTTTTATCAACTCATCAATCATGCTCAGACAGAAAATAACCTGGACTTACGCAGATCACGCATTGCTCTATTTTTTTAAGGCACGATTGTCTTATCTCTTATCGGAATGTCTTCCGATCTGTGAAGATTTTACGTAAGTTTGTGAACGCGTAACACGATTATCTCGTTCTCGTGATATTTTTTTTCAATAACATTTCATTTTTTGTAAATTGGAAAGTCATTATGAAGTGATTTATGAGGCAATTAATTGCATATTTAATATTCATAGTACATGTTATTTACAGGCGTAACCCTTACATTGTCTGCTGCCATCGATGGACAGAACTTCAATGCAGGTGGCCACAAGGTTGGCGTTGCCCTCGAACTCGAGCCCTAGAAAATATAACCAAACCTACTCTTGTAGATAAATACATACTGTTGTCACAACCAAACAGCGTGTATAGAGAATCAATCAGTATCGTAGAAATTACGTGTATAGTGCCCGGAGCGTTCAAAACGCAATATTCCTTTCCTGCTTTCCTAAGAATGCTGTGAGACTATTTCATTAGCTTTTCCTAAATGTTTGTAAACAATTCGCGTCAAAATATAGTCTCACTCGACTTTTAATTAATAAATCTTGTAAATAAGCACCTGTGGTGTGATATATAATTGATTGAATGATAATAAAAATGAATAGTCTGTTTTAATCAACAAAATTTTGTTTTATTTATCTGTTAAACCCTTAAACCCCATATTTGTCCTGTACCTCAAAGTAAGAAAAATGTTGTGATATATTACCCCTTATTATTTTATTTTATTCTGTTAAGATTGTTTTAATAAAGTCTTTTATGAAGATGATATCCTTGTTTTATACAGATTAATACCTATTATTTTGGTTACCTCTAAACAAATATGATTTACATGATAACAAATACCTGTATAAAAATAATCCATCTTACATGTCGTAGGGCAATCGGATTATTGCAAAATTTGTAGGACGACTTCAAAGGGACTGGATTATTGACTGACGGGACTAAATGTAAGGCAGTTTTTCGCAAACGAGCAATTTTTTGTTGTTTGCAAAAAGAAACTTATTTAGGACAATCAAAACGCGAACTCCGACCAATTGACTAATTAAAATGATTGTTTATAAAATCATTAGTTTTGATTGGTTAGGTACATAAATTGGATTGATATTATATTAAAGCAATAATTAAGTTAATACTAACTAGATGATGTTTTTTTTTTGATAACGCCATCTTGCGTCTTTAAAGCGGTTGGTTAGTTGCCCTCAATTAAGAAAAATAGTATTATTATTCGCCAATAGATGTCGGGTAAAGTTGATTATTGAAAACACGAATAAAACATTTTCTGAAAATAAATCGTAGTTAGATCGATTAATCGCCCCCGAAATCCCCTGTTTACTAAATTTTATGAAAATCGTTGGAGCTGTTTCCGAGATTCAGATTATATATATATACAAAAAATGCTCGTATAAAGGTATAAGATATTGAACTGCTCTTCACATGGGTGAACGAGCGAGGTTTTTTTTAATAGATAGAGTGATTGAAGAGGAAGGTTTATATGTATAATAAAATTCAATAAATAGTGGAGAAATCAATAATAAATTACAATTTACGAAGCGAAGCGAGGGGGTCGCGAGTAAAATATAAAATATGAAATTTATGTGCGATTATTATATTATGGATGACTCGGGTCAAAAAGGTACTTAGAAAAGAAAAGACTTAATTTAAGATAATTATTTAATCTATGCTGTTTGAAAGTATAAAATACAATTATTGAATCATTTCTTCCTCCACGACTTTGGCCATCCACTCTGGTTCTGCGGAAGCTATCTTCTCAATCAGACTATTTACTTGATAACATAAGCTTTGTATTTGTTTGTCCCATTGAGGCAATATTTCTCGAGCTGAAATATTATCATTTTATGTTAAATAAATATATGCCCTAATATTTCGTTTTCTTCGCGCCTTTAACTGTGAACATGCCTATTCCTTATTAATAATTCACCTAGTATATTGAATACTGAATTGCTATATGATATTTCTGCTAATAATGGAATTGAGACTTAGAATTAAATGTCGAAGTTTGGCCGGTAGTATTAATAATAAGAGATTATTGTCAGAGAACTGGTGATAGGACCTTTTGAGAGCCGCGCGTGGGTAGATACTACCACCCTGCTTATTTCTGCCGTGAAGCAGTAATGCGTTTCGGTTTGAAGGGTGGGGCAGCCGTTGTAACTATACTTGAGACCTTAGAACTTATATCTCAAGGTGGGTGGCGCATTTACGTTGTAGATGTCTATGGGCTCCAGTAACTACTTAACACCAGGTGGGCTATGAGCTCGTCCACCCATATAAGCAATAAAAAAAATATTTGCCGCGAAGTATACATGGCCTTTAATTTTGAATAGTATGATAGGCAAAGATAATTCCATTGGACTTCAGCTTAGACATCATGATGTGTCCCCCGATTCAAGTGTGGTATAGGCGTAGTCTGCAACATAAATGCTAACAAAATTCAGTTCTTATACTTACTTTCAAAATGTACAATGGAGCTGATCTGGTCGATGTACCCGTTCATGCGACCCTCGCTGATCATGTGGCTCGCTATTCGTTCCGCTTTAGCCGGCGGCGTTTCTAGTAGCGCACCTAATTCTTCGAATGTTATATTGTTGTAGAGCTTGCTCGCTGACAGCAGATTGTGTTCGAAAACCGCTCGGTCGAGGATCGTAGACCCGTCGGGTGTGGTCGCCTGTTACATTTAAATTAATCATCAGTGAATCCTCTATCATTTCAATCAACAACATAATTATTACAAATAGATCAAGACGCGGTCATAACCTGGTAGGCACATACTTAGACTGCCTAGTTAAGAACGTACAAAGTATAAAAACACTGCACAGTAATTAATAAAAAGTGGCTTTTGATCTCAATTTTTCATGGTTGATGACAAAATTCGTATTTTATAATACCCGTTTACATTATTTGGTAATTATTGAACCGTGAAAATTACATGAACAGGGTAGAATTTAGTTTCCTATTTATTATTCCAAACTAATATGGAGATAACACGCTTAAAATTTCGGTATCAAAAACCTGCAAACTTAGACAGCAAAAAAATTATAATCAATCAAATTAACATTTTTTTTTAAGGTTTTCAGTCATGCTTCTATTCATCTATTATAACTTATATATTTATGCCTTTTTTAATGTCAATTTCCCAAATTTGCGGACCGTCAAAACTCGGCCCCGTGTCCGAACAAAAAAAAAATGTAATATGTCCTAACTTAACCTTTTGATGTGTCTGCATGAGGGATTCGAACTCCTGCAATTCTGACCGTCGAATTATACGATCTAAATACATTTTCTCTAGAATAGAATACGCCGGCAGCTGTTGGCACCGCTCATCTTTGAACAATGTTGCTAGCATTCTGGATCTCTGTTGTCCTGTAACATTTTAGATAAAAGACATTACTTTTTAATACGCTTTTATTAGCTTCAGACGTATGTAGGTATGTTAGTATGTAACGGAATCTTTGAACATGATATTGACCCCCTTGAAAACGTCGGATTAACTCGAAATTTGGTATACTTATTAATTAAGGACCGATGACAATTCGATATTTAAAAAAAAATTGAATTAAATTGTAATTCAACTAAAAAATGAAAAATAAATAATAGTTTAAAAAAACTAAACAAATACGCTTTTATAGAAAAACATTTTACACGCTTTTTTTTACAATAAAATTATTGATATTGATATATAATTATTGATATATAAATTATTGATTATTATTAATAAAACATTTTTTCTTACACTATGTTTAATTCAAATTTCTTAAAATGTATTTTCTATTTTTTTGTTGGATTTTCTATAAAAGCGTGTTTTGTTAGTTTTTTTTAATTATTTAAATATTAAATTTAAAATAAATTTAAATTACTTTGACGAATATTAACTACTCCTACAGCTGCTCCTATTTCTCACTAGTATAGGAAAAGCCTGCGCATAGAAAATCCCACCACTCTACCTTGATCTACCGCGATATAATCACGCGTTCCAGTTAGGGAGAATTTTTGATACATTCCTGCTACGCTGTGAGAGTGTCCTAATGTTATGTGGGCGCTTATTAATGAAAGATTAATGTATTCGAAAACTGTAAAGTATTTTTGAGGTGTTGATTAAATTATCATTCGGTAAATAAAGATAACTCTAACAAAGCACCATAAAATTGTTGACACTGGTATGACTACTTAACAGTAGAAATGGATATTAAAAAGACTAGCATGTCTAATGAAATGAAAAAAAATGCACCATTTTTTATGTAGTGACTTAGACTTAGACTGTAGTGACTTAAATGTTCTGATCTGAAGCTGTGGTCTTATTACAAAAATATTGTGTAATATAATCAATGTGTCAATGTCTTATCGATTTTCTATTTTTGCAGCCCAACAATCTTAGCATTACATTGAAATCAATTACCAGCAGATGCCAACACGGTGCATATAAGGGCATTCCTGAGGCACGTCATCCGCTCGTCCTCGTGGATAATGTTACGATATGACAATTCATTGTACCTTTGAGCCGCTTCGATGAATTTCCTAAAACAAACCAATTTTTATTTCTTTTTGTTTATGTTGCAATGTCGAGAATTGCGAATGTCTCACTTTTTTTTTTCCTACCTAATCTGATAGCCTTGAGAGGCTATTTCAACGTAACCTTAACTAGTAGGTGAGCTGACGGGGCTCAAACCTGACGACGTTGCTAACACGAACCCTAGCAAGAGCAGTGCTTAGCAGAATCTACCACGGTGTCGGAAACGCGACCCACTGAGAAGATCCGGCGAGAAACTCAGTGGGCTGTGTCTGAGGGTTAATTTACTCGTCGAGCCCTTCGTCGCAAGCGACGGGTTCGACGCGTTCCCGCTTGAATGCCTTGAGACACGAAATTAAAGTCTCAGTTGTTAATAACGTTTCACCCTTTCAGCTGGACATAGTTGCATCGCTTCGATGATAGATTTTGCGAATGTAGTGTTCGCTCAGTGACCAGTACCTAAACTACTCCCACAAAATTTTACAATTTCTCTTTTTAGGTTAACCCTCGAAGCTAAGGTGAGCAATGTGGATCTTCACAATGATCTGGGTGTCGAACGCATTGGTAAGTACACCGCGCGCCTTATCCTTTAGATCACGACTTTTTTTATTGCATATTTGAATGGACGAGCTCACAGCCCACCTGGTGTTAAGTGGTTACCGTAGTCCATTAACATCTACAACATAAATGCGCCACCCACCTTGATATATAAGTTCTAAGGTCTGAACTATAGTTACAACGGCTGCCCCGACCTTCAAACCGAAACGCATTACTACTTCACGGCAGAAATAGGCAGGGTGGTGGTACCTACTCGCGCGGACTCACAAGAGGTCCTACCATCAGTAAAAACTTCTTGCAATACCTTCATATTTATGAATTTCTGTATTTAAAATTTATCAGATTGACTATTAAGAACTGTATTGGCATCATTTGAAACACAATAAAAACACGTCACATCTAAAGATTTAGAAGTAATGGCCCTTTTTTTTAAACCTAAATTGTTGCTGACAAAACTATTCAGCGGTATAAAATATATACCTTCTATAATCTAAAACTCTTGCATAGCAAACTTTGTAATATATCTGCAGTTGCTCGTTGGTTGTTTCGGCCTGTAGCAATGAGGCTCTGTTGACGAATGCCTCAGCTTGCACCGGATCGTCCACTTCAAGGTACAGTCTGGCTATCTTTAGGTACGTTTCCAGTTTGTAATCAACTGAATATTGTCTAAAAATGAAATTTTAAATATAATCAAGAGGTCATGTTCTTTTTTTATTTCATGGAAACATTTTCAACAAAAAAAGATATCCACTGTAATTTGTGTTACAAAATCTATAAACGTTTTATGTATAAGCTAGTGCAATTAAATTTTTCATATTGGAGTTGTTTAAAAGGTATAATATAAAACTCAACATAGCAGTGGTATGTACTACATACCCAGATAAACTGCTCCCCTTCATGGATTGGGGTTTAAAATACCAACTACTTCCTACTCCTGTTTCTACAGAACAGGGCTGTTCAGATTGCTATCAGAACTGATTTCATTCATGGGATGTAGAAATACTATGTTCACCCACAGTGCAGAGATACATACAATCTAATTTTGGAATGAGCTTCCCTGCAGTTTTTTCTGAGTGCTGTGACATGTTCTATTTCACAACAATATAAGGGGAGTCAGTGCTAGGGAGAGGGTTGGATATGCTCATTACATTGCTGACTTCCCTGAATAACTATGACCACTCACCATCAGGTCTGTCTGTAAAGGCAATAAAAATAATAATATTACTGTTTTGAAAGAAAATGAAAAGCATACTTCTGTCCAGTTTCCAATGGTATTCCAACTAAAACATTAGCAGCTTCCTTCCAGTTTTGATTTCGCTCGTAGATATCTGCTAAGTGCTGTCTGATACTGGCCACCTATGATAATGAAAGACTACAAATAAATTTTATATAACGTAACCTTTGTTAACTATAATTATACATTTTTACAGATGATTTATATTATTGTCAGGGTTAACATTTGTGTTCATAATTTAGGATTGGTCAAGATTTTTATAAAATACTAGCTGTCCCGGCAAACATTGTTTTGCCATATATAAGATTTCTAGGGAATTTCTAGTGTAGAAAAAAAAACTAATTTATTGTAAGTGTGTAAGGATGTGGTAAATGAGTGAAAGAGGCATGTAGCGCTGTGAACGTTGAGGGAATATATAATAAAAATAACAAAACCTCATTAAACCACATAATACCTCATTATAACAAAAAAAGTCCAAATAAAAAAAATATGTTAGTGGTGGACAACCCTAATCACTTAGGGGTATGAAAAATAGATAGTAGCCAATTCTCAGGCTTATTGAATATGCATAAAAAACTTCATGAGAATCGGTCAAGCAGTTTCGGAGGAGTATGGGATGAACATTGTGACACGAGAATTTTATATATTAGATGTTCTTTAATATTAACTTTTGAATAAAATCTAATAAAGATTTACAAATTTAGAATTATTAAGGTGTATTCTTCTGAGATTGAGATTAAGAATTTTTTTACTTCAAAGTATTTCATCAGATTTTATAAAGTAAATTTGGTTTTCCAATATGAAATTTCTGTATAATACATATATCTCACCTGTTCTTCAAATGAAATAACTCTGGGTTGTATAACATCAAGTGCAAAGTGGGAAACCTCCTGTGAAACATTATCAGCCAGCAGTGCTAAGTGTGTGCTCACATCTGTCAAGAGTTGCCTTGAAATCACTAGGCTCACATTTTCATTAACAACTGTGTGAGAAGAAAAAACTGACAATATTTATACTCTATTAGGAAAAAGAAAAGTACACCAAGAGTGTCATTATGGTTAATTTGGATGCTTGTAATAATTTTTTTGGATCCTGATTTCTTTTATGAATTTTGTGAAATGCCAATTTACCATTTCAATATTCTCCATTTTCTTTTGATAATTTTACCCAAAATTATGCTATGGTTTTACAGCTGTTTTAAGCAATTGTTTGCTGTATTTATCTGCTTATTTATTCCAACAGAAAGTAACATTAAATCAATAAGTTTAAATATAATAAAAAAATAAACTTACTCGCTTCTATGAATGCTTTCAATGACTCTGATAATTCTTGTTCTGTACTTTTTAGTATCTCCATAAGAACATTGCGATACCTGTAATGATTAATGTTAAGATCAACATTACAAGCCAGCCTCTTAGAGGGAGGATTGTAACAATAAAATAAAAAAATTATAATAAATAAAACTGTAATAATAACTGTAATGTAATGATGATGATGATGATATTGCATAGAAAGTATATTTTAATTTATATATTTTATTTTTCTATATTCTAATTTACCTACATATTATATTTCATATAATAATGAAAACATTATTTCATTGTTCGTTTTAGTTTGTTAAATTAGAAAGATTTGACAGATATACTTAAATTGAGGAAAATTTGCAGGATTTAAAGTATGATATGTTGAATGAAATTCTATGGTTTGAATTTGGATTATAAAATATATTTTTCAGGCAGAGCTGTGCCCACAGCCCACTCGGTGTTGTGTTTACCAAAGCCCATAGACATCACAACATGAATGGCGAAACCGATTTGGAAACATGTTTATATCCCAATAATTTAATGTTCTGATTTGAAGGTTCAGAGATCTGACCTATCCTCTCTAGTTATAAAATACAAATCACAAAATAGATTAATTTATAAATATTATTAGAGCCACTTTAAAATAAAGCTATACTATTATTCTTTGTAACTCATAATTCTTATGTTATTTTTAATAATAAAAGCAATTTCATTATGTAGGTACTAACTTTTCAGCTTGATCTTTATGCAAACCACCCGAATTTCTCAACTCGCTTAAGTACTGGCGAACACTTTGCAAATTGACGGGCATTTTAATTTCCTAATAGGCTGGATATACCTTAGCTAAAATAAGCTAATGATAATCGGCAGGTAAATATATTTTAGTCAAATTAATCCTGTGGTTAAATTAGATTATTATTTTTAATTGACGTCTTTATTTTTCGACTTGTTTACGGACAGCGGCAACTAGAATTTTTAGCTAAGTGTATAATCTATGCCACCACTGTTTTTTTAAATATTGTGTGACTTTTTGGCGGGAACGCGAGGAGTGAGTTGTGTGATTTGTTTTATTTTGTCTATTTATTGTTTCTTCAGGTTTAAATGTGTAATAACGATGGTTTATTAACTGTTTAATATCTGTGAAAGTGCAGAAATGTGAAAAAATGAAACAAAGCCACTAGACGTAACTTTTTTTTTTTTTATTGCCTTTGTAGGCAGACGAGCATACAGCCCACCTGATGGTGAGTGGTTACCGTCGCCCATGGACTTCAGCAATGCCAAGGGCAGAGCCAAGCCGCTGCCTACCGCTTAATACTCTCCACAAGCCTCGTTTGAAGAAGGACATGTCATAACGCTCGGGAAACACCGTGAAGGGGAGCTCATTCCATAGCCGGATGGTACGTGGCAAAAAAGATCTCTGGAAACGCACTGTGGATGACCGCAGTGGCTCCAGGTAGTATGGATGAACTCTACTCCGGTGGCGGGCGGTGCGATGGTAAAAACGAGACGTTGGTATCATCTCGAACAATTCTTCAGAGCACTCCCCATGGAACATGCGGTACAAAATACAGAGGGAACCGAAGTCCCTCCGCAGATCCAGAGGCTCCAAACGATCCGTGAGAATGGGATTATCGACAATCCGAACGGCTCTCTTCTGTATGGAGTCAAATGGAAGAAGCTGGTATTTGGGAGCCCCGGCCCAGAGATGTGAGCAGTACTCCACGCGAGGCCGGACTTGTGCTTTATAGAGCAAAAGTTTTTGTCCAGGTGTGAAGTACCGCTTGGCTCTGTTGAGGACTCCCAGCATTTTGGACGCCAACTTGGCTTTGCCTTCCAAATGACTCCGAAACTGGACATCAAAACTTCTCGGGATCCTTCAAAAAGTCCATTGAAAAAATCTCAGTAAATGACCACCATTTTACTGAGATTATATTTCATCCTATACCATCTCGTCTCATTTAATTTAATTTCATCCCAGTTGATTAATGTCTCAAATTAATCATCTTCATTTCATTTCACACAACTCACTGCTGTGTGATTTGTTTTATTTTGTCTATTTAGTGTTTCTTCAGGTTTAAATGTGTAATAACGATGGTTTATTAACTGTTTAATATCTGTGAAAGTGCACAAATGTAGGAATATGAAACAAAGCCACTAGACGTAACTTCTCGGGATCCTCCAAAATGTCCATTGAAAAAATCTCAGTAAATGACCACCATTTTACTGAGATTATATTTCATCCCATATCATCTCATCTCATTTAATTTAATTTCATCCCAGTTGATTAATGTCTCAAATTAATCATCTTCATTTCATTTCATTTCACTCCATAATATAATTTCTCATAAAAATAAGAATATTACATTAAAATAAGACATGACTGGTCTTAGTTACTAGGTCATAAAATCTCTTAAAGTATTGTGTTCAGCGTATGACCTCAAATATTAAGTGTATTGTTGCGTGTGTGTTTTCTACACGCGTTAGTCACATTGTGAAGTTTCAGAGAAAAGTTATAATCGTATTATGATTATATCCCAAATCGTATAGCGATTACTTTAATAACAATTTAACAAAAAAGCTTACAAATTAATACAATAGGGTATTAGGCAAATACAATAAAAACATATAAGTAAACATGTTAGATTCATTGTTATATATATATTTTTTTTAATTTCTATAAAAATACTCTATATAGCCGAATAATTAGGATTCTAGTCTTTTACATTACTATATAATTATTTTTTAAGAGCTAATTCAGAGTAAATTTATGGCATCTAGTTGCATTGTAATAACCAATCAAAGTTACTTCTTAAAGTTGCGAATAAATTAAAAATACTGGTCGCACCGGGTGTAAGGTTTAACTCACATTTCTTAGTTAAACTTAATAATAATTGTAGTAGGGAAGTATGCTAAGCTTGAATTTGTGTCTGATTTTCAAGTAGAAAGATGTGCAAAATAAAATGTGGTACCTATGTGAGATATAGATATAAATGTTTAGAAATAAATAAAAGTGTAGCAACAGCCATTTTTTAATTTAGTGAAATACGTAGGTAATTCGAATTTTTCCCCTCGCGTTCTTTTCATCATTAATTAGCTTCATTCAAGTCTTATTTTTATATTTTTCTGGTATAGGTATATCTAGGTACTGTAACTTTACTATTTTCAAAAATAAAAATCGACTTCTGTTTTTTGTAAGAGAATCGATTATTTTCGTTATGTTGGCGAATGGTTCACAAAATTAAAAAGTTGAATTGCAAAATAGCGCCATCGAAATTTTAAGGAATTTGATGTTTACTTTTGGGAATATAAATAACTGTAGCCTATTTTATCTACTTTAAATAGTTAGACAGACGCTTTTATTAATTGTTAAACAAAGTGCGTGTTCATTTATTACTCATATATCAAATAAATGTATGTATTGTGAATCCTAAATTTGTTTTTAACCGTGGCGATTCGTGAGACTTCGGTCCATTTATTTGACAAGTTAAAATGGCGGCCTCTTTTAAACTATCATACCATCAAAAATCTTTAGTGTACCGGAGTGAAAATTAAAATCTTTTTGTGATATTATTTGTAAATAATAACGTTTAATCAGACGTTCAAAATGGAACATAACTTAGATGATTCATTAAACTTAGAAGGAAGCATAGAAAGTGTAAGTATTCACTGCAGAATTCAAGACATTCTTTTCTTATTTTTATGCTTATTTAGCAACGAGTTTATTGTAATAATTAAAGGCACTTCGATAAATCAACCACACAAACTTATGATTTGTACTGAATTAATAGTATTCCAGAATTGTTGGTAATCAATCATACTTTGCATCAACAATCTTAATTAATTTTCACAACATGCAAAGATCTAATTTTTTATATCCTCATTATTATAATATAATCCTCCTTAGTGTAATAGTTAAGTTATAAACTCAGGATCAAATAAAAAAATAGTTTTCATTTTTAGATAATGTAAAATTGTATCTGAAGTATGGTTTCAGATTTCAAATTGATCTCTGAGGTCTGTTGTTTTGATAACTAAAACTCAATTCATAATAGTAAGGTTTGTGTTTATGTACAGCAATAAAGTTCATGACAATCATTTGCATTTGACATTTAATGAAAATCGTTCAAGAGTTATCCTGTCCGCAGTGGATAGTATTTCCATTAATGAATTATATGATGAGAATGATGAGATTTAAGTTTACATCCATTATTTGCAAAAAAATAATTATCACCTTCTTATTATTTATATCCATCATCTTTTTAGACATAAAAGAAATTGGATGCCCAGTTGACCAAAAATTCTTCCTTAAAACCTTTTTTGTTAAGTTTCTTTACTAGTATTTGGTGTCTAATTCCATTTTTACTTCAATGTGAATTATGTGAAAGGATTCACATAATCTTTTGTAAATCTGATACTTTAGAAGCACTTGAATGAAAGGTGGGATCTCTTACCATTGAAACTTCAATACCTTTCTCACACTAGGTGGTGACGTGATAAAAAAGCATTTTAGCCATTTTCATTTTATCTGCTCATTTAAATAAATAAAAAATCTGCTCATAGAGTAAGTTTTATCTTTCTGTTTTATAATTCTCATTCAATTAATTTAATTAAGGTAACAATTTAACAGTATTTTGCGTTTTACCTTTACAAGATTGACAGAAGCAATAAAATCAAATAATTTTTTTAATGCAAAGCATCCAAGCTAGTAATTCAAGTCATTGATTATTGAATCAGTCACTAGGTATTACTGGTGCTTTCTCACAGTTGGAAGTAGTTTTCAAATAAAAACAGGATGCATATTGCATGCATACCCATTTTATTGAAGTATGCACATACAACAGAGATAGTAATCTGTCTGACATGAGTAGGTGCATAGTACGCACATTTCAAAGAGCATTTTACAAGGAGTAAAATATTAATATAAGTGATTGCTGTTTTAACAGAAATATTATTTTTAAGTAATTTTAGTGTTACTTATAAAAAAAAGTACAGAATGATAGAATATAAGCATATTTACTGCTATGATATTTTGAATCTTGTGTAATAGAGTTAAAGAAGGAATGGTGTTTCATTTTTGAAATTTCAATATTTGAAATGGGTTTTTAGATGGATTTTGATAATGCCGGAGTGGTTGTTAGTCAAGATAATATGACTCTCTCTGCAAATGAACACTCAGGTGATCTCTCAATGGATTTTGAAGAACAACAAATTTTAATGGATGCAGGAACGGAAGAAGTCATTGGTAAAAAAACTTAGATAAAAATCAATTATAGTCTATGACATTATTAAAATGTTATTAGTATATCTGCAGTCTCCAGTAATGAACAACACAAAACAACAGAATTTGTTTCTATTCCTCCAATTTATGTTTCAAACCATGATTCAACTATAATGAAAACATTCCCTGAGATGCCAAAAGCTTTATATAAATGAAGTCACACAATTATTCCCTGAGCGACTTATTATGAAGATGAAAACACCAACTCACTAGCTTTAGAGACACGTGATCATGAGCCCTAAATGTGTGCCATTGAATGAGATTTTGCAATGACATAAATTATCATTACTAGTTAGTGATCAAATTGCAACAATAATCACAGACACCGTAATATTGATTTTAATTTTGTGCTTATATTACATTTACAATTTTTTCATTTATTGATATTATTGCTTTAGTTGAGAATAAAATCCAAAATTTACACCACAGTTTATCACTAGATACTTTACTGATTAGTGTCGGTAAGGTGGTGCCACATAGGTATGTACCACCACTCTATGTAGTTCTGCCCCAAAACGTGTGTCTTTTGTATATCATCATAGTCAAACCAAAATCTGCAGTGTGCACTTTTTGAGGTTTTTACTTTTTGACTTTATCATATAGTTCACAGCCCTATCTACCTTATAAAAACTGTTATGTGTGTTAGCTTTAATATTTATCTATAGCTTTCATTTGATATAGTTCTTAGAAATTCACCTTAATATAAAATTTTATATGAAAATGTTTTTACTCGTTAATTCAAAATAGAGTTTTTGCACATAGAAGATTTTGGTTTGACAGCGACGATGTGTAATTAAGACATAGACCTCATGACTCAATTCGCGTGGGGATGTTTATGTGCTCCAGTAACCACTTAACACCAGGTGGATTTTGAGCTGTTGACATTTGTGGAAATAAATAAAAAATGCCACCAAAAAATGTTGCTGAACAATTATTTCATTACCCATTGTATAATATAACAATGTACAATATACAATGTCTGCGATTATCAAATATATTTTTTCAAATATAATTTATTTATCTTGTACAATAAATCAAAATTAATTACAGATTTTACAGGTGACCAGTTTTCGCTTCAGGAGTATGCTGTGCAAGATGATCAAACTCCAGAACCTGAAGTGACTATTGAGCTGAACGTAAATATGCTGTCATTTTTTCATGTTTAACCATAATATATATTATAAGTTATAAATATGTAATTAGTTAATTAACTTGTAATAGTTAATTTTTAATGAATTATTTCAACTATTTATTCGCTTTTTAGTAATCACAGCTAGTAATGTTTTGCCAGAGATTAGTGTATAGCTTAATATTATGGTAAATGAGTTGTTTACCATTACTACAGACACATTTATTCAATAAATAACTCTATTGTTATGTCAATAGAATGAAATTGGAGCTGAGAGGCGACAAATCAGCATTGCCATCACCCAGTTTATTAAATTATTAAATCTCATTTGTATTTTAATAATGATTATCCGAGCCTTCTATCTGAAACTTGTCATTAATTTGCAGCATAAATGTGGGCAGTATACTGATGTCGGAGTTAATAATTTTCCTAAAACTGATTTATTTTATTAAGCATTTATCTTTTATTTTAAGTTACTCGTGAATACACATTTGGAGACATACAAAAAAAAATGTGGTATCTTTCTATCACCAATACAATCCTATTATTTTTCTCTATCTAATCACTGGTAGCTTACCGGGCTATCCCAACTACGCTCGGAAGGGAAAGTGAGCTCAGAAGCTCAACCTAAGAGAATTGCTAACACTAGCTCTGGGGAGGAACTCTGTGGGCTGTCTATGGAATAATCTCATGCCTGATAGGACATGGATGTCTTATCTGTTAAATTAGGGACGGACATCCCAATTGTAAAATGGCATTGTATTTGTTTTTGGTGATGTAATAATGCCTACTATAGATTAAATTTATGGATTAATTTCAGCAAATGAATATAATAACACCACAAGACACAATGTTGGATCTTAATTTAGATCTTGATAGCTTAAAAGTGGAAAGTGATAACATTTCCAAAGAAATAACCATACAATCTAAATACATTCTATTAAAGGTAATTCATTAAAAACTTTCGAATGAATAGCATGTTATTTAGTCGATTTCACCAATTACGAGATTTGCGACTCCAAAAGCGAACGTCTAGTGCCAGGGTGTTTATAATTCTGTGCTCTTTTAAAGGCGATAATCGTACGAAAAATTCTATCATGACATAATCAAAGACTGCAATCATCTCTTGTATCCGAGAAACTAATGTATATGAGCCTTGATTTGTTTAATGCTCTTTCTAGAATCTAATAATCTCGTTACGTTTTTTTCGTAAATCATACATAAGTTTGAGAAGCGTTTCTAGAATCAAACAGAGTTGATTATTGAGCAAACCACCTTGAATCTGACTACTATATTGTGGTTTTATAAAACTTCCTACCTATTCTAAATAGTAACCTCAAGGGGTTATTCTAGATTCACCGAACTAGTAGGTGAGCTCACGGGGCTTAAACCGGGAGTGTTGCTAACACTGGCCCTAGTAAAGAGCAGTGCTTCGCAGAATCTATATTGTGGAGTTGAATGGTGAAAATTCCAACTTCGATAAAGCGGCACGACACAAGAACCCTTTCATCGTGGTCGCCGGTAACTACATTCCCGATCCTGCGGACAGAATGGAAAGCAGTCGATGTCGCATCAAACACGTAATTTCGGATCCTCCCGATCCACTAACGGTGCTTTTAGGTACCTCAAGCACCGGTCATCGTCCTCGTCGAACCCGTCGCTTGCGACGAAGGGCTCGACGAGTAAATTAACCCTCAGACACAGCCCACTGAGTTTCTCGCCGGATCTTCTCAGTGGGTCGCGTTTCCGATCCGGTGGTAGATTCTGAGAAGCACGGCTCTTGCTAGGGTTCGTGTTAGCAACGTCGTCAGGTTTGAGCCTCGTTAGCTTACCTACTAGTTAAGGTTACGCTAAAATAGCCTCTCAAGGCTCTCAGCTTAGGTAGAAAAAAAAAAGGGAAAATTCTATATATGAATCTTTTTTACAGTCCGCATCTTTGAAACCCACTAAAAAGCCAGAAGTGAGCAGCATGCCGCGACAAGTGCCAATAGCGCCGAAGCCCCGCCTGTCGCAGACGACCAAACCGAAGACCACGTTCGGTCCGGGCAAGCAATACGCCATCGCGCCGAAACCTGTTACGTTTGTGATGAATAAAAATACAAAAAAAGTCTCAGTAGCCGGTGTACAAGCAAACTCAAAAGGCAATGCTGTACTAGGTGAGATTTTGTTATGAATATAATTTTTTAATTACCATTCAGTATTCATATTCATTTCAATATAACTGATGATTAATTTGATATGTGGGTAGGAATTTAATTAGTAAGTGGTATTGTTAAAATCACACAAAAAACCTATGGACTTCTTTATTGAAGTCAGTTAAACTTCTAAAACATGAGTTGTGAGTGTCGTGACATAAATGATAAGACATCCGGTGTGTTCCTCGTATCCAATTTTGCGGGCGGACAAATGAAATACCTATATACTTAACATATGGGAACAAATGATTTCTATGTTGAAGGAATTAGTCCATGTAATAAAGATGAAACTCGCAAAATTCACGTAATTACTGATGGTAGAGCGTATTGTAAACTCAATTGGGCAGAGAACACCGTGCTGCACATTTCTGCCTTTTGCTTTGAGCAGTGGGACAGACTAAACAATAAGGCTTAGTCTTCCACCTTGTCTTTCAACCAGGCGACATTCACGTTGTATCTTTGGGATATGGTAACCACTTAACAGAAGGTGTGCGGTAAGTTTGTTCACGGAAGTTTCCAATAAAAAATGTTTTCTATTTCTAGCTCAAATTGGTAAGCAGTTAGTTATGGTACCAGCTGAAGGAGCACAGAAAATTAAGCTGGTGTCTGCCGGATCAGGTGCCACTCTCCAATATGTACGAGCTAATTCTGATCAGGTACTTATGGCCGTTTCCTGGATCCTATTGCATGTACCACTATCAGAGTTGTAACAAAAAGGTTTCATACAAATCAACTTGATTGCTTCTAATAATAAAAAAGGTTTGTTGGTCAAAATATATATTTTATACATTAAATATATGTTACCGTTTCAGGCACAGTTAACACCAGCAAAGGCCGCCGGAACAACTCAAGCTAAGCCTTTAGTGGCTAAGGTCGTAGTGCAAGGTAAGCGCTCGTCACCTCCACTCACGCGCTGACTTAACTGTTACCCTCTGATTAAGTCCACTGCGAAGAAATCGTGCTTCACGTTTGAACAGTAAAATATCTGTTATTTCCAATTCAGCAGATAGTAATCACGCAAATTATGATTTTTGCCTCTGGCATTGCTGAAGTCGGCTCTGGCATTGCGGTAACCACTCACCGTCATCAGTTGGGCTGTACGCTCATCTGCCTACCTACTAAGGGAATAAAAAAAAAAAATATTTATTACAGCGTGCTTAGTGCGAGTTTTTTAACGTTCTCGATAGCGAAAAAGTTAACCCAATTTTGCATGTAGTTGGAACAGCGCCCCTAGCGGCAAACGTAGGCAAACGATCCCATTTCATACAAATATGAGCTAACTTTTACGCTATTGAGAATGTTAAAAAACTCGCACTAAGCACACAGGTTTGATTTTGATTACGCGATGTTACTCTTTCGCCGTGGAAGTAATTCGTGAATATTTGTTTAGTATTTCTTAGAAACCTGCGTGCGGGATTTTAACACCCAATCGCATCGTTCGATTCGACGAGGCTCGAGGTTTCTTCGGTTATTCTTTAAGCGATGAGGATTTCCAATATATTAATAAAACTATTTACTTTTTAGCGGGTCACTCAAACACGGATACAAGTAATCAGCCGGCAGTACTAACAAAGTTGTTGCCGTCAAGTAACGCGGGCGCCCGGTACGTGATGCAACAGAAAACCGTCCCTATATCTATTGGAAATAAGGTGAGCTTCTTGGTATAAGTTTATACAGGCTTTTGACTGGATGGAGCATGTATCACTTCTACAATAAATAACTTTTAATGGTATCTGGGGTAAACTTACAGTCCGCTCGCGAGCTCCGAGGATTTTTAAGGAATGTTGACGTAATGAGCTAGTGTTGTAATTAGTCGATATTGCGCTATCGATACTCACACAACTTAAGCCTCCGTGCGAGTGTAAATTATAAAATAGTTTTATGAGGGTATTATGTACTTCAAATAAAATAAAAACAATTGATCACGTATGAATTTAATTTAATGAACTGATACTTATTGAACAAAATGAACGTGAAATCTTATTAATTACTCTCGCAATCAGATTAATCAGTAGTTGAAGAATTTGATGTACTATTGACACTCTCTTTATGTACTTCAATAATAAATGATTCGACAACATCCTCCATTAAGCTATCCTTTTGTCAGTAATGTTCCTCTAATGCTAAGACATGTTTATTATGCTAGTGCTCGCCATTCCTTTTTCATCAAATTAAATAGCTATTTGTGCAAACAAAAATACTTATAAGTGTAAAACTATTTATATTAGAAATCACACGTAATTAATACTGCTATCGCAAAATTAAAAACAACGAGTCGGTAAGCGTACTCTCACATTAAGGTCGACACTAGTACTGGGAGAGTGCGGGGTATGAAGCGACGGTCGGGCGCGGTGCACGCCCGCCCGCTTCCTCAGCCCCCGAATCCTCGGAGCTCGCGCGCGGACTGTACTTGGATGGTAAAGAAATACATAATCCAATACCTGTGTTGAATACTTTGTTCTTAATTCAGTATTTTGCTTAAATATAATTCTGTTTTTTATTACCAAATAGTATGTAATGTTTTCGATAAATTAGTTACTGCATATTTAGGTTTTGCTGTCCTCTCCCACTAAGCAAGGAGTTAAGAAGCAGCAAATTATTGCCGTGAAGTCGTCTCCACAAAAAGGTACTTGAAATCAAGATATTAACTTAATGATGGAACTTTATGAAATCATTCCCAAATTACATATATAATTATGGAAATATAATTATAATAAGACTTCGTAGATCAACTTTGTTGTCTTCTTCATGTCCCATTTAAACCAGCTCCAACCAATCGTGGCCAGATACCCATTTTTTTAATGTATCTTTGAAACTTTTACTGGTGGTAGAACCTCTTGTGAGTCCGCGCGGGTAGGTACAACCGCTCTGCCTATTTCTGCCGTGAAGCAATAATGCGTTGCGGTTTGAAGGCTGGAGCAGCCGTTGTATCTATACTGAGATCTTAGAACTCATATCTCAAGATGGGTAACGGCATTTACGTTGTAGCTGTCTATGGGCTCCGGTCACCACTTGACACCAGGTGGGCACTGAGCTCGTCCACGCATCTATGCAATAAAAATAAAAACATGTTTGTATTGTATTGTAGGTTCAACGAAAAAAGTTTTCATATCGGCAAATCCTAACCAGAATGTGATCCTAAAGACCACAGCGCCATCAAAGACTGGACAAGTGAGTTAACAATTTACGTTATTGTATTATTTCATTATTAAAACGATACACTCTATTACACTATTCTTTGTGTTATATTGTACAAAAGGAATAGAGTATATTGTTAAGTAAAATTTATGTTGATAGATTACAAAAGATGGTAATGTCATTCTGCAAGGAGGGCAGCGGACGCAACTGCATCAAATCAACGTACCGGGTAAAGGCGTAAGTGTTATTCTTTTGAAAATATAAAAAAAAATATTTTTTTTGGTATCTATATATATAAAAATGAATTGCTGTTCGTTAGTCTCGCTAAAACTCGGGAACGGCTGGATCGATTTGGCTAACATTGGTCTTGAATTATTTGTGAAAGTCCAGAGAAGGTTTAAAAGGTAGATAAATATGAAAATGCTCGGAATTTAATAAAAATTTTGTTTTTCCTTTGATGTGTCCCCCGTCGGATGGATTGCTTTTGTTTGTTTTAAGTTTATTTTATACAAAAGTTTAGGTCTTTTATTTATCGATTGAGGCACTACGAAGTCTGCCAGGTCGGCTAGTTCGTGAATAAAATAATAAATAAAAATATGATAAAAAATATAATAAATAAAAATAAAATGACAAAAATATCGGTGATGACTGTTTCAGATACAATATATTCGACTGGTCACGAACTCGACGCCGGCCGCCTCCAAGTCTTCCTCCTCGGTGACGCTTCCAGCCAAGTCATTCGTCTTAACCGACGCTAAAGGTAGCAAGCAATACTATATCGCACCTTTAGAATGTAGCAAGTGTCTTAACTAAAAATATTAAGAAAATTTGTCTATACTTCAAACGACTTATAAACATGTATTCTATTAGTTTATAAAATTAAAAAGTCTCTTTTAGTCTAGAAAAGGACAACCGTACTCTTCCCGCGTATCTTTTAAATCAAGGGAATACATTAAAGTATTAAAACCGAAAAAAAAAAAACAAATCGCAATTCTTTAGTTACATTTTTGAAGTTTACCAAAAATTAAGAATTTCGGATCAAACCACTTCAATTCAAAAAAATCAATCAATCATAGGTGCGATATAAGTTAGGGTGTTACATAAGTTCCACAATACAAGTGACGGCGGTCTAGTAGCCATGTTGCTATTAATTTCATTTGAAAATTAATAATAATTCACAGCCCTTTTATAGGTCTGGCACTGTCATTATTTTAAAGAAAGTGGTACATATCGGTGCCATTAGTGGGCCGAAGAACATGAGTTTTTTCAGCATGACGTCACGGCACGGGCTGCGCTTGCTACTGGAGCAACTCTGTGGTTCTTGCTTTCTTGCTTTGTAGACATGTGGTTTGGGCGTACCCCTTCAGAGACGCTACGAAAAAACGAATGAAGAATACCCAAAATATAAAATTATAATTAATTTAGACTAGTATGGCTATGTAAACGACGATATTTTTAAATCGAGAGATAAAATTTAAACTAATTTCGTTCAGACCATTAATAATCTGTGATTGTATCAGTAAAATAGGGCAACAAGGTATTCTAAAAAATTGAAAGTGAGTGAGTGACAAGTACTGCCCAAGAAATTGCAAATACCGACTCGGTGGAATATACATATTTATTATATTGGATACATACATCATGCGCTGTATCTATGGTTTCAAATTGAACATTGAAAATTTGAAACGGGTTCTAGTATATTTTTTAACTATTTTCATATGTATTTAACTTCATTTTAATATTATTTTATATAAATGATCTTAAATCAGAGGTCGAAACATAAGGAAAATTATAAAAAATCACGAATCCGTATAAAAGATATTGATCAAAAGTAAAACCGAACCCAAGTCGGCGCCGCTAGTCTCATATTGAGAGCTATATAAGTTTAAGTATTGGCTTGACCATTATCTATCCATGTAACAGAATCTCATCTTCTTAATCTCATCATAATAAGCACCTAATTCAAAATTGGCAATTGATTTGAAAAATTGCACAGTACGGCTGTTTTTCAATTACAGCACAAGAGCGCATGCTCAACTAAGCTTCAGCATAATTCGGCATTGTGCGTCACTGACAGACTTGTTCTGAGCAAATTGACTTTTTATTTTTTAATGTTTTTGTGTTCAAACCTAATTTATTATTACAGGTACAGTCCTTCAGATGAGCTCAGAAAAAATGCTTAGTACTCAACCACCACCTTTGATCATCACAGGGAATTTACAAAATTCGTCTAAAGGTGAATTTCATTTACTAAAAAAAGTATGTTTATAAAAGTCACGTATTTAATTATGCTCTTTGGTAATCAAAAATGTCTAGAGTTTTAAAAAAAATATGGTTTCGTTATTTAAAACATTTTGTTGGACGGTTAAATTTGAGAGGACTGGGTTCTGTAGGTGAGGGGCTATTTAAAAAATACTCTGTTTCATGGTTAATATAATGATATTGCAAACACTTTGTATATATATATTAATACGTGAAGCAAAAACTTTGTACCCCTTTTTACAAAAATTGCCCAGACGGAGGAGTATGAAATTTCCCACACTTATAGAGAATATAGAGAAAGAGTGCAGAATGCTAATATTTTAAAAAAATGATGCATTAATAATACATTAAATCAATAACAAAAACATTATACACCCTACCATGTATTTGATACACACACTAACATATATAAGCTCCATGTTTATTGTCAATCTTTTGTTATTGCTCAGTCTGTGGTCGAATAGAGAATAGGTTAATATTGTATATATTTAATATTATTTGTTTATAGGGTAAACTTGGCAAAATCTGTGATTTTAGGAGTAGAATAGCCTTTGACAATAGAACTTTAATAATGTTCAAACTTATAATTTAAATTAATTATAGTCGAATTTCGACTACTGCGGGACCACTAGTTTTTATAAAACTCTAAGATGTTACTCTGACCGTGTCTAGATGAGAAGTCATTGTGTTTTAAACATTTAAATAAGCATTCCAATATTCGAAATCTGTAACCTTACATGTGTCAAGTGCTACCTGCCATTGCTTACATATTCAAACTCCAACACATTTAAATTCTAAAATCCAGAACATGTTTTAATTCGTTTTGAAAATTCGAAATTAAGTCATCTTTGTGTCATTTCAGTCATTTCGTAAACATAATATTAATTTGAATGTAATTTCTGACTAAGATTTTAAAATGTTTTTATTTCGTTTCCGTGGCCCAGTGACCGTGAAACCCGATCGCAAGCTGGTGAGGATAGCTCCGCTCACCAGCAAGAGTGGAGCCGCCGCGACGGTGAGTTTGTCCTCTTTTAGGAACTGTAAACAAAATTACTTAAAAAAAATTGTTGAATGTCAAGTCGAAATACTTCATTTACACCTTCGCTCAACGTGTCGAGTATTCACAGTTTACATAAAACTAATGATAATTTAAACACGAGAATATATCGATTATAAATATTTCTTCTAATAATTAATGTAACTCGATAAGTCCTATGGAAATTTTGGAATGTCATAACAAGTTCGACTTCTAAACGTGTCATCATTTATACATTTCAAATCGATTTCAGTTGTTTGGTATGTGTATGGAATTGAACATCATTTTCACAGACGTTAAGACGTCCAATTAATTTGATAATTTTTACATGCACCAAAAACCGATTAGGATATAATACTTTTTTTATAACTTCGTTCTGTCATTTTGACCAGTTTAATCTTTAAGCATGTTTTAATTTTTAAACTTCTTAATACGATTTATTTTTATAACTTAGGATACTTTTACAGATTTGAAATCACTACGTCCTAGAATTCGTTTAGTTACTGTCTTGTGCAGACGAACTCACAGCTCATCTGATGTCAAGCTCTTCTTTGAATCCTTAGACACTAATGAAGGCCCACGCCGCATCAGTTCTTTTTAGATAATATGTAATGTTCGTTGTGGATGAGTTGAAACTGCCAATGAAATTGTTAAAATTATGTTGTATCTGGCGATATATACGAGCAACTTGGCGTCGCTCGGTGACGCAGGAGCTAGGCGTCTTGAGCATGATGTGGGAGGAGCTAGAACAGACTACCTAAGATCGCCCTACTTTGAGCCCTACATCTCAGCAGAGGGTAATAGGAAAGAAAGAATAAGAAGATGGGAGATATTAATTAACACTTATAAATGTCGATACGAACGGAAAGGAAGTGCTTGTATTTCTTTCTAATAATGAGTGAGAAGTTTTTGGCGGAAAGTTGTGTGATTTGTTTTATTTTGTCTATTTAGTGTTTCTTCAGGTTTAAATGTGTAATAACGGTAGTTTATTAACTGTTTAGTATCTGAAAGTGCACAAATATGGGCAAATCAAATAAAGCCGTTGAACGTAACTTCTCGGGATCTTCCAAAAAGTCCACTGAAAAAGTCTCAGTAAATGACCACCATTTTACTGAGATTATATTTCATACTATACCATACCATATCATCTCATTTCATTTCACTTCATATTATCATTTTTCATAAAAAAAAAGAATATAAATTAAAGTAAGACTTGACTTAAAGGTCTTAGTTACCAGGTCATAAAATCCCCTTAAAAAAAAAACTAATGAGTGATGTGTTTCAGACTAGTGTAGTGTGGATGTGACATGCCGAAATATTTGTGCGCAGCAACCGACGCCGGCGCGGCCGCCGCAGAGCCTGCTGGCGCCGCTGTCCCCCGCGCTCGTCAAGCGGGAGCCCGAGCCGCGCGACCACGACCCAGACGACGTCAAGCCCGCCCTGCGCGACCACGTGCAGCCAGACAACCTGGAGGTATCCTCCTTTACGCACTAGTTATTACGTGTCTACACTTCGAAGTGCGACTTCTCTAGTGCTGTGGTTAGCGCCGTTGACCCCAAAACGCAACGTTTGAAATTCAACGCAAGCGAAAGTGTGCGTGGTGGAAATGGTTGCTTATGTGACAGCAATACGACAATGTTCAATGTTCAGTTTGAACTGTTTTTTTTATTTTATTTTTATTGCTTAGATGGGTGGACGAGCACACGGCCTACCTGGTGTTGAGTGATTGTCGGAGCCCATAGACATCTACAACGTAAATTCCGTCACCCACCTTAAGACCTTGTGAGTCCGCACGGGTAGGTACCACCGCTCCGCCTATTTCTGCCGTGAAGCAGTAATGCCTTTCGGTTTGAAGGGTGGGGCAGCCGTTGTGACTATACTGAGATCTTAGAACTATATCTCAAGGTGTGTGGCGCATTTACGTTGTAGATGTCTATGGGCTCCAGTAACCACTTAACTCCAGGTGGGCTGCGAGCTCGTCCACACATCTAAGCAATAAAAAAAAAACATGAGTTCTAAGGTCTCACTTGTACAATGGCCTTCAAACCGAAACACATTACTGCTTCACGGCAGAAATAGGCAGGATGGTGGTACCTACCCGCGCGGACAAATTATATTTTTGGGGGTTTGATTTTTATTACACGATGTTATTCCTTCACCGTGGAAGTCAATCGTGAACATTTGTTGAGTACGGTATTTCATTACAAAAATTGGTACCCGCCTGCGGGATTCGAACACCGGTGCATCGCTCAACTCGAATGTACCGGACGTCTTATCCGTTAGGCCACGACGACATCAAATTTAGTTTCGAGTTTAACGAATACGATGTTATTTTAAATCTAAGTACATCAAACATATTTGAAATAATGTCGTATATAATAATTTCGTTTTAAATATACGTATATAATATATGAAATGAAAAATGTGAAAACTATGCTACAAAAATTAATAAATTTTTAAATGTACATCTGTTTATATCTTTTTAAATTTTATGTATAGGGTCAAATAATGGGTGAGAATGCGGATAGTATGGACAACAGCACAGGAAATAACGTCGAACACCCGCTAATTGTGATACCGAATTTCCAACATGAGGAGTATGACGACAGGGAAATTGTATACGAGCAAGACATCAAGACGTCTATCAACATGGTTAGTGCATTAAAACAAACCTATCGAATAGTTTTTTTTTTTTTTTTTTTTATTACACTTCATGTAAAATTTACATTGGCGGACTTAATGCCTAAGGCATTCTCTACCAGTCAACCAAAGGTAGTGCAGAGTAAATAGTGGTAGGTGCAATGAAATTTATATTAAGCTATGAATACATACAAAAAAAAGTATATCTACATATATACAAAATCACATATACATATACATACATACATATATACATACATACATACATACATATAATAGTTTATACAGTATTAAAAGGAATATATTAATAAATTTCCTTAACAAATAACTTCATCTTAATAAGTTCATGACGATTCCGCTAACTTTTCCAACAACATTCGCCGAACCCTTAACTTGAACGTGCAGCGGTTAGTAATAGTCCTGATCTCGAGAGGAAGCGCATTCCATAGCAGAACAGATTGCACGACGAAAGAGTTACGAACATAACTAGAAGTTAATAGTATTGGTCGTAAAAAATATTCTTTGTCTTAACACTATTCATTCTACTAGTGGTCCTCGGTAGTGGAAATTCGACTGTAATTAATTAATATTGAAATTATAAGCTTGTACACTATTATGATGCTATTGTCAAATACTTGAATAATTACAAATTTCGCTAAGACTACACTTTAGACTTTAGACAAACAAAATTAATCTATTCTCAATATGACCACAGACTATATATGAGTCGACTATTATCAAAGGCGGCAATCTGACTTTTGGACAATGATTGGTAAATCAGAAAAACGAATTATTGACTTTGTATTCCATTGGCAGTCACAAAACTCTTCGGAACGACATCTTAGATAAATAACAGGTTAACTATTAACCTTTATTTAATGCAGGTTTTGAACCGTATTCTTTGAAGGAGACGATTATATTCAAATAAATCTGTATTGACATATCAATAAAATTTTTTTGTCCAAATGTACAGATTGCCGCCTTTGATAATAGACGACTCATATATAAGCAATAAGAAAAGTTTGACAATAAACAAATAGTGTGAATGCTGGTATGTGTCAAATACATGGTAGCGTGTGTAATGTTTTTATTGCTTTAATGTATTTTTTTATGCACAATTTAAAAAAAATAACATTCTGCACTCCTCTATATTCTCTATAAGTGTGGGAAACTCCATACTCCTCTATCCGCGAAATTTTCCTAAAAAGGGGTACAAAGTTTTTGCTTCACGTATTAATATATAGATAATAGCGTATTAAATTTTGTTCTTTTTTATTACCATGGAATGCTAACGATTATATGACCACAGGTGATGTGTGGTCACAGTCTGGTATAAACAACATCAAGACTGATGCCACAGCCGAGTCTCGGGTGGTTCCCGTTTGCCCTTTTGGCATTTAAATGAGGAGCGTTAAAAAGTCCCAGATATTAATGGGCTTAGAAAAAATATTTACATTTTTTTTTCTCTTGGTTTAGAAAAATCTCTATTTGGAACGCTATTATTAGGAATAACATTTAGAATATGCGTAGTTCGTTTGACAATCAGGAAGAGTTTGTTCAAAGGCGCTCTAAATGCTTATCGCCAAAACGGCAAAGATATACGCAAAGGGTTGTTACGCATAGTTTGTATGCGGCAAACAATTCCTAATAGAGCGTATAATTTGATGTCACAGGCAGAGCCGTTACAATAATTTTGAAATTTCAGCACGAGTCCAAAACACTGGTTGAGTTAGAACCCGAAATAGTATACTCACCACCGAAAACGTCGCCTTCACCCGATAACGGTAAGTCATCACGGTCAATCTATACTAGTTTATGTATTATAGTTTTTACCTGTTTTTTTTTGGTAGATGTAGGGACACGTAAGCGCTTGCGCATGCAGTTATTGCATTACACTGCACCAGTTGCCCGGCGCCGGTCTTTATGTAAACACATGTACCATCTTACGGAATAAACGGTGTTTTATTTACTGTGTATTAGTTCTTTATTACTGAAGTCACAATTGGTAACAACATCTACAGTAGTGATCCAAAAGTGGTGACCCCGACGTGATTTATATGAAACGAAAATTGTGATTAATAATGACGACACCAGGAGTTCCGGCAACTCAACTAGCATTGTCGCAGACTTCAGCGGACATTATGGCGATCTCGCTATCGACACGTATACCAGAATTTTGGACAGAGCAACCAAGAGCATGGTACATTAGGATCGAGTCTATACTCGCCCCACAGAAACTTGGGGATGAAGTTAAATTCGACATTGTCGTATCGAAACTACCAAAAGAAGTCATTATTCAACTAACAGATTTTCTAGCTAAGCCACCGGACACAGGAAAATTTCTGGCGCTAAAAACGAAATTATTATCAACATTTGAGGAGTCCAAAAGTCGACAAATTGAAAGACTCATAGGAGAGATGGAACTAGGAGATCAAAAACCTTCTCAGCTATTGCGCCGCATGAGAGAGTTAGCCAGAGATAAAGTACCGGACGACACCCTGCGAGTGTTATGGCAAGGTCACTTACCTACAACATTGAGGGCAATCCTTACAGTCACTGAAACAAAAGATTTAGACAACCTCGCCATGATTGCGGATAATGTTGCGGAGGCCACGCGAGTTAACCACATCTCTGAGGTCGTTAATCAACAAACCTCGAATATGGAACGACCATCAACAAGCGACACGTCTTTAATTTTAGCGGAAATAGCAAAATTAAGCGTCAGAATGACTAACATGGAGCAGTCACGATCCAGACAAAACTACTTTGATCGTAACCGTGATAGAAGTGGCTCACGATCTTCATCGAGACGCCGTACCCCACAGAACCCCAACTGGTTATGTTACTACCATTACAAGTTCCGTCAGAATGCTCAGAAATGCGTCCAACCATGTGCATGGAAACCAAGTTCGGAAAACTAGGCGTGGTACGGTCGCGGGCGGAAGCTAGTACCATTTTAGGATGCCGCCGTTTGTGTGTGATGGACTACAATAGTGGACTAAATTTTTTGGTGGACACAGGTGCTAATATTTCAGTTTTACCGGTGCCTAAAATAAGTAAATTTATCAAAAATCCTAACTATAAGTTATATGCAGCCAATGGAACTGAAATTGCAACATTTGGTGAAAAAACGTTAGTGCTAGATTTGAAGCTACGTCGCGCTTTCCGATGGAACTTCGTGCTTGCAGATGTTAAACAGGCTATATTAGGGGCGGACTTTTTAACTTCTAACAATCTTTTGGTTGATATGGGTGAACGTAAGCTTATCGATAAGGTAACAGATCTGAATTTATTAGCTTGTATTGTTGTTAGCAATCAACCTTCATTGCATACTGTTGATGTGAGTCATCCATATCGTGATTTGTTAGCGCTGTACCCCGACATTACGAAACCAGCGTCATTTAAGGAAGTAAGTTCTCATAACGTTTTGCATTATATTGAAACTACTGGTCCACCGGTGCATGCTCGTGCTCGACCACTGGCACCTGAGAGATATAAAATAATTAAGGAGGAATTTCGGATCATGCAGGAATTGGGTATTTGTCGGCCTTCTAAAAGTGCTTGGGCTAGCCCGTTACATATTGTCCCCAAGAAAAATGGAGACTTAAGACCATGTGGTGATTATCGTCAACTGAACGCTATTACAAAACCTGACAGATACCCTATTCCTCGACTGCATGATTTTACTTATATTTTGGCTGATAAAAAGATATTTTCAAAATTAGATATCAATAGAGCATTTCATTGTATTGATGTTGCTCCTGAAGATATTGAAAAGACTGCCATAATAACGCCTTTCGGTCTTTTTGAATTTCCTAAAATGACATTTGGTTTGCGGAATGCGCCACAAACATTCCAACGCTTTATGAATAACACTGTCCTACAAGTATCCAGTAGTGATCCAAAAGTAGACAGACTTATCAGATCCTACTTTCTAAGTACAAAACAATGACAATTTAGCTTAAATTAAAGGAAGTAATCTAACAATAAAATAGAACGGAGCGCCACGAACCTTTTCGAACATTTATAGGCAGCGGCAATCTACCCGCAAATAAAAATATCCAAAAAAGTTCATCAAAAACATCCAACAATACATATATTAGAGATTGAGCAAACAAAAAATTGCTTAACGACATGTCTGTCTATGTATGCATGCGATCCAGTAACAAATTGGAAAATAATTAATTCTCTTAACGTTCATTGTAGACGTGGGGGCCACGGAACTAGGTCTTCGGCCAAGGAAGGCGTGTAATTGTACAAAGTCTCAGTGCCTCAAGTTGTACTGCGACTGTTTCGCGAACGGGGAGTTTTGCAATCAATGCAACTGCAATAATTGTCATAATAATTTAGAAAATGAAGCGTTAAGGCAGAAAGCCATCAGGGCGTGCTTAGAGAGGAATCCTAATGCGTTTAGGTAAGTTTTTTTTTGTAAATATCATTAATATTTTTTTACCAGCAGTAAAATTTTATTGTTACTAATAATTTAAAGTGTTCTGGTGGTAAGCCGTCTTGTGAGTCCCCACGGGTAGGTACCATCACCTTGCCTATTTCTGCCGTGAAGCAGTAATAAGTTTCGGTTTGAAGGGTGGGGCAGCCGTTGTGCTGCAAAAACGGAGACCTTAGAACTCACGCATTTACGTGCGTATGTCTATGGGCTTCGGTGACCACTTAACGTCAGGTGAGCCGTGAGCTCGTCTATACACATCTATATATATAAAAATAAATTGCTGTTCGTTAGTCTCGCCAAAACTTGAGAACGGTTGACCGATTTGGCTAATTTTGGTCTTGAATGATTTGTGGAAGTCCAGAAAAGGTTTAAAAAAGACTTAAAATAAATATGAAAATGCTCGAAATTAAATAAAAATAACAATTTTGTTTTTCCTTTGATGTCCCCCCATCGGACGGATTCCTTTTGTTTGTTCTAACTTTGTTTTATACAAAAGTATAGGTCTTTTATTTATCGATTGAGGCACTACGAAGTCTGCCGGGTCAGCAAGTCAGCAATAAAAAAAAGTAGTCACCAAAATTGTTACAGCTTAATTTACTGTTTGTTTTTTATTAAATGAAATATTTAAAGCAAGTTTCACAGGCCGAAAATCGGGAAAGCAAAAATCGGCGGGCCGGACATCATAAGGCGGCATAACAAGGGCTGCAACTGTAAACGAAGTGGATGCCTCAAGAATTATTGTGAATGTTACGAGGTAAACTAAAAATTAATTATCAAATTACATAGTAATTAACTCGTTGCAATAATCATTTATATGAATCAGATTTTTTTCAATTATTTTCCTAAAATAAATAAATGTGATAGTAAAATTAAAATGAATGTGAAACTGCGAGTTTAAAAAAGATTAAAAAAAGACAGTGGTATCATAATTTAAACCACTGATTCTGATATGTAGTCAGTCTGTTCATTTAGCGTTTTAAAGTTGGTATACTTCAGTCTTGCTGTGACAACGAGAGGCACTCCTACCGTAAAATTGTTTAATTTAATATAATAATATGTTATTGTTGCATATTATAATGTTGGAGTGATCGTCTGGGTTTCTTATAATAAAGATGCAGATTTTCATGGATAGTTTTTATTTTAACGGAGATACACTTTTTGTGTCAGTACTCATTGACGGCGCTAGAAGAAAAAGGGGCGAGCACACGAATGACGTTGACACATATTAGACGAGTGACAGCTGTCAGTTGGTATTAACATAAAGATGCGTTTAGAAATTATACAATTCTAACATATAATGACGACCTCATTTATGTGGTGTGTATGCAGGCGAAGATAGCGTGTACGGCGATGTGTAAGTGCGTGGGGTGTCGCAACGTGCAGGAGTTGGTGGAGCGGCGCCGCGACATGCGCCTCCGCACGCAGGACAGCGACTCGACCTTCCGCCCGGCCCTGCTGGGGCAGCCCAAGTCAGTATTCAATAGGCGAGGCACGCTAGCAACCATTTCAAGGAATATTTAACACCCTACTAATGTTTGAAGTGAAACTTCTAAAGTGACTTCCAACAAGGTTGCGTTAAACGTTTAACGCTACCATGAAATAGAAAGAGATAGAGCGAGAGTGAATGCGTGGCACTCGAACGCACGCGCGTAATATAACCTGTTACAGGCCAGCGCGAGCGTTAGCAACGAGTAGAGTCCAATATTTTAAAGAAGTAATAAATAAATAAAAACCGATAATTTTAAATATAATATAAATGTTGAAGATGTGGCATTTCTTATACACATCATTCCCTATTACAAGAGCAATCTGATTTAAGGATGAAAAATGAAGAAAACCACAATACTACACATCGAAAAAGAAGTTTCACTTCATTCACGTGCACCAAGTTTTTTTTTGCGTGTACTTCACACCAGTGACAGTCACAATGGAGCTTTGCCTGCTTTGCTTTTATCAGTAGAGTTCTGGTAAACATTCGTTTTGTATTCACAAGATAACAACTTACCCTTAACATTTGTTTCCTTGTCGCGATTGTTAGTGTTGAAACTAATGTGGCTTGCAGACATCCGTGCACGTTCATGACGATGGAGGTGATCGAGGCCGTGTGCCAGTGTCTGGTGGCCGCCGCCGTGGAGCGACGGGACGACTCTCCGCGTGACGCGCCCCGTGACTCGCCGCGTGACGCGCCCCGTGACGCGCTCGGAGACGTGCTTGAAGAGTTCGCGCGCTGTCTGCACGAGATCATCGGGGCTTCGCATCACGACTCCTTGCTGCTCGATGTGGTGAGTGCCACGTGACGCGGTCGTGACCGGAACATATACACTGTATAACTGGCAGAGGCGGATTATCCGTAAGGCAAATTAGGCACGTGCCTAGGGGCGTGTAGTTACAAGGGGAGCGCAAGCTCAGAATTTTTTAATAAATAAAGAAAATAACATCGCACAAGCATCGATATACTCGTATTTATACAATATTGCAGGTTTGTTTGTATTTCATTCGCGCATTAGCGTAAGTACAAGGGTCCTGGTCTACTAAAGTCTAGGGTTTGATGATACAACGTCATCGTAATTGCAAAAACAACTAGTTAAAACTTATAGTATTATAATAGCCATTTATGGCCGGTACAGTGGCGCCGATAAAGTGATTGCCTAGGGCGCTCTGGACTTTTAATCAGCCACTGATAACTGGTAGCTCCAGTAAATTAAGAAATTTCTTTGAGGTTTGTGAGCCGTTGAAACGATAGCTCACAATTATTATTATTATGTGTTACTAATCATTACAATAATTCTTCACTTAAAAAAAATTCCAGTCTACAAAAGTTATCCCTTTAGATATAGGGAGAAAGGAATCCTTCCTTAAACCGATATTAAAATAATAGATTACATAAACAAAACATATTATTTTAATACATATCGATTTTATCACAGGGACAAACGTGACAGATTTGAAATTTGCCAGCGCTGAAGATGAAAACATCTCTAAAACTCCGCAAAACCTTAGGTTAACTTTACTCAAATAACGTACTGTCATCCTACGGCTAATATCTTTTATTCAACCAGCCATTCTATTTATAAGAAAAATCAATTTGCTTGCTAAAATTTAGTTAACCAGTTAGATATTACGTACCAAATATACGTCTTGACATTTTTAAAGAAATTAAATGTAAATATTTTAATCTGACGAATACAGTAGTTTAATTTGGAATAAATAGAACCTTTTTACATGTAAACATTATATGAATAACATAAATGCAATATTAAATATAAAGTTTAGGTGTAGTGTAATTGCTTCCAAAAGACTGTTATAAATAAATACTTGACAAGTTTCGTAAACGTAGTTAATTGTGAATATTTGTATCTACTTTTTGAAAATGGATTCTTTTATAAATCAATTTAAGAGATTTTTATTGTTGTTTTTAAATGTAAATAATGTTGCTGTAAATAATATGTTTTACTAGTCTTAAGGATACCTTAGGAGGAAGGTAATTATAGTGTATAGTGGCGATAAATGGATTTTTACAGAAAATTTATTTTGTTTTATTTCATTTTTAGTTTGTAACAATGGTAACTTTACAATGATCCAGTTACTTAGATTTAGCGGGCGAAATATTTGGGTTAAAAATAGCACCGCTATAAATAAGGCGGACGGTAACTACACGTGGAACGTAACACTGCGTTCGCACGTTCTGAGTTATTGTAGGTCATTTCACCTAACGTTCATAATAAAGCGCTTTGTGGTGTCAAACAGTTCAATATGACCAACAAATATGAAGTTCGGCATTCAGAGCAACTGGGCAGGTCAGTTGCATTCAAATATTTTTGGTATTCAAGTGATGTTTTTTTTTTTAATCTCCAATATATTGTGTCAATTTTGATCCTTTTAGTGTTGAGTTTATTGTCACATCCTTTGCATAAATTGCTAAAGGATTTTTGAACATTACAAAAAAAAATTATGCTAAATTCACAGCAAAATAATTTTAAATTTATTTATAAATGTCAAGTTATTCAGTGTGCTCAGTTGTGTGCAATTAGAGTGACCTATCTCCAGTAGTGGACTGCTATGGTCTGATAATGATCAGGATGATGATGAACTCATTAAAAACGTATATGCGTGCGCTAAGATACGTCCATACAGGTCGATACCTAATACATATAATCAAACCGCAAAGTCGGTATTCCGACGCTTTGTTCTTTGTACGTATTTATAGAGTCGATATATCGACGGTTCGCGCTCAAGGGTTAAATTGGTTAAAACGCGTTCTATGGAACTTAAAGCCGCATTCAAGTTTAATTTCGAATGTTGGAATTCAGTACACATTCATCTTTTTAGATACTTAATAGCTGCTAAAGCTTTGAAAGCCGGAGAGACGATCCTCTCGGACGCACCGTTTGTGGTCGGACCCAACGCAGACACATCTCTGGTATGTTTCGATTGCTACTGTCCACTCATCAGCAAGTTTAATGTATGCAAGAACTGTGCCCTTGTGCCTATTTGTCCCGGAGACGGATGTCCTGAAGCTTTTTCAAAAAGTGAGTGTCTAACTATAAGCATATCTTATAACGTTACAACGAAAAATGCAGGTAGGGATGATGATCCACCGAAAACGTCGCCTTCACCCGATAACGGTAAGTCATCACGGTCAATCTATATGAGTTTAAAGTTTTTACCTGTTTTTTTTTAGGTAGACAGACATATCAGATCCTACTTTCTAAGTACAATACAATGACAATTTAGCTTGGGTACCTAGGCGGCACTGAAAATTTCGGGAATTAACGAAGTGACACAACATTACTATTTAAAAATGTATTTATTGCTTTTCGAAGTATTCTCCGCGAAATTTGACACATTTTTCCATACGATGGAACCAATCATTGAAGCAACCATTCCATTCGGAAGTTGGGGTCTCCAAAATGGCCGTTTTGTAGGCGTCCACAGCTTCTTCAGGTGATGAAAATCTCTGTCCACGCAATTTATTCTTTAGGGAAAGTATAGAAATCATTAGGGTTTAGGTCGGGGCTGTACGGCGGATGGTCTATTAATTCTATGTTTTCTTGCTCTAAAAACTCTTTTGTTCTGTGCGCGGTGTGAGAACTCGCATTGTCGTGATGGAGGATGATGCGGCGGTTGCAGTTCTCTTTACGGAGTTCAGAAACGACCTGTGGCAAACAAATGCTAGCATACCATTCTGCATTAACCGTTCTTTGTCCCTCAAGAGGAATAGTCGTAACATGGCCGGTTTTGGAGACAAACGTGGCCACCATTTTTTTTGCAACACTCCGTGAACGAAAAACTTTTGTTGGCTTTAACTCATTTTCGAACACCCAAACTCGTGACTGGTTTTTTGTTTCGGGTTCGTACGCGTATATCCAGGATTCGTCACCTGATACAATGTTGTATACAGCATTTGAGGCTCCTGCGTGGAATTTTTCGAGAGTTCTGATGCACCAAGTAACGCGAGCCGCTTTTTGCTCTTCACAGAGCGAATGGGGTATCCATCGGGAAAACAACTTTATTACACCTAATTGTTCATGCAAGATTATTTGTATTTGACTCATGCCAATGTCTAAAGTTGCCTGAATTTCGCGGTATGTCACATGTCGATCTTCCTCAATCAGCTTACGCACAGCATCAACGTTTTCTTGGGTGACTGCAGTTTTTGGACGACCTTGACGGGGATCATCACTGAGCTTGACACGTCCACGTTGAAACTCAGCAAACCAGCGATAAATTGTGGTTTTGGATGCTTCATCACCAAATGCAGAAATCATCCGGTCAACACACTGTTTTTGTGTTAAACCACTTCGAAAGTCATAATAAATCATCGCTCTTGAATTTTCTCGAGTCAATTCCATTTTCTCAACGACTAAACAAGTTTGACAAAACCTCGTGACAAGACCGAGAATCTTTTTTTAAATAAATAAATGGTATTCGATTTTTAAAACCAAGGAGTTTTCAATTAAAAAGATTTTAATATGACAGGAACAGTGGAAATATTCCATTCCCGATACTTTTAGTGCAGCCCTCGTATAGTAAGTATAGATGATACTAATATATAAATCTACAGTGGTTTTTACGGATGTTCCGTTATAACTACTGAACTGTGCATCCGAATGACTTGAAACTTGTTATCCATGTAGAAAATACATGTACTTAATGGATTGGCTAATATTTATATGAGTGTTGGACTCCCTACACCAGTTGCGGGGGCGTTAATGATGAGAATCTGTGGGGCTGGGAAATAATAATCTTCTTTTTCTCCACCTTATCCCACTAGGTGGGGTCGGCACAGCTAATTTTTCTCTTCCATTCTCTTCTATCAGCCGTCATCTCAACACTCACTCCTCTCTCTCTCATATCGTCATTCACACACTCCATCCATGTCTTTTTCGGTCGACCTCTTCCCCCTCTACCCTGCACTACCATTTCCATACATCTCCTAGTCACATCTTCTCTCTACGCATCACATGTCCATACCGCGCTAACCGTCCGCTCCTTAATTTGTTGTTTACCGGGGCCACTTTCACACTTCCTCTGATATATTCATTTTTTGGGAAATAATAACGTTAATTTTAAATGCCCAGCGAAGCGGATGGGTACAGCTAGTGTCTTGAGAAAAGTTCTTGTAAGAATCATTGCGTGTGTCATCGTGGCTTAAATGATGAGACGTCCGATGTACTCGTATCGAGCGATGCGACTGTGCCGGTGTTCAAATACCGCAGTCAGATATCGATTTTTTTAATGAAATACTAAAATCAAGTTGACAATATATTAATGCTATCGTGTAAGAAAATCAAACCTGCAAATCAATTAATTTGCATAATTAATAAACAATTGGAACCTTGTGCCTCAAGTGATAGCCTCCGGTAACCCAATTTGAGACATGACTTCTAGGTTTTTTTACAGTACAACGGCAGTCGTACTCTTCAAAGCGAAACGCTTAACTGCTTCATGGAGATATAGGTAGGGTGATTATAAGAGCTTACTCTTACGATATCTTACGATACATTGATTATAGTAGCAAAATGCAAACGACATTAATTTTTTTTTCCTACCTCAGTTTGTAACCTAGGTGTTATGCCAGCGTAACCGGGTAAGAGTTTAATGGTGCTACGACATATCGTGAGCCTGTACGGGTGGGTTCCTTTAATATGTCTATGTGGCGAAGCGTTCATGCCTTCGGGTTTGAAGGGTGCGAAAGTCATTATATGATAGGTATCACTGGAGACTTGAACCTTACGTGGTGGTGTGTGGGTTGCGACAATGACGTTGCAATTGCAATCATAGTTTATGTGCTAATTCAAATTTAAATGTTTTTTTTTTAGAATGGCACAACAGTTTCGAATGTGAACAGCTTAAGCGATTAAAATTGACGGCCGGCCTCAATCCTATGACAATGGTGCGAAACGTTGGATCGTTATTAGTTTTGAGGACGATTCTAAAGAGAAATGTCGAGCACGAAGCTTGGAATGAATTCATGCAGCTTGAAACGCATCTAGAAGCGAGACGAGGTACAGACTTGTGGGACTTTTACGAAAATACTGTGAAGGTAATAATAACTGAATGAGATCCGTGTGTTTAGTCCGAGTTTTTTAACGTTCTCGCCACTTCGATAAAGCGGCACGACACGAGAACCCTCTCATCGTGGCCGCCGGTAACTACATTCCCGATCCTGCGGACAGAATGGAAAGCAGTCGACGTCGCCCAAAACACGTCATCTCGGATCCTCCCGATCCACTAACGGTGCTTCTAGGTACTTAAAGCACCGGTCGCCGTTCTCGTCGAACCCGTCGCTTGCGACGAAGGGCTCGACGAGTAAATTAACTCTCAGACACAGCCCACTGAGGTTTTCGCCGGATCTTCTCAGTGGGTCGCGTTTCCGATCCGGTGGTAGATTCTGCGAAGCACGGCTCTTGCTAGGGTTCGTGTTAGCATCGTCGTCAGGTTTGAGCCCCGTGAGCTCACCTACTAGTTACGGTTACGCTGAAATAGCCTCTCTAGGCTACCAGCTGAGGTAAGAATTAAAAAAAAAAAAATTAACGTTCTCGATAGCATAAAAGCTAACCCAATTTTGTATGCAATTGGAACAGTGCCCCTAGCGGCAAACGTACGCAAACGATCCCATTCCAAACAAATATGAGCTAACTTTAACGCTATCGAGAACGTTAAAAAAATCGCACTAAGCACATTGAACTTCTCGAAACCCATCAAGATAATTTTTGACATTAACGGGAAAATATGTTTTCGTTTTTTTTTTTCTGTCAGTTCATCCAATCCCTCGGCCTTCTAGAATGTGAAAATGATAAAAATTTAGTTCAAAAAATATGCGCAGCGATAGACGTGAACAGTTTTGAAGTGCGAGGGCCGTCGGTTCCTGGAATTGGCTGTGGCGAGACGTTACGAGGCGTGTACCTGCAGGCGGCTTTGCTTGCTCACGATTGTGTGGGTAACACGCACATGAGCATCGGTGATGATAACTTACTAGTGTGCCACGCGAGCGTTGATATTAACATAGGCGACATTATATATTACAATTACACGGACGCGTTAAAGGTTTGTAATTAAATAAGATATTTGTTAACCGATTTTTTTTTATTGCTTAGATGAGTGGATGAGCTCACAGCCCACCTGACGTTAAGTGGTCACCGAAACCCATAGACATACGCAACGTAAATGCGTGAGTTCTAAGGTCTCCGATTTTGCAGCACAACGGCTGCCCCACCCTTCAAACCGAAACTTATTACTGCTTCACGGCAGAAATAGGCAAGGTGATGGTACCTACTCGTGGGGACTCACAAGAGGTCCTACCACCAGTAAAAACGTCCGTACGTATTGTCAGACTTACGATTTTAAATACAGGGTACTGATGTTAGACAACAACATTTATTGATCGGCAAGTACTTCAAGTGTACGTGCAGTCGTTGCATGGACATCACAGAAGTAGGAACGTATATGAGTTCTGCTATGTGTCCTGAATGTAAATTCGGTTATGTCTCAAGAACGAGCCTCCAAGAATGGACCTGCAAGGACTGCGGAAAGGAATTTAAGCATTCTGACGTCGAACGCAAAGTCGCATGTTGCACAGCAAAGTTACAAACTATAAGTGAGTTTGGTTGTTTTTTTTTTTATCTATTGCTTAGATAGGTGGTGGAGCTCACGGCCCACCTGGTGTGAAGTGTTACCGGAGCCCATAGACATCTACAACGTAAATGCGCCACCCACCTTGAGATATGAGTTCCAAAGTCACAGTATAGTTACAACGGCTGCCCCACCCTTCAAACCGAAACGCATTACTGCTTCACGGCAGAAATAGGCAGGGTGGTGGTATCTATCCGTGCGGACTTACAACACGTCCTACCACCAGTTGTCTTGAGAAATAACTATGAATATCTAAATTATTCTAATTATGTACCTAAGTAATGTATAATGTTGTTGTGAGTCTAAAATAAATTGTAATTTACAGATAAAAATGACGAAAGAGAATTGGAAGAATATATAAGAAATGTATCATTAGTTTTGGCTCCAAATCATTATTTGCTGTTAGATGCAAAACAACGCTTAGCTGGGCTTTTAAGGGACATCATTAATAGAGAGCCTCGTCCTACTAAAAAGTTAATAAGACGAAAACTTGGATTGTGCGAGGAAATGTTACCAGTGCTGGAAAAACTTTGTCCTGGTATATCAAGGATCAAAGGTATGAGAATACTATTATATGAAAGTCAATAACAAATTCTCGTTTGCTATCTTTAATATAAGTAAATTTAAGTTCTGTTTGGTTCAGACAGTTTTTGTTATTGTGTTCGCAGTACACATGCTACCAGATAATTATACGAACCTTTAGCGTTAATTTGATCTAGTATAATAAACTGTAAAGAACAATAAAACCATAGATCGTGAACGGATAAAAAGCTACAATCTAATCCCATCTCAGCCATAAAAAAAGCTAATGAGATATTTGAGATCAATCTTAGAATAACATTTTGTGGATTGTATTGTAATAATAGGTAATTGTAATTGTAATAATAGGTTTTTACCGGAGAATTTTCCATTTTATAGTACTGGCCATTTGAAACGTATTTTATGTATGGCAGGCAATAAATTCCATATTCAGAAGATTTTTATTTATTTATTGATTTGCGTTTTGTTTTTGCTACATTTGTATATTTTTGGTCGATATGGACACGATAAAAATACGAGTAAATATGGAATACGAGTTCCGTCGCGATAGTAACGCCGCAAAAACGGCTTAACCATTTTCATAGGTTTATAAGCTGACTTTTAAAGCCGTCAAATTGTAATTTTACGTATAACGAAATGCAAAGTGTGCGCTAATTGGTTGAGCGAATCGCGTTGCTTTTCCCCGGTCCCCCGCCGCCCTTGTAACGGCATGAATCAATTATTGATAGGCTGGTATTACATCGTAAATATTAAAAACAAAAAACGTTTTATTTCAGCAATACCTTTGTATGAGATGCATGCCGCAATAGTGCAGTTAGCAACGAGAATGTTTCATAGCCGTGAGATTAATGGATCTGAATACTTGGTAATGTATTTTATGATTGTAAACAGAAAGCACCTAATGAATGTGTAAAATTGTGAAAATAAATGAAACGGTTAATCGAATTGTCTTTGAGCTCCAGTGACTTAGCACCAAAAGGGCCCTGAACTCGTCTACCCATTGAGAGTAATAAAAAATGTATTTGTTGATTTTTAATTCTCAAAAATTCACGAAAAATCTAAACTTCATTGATCTACATGCTGATTATTTTGATAGGTTTTAGTACACGGGTAGGTACCACCACCACCTGCCTATTTCTGCCTTGAAGCAGTCTCGGTAGCAGCAGTTTCGGTTTGCAGCCTGCCTATTTTTGCCGCGAAGAAGTAATGTCGGTTTGAAGGGCGCGGCAGCCGTTGTGCTAATAAAAGTGAGACTTTAGAACTCAAGTCTCAAGGTGGAAGGCGGCATTTACGTTGTAGATGTCTATGGGCTCCGGTAACCACTTAAAATCAGGTGGGCCATGAGCTCGTCTAGCCACCTAAGCAATAAATAAAAAAGGTGATGTCATACCGCGATTCATAGTGCTTGGTAGTTAGTTGGTAGTGGGGGAAAGGTTAGAAGCTACTCATCCCAAGCAAATTCTAAAAGGGGAACACAAACAATAACCACCTACCACAAAGTTAAATGTCTTCAGCTTTGCACCACCACCCATCTTGGGATATAAGTTCTAAGGTCTCAGTATAGTTACAGCGGCTACCCCACCCTTCAAACCGAAACGCATTACTGCTTCACGGCAGAAATAGGCAGGGTGGTGGTACCTACCCGTGCGGACTCGCAAGGAGTCCTACCAAAGTTCTTCGCAAAGTTTTTTTGACTGGTAGCTCAGACGGCTTCTGTTGAACATAAATTTTCGTTGATACACTGTCTATGGAGCTCGTTGCTTAGATCAAAATTTGCGAAACGAAAAAGCCATAACCATAACGCATTGTATGCTAGTCTAGTGTTCGTTTGTGGCAATATTAAAATCATTTTCCGGCTTTCTAACAGTTATTTACCGTCATATTTATAGACTAAAATTGTATGTAAAAGCTTACAATAAGAGAGAATGCTGTAACAATGCTGAAATAAGCATTATTTTTGTTTAAGAGTATGTACAATTACGTAACTAAAGGGTACTCTGTATTTTTCACAGGAGGAATTATTGAAGGCTGAATTGTATTTGAAAAAGTCATTGGAAATGTTAATTATTGAACCGGTAAAATCACCTGAAGGCAAACTATGCGCTAAAGCTTTAGAAGATTATAGGACATTAAAAGCTGCTAAGACAAAAGTTCTAGGCGCCTTACATGTCGAAGGAAAATCTTATGATACTATGTCTGAAAAAGATGTATCTGCACTAAATAGAACATAACCAAGTGTGAATAAATCAATGAGAATCGTAAACTATTACTTATTTTTTTTTGTCTATGTCAGGATTACCTATATTAATAGTAAATTTAATGTTCTGTTGTCCGCATTAGGAGTACACGCTGGAACTGTTTTATTATAGATCCGTTGAAAAAAAAGTAGTTCGATTTTCTTGAGGTTTCTCGTTTGAAGTCGTCGTGGTCTAAAGAATAAGGTTGCCCGTGTACTCGTAGCGAATAACCTAGTGTTCAAACCGCGCAAGAAGATACTAATTTCTCTAATGAAATGCGTATATGACTCGTCTTCCACGATGAAAGAATAAGGTTAATAAAAATAAAATCCCCAATAAAAAATAATAAAAAAATTGCGAAATTGCTATACAGATGAGAACCTCAAGTCTCGAAGCTGGAAAGGGAGCATTTACGTTGTGATGTCTCATGTCTGGTAACCGCTTCACATAAGGTGCCCTGTGACCCCGATTACTCGTCTGGCAATAATAAGAAAAAAGAAAATCGGTCACTGAGCTCTGTATGATTAACCATGTCAAAACATTGTCACTTGCTATGAAAAATGAACTATTTTATCGTAAGCGACCGTCATATTGGCTGATACAGCATCTAGGCAATGCACTACACGAAAAGATAGCCCTAAAATCATGGCCACTGTTTGTTAGTTTAGTAGCGGTATGTTGCGCGGTGATGAATTATCACAGCTTCTCATCAAATGGCACGAGTATTACTGTGGATGTGTACTCGTGCCATATGAGGAAGGAATTGTGTGAGGAACTCGCCACAATGATGGGGACACTCGCGAATTTCCGGTCATCTTGGTTAATCGCTCTTTCCGCTGCTCCTAAACGACAACGCTCAACCTAATACGGCATAACGGTCTCTAAGTTACAAGAGCTAAGGTTAGAAGTTTTGCGTTATAGGCCATACTCATTAGACTTCTACTTTTTCCAAAGCTCGGACGACTTGTTGGCAGGGAAAAAATTCAATATCCAACAGGCAGTACAAAATGCCAGATTTTATCAGTAGGGATTGAAAGATTACCACTGCGCTGGCAGAAATGCGACAATACCATGGTTGTATATTTTTTTTTACATGTTGTTTATGATATACAACTGATTTGTAAGAAAAACATTTCTAAAAAACCATCTCCATTATTTACTACCACGGTTAAACTACACAATCCACCACCATACTTTTTTTATTGCTTAGATGGGTGGACTAGCTCACGGCCCACCTGGTGTTAAGTAGTTACTGGAGCCAATAGACATCTACAACGTAAATGCGCCACCCATCTTGAAGTATAAGTTCTAAGGTCTCAAGTATAGTTACAACGGCTGCCCCAGCCTTCAAACCGAAACGCATTACTGCTTCACCGCAGAAATAGGCAGGATGGTGGTTCCTACCCGTGCGGACGCACAAGAGGTCCTAACACCAGTAATTACGCAAATTATAATTTTACGGGTTTAATTTTTATTACACGATGATATTCCTTCACCGTGGAAGTCAATCGTGAACGTTTGTTGTGAAGTATTTCGTCTTTAGACTTTGCGTAATAGACGACAAAAATATTCGACGTAATTTTTCATGAAGCGGCCCAGCTCAATTGTATTCTTCTGCTGGCCTCTTTGTCGAATTTGTTTTTACCAAGCTGCAATGTTTGCCCCAGGTAAACACATTTTTAAATAATTTTGAGCGAGCTGCCTCACGGCAATCGCCTCCGGTTGGACATATTGGTTAAACATGATCTTGATTTTATTCAAATTCATTCGAATGCTAATGCGAATAGAAGAGTTGGCTAAGTTGTTCAGCAATTGTTACAACACGACGACGATGTCATGTGCAAATCTCAAGTGTGAAAAGTGTCTCGCCGTTTATGTTTATTCCTTTCCACTCCAGCGTCTTAAAAGTGAATAAATTTGTGAACAATTTAGGGGATATAACATCCTCTTGTCTCACTCCTTGATGTGTCCAGGCTGCCCGGTTTGGACGGTCATATTCGCAGCGCTTTAAATACATTTAATCACTTGGATATATCCCCAGTCTATTTGGCAACGTTGCTATGATCCTAGAACTGACCAGATTTCGATAGCCATACTCTTGGGTCTTCTGTATAATCTGCCTTAATGTGTTTGTGGTGCTGTATCCTCCTCGAATCCCGGCCTGCTCCAGTGGCTGAAATTCGTCGAGTCTCCGACGTCTCCGTGCGTGACGATTTGTGAACTCTTGGGAATTTTGAGCATTTTAGTCATTAATGTTTAATTTTGCAATGTTTAAAACTATTGCCATTGATGTAAACTTCTTACTTTCTCTTATTACAGCCCTTAGAATAATTACACATAGAACGATAGTTCTCTTCAAAGCGGTCTGTCAAAAGTGAGGCAAAAATATAATCTATGTGTGCGTAAGGTACTTGTATTTACGCTCGACGAAACGCACACAGTGAAAAAAAGAATGTTGCCAATATATTAACTTTCTCTAAAAATAGAGAATTTCAAACTATTACTTGTGATCACAGAACAAATGTGATTGTTAGATTACACCTTTTATTTATTTGGAACTCATCAATTATTACTGCTGAACTGATGACAAGGCCCATAAATCCCCTAAACGATTAGGAGCTAAATATAAGTGCAATTCGTCTATAGAAACTACTCGGTAGTGACCCGTTTTGTTTACATCCTAAATAATCTAACGTACCTATTTACCAGAATACACGAATATTGCCTGCATGATGAAAATAAAACTTGTATAATTTTTTTTGTTTTTTGTTTAAACCCGCCACCACACGACCTACTTCAAAATACTTACGTTATTTGGTGTAAAGTTATTATTTTTGGTGGCATTGTTTATAGGGCGGTTTTTTAATTTAATAATAGTGTAACTTACAAAAAACACGCGAATATTCTAATTCACTTAGAAGCATTCTAGTTTACGTCTGTATCTATAGTCAAGCAAAGTAGTTACTTTTGCTTAAGGAATGACCTAAGAAAATATTTTATGCTCAAACAAACAAGTGCCAGAATTATAGAGAAAAGTCATGTTTCAAGTTATAACTTGTCTATAGATAGATACGGGTCTTAGAGTGATCGAGATGAGAACACTTTATGAGAAAGAAAAAAAAAAACAAGTATAATTATTTATTTCAGTAGCCTTGTAACAACGGAAAGTGTTTTCTGAACAATTGTCGCTTCGATGATAGGAAGGAAACCTAAAACCAAACCAAAACATAAAATTACATATTATTATTACAATTATGCGAACTTGTTGTGTTTTTGTCTCAGTTTCCTTATTAATCAATTTAATTTAATAAAAAAATGCGCTTGTAATTGCCTAATTGAGACTGTTTCACTTTTAATTTAACAACAAAATGTGTGAGAATATTTCCCCGTGTTGGCAACATTTTCATAAACTATGGCATTACAAATTATTGAAATTTATTTTTCATTTTGATGAATGTTTTACGTAAAAATATACGTTCATACACATTACTTACCCGTGAAATGTAATGTTACTATCTTTCTTGTGTTTTTCCGATGTACTATGACATCCGTTCATTGAACAAACCGTCATTTTTAATAAAATTTTCGGGAGTACTTTTCAATACGACACGTCCTTGAGCACTGACGGGCCGAATAATGAACTTAGCCAATATGGCTAGGTTTGAGTTGCCTCATTTTACGGAGGCGGACTCGGTTTCTATGTGTAATTATTCTAAGTTACAGCCATAGAGTAATTTTACCCACTTTTCACAGATTACCGTTTAAAGCATTTTTATTGATTTAATGAAATGTCAGTAAAATTTAATTGGTATTATTATTCATTTTCTCGTCTCTTTGTCTCAACCTGAAAATCAATAATTTTAACTAAATATGTCCATACAGTGACTCTATGAAATCGAACTTAATTAAATGTATGTCCATCAGAATTTAATGCTATTTAAAAAAGTGTGTACTTTTTCTGTTTTTATTTGTTTAAAATTGCGATCTTGAACGACTTTAATATTTCAATATTTCTTGGTTTTAATTTGGTTGTTATTTATTTACAAAAACGTTTCTTTCATAATCGTATTTTTGTCTCATAAGTATATAGTTTAAAAGATATAGTAAAATAATTAGATCTGACTTTGTTAGCATTACAACGACGGAAAGGCTAAAATAATAACTCAGTTGAACTTGCCACACTCTGTTTAAAATATAGAACTTCTACCATAAAAAATTAAATTAACAACAATTATAAAATAAATGCACTAATTGAAATAATCCTTCATTACTGTATAGAAACACAAAATAATTATTAAAACATTACAGACTAATAACTATGGCTGACCAATCTTCTATTTTGGCCATTGTGATTCTGGCTGTAGGGGTCACGGTTCATTTTTCCCTTCATAAAGTAGAAGAAGGACATGTTGGTGTTTATTATCGGGTATGTTGTTCTTGGCTATGGTACATTCTACTTGTTCAGGGCTTCACATGTTTGAAGGGTGGGATAGTGGGTATATAAGACAATTGAAACTGCAACCTCTTACCTTAAGGTGGGAGGGGTCATTCCAATAGTGATGCCTGTAGGTCCTGATGCCACTTAAGATAATGTGGGTTATTGTCCAAACATGTATATCATGGGATCATGTCTTGCCATAGCAGTTTTTAGTTTTATAGTGCAAAACACATTACAGGAACAGTATGTGCTTTTATGGTAAGGTTTTATGAATAGTGGGGAGTAGCAAGAATCATGTCAGGAATAACCAGAAATGCAACCTGTATTCATCGGCTGCAATAGTTCTCAAAACCTGCTAACCATGCAATTGAGGATGAACATAAATAACTGACATTAATATTTAATAATTTAAATATATGTACTAGATTAATATATTTGTGTAAGATCAAAATTAAATAATGCATATAAGTCGATGAAGGCTACATAATTTAATTTATTCAAAATGCTATGACAAATTTTGTAAATTGAAAATTATTCATTAAAGTAGTTATAAAATAATTCCATTGTACCCAGTGAAAAGGTTAATATTATCACAACCTTTCCAATTGAGTTCCAAATGTCTAGTTAATTATATTATTCGTTATTTAGTCAGGTAAAAATAAATAAGTAAACAGTAGTGCTAATTTTCTTTCAGGGTGGAGCTTTATTACCAGTTACAAGTCAAGCTGGTTTTCACATGATGATACCACTTCTAACATCATACAAAGCCATTCAGGTATGTTTTATAACAAATATTGACTACTGTGAAGCTTTTGCAAGTTCTTAATACTACTTCTCATTATTTTTCTATAGGCTGCCACTAATTGTCCACTGATTTCCAATCCTAATGTACCTTGAGTTTAGCGGTATGTTTCCAACTACCACCCATAGTTAACAAGCCAATATGTTTAACTACTAACAGTCTATTTATTTCTGCTGTAAAGAAATTGTATGTTTATTTTTATTATATTCCCAAGGAATGACACTTGTTGATAGTCCATCTGCTATTAAGCAGCTATCAGTGCCCATAGACATCATCATGTAAATGCTAGACTAAGACAGACTTATCACACTACACATCTAGCTTCTTTATATTAACTTGGATTTGAGTTCAAGAACAGTAAAAGGTATATTACTTTATTTTTGTTTTAGACAACTTTACAAACTGATGAAGTTAAAAATGTGCCTTGTGGCACAAGTGGTGGGGTGTTGATTTATTTTGAAAGAATCGAGGTAGTCAATAAGCTGGACCCACAAAGCGGTGTGTGTTTTATTTTATGTTATTGTATAGTATGTAAGAGAAAAATTAGCTGTGCCGACCCCACATAGTGGGATAAGGTGGAGAAAAAGAGAAGTATAGTATAATTATATTAATTATTATGAACTTTTTCTATTTATATGGAAGGAATGAAAAAGCAAAAGGGTTTACTATACATAATGAAAAAAATTTAATACAGACTATAGCTTCTGTTTATAGTTCATTTTTATTGCGTAGACAGTGAAAGAGCTCACTTGGCACCTGGTGTTACCGGAGCCAATAGAAATTACAATCTGAATGCAGCCATCCAATGTGTGGTGCTATAATCATCTATCATCAGGACTAGTATTATAATCAATAATTAGACAAGATTTATATTGAATTTGAAAATTTGATGTATATTAAACAATTATGCCTTCATCTTCATTCTAGAAGTATTTGGGGAACATTTACAAACGTAAAATGAAGCAGGTACCAAGATTTCTTTAAAAAGTTGTTACCAGTGTTGGGGGATTGTACGACAGCATAGTTTGATGAGCATCTTTTTCATTAGACGATAACTACTTTTACGTGTAATTTTTTTTTATGAATTCTGTATCTGATAAATTTGTATTTGATGTATTTTATTTATGCATTTCAGTACTAGATATGGTGCGCAACTTCACAGCTGAATATGACAGGACTCTTATTTTCAATAAAGTGCACCATGAACTGAATCAATTCTGTAGTGCCCATACCTTGCACGAGGTATACATTGATTTGTTTGATCAAATCGACGAGAATTTACGGACAGTGAGTTATTTCGGTTTCTCAATATATTCTCAAACTTTGTTTTTTTTTTTATTGCCCTTGTAGGCAGAAGAGCATACGGCCCACCTGATGGTGAGTGGTTACCGTCGCCCATGGACTTCAGCAATGCCAGGGGCAGAGCCAAGCCGCTGCCTACCGCTTAATACTCTCCATAAGCCTCGTTTGAAGAAGGACATGTCATAGCGCTCGGGAAACACCGTGGAGGGGAGCTCATTCCATAGCCGGATGGTGCGTGGCAAAAAAGATTTCTGGAAGCGCACTGTGGATGACCACAGTGGCTCCAGGTAGTATGGATGAACTCTACTCCGGTGGCGGGCGGTGCGGTGACCGCAGTGGCTCCAGGTAGTATGGATGTCTACATATACAAGACACAACACACAAATAAAGGCTGTTCATAAAACATAAATAACTAAAAGTATTCTTTTGGATGAATAATACAGTAAAAATGTTTTAATTTTGCTTTCAGAATAATGCTTTTGATAGGGAACTTTTGAAATATTAAGTGTTAAATATATCTATGTACATAACTTTTATAAGCATTAATTTTCCTCTTTTTTAGGCATTGCAAAAGGATCTTCATGAAATGGCTCCAGGTTTAAGGGTTCAAGCTGTTCGCGTCACAAAACCAAAAATCCCAGAATCAATCAGGAAAAATTACGAACTTATGGAAGCTGAGAAATCTAAACTACTTATTGCAGCCCAACATCAGAAAGTAATTGTGTTGATCTTGAATACTTTCTATTGCAGTAAGAATGGTGCCGTTTAATGAATATATATTTAACCATAATTTAATTGCAGGTTGTTGAAAAAGAAGCAGAGACAGCAAGGCGCAAGGCTATAATTGAAGCAGAAAAAGAGGCCCATGTAGCAAAAATACAATATGAACAAAAAATCATGGAGAAGGAATCTCTACAGAAAATTGAACTCATTGAAGACAGTATTCACAAGGCCAAACAACAGACAAAGGCAGAAGCTGACTTTTACCATCTCAAAAAACAGGCTGAAGCCAATAAACTTCTTCTGACGCGGGAATATTTGGAGTTGAAGAAATATGAAGCGCTCTCCAACAATAATAAGATTTACTTTGGAAGTGATATACCCAACATGTTCTTACAAGCAAATGTTGGTGAAAGTGTTCCCATCTTAAAAGGTGTAAAAGTTGAGTGAACTTCAGCTTTTTTGTCAAGATAAAAAATATACTTGCATTTTGTATATCTTGCACACATACAAAAGTAGATCTTTGTATGGTATATTAATCTTAATTGCTGATGTATAATAAATAATTGTAGTTTCAAGAAGCAGTCATATCATATATCACTGTTTCTTGTTTGAATTAAAGAATATTAAAAGATGTAAACAACATTTGTATCAAGTGTTGAGACATAAAATTGATATTCATTTTAAAATTTTGACTGATGTTTTCATAGTTGGATGTAAGTAATTACTTTTTATGTAATAAAATAACTGTCTGCTGTAAATGTGATTTAATTGAAAAAGTTGCACTTATAAATATTACATGTTATGGCTGTTTAGATTTTGTTAAATGCAGCAATGTCAACAGATTGTACAAAATCTTCAAATTCTTGAATTTTTTCTGTCAGCAAATCAACAGAAACTTTGTCGTCCTCGATGACACACATAATTTGCAGTTTATTTATGCCATACCCAACAGGCACAAGTTTGGAGGCTCCCCAGAGAAGGCCTTCCATTTCAATAGTGCGTACTTGGTTTTCCATTTCCTTCATATCGGTTTCATCATCCCATGGCTTGACATCAAGGAGAATAGAGGACTTGGCAATGAGGGCTGGTTTCTTAGACTTCTTGTCAGCATATGCTTTCAAACGTTCTTCTCGAATTCGTTCAGCTTCTGCATCCTGCATATTAATAATGACATTTACAATTTATGATTATATGTCCGAATTTACAATTGGCCATTGGTTATTAAAGATTATTTATTGTAATTGAGTTAACTAAGTTTTCTAACAATTGACAAGATGAAATATCCCTCATTGAGTTAAAAGCACTGTTAGTAGTAGTATTACAAACCTCTTCCTCGTCACCAGAACCAAATAGATCAACGTCGTCGTCATCGTCGTCTTTCGCTGCTGGGGCGGGAGCCGTGGGTTTAGCACCGGCGGTCAATGGGCTGGTGCCCTGAGACCAAGTTTTGCGTTCAGCCGGAGTGTATGAAGCAATTTGATTATACCATCGTAGTACGTGGGGAAGGTTAGCGGCCGGCGCCTTGCCAACTTGCTCAAATACTTGAACATCAGCTTGAGAAGGAGTGTATCTAAATAAAAAAAGATTGGCTAAGAGCTCTTATTGATAGTATTATAATAATATAAAATGTGAATTTTAATTTTAAACATATGATTAAAGTGATGAGGTTATAGATGAAGTTGACGTGGTGCGCTTTGTAAAATTGCAATAAATCACTTAAATGCTTTTACCCAGACACGTAGCTTTTCTCAGCTAAATATTGGTTCAAGTCATTGAGACCCTGGGCGGTTTTAACGTCTCCTACAGCCATAGTTTCTTTTAGTGTAGCAACTTTTTTCTAGATAACCACACGGCTGGGTGAGAAAATGAGTAAGAGAGAGAAAAATTATGATTGACAGCTGACAGTGACATCGATTTTTTTTAAGGGAATTTTTGACCTGGTAACTAAGATCTTTAAGGCGTCTTAATGTTAATTTATATTATTCTTTTTATGAAAAATGATAATATGGAGTGAAATAAAATGAAATAAAGATGATTAATTTGAGACATTAATCAACTGGGATGAAATTAAATGAAATGAGATGAGATGATATGAGATGAAATATGATCTCAGTAAGATGATGATCATTTACTGAGATTTTTTCAGTGGACTTTTTGGAGGATCCCGAGAACTTACATCCAGCAGTTTTGTTTCATTTTCCTGCATTTGTGCACTTTCACAGATATTAAACACTTAATAAACCACCGTTATTATATATAAAACAATCATACAACTTCATTCCTCTCGTGTTCCCGCCAAAAATTCCACATTTATTTAAGTTATAAATATAATTATAGATTAAATAATAATATATTTAAAAAATTTAATATTATATCATTTCCTGGTATTTCAATTCCCGTTTACACCTGCATTTAGCTTAATCTATTCAGTTGCCTTATGATTAGGGGCCATCCATAAAGTACGTCACACGAATTTTAGGACTTTTGAACCCCTCCCCCCCTCCTTGTCACAGGTTGTCACATTTTTATAACCCCCCCCTCCTGATGTGACGTCACACATTTTTTAAATTTATGTATGTATTTAAAAATAATCGAGAGAAAAGAGCTATTTTCATTTTTTACTTATTTTTATTAAATAATAATCTAATAAAATCAACATAAAGTCCAACATTTCATAAAACCGAAAAAACAAACGACTAGTTAGAAAATAATAAACGATTAATTATATTAATTAAAGATAAAAAACTTAATTAGCGAGTGTCCATGGACTTTGGATCCACTCTTTTATATCAGCTATTATTTTTTAATCTTTTCCATAAGGCGTTAACTTCTTCTTGTATGATTTGTTTTTTTTTGTCAGCATAGGCTGCACTATAGGCATCGAATAATCTGATCTACCGAAATCAATCTTTTTGTTCATTTTAAAATAATTTAATAAATTAAAAATGTTAAAACAATTAAACTGAGAAGACTATGACTGCCACTCGGCAAAAGTCAATCGTGAAATAAACAAAAGGAATGTATTGAAGTCACTGCGCCGGCGCGTGAAGTAGCACTTGTCGAAGGTCTCGCAAAAGGGAAAAAGGGATGTAATGGGGCAAATTAACACCACACTGTCTCAAATGCCAACCCTACCTGCACGTGGTGCATCCTGCTGATTGACGAACAGGGCTCTGGTGACCGATAGATGGCGGAATAACCATCAGCGAAAACCACTCGGTGCGGAAATCTCCTGGCCGGTAACGGGCAGCAGCATTACCGGTGCAAGGCACCGAGCAATGCGATCGCCAACCCGCTTGCCAAGCGTGGCGATTACGGCATAACCCCCCCTTATGGCAGCTACAAATAAAAAACGGCCCCCAGTTCCCGGCAGCTTTACTATCCCTGGCTACGGTAGCAGTCATGGTAACGGTAAGGCAGGGGGTGCGAAGAATCCCCGGGCTACGGACAGCTACCACCAAATGACCCTGGCGACTCTCAATACCCGGACCCTGCGGCTTGACGAACATATTGAGGAACTGGAAGCGGAATTAGGAAGGATACGATGGCACGTACTAGGGTTGTGCGAAGTCCGAAGACAGGGGGAGGACGACATAACTCTGGACTCAGGCCACCTATTCTACTTCCGGGAAGGAGACCAACCTGGACAAGGTGGAGTTGGCTTTCTCGTCAATAAAATCCTCACGGACAACATTGTAGAGGTATCCAGTGTGTCGACACGGGTAGCGTACCTCATAATTAAGCTCACCGAAAGGTACTCTCTTAAGGTGGTGCAAGTATACGCACCGACTTCGTCATACTCGGATGACGATGTGGAGATTGTGTACGACGATATCAGCAGGGCTCTGCACGATACCACAAAAGCCCACTTCAATGTTGTCATGGGAGATTTTAACGCTAAAGTGGGAGTACAGACTTGCGACGAATCGGTGCTAGGATCCTTCGGTTATGGATGTACGAACCACAGGGGGCAAATGCTAGTCAACTTCCTTCAGCGTGAGAGGCTCTTTCTAATGAACTCGTTCTTTAAAAAGAAGCCACAAAGGAAGTGGACTTGGCTAAGCCCCGACGCTGTGACGAAAAACGAGATAGACTTTATTATGACGGACAAGAAGCATATATTCAGGGATGTCTCTGTGATCAGCCGGTAGTGATCACCGACTTGTCAGAGGCACACTGAATATGGACTTCAAGTTAGAACGCACTCGTCTAATAAAGTCTACGCTTCGACCCAGCCTACATCACATGGCTGTAGATCCGGAGCAATTCCAGCTAGATCTCCATAACCGATTCGCTGCCTTGGAAACCACCACAGACGTAGACGAGGCCTTAGATGGCGTGGTGAGGACACTGAGACAGGAGGGACAGAGACTGTGTCCAAAGGGTCGTACAGGCAGAACATCAAAGTTATCATCCGAGACTCTCCGGCTAATGGAAGAAAGGCGAGAAAACACACAGGCCACACAATCAGAGAAGGTGGCTCTTAATAAGAAAATCAGGACGCTGGTACGACGCGATCTCCGACGGTACAATACTCAGCGGATCAATGACGCAATCGAGCAAAACCGAGGAGCCAAGGTGTTCGTGCAGCCTCTTGGTAAAAGCCACCTTACAAAACTGACCAAAAAGGATGGCCAAATTCTCGCCTCCAAACCGGAGATTCTCAAGGAACTTGAGGACTTCTACGGAGGCCTCTATACTTCCAAAGCAACAAAGCCTGTCTCCGACCCAGCAGATGTCCGAGCCACACTGTCCCGCCACTACACCGACGAGCTGCCACAGATTAGTGTAGACGAGATCGGGATGGCTCTTGAAAATCTTAAAAACGGAAAGGCCCCGGGGGAGGATGGTGTTACTTCTGAGCTCTTGAAAGCAGGAGGTCTTCCTGTTATTAGGGAGCTCCAGAAGCTCTTCAACACTGTCCTCTTTACCGGTAAAACTCCAAGGGCGTGGAGCAGGAGCATAGTTGTCCTTTTCTTTAAGAAAGGAGATAAAACACTTTTAAAGAATTATCGCCCCATCTCGCTCCTGAGCCACGTCTACAAATTGTTTTCAAGAGTCATAACGAATCGTCTCGCTCAGAGACTTGACGACTTCCAGCCTCCGGAACAGGCAGGATTCCGAAGAGGATTTGGTACCGTGGACCACATTCACACAGTTCGGCAGATTATACAGAAGACTGAAGAGTATAATCTGCCACTATGTCTGGCGTTTGTGGACTACGAGAAAGCCTTTGACTCGATCGAGACCTGGGCTGTTCTGGAATCTTTGCAGCGGTGTCAAGCTGACTGGCGATACATCGATGCACTAAGATGCCTGTACGATGCCGCTACAATGACCGTCCAAGTACAGAAAGACCAGACGAGACCAATCCAGTTGCGCAGAGGTGTAAGACAGGGGGATATTATATCCCCGAAACTGTTTACAAACGCACTGGAGGACGTTTTCAAGACTCTGGACTGGAACGGACGCGGCATTAACATAAACGGCGAGTACATCTCACATCTTCGCTTTGCCGATGATATCGTCATCATGGCGGAATCGCTGCAGGACTTACAAGAGATGGTGCACAGCCTTAATGCTGCATCCCAACGGGTTGACCTCGGAATGAACTTGGATAAAACCAAGGTAATGTTTAACGGAAACGTCATTCCGAGACCAATCGATGTTGGCGGTACACCTCTCGAAGTTGTTCAAGAGTATGTCTACCTGGGACAGACCCTACAACTAGGTAGAAACAACTTTGAGAAGGAAGTGACCAGAAGGATTCAGTTGGGCTGGGCAGCGTTCGGGAAGCTTCGTCAGGTCTTTTCGTCGCCCATACCACAATGTCTGAAGAGAAAGGTCTATAATCAGTGCGTCCTACCCGTGCTTACCTACGGAGCCGAAACGTGGACACTGACTGTGCGACTAGTCCACCAATTAAAAGTTACTCAGCGAGCTATGGAGCGAGCTATGCTCGGTTTGTCATTGCGAGACCGAATACGCAATGAGGTCATTCGGGCAAAAACCAAAGTGATCGATATAGCTCGCAGAGTTAGTAAGCTGAAGTGGCAGTGGGCTGGTCACATATGTCGCAGAACCGATAACCGTTGGGGTAGACGTGTTCTGGAGTGGAGACCGCGAACCGGCAAACGTAGTGTGGGACGCCCTCCTGCTAGATGGAGCGACGACCTGCGCAAGGCAGCTGGCAGTAACTGGATGCGTAGAACCGAAGATCGGGTTCACTGGCGAGCTTTGGGGGAGGCCTATGTCCAGCAGTGGACTGCCGCAGGCTGATGATGATGATTCAAAATTCTCGTGAATTTCAGTGTCTCACTTGCATTACAACGCCGCTCTAGAAGTTAAATGACGTTGCATGAGAGATTATCGCATAGCGAGAATGCTAAATTATTAATAAATATAGATCAAGTTTGTAAATTTTTAAAATTTTTAATTCACATACAAACTTTGCGTTTTAGTATTTTAAATTTTAACATGTGACGTCACAAAAGTATTGACCCCCCCATGCCCCTTGTCACACGATGTCACACTTCGGTGATACCCTCCCTCCCCATTAACGTGTGACGTACTTTATGGATGGCCCCTTAGGCGAGGCAACGTTTTAGAAATATTAAACAACCTTAGTTGCTGCTGTATAGATTTCAAACTCACTTCTCACACAGCCCACTGAGTTTCTCGTCGGATCTTGGTGCGTCGTCGTCTCGTGAATTGCGATTCTGATCCGGTGGTACATTTTGCGAACCAACGCTCTTGTTAGTACTAGTATTAGGAAATTCTCTCAGATTAAATCCATGAGCTCACCTACCCATCCGTGATGGGTTGGAATAGTCTTTTAGGCTAGGAGCGAACTAATAACTAACAAACGTTATAAAAAAAGCAAATGAACATTGCTAACGGATTGATGGCATCCATATCTATGCCAAAGGTCTAAAATCCAAGCCATTACATTAAAATGAGACTTGGACAGACTTGGATTTCTGTCCAGAGTCCACAGCATAGACCTTAGGTGATGTAAACTTCTTAGTTGAAATTATCAGCCATAAGTTGACGTCATTGTCAATCTGTTTTATACGTTATTTGTCAATGTATATATTTTTTATATATCTATCCATTTTTCAATTTAATAAGCTAAATAAATAAAAAAATGGATAGATATCTCCGCCCTGAAAGGTTTGATATCGACCCGTCAGATAGCTCTAGTACGAGAGCTTGGATACATTGGCGTAAAACTTTCGAAAACTTCATTTTCGTACAGAAGCCGACCGCTCCAGAAACAGATGCACAGTCGGTTCGTCCGCCAGAAAAATGGGACAGCATAAAGTTTCAACTTTTGGTAAACCATATATCACCAAATATCTACACATATATAAGCGAAGCTACGAACTACGAAGAAGCGATCACAATACTGCAAAAACTGTATGTAAAACCAAAAAATCTGATTTTTGCTAGACATATGTTAGCAACAAGGAAACAACGACCAGAAGAAAGTATCTTATATATAAATAAAATATATATATAAACGGGGTTCCGCAGGGCAGTATTCTTGGGCCCACTTTGTTCCTGCTCTATGTAAACGATCTTTGTAGTCAATCTTACCCCTACTGTCGTCTCTTTGCATATGCTGATGATACAGCACTTATAGTTTCAGGCAACACGTGGGTAGAGGCAATTGAGAATGCTGAGTTTGCAATGAAGCAGACGATGACATGGCTGAACCGCAACCTATTAACTCTAAACATTGACAAAACCAAATTTTTAACATTTGCAAGCAGAAAATCTGTCCAACCCCCGCGTGATTCTATTACTCTCAAGGCCCATGTATGTAATGGACGATATTCCGCATGTAATTGCTCGGACATTGCTAGGACTGATAATATCAGATACTTGGGGGTGTTGGTGGACAGCTGTTTCAATTGGTATGATCAACTGGAACTTGTGACGACGCGCATTCGAAGCTTAATTTTTATTTTTAAAAAGCTAAGAGGCTCGGCAGATAAGCAAATATTGTTTACCGTATACACTTCCCTTTGCGAGTCGCTTATAACTTATTGCATCCCTATTTGGGGATGTGCCTGCAAGACAAAGTTTATTAATATCGAACGAGCGCAAAGGGCAGTGGTTAAGGTGATGCTGGGGAAGCCTTTTGGGTACTCTACTAGACAACTGTATCGTGACGCAGGAGTGCTGGCTGACGGTTAGACAACTGTTTATCCACAGGTCCGTTCTGCGACAGCACTCCTGCCTCCCATCAATACCTAAAGAAACTTCACTTTCCACAAGGAGACGAAAACCGGCCTTTGACACTATTGCTTGTAGGACGGAATTTGCCAGACGACAGATTTATTCGTCAGGTAGCAGAATTTATAATAAAGTAAATATATCTCAGCAGATAGATGGCTTAAATAGGTATGACGTTAAAAATAATCTGAAGTCTTGGCTCTTAAACTTAGACTATTTTGAAACAGAACAAGTCGTGTTGTAAAAATGTATAATGATGTATATATAGTATGATATACTGTTGATTTATTGTAGCTAATTTTAAATTAATATTTTACATAATAATATATAATATAATATAAATAATATTTTATACTTTATTGTATGACACACATACACACACACACAGAAACACACTAAGACACACACACACACACACACACACACACACACACACACACACACGTACGTACTATATTCTTACAGATCGTTCTTCCTGGTTAACTTTCTTTACCTGGTGACCTAGCACTGAACCACTGACTTTTGTAACACAGGTTTTCCTACCATAAAAGTCAGGGAATATTGTTATTGTATACCTCATAAAAAAGCCATGTATATTATTATACTAGTGTTAAGTATTTTTGTACGTGTTTGTATTTTAAGAGGCTTGAATGAATAAATATTATTATTATTATTATTTTTTTTTTTTTTTTAATTTTTATTTTCTCAGCTTATGCTGGTAGTACTTTAGTGACATTTACGGACTCGGTCAAGTAAATGTCACGGTTTCTTGGGGTTGGCTAACTATTGCATTATGTGGTTGATCATATTCTATTTGCAGAAACTTTCGTACAATTCTGCACGTGTTTAATATAGCAGCTTTTTGAAGAAGTATGTAGGTGTTAGGTTTTAGGTCAAGGAGCTTCAAACCATGATGTATATGTTTTGGAATAACACCAGTTGTGGACAATACTAGAGGGACAATGTATACTTTTTGTTGTTTCCAGATTCTTAAAACTTCATCCCTAAGGTCTGCATATTTGTGTATTTTTTCTGCTATTGTTTTTTGTAGGTTGTGAGTGTTAGGGACAGCTATATCGATCAGGTAAGTGATTTTATTTATTTTGTCTCGTACGGTAATATCGGGACGGTTGTAGTGTATGGTTCTATCGGTTAGTATTGCGCGGTCATAGTAAATTTTATGAGTGCTATTTTCCAAAACTGTTTTAGGAGTGTATTGATAGTATGGTGTATGTGTGTCCGGGATGAGTTCATATTTGAGAGCTAGTCTTTGATGTATAATATTTGCAATTTGATTATGTCTATGTGTGTAGTCTGTTTGTGCAAGATTAGGGCATGCTCCAGTGATATGTTGAATAGTTTTTGGTTGGTTGTGACATTTTCTACATCTATCGTCTGTTACTGTAGAGTCTTTGATAATATGTTTTTTATAGTTCTTAGTGTTAATGATTTGGTCCTGGATTGCTATAATGAAGCCTTCAGTTTCTGGAAATATAAATCCAAGAGTGAGCCATTTATTTGATGCTGATTTGTCTATGTGCGGTTGTTCGAGATCTTGAGGATGTCGGCCATGGAGTGTTTTCTTTTTCCATTGTTCTATTTTACAGTTTTCAGAGTTATTTTCTACATTACCTACTTCCAAATTTTGGGTTAGGTTTAGCGGTGTGTGGTTCAGATCATTACTAACTATTGCTTTGTGGATTTGACTACTGCTAGCTTTTTCAAAGAAAAATGATCGTAATTTAGATATTTGTGTGGTCCATAGGGTAAATATGTCGATAAGGCCCCTTCCTCCATCCTGTCTTTTGATTGTCACTCTTTCTATGGCAGATTTTGGATGTAGGCAATTGTGTTTAGTAAGTATAGTTCTTGTTGCTATTTGTATATTATTGATATCTGTTTTAGTCCATTTTATGATCCCAAAGGAGTAGGTTAATATAGGTATCGCATATGTGTTTATTGCTTTTATTAAGTTTTTAGCAGCTAAGTTACTTTTACTTAAAATATGTACCCTATGCTTATACTCATCCCTTAAAGAGCTTTTCAATTTATTATGGTCTATTCCTTTTGATTGCTGGTATCCTAAGTATTTATACAACTCATTCGGTTCCATAGCTGTAATTATTTCATCTAGACTTACTGTGTAATTGCCTGGCTGGATCTTTCCTTTTGCTATATGAATAGTTTTGCACTTATCTAAACCAAATTGCATACCGATGTTTTTGCTAAAATTAGCCGTAGCGTCTATTAGTGATTTCATTTCTTTTGCTGTTTTTGAATATAGCTTTATGTCATCCATGTAAATTAAATGTGATATACAAGTTTCAGTGCTATCATGCTTTAATATATATCCGGCCTTGCAATTCTGCAATATCTGTGATATAGGGTTTAGGGCGAGACAAAACCACAGAGGACTCAGGGAGTCACCTTGATATATACCCTTTTTTATTACTATTTCTCTACTAGTGATTGTGTTTAGGTGAAGTGTCGTTTTCCAGAGAGGCATTATGTTTTTGAGAAAGTCTATTATAACAGGGTTAATTTTGTATATTTTTAGAACGTATAGTAACCAGGAATGTGGAATACTATCAAAAGCTTTTTTGTAATCTATATATGTACAGTGTAAATTTCTTTTATTGGTAGCTGCGTGTCTATGAATTACAGAGTCGATAATAAGTTGCTCCTTACATCCCATATTGTCTCTTCTACACCCCTTTTGTTCCTCAGCGAGAATACTGTGCTGTTCTATGTGAGTGGTAAGTTTTTGGGATATAGCTGATGTGAGAATTTTGTATATTGTAGGTAAGCAAGTTATGGGTCTATATTGTGATGGTTGTGATGTGTATTTGCCTTTAGATAGCATGTATGTTATACCTTTAGCTATGAATGGGGGTGTGCTTTGTTGTCCGTGAATAATGCTGGTAAAATTTTTTGCTATTATTTTGTGAAGTGTAGTGAATTTTTTGTACCAGTAATTGTGAATTCTATCTATTCCTGGTGATTTCCAGTTATGTAACCTGCTTGTGACGAATCTTATATCAGATTCCGTTATGTCTTTGAATTGCATTTCATCTATGCCTTCCCACTTTCTTTCTTCCTCGGTTATCCATGGTGCTTCCTCGTTGTGGTGTACTTCTGTCTCCCAAATACCTGCCCAGAATTCTTCCAAATTATGTATTGCTGGAGTTTCTATGTTACTATTTGTCAGGTTTTCTTTATTTGTATTCAGGTTTCTATAAAATATTTTTTCGTTGGTATGGAACAGTTTATTGTCGTTTTTTCGTTGAAGTGCTTTTTTATATCTAGCTAGTCTGTGCGATTTTAGTGCTAACTTTTGTTTTAGTGTGTCCAGAGCGTCTTCGGGTCTTTTATTGTTATTGTCATGACCGGTGTGTTAGTTATAATTTTGTTCACCGTATCTACTATCTTTTTTGATCTATTATTATTTAAATATTGTGTTAGTCTACCGATATTGGATCTAAGTTGCGTTATATCTCTTTCCAGTCTATCTTGCCAAGCTGGCTTTTTATTAATGCGTTGGGGTTTGGGTTGTGATTCGGTGTTATATCCAAGCTCTCGTGTTATTACTAGGGCACTACAATATATAAGTGTATGAATATCGGTTAATTGTGATTCATCAGTGAAAAACTCAGGTAGTAAGGTATTATTAAAAAACTGAGTTAATTTGGCAAGACGCAAACTATATTTTAGCTTAGGGAGTCGAGGTCTGAGTGTAGGGTCTAAACCCGCAAATTCTATTATAGCTGTTTGTAAATTTTCTTTGAATTTTTCCGTGGATGAATCTGGGAGGACTGAAGTCTGTAAAGTTTCTATTTCAGTCTCCATTAATAGTATAGTAGTTTCAGTTTGCGTTGATACGTGAGTACTAAATGGTGTTTGTGTTTCGGTTGCATTTAGGTAGTTGTAGGGTGATTGTGTACTTGTTACCACTGTTTGTCGCGGAGTTTGGTCTGTACTGTTAATTATTTGCAGCTCGGCAAGTGATGGCTGTGTATGTAGGGAGATATCTACTTGTTCTAGTTCTAGCCTAACTTCTTCTTTTATTTGTTCTAATTTTTCATTGGTAAGCATTCTATTTCTAATAATAACTCGCCTTTGGTCTGAAACTCGTTGTTCTGAAACCATAACGTGGGGGTACTGTCTTAAAAAATGTTCATGTAGTAGTTTCCTATATGTGGTCATATCTGTTTCTAATTTGGTGACGCGATAGTAGGTACGCATGATGAATATGTTTACATCTTCTGTCCATCTCATGCGTACACGTGGTTTACCAGCCTTAGTGGACGCAGGTAAAAGGGTATTCACCCCCTGCGCAACATCTAAGGCAGGTGTGGCTATAGGTGCAGTTTGTTGTTCGGAATTCAGGTTGGCTGTAGCATTTTCGAGTGACCCGGAGGGAGCCCGCCTATTCAGCTCCTCTCCGCTGACGGTTCGTATGCTGCCACACCCAGCGTCAGCTCCAGGTGCGCCCCGGCGATCACCCCCGGGTAGCGGCCCTATACGTTTACTTTTTAAGCGCGTCTCCATATTTAATGGGTTGCCAGAGCCATGTTAGCCGTGCCAGTAGTTTCATATCACGTGTCCGCCCCCCACGTGAATCTGATGGTCGATTCGGACGTATGGTTGGAACTTCGGGGGGCTTATTATTATTATTATTATTATTGACACATATTTACAAGCTTTGAAACTACTTTCCAAAGATTGTGATTTTGTGGCTGTTGATGCAGAAACAAACAAAAACGATAGCGTACGCGATGCTTTCATATCCGGTATATCATCGCATAAAATCAGACAAAGGCTTTTAGAAAACTTAACTCTAACACTTGATCAAGCTTACAACCAAGCACTCTCTCTAGAAACTGCAGAGATCAACTCTCAAAACTTCAATACTGTCTCTTTAAATGCTGTTGCTCCAAAAGAACCAACATTAGTCTCTTCGAAATCACAAACTCTGCACAACGAGACTTGCTCTTCTGTTAATAATCCTCGACGGCAAAAATGTTTCTTTTGTGGGGGTCAAATACATCCTCGTAAGAACTGCCCTGCCTTTGAAAAGTCTTGTCAACTCTGTAACAAGAAGGGGCACTTTGCCACTGTTTGTAGAAGCTCTTCTAAATCTACAAATTCTGTGGTAGTAGGTACTGAAGATCTTTCCGCTTGTATCACAGCAGCGTCACCTTCTTCATTACGTAAAGCTACTGTATCCGCTTATATTCGAGGAATAAGAGCAGAAGCACTTCTCGACACCGGCAGCTCCATCAGTTTTATAAATGACAGCTTTGCAAGACTATGCGGGTTAAAAAGAAAATCCTGCAATCAGACTATTTCTATGGCCTCTCTTAATTATACTTCACAAGTAGAAGGTCAAACTTCGCAAACTCTGAAAATCGGAAATCATTGATATGATAATGTGAATCTTCTTATCGTGAAAAATCTTTGTGCTGATATAATTATCGGCCATGACGTCCTCGAAGAACATTCATCGCTAGAGTTCTCTTTCGGTGGGCCAAAACATCCACTTCAAGTATGTAACGTAGCTGAAGCATCAGTACCAGCTGTACCGCTTTTTGCGAATGTATCTCCCAACTACAAACCTATTGCTATAAAGTCTCGAAGGCACAACAAAGAGGATAGTGAATTTATTAAAGAAGAAATCAGAAACCTTATAGCAGAGGGCGTGATTGAAGAAAGTAAATCACCGTGGAGGGCCCAAGTACTAATAACAAAAAGCGAAACTCATAAAAAACGCCTTGTAATTGATTACTCTCAGACAATTAATCGTTACACAGAACTCGACGCGTACCCTTTACCAAACATTGAGGACTTAGTTTCGAAAGTGGCAAAGAATACATTTTTCAGCCTAATAGACTTGAAAAACGCGTACCATCAAGTACCTATACTACCCGAAGAAAGAAAATTTACCGCTTTTGAAGCACTGGGAAATTTGTACCAGTTCAAGCGTATTCCTTTTGGAGTAACAAATGGTGTTTCGAGCTTCCAGCGAACAATCGATTGAATTATAAGAAAAGAGAAGCTTCAAAACACATATGCGTATCTTGATGATATAACTATTTCTGGCCGTACTCTTGAAGAACACGATCATAACTTAGAAAGTTTTATGAATGCCGCAAAGAAATACGGCTTAACACTGAGTATAGAAAAATGCAAATTTTCTCAAAAGTCAATTAATATTCTAGGCTATAATATTCAAAACCACATAATTAAACCTGACAATGAGCGACTCAAGCCACTGATTAATTTACCTCCACCAAGCGATTTACCGACCTTAAGAAGGACACTCGGCATGTTCGCACATTATTCTAAGTGGATTCCAAAATTTTCTGAACGGATCCACTCACTTACTAATACGACGATTTTTCCACTCACAAGCGAGCAAATTAAATGTTTCGAAAGCTTGAAAAATGATATCGCAAAGTCTTCTATACATGCAATTGATGAAAATATACCTTTTACAGTGGAAACTGACGCTTCCGATCATTCCATTGCAGCAGTACTTACGCAAAATTCTAGACCAGTGGCGTTTTTCTCAAGAACGTTAAATTCAAGCGAACAAAACCATTCCGCCATTGAAAAAGAAGCGTACGCCATTGTGGAATCATTGAAGAAATGGAGACATTTCCTTATTGGTAGACACTTTAAGTTGGTAACTGACCAACGCTCGGTTTCTTTTATGTTTAATATGAAACATTCAAGTAAGATAAAGAATGAAAAGATTCAAAGATGGCGACTGGAACTTGCTGCTTTCAAATACGATATTATATACAGACCGGGGAAAGAGAACTATGCTGCTGATGCACTATCCCGAGTTTGTGCCACTGTAGAAACACGTACTGCAAAACTTTTCTCGCTGCATGAGGCTCTTTGTCATCCAGGGGTAACAAGAATGTTTCACTGGGTTCGCTCTAAAAACCTTCCCTATTCTATTGAAGAAGTCAGAACAATGACAAAATCTTGTCAAACCTGCTCTGAAATAAAACCTAGATTCTTCCGAAATACCTTTGATGACCAGAGGAAACTTGTTAAAGCGACGGCTGCTTTTGAACGCCTTAGCATAGATTTTAAAGGACCAGTTCCAACAAATAATAATAACAAATTCATACTTATCGTGATTGACGAATTTTCACGTTTCCTATTTGCATTCCCATGCTCAGATGTAAGCTCGAAAACAGTGATTAAACATCTTAACAACTTGTTTATGATATTTGGCATGCCTTCTTACGTTCATTCAGATCGCGGAACAGCATTTCTTTCTGCTGAAGTACAGGAATTTTTACATGTTCGAGGTATTGCCACTAGTAGAACTACAGCTTATAACCCTCAAGGTAACGGTCAAGTAGAAAAATTTAATTCTACTCTTTGGAGAACGATTCTTTTGGCCCTGAAGACGAAGAATCTTTCGGTAGAAAATTGGGAACAAGTATTACCACAAGCCTTACATTCAATTCGATCATTACTTTGTACAACCATAAATTGCCCTCCACATGAAAGAATGTTTAGACACCCTCGAAGATCTACTAACGGCACTTCTGTTCCATCGTGGCTTACAAATTCTGGACAAGTCTTGATGAAGAAATTTAAGCGTACAAATAAATATCAGCCATTAGTAGAAGAGGTTGAATTGATACACAGCAATCCTGACTTTTCATACATTCGGCTTCCAGATGGCCGAGAAACAACAGTGTCGAATCGTCATCTAGCACCATTGGGTTCATAAAGGGTAGATCTGCGAATAGATAATGAACACACTATTGATTATCATAACGTCGCAGAACCACTTCCGGAAACAGAAGACCAAAACATGGAGATTCCTTCATCTAATGAAACGGGACCTGTGGTACTTGATAATAGCAGAGAGCTAGAGACAGAATTACCATCATCACCACCGCCGGAGCCAACACTTCGTAGATCTGGTCGCGTCCATAAAACGCCAGGATTTTTGAAAGATTATATTTTAAAATAGTGCGGGAGAATGATGTAAACTTCTTAGTTGAAATTATCAGCCATAAGTTGACGTCATTGTGAATCTGTTTTATTCGTTATTGGTCAATGTATCTAATGTAATCAAAGCAAATTTTACTGTTAATTTTAGCTTATTAAAACCTTATATTCAGTAAAGGTTTTCGCTTATTTCATTAGGTTTCCTACTTCAGTGGTCCACAGACGGACTCTCAAATAATTATGTGTATTACCTATGGACTTGACAGATGACAGCTGTCAGATTACTTTCCTGACACACAAAAGGTGCAAAATACTGACAAAATATTTTAAAACATAATTTTTGTCGAAATTAAATACGACTATTAGAAAAAAATAAGTCAGCTATTCCATGTTGTAAAATTATTACTTCGAAAAGGAATAAACTGACATACTTGCTTGATAACTGAATACAGAACTAGGTTAGGGTTCGTACTTATGTAACAAATATTAAATTATCGTATTTACAAAATGTTTATCTAACACCTTGCATAGTGCATTAGCAAGTTCCCGACATTTTAACCTAGACTGGGTTCATTACTCAAATGTTTTGAAAGTGTTTTGATGTTCGATGTAGAAAATGCTGCGCCAGCCTCTGTCTCGGGCGCTCGCGCTGACGTCTCCAGTGCGGGCGGCACCACTAACAGCTCGTCGTTTTGCTGATCAAGTGCAAGCTCAACCAGAGAAAGTAGAAGTCTTTATTGACGACCAACCAGTTCATGTAGTACCAGGCACAACTGTTCTTCAGGTTTGCATTCAGATATTATATTTCTTAGGATTAACCTTCACATATTTTAGTAAGTACGCAAGGGAGAAATATTAGTTCAAAACGGATTTCATTCTTTAACAACTATTTTAGTACCTAACTGCATATTTGTGCAAAAAATTAGTATAACTTAAGCATAATATAATGCAAGCACTTTACATAATTTCAAATACAATGAATGTGCTTAAAACATTCCATTAATTCCAATAATTATTCTGCTGTGCAGGAATCATGAGTTTTGGTCTGATAGTTGTTATCCCAATGCAACTAAGTTTTGAACTTATTAAATTTGATTATAGCAATTTTTGAATATGAGTGTCATTATTTATATTATGATGTAAATGGGCAGTATACAATTCTCACAGCTGATTCAGCTATGAAAATAAATAGCTACAGATATCTGAGAACATTATTCAGGAATCAGTTTATTATAGATATATAATATGTTATTGTAAGTCTTCAAAACTAAGAAAATAACGAAATATGTTAATTCCAGGCTGCCGCTCAAGTTGGAGTGGAAATTCCTAGATTCTGCTACCATGAACGCTTAGCAGTTGCCGGCAATTGTCGCATGTGTCTTGTTGAAGTTGAGAAATCTCCTAAACCAGTTGCTGCATGTGCAATGCCTGTTATGAAGGGTATGCGTGTGAAGACCAATTCTGACCTCACAAGGAAGGCGCGTGAAGGTGTTATGGAGTTCCTCCTAGTAAACCACCCTCTTGACTGTCCTATATGTGATCAGGGAGGTGAATGTGATTTGCAGGATCAGTCCATGGCCTTTGGATCTGACAAAAGTCGCTTCACTGATATCCATTTCTCAGGAAAGAGGTATGTACAATTATAGCTGATTAATTAACAATAATTTCATAAAAATCACAAAGTAAATGTTGTGATGGTTAAGTTTGGGAGTGAATGAATTTCTTGTTATTTACAAAATAATTGCACAAGCATTGAAGGAGTAGAATTTATTTTTTTAACCAAATAAGAAGAGACGTATATTTGAATTTTTGTTGTATTTGTATAAGGTAAAAAATTATTATTTTATTTATTATTATTTTATAAACATTAAGATATTAAAATTCTCTTAATTGAGTTGTAAATACAATATTATGTCACATAACACTCAATTACACTTATTTATTTACCATTTGACCTCCTGAGAAGAAATCCGAGTGCCATTCAGCATGACTTTGACTTTTAATCGACTTTGGTGTGAAATTTAGGGTTTCAGTTTAGTTGTATGGTGCCATTTCAAAGGTAGTTTGCGTGTAAAATTTGTAAGCCCACAGATCAAACCAACTTTAAGCGGCTTTGGAGAAAATTCAGGCCTTTTGGGTCTAGCTGAGCAGCAATATATTCCAAACCAAAGTGATTATTTATAATGGTACAGATCGATCGAGATTCTTGTGAGACACAGAAAGTTTGGCGGCTATCTCTCTCAAACTTCAATTAAGATTTTCAGTCACTATTTTCTTCACTTTAGCGATGTTTACTAACATTTAGTAATGTTAACTTCAGTTGCAGACATGTTTTTTTTTTGGCTTTTGAGAGAAATACCAAATTTTCATCATATCTCGGCCGCTTTGTACTACCCATAACCATGTGTTTTTTCCATTTATCATAAGCCTTCTGTAACATTTTCAGTGACTCAAAACATGAAATTCCATTGACGATGCAAAGCTTAAGATAAACTCAATCTTTGATGTTTTTGTCCATTATGAAATTGGCAATACAGACTAGATATGACATGATTAAAAAAACCACTGTACTCAATATAAATAATAGCTGCAATTCAAACATCGAGTCAAATTGGAAAACCACTGTGCCAATGTAAAAACAATAAAAAAAAAACAAAAAAAAAATTGGAATCAACCATAGACATGTAATTCATTCCAGACCACCATGTAATTAATTCCCGTTAGTTTTTTGTCTGAATGTATAAATTTTTTTGCAGAGCTGTTGAAGATAAGGATGTAGGCCCATTGATCAAGACCATAATGACACGTTGCATTCATTGCACCAGGTGCATTCGTTTTGCATCTGAAGTCGCCGGGGTTGATGATTTTGGTACAACAGGACGTGGAACTGATATGCAGGTGATTAAATATTTCTAGCATCATAAGTAGCTTGAAAGATTTATGGCGCCCACTCATTATTAGGTGGGCCGTATTGCAGTTTGACTTCGAAGGTAAAAAAAAATTTGAGAAGTTCTCCATGTGCCAATAAAGTTCATGTCAAAATCAAAGCTAGCTGAAATGAGTAAACTAGAAATTGACAGAAAGTATATAATGCATAATATTCATGTTATCGTTTCATTGAGACACATGGCCCTTCGAGCTTATTTGCTTATATAGATTAAGTAGTTGTATTATTTCACCATGCCAAACCTTTTTTTACCTTAGGTTGGCACGTATGTTGAGAAAATGTTTCTCTCAGAGCTGTCCGGGAACATAATTGACCTGTGTCCTGTTGGAGCTCTCACCTCCAAACCTTATAGCTTTGCTGCAAGACCTTGGGAAACCAGAAGAGTGAGTAACTATATTGAAATACATATTATGATACAATGAATTTTCATGTTTGTATGTAATTTTTGTGATGGTGCATATATGATCTGATAGATTGAAAATTTATATTTAAATGTTATTTCCTCCTCCTCGAGTCGTGTTCCTCATGTCTGAGGGTCGTGACCACCATCACCCATGAGCTTCAATCTTAGGATCTTTTTCCACTTTCCCCTGTCCACGGCGTCATGCAGCGCGCTGTACACTGTACTGTCCAAAGCGGTGCGGATCTGATCGGACCAACGAGTATGGCTGCGGCCTCTAGATCTGTTGCCTTCAACTTTCCCTGTGATCATAAGTTTTTCCAGGTTATCGCCGTCTTTCCTCGCAATGTGACCAAAATATTCGAGGATCCGCTTCAGACATACAGTAGACAGTCTGATTTTGATGCCCAGTTGCTTCAATATTGACACGTTAGTCCGGAAGGCTGTCCACGGAATTCTTATTATTGTTATTTAATAACCTTGAAAAAATCCATTATACAGATAAACCTAATAAGTGTCAAAATCAAACATAAAGGCATCTTTTAAATAAATCTACTGTGAAACAATAAGGCCCTGTTTAAATAAGTAATTTTTAAATAGCTAATATTTGTTGTAATTCCACGGTGAAGGAATAACATCGTGTGATAAAAATGAAACCTGCAAAATTATAATTTGCGTAATTACTGCTGGTAGTACCTCCTGTGAGTCCGCGCGGGTAGGTGCCACCGCCCTGCCTATTTCAAATCAAATCAAATCAAATCATTTCTTTCTACCGTGAAGCAGTAATGCGTTTCGGTTTGAAGGGTGGGGCAGCCGTTGTAACTATACTTGAGACCTTAGATCTTGAGCGGGTGGGTGGCGCATTTACGTTGTGGATGTCTATGGGCTCCAGTAACCACTTAGCACCAGGTGGGCTGCGAGCTCGTCCACACATCAAAGAAAAAAAATCAAATACTTTCCACAGGTAGACTCCGTAGACGTCTTAGATCCTCTGGGAAGCAATATTGTCGTCGCTACACGAACGAATGAAGTTCTGCGGATCCTCCCGCGTACAAATGAGGTAAGAATGATTTTAATTCACAATACTTTGTCTATAGACAATAAAAATGTAAACATTCAAAATTAAAAGTGTGTTAAGGCTCATGAGTCAAACTAGTGATTTCATAAGTTAAACAGTTAGTGGACTCCATCAATAGGAATATGAATTTTGTTTATAACACTTAATAGATCAATTGCCTTTTCGCAATGGCTGTTTTATCTAAAATTTAAAAGCATTAGTGCTTCATGGCAGAAATGACAGGATAGTAGTACTAAAGCAGGCAAGCTCATAAGAAATGTATATAACATATTTTACAGCCGACAATGTCAAAAATTTGCAACTTTTATTTCAAAACTAGCTGAGCCGGCACACTTCGTAGTGCCTCAATCGATAAATAAAGGACCTAAGCTTTTGTATAAAATAAACTTAAAACAAACAAAAGGAATGCGTCCGACGTGTGTCCCCCATCAAAGAAAAAACAAAATTGTTATTTTTATTTAATTCCGAGCATTTTCATATTTGTCTATCTTTTAAACCTTCTCTGGACTTCCACAAATAATTCAAGGCCAAAATTAGCCAAATCGGTCCAGCCGTTCTCGAGTTTTAGCGAGACTAACGAACAGCAATTCATTTTTATATATATATAGATAATGTTGTTGAAAGTGATATAATGCCTTGTAGGAGATAAACGAGGAATGGCTGGCAGACAAGTCTAGGTTCGCGTGTGACGGTCTGAAGAGACAGCGTCTGGTGAGTCCGATGCTGGTGGACAGCCGCGGGAACCTGACGCCCGTGGACTGGGAGGACGCCATTGTCGCCACCGCCCGCGCGCTCCGGGACTGCCCGCCTGATAAGGTACACTTTGATTGTCATTTTGGTAAGTTTAACGACAAATGGAAGATCTCCCATCGAGCAGGTGATATTTGCTCGGTAGACCGACGGTCCGAATGTTGTTGTTCGGAACTTGTATATATGCAAGCTTATCTTGATAATGTCGTACCAGTTCCGATTGCAACACCATTTGGTCCGGACGCGTTTTTGTGAAAAATTGTCGCTGCCGTCGCGAACGTGAGTTGTGAGTTGCCCGACATTGTCGTTGTCGCATAGATCGCGACATTGTTGTGCATTCTCGACGCGCTGTCGCTGGCGTCGCGACCTTGAATCTCAAAAACAGTTCGAGCTTGTTGTTGTGCACTCGTAACGCCAACTCATTATCACTCATCCATTTCATATATTAAATTCATTTATATATTCGGCGAGCAAAACAGTCTCTTTCGAGACTAAAACTCCACTGAGATCACCGCTTGTTGTGGCATTCTCACAACCCAGTGGAGCCCCACCTTCCCAACTTTCCACCCCAATCCCCAGCCGACTGCCGTTTTCACGGCAAAGGCACTCCCCCCCTTGTTGCTGGCACAGCGCAGGGAGTATAACTCCCACTCAGGGGACTCGCCTTTCGGCGAGTTTGCTTTAAGTCCCGGGGACGCCCCCCCCGGGCACACGTCACCATGAGTGACGCCAACGCTGCGCTCTTCATAAAGTTCGTCCGCGACTTCTGTCCGGACATAGTTGCACGCTTCGAAGTTTACAAGGCCGGCCTTGACGCGCCGGCACTCCGCGACTCGCCGCTATCGCCCCCCGCGCCGGAACTCCGTGACTCGCCGATGTCGCCCCCCACCCCCGCGCCCGCGTCGATCGCGTCTTCCGTAGCTAGCTCCGGCTCCGATTCCGAGTCGGAAATGGAGTACGAGTCCGCCGCGAGTCCCCAACCGGGAACCTCGGAAGGGTTCACCACCGTCGCGCGCGGCAAAAAACGCGCCCGCGCTGTGGATCCGCCCACGGCGCCTAAACAACCCAAGGCCGCGAACGCGTCGCGGCCTAAGACCGTTGTAACCCCCGACTCCCTTCGCCGCGCAACCCCGTCGCCGCGACCCCAACCCGCGCCCGTCAGTAAAATCGCCGCGCCCCCGCCCGTAATCCTACGTGAAAAATCCGCGTGGAACCGGGTATCCCAGGTCCTTACGGCCAACAAAATTAACTACTCCCAAGCGCGTAATCTCGCGCACGGGATACAAATAAAGGTCGCAACGCCGGGCGACCATAGGGCCCTCACCTCTTACCTCCGAAAGGAGAGCATAGGTTACCACACCTATGCACTCCAGGAGGACCGCGAGCTCCGCGTAGTAATAGGCGTAGTACCAAAGGAGCTCGACGTCGAGCTAATTAAGGAAGACCTAATCAGGCAAGCGTACCCGATCGTAAGTGTGCACCGTATGCACAGCGGGCGCGACAAATTCGCGTATAATATGGTTCTCGTCGCGTTGGAACCAACCGCCGAAGGCAAACGAATTGCCTCAAGCCTCCGCACCGTTTGCAGTTTATCAGGGGTCACCGTCGAGGCCCCACACAAAAAAGGCACTCCCGGACAGTGCCATAGGTGCCAACTTTATGGCCACTCCGCGCGCAACTGCCACGCGCGTCCGCGGTGCGTCAAATGCCTCGGCGACCACGCGACAGCCGACTGTTCGCGGGTCAAAGAGACCGCGACCGAACCGCCGAGCTGTGTGCTCTGCCAGAAGCAGGGCCACACAGCCAACTACCGCGGATGCCCCAAGGCCCCGCGAAAGCGTCTGGCCAACGCGCCACCAAAAACCGTCGGCCCAAAGACTTCGGCGCCCCGCGCGCCGAAACCTGCCTTCGTGCCGGCACCGGTGCCCACCGTCTCCGCGTGGGCAAAACCGCTGCCGCTCACGCTGGCAGGGAAACCACCGGCACCCCAGCCCCTGCTCGCGCCGCGCCCCGCCCCCGCGCCTCGCCCCGGCCCCGCACACTCAAACGACTTTTCGATTATTCGCGACTACATCGCCGCGATTAACATCGACCGCATGCGTTCATTCGCCGACGCCATGCGCAGAGCGGTCACGGCCGAAGACCGCCTATACGCGACGTTTGAATACATAGACGTCATCGAGTCCATCCAGCGCACGCTGGTTTAATCACCGGTAATCGATAGCGTGCAACGGTAGGGAAAAACCGCGCTCCTTAAAGTTAGCATTTTATAATGCTAACGGACTCGCGCGTCAGCGCGATCAAGTATATGAGTTTCTCCGCGATAATCTCATCGACATCCTTCTGGTGCAGGAGACCTTCCTAAAGCCCTCGCGTCGCGACCCCAAAGTCGCGAATTACGTCATGGTTAGGAATGACAGACTCTCCACCCGCAAGGGCGGGACTGTCATTTACTATAGGAGGGCCCTGCACTGCGTCCCTCTCGATACTCCCTCGCTCTTACATATCGAGGCGTCAGTGTGCCGCATCGCGCTGACGGGACACCAGCCGATCGTCATCGCATCCGTTTATCTCCCCCCTGACAAACCCCTCCTGAGCAGTGACCTCGAGACACTGCTCGGTATGGGGGACGCGGTCATCCTGGCAGGCGATCTAAATTGCCACCACACTAGGTGGAACTGCCATCGCACGAATGTGAACGGTAGGCGTCTCGACGCGTTCATAGACGACCTCACATTCGAAATATTCAACCCCCCGACCCCCACGTGCTATCCGTACAACGCCGCGCGTCGTCCGAGCACAATAGATCTGGCACTGCTGAGGAACGTAACTCTGCGCTTACGCTCCATCGAGGCAATGTCAGAACTCGACTCAGACCACCGACCTGTCGTCATGCAGCTCGGTCGCCCAGTCAACCGCGAACCAGATACGAGGACCATGGTGGATTGGAAGAAGCTGGGCACGTGCTTAGCTGACACCGCTCCACCAATCCTCCCTTGCGGCCCGGATTCAACTCCATCCCCCGAGGATACCGTCGAATCCATAAACATCTTCACTGATCACGTCTCGACGGCGATCATAAGATCTTCTAAGCAAGTCGATGTGGAGGACTGCTTCCACCGCCTCAGACTTTCCCCCGATCTTAGGGACCTCGTAAGAGTTAGAAACGCGGCAATCCGGGCCTACGATCGATATCCCACGGATTCAAACCGGACTCGGATGCGTCGCTTACAGAGGGAGGTCAAATCCCGCTTAAGCGACGCCCGAAACGAAAACTGGGATAGTTATTTAGAAGAGCTCGCGCCCACTCACCAAGCATACTGGCAACTAGCTAGGACCCTCAAGTCCGAAACTATAGCCACTATGCCGCCTCTCATACGCCCCTCAGGCCAATCACCGGCTTACGATGACGATGACAAGGCAGAGTTGCTGGCCGATGCACTGCAAGAGCAGTGCACCACCAGCACTCAACACGCGGACCCCGAACACACCGAGTTCGTCGACAGGGAGGTCGAGCGCAGAGCTTCCCTGCCGCCCTCGGACGCGTTACCCCCCATTACCACTTCCGAGGTTAAGGAGGCGATCGATAGCCTACAACCACGGAAAGCTCCCGGCTCCGACGGCATCCGCAACCGCGCGCTTAAATTGTTACCAGCCCAACTAATAACGATGTTGGCCACTATACTAAATGCTGCTATGACGAACTGCATCTTTCCCGCGGCGTGGAAGGAAGCGGACGTTATCGGCATACACAAGCCGGGCAAACCGAAGAACGAAACCGCGAGTTACCGCCCCATCAGTCTCCTCCCGGCGATAGGTAAACTATACGAACGGCTCCTTCGTAAACGCCTCTGGGACTTCGTATCCGCGAACAAAATTCTGATAGACGAGCAGTTTGGATTCCGCGCCAGACACTCGTGCGTCCATCAAGTGCACCGCCTCACGGAGCACATCTTACTAGGGCTGAACAGGCGGAAACCCATTCCGACAGGAGCCCTCTTCTTCGATATAGCGAAGGCGTTCGACAAAGTCTGGCACAACGGTTTGATATACAAACTGTATAACATGGGAGTGCCAGACAGGCTCGTGCTCATCATACGAGACTACTTGTCGAACCGTTCGTTCCGATATCGAGTAGAGGGAACGCGTTCCCGGCCCCGTCACGTCACAGCCGGAGTCCCGCAAGGCTCCGCCCTCTCCCCGTTACTATTCAGTTTGTATATCAATGATATACCCCGGTCTCCGGAGACCCATCTGGCGCTCTTCGCCGATGACACCGCCATCTACTACTCGTGTAGGAAGAAGGCGTTGCTTCATCGACGACTTCAGATCGCAGCTACCACCATGGGACAGTGGTTCCGGAAGTGGCGCATCGACATTAACCCCACGAAAAGCACAGCGGTGCTGTTCAAAAGGGGTCGCCCTCCGAACACCACGCTGAGCATCCCTCTCCCGACTAGGCGCGTCAACACCCCCGCCCCCGCCGTTCGCCCAATCACGATGTTCGACCAGCCCATACCGTGGGCCCCGAAGGTCAAATATTTAGGCGTCACCCTCGACAGTAGGATGACATTCCGCCCCACATCAAGACGGTACGCGATCGTGCCGCCTTCATCCTAGGACGTCTCTACCCGATGATATGTAGGCGAAGTAAAATGTCCCTTAGAAATAAGGTGACACTCTACAAAACTTGCATACGCCCCGTCATGACCTATGCAAGTGTAGTGTTCGCTCACGCGGCCCGCATACACTTAAAATCCTTTCAAATCATTCAATCCCGTTTTTGCAGGATAGCCGTCGGAGCCCCGTGGTTCGTCAGGAATGTCGACCTCCATGACGACCTGGACTTAGAGTCCATCAGTAAGTATCTGCAGTCGGCGTCCATGCGCCACTTCGATAAAGCGGCACGACACGAGAACCCTCTCATCGTGGCCGCCGGTAACTACATTCCCGATCCTGCGGACAGAATGGAAAGCAGTCGACGTCGCCCAAAACACGTCATCTCGGATCCTCCCGATCCACTAACGGTGCTTTTAGGTACTTCAAGCACCGGTCACCGTTCTCGTCGAACCCGTCGCTTGCGACGAAGGGCTCGACGAGTAAATTAACTCTCAGACACAGCCCACTGAGTTTCTCGCCGGATCTTCTCAGTGGGTCGCGTTTCCGATCCGGTGGTAGATTCTGCGAAGCACGGCTCTTGCTAGGGTTCGTGTTAGCAACATCGTCAGGTTTGAGCCCCGTGAGCTCACCTACTAAAGTTAGGGTTACGCTGACATAGCCGCTAGGGCTATCAGCTTAGGTAGGAAAAAAAAAATAAAAATAATGTCGTAAGCGAGATTCAGGCATCTGTCAAATATCTTGTGTTCTGTGATGGCTACCGCCACAGTCATCGTTATACAGGGTCACTTGACTGTGAACACTTCCCATTGTTATTGTGATTGTCTGATAGCTAAAGCAATTTACAGTCCTACAGTACAGTCTAGTATAATTGTTGTATACTTGTTGTAGATAACTAATCGAACGCCTAGTTTATCCGGTTAATACTGTTACGTGCTCGGGTTCGGGATAAATAAAAATTCTACCGGAGTACAACTTAAAACTGTATTTATCACTTAGAACACCCACAGAACGATTTAAAATTCTTAATTCACTTCTTCCGCTTCGCTTCAGGTGATCCGTTCGCTGTTTCGCTTCGAGTATTTCCGATTACTTACTGACTGTGTGCCATCTTTGCAACGCTTTTATAGTCGAGGCAAAATCCCTAAAATCGTCGAGAACATTCCTCACAAGTCGAGTACCTTCGATGTGTGTTTCCGGCATATGACAATAGATGGCGTTGTACCCCTCGAGCGTTCTAGGTGTTACTAGATCCTTCGACATTCGTTCAGCTATTCGGCGATAGATGGCATTACTCTTACCGGCGTAACAATACTATATCGGAGCCCATAGACATCACAACGTGAATAGCGCGAGGCATTAATTAGGTTATTATTTGTATTGTGTTTCATTAATTATATAATTGTATTGTGCAGTAGCTGGAAAATTATATAGAACTAGCGGACCCGCAGATGTTGTTATGCATACAAAAAATGAATGAAATGAATACATACAAAATAAAAACATTTAAATCGGTCCAGCCGTTTAGGAGAAGTTCATGTGACATACACACATGCAGTAGAATTATATGGATAAGGATTATATGTGGTTTATGTTGTGCAAAATCGATATTTGCTTTAAAGGGTTTGCATTATATTGTGATAGAATTAATAATGTAAACAGCTCCTGGCAGTGGCTGGGGACCTTGCGGACGCGGAATCGCTTGTGGCCCTCAAGGATCTCGTCAACAAACTGGGTTCCGAAAATACGTGCACCGAGCAGTACTTCCCGCTAGAGGGCGCCGGCATCGACCTCCGATCCTCGTACTTGCTCAACACGAAGATTGCCAGTAACTAATCAAATTATATTTTGAACTAGCGACACGCCCTCGCTTCGCTTCGGAAACATTAAATTTTATTATGGATAGCTGAGTCCCGCGTTGTTACCCGCGGTTATTGTCGTACCGCGAGTGACGCCGCGGGGCGAAGCTAGTTTGAAAAAGTAGCCTAAGTTACTCCTTATATCATCAGCTGCCTACCAGTGAAAGTTTCGTCAAAATTGGTCCAGCCATTCCAGAGATTAGCCGGAACAAACAAAAATTGTAAAATATGTTATTTTGGTGTATGTACCATATACATGTTTTTTTTTATTTATTGCTTAGGTGGGTGGACGAGCTCACAGACCACCTGGTGTTAAGTGGTTACTGGAGCCCATAGACATCCCCAACGTAAATGCGCCACCCACCTTGAGATATAAGTTCTAAGGTCTCAAGTAAGTTACAACGGCTGCCCTACCCTTCAAACCGAAACGCATTACTGCTTCACGGCAGAAATAGGCAGGGTGGTGGTACCCACCCGCGCGGACTCACAAAAGGTCCTACCACCAGTATACATATTCATATCTTTTTCTATATCGTTCCCTCACTACTGAGGATCGCGATTACATGTGACGTGCTTCCACTGTGCTCGATCGTGGGTGGCATGGACCGCATGGTACAGACTACCACCAAGTGCTTCTCTTGCTAGATCTGACCATCTGGCTGGTGTTCTGCCCACATATTTGACATATTCATATGCATGTAGTAAAAAGCGGCTATTTCAATATTACAAACAGACACTCCAATTTTATTTACATGTATAGATTCGCATTTAGCGTTACCGTAATAAATTCCTATGCTCTAAACAGCTCTCATAAACTGTAGAGATGTAGAGATGGACTTAGCTTGGTCTCTCATTGCTAACGCGGGTGCTGCTTGCAGACGTGGAGGATGCTGATTTTGTGCTTCTGATCGGAACCAACGTGCGCTTCGAGGCGCCGCTCCTGAACGCGCGGATCCGTAAATCCTTCATTCACAAGGAGACGGACGTCGCACTCGTCGGACCCAAGGTCGACCTCACTTATGAGTACATGGTTAGTTTCTTACTTCTGATTTCATTATATTTTATAAATTCTTCAAACGAGGCTTGTGAAGAGTATTAAACGGTAGGCAGCGGCTTGGCTCTGCCCCTGGCATTGCTGACGTCCATGAGCGACGGTAAACACTCACCATCAGGTAGGCCGTATGCTCGTCTGACTATACGGCAATAAAAAAAAAAGTAAATAGGATATTACATATATACTAATACTAGCTAATCCGGCAGACTTCGTAGTACCTCAATCGAGAAATAAAAGATTTAATCTTTTGTATAAAATAACCTTAAAAGAAACAAAAGGAATCCGTCCGAGGTAGTCCGAGGTAGACACATCAAAGGATAAACCAAATTGTTATTTTTATTAAATTCCGAAGATTTTCATATTTATCTACCTTTTAAACCTTCTCTGGACTTCCACAAAGAGTTCAAGACCAAAATTAGCCAAATCGGTCCAGACGTTCTCGAGTTTTAGCGAGACTAACGGACAGCAATTCATTTTTATATATACTAATATATAAATCTACAGTGGTTTTTACGAATGTTCCGTTATATTTACTAAACCATGCATCCAATTGACTTGAAACTTGGTGGCTCCATGTAGAAAATGTACTTAATGGATAGGCTAATATTTATATGAGTGTTGGAATCCTTACACCAGTTGCGGGGGCGTTCATAATGAGAATCTTTGTGGGGGTGAGACATAATAATGTTAATTTTAAATGCCCAGCGAAGCGGACGGGTCTAGCTAGTCTTAAATAAAACTATATAATAATTAGAAACTGTAGATTCCTTAGCTTCAATATTTGGTTTCCGGGTGTTTTGTTACTGGCGCCCTACCAATATGGCATCATTCAAATTTGTTCGGTCTTTGATATGAATTGCTTGTTAATTATAACAACACAACAATAACAACGTAGGTTTGGTCCGTAAGTTCAAACTCTCTCAGCGTGCTATGGAAAGGTGTATGCTCGAAGTTTCTTAGATGGATCGAGTCAGAGATTAGGAAATTCGTCAAAGAACCAAAGTAACCGACATAGCCCTAAAGATAGGAAGCTGAAGTGACAATAGGCCGGACATATGTGTCGCAGAATTGATGGCTGATGGAGAAGACGTGTTCTGGACTGGAGACCACGTACCGGTGAGCGAAGCGTCAGACGCCCCCCTGCCCGGTGGACTGATTGGATGCGGAAAGCGGAGGATAGCTCATTTTGGCGGACTATGGGAGAGGCCTACATCCAGTAGTGGAGCGATACAGGCTGATGATGAATAATAACACCGTCATTTCTTTTTTTTATGATTGAAGTATTACTGGTGGCCTGGAGGCCTTTCTAGTATCACCAGGACAGGTGGGCGAGCAAGGCTCAGCCAGGAGGGGTGGGATTTACTAACAACTGCCCGAGCGCCTTCGAAGGAGACCTAATAACTCAAGAGTAGCTGCTTCGCGAATTAATCTACTACCGGAATCGGGACCCGCTGAGAAGATCCTGCGAGAAACTCAGCGGGCTGATGCATGGGACTCCGTCATTGAGAGCCTCTTATTTTCTGGTAATAACTAAATGTAATTTTTTTTGTTTTTTTGGTACGCTCAGCACGCTGGTGATTCAGCTTCTATAGTGAAGGATCTGGCGACCGGCACCAGCTCGCACGCGGTGGCCAGGCGGCTGGAGCAAGCCAAGCGCCCCGTCGTCATCCTGGGCGCCGAGCAGCTGCGCGGGCCCGAGGGAGCCGCGCTGCTCGCCTACACGCAGCAGCTCGCTCTCAAGCTGCACGACAAGCTCGCCGATAAGAGCTGGAAGGCAGGCTCTCAATTAATCTATATAGAATATAAAGTATTTTTAAAGTGAAACTTTTATTACATCGTCTCAAAACTTTTTCGTCTGTGTGTCGCATGTCGCGTGACGGTCGGCCGCGGAGTAGGGATAAAGTGAAAGGGGCTCGTCAGAGCAGCCAAGGCCAATATGGCGGTGCCTATAGTTCGCAGCAGCCGACCGTGTAGTGTATAGGCCATTACTCATTTGTGCGAGTGCTCGACGCTATTTTGTTTGTTTTTGTCAGTGTCTAATGTAAATGTTCTTTGTCAGAGCTAAATGTCTATAATGTGAAAAAAAGTTTCACTTTTATCGTGGTTTCATAAAACCACACAATCGTTTTTTATTTTTAAGGGATTTTTGACCTAATAATTTCATAACTATGACCTTTAAGTCATGTTTTATTTTAATTTATATTCTTAATTTTATGAAAAATGATAATATGGAGTGAAATGAAATGAAGATGACTAATTTGAGACATTAATCTACTGGGATGTAATTAAATGAAATGAGATAAGATGATGTGTGATGAAATATAATCTCAGTAAAATGGTGGTGATTTACATTTTTTTAGTGGACTTTTTGGAGGATCCCGAGAAGCTACGTCCAGCAGCTTTGTTTCATTTTCCCACATTTGTGCACTTTCACAGATATTGAACAGTTAATAAACCACCGTTATTACACATTTAAACCTGAAGAAACATTAAATAGACAAAATAAAACAAACCACACAACTTCGCTCCTCGCGCTCCCGCCAAAAAGTCCATGAAATGTATTGAAATTACTGAGGCAGTTAATTAAACCGTCGTTTGGACAGTCGATAAATAGTTACGTTATTGTCTCCAGGTGCTGAACGTGCTCCAGCGCACAGCATCGCAAGTGGCGGCGCTGGACATCGGGTACAAGCCGGGCGTGGGCGGCGCGCTGCAGGGCGGGCCCCGCGTGGTGTACCTGCTGGGCGCCGACAGCGGAGTCGTCACGCGGGAGGCCTTGCCTAAAGACGCCTTTGTTATATACCAAGGTATAGATGCCGATGTCTCTCATAACAGGGCTGTCCAAACTACCTACCTTATTTTTATTTATTTTTTATTGCTTATATGGGTAGACGAGCTCACAGCCCACCTGGTGTTAAGTGGTTACTCGAACCCATAGACATCTACAGCGTAAATGCGCCACCCACCTTGAGATATGAGGTCTAAGATCTAGTATAGTTACATCGGCTGCCCCACCCTACAAACTGAAACGCATTACTGCTTCACGGCAGAAATAGGCAGGGTGGTGGAACCTATCCGTGCGGACTCACAAGAGGTCCTACCACCAGTAATTGATTTTTATTACATTATGTTATTCTTTTACCGTGAAAGTCAATTGTTTGTAATCATTTGTTGAGTACGTATTTCATTAGAAAAAATTGGTACTAGCCCGCCAGATTCGAACACCGGTGCATTGTTAGATACGAATACACCGAACGTCTTATCCTTTAGGCCACGACGACTTAAAAAAATATCCATATTTCTAACCGCAAAACAAAACCGGACCTGTCATCGTTCTCTTACCGGTCAGCGTTCTCGTCGAACCCGTCACTTGCGACGAAGGGCTCGGCGAGTAAATTAACCCTCAGGCACAGCCCACTGAGTTTCTCGCCGGATCTTTTCAGTGGGTCGCGTTTCCGATCCGGTGGTAGATTCCGCGAAGCACGGCTCTTGTTACGGTCCGGGCTAGCAACGTCATCAGGTGTGAGTCCTGTGAGCTCATCTACTAGCTCGGTGACGCTGATATGGTCTCTCTAGCTAGACCATGAGCTTAGGTAGGAAAAAAAAAAGCAGTAGGAATAGGACGATTGATGGTATTTAATTGTGCAGGCTAATGATAGTGTTCTTCGGCGCGCACTGTGCGGTACCGTAGGTTTGGTGGAGTCGGAGTGGTGGAGCTCGATGGGGTTTAGTCGGTAGTCGGTTGTGCGGGACGGATCCTGCGTGGTAGACGCCGCGCAGCGCCTCGCGTGCCTTTCTCAAGGCGTAGTATCCTGGTAGGAATAGGAAGAAGAGGAGGACTTTGGTCTTCTTCTTCTCCCTCTTCTTCTCTGGAGGCGCCGGAGTCCGACATAACCCGGTCTGTTACCCCTCTCGGCCGGGTATCAGTAAACGGATACCCCAGCGTTAAAAAAGAGGCTAATGATAGTGTTGCTATGGTTGCAGGTCACCACGGCGACGTGGGCGCGCAGATCGCGGACGTGGTGCTGCCCGGCGCCGCCTACACGGAGAAGCGCGCCACCTACGTCAACGCGGAGGGCCGCGCGCAGCAGACGCTCCTCGCCGTGTCGCCGCCCGGGAAGGCCAGGGACGACTGGAAGATCATTCGGTACCGTAGATTAGGGGGAAGTGGGCATCTCCAAATCCAATACAAATTTTTAATGATTTTTCTTAGAGTAATAATACCAATAAGATTTGATCCAGAAAGGGCGAATTCGCCGCGAAACGTTTATGAGATACTATAATAGAATTATTTTGTCCGTGCAGTTTGGGTCATAAAACATAGCCCGGCTAGGGCGGTGAGCTTGTGGCGCGGGCGCAACGCCATTAACGATAAAAACAAATGAGTAATCGGCTACTCTTTTGTTTTGTATCAAAACGGCAGAATTTATTCAAAATAATATTTGAACGTGTTGTTATCAACAATATGTTAAATTTTTTCACTGAAATAAGAATAAATCCCGAAAAGTTACAAAGTGTTAATTTTTGCCGTTATCGTTAACTTGCTGCGGCGATATGTGGTGTAAGTGTTCGATTAGTGATTCTTTCTTTCATATTTATCACTAACCCACAAAATGACAAAACTAAATACACTATCGATAACGCTTATCGACAACAATAGTGCGCATCACTATGCCCGTCCATAGGGCTCGTGAGTGGAAGAGAGAGCGAAATACTCGCTTCACCGCTCCGATTTTTTATGACCCAAACTGCACGGACAAAATAATTCTACTATAGGCGCTAATACATCGCGCCCGCAAGCATCGCGCGATATTCAAAATACGCGCGTAAATCGCGTGCCCTACGTCAGACTCTCTAATATACTGGTCGAATGAATTTTGTACATATAGGCAGTGTGTCGATGATATTCTTTGTTGAAATTTCGTGATTTCTGAAACTTTAATATAATGGTTATAGAAAAATACCATTTATATTTTTTTTTGTATAGCATGCAATGTAAATCGATACGAAATCAGCTGACACGTCAATGTATTTCGTATGACTTTGATAAGTTTCTTATGTTTAGAAACTAATATTGTTTCTCGTTATGTGTCGATTTAGCATATTACAATTATCCAAGCATTGTTTTACACGCTTCATGATAATGTGAAGGAATACCAATGAAGCTTGGATCAATGTCCAATAGGGGACGGCCGATGATGATTAACTTTTTTTTTTATTGCCCTTGTAGGCAGGCGAGCATACAGCCTGATCAACTTCACTCATAGACCTCAGCAATGCTAGGGGCAGAGCCAAGCCGCCGCTTACCACTTAATACTGCCCAAGGGCCTCGTTTGTCCTGTAATGTAAGTGTTGTGACGCGACAGGGCGCTGTCGGAGGTGGTGGGCGAGCGGCTCCCGTACGACAACCTGGACGAGGTCCGCGCGCGCATGAGCGAGATCAGCCCCGCGCTCGTCGCCTACGGGGACGTGCAGGACAACAACTACTTCGCGCAGGCGACGGCTCTGGCACAGGTATGTGACTATATTGAGACCTTAGAACTTATATCTCAAGCTGGGTGGCGCATTTACCTTGTAGATGTCTATGGGCTCCAGTAACAATTTAACGCCAGGCGGGCTGTGATGAGATAAAATGGGTTTCATTTTCTTATAAATTTTCTTTAGTAAATCGAGTAAATTAAAATACGCTTGCGTTTTGCATAAAGAGTATAATAATTGGAATAAGTAAAAACAATGTCATTGTGTAACGGACGACACCCATCTAAGCAATAAAAAAAAGTATCGTAATACACTCCCGGACACATCTATCGGTGTACCTAGTGTTGTAAGTTTTGACGGTTCCTAGCTAAAAACAAACGTTAGGTAGAGCAATAAGTTTTTATGCAGTTTTGAAGCTGATGATGCTTTTTAAAATTTCAAATTTAGAATTATGAAAAAGAAAAGAAACTGCCTACCTAACCTAACTTTAACGTTTATTTTTTGCTAGGGACCGTCAAAACTTAAAACACTAGGCCAATTGATGTGTCCGAGAGTGTATTACAACTCTCGCTAAGGGAACTATTGTGACAATTTCAACGAACAATTTCTTCTTCATACGAGGCTTGTGGGGAGTGCTTAATGGTAGGCAGTGGCTTGGCTATGCCCCTGGCATTGCTGAAGTCCATGGGCGACGGTAACAACTCACCATCAGGTGGGTCGTATGCTCGTCTGCCTACAAGGGCAATAAAAAAACAATTATGAGCCCACATTGTTGCCATTACTAAAAAGCAAGTAAATGTGTTCCAGTTCTTACTGGTGGTAGGACCTGTTGTGAGTCCGCGCGGGTAGGTACCACCGCCCTGCCTATTTCTGCCGTGAAGCAGTAATGCGTTTCGGTTTGAAGGGTGTGGCAGCCGCTGTAACTATACTGAGACCTTACAACTTATTTCTCAAGGTGAGTGGCGCATTTACGTTGTAGATGTCTATGGGTTCCAGTAACCACTTAACACCAGGTGGGCTGTGAGCTCGTCCACCCATCTAAGCAATAAAAAATAAAAAAGTTCGAACCTTCGACCCGTGTCTCGGAGGAGTTGTAGAATGCACTTTTGTGGTGTCAAGTAACCATTTAACCTCAAGTCACCTGCTAGTTGGTCTGCCCTGATGTAAAAAAAAACTTATTCTGATCTTGTATCTGGTATCTATAACGTAATATGGATGGCATAAAAATATATAAATTTCACAGAGCCTTCAGAAATCCCTGTCTGGTAAATTAGATGTGAAACTGAAGCAACTCGAAGACTACTTCATGACGGACCCGATAAGTCGCGCTTCGCCAACAATGGCCAAATGCATCCAAGCCGTGATCAAACAAAAACAATCGCCTTATTAATCGACATAGACAATGAGGTCCGGTAATAAATTCACTTTGTAATAGAAAAGAAAATTACCATGCATTTGTGTGTAGTACAACTTTGTAACGTAGCGTTTTAAGAGCAGCAATAAATGATTATGTTAAAATTAGTCCATCGACGGCTTTCATTTATTTATTATCTGTGATTTTTTTTCTGGACCTTGTGAGATTAAAAATTTATTCCTGGCAACTTTCATTGGAATTTGTGTTCAAAATTTGTTTTTTATTTTGTTTAATATGGTTCGGAAATTTCCAATGAACATCGAATTCCGATAAGAGTTGTATTCATCTTAGGATAATAAATTTATATAATGTCTTTCTGCAATCATTTTTACGAAAGAAATACTACAGAATGCACCTAGCGTAGCCCTAATGAAAAAAGCATAGACAAAATCTGACTTTTGATTTGATTACTAACTTTTGTCTATGGTAATTTCCTAATAAGGAAAAATTGTACGAAAAAAAAATGTCTATGGTAAATAAAAAATATAGCTGCACTTGTATTTAATGATTTCGCGCTATTTATTTTTAAATAAGTGTAGATGTTCAAATCATGTTATTCTATATAACGGAATGCACTCTGGTCTGTGTTACATCTGAATGTGAACGAAGACAGATATTTGTAAATAGTAATCACGTAGTATAAAATAAACTTGTAGTATAATGATTGTTGAGATTGTGGTTTTATTTCTTCCTTAATTTTTTAATGTGTAAAGTTTGGTGTTCGAAAGGATATAGGTACTATATATAAGGATATATAGATTCCACGGGTTGCTCGATACTTCCCTAAGACATTCAATAAAGTCTCAATCGTATTTTAATCACGGTTATATTTTCTTACAAACTGGAATGCACGATTTCATCGTAGAATAAATATCCGGAAGCATTGGATAAGCCTGTGTTAGCTTTCAAGACGATTTTTCACTTAAATTAGGAGGAAGAAAATTAACGATGTGTGGCTGGCTTAACTATTTTTTTATTGCTTTGATGGGTGGCCGAGGTCACAGCCCACCTGGTGTTAAGTGGTTACTGGAGCACATAGACATCTACTACGTAAATGCGTCACTCGTCTTGAGATATAAGTTCTAAGGTCTCAGTATAGTTACAACGGCTGCCCCACCCTTCAAACCGAAACGCATTACTGCTTCACGGTAGAAATAGGCGGGTTGGTGGTACCTACCCGTGCGGACTCCCAAGAGGTCCTACCACCAGAGCTAGATGTAAAGTAGACGATTTTTCACTAAAATAAGGAGAAAAACAATTGACGATTTATGGCTAGTTGAGCTGGGTGTAAAATAATAGTCTAGTTATGGGAGTGTAAGGATTTTTGCATATCTTAATTAATTTACAGACGGACTAAACAAGAATTATTCAGTGGTCCCGAAATTAATGAATACAAAGGTATGTTTTACTGTTCTACACATAAATTCGATCCGAAATGGGCAACCCACTGAGAAGATCCGGCGAGAAACTCTGGGCTGTGTCTATGGTTTAGTTCGCTCGTCGAGCCCTTCGTCGCAAGCGACGGGATCGACGAGGACGGTGACCGGTGCTTGTGGTGCCTAAAAGCACCGTTAATGGAGTGGCGATTTGAGTGGGCTAAACGGGCACGCGTATAAACTAAGACGTTGCAGTCCAAATAAGACACCCGGTGTATTCGTATTGAGCGATGCTACTATACCGGCGGCGTGTAAGAAAATTTAATCTGCAAAATTTAGAAATTTGCGGATTTACTAGGGTGTATGTTTGTATGGATTGGTACCATGATCTGGTACATTTCTGCATTGAAGAAGTCGCGTGTTTCGGTTTAAAATAATGCCACAACTGATTTACACTACAACTGAAACTTTGAATTACTTAGAACTCGTTCCTATCTACTTAGAAAACAGATAATATAATTTTGAAGGCCGTCCGTCACAGTCTGAGAAATTGAATTGATGATTTTGTCATCGCACCATCACTCAACAGGGCAGAGTCTCTATTTCTTCTACTTTGGGACTGGTGCATACATTGCAATGTGTTTCGCGAGACGTACCATTAATTTCCGAATCGGTAGGTAGTGGCTCGGCTGTGATCCTAATATTCAGGTCGTATACTCCTATGTGGCACCTTTAGAAATAAAGAGACCGATTTCGAAATTTTAGGATTTCAACTTTAATTTAAAAATTGACCTAGAACGACCCTTTTCCTAATAATCGAGTCAGCAAAAGCAGGGCTCGGATACCAGGTTAAAATAATTAACCAGCTCATTAGAAATGCCATACATGTAAAAAAGAGTCGAAATGTTTCGATTCCGCTCTACCGGAATCGATATTATTTGGGTTCTGATCAAAGAGCAAATATATTCAGTGTTTCAGTTCGAGAAACCAGGTTAATTTCGTTCAAATCATTTTGGCTCCGCCTACCGACACCATGTACTGCCGCGCGCCGGTATCTTTGTTGATTTTTAAAATAAGTAGATCGCTTCAGTGCCAGCGTTTAGAAGTCAGTTTTTCTTAAATCGATTGCATCGGTGCATTGCACTTAATCAAAAATTAATCACTGTTTTAATTAGGGCACCATATTTTATGAATAAGCGGTTAGTAATTAAATTTTGGACCTTTTTAAGTTAGTTTTGCTGCAAACTTATCCATTGGTCTCTTTCACTCCGTCAACATCCTCTACGTTTTTTCGGTTTGCAAACTTTATTCGATGTTTTCCAAAAAAACACCTTTTTGTAGGTCGCTAATAATTCTAAAAGTGCGATATGTACGTTCAAATATAACAGTGAAATTCGCATCACTCAATACATCGGCCGTTCTATTACGTCATTAATTGAGAAACTGCATTATTCGATACAAAATTCCCACAAAAATGCCCGGATTTTTTATCCGATATTGGCCTTGTTAGTATCGGTCACATACCTGCTAAAGCGTGGAGTGTGGGAATAGACCACTTGAGAAATGCTCGAGTGGCACGACACAGCTCTGTTTTATATACCTACTGTACTTTGCAAAATGTAACAGATAGAAATGGATTTAGTAAAAATTTGAATTGCTTGAAATGTAAAATAAATAAAAAAATAATGAAAACATTACCATCACAAACATTAATAAAGTACATAATTTCACAATTCTCATTTTCAATTGGTTTAGTATTCGGAGTACAAAAAATTTTTTTGCAGATAAATAATCGTAGTATCGAGTAGGACTCGTAAGAAACATAATTAATGAAACAGTTCCAAAAAAAAAAACTTGTACAAATTTTAATGTTAATTTTTTTACACTTTCCACAATAGTACCGTAATAGTTCGTCATTCGTTTTCCCGTTAGAGAAACTTTTACCTATTTCGTGTTACCTATGAATCTTGTATCAAATGCATAGTAAATACATTTCCATGAATAAATTTACATGCCGGTCAGATACGTTGGGCTTACGTAGCACTAACGTTTGCTACGACGCAGGATTCATGGAGCGGAGATATCACGGATTTACGATACAGAAATCTAGACAAATAATAGTGCTGGCGAGCTTTGCAAACGGACCGTTTATTTTAGGAATTCTAAAAGCATTTCAATTATTTTGGATAAGGCCATTATCTACCAGATCTGCAGCGGCTTTACACCGACTTCACTTCTCGATTCGATTACATAAAAGCTCTAGTCATATAACCGTAGTTAATAAAGTATATTTCAATCCTTATCTAAAGACATTTAAATTATTAATTATCTTTGCCATTGATCGATTCTATATTAATATCAATGGATATATATATTTATTTTTTCGGACATGTGCCGCGAGAACCCTCTTGCGACACATGTGACTCGACGACTTAGTTGCGAGAGGGTGACGACTCAGTTGAGCGCCTTGTGGTGCAGGGCATGATTGAGGGCACAAGACCGCGCGGCAGATCATCGTCACGATGGACCGATCAAATAAAGGCAGCTCTAAACGGTCCCGTCAACGAGTGTACAAGAAAGGCCGCGGTACTCGAGGAAAGGCGACGTCTTGTGAAGCGCAGCACCACCCGAAATGATGACCACGACCACTCTGCCAAGAGTGCATACGACTGAGAAGAAGAATCAATGGATAAGATTCAAATATGTAATCTGGTAATTAAACATATAGAGGGGTATGTTAGAATCTACAATAAAACATTACGTAAAATTGCGAAAAAAAAACACTGGACAAATAGTGAAATACCTATGTCTTTTATTAAACATTTTTGTATTTGGTTACATTTATGGAACAAATACAGAGGTTTTATTTCGGGGGCTAATTCACTTTGATTGAATCATTGAGTCAGAAGAGTAACTAAGTGTGATTAAAAAATTCAGTGTTGTAAACGTAAAACGTAAAATGAAAAACCATAATTTAAAACTACATAATTCATAAATCTATTACGAAAGAGCGTGTAAGTGGATACACATGTGACAACACATGATTTTCAAATTATGCAATTATCACAGACAACTCGAACTCAAATAAAAAGCAGCACGAACATTAAAAATAATCGTCAACAGTGTATCTAACAACTTTTTTTAACCTCAAAAATGTTTTTTTTTATTACAAAAAGACATTTGCCACCAAATATTTAATGAAAACAGCCAAGTCAATCACTAAAAAGTACGGTAGACGGATGGATAGTTGTGTTCGACGCATAAAAAACGCGGGAAGCGCCGGGTCTCGCAAACACGTGCTGTCAAGTGCCACCGACGCAGACATACGATTTATTTTCTACTCCCTTTTATATAGGGGTTGTCCATGAAATATGTTGTTTAGTCTTAAAATACTCATTCACAGTTTTGACTAGGATTTTAATGTGTCATGAAACGAGTGAGAAAGTTAACTAAAATTAGTTAGGTGTGAAGTAATACGTTAAAGCTTTATTATTTTGAAATTTAAAAGAATACGCGAGTAATGAAAATAAACACTTTTCATGTCCGCAAAAAGAAACTGAGCGCTTAGTGCGAGTTTTTAACGCTCTCGACAGCGTAAAAGTTAACTCAAATTTGTATGCAGTTGGAACAGCGTTCCTAGCGGCAAACGTAGGCAACTGTTTCAACTCCATACAAATTTGAGTTAACTTTTATACTATCGAGAACGTTAAAAAACTCACTAAGCACACTGTATATTATCATTAACGTCTTCGAGTAAATCTCATAGCTTTTGTACTGGTTAGAGGGCGTTTTGTACATCTGCTAAGCAATTGACCATTCTACTTTTTTCTTGTGAGTGGCAGAATTCACATTGTGGTCTCTAAGGGTTTCGGTAACAACTTTAAACTGAGGGTGTCGTGAGCTCGTTCACAAATTTTAGAAACAAATTCAAAGTTTTTCTTGTGCCTAAAGCCATATTTCACTGACGCAATTATTACGTAAATATTTTGTTACAATGTTCTCTGTTTCTATTCTATTCTATCAGCCCACAAAAGTCCACTGCTGGACAAAGGCCCCTTTTAAGCCTAGCCAAAAAGATCGGTCCTGCGCTGCTTGCATCCAGCGGATCCTCGTCAACCTCAATAGGTCGTCGGTCCATCTTGTGGGAGGCCTACCCATGCTATGTTTTCTGGTACGCGGTCGCCACTCAAGAACATTTCGGCCCCAATGGCCATCCATCGGTTTGAAGGGTGGGGCAGCCGTTGTAACTATACTGAGACCTTAGAACTTATATCTCAAGGTGGGTGGCGCATTTACGTTGTAGATGTCTATGGGTTCCAGTAACCACTTAACACCAGACGGGCTGTGAGCTCGTCCACCCATCTAAGCAATAAAAAAAAATCCGTTCTACGAGCAAGGTGACCTATTCTCTGTTTATCATTACTATAATTAGTACACAAATATCACGCATACAAAAGTAAGCTTTACAACAGAATTAGATTTTTTGTTGCAACGTAACTTATACTTAATTATGTGAATAAATATAATACAAACGTATATATTGGGTAATATCGCGAGACATTGAAAAATGATGCAATAGTAAACGGGACGTTTCTATGCGGTAGCACTGGCTTCGCTTTTGTGGTAGAAAAATAAAATCTTATTAGAATTAAGCTTCACATGTTGTATCTATGTATGTAAAAGTTATGTCTAGAATCGTCGTATCGTAAAAATAGTGCAGTGGTTCTAGGTTTTCATACATGTTCCAGTAAAAGCTAAATAGGATATGACGAAAAAGAACGGGATCTGCTTAAACAATCATTTTCCTAATGCAACCTCAGCTGCAAAAATATGAGATTTAAAAACTATAAAAATACGCTTCTGTAGCAAATCTAACTAAACATTATTATTATCTCATTATCTGTTTATATCGGCTAGGATTTTAGAGAAAAGTTACAAAATCATTGTATTGTCTTCGGTCTTTGATGCCTGTGTAAATTTTTAGTTTTTGAATGTGGCAATGATATTCAAATATTCCATTACACACAAATATCAAGTTTAAAAAAAAAAGCCTGTTCAAAAATAGAGAAAACAGTTAACGTGTCTCTGTCGATCCGAAGATATCTATTTCTTGACATTAAATAAGACAAAGTTTTTAAAGAATGACTTCGCTACATACACAGCTATGGCACTACAAGCTTTTTGTTAAGCGTAGGTAATGTGTGTTACGTGAAAAGTAGCGAACTGCACCAATATTTCTTCTACAGCTTAAGAAGGTGAATTTGTCTTCATTCCAGTATAAGCAACGTCTAGAATCTATATAATGAAAAAATGCGCACCTACATAACATTTCTTATGTATTAATGACCACTTACCAGGTCGCGTAATAAAGTAAATAATGAACTAGCAAAATTGGTCAATAATGTTCATGTATTGGGATTCGAAATTTCCATAGACACTACCTACATCGAATTGTAACTTTTCTTGGATAGTTTCTCATCTTGAATTCATGAGTTACATTTTAATTTATGAATAGCTATCTAAGAAAATATGTATTGAAGTTTAATAAAAATACTTACGTCTTTATAACATTTTTAATAATAATTGATATAATGTTGTGGGAGATGATCTAAGTATCTTTTACTAAGTTCCCACAACTTAGTGATTGAAATTAATTCAGTGATTAACAAAGTGATAAGTTAATATGTCGTTTTTTGAAATACTCGGATTATTCCTGGAAAAAATCATTGTTACTAAATTAACATTTAGTATTCTCCAATTTAAATACATAATAATACCTCTTAGTATTCATAGTTTATTCATACATATTTAGTGAATTACCATATAAAAAATAACTTTATTTTAATATTAACTTTGTAATTTTTCATAAAAAACAGTACTAAATTTAATTTGAAAACCAAAGTAATTTATTTATTACAAAGTCAAAATTTTCGTTCCGACAAATTGCTCCCATCTGAGCCACTGGTTAAATTAAAAGTAATTTTCTTATGCAGAATTAATTAATGACTAACGAGCTCAATAGAGTTCATCAAGCGGAAGTGATAGAACGGGATAGAACTATACAGAATAGGAGTTGTCAGAAAAGGGTGGAAACACATGAGGCTGGAGTTGAATGAATTTTATGCCGGTCTATTTAGTTACGCGTCAATTTGGCGCGAGAAAGGTTGTGGAGTGTGTGGATTGTTCAAGTCTTGTGTTTAAAGTCCGCGAAATTTATACGTGTGATAATGACTGATTAAATTTTTTGTTCCGTGAAAGAGGTTAGTAATTAATTTGGAAAGCTAATTCAAAATAAGGATAGTGTTTTAAATAATAGGTTATGGTTTATTTAGTAATATGTTTTTGTTTATGCTAAGAATCTGAGGAGGATGTGTTATGTACACACAATTAAGATAAGATAAATGTCCCAGAATGCGGGATGAAGTATAAGAAACTTAAAATAGTAACTTTATTGCATAATTAATTAAGTACGACAAAATGTTATTTTACTTTACAAAGATTGACTCATCAACTATTCTCATGAATTGTTTTATCTTAGTTGAAAATAACTGAGATTTTTGTATGTAACAAATAATAATAAAAATAATTACCTACTTTTGTTTTGCTCTTTTGGCATCATAATGTAAAATGCTTCAGGATTTATTTGTTCTGTATTGTGTGGCGGGCCTTTTATCCGATAGCGTTTAATATTGTGCAGTTCTTGTTCTTGTTTTTGGCAGTTCTGCAAATGGAGGTATTTCATATATTTCAGCGATATATCAAAACGAGGTCAGGATTTACATACCACTATGTAACAAATTTGTCGAATAGGTATGACCGTAAAAAAAAGTAATTTAGGTACCTGTTTCTCTTGACCCAATTTAAGATTGTTTGGAGGAGATCGCTTTTACCGATTTTTTTTCCTACCTAAGCTGGTAGTCTTTAAGAGGCTATGCCAGCGTAACCGAGCGAATAGGTGAGCTCACTGAGTTCTATCTAACCTGGAGTTTTACCGATAAGATGGCTCATTGCACTTCAACATCTGGCCCGGTGACGCAGCTTAGGTAGGATAAAAAAGCACTTTTGATGTATAGTCCAGCATTTTCTTCTCTAAAAACTTGTGACGAAGAGTTTGACCAGCGAACTAACCCATAGCCATGTGTGTGCCAGGCTTAATGACAGAAGAAGATCTTCCACTGAGCGGGTGATATTGCTCGGTAGACCGACGGTCCAAATGTTGTTGTTCGGAACTTGTATATATGTAGTTCTGTGATGGCTACCGCTACAGCTACAACCTACTGAGTTTCTCGCCGGATTTTCTCACGGGTCGCGATTCCGATCCAGTGGTAGATTGTTAGGGCTAGTGTTACCAAAATTTTCTCAGGTTGAGTCCGTGAGCTCACCTATCCGTTCGCGTGTAGCTAGAATAGCCACTCAGGCCACAAGAGAATAGGTAGGAAAAAACAAAACTCCCAGAAAGAGTAAATTCTCAGCTGCGTTCACCACATTTTTACAGGTCTTATTTTAACTCTGTTAAGTTTGAAAATTGTTAACGAATGTTCTTCTGAAACTAAATTGAAATCCAAAACTACATTGAGTTTTTAATTTGTTTTTTATTATTGCATAGATGGGTGGACGAATTGTCAGTCCACCTGGTGTTAAGTGGTTACTGGAGCCCATAGACATCCACAACGTAAATGCGCCACCCACCTTGAGATATGAGTTCTAAGGACTCAAGTATAGTTACAACGGCTGCCCCACCCTTCAAACCGAAACGCATTACTGCTTCACGGCAGAAATAGGCGGGGTAGTGGTACCTACCCGCGCGGACTCACAAGTGGTCCTACCACCAGTAAAGTCCGATTGAAATCCGAAATCCGATTGAAAATTTCAATAAGCGATTTGTAAAATAAAAATATCTGTTTTTGAAATATATGAAATTAACAAATATATATTATATTATTTAATTATAAAACGCGCTTTAATAGTATTTTTTTTAATAATTATTCTAGTGAACCTGAACAGCGCATAAAATTTATGTATACTCATCGGTATGTGTTAACTTTTTCAACTGAGTCAAGTTTGTGAAAATGTCTTTGAAGTTTCCCATAAAATAGACAGATAGATACCGGAAATTACCTCTAAGTAAAATGGTGGAAATTGGAGAGTTCAATTGAGCTATTGCGAGAACCTGAGAAATGAATTCTAGCGACTTTGGTTCACTTTGAATACGCTCATAAAATTTTACATAGATAAACACTTAAAGCCGCAATTATTACACGTCAGTACTTAAAGAAACATTAAAATAACAAAATAATTTCTTTTACATAATTTAACACTTCGTATTCCCGCCAATAAGTTCAAAGACAATTAAATGAATTATAGATTAAATCTGACATGACCAACCTACTTCGTTATCTTGACTTAATTAAAGGACAATCATCTTAAGGGGTAAACATATTTTCAACTAAGTAGAAAGAAAAGTCCATAGACACAATATTATTTGCATCGTAGTGCATTTAAAGTAGCACCTATGATCATAACGCGATAGGTATGGTAAGATGTCTATGCATTAAAAATTTTTGTATCTACACAATCAAGCTTGTTTCTTTAGTCAATTAATGTTCGATTTATGAATCCAGTGTTGGGTGTTTTCGTTCGATATTTAGTTTTATGTAATTAAAATAGCATGTGTATTTTTGGCACAGATTTTGATTGTAAATTCTGGATTGGAAGATTCTGGATTGGAAGATTCAGAGATTGGAAATTCCACCACGGAGTTGTTGTAGAAAGCTCACATTAAACTTGAAATCACAAAAAAATATTACTGGTGGTAGGGCGTCTTGTGAGTAATAATGTATTTCGGTTTGAAGGTTGGTGCAGCCATTGTGCTTTTAAAAAAAACAAATTAGACTTAGAACACGTGTCTCAAAGTGGGGGTTGGCATTTAGGTTGTTCATGTTTATGGTTTCTGCTGACCACTTAACACCGGGTAGACCATGAGCTAGTCCACCCTACTGAGCAATAAAAAAATTTAAATAAAATGTCACACACGGTCATCTGGTCCAAAACTAGGATTTTTTTTATTATGGAAACCAGAGACTGATATAAATTATTTATAATATACGTATATAGGTATTAAACACCCAGATAAAGAGTAAGCCAGTCTGTTTATCACTCGAATGTTTGCCTGATGTTGGAATCTAAGTCCCCACCTTCAGCCCAGATGCAACTACTGCATCAGTCAGTCGAATGTAGACTCATAATGAGTTTTACCGTCTTCTTTTTTTAAATTATTGCCGTTGTTATAAAATTGTTATATAACTAAGCGGAAAAAGAAGTTTATGCGTTGTCAGAAGTTTCTAGTAGTCGAAGTTGTGTATAACTAACTACGCTGGCAGGGGACATAAAACATTTTTATTCCGATATCCGGTACTTCGCACGGGCGCTGCGTCTTTTGATTTGTATATAAAGTTTGATTATGTTATTTGGAAATTCGAGTGCCGGAGAACATTTACGAGGGCTTACTTCTATTGGTTTATTAATTACCTGTCTACAAAAACTCCGGGATCCTGACTATTAATTTGTTTTAACTTTGCAGCTTTTCGTGTAGACGTGTTCACGGTAATCATGCGATTGCTTCGGCTATGGACAAAACGCGTATGCCCAATTGTTGACGGCCAACATACGGCCAATATTACAACAGTCAATGCCTTACTTGCTTGTGAGCGCACAAGTTATAAACCAACCTGCCTATTTGTGTAACGCGTTCTCGTTTGAAGGGTGGGGCAGTCGTAATATAATTTTATTATGAGTTGAACCTTGTTCCCGAGTTTGTACTGGAATCCATATTGTGACGTTTATGTATTATAATTAATTACAAGGTTACGCTGTGGCTTTATTAATTTAGCCATTTATTGTTAAAAATTGTATTAAAAATTCCAGACTATTTTTTTTTACATATACGCCTGTAGTCTAAGGGGTTTATTCTAGATTCTTTCGACGGGTCTGCCTATAATGCACCTCAAATAAAGTTGTTAAAGCTGAATAAGTAGAGAAATTTAACACATGTAGACACAAAACGATGTTTAGTTTGATCACATTGCAAACTCATGTTTATTTCTCACGAATGATATTTTATTGCTAGTGTTGTACCTACGTAATCACATGCGCTTTGTTTTGTATATTTCACTCTTATGCTTTTATTTTAATTATCGTTTATATTATGGTTATATGTTATATCCTATTTCCTGAAACTATGGTGCTTACAGTACGTTTCATGAGTTCGTTTTTCCATGTACATATTTGGAGCTAGAATAAACTTTGTTTTTCATGGTATTCCCCGAGCGTTATAATAAGCTCTTTAAAAGTATAAAAAACGATTTTTCCTTAAGCCGTCTCTGGTATTGCTCGTGCCGATGAAGCCGCGATGGCGACCAATCACCGTCAGGTAGACCGTGCCTTTACTAACGACAGTCAAAATTAAACAAATAACGCATCCCGGCTCTAAGATGTATCGCATATACGGTGTGATAGCGTCACTTATGCAATTTTTGTTAAAACTGAACTGAGTATGAGAAAATAAATTTTTTAATAGTTATCAGTGAGATGTCTGCTTTTACTGATGTAATTTAAAGTCGTAGTTTAAATAGGTATTATCGTTTTTATTTCTTTAGTCTAGCAGAACTGTACAATTATATTTTTTTTATTTTTTATTTTCCTACCTATGCTGATAGCCTTGAGAGGCTATTTCAGCTTCGCCCTAACGTTTGTAGGTGAGCTCGCGGGGCTCAACCGGAGAGTTGCTAACACTGACCCTAGCAAGAGCAGTGTTTCGCAGAATCTACCACCGGATCGGAAACGCGACCCACTGAGAAGATCCGGCGAGAAACTCAGTGGGCTGTGTCCATGGGTTAGTTCGCTCGTCGAGCCCTTCGTCGCAAGCGACGGGTTCGACGAGGACGGTGACCGGTGCTTGTGGTGCCTAAAAGCACCGTTAATGGATCAGGAGGATCCGTAATGACGTGCTTTGGGCGACGTCGATGGTTTACCATTCGGTCTACTGGGTCGGGTATGTAGTTTCCAGCGGCTACGGTGAGAGGGTTCTCATGTCGTGCCGCCTTCTCAAAATGGCGCAGCGATGCCGACTGCAGATACTTACTAACTGAATCGAGCTCCAGGTCATCGTGGAGATCCACGTTCCTAAGGAACCAAGGCGCTCCGACGGCTTTCCTGCAGCAATTATAATAAGATGTTGAATTTTCCAACGTTTCTCCTGGAAAAATTACATAATTTGCTTAAGTGACGTTATCACACCGTATGTGCGGTATGTTGCCCAGCCAGAGTTCCTACTCGTGACGAAAGACTTTGCTTAGGGTAGGAGCTTAAAATGTTTTCTTAGTAAATAGATATTTAAAAAACATCTTTACGAACGACTGGTGGCAGAGGATATTGCAAATCCGGGTTCCATTCCTGACTATTGCTGTCGTGAAACAATTTGAAGGGCGGCACATTTATTTGACAATACAATACAAACTTTGACTTCACTGTCTATGTGGATTGAGGTATTCTAACTGCGATGTCTATGGGCTCTGGAAACCACTTTATGCGAAATTGGCTGAAACACGTTCACTCAGCAACGCAAAACAAGGACTAAAATATTATGTAGGAATAATATAGCCTAGTTCCCGCAAAATTTACAAATCTAGACAAACCCATTATTGCAACACGATATCCTCTGGTTAGAGCCCCGTCCGATCATGTACTGGCTCGGTTACGCTGGCAAAACCCCTTAGGTTACCAGCTTAGGTAGGAAAAATATGATTTTATTGTAAAAAAAGTGTGGGGTGCTTTTCAGGATATTTTCAAAAAAAACCCTCTACTCATGTCTGTTCATAAAATATTTATCACTACTGATACCAGGCACCCCACGCTTTTTTTACAATGAAAAAATTTTTACTTACACTATTTTAAAATTCAAATTTATTAATATCTATTTTCTATTTTTTAGTTGAATTTTCTATAAAAGCGTATTTTGTTAGTTTTTTAAATTATTTTTTAGTTGAATTTCAATTTTTTCAATATATTTTATTTAATATTCTCTTGTCATCGGTCCTTAATAAGTATACCAAATTTCAAGTTAATCTGACGTTTTGAAGGGGGTCAAAATCATGTTCAAAGATTCCTCCTTTATATACTAACATACATACGTCTGAAGCTAATAAAAGCGTATTAAAAATACAAAACCACCGGCAATTCGACTTTACGTCGCTGGAATAAAACTAAACTAATTCGGTTAATTTGAGACCAATCGCCAGTTGTTTTTGAAATAGCCTATGAAATGTTGTCGCTGGTTTAATTTCACAAATTCAACTAATTACGGGCACGTGTCATATTTAGCACTCAACATCCCCGTCAATCCCGTTGTTAATATAAACGAGAACACATCCTTATTAGTGGCGGGTTCCCAAGGCAACGATAAAATGTTGTAATGTGATAAATTAACGGGCGTTTCTCAACATTCCCACTTTGATATAATAACATTCACGTGGCGTCTTACGACCAATCAAATATAATGTTTACTAATTGAATTTCATTCGCAGATGCCATAAAATGCGCTGGTTAATTGGAGCTTCTGAAAATATGAGGCACGGCAAGAGTGGCGGAGGCCGGGCCCGGTGGGAATCCAGGCTGCTCGTTGCTGCTATTGCGTTGGCTTTTGTAAATGCTCAAGGTAATTCGCGCTGGTTATTTTAAACTGAGTAATTCTTGTTATTCTATACTTTGTTTTACGGCTTTTTTATTTATTTAATTGTCCTTGTAGGCAGACGAGGGTACGGTCCACCTGATGATGAGTGGCTACCGTCGCCCATGGACATCAGGTATGCCAGGGGCAAAGCCAAGCTGCTGCCTACCGTTATTGCGGTTGGGCAAGTGGGGTGAAACATTTAGCCCAAGCTTGATGCCTCTCTGAAAATGATTTTTAGCAAAAGATGGACCTCTTGTGAGTCCGGACGGGTAGGCACCACCGCCCTACCTATTTCTGTTGTGCAGCAGTAATGCGTTTCAGTTTGAAGGGTGGGGCAGCCGTTGTAACTATACTGAGACCTTAGAACTTATATCTCAAGGTGGATGGCGCATTTACGTTGTAGATGTCTATGGGTTCCAGTAACCACTTAACACCAGGTGGGCTGTGAGCTCGTCCACCCATCTAAGCAATAAAAAAAAAACTCGCTTGGCGTTGCCGCTGTTAGTTCCAGGCTGTAGGGATGGACAAACGTAAATTTTACAGTTTTAAGTTGCTTTATAAAGTTTTCACACAAATTATTCGTAGCGCTGCCTGAGTTCGACTGTTAACACATTGCAGCACTAGTTTCGGCACTGGCGAACGGCAATTTGCATAAAATTGAAATATGAATTCGTATTAGTATTAAATAATTCTCGATATTTAAATTGTGTTTTGAGGCTGAATTTTATTTATTGACGTTTTTAAAAAGATTTTCGAAGTTTGAAAAGATTGAGAAATCCAATAAAATGTTTCATTGGTTTCAAACCAAATGTTTTTCAGCAAAAATATCACGATGATGGTAGCCCACTGAGTTTCTCGCCGGATCTTCTCAGTGGGTCGCGTTTCCGATCCGGTGGTAGATTCTGCGAAACACTGCTCATGCTAGGTTCAGTCAAATCAAAATCAAAATCAAATTTTTTTTTTAATTCAACATAAAGTTGTGTTAGTGTTAGCATCACTCCGGTTTGAGCCCCATGAGCTCACCTACTAGCTAAGGTTACGCTGAAATAGCCTCTCAACGCTATCGCTTAGGTATGAAAAAAAAAGGATGATGGTATTGCGCCTGTGTGGGCTGAATGAATGAATTTTGCAAATTGTGTGTTTTTTTTTATTACCCCGATTACTTGAGACGAGTATGTATACGCTATACATCATCCCGCTGAGTTTCTCGCCGGATCTTCTCAGCGGGTCGCGATTACGATCCGGTAGTAGATTCATTCGCGAAGCACCTGCCCTTGAGTTGTTAGATCTCCTCCGGAGGCGCTCGGGCAGCTGTTAGCAAATCCCAACCCTCCTGGCTGAACGTTTGCTCGCTATTGGAGAAACGGGAAAGGCCTTTGGACCACCAGTAATCCTTCCTTCATAAAAAATCAATAAAAACGAGTATGTACAACATTTTTATATTTTTCCTTCTTCTTTATTTGTTACCATTCTTAGTATACAATTACGCTACGCATGCGTGATACAAATCCTTATAAAATTTTCTCGAATTTTTACATTGAAATTTGTTGTTTACGACTAGCTTATAGAAGGTTATTTCGTAGCATGGCCGATCTCAGTTAAGGATGGCAGAACTCCTGTCCATATTGCATAGCATAATCTCAAAGCGACTTCCAGTTATGAAGTACGTAACACAAACGGGTAACTTGATTTCTTATTAAATTACATGTGAATTCATCTACCATATGAAGAAATCTCGTTTAGATTCATAGTACAGTTAAAAGGATACCTTTACAACTGTATTTTGCATGATTGGGTCGTTGGGCTCTTGAGTATTATGCAATTATTAACGGAATCGGATAAGATACGTTGCTTAATAGTAACATAGTTGAAATGATATAAGCAAGAAAGGGCTGGCGTTTCAATGATATAATATAAAATTATTTGCTGAATAGTTAGACGAAAAGTTTAGTTAATCCAATTGACACATCAAGTTTATTTCTCTTTAAGTCTCTAATTTTTTATTATAATTATAATATGATACTGACTCGGTAGTGCGGTCAATTGCGCCCCTGAATAATGGACCGAGGGTCGTAGATTCGATTTCTAGATCGGGCAAACATTCGTCTGATGAACGTCATATTGAACCGTTTGGAACCTCTGGGTCTGCGGAGGGACTTCGGTTATGTATTTTGTACCGTATGTTCCATGGGGAGTGCTCTGAGGAATTGTTCGAGATGATACCGGCATCTCGTTTTTACCATCGCACCGCCCGCCACCGGAGTAGAGTTCATCCACACTACCTGGAGCCACTGCGGTCATCCACAGTGCGTTTCCAGAGGTATTTTTGCCACGTACCATCCGGCTATGGAATGAGCTCCCCCCACGGTGTTTCCCGAACGCTATGACATGTCCTTCTTCAAACGAGGCTTGTGGAGAGTATTAAACGGTAGGTAGCGGCTTGGCTCTGCCCCTGGCATTGCTGAAGTCCATGGGCGACGGTAACCACTTACCATCAGGTGGGCCATATGCTCGTCTGCCTACAAGGGCAATAAAAAAAATGGTATATGTTTAAACGTATATAAGTGTGTAAAAGTCTCTTGTTGCCATAGTACAGGGAATCTTAGTAAAGGCCAGATGACCGTGTGTGACTAATTGTCTCCAGTTAATATTTATTTAAACAAACACACGCACACGCTAAACCAGACACACACATACACACACACAGCCAAAATACATTTACTTCAGAAAGTACGATATCAGAAATAATGTACTCAAATAACACCCCATAGGCCTTTATTTATGACACGCATACTAGTCGATCTTTGTCTATTTTATAGCCTCTTCCTTGCATTTTAGGTACATTAGGTAACATACATACATATCGACGCTTGAAAGGCAAACGTGACTAAGCGACAATGCGTGAACTTTACAGTAGACTAATTTAAAGTTAAAATAACTGAAAAAAGAAATATTTTAACGAATCTAGCTGTAGTAGAATCTAGCTAGTAGCTGTAGGATTGAAATGATTTTAATAGATCTAGAAATATATATTTTTTGCGCATCGAATGTACAAAGCAGTTATTATCGCTCAGTCACGTTTGCCTTTCAAGCGTCGATATACTACTGACTGTTGCTACTGACATAATATTAGTCGATTTATTTTTACTAGTGGTCCTCCCCGAAGTCGAAATTAGATCATGATTAATTTAAATTAGTTATAAGTTTGAACATTATTATAGTTCTGTTGTCACATTTCTATAATCATTGTTATTTAATTACAGACTTCGCCAAGACTACACTATAGACAAATAATATTAAAGATAAAAATATTAATCTATTCTCAATTAGACCACAGATTAACAATAAACAAAAGAGTATATTTGCATGCTGTGTGTCAAATACATCGTAGTGTGTGTAATGTTTTTTTTTAAATTGTATTTTTATGCATAATTTTAAAAATATATTATAATTCTGTACTTCTTCTCTATATTCTCTATAAGTGTGAGAAATTTCATGCTCCTCCGTCCGCGTAAAAAGGGGTACAAAGTTTTTGCTTCACGTATTAATAAATAGATTCCATGGATTACTTCTCAGCTTCATGAGTGTACCAATTTTTGTAACATATCCCCAACATAGACGAAAACTCTTATAACATGCATTGCCATTTTTAACCGACTTGAAAAAAGGGGGAGGTTCTCAATACGACTCTGTGTTTTTTTTTTATGTTTGTTACCTTATAAGTACCTTATAAGTTTTGACTGGATGAATCGATTTTGATGATTCTTTTTTTATTAGCGAGCTGACGCTTCCCGTGTGGTCCCATTTCAATTAATTCCCGTTCTGATAATGGTATCCATGAGAAAACCATATAAGTCTTAAATTTGCATTTAGTACGTGCGCGACAAATAGATGAATAGCTCAATAACTCAATATCACACCAACCGATTTCGATGATTATTGTTTTTAATGTATATTAATTTGTTTTGGAATATCTTTTTTTTTTTTTTCCGTTTGAAGTCGGTTTTTGTTAAAGCATGCTTTTTTATTTTTATTGCCCTTGTATGGAGACGAGCATACGGCCCACCTGATGGTGAGTGGTTACCGTCGCCCATGGACTTCAGCAATGCCAAAGGCAGAGCCAAGCCGCTGCCTACCGCAAAATTACAATTATTTATATTGCATTTTATAGGCCTTTCGTTATTGCATAAGAAACTTTACATTCACGTCGTTTACATAACTTCCATCCCTAGACCTCAACGTCACTAAATCAACTGCATCCTATAATTTCGTTCGACAAAATAATTCCAAGGGATTGGCCCATTAAACTGGTTCGCGACAACTTAGAACTCAAGTAGCTACTTTCTCTTTGATCCTACCGAGATTAAATTATGTCGGTGGCGTAATGCAAATTGGATACGCGAATGTCAATCAATTCGTGATGCGTTATTTTTAGTATTGTCTAATACATCCTATCTGAACGTTTTAAATTAATGGATACTAGATGATAACGTCATCTTGTTGTGTCTTTAAAGCGGTTAGTTGCCCTCAATTAAGAAAAATAGTATTATGATGTATGTATAATAGATTAGATGTCGGGAAGAGTTGATTATTGAAAACACGAATAAAACAACGTTTTCTGAGAATAAATCGTAGCTAGATCGATTTATCGCCCCCGAAATCCCCTGTATACTAAATTTTATGAAAATCGTTGGAGCCGTTTCCGAGGTTCAGATTATACCTAGTCAGGTCATAAGTATTGTCACACAGTAAAAACTTTTCTTTTAGAATGCTGGCCACAAAAAAGTTTATTGAATTCGAATTTCGAATTGTTCATGAAAATAAAAAATGTATACTTTTAGAATTATACTCATTTTTAAATATGGAGTGGACGCTTAAAGAAGATCGTGTTGCAGTTATTGCGTTTCATCGTTGCGGTTACGCGCCAATTCAAATTTTTAACATACTGAAAATTTTGAATATAACCAAAAGATTCGTTTATCGTACCATCAAATGATACAATGAAGACTCTAGTGTAGATGACAGGTCAAGAAGTGGTCGCCCTCGGTCTGTTAGGACTTCAGCAGTGATAAAAGCTGTGAAGGCGCGAATTCAAAGAAATCCCAAACGTAAGCAGAAACTGTTGGCCCTTCAGATGGGGTTAAGCAGAACCACGGTGAAAAGGGTGTTATATGAAGACTTAGGGCTTCGGGCATATCGAAGAAAAACAGGACATCGTTTGAATGCTCGTCTAATGGACCTGAGACTGAAGAGATGCCGCGCTTTGTTGAAGCGGTACGCGGGAAAAAAATATCGGGAAATTCTTTTTTCGGATGAAAAAATTTTTACCGTAGAAGAGAGCTACAACAAACAAAATGATAAGGTGTACGCACACAGTAGTGAAGAAGCGAGCAACCGTATTCCGCGTGTCCAACGAGGTCATTTTCCATCCTCGCTCATGGTATGGTTGGGAGTTTCTTATTGGGGCTTAACAGAGGTACATTTTTGTGAGAAAGGTGTAAAAACGAATGCAGTTGTGTATCAAAATACAGTCCTGACGAACCTTGTGGAACCTGTTTCTCATACCATGTTCAATAACAGGCACTGGATATTCCAACAAGATTCGGCGCCAGCTCATAGAGCGAAGAGCACACAAGACTGGCTGGCGGCGCGTGAAATCGACTTCATCCGGCACGAAGACTGGCCCTCCTCCAGTCCAGATTTGAATCCGTTAGATTACAAGATATGGCAACACTTGGAGGAAAAGGCGTGCTCAAAGCCTCATCCCAATTTGGAGTCACTCAAGACATCCTTGATTAAGGCAGCCGCCGATATTGACATGGACCTCGTTCGTGCTGCGATAGACGACTGGCCGCGCAGATTGAAGGCTTGTATTCAAAATCACGGAGGTCATTTTGAATAAACTTTAGTGTCATAAGAATCTATGTTTTGTTAAGTTCATTTTGGTATATGAATGGTACATAATGAATAAACTTGTTTCAATTATTTTACATTAAACATGTGACAGAATTTATGACCTGACTAGGTATATAGGTACAAGTTCCGAACAACATTTGGACCGTCGGTCTACCGAGCAAACATCACCAGCTCAGTGGAAGATCTTTTCGTTTTGCCGTTTAACCCTCCCACACTTTATTAGAGCCATACATTTTCGACATTAATACGTGAGATTTATATTTGTAATTAAAGATGCATTTTGTTTGTTACTAGCATCAACAGTTCGATGTTTTTAATTAAACTTTAATTAAATTTACTCCATTGAAATAGTTGGGGTTTTTTTATATTTTTTCAAAATTGTCAGCTTTAAATTGCTCTCCTGTAAAATTACAAAAATGTCACTTAAAAAAATAGTTTTTCACCCCTCGATTTATAAATTCGAAACTAACTCTATCCATATTTATTCAATGCGCTGAACCGATTTGAGGAAATCAGGTATGGATTGATATAGTTTGAACCCTTATAGGAGGCTTTCGTGCCACAGCTAAGCACGAATCCACGCCCACGTGATTTAAAGTGTACAGTCAGCACTCGCCAAGCTGAGGTCGGAAATCTAGTATACAAAGTTTAAGAAAAGGAAAAAGTTTGAAGTTTACCTACAAAGTTTTGAAATCGGCGTGGCGTAAAGGATAAAACGCCTGGTGTACTGAAACCGTAGATGCAGCCATTCCTTGTATGGACTCCTTGAGATTTTAAATAAGTATTACAATCTTAAAAATAAAAAATAAAACGTAAAGATAATTATGTAGAGATTAGTATGACTGGAAGATAAATATTGAATAAAAAGGTGATTTTTTAATTATTCGACTTAACATGAACGATGTTTGGGGTCATTCTCTCGACTGCCAGTGTAAAAATACATTCTAATTAAAACCGAATGGTAAATAGTCGACGTCGCCCAAAGCACGTCATTACGGATCCTCCCGATCCATTAACGGTGCTTTTAGGCACCACAGGCACCGGTAACCGTCCTCGTCGAGCCCGTCGCTTGCGACGAAAGGCTCGACGAGTGAATTAACCCATAGACACAGCCCACTGAGTTTCTCGCCGGATCTTCTCAGTGGGTCGCGTTTCCGATCCGGTGGTAGATTCTGCGAAGCACTGCTCTTGCTAGGGTCAGTGTTGCAACACTCCGGATTGAGCCCCGTGAGCTCACCTACACACGTTAGGGTTAAGCTGAAATAGCCTCTCAAGGCTATCAGCATAGGTAGGAAAAAATATCTAATTAAAACCGTTTGAAGTTCCTTAACTTCGGCAGTCACGGTTTGTAGCGATCACGGCCGAACAAGTTCGCGCGTCTCACAAACACGTGTTCCTCACTGAGGATACAAATGAGCTTTAGATTGATAGACTGTCAGAGAATGCCTATGGCATTAAGTCCGCCTTTATACTGTACAATACTCTAGTATATAAAGTTATAAATCAATAAATAAATAAACTTTAAATTGTGCTTATCAAACTTTTTATCACACACTCGTCAATTAAGCGAGATTCTGTTACCACGACCCGAACTCTGAAACGATATTTTTCGTCATTGAAATTTCAAAGTTACAGTATCTTATCGACTATGAATACTATACTAGTGGCCCGCAGTAGTCGAGATTCGACTATAATTAATTGAAATTATAAGTTTAAACATTAATATGGTTCTATTGTCAAACACTAATGTATTTCGATAATATAATCACAGTATTCGCCAAAACTGCACTATAGATCAATAATATTAAAGACAAACAATATTAATCTATTTTCAATTCGACAATTGACAGTAAGCAAAGAGTATATTTTTGTGTATGTGTTGTGTCAAATACATGGTGGTGTGTGTGATGTTTTCTTTATTGATTTAAAGTATCTTTTATGCATTATTTTCAAAAAATATTAGCATCGTGCACTACTTCTCTATATTCTCTATAAGTGTGAGAAATTTCATACTCCTCCGTCCGCGCAATTTTCATAAAAAGGGATACAAAGTTTTTGCTTCACGTATTAATATATAGATTAGAAAATATTCGATTTTGTTTGCACGACAAAGAAGCGGAAATAACAGGCGCGTAAGTATATGATTTTGTCAAAAGTCTCCGGTTTGTGTATGTGTGTGACAGATGTAATATGAATAAAGAGACGTCAGAGGAAATTGTAGATGAAACGTTTTATGTCGTCGTCTGTATGTGTCGCAACTGCTTTATTGTGGTCTGGTACCAGCTGTCTTAGTAGAAGGGACGTTTCCATCTTCAACTGTGTCAATAGCTATTTCGAATATAAAAAGAGTTTAAATTTAAAAAATGCCGGCCTTAGTTGTGATTTCAACTAAATATGTGACGTGGAAGCGATTCCGATGGAGCTTTGATGTCTTGTTTGAAGACGACCGATGGAATATATTTGTGGATAGGTTTATGTAATAATTGACAATCGGTAAAGTCGTGATCTCATGATGATTATTGTGCATAGGTAAGACTATTAATAAAAGCGGTTCAAGATGTCATTGCCTATTTTAGTTGAGAGTATAAAGGTCATTTCCAGATAGCACGAAAGTATTTAGCAACAAAAGAGGGGATTGCTGTAATTTCGAAATTATTGTTAACTAGCGACCCGCCCTCGCTTCGCTTCGGAAACTGTAATGTACTACATGTACGGAACTGTAATAAACCTTCCTCTTCAATCACTCTATCTATTAAAAAAAACCGCAACAAAATCCGTTGCGTAGTTTTAAAGATTTAAGCATACATAGGGACAGACAGATATAGGGACAGAGAAAGCGACTTTGTTTTATACTATGTAGTGAAGCTATATCTGTTTTTTTAAGACTATGACGAAACGTAAGAAGTCAGATCGTAGTAATAAAAAGAAATCTACCTTATTATATTTCTTTAGATCGGTTCTAATGTGGATCCAATAGGTATTTAATATTAATAGTTTTTTACTTTGCTTTCCGAATACATACCTCATTTTTAGTTTATACATATTTTAAAAATAAAACAATTTTTTGTTTTGTTTCAGATATATCAATATGTTGTGATAAAGCGGACAAAGCTGAAGGAACATGTCGCAGCGTATGTGAGAAGGTAATTCATATGTTTTATCATTATTCAAATACTATTTGTAATATCTATACATTAATACGTGAAGCAAAAACTTTGTATCCCTTTTTACGAAATTTGCGCGGACGGAGGAGTATGAAATTTTCCACACTTATAGAGAATATAGAGAAGAAGTGCACAATGCTAATCTTTTTTCTAAATAATGCATAAAAGATACATTAAATCAATAAAGAAAACATTACACACACTACATACCATGTATTTGACGCACACACGCATGCATACTATTGTCAAACTTTTGTTCTTGACGTCTGTTGTCAAATTGAGAATAGATTAAATATTGTTTGTCTTTGTTAATATTTTTTATAGTGTAGTCTTGGCGAAATTTGTGATTATAGAAGTATAAAATACAATCATAATAGTGTACACACTTACAATTCCAATTAATTATAGTCGAATTTCGACTACTGCGGGACCTCTAGTATAAACATAATAGAAAGGATTGTACGCACTCCAACGAAATTGGTCACATTCCGGTTTTCCCGAAGCATCCATTCAGGATACGTTTGTTGAGTCTATTCGTGTGCTAAACTAAGCTTAGATACTTTGACGGTCATACTGCGCCGGAAACCATCGTCGAAGTGCAAACGAATGTCCGAGGTTCCAACTCGATATGATGTTAACGATCCACGAGCGCATGAAACTGATAATATATGAACAATACACAACATTAATTTTATATTGCGTTGACATTACCTAATCGAAGTTAGCATTACTGCCATTTTCATTGTTACGCAACGTTTTAAAATTTATTATAACAAAAAAAAAACATAAGATTCCTAAATAACCTAAAAGTACATTTTATTATCCGCAACACGCTTCGTCAGATTACAGAAATAAAGTTATCAGCAACATGCTTCGTCAAAAAGTACAATACTTACTTTCAGCTACAAGCGTCGTCATGAGTAATAAATATAAATAAATATTTTACTAACAATCACGCCACGTTAACTGGTCCCGTGATAAGTTCGTAAAGAACTTGTGTTACAGGTACCAGATATCGGAAATAAATGTAAGATTTTTATTATACACATATATATATATATATATATATTTAATATACATCCATAACCCTGGAAAAGACATTTATATTTATCATACAAATATCTTCCCTTGGCGGGATTCGAACCCGCGACCCCCTAGTGTAGTGACCATGTCACTTACCACTACACCAGACGGACGTTTGTATTGTTTTGTTAACATTTTGAGTAACGTTTTAAAATGACTGTTATGTTACAAGTGTGTTATGCCGTGCCTTTATAGGCAAAACGTTGGTTTGAATCGTTTTGAGCGATGCGATTATTGTTTTCTGAATCTATCTAGAAATTTTTGTCGGCTGAAATGATATTACGGAAAAACAAAACTCATAAGTTTTGGTAAAGGCACTTTTTATGATGATGGGGGGAGTATTGTGAGTGCAGGCCGATAGGAACCACAATCCTGCCTATTTCTGCGGCAAACTCACATTTTTTGTTTCAGACGTGGGACAGCTATTTTATATTTTAATTCATTTGACTCTGCGACTTTATTTCTCAAGCCGTGCATTCACATTGGGACTTAGTACCTGATAAGTCGAAAGTTTATCCATCTAGTATAAAAAAAACAAAAAATCGCATTTATGAACAACAGAGAACAACACTGATATCATTGTATTCCTCCGCTGTGATGCGCTTGCTTTCTTGCAAATTCAAAGGGAATGACATTTTCCCTGCGACTGCGTTGTCGATAGAAGACGCGATGCATGTAAATATTCTGATCTAATCGATCGTATTCTCCCACGTTACGCACATACCGTTCGAACAGGCTGAATGTATAAAGCTTCTAACTTTACTAAGGTAAAAAATAGTAATAGATAGGTTTATGTAATTGTTTAATGTATTATATTGAGATTTTTTTTTTTTTCCTTGCATTATAAGTTAGATTAGTTTTCGTTATCGTGTCGTTTTGTCGTAATTGTAAGGAACGTTGTTGTACAAATGTTTGGAAATGATTGTAAGGAATGTCTTGTTTTGTCGTGCGCACATAACTTATGTTGCAAGCCAGATTTTGTTTCTTTTTAGCTGTGTTTTTATGTAACTTTTAGCTCGTGATGTGTATTGTGAGTCTAATAAATAAAAAAAAAAAAAAAAAAAACAGATCATGAAATCTTCCTCTGAAAGATGCTTTAATTTCGAACTACACATTTAAATTAATCAATTGTTTTTTTTTTTAAATGGTAAACGGGCCATGCAGTCCTCCGTCGACCTTTCGAATACTTTTCAGTTTTCGTGGTCACATAGGTAGGTTTTTTTTGGTGACAATTCAATTAATAACGTGTAAATTATGAACGCGAATTAAATTTTAAAATTTGTTTACGGAAAATAATCTTCAATGTTTTCAATATTCGTTTGTTAATCCTAGAAATTCTGTGCCATATTTAGGTCAGGAATTTGATAAGAATAATATTATGAATTCGACAAAGGACATCGTTTATTGACTCCCCCTCGTCCGCGTCTCGGTCCTAACTCCACAATTCCCAATCAAAGTTTTGACTTCAAGCTTCGAATTGACTAATTAAGCAGATTTATTGCTTCCCCGGGATTTTTTTAGTGTTGGATATTTTTACCTCCGTACGCTCCGAGGTCATTTGATATTTTATTTCGGCACGGCGGCGCTTACACACAAAAGGTTTTGTCTTTGGTTCGTTTCGATGAATCTGTTTGTAGTCTATCTTATACCTTTAAACGAGCAATTCTTGTATATGTCTGAATCTCGGAAACGGCTCCAACGATTTTCATAAAATTTAGTATACAGGGGATTTCGGGGGCGATAAATCGATCTAGCTACGATTTATTTTCAGAAAACGTTGTTTTATTCGTGTATTCAATAATCAACTTTATCGATAATCAACTTTATGACTCTTCCCGATATCTATTGGCGAATATAAATACTATTTTTCTTAATTGAGAGCAACTAACTGCTTTAAAGAAACAACAAGATGGCGTTATCAAAAAAAAACAAAAGAAAAGTGCGTGCGTACAAAGTACACATGTCAGAAGTGAAACTTGTTTGGCGAAATAATTTATAAGTCTTGCTTATATTTATACAAATCTAAAACTTTAGATTTCCGAGACTTAGAGAAAGGGAAAAAGGAAGATATGTTCCCGCCAAAAGTCTGTCAAATGTCAATCTCAAACCTCAGTGTTGACAGTCACATTATGTTTAGATTTCTAAATTGTAAATGACTAATATTTTGCAAATTGAATTGACTAATTTAATTTCATGCTATTTGATTAATGTTCCAAATTCTTTTCATTGCATTTTAATTCCTATTAACATTTTTCACAAAAAAATTATAAAATATTAGGCTGTATGGTATGATACATTTGCCTTTCCAGTTGGAAAAATACAACAACTACTACTACTGACATTTGACAAGTACTTAATTTCAATAGTAGTTTGATGTCACTTCCGTTGCATACCTGCGTGACGTTCTGTAAAAATTTTACCCTCATGCGCCTAAAGAAGTTTCACTTCGAAAACGAGCAAAGCTCGGTCATCATCTAGTTCAAAAATAAACGGAGCCCGGTGTTTCCTACGATTTCGATCAATCGACGTACAAGCTTCTTCCTGTATATTAGAGAGTGGTATAATAAAATTATTCGTCCAAGCGCGTCGGTCTCAATCAAGGAAGGCATCACGAGTGTCCTTCGTTCCGAGAAAAAGCGTTGAATGAATAAAAAGCAAATTATTAAACGCATATATAAGTTATGGACATTGTCGGTGGAATGTTAAAACAAACACGTTTCATTCGCTCGCCGTCGTATTTTTCAACATCATTGTTACATTAATATAATTTAAATAATTTTTAAAAGAATTAATTATAAAGACTTAATTATTTGAGCCGAATTACAACAAATTTGAACTAAAAAATAAATATGATACGAAGATAAAGAAACAAAAATGCCGAGTAGCAATGTTATAAATATAATTTAAATGCGTATCGTGAAAATGTGGAAGGCTTTAGAGGAAGAGGTAGACCTAAGAAAAAATGGTGGGTTGCGTGAAGACGATATGTGAAAGAGGGGAGTGAGCACAGAAACGGTATATGATAGAGGACTATGGAACGAGAAAGCATATTGCGCGGACCCCAGGTAACTGGGAGAAGGGAAGGAGGACGATGATGACGTATTGTGATTACGGGTGGTTATCAACATCCTGCCATTTATTCCCGAAGCGTGTGTGTTATTACAATGGTGTAGAGACTTTTTTTTATACCTTAGAGGGGTGGACGAGCTCACAGCCTACTTGGTGTTAAGTGGTTACTGGAGCTCATAGACGTCTACAACGTAAATGTGCCACCCACTTTGAGATATAAGTGGTAAGGTCTCAGTATACTTACAACGGCTGCCCCACCCTTCAAACTGAAACGCATTACTGCTTCGCGGCAGAAATAGGCAGGGTGGCGGTATCCACCCGCGCGGACTCAAAAGAGGTCCTGCTACCAGTAAAAAAACCACAGACTTCGACCATTCGTCTCAAAATTGTAAGCGGTGTTCATGTTGTCTATGAACTCCGGTAGAAACACAATACTACGTGGGCCGTGAGTTTTATCTGTTAAACTAGCGGCCCGCCCCGGCTTCGCTTGGGAAGTAGCGCTCGTGATGTAAAGAATTTTAGGTAATTTTTTTACACATTGGGTTACATTATTGAAGTTTCAGTAAGGATGCCTAATTTTTTTGAAAATAAAATAAATAAGCCTATGTCACCCGGGGATAGCGTAGATTTCCAACAGTGGAAGAATTTTTTAAATCGGTTCAGTAGTTTCGGAGCCTATTCAATACAAACAAACAAACAAATCTTTCCTCTTTATAATATTAAGTATAGCGACCCGCCCTCGCTTCGCTTCGGAAACATTAAAACACACATGAATCCAAAAATATAAAAAAAATAAATTAAAAAAAGTAGCCTATGTTCATCAGGGACAATGTCGGCTTCTAATGGAAAAAGAATTTTTCAAATCGGTTCAGTAGTTTCGGGGCCTATTCGAAACAAACAAACAAACAAATCTTTCCTCTTTATAATATTAGTATAGATATAGATAGAAGTATAGATTACGGCAATTAACGAAAAAGAAAGAGTTCCCATTTCATTTGCCTTTTATAGAATAAACATCAAAACAGTTTACGTCGTGGTTAATACATTAGTATTTAATTCCGTCTCGTTAGGGAACGCCGCGTGACGGTCGCTTCCTCCCCGCGACACTGTCTGAATAACTTAACAACTACATCAATACTATCCGAATCATAAATATCGTGACTCACACTCAATAATAGACACGAATGCTAAATATGAACTATTATTTCCTGTGAGACAAAACTATTCTATGAACTTTCGGCGAATATTTGAAAAGGCGTCTTTCTTTCACGTTAACTGTTCAGTAGTAAAATCAAATTATTATGTAATTTATTTTGTACAGCTTAATTAAGACGTGTAATTGTCGTATCGTTCTTATACCGTGTTATAAAGTTTTATTGGTTAATATAAAAATAAATTTATGTTAAAGTTATTGGGCTAAATTCAATGAGAAGCATGATATAATGATTCATTAATGATTACAAACATGCTTACAATTGAATTACTCTACGACTTTTAGTTTTGAACTACATATTTTTAATGGACTCCCTTACAGAGGAATATAAAGTTAACGCGGAATGAGGAAAAGTTAAAGAATTCCCGGCAACATTATTTCTAAAGTACTGTTTTAAAGTAACGTCAGATCCCTACGAGCCTGTCTCAATAAGTTTCGGTACTTTCTCAGTAAATATCAAGTTTACCCACTACATTGTGGAACTAAAATCTAGGGGATTTTCTGTTCGATTTACTGTTTTCTTTAAAGATATTTATTACTCGAACTTATACACCAATTTTTTGGTAGATTACGTAGAATATTTATGCGATACGTTGTATCTAAAATATACTGCCTACATGTAATGTGTCTTTATTTAGTGGATATCTCTTTTTTTATGCTATTTTTCTCTTGTATCTAAATACGGTACTTATTTTGGTATTAAAATAACAACGTGAATCTTCCGTCATGTAGCTGTTCCATATCTCCATCCATATATATATGACTGATAAAAGAAGTCATAAGGGGGGGATAGTCATTACCGCGCGTCATAAAATATGTCTACACACCTCGTATATTCCGTCAAACTAAGAGCGTGTGTATATTTGTACGAAGCTCTCGTTGCTTGTTAGCGACCGTATAAAACTCATGAGCTTGTTCTAATTTTGTGACTTGTTGAATTATTCAATTTTATGTTTTTATCTGTCTATATCTTTGTATCTTTATTTAAATTTTTTATTTGAAGTACCGGTACCCTCGAACATTTTTTATATTGTTTTTTTTTTATTGATAGATGGGTGGACGAGCTCACAGCCCACCTGGTGTTAAGTGGTTACTGGAACCCATGGTCATCTGCAACGTAAATGCGCCACCCACCTTGAGATATAAGTTCTAAGATCTCAGTGTTACAACGGCTGCCCCACCCTTCAAACCGAAACGCATTACTGCTTCACGGCAGAAATAGGCAGGGCGGTGGTACCTACCCGCGCGGACTCACAAGATCACAGAACACTGATAGCAATCACAGAACTACATATGTACAAGTTCCGAACAACATTTGGACCGTCGGTTTTTTTTTTTTTTTTTTTTTTTTTTTTTTTATTGCTGAGGTGAGTGGACGAGCTCACAGCCCACCTGGTGTTAAGTGGTAACTGGAGCCCATAGACATCTACAACAATGTAAATGCGCCACGCACCTTGAGATATAAGTTCTAAGGTCTCAGTATAGTTACAACGGCTGCCCCACCCTTCAAACCGAAACGCATTACTGCTTCACGGCTGAAATAGGCAGGGAGGTGGTACCTACCCGTGCGGACTCACAAGAGGTCCTACCACCAGTAATACTACCGAGTAATGGAAAATCTTCCTCTGTCGTTAAGCCTCCACTAGGCTATGGGTTAGTTCGCTCGTCGAACTCTTCGTCACAAGTTTTTAGAGTAGAAAATGCTGGACTATACATCAAAATACCATAAAATAAAAAGAATTTGCGTAATTACTGGTAGTAGGACCTCTTGTGAGTCCGCGCGGGTAGGTACCACCATCCTACCTATTTCTGCCGTGAAACAGTAATGCATTTCGGTTTGAAGGGTGGGGCAGACGTTGTAACTATACTTGCGACCTTCGAACTTATATCTCAAGGTGGATGGCGCATTTACGTTGTAGATGTCTATGGGCTCCAGTAACCACTTAACACCATGTAGGCTGTGAGCTCGTCCATCCATCTAAGCAATAAAAAAAAATATTTATGATCGTTGAGAAATAAGTCACAAATGTGTATTTTAGACCTACATCAAAAAACTGTTCAAGCGTATTCACATTTAAAAGAAAACAAATATTTATATTCGTGGTTACATATAAAGTTTCTTCTTCATATAAAATAAGCCAATAAACGTTTACAACGTCAATATTTGTCTGGTGTACGACAGATACAACTTGTAGGGGACAAACGCGACAATCTAAATAAAGTGGCTCCTCGTTAAACCCGCTATTAAACATACTTAACCCCTCCTAATGGCTCGACCAAGATTAATTGTACCAATATATATGTGTAGTGTTTTTTTGAATATAAATATAGTTAAAAGCGTAATAAGAAATAATTACTTTTTTTTTAATCTCAATATTAAATAGAAATATTTGAATTTGTTGAAACAAATATTAATTTGAAAATGGAACGGTGTCCATACGCATTACATAACCTTGTTTTTATTATAATTTATGCCGTTCACGGAGATCTCAGAAAATGACATTTATATATTCGTCGAAGTCGTCCTGGTCTAAAGGATAAGATGGCCGGTGCATTCGTAACGATCGATACGAAAGGGCCGGTGTTCGAATCTCGCAGGCAGGTAAGTACCTATATTTCTAATGAATTACGTACTTAAGAAATGTTCACGAATAACTTCCAACGGGTTATAAAAATCAAAGCCGTAAAAATTATAATTTGCGTAATCATTGGTGGCAGGACGTTTCGTGAGCTCATCGAGGTACCATCGCCCGGCCAATGTCTGCCGTGAAGCAGTAATGCGTTTTGGTTTGAAGGGTGAGGCAGCCGTACGTATAGTAAATCTGAGAAGACATGTCTCAAGATGGTTGGCGGTATTTACGTTGTCGTTGTCTATGGGCTCCGGTAACAATTTAACACCACATAGGGTGTGAGCTCATCCACCCATCTGAGCAATAAAACATTAATGAACTTGCTTTTATTGACTCGAAATTTCCACGTCATTACGGATCCATCAGATCCAATAACCTTTGCATTAAACGCCTTCAGCTCTAACACTGGGAGCAGGCTTAGGGACCGTAGGTAACCGTACTCGTCGAACTCGATAAAGAGTTCGACGTGCAACCTAACGCATACATCAGCTCGCTGAGTTTGTCACCGGATCTTCTCAGTGGGTCGCGATTCTGATCCGATAGTAGATTCATTCGCGAAGCAGCTGCTCTTGAGTTGTTAGGTCTCTTCGGAGGCGCTCGGGCAGTTGTTAGCAAATCCCACCCCTCTTGGCTGAGCCTTTGCTCGCCCATGTGTCCTGGTGAAACTGGAAAGATCTCCGGGCCACCAGTAATCCTTCAATCAGAAAAAAAAAACTTTAAATTTCTTTGCAACTGTGATCGAAATATACGTCCTTAAGTATGTGAGTAATTGTGGGATCTAGATTAAAGGACACTATAATGACTTAATAGCGCCGCTCGCCATGTTGGATTCAAAATGAACAGTAATTCAGTAGTCGGAGCTTCGAATGTAATTAATGGTTTTTCACTATCATATTCAGGGTTTTTCCTAAAATTGGATATGATGTAATTGAATTGAATACTGTGTTTATAAGTACCTATTTGATACGAATATTTTTTTTCGGAGTTTTTCCTCTAATTAAAGTTTATTTATATTTTTAGCCAGTTCAGTTTTATTGGAATGCCGGTTTTTTATGTATTTTAAGTATTTATTATGATAATAATACATTGGTAATGTTTTTTATCGAGTTTTTCAACCGAATTCTAAACACTTTAGATTCCTATAATATCATTTCATAGTAGTTTTGGATGAGGCAAAGTCAAAAAACAGTAAATATGATTTGAATCACCAATGTAAAACCGTAATGTATCAGTTAGTACACGATAAAGTTCGATATTGCCTCGTTGGCTGAAATATCTGACTCATTGGGGTTTTTATAATCACTTTTACGAACGAGTCACTAAAAAAATATGAAGTACCGAATATTTTGTGAGAATATATTTCTTTTATTAATAATTTCAGCTGTAATGTTGGCGGTTTGAAGCGGCCAGATCAAAGATAACGGAGTCTTTGATGTCCTCAGTGGACAGTGACCCAGGTTGTTGCGACAGTTTCTAAATTTGTTTGTTTAGTAGACGAATGTATTTATGAGCGGTAAAAAACCGACTACAAATAGGCGATGTTGCTGAATAGATTATAGGTAATATATCTGTCTGTTCGAAGCGTGTGGAGGAATAAATTATTCAATAATACATGGTTCATTTGAGAATATTAAATTTTCAAAATCGTTTTGTTTTGTCTGATGTTTAATGTGTATCCCGTCTAATAATATGTTTTATTTTACTTAAAATATTGACGTTATATAGGTACTAGTATGAATAAATCAACAACCCTTTTAAAGTATTTTTAGGATATAGGTAGGTAATCAGAAAATGTGATTTAAAATTTAGTCTAGAGATCGAAACTTTATTGAAGAGATAATGAAAAGTACTTTTATGGTTTAATGGATGGATGGAGTGTGTGAATGACGATATGAGAGAGAGAGAGAGGAGCGAGTGATGAGATGACGGCTGATAGAAGAGAATGGAAGAGAAAAATTAGCTGTGCCGACCCCACCTAGTGAGATAAGGTGGAGAAAAAGAAGAAGACTTTTATGGTTTAATTTTGAATTTTGACTGTCATTATATTGTTTCCGACTACGAATACGTTATTTTCGTGGTCACGGATGATTGAAGTGCTATATTCTTTGACGTTTGAGTATCGTGATAACCATCGTCTATTTTACTATAAAAATGTATCTAGGCTTTTTTACGTTTCATTTAACACAGAACGAACTAACTGTATTTTGAGATTTGGCTGTTTGTTGGACTTGGGTCTTCATTAGGGTATTCACCTTTTTTTCTTCAGATAAAGTACATCGGTTATTATAGGTAGGAAAAAAGTATATAGTATTAAAATAAAGTAAAATTAATTTATTATGTTGGTATCATATTTTTTATTGTAATTGAAGAAATTAAATAAGAAATTCTGACAATTAATGACAGTGACATTGTTGACATTTGAGGTTAAGTTGCGTTTAGTGATATTTATTTAAAAAACGAGTACTTATGTGATGTGGCGTTAACGAAAAAATACATCATATTATGTATTTTTAATCGTATTTATATGTATTTATTTTTATCATATTATAATCAAAATCCCATAGAAACCAAATCATGACAAATAAATATTATCGTGTACTTTTTTTCTCATAAAGTGCCCGTGAATCCACATAAGGCAATTTTCTGAATAAGCACATCGTAGCTCGCCGAGACTTAAGCTAGAAATGTTTTTCAATGAATACTAATTAGCATTACTTTTTCCTGTGGGTCGAAATAAGGGGCGATTGAAGGATTTATCGAAGAACAGCCTGCAGTGTTCTCTGAATATTTTACCTGAATACTGAGATGACCGATCGGTGTTTACTAGTGACATGGCGTATTGTACATTTCTGTAACCATGGCTTGAAGGGTAGAACTGCTGTTGTGCAACATAAAATGATTCTTTGAACCTTCACCTTGAAGTTTGCGACGTCCACGTGGTGATGTCTATGGGCTGCCCTAAAGAGTAATAAAAAAAAAGAAAGTTCCATTAACTGTTCCGCCGTCTCAATAGTCCCGGCTGGGCTTCGGCCCGGCCCGGAGTAGGACGCCGGCTGTGAGCGACAGGAGTTTTTAGTGAGGTTCAACTATCCCTTAAGCTGCGCGGGTGGGGATCCGGCGATTTTATCCTGTGGAAAAAAAAGGTTAGGTACGTTTGATTAATATTTGGTCGAGACATTACAAAACGAATCACATACCTAATAATTGTTGCGTCGTTACATTAATGAACTACACCTACATTTTTTTTAACTGGCAATGCAAGATATGCCTCTGCTCATTAAATTTTGTCAGTTATTGACGTCCGTGGCTTGGTGGGCCCAACCACGGGCCGCGTCACGTCCCATTGACGGTGTATTGGGAATTCTTGACACGTGATCAGTATGCCATCCGAAATCCGGTGGATGCTGATCACGTACCGTCGACATTGGTGGCGTTTACCTACAGATCAATTCTAAATTTGTTGGGTCCTAAAGGCATGTTGCATTATCGCATAATTTATAAAGGTTAAGTAAGTATTTATTATTAGTGGCTAAATAAAAAAATAGTCAAGGAACTCCGATAATGACAATGTAAAAAAAACAAATGTTTTCACTTTTACAAAAGTATTTGACCTGTTAAATTCAATATCGAAGATACTTTTAAAATGACGTAGTAATTAGCATTTTAAGATGGCTAATATATATGATATGGATATGGAAGTGAGAGAGAGTTCCTAATGGGTGCAACTTGCGTGAAGCTTTTAATAGAGAATGGTATTTGCTTATCTCATTTAAAGTCTATTTTTCTTTGCAATATATTTTGCTGATAGCCCGTACTGTATTAGGTTGTCAAATAGATAGGTAATCCTAAAAGTTTACTGCCGATGAGAAGTGTCGCAGACATCGACGGAGCGGACTGACGAACATGAAAGGATTACAGACGAGATCTATTTTTACCGCAGTGTCATTTTCATCGCTTTGAAGCGACTCCGGTTTGTTGGTTTGTTTGTTTTCGCAACTTTCAAGTTAAAAGGGGACGCGATATAAACAGACTATCGGGTTACTTCGTTAACGTTCTATAGTTAAATATTTTATTGTATTACAAAAAATATGATGGACTGTATGTTTGAGATCAGCACGTTCCGAAAACCCGTGCTTATATACATACGTTCTCATATTCTATACAGTTTATGTTGAATTTGCCATAGCGAATTTTAAATTGTTCAAAAGCAAGCTGTATTATTTAATAAAACAAATATATAGGTAAATAAATAAGTATGTTTTTTTTTCTGCAACAGAATAAATAGACTGTGCCAAAATCAATGATCAGCATTATGTTTTAAACATTTCTCAATAAATTTTAGGACTAGATAAGCCGTTAGCTGTTATAAATATGACAAAAAATGAAGACACATCATCGATCATGTTCTTGTCAACGTAATAGTAGCAGTTTCAGCGCGCAGACTAAAACTTATGACGTTTCTGAAAAGAAACTCAATCATAAAGATAAATGAGGGGAACTATTAAAATCATCAAAGAGCTTGCGAGGTATTGTTTAAAAGGGATAGAGGTTGTAATTATTGTGCTTGTTTTAAAACGTATTGCTACTTAGGTATTGATTGATATATACAGGGTGGTTCAACAACGCGATAGAAACTAGTAAAGTTATTGAGAATTAGTAAAAAAATCCAAAACGTGCACCGATCACATATGACTCTCTACACCACCTTTGGTTGACTGGTAAACAATTAGCCATTAATCCACTCCTGTACTCTGGTACACAAAGTTGAATAAATCAAATTTAGGCTATTCTTGCACGGTTTTAAGTCATGTATTTTGGCTACTTGATAATTTGATTACATGTCATTTAGTATGGTTTTGAAGAAACCTTTTCGTTATTGAGTCTGTGTTCGTACATAGTACAAGACTTTTTTTTTAAATACATGTACACTTCAACACTATGATAGACCATCTAATAGTTGCTAGTCCTTTATAAAAATGTATTATAAATTGGAGTCGTCTGAAGATTACAGCTTTCGTTAAATTAAACCAAACATATTTATGATAGGTAACCCACTTAAATTTAATTAGGTTTATTCCTTCATAAAATTGTTTACAAACTGTCGTGTTGAGAGACCGACTAGAAAAGTTTGAACGTTTGATATCAGTTCAAAGTCGGCTATTTCCTACGGAGCTGCGTTCGGCATTATGTAAATCAAGAAATAGGAATGGCATCAAGACAAATTTACAAAGAGACATCAAAGCAGTGACGGTGGCGTCGTTTGATTTCGCTCTTTGATTACCGACGGAGTTTGTTCCTAGTTTTCTGTTTCGTAATGGATCGGGTCACTGGGAATCGCGTGAAAATTGGCGATTTTAAAACTGCTTAGTTTCGTTTTGTCTCAAAATTCAATCGAATCGTGTTTGAATAGTAAACCTAGATTTGAATGCTGTTTACATCTATGGTCCTCTAATGCAAAAAGTTTATAAATCTTTGTGGACATCGGATTTCACATTAAAATATACTCCTTAAGTTGAATAGGGTAAGAGGACTGGAATTTTGAAGATTCGCCGTCCGATCCCCGTGGCAATAATAATCACATTAGCTAAGCTATTTAGGGCGCCATTCCATTCGCACTCGCCGTCGTTTCGGTCTGTCAACCGAACCCTTTGTGTTTTAATTAGCATCAGAATGACACTTGAGAACTTTATTAGGTGTTGCGGTCTTTAAACGAATCACGCATTCTGATGTTAACTATAATGTTTTGTCCATCACAGGGGCGTGTTTAGTGCCGTGCAGAAAGATGTGGAGTTTTTGTTGGCATCGCTATTATCAATACCGTCTTTACCATAAGGGCACACGGGGCCCGTGCCCAGGGCCTCCATTCTCAGGGGGCCCCGAAGGACCGACAATTTGATTACCAATTGTAGTCGAGAGCGGTCATTTTCGCAGCTTAAGAGAATAAAAAATGAATTGCGAACAACAATGTTACAAGAACGGCTGAGTAATTTGTCAATTATGGGCATAGGATTCTTTGCTCTGTGATATCTTTCAAAAAATTGACTTTAAAGATATAATGGAATATTTTGTTCAACAGAAATCCCGAAAGAAACCATTATCGTAATCGTAACCAAAAAACGAGCAGCATTCTAATATAATTAATGACATATTATATCATACTGTATTTGATTACCTATAATAAATGGTCATACTCAGTAAAAAAATGTTATTATAATTCGCTTTTTTTACTTTCCAAAAGGGCCTCAAATACTTGTGTGCCCAAGGGCCCCAGCCTAGTTTAAGACGTCCCTGGCTATTATCATACATTCGTAGATTTAAAATAGTGATTCCCTATAGTGAATATTCATAAATTGGCGAGTAAGCTCAGCTCTGCAGCATACGCAGTAAAAAAAAATAGAATGTTAACAAACGCGGACACGGCTCGTTTAGTTTACTTTAGTTACTTCCACAGTGTCATGTCCTATGGCATTTTGCTATGGGGCAATGCGGCCGATGTAGAAACGATATTTATTCTGCAGAAAAGAGCTATACGCGCTATTTATAACATGCACTCAAGGGAATCCCTGAGGGAGAAATTTAAAGAAATTAAAGTTCTCACTATGCCATCCCAGTACATTTTTGAAAATTTGATGTATGTTCGTAAACATATTGAGGAGTTTCCTAAAAAGTCGGACATACATAATAGAAATACTAGGAACAAACACAAGCTTGTTGTGCCGATGAGTAGGTTACATAAGATACGAAATTCATTCGGGTGTTTTTCTGTGCGCCTGTACAACAAAATCCCACAAGATGTTCAGAACCTACATATACATAGGTTTAAGAAAACTGTTAAAGAACATCTGTGCAATAAAGCTTACTATAAAGTCAATGATTATCTAGAAGATTGCACAAAGTGGGAATGAGTTGCTCGCTCCGGGCATTTCAATATTGTAGTAATTGTTACGTTATAATACTCATTGTAAAAAATTCATATTTAAAAAATTTTATTTAATATTAAAAAATTTATAAATAATAATTTATTAAAAAAAAAAAAAAAAACATGCCCGCTGAGTTTCTTGCCAATTCTTCTCAGTACGGAGGCTAGTTCTTGTGAATTGGCGGTAGTTCTTTTGACGTTCAACAAGTATGTACTTTCATTTATGTTGAATGATGAATAAAAAAAAATAAAAAATTATTTGATTTGATTTGATTTGATTGTAATAGTGATTATATTTGATCCCCTAATTTTATGTAAATTCATGGCGATATGCAGCGGAGAGCGATATCATTTTATTATAGTCGATTGTATTACGTCAGTATTTGCGAAACGGCTGCGGTGTTTGTGCACCGAATTCTAATAGATTCATTATGTTTGTAGTTTTTGATGAATGAGGCCAGGAGTTGCTGAGTTTCTGATACGATATTACTACTGTGTATCATTTAAATTACCTCATCTTTTTTATTAGACCACCATAAGGATGCCTTGCCATCTGGTGTCACGGTAATCCTGACGTTAGCCTACTTACATGATGTAGCGGTTTCCATTGACTCTTCAAACTCATGCATCCTTTTGGACAGAAATATTACCAACCCGCATGGTCTCGCAATACGTCTTACTACCAAAAATATTCAATGGGAGTCTCAGGCAGTAGGGAGATTACTACTACTTGGATGGTAGTTATCTGAGTTACGGTAAAACCAACCATTTCATTCCAAGCACGGGATTTGCAGTATTTTTTTTTAAATGATTTAAATGATATTTTTTTGTAATTTTTGCTTAGGTCAGTGGACTGCCAAAATCGAGTTGCTACCACTGTTACCATAGACATAAAATAGATATCAGTACAAAACCTCCACTGCCGTAACACGGCTGACCCACTATTCAAACCGAAACGGATTACTGCTCCACGGCAGAAATAGGCAGGGTAGTGGTGCATAGCAGTACGGGCTCACAAGACGCTCTATCTAAGAATATTGAATGATTTCAATATATTTGATCAGTTAGTGAAAAAAAAAAAAGCTAATATTAATATTGGCTTCCTAATCTTCATATGTATATTTCAAGGAAGCGTGCACAACCAAACTCATAGTTATGGTAACCTCCACTGGATGCAGGCCACGTATATCGCAGGACGTGTCAACTGACATGGCGTCGATACAGAGGTGATGTCAACCTGACTCGATTGTGTCTATGCTAATATCATGGGAGACCTTTACATCTCAGTAATACAACGGAACACTTTTTATTCTGTCGCCATTGACAAACGCACGTCGCGGATTGAATAATAAGCCATGTTTTTTAATGCCGAACCTCGTATGAATGTAAAAATATTCTTGCTTATTTGGGTTATTGCACTTGGACGTGCGAGGAGAGAATATTTCCAATGCCAATATTGCAATCCGTGAAGATACGAGGTGTGTGTTGTGTTGGCTATTGTTGTTTGTTGGTTTATTTTAGAGATCGGCACTTCGTTAGTTCGCGTTACGAAGAATGTTGGAAACGCCCACGTATTTCCGCATTGACATTTTTATTTAGTTTTCGGTACGTTTCCTAAAAATAATTATTAACACGTAATATGTTATGTAGAAATTTATTAGTCTAGATTGATACCAACAGGCGTGATAAGTAAATCAAATTGTATGAGGTTATATTCATCTGTTTTTTTATTTATTTATTTATTTATAGTTGTTTTCTTTGATTATAAACAGTATTTACAGAAACTGTAAAACAATCGAAACAATATTAATGTAAAAATAAAACAGCTGTAATTTATTTTATTTTGATTTACTTACATACAATCTTATGTTTCAAAGTATGCAGTTTTTAATTTTATAGAATAAGAATAAGCCTTTATTTTTCTGACGAATAAAGGGTTAATGCTTCGTATGCTAATTTCACAATTCGTTTTAGATTTTTTGTATAAGTTTGTTTCAGTTTTGTTGCCAAAGTCCACAAATAATGAACGTGAGAGAGTCCGTTAGCCACCGAATGACTCACGTCTGCGACGAAACGTTAGAATATTAATTAAGCTTTGTTTTTTTAAATTTCAAACGTGAAAAACTAATGAAAAGTAATATTTTTATCTGTTCGATATTTCAAAATCTCAATGATTATAATGATAAAATATAATTCATAGAACCAAAAACGAATGAATTAAAAGAAAAAAAGAAATAGACAAAGTCCCTTATGAACGTTGCAATGGATACTAACAACTATTGGTGGTAGGACCTCATGTCAGTCCGCACGGGTAGGTACCACCACCGCGCTTATTTCTGCCGTGAAGCAGTAATGCGTTTCGGCTTGAAGGGTGGGGCAGCCGTTGTAACTATACTGAGTACAACTTATATGTCAAGGTGGGTGGCGCATTTACGTTGAAGGGGTCTATGGGCTCCAGTAACCACTTAACACCAGGTGGACTATAATGTTAACAAATGCTTACTTCCATGAACGTAATATGACAATGTCCAAATTTTTTCCGTTAAATGTTTGGTTCTCATTAGCTGTCGAATCATTTCTTCATTTATGCTGGTGCACGGAAAATAGCTTATCTTATCTTGCTTCATTAAAAATGTTTGAAATTCGCCTTAATTTATTGGTAGAGAAACAATTGACAAATAATTGTATCTCTGAATTATGTCGGATAAGTTGAGAGTCATTTGTATACAATGATCATTGTTCTGACACCTTGAAGCGTGATTTCCATACATATTTTAATGATGCATATGTGTATATATTGTATTATGTTATAGTTGTATTATTTACATGTAAAACTATTGAACTGATTCGATTCGTTTTGTACCAAGAATTTAATTAACGAAAAAGAAACAGTAATCAAAATGTATTAATTGTCCTGAAACTTGAAATTATTGTAGATATTTTTATAATTTAAATTAAGTAATTGTAGAATTTATGTTTTTATTTGTTGAGGGTAAAGCTAAGTGGTTCTTGTTGTATCGTATGTCCATAGTTGTTGCAGCGGTTTCGAGTTTCAATTCAATTCTATGAGGGAAAATATGAATTGATTACATTCATACATTCATTGAAGTATCCCTAATTTTTATTTGTCTATTCGCTAAAATAACCAATATTTATTTTAAGAAGAAAACTAATGTCATTGTAAAATGTGTTAGCGATGTCCAATAAATTTATTAATGTGGGTAGTAATGTTCTTATCACCACAGCCGCGCTTGCGCATTGAGCACTTCCAAGAACTCTCATGATGTTATCAATCTCTTTGAATGTTACCTCAGAGTTTGAACTATGATAACCTCTTCACTTCGGAGTACAGATCTTTCGCACGTAGAGCATTATTTTTTTGTTCGTTATTGTTTTACCACCTGATTGGGAAAATTGATATGTGGCGTGCTTTGATCAACAAGCTGGCTATCTAACCCTATAGACATCATGATGCAAGGGTCGAAAATCGTAACTAACAATGTGTAGTTCTCAAAGTCGAAACATGATCGGTTCTATTGAAGAATAGCTCTTAGCTGATCTATTTTTCTTGGTATCTCAACTTCTAACGAATTCAGTGGTCAATAGTCAATAGTTTAAATAATCTTATACCAAAAATCGCATACAATATAATATGGCCTTATTCCAATCTATCATCATCTTCAGCCGGTAATGGTCCACTGCTGGGCATGTTTCTCTCCCAAACCACACCACTGGGCTCAGTCTTCGGTTCTCTCTATCAATTTCTTGCGGGCCTTTATGAATGAATGAATTAAAATTAATCTAAATTATGTATGTAAAGAAAAACCTTCATAGTATAAAACTTTCTTCTCTTTCTTTTTTTTTCTAAAAAGGATTTTTCATATATGTCATTCAGTGAAGTTGACATTCAGTAAAAAGAAAGTTCAGCTTGTTTAAAAATATAAGTTTTATTAGATTTGTTGGGCTTTAAATGTTGTTTTCTCATCTCTACATAGTATAAAAAACAAAGTCGCTTTCTTTGGCCCTATATTCTTAGGTATGCTTAAATCTTTAAAACTACGCAACGGATTTTAATGCGTTTTTTTTTAATAGATAGAGTAATTGAAGAGGAAGGTTTATATGTATAATAACATCCATTAAATAGTGGAAAAATCAATAATAAATTACAGTTTCCGAAGCGAAGCGAGGGCGGGTCGCTAGTTATAAATATAACAGAAAACGCAATTAAGCTTTTTATTGTTTATTTAATCTGGAGTACCCAACAAATATCATTATATATATTTTCAGAAAGTTGGTTGCTGTGTACAAGACAATTTTAGTTGCATGATAAAATATTGCAAAGGAATTCGAATTCAAAAATATCATTGAGTTTAGATGTTTTGCTTTTCAAAAAAACAGCCACCACTTCCTCGTTTTATTTTTACTGCTTAATTAGGCTTAACAAAGCGCTCCGAATCAGTAATTGGATATTTTAAAAGGACATACGATCGTTACTCTGTTCCAATACGCGTTCAGTATTTCCGAGCATCAATTAAATATAATCAAGCGACGCTAATGTTCATCATTAATCGTTTGCAACATGTGTTATTTTTGAATTGAGTTAGTTTTGACAATGTACGGTTCATTACCCCCGGCTAGTCTTTTCGGCCAGCCAATACCAGAAAGGTTAAGTGTCTTAGAGTGGTGCTATGACCTTCTAGCTTGATATAAAGTAAGCCCGCGGTCGCGTCAGGTTTACACATACCCGATCCTGTGGCCCGAACGGTAAACAGGATCGGGTATGTGTGATCGACGTCGCCCTAAACACTTCATTACGGACCCGCCCGATCCATTAATGATGCTTTTAGGTACCACAAGCACCGGTCACCGTCCTAGTCAAACCAGTCGCTTGCGACGAAGGGCTCGACGAGTGAATTAACCCATAGACATAGCCCAATGGGTTTCTCGCCGGATCTTCTTAGTGGTCGCGTTTCCGATCCAGTGGTAGATTCTGCGAATCACTGATCTTGCTAGGGCCAGTGTTAGCAACTCCCGGCTAGAGTCCCGTGAGTTCACCTACACGTCAAGGAGAAGCTGAAATAGCCTCTCAAGGCTATCAGCATAGGTAGAAAAAAAATTCAGGTTCTTGCTCGGTGCACGGTCTAGACAAAGCACAGGTCTCCGTACTCTTCGAGGAGTGACGTGACAGGTCGTGGTTCCAATCCCGTGGATCTCAGGCCTCCTTCGAAGGCACTCGAGCAGTAATCAGTAAGTTTCCCTTCTCGGTGGAGTCCTTAAGTTTGCCAACTCAATTCAATTTTATACTTATATAGGGTGCATTGTAATCTTGCGGGGGTACGTAATTCTGTCCATTTCAGTCGCGAAGAAGTCATGCGTTCTTGTATCATGGGTGGGGGCAACTGGGACAACCGTTATACAATACAATTGAGACTTCTATCTCAGGTCTCAGCTCACTTAGTAAAGTCTGTGGGCTCCGGCCAGACTTAACATTGTGTGTTTGGGTTACTCACATCTTCATGCTAGTAAAAATTCCCTATATTTATTTTTTCAAGCAACGAAGGGCTTTAGTGAAAGATTTTCTGTACGGTCCAGAGTTTTTGATGTGTACGAAATTGGTCGAATTTTATTTCACAGCAGTGTCTTTAAATAATTTGGATAAATTGCGCATGGCTACGCTGCTTAGATCAATGAGAATTATAATAAATTCATTATGTTTATGTTATAGTATGTTTATTTTGCGGTATGTACATTTTTACGGCACGGATGTGGTTTGGTATTGCTGCAATGGTGAGCTAATACAAGCGTGGGACTTAGACGATGTTATTCCGTCAGGGTGGAAGTCATTTGTGATTATGAGTTAAGTAAGTATCTCATTAGACAAAATGGTATCTGCCTGCGTGAACACCGACATAGCATCGCTTGATACGAGTAGGTACACCGAACGACTTATCCTTTAAGCCAATTCGTCCTCTCTCTCTCTCTCTTCGATCGGTCTCTCACTGCTGAGGATCGTGACTCCGTCCGATTCCGTCAACCAGCTGTCTCCATCGATCCCACCCTGCAGCCCGGTGGAGTGCGTCGCTGACAGGTATCCCCAGTTCCTCCGCTATTTGGTCCGACCATCGTTTGGGACCTCTACCCCTAGGCGTAGATGTCCCAAACGATGTAGATGTAGATCACATGTAGATGTAGATGCGATTAATCTGATTTTTGGATTATTCTAAAATTTATAGAAATTGCACGATTAGTACCAGATGTTCAGTTAGATCAAACACGTTTAAGCAAAGCATTGTTTATAAACAGTAGCAGATAGATTGCAGCAACGCTTGGCTTTTATAAGTTATCAGCGGCAGATCAGCCCTCTGAGTGTATCGCCGGATCTTTTCAGTGGGTCGCGCACTTGTAGATTCTGCGAAGCACGGCTCTCGATAGGGTTCGTGTTAGCAACGTCGTCAGGTTTAAGCCCCGTGAGCTCACCTACTAGTTAAGGTTACGCTGAAATAGCCTCTCAAGGCTATCAGAATAGGCAGAAAAAAAACTGCAGATCGCTCTGTTTTCAACTAGCCGTTCTAATTATAATTTCGTGGCTTCCACTTTAGAATACGTTAATATTTACCCATCCGAACTAGTGATCGTTATATTAACGACATTCGAAGCGCACGTTTGACTCGCACCGCGCCCATCTTTGCTTAAGTTTATCACATCGTTGCGGTTCCGTATATACGTAACCATCGTTCCGTGTTTATGGTTTATACAGATGATTATTTTAATATGCATTATCTATATATTAATACGTGAAGCAAAAACTTTGTATCCCTTTTTACGAAAATTTGCACGGACGGAGGAGTATGAAATTTTCCACACTTACAGAGAATATAGAGAAGAAGTGCACATGGCTAATATTTTTTTAAAATAATGCATAAAAGATACATACATTAAATGAATAAAGAAAACATTACACACACTACATACCATGTATTTGACGTACACACGCATGCATACTATTTATTGTCAAACTTGTTCTGACGTCTGTTGTCAAATTGAGATTAAATATTGTTTGTCTTTATTAATATTTTTTTATAGTGTAGTCTTGGGGAAATTTTTTATTATAGAAGTATAAAATACAATCATAATAGTGTACAAACTTACAATTCCAATTAATTATAGTCGAATTTCGACTACTGCGGGACCTCTAGTATTTATTTATTTGACCAAATTGTATTTAGGATCTATATGCCGGCATATAATGTTGTTTTAGGAAAAAAACGCAACCTCACACTCTAGGTGGCGGCTATCGCTCTCGTCAAGGACTTTGATTCTAAGCTCACATACTTCATATACGTCCAATCCATCGCCAAGAAAAAAATACTAGTATATAATAGTAAAATGCAGTACTGCAATTGAAATTTATTCGATACCAGCTGTTAACTGTGACTGTACCCGCGTGCTCAAGGAAAACTATCAGTCTATTTTCTGTGGCAATAAGATATTTTTTCGGGATAAAACGCAGCCACTGTCACTTCTTCTTCTTCTTCTTAGTCGCAAGCTTCATTGCTGAAGGCAGTGTCCCTGAAAGCCCTTCGTGTCTCTTTGTACCATCAGCTTCCATTTCCTACAGATTTCGGCTTCACTCAGGGCGGTCGAAACAGAGAGTCCAGTCATCGCAGTAAACTGATCTGACCAACGGTTCGGTGACCGGCCGGCGGGTCTTTTACTTCACTTACTCGACTTAAAACTATAACTTTTAAAAAATCTTGCGTCAAGCCGTTGCTTCGTTTCCACGTGAAAGAAGGATAAGCAAACACATAAAATACTTTTACATTCATAATGTTAGCATGGAAGCATGAATTATTTGCCACGAATCTTCGTTATTATAATTTGCGTTTTCCGGAACGGTTTCTTAATGGGTTTACATCATTCAAAAAACCGGCATTGGTTTCGTCTTAATGAACCCTAACACCGCTCTAAAATTAACGCCACGTTTGTCACCATTACAATAATTTCCCATATCGTTCCAGATGTCCCAGCTCAATATGACGACAGACAGATCTGTTATAGAGCAAAGCACGCCGAATATTTACAAATTTTGCGGTCATCACTTGGTGAGTATTAGTAACAATATCACTACTCATCCTTCCGTCTTCTTGTGTTTTGTTCATCACGATTAATTGAAAATTTTTAGAATTTAGTTACTAGGCTTACTACAAAATTCATAAGATAATAATTTGATTGCACCCTAGCTTTGATATGTGACTCTTCAATGTGATAATGAACATAAATTATGATTAAAAAGTACAGATTCCAAGCTATTTTTAGTTATCCGTAAACTATACCGCTATTAATAATGAAAAGAGCGTAGCTAGTTTCTCGATGAATATCGAAAAAATCCCGATTGTCACTCGAGATAGAAGTATTTAATTAAGGAAATATGAAGTCGTTCTAGAAACTTCGTAACCTTATCGTTTATATCTAACAACGCGATGTTATCGCTAGTAAAAAAGTGGTTGACGTTAAATCATATTAAATGTTCTTCAAACTTGTAAGGGCTATGTTATTTGATATCTTTAAGTTGGTACCCTTCGAGTTCTTTAGTCGAAATGAACTTCCATTGAACGTCAATAAACCGCCTATCCCATTGTATTGTAATTGGTATAGGTTTCAAATTTCTTGTATTGTCAAGAAGACGAGGAACTTGAGGTATCAGATTGCTAAGCAAAAAAATCGTTCACTTATTATTTCTATTCAATTTTCAGACAGAGTTCTGGATTTGCATGAATCAAACAATACAAGGTAAGTTAATATATCTGATTAAAAGCGACGTATAGATAATTTTTATAGATCGTTCCAACGAATTAAATTACTCAAATTAAGATGTAATCCCCAAACGTTTGACTTTTTATCTGAATGTAGAGTACTGTGGTAACCAGAGCCCATACACAACACAAAGTGAACACTGTCACCTAATTTGATTCATGAGGTTCCAGTCTCAAACGTCTTGTTTAAAAACTGTTAAACCGCTCGACTGCTTCGTGGCTAACATAGAAAGGTTGGTGGTATCCGAGCGCATTTACATTACCTACGCCATACCAAAAGACGTTTGGAGATTTCAGTACGTTGGTAAAATACTCGTAAAATACCCATTCACGAGTTAGTCATTTTTTACGACACCCACCCGAAAAGATGGGGTGGAGCTAGTCTACGTCGATGCCAAACAAATAAAGCTACTAATATAAATTATTCAAAGTCACTTTTCGTCTCGCAGAGGTGGTGTCGGGAACAGGGTGGTGGGGTCAAGTGTGCTGTCAATTGAGCCGATCATCGGAATGTCGGGCTGCGTGCGCTAGTGCTCTGGACGCGAAAGCCCTCACCGAATCCTGTCGTCGATCTGACGAAATAGCCATGTTCGACTGCATGGATAAACAACAGGAGGCTCAGTGGTGCTGTTGTGAGTACGAAAAACAATTATTTACGACATACACCGAGATTTTTTTCCTACCTAAGCTGATAGATAGCCTTGAAAGGCTATTTTAGCGCAACCTTAACTAGTAGGTGAGCTCACGGGGCTCAAACCTGACGACGATGCTAACACGAACCCTAGCAAGAGCCGTGCTTTGCAGAATCTACCACCGGATTGGAAACGCGACCCACTGAGAAGATCCGGCGAGAAACGCAGTGGGTTGTGTCTTTGGGTTAGTTTACTCGTCGAGCCCTTCGTCACAAGCGACGGGTTCGACGAGAACGATGACTGGTGCTTGAGGTCACCGAGAGCGGAACGTTCTCGATGCTGAAACGCCAATGGACTAGACTAGACCATCCAAGTGTTAGCTAACATATACATATAAATCATTTGCAAATATGAGCCTAAATAATTATCGATTTAAAAAAATCCATATTATTTCTTTAAGCCGCATCATAATGAAAGGCCTTTGACTCTAAATCGAGGTTATACGAAGAGTGTGGAGACATGAGTAAAGTACGGTCATGGGAGTAATTTAAACGCGGCACTGGTCGGTGTTCTAGCCAGCAATGTCTCGAGCATACTTCTCATGATGAAGCTATTCTAAACTTATGAGGGTGTCGTTCTTCTATCAGCACAGACGCAGTCTGTGTCGTGTCACGAAGCGTGCCAGAAAGTGTTGAGGAGGCTGGGACACTCGCGCATCGATGGCGACGCGAAGGAAGCAGCAGTTGATGCTTGCGAACAATCACCAGAGCTACTGCACTGCCTCAGAGACTTGACGTCTTCTACGGTAGTTGGAGACACGTCTAAATGTGAGTAGCCCTGTAAGTTTTCATCTGAAAAGTATGTTGTTTTATTGTACTTGTGTTATGATAGATAATGGATTGTTTTTCTTGATAAATCTACACTAATGATTTCATGTAATCGATTTCGATTCCATACTATTACTGGTGGCAAGACGTCTTGTGAGTCCGTACGGGTAGATACCACCACCCTGCCTAGTTCAGCCGTGAAGCAGTAATGCGTTTCGATTTGAAAGTTGGGGCAGCCGTTGTACTTTAGAAACGGAGACTTTAGAACTCATATCTCAATATGTGTGGCGGCATTTACGTTGTAGATGTCTATGGGCTCCGGTAACGAGAGCTCGTCCACCCATCTAAGCATTAAAAAAAAGAAACATTAGAGTTGATTGTACTGAATTACCTATATAGATCTTCCATGCTGCCATGAATCCGATTCTCAAAGCTGTCGAAGTACTTGTGAGTCTGTGTTGCGTCGGACCAGTGACATAGAAGAGATCGTAGAGGCATTGGGCCAAGACTGTGGAGCTCCCGCCATACATAATGTACTGTGGCAATGCTTTTTGAGGAAAGATGCACCGACGGACACCAAGGATCTGATTCCGAGGGACGTTGCGAATTTGCATTGTTGTTTGAAGGTATTTATTTACACGAATATCAATAAAAATGTATCCAGTTTTAATAGTAGCCAACAAATTTTCTGTTTTGTCTGAGGATTGGAATCCGTTATTTTAAAATCCACAAAGACTACAGTGTTATGGTCGGTAGCAACATTAATGTTTTCATGACTTATGGTAACCCCTAAAATATATAGGGTGTTTTTTAAAAGTTCCTTGAAAGTTAGTAAGTAGTGCTGATGTATTAAGAATTACTAACTCGATATCATTAAAAAGTATTACTATTCTTTTTAAAGCACGCAATGTAATACGACCAACTGGGGCGCGGGGTCAACGCCCTAGATAGAGCGCGGGGTAGGCGGCCACCTGCGTTCGGTGTTTTTCGAATTTGCTAAATGTACACTTAAGAACGACAAGTATTGTTCTTGATTGATTCAGTGATTGGTCGAACTCAGTGAATCAATCGTTGTTTCATTTATTTTAGGTTAATATTTATTTCATGTTTCGACTTTGGAAACGGTCTCATTGCACCATGTATATGGATTATAATTTAGCTGACTAGATTCAAATCAACTATCATTCTATCGTTTTAATATCATTCGATATTTAAATCTGACAAGAGAAATGAATCATTGATAATTATGTAAAACAGTTTACAGTTTTAAAACATAACACAAAAAAGTGATATTGAGGCTGCTCATTATTTTAATATTACTATATTTTTACCACATATATACATATTTAAGATCGACTGTGCCCCAATCGCAAATTATCTAATCACATACTTTAACTTGCGAACTCATTGTAAATAAATTACAATTTCAGGCGAAATCAGCAACGTGCAAGGAACTGTGTTTCCACACATTCAACAAGGGGTCGCAGGAAAAATGGGATATGTTTGACCTACAGTGCTTAGATAATTCACAGGAGACAATGTTGTCGCAATGCCTCGAGGATGGTATGTTTACGTATAAAGTTTAATCCACAAATATTTAAGTGCTTTGCGTTCTTTACCAATAATCACTTCAATTAACACCTACCAATATTTTCTTATGAATTATAACAGGCTCGATACATGTACTTTGGAAACTCACGGAACGGTTTCTGAATTCATCCGATCTACGGACACAACAATATGTACCTAAAACACGATGTTTAAATTGCTTTGGAGTAATGTACTCAAATTAGAATCACCTTCTTTGTGCAATTCTATTTTAGTCGAGAGGGATCGTTAGGTAGGAAAATGAGATATCGTACTATTGCAGGCGGATGACATCCTAATACAATCAGTAGCTAGAGAAAACCCTTTCTTTTTTCTTTTCCTATCTAATCGTTGGTAGCCCAAGGGGCTATTTCAACTTCGTGCGGAGAGGTAGGTTCACGTTTCGTTTTTTCGTTTCATCGAGTTAGAAATCACATCACAACGATTCTTAAGAAGTTTCACTTCAATAATTAAGTATTGTATCATCTTCCAGTGCGTACTCCATGCTCGCTGGGATGCTCCAGTCTCACTTACTGCAGTCAACTGAACGATCGTCACACGACCATGTTCAGGTCTTGTAACGTGCGCGCCGACTTGGACGCACACTTGTCGATGGCCGAACAAGAAGGCCGCAGGTAAAATGTTCACAATATTTATATCCAAATTAGGTTCTTTTCGTGTTTGTGGACAATTCTTCGAAATGTCAGTCAAAGTATCAATCTGACATAATAGTGTATTTTTAAAACGCAATGTAATTAAAACAGCTGATGCATGGCGAACGTCCGCTGATTGGTGTTCGTTTTACAAGCTTGTTACATTTATGATTAGGAAGGTTCACAATATTAATATCCTAATTCGCTTCTTTGAGTGTTTGTTGATAAGTCCTCGTAATGTCAGACTATATCAACACAACCTGACTTAATAATGAGTTTTGAAAACGCAATGTAATACAATTAAAACAGCTGACGCATGGCGAACATTCGCTGTTTGGCGAGTGTTTTGCATGTTCATTACGTTTATGATTGGCAAGGGAAAGATAAATTGCATTTGAAATAGATCAGTATTAATTAGGTTCGAACGGATTGCGCTAGTCGTGTATTTTTGGGTATTTCATTGGTTTTAGAACGCTGCAAGTGGCCGGTATGCATTTACCAGTGAAAAACTCAAGCGAGTGCTCGACAGATCTGTGGAAAAGCGTTGCGTGCGTTTTACACGTTAAGCCTTGCACCACCAAGGTATGTACTTGTCCAATTTATCGAGACCTGTTTGTTTGCGTTTGGTAAATTGATTTAAAAAGTGATAAAGATCTGTGAATCTGTTGGGTACTTTGTTTGTGTCATATGGCCAGACGAGCTTTTCTGTGTTAAGGGTTATTTATTAGAGTCCATAGACAAAGCCGAATGGTGGAGCCTTACCTTCGAATCGTGACGTTAGAGTCCCAATATGGATAAAATTAGATAGCAATTAGATGTTGGGGACCAGTCTGCATTTGGGATTCATTTGGGAAGGAATAAGGAAAGGTAAAAGCAAGCTCACATATCCGTCCGGGCGTAGCTGGAATAGCCCCTTAGGCTACCGACGAATAGGAATGGAAAAAAATAGACTACGTGATCTCGTGCAGGCCCCCCTAGTGGTCACCGTAACCTGACCTGTCTATACTATCGAACTATAGACACTTTTCAAAAAAAACAGCAACAAGATCCTTGTTAATTCTTTTGTATTTTCCTATTTCAAGGGTTTAAGTAGTCTTTTGTGCGAAGAAGATTGCGTGCAGATGTTATCGTCGTGTGTGGATTGGGCACAGTTCAAGTTGCCGTACACAGCTAATACGTTGTGCGCCCGGATTGTGCCGCAGTCCAACACGACCAACTGTGTGTCCTTGCAACAGTACATGAAGCCCAGTACGAGTGAGTGATCATTGTTTATTACTGAACAAGTATTAGTGTCAAAGAAAGAAATTTTGAGGTTAAGAAGCCCTGTCAGACCTTGCGACAAGTTTAAGTATTTTAGTGAGTAAAAACGCTCCTTATAGGTTTTCATGGTAAAGGAATGATTGTTTTAGAAAAACTTAAAATCTATGTATGGTTATTTGCGTATTTGTTAGTATTATTCTTCTATATCGTTCCCTCACTACTGAGGATCGCGACCACATGTGACGTTCTTCCACTGTGTTCGATCATGGGTGGCATGGACCGCATGGTATAGACTACCACCAAATGCTTCTCTTATTAGATCTGACCATCTGGCTGGTGTTCTGCCGACGGCGCGCTTGCCCTCTATGCGACCCACAATTATGAACTTCTCTAATTCATGTCTGAGAAACCGCATGATGTTCCCAAAGAAGCTCATAGCACGTTCCCGGTAGATGGAAGAGAGCTGTTTTCGGATGTTTAGCTCCCTTAGAATTATTATTAACTAGTATTAACTATTATTTTAGTATCTAGTATTAGTAGTATTAACTAGTATTATAGTATGCAGTATTAACTAGTATTGTAGTATCTATTATTAGTAGTATTAACTAGTATTCGTGTATACTGTGAGTTTGGTTTCGTTATTCGGCTGACGATCATGTGGCGGCTTTGTGCGCAGGCAGGTTGGCGGCGCCCGCGTCCCGTCCGTGCGCCGGCGCCCCGTGCAGCCGCGCACAGCTGTGCCGCGCTGACCGGAACTGTGCGCTCGCCGTCGCCTCTACTGCCGCTGCCTGCCGCAGCTACCACTGCCTTGACGGGTGCCCGCTCGGTAAATTCAATTCGCAGTCATAAATGCCACCACTCAAATATCAAGTAGAGCCAAGTGTGGATCCACGTGCTAGAACTTGCTACACGCTCCACCACTTGGGGATCTCTTTCAGGGAATAGTATTCTGCATGCATTCCACAATAAGATTATGTGCTCTGTAAAGTGTTGATAATACCTTATTTTTAATAAACTCTGTCTTTTAAATCTAAAAGACGAGATATCGGTTGGTTCATTCGTAAGGTCCGTTAAGAACAAATTTAATAGAGTTTCCTCAACATAGGCTTTCACATACTTTTTTTATTGTCCTTGAAGGCAGACGAGCATACGACCCACCTGACATTGAGTGGTTACCGTCACCCACGGACGTCAGAAATTCTAGGGGCACAGCTAAGCCGCTGCCTACAGTTTCGGTATCTTGATTAGAAGCCCTTTTGTTTGGTCTATCGTTGATAGTTCACTCTGAGTGTTTCCAACAGCGGTATTATACTGCGTCATATCTGCTGTATGCTTTTCAGAATTGCTGTCAATAAAAACGGTCGTGTCTGGAAGAGATAGCTTTTAGGTATATTACCCGCCAATTTGGGGCACAACAGAAAAAAAAATAGCCGGTTGAAATTGCGCCCATTCTTGGTTTATGCCCTCACACACACATTTTGTATTCTCTTAACAAATATTCGCTTTAAAGCGCTTGATTGATTGCAGGAGAAGGAAATTCTTACGTGGTGCCCATCGGGGCGTGGGTGAGGGTGTTCATGTCGGATTTATCTCACGGCCTGTGCTTCAAGATCTGCAAGTGCGAAGGGAAGGGCCTCACGAAATGTCAGCCGCTCCCCTGCTTTAGCATGCAGCACTGCTTCGTCAACAATAAACTTATCCTACACGGTAGGGGGAATTACGTCTTTTCTTTTAGACAGTATGTTACAGAGTACAGTTACAGAGTAGGTAGACCTTCATATTATGTGATTGGGTGAACGCGTTTGCCTTCACATGGCCCCTGATTGCCCTGATGCCCTAATTTTGCCTGAAGCTAAAAGTTTTATTAGCTCTTTGTCTGTGTATTCAGTTTGTTCGATTAGTTAGATCGCATAATATAATCGAATTGTTTCATAGTTGGGATCTAAAGATGAATTTCCCGTACAGTGCGCATATGACAGTGGGCCCTGAGCATATGGTACGATTGGAAGTTCATGATTTTTTTTTATTGTTTAGGTGGGTGGACGAGCTCACAGCCCACCTGGTGTTAAGTAGTTACTGGGGCCCATAGACATCTACAACGTAATTGCGCCACCCAGCTTGAGATATAAGTTCTAAGGTCTCAGTATAGTTAGAACGGCTGCCCCATCCCTCAAACCGAAACACATTACTGCTTCACGGCAGAAATAGGCAGGGCGGTGGTATCTACCCGTGTGTACTCACAAGAGGTCCTACCATCACTAATTGTTTTGTGACCCCGCAATGTAAACTGAAGTAAACGCTTCCCGCAATACAGGAAAAGTTTGTTTTGCTCCAGTCACTTTTTAGTTGTTCTACATTGCGTGCTGCGCGATTTTAATTTTTGCATTACCTTCGTTTGCGAGTGTGATACATCCGGTATATACATTAATACATGTCGTTGTGTCAGGTGAGAAGTTTTACATGGAGTGCAACGCGTGCGTGTGCGTGTGGGGCGAGCGCGTGTGTGCGCGACGTGCGTGCGGCGCGAGGCGCGGCTCGCGACTGACGCGTCTCCCCTGCAACTGCCCGCCGCACCACCTCCCTGCGCACACCAACCACGTGCTCTACCCCAACGCCTGTCTCGCCAGGTCAGACTATAGATTATACACTAGTCCATAATTAAAGGATCTAAAAAAAGGGTCAAATTATATGTGAGACTGTGCAGATTTGGGAAGGGACCGCGTGCCCAAGGAATAGATTTTAGGACCCTAACCACAAAACGACTCTCCTGCAATCTCAACTAAGCGTTCGATCCCCGGGGTCAGAACTCGGGTGGAGTAATTGGTGGTAAAACACTGCAACCAGACGCGCTCATCCCAGGGACGCCCGGCCCAGAGAGCCTTCGAGACGGATCGAAGGTTCTGGACGTCAGCCAGTCAGGTCGCCCAGGCGGTGCCGCTGGGCCACAACCAGCCTGCCAGGCCGGACGCAATACACCGTCAATCGGTCGTTCTTACGATGTTACTCCTTGGCGGTGCGCTAGAGTGACGGTAGCGCGCCGCGCGACCTCGACCCCCTCAGGTCGTCCCATGCCTTCACCGGGGGAAAGTCGCGCCCTACCGTGGCCGGGTTTATGTAATATAACGTTTCATTACAATATTTCTCTTTGCTTTTGCACATCTTCAGCGCTCGTATGGATTGTACAAAAACGATTTTCCGGAAAAATCTGAGAACTTCGCTTTTAATTCATTGTGATTTCACTAATAGGTGTGTGGGAGCGACGGACGCTGAGATAGAGTTCGGCGTCCAGTCTCCATGCGCCGGAGTCACGTGTCCGAGACGTCACGTGTGCGTGCCCTCCTCCAACGTATGCCTGTCTCGTCTCCAAACATCCTGCCCTCAACACGTTTGTGGTAAGATTTTACGTGAAGGCATGTCCACTTTGGATGAATGAATGTCCACTTTGGATGAAACTCGATAACACCGATATTAGAACCATTTATTCCACAAATAGTAATTTGTGTTTATTTTGTGCTAGAAATAGGAACTGTTTGGTAATGATTTCTAGGTTAACTATTATTGGTAGTTCCAAACATCAACATACTAGTGACTATAAGAAAAGCAATAATGTTGTTTGTATATAAAAATACGTATTTAATTAGTTGTTGATTGTTATTTGATGGCAGGTTCAATTTTCTTTAACAGTGAATACAACAGACTGCAATTCGCAAGCCGCTATGCCGGTGTGTGACACTGATGGCAGAACACATGCGAACCCCTGCCATCTTGTGATGAGCGGCAGGAAGATGGGCTATTGGGGACCGTGTCTTCGAGGATGTTCCTCGGTGAGCAATTTGGTTTTTTTTCCGTCATTCAAACTCCTAAAAGAATTTTTCTTTTCTTTTCTTTCTATTTGGAGTAATACCATCCGAATTTAAATTAATTTCATTTAAAAATTAAGTTAATACGATACGAGATCTATCGTGTGATGGTCCAAACCATTTCACTCAAACATCTACATTATTAGAAGAATTGTATATTTAGATTCGAAATTTATTTGATCAAAAAATTTGCAAATTTTAGTCCGTTGCCGTATGCGGTGCGAATGGCGTAACGTACGGTTCCGAATGTGCCGCTTGGAGCGAGTACGTGAGCGTTGATTACGTCGGCCCTTGTCTCGCGGTCGGATATATATCGGACCAAATGGAGCCGAAATGTACCTTCGACAGAATAGTCTGTCCAGCGTTGAAGAAGGACGACTGTCAAGGGTTCACGGCGCCGGGCGCTTGCTGCCCGAGATGTGGTGGGGCATTGCGGATCTTGTATTCGAAGAAACAAATCGACCGAGCCCTTTACGGTACAAACATATCCGCGACCGTTGTTAATCTCCACAATGTAGTGCAAGGCTTAGAGAGACACATCACCATAGCCGAATGCGCTCTGAGAGGCTATTTGACCATCGAAACGGAAATATTCGTTACGATAGAATCACTAATTGAAAATCCAACAGATTTACAATTGAAAATGTGTATCCTTGAGGCCGAGAAATTGGCTGATATGATTAATTCGGAACATCCTTTGATAGCAGTTGATTTGAGTCTGAGTGCCCTCTCATACGCGTTAGTAGTTCACAAACACCCAACTAAAGGTTCGTCTACTATAGCTCTATCCGTTTTCGTATTAGTCTCTTCATATTTTAGTGTTTACGTATTAAGATAGTCAGATGTTTGTTGTTTTTTTTTGTAAATATGTAATTTGTACGCACAGTTGTAAATATTCTGAAATACACACCAAATAATATAGTGCCATTGTATAATAGTCGATGTTTTTGTAAACTAAACGAATATTTTAGCTTTGGTTTGCTTTAATTTGAATGAGAAGTAGATTATATGTGACATTGTAATGGATGATATGTCGTGAGTTCACGGTGCCATGTTTGTTAAGATCTGCATTTTGGAAGGACAAATAAACCTTTTTGTACAAATGGATTTAGATTTTTATAAAAGACATTTTACAGTCTATACCAAATACGATAAGAATTATGATTTGTTAATGATTGTTAGATTTTTAGTTATAGAGTATATTTTGGAGTCTGTCTAAGAGCTTTAAGTGAAAGATGATTAAAACATTGAAATAAGTATATCATATTTTATTTTTTCCACATGACACAGAATTAAATACGATAAAAATATATTTCGTATGATATTGTATATAAATAGTAATTGATCACTTATAATTAGAAGAAGACAAGTCTTTTTTATCGAAAAATAAATTGATTCTATCGAGGAGTTGGGGGTCGGCAACCGTTTTGGCGAGTTGTAGAAAGCCTCCCTGCAATACAGGGTGGATCACATGAAATCGTTCTAATGGGAATGTCAGAACGAGTTCTAGGTATGCCATCAGAACATTCTGGAAACAGTTACGTTGAACTTCAGCGTCCTGGAAAAAGGGAACGTTGTAAATAATGAACAAAAAGGTTTCGACACGAGGGACCGCAAAATCCAAAAATTTCATTTGCTATTTTTAGAAAAATGTGCATGGGTATCGCTTCTCTTAACGCGAGGATTTCTTCACCGAGAGTGTATCAGAAAGACCCATAAAAACGTGTTTATGGCTCAATACTTCGCTCCAATGAAATAATGTGATTTTCACGCTTTTTATATAAAGTAAAATTTGTATAAGTATAATGATTGGATCTTACCTTGTTGATACTTAAAGTTCTTTGTTGTTCGATTTCAGGCGGCACCGGTTGCGGTGGAATTATTGGTTCAACATGTTTGTTATTAGAATAGTTAGGGTCATCGCTTATTGTTATGTTAACTTTTCGGGGATCAGTATGTTTGTCCAAAATCTCAGAAGTGTTAACTTTTGGTTTGATTGTTGGACTTTCTTTGCTAACTTCTGAGTAATAAACGGTTCTTTCTCTTCTTGATCGCTCTTGATATTTGTCTTCGTCATCTCTTATTTCGTTGGTTGTTGGTTCTTTTTCCGGTTCATCACTTAGTGAGGTATCTTCAACAGAAGCTATCACTTCTGATGATTGACTATTAGTTTTGAAATCCGCGAAGATGAATGGTTTTGGTTTCTCTTCTATCTCGTTAGTAATACTACAATCTTTCGCTGATTCTTCTATTGGAGTTGTTTTTTCCTTATTTTCTGTTACTAGCGTAGATTCTTCCTGGTAAACATTTTCGTATTGGTTAAGCGAAGAGTCACTACCAACGGAACTAAGAGGTGTTCTCTGCTTAATAACATCAGGTTCATCGAAATCTGATAAATTAATCAGATGCTTCACGTAGCTGTTACACAGTAGTTCCCACGTGTTTTTTAAGTCGAACATTTTGACAACAAACTGATCGTATTGCAGGAGCATTTTTGGAGTATTCGAATAGTTATGGATCAATATAGATATATCGGTTGCTCCTAATTTGTATCTCTGTATACCACTGAAGAAAGATTCAGTCAGTGTAATGACTTTAATGAGCCATGACGATGTCGTTTGCTTATATAAGTTGGCGGCGTGATCCAGATTAGACACTTTTTGAACGAGAAACTTCAATCCCGGTCGCGCGTCGAACTGTATAGCACGCATCAAGGAAATATCTAAACTTTTGAGAAGTAGCTCAGAGTTTGATTTTTTTAGACTAAACTTGTAGTTGCATATATCTGGTCCAGTTTTAAGGCTTTCCAGTAAAATACCATTGATCCCTTGGAACACGTCGGATGATGCTTGAATCAGCACCGTGGCAACGATCTGCACAAGTATCTGATGTGCTAACAAACCGACAACGAGACCTCGGTGAGGTATTCTTATTGTATATAGATCTGGATTAAGTAAATTCATTGATTCTTGCAGATATATCAAGAAGATGTAACTCCTATCATCTATCAACATCTGCGAACTGTTCTTCGGACTCAATTTTGAATGCGCGTCTTTTGTTTGATCAGTCCAAAATACTTGTTGCGCCATGGCGTGTAGCCTGACGTTATCGTTCACCGAACAATCTCGCCTTGCTGCCACTTTGACCATGGCTAAATCTCCGTAAAAACTATTGGAATTCTCTTTGAAAGCGTATGTTAGCTGTTTCAATGGTGTCAAACTGACATTACAAGCCCTGTGAAGGCTCGTGCAAACTAGTTCCCACTGATGATCGGTCAAGAGGTGTCCTGAAGTTAGAATGATATGTCTGATACAAGACGCTCCGAGACGCGCTATCGGTTCTTGGGGCTGAGCGATGCATTCAACTAGAATCAACATGATTTGTTTTAGAGCAAACGTTACATCAGGATTCTCGTATTTTTCGCATTCATCTTCATTATCCGTCTCGGTATCATTAGACTTTCCTTCTATGTTGATCTGTTGTAAATGATGAAGGTAAATCACAATTGTGTCAGTAGTCAATCCACAGCACTGTTTGAAGTTCGGCATCACGCTGTCCCAGTGGTTATTGACATTCGCAATTTGCCGCAGCCAATTCTGTATGGTTGGTAATAGAACGTGGTTTATGCAGTGAAGTCCGAAATGCGTTCCGGGCACATCGATGGCATTCCTCAGCAACTTGAACAAAGTCTCCATCGTGGCTGGTTGATTTTTCTTGGAGCACACGACTGTGGCCGTAATTATGCCCTCGATCAAAACATACCACACTTTGAGAATGTTGCTTGGTTTATCGTGTTTCAGTAGGGTGTTGTTTATTGTCATAGTCGAAGATAAACTGGTTGATAACACTATATACGACATGGGCGGTTCCTCGCAATTTTCATTGGCGATATAATTGGTGATGTCAAGTGATGTGGTCTGTATGATGGGATCAACCACTGACACCGGAAGGTCTCCGTTTATTCGGTTTCCGGTATTGAATATCGGACACTTCGGCATATTGTACATGATGGTTAAAATGTCGGCGCAATTTTCCAATTGGTACAAAGCTTCTTTGCACATGTCGATTACGACTTTTTCCGTTTTCTCCTCGTTCAGTGGGATGAATTTGCTGTTTTTAGAAAATTTCAGATTTAGGTTCGGCTTTTGTTGGGCTTGAGCTGTCTTCTTGGGCTTCGCTTCAGCCGCTGACGTTTCTTCGTAATGCAGACCTTTAATGTGACTTAATAGACACAGTATACAGTCTAGAGCCGCGTTTGCGAAGACCAGCGTGTTGTCGGTGCCGAGAAATACTTTAAATATCTCCAGTATTGCGGAGTACTGTTTCGCATTATTGGCAGCCCGGAGAGTGTTGAACAGCGGTCTCCAGCCGGAGCGGATCTCCATTCTGTTTGTTTCCACGAATTCACAGATACAGGATATGATTTGTTCCTATAAGTAAATTCGTAAAAATAAATTAAAAGAAACGTTATAAATATATTATTTCGCATATTTCTGCCGTGAAGCAGTAATGCGTTTCGGTTTAAAGGGTGGAGCAGCCGTTGTAGCTATACTGAGACTTTAGAACTTATATCTCAAGGTGGGTGGTGCATTTACGTCGTAGATGTCTACAGGCTCTAGTAACCACTTAACACCAGGTGGGCTGTGAACTCGTCCGCCCATCTAATCAATAATTTTTTTTTAACACACATACAATCTCGATTCGATGTAAATAAAGTTGTGAACCAGCTTTGGAAATAAGATGTTTTTTTTAAACTGCGCTTATAGATTGACGAGCGTACTGTCAAACTGATGGTGAGCATTCTATCGAATTGGCTATAAATTCAATATAAATTTGGTACCTGTATATCATCGTCGCACAGCTCCAAACAGAGAAGGTTCTCGAAAGGCTTCAGCAGTGCTTCATTAAAGTGGAAGTGAGGCAGTTCGATTTGTTGATTCAGAAGGGCTGTTGCACAATCGTGAAGACACTGTATTGCCAGACTTGATATTTGGATGTCTTTATGACAAGCTGCCTGTGATCAAGAGTTTGGATTAAAATTTCAATGGAAGGTTAGTCAATTTGAAGGTGATTTGTAATTTTAAATGTTCAAATGGCTGTAGAGTCCGTGATCATGAACCGTGATACACACACCTGCATAAACCCTGCATAATACACACACCTGCATACACCCTGCATAATACACACACCTGCATAAACCCTGCATAACACACACACCTGCATAAACCCTGCATAATACACACACCTGCATATACCCTGCTTTTTTTTTTTTTCCTACCTAAACTGATAGCCTTGAGAGGCTATGTCAGCGTAACCCTAACTTTAGTAGGTGAGCTCACGGGGCTCAACCTGACGATGTTGCTAACACGAACCCTAGCAAGAGCCGTGCTTCGCAGAATCTACAACCGGATCGGAAACGCGACCCACTGAGAAGATCCGGCGAGAAACTCAGTGGGCTGTGTCTGAGAGTTAATTTACTAGAACGGTGACCGGTGCTTGAAGTACCTAAAAGCACCGTTAGTGGATCGGGAGGATCTGAGATGACGTGTTTTGGGCGACGTCGACTGCTTTCCATTCTGTCCGCAGGATCGGGAATGATACCCTGCATAATACACACACCTGCATAAAGTGCGGTCCAATAACAGTCCATATGGCCATGCGGTGCGCGAGCGGTCTCGCGGCGCGCAGACAGCGCAGTGCCACGTCCCCCCCGCGGCACAACGCCCGCGCCGCCTCGCCCCGCGCCGCAACCGCGCACCCCCCGCGCGCCCCGCCCCGCCACCACGGACTGTTGTTGTTGCACGCGTCTTGATCCCATGACGTGAACAGCTTTAAGAAACAAAAAAAATGTGAAACACACTATTGAAGTTAATTTATTACCAAAATTCAGCGGCCGTAGTCTAAAGAACTTTTATAGGCTTAGTTACGGCTGGTAAGACCACCAAATAACTATAAATTATGGCCATAAACCATAATTTCCTCTTCCCTTTGTAATTGTCTTTCACTACCATTTGGGTTGAGCGTTGTTCAATTTTTCGCCACTGTAACAGACCTTTCATGTCTATTGTGTGAATTCCAAAATTTGCTGTTGTAAGCAATAGAGAGGGCTATGCTCGGAGCAATCAATCAAATCAGAAATGAGGAGATTCGCAGGAAAACCACGATAACCGACATAGCCAAAGGATTGCGACGTTGAAGTGACAGTGAGCAGGGCACATTAGTCGCAAAACGGATGGCCATTGGGGCTGAAAAGTTCTTGAATGGCGACCGCGTACCGGAAGACCGACCGATGTTTGTGGGGAGGCTTGGGAGAGGTTTATGTCCAACAATGGACCTCTGTGGGCTGATAGAGGAGCGAGTGCCGACATCGACCGCTGTGAGTCCGATGAACGTACCAGTCGGTGTTGGTGAGCCACGAGTCTCTGCAGGGCCGCTCTGAGCGTGGGCAGCGTCGTGGTGGCGGCGAGACGACTGAACAATGTATCGGCGGCGGCGGACAGAGCACAACAAACTCTCGCTGCATTCGACCCTGATATAATATTCCCACCCTGGAAGTTGGTAATAGAATATCACTGAATTGGATTCTACGACAGTGAAAATAAATTCAATATTAAAAATACATAAATCAATATTATTAAGTTTAAGTTTAGACCTAATTTCTAGTTTGGTTATAAATATTTTTTTCACCTCAGCGGCTCAAACATGTTGCTTTTGCATGATGCTTCGATTTTGATTCGAGCAAAATGTTTTTTGAATTTTTCACCTTCGGTGCCACGAATTAGCATTGCTCAGCCATAAAATTGAAACATTCGAATTTTACTGTGCTCTGTTTCTTTCACATGCAAAAAGCGAGTGAAAAAAATAAACACCTTCGAAATTCGATTTTGGAATTCGACCTCAAAGAAAACACGTTCACAAACGCGTAATACCCTAAAATTTAACGATATTTGTAATAAAGAAATACATTTTTTTTAATAGTTATTTTAATCTATTTCTGATCATTTCTATGTCTCCTAATATGTGTTCTCACTGCTGAGGTGAAAAGTTATGTGTGCTACACGAAAGCAAAGTTTTTTGCATCTCGTGCTGTTGAGTCATCAAGAAAATCGGCACTCGAAACAAAAAACAACTTTGCTCTCTTGTTGCACAAATAACTATTATTGCGTAGGTAGCCCGGCTTAGTCCGTAGTCCCACTTTGTGTTACATGGTTACCGTCAGTCACCAACCAAATTATAATTATGCCGGTTTGTTACGATTACAGGATGTAATTCATTCATCGTGTAGGTCGTTGGTGAGCATGGGTCAGTTTCGTATTTCATTAGGAAAATCGGTGTCTGCTGGTGGGATTCGAACACCGGCTCAGACGCATCGCTCGATACGAGTGCATTGTCTTATCCTTTAGGCCGCGACGACTTCACGAATGTCAACGATTATGTTACCTATTAATCTATCAAAATAAAAAAGTAATTTAGTTAATTCTATTAATGAACGTAGGTCGTTTTGTCGTGATTACCTCCTGTCGACAAGTTTCCACTATTTTTGCGACAGACATATCGTTGTTGTAATTATTTTCCAGGACAGGCTGAAGAAAATTGAAGACGTCCACGCTAAAAATAATTCGGAGTTTTTAAATCGTTTTCTTTTTTTAATTGCCTTACGCTTTGGGTCTTATAAATAATAATGGGTGTATCGCTCGTGGCTACAGTCCAAGCACAGTCCAAGTGCTGCTTACTCCTTTTTTTTTTTTTTTTCATGCCTAACCTTGGTAGTCTAAGGAGCTATTCTAAACACTTGCACACACTACTAAAAGTGAGTTGTGCTTAGCAAATATATTGCTCGGAACAACACAATATAACTTTATATATATAAAACCAAAAATTTGAAGAAATAGGGAATAATCATGTTTTTTATTGCTTAGATGCGGTCAAGGCCCGCCTAGTGTTAAGTGGTTGCCAGAACCCTAGACTTCAAAAACTAATTGCTTCCACCCACCTTGGGACATGAGTTCTAAGTGTCAGTTTTTCAGTACAACGGCTATCCCACCCTTCGAACCGAAACGCGTTACTGCTTCACGGCAGAAATAGGCAGGGTGGTGGTACCTACCCACGCGGGTTCATAAAATGTCCTACCAACGGTATGAAATGCAGTTGATCACATACTATTTTATATTGGACTACAAAAAAAAATGCTACTTTACTAAAACATACTCGCAGCCTCACCAAGTCTCATCGTCTTTACCGTCCAGACCGAGCTTAGCGTCCGCTTGTAGTATCGAGACGGTTTGGTTCCTTCCAGTTTGCATGGTGACTATGGGAGTTGCGTTCTTCCCCTGCTGCCCGAACAGAGAGTGTTCGAAGCTCGACACGTACTGGCAGGCCGTGAATATGTGCTCCCAGCAGTCCGGTGCCTTCGACCCCAGCTCTAGGCCCCCTGAAAATGTCCCCTCTCTATAAGTATGTTTCCTTCCTTCCTTTGTATCACTCTTGTCAGCGTGGTCATGGTCGTCAGTCAGTATCACTACTGTGGGCAGATGTTATGCGCCTCACGAGCAATCGCCACTCCTCCCGGTTTGTGGTGAGCCTGGTACACTCATGCAAAGAGCAACCAACTAGTAGGTATGTTCAGAGTATCCAATAAAGTAAATTGGAACGATTTCTCAAATACTATGTTAATGAAATTTGGAAACACCTTTTTTTCATGGTATAGCCACCTTTGTTTTAATATTTACGAGTATTAAGATACACTTAGGACACAGAATAGATACAGTTAGATACAGGGCGTGTTGTGAGTCGGCACGGGTAGGTATCACCACCCTGTCTATTTCTGCCGTGAAGCAGTAATGCGCTTCAGTTTAGGTGGGGCAGCCGTTGTGCAGTAAAACTGAGAGCTTAGACCTCGTGTCGATGTTAATAGGCTCTGGTAACCACTAAACACCAGGTAGGCTGTAAGCTTGTCCTCCCATCTAAGCAATAGGGTCCAAATATACAATTTCAAGAATTTGTAGGTAGTGAAGTAATATAAATACCGGTAATTAATATGTCCAATGACAGGGCATGAGTTGATAGTATCTTTCCGTTTGGTATCTGAGAAATAGCGGATCTTGCCAACAGCGCCAAGATACTGCTGCACCGGTTTTGTAAGCTTAACGTGTTACTGACTCTTGCGGCCTGGAATGGAAATTGTTAAGTTCTCAATTTTGCCCCAAATTTGTACAACTTCGAGATAATTTTGATTATGTTAAATCCTTTTAAATAATGGCGTCGCCGCGCACTGTAGCAGCGGTGATGAAGACAATCTGGCTAATGTGGTCCGATATAAAGCGCGTAGTCCAGGACCGATCGTGGTAGTGAAATACTGTCGAAACCCTCTGCCCCACCCGGGGGTCATGAGGGTCTTTGCACATAAAGCCCTATTTAAAAATTACGGTACCTTATGCAACCCCTCCAAACATTGTATGGTCAGTCCTTCCCAAGCAATGCGTTTCCTTTTACCGAACGTGTTTATCTTCTTGGATATAATCCGATGTAGTCTCTCTTTCTTGTTCATATATCCGGTCAACGGTACACTTAATACGGTCACCATTGAATCCCAAACGCACGTTAAGATTCTGAAACGATTAATTGTGAAGCCAAACTAAAGAAGTGTTGTAAGTTTTGTAGTAAGATTGCGACCGCCTCAGCTTTGAGCTTGGGAGTTGTGGTTTTTGTAGTAATTATCTGTCATCCAATTGACAGGAGGGAGAACTTTTGAAAGCAATTGACATTTCAGTCTCATGTCTTCGCATTTATCTCACACATATTCACTTTATATCGGATGAGCTTTAAGATCGTGATTGCAATAGGCAAACAATACTGAACTCCAAGTGAATCTGTGGCGTTAGCTACCACGGAACACAAGATGATTTGACAGACGCCTGAATCTATATCTAAGACTAGCGGCCCGCACCGGCTCCGCTCGGGTCTTTAACACAAATTTCAACGATATTTGACGTTATTTTATTTTTTTAAATAAATGGACACTTATTGTGGTATAACTATAATAGTTGGACATATGCTCTCGCGACACTTTTTGAAAATAATAATGTGCTCTACAAAGTTGTAGTACATTATTTATTCTATCATAAATCGTTTTCGCAGCGCACGCGATGTAAAGAATATTTTAGGTATTTTTTTTACACCTTGGATTACATTATGGGAGGTTTAGTTAAGGATCCTTAATTTTTTTCAAAAAATATTATATGTAGCCTATGTCACTCGGGAATAGTGTAGCTTCCAAACAGTGAAAGAATTTCTCAAATCGGTTCAGTAGTTTCGGAGCCTATTCAATACAAACAAACAAACAAATCTTTCCTCTTTATAATATTAGTATAGATATTTTCAAGAAAAGCTCGCATATATACAAGTTTTGAACAATAGCGTTCGAACCGTTTGTCAAACGTACCTATATTAATCTTTCGGGAGATATCACTCGGTGGAAAATTTTGCCTGTGTCATTACTCCGAAAAATCCATTGAGATCCATTGTATGCTACGTTTTATTAACCGGAAGATTAATATATGTACGCTTCTGATACCGGATGCTATAATTGGATGTTTTTGTTATGTATTTATGTGGACGTTGTGAGGCTTCGAAACGGCAGCTTTACGTACCTCCTCGCCCAACGTAAGCTGGACTGGTGTTGCGGGGTGTCGTTCGTGTTGTTGTGCAGCATTGAGGCCTCTTTTAACTTTTGCCAGTCCGACATTACCGGACTTTGGTCTAGCCCTCCCAAATCTGAATACGTAAATGACATGATCATTTACAAGAAAGTAATCAACAATAATTTTTTTTTTACATGTCTCTGCAAATGCGCTGTGACAATATCTTTCTTCTAATGAGGTTTATGGAGAATACTCTATGGTGGGCTTGGCTGTGCAGCTGGCGTTGCGAATGTCCATGGGCGACGGCTGCCATCATATAGTGGTCTAAAAAACCCTTAAAATTTTTATCAAAATTACTCATTGAATCCACAAAAGGATAAGAACTTACCTGACAGCAAATGGACCAATGGATGATCGTAAATGGGCGCATCCTTTAAGATGTCAGTAGCTAATACTTGCTGGTATAGCTCCCTCAGCCACGTCGCTGATAGATATACCAGAACTCCACTTCCTTGTACCTCGTCCACGAATTGATCCTCTGTCATTGCTATTTCTACCTTCTAATTATGAACATATAGTTGATTTTAATTATGGTGGAAAAAAATATACATGATAATTCATGTCTTCATTCTGAGTTGTTGTTTTGTTTGAATGTTTATCGACTTTCAAATTGTCAGAATTAGTTACTAGTTTTCCATGTAATCAAGACGTTTAGCTCGTTGTACTCGTATATCCGTTATATTAATACCAGTCACGAGCAAAAGTATTAAGTACCCCTATTGAACTGCCTTACTAATACCTTATTTTATGATTGAAAGATTACTGGTGGCCCGGAGGCCTTTCCAGCTTCACCAGGACAGGTGGGCGAGCAAAGTCTCAACCAGGAGAGGTGGGATTTGATAACAACTGCCCGAGCGCCTCCGAAGGAGACCTAACAACTCAAGAGCAATTGCTTCGCGAATGAATCTACTACGGGATCGTAATCGCGACCCACTGAGAAGATCTGGCGAGAAAAGCGGGCTGATGCAAGGGTTAGGTTGCACGTTGACCTCTTTGTCGAGTTCGACGAGTACGGTTACCGGGGTTCCTCAGCCTGCTCCTAGTGTTAGAACTGAAGGTATCAATTACTAATACCTTAAAAAGCTTATCTATACACGATTTCTCTATACAGGTATAAATAGTAGGGGTGTCTAATATTTTTGCTCGTGGCTGTATCTATTAATTGAAAATATACTCGTATTTAAATAATATAATTTAAATGTATTATAATATAATATGCTATATATGTGCAATAATATAATATTGAATAGTTAGTATTGATTGTCGTTGCAACTTTGAAATCAATTAAAAATCTATATATATATAAAATGAATTGCTGTTCGTTAGTCTCGCTAATACTCGAGAACGGCTAGACCGATTTGGCTAATTTTGGTCTTGAATTATTGGTAAAAATCCAGAGAAGGTTTAAAAGGTAGATAAATATGAAAAAGCTCGGAATTAAATAAAATTAACAATTTTGTTTTTCCTTTGACATGACTCCCGTCGGACGGATTCCTTTTGTTTGTGTTAAGTTTATTTTATACAAAAGTTTAGGTCTTTTATTTCTCAATTGAGGCACTACGAAGTCTGCCGGGTCAGCTAGTAAATAAATAAAAACGGATATTAAGCCTGCCGTGGATACTCACTGGAGGGTCGCTATAGTAATTGTTACGTCGTTGCCTTAAAGTGAGCAGCAGAGAAGCATAGGTGGCCAGGTACACTCCGTCTGCGTTCATTATGCACGAAGTAGCCGGCGGTTGTGAAGCGTTGTGTTGGCAGTATTTCGATGCGAAGTCTTGCATTGCTTCGTCAACCTTCAAATAATTAAGAATAATATCAATCTTTTTTTTTATTGGTTAGATGGGTGGACGAGCTTACGGCCCACCTAGTGTTAAGTGCTTACCGGAGGCCATAGACATCAGTTCTAAGGACTCGGTTTTTACAGTATAACTGCTACTCCACCGTTCAAACCAAGACGCATTACTGCTTCACAGCAGAAATAGGCAGGACGGTGGTACCTACCCGTGCGGACTGACAAGACGTCCTGCCACCAGTGATTAAGCAAATTATAATTTTGCGGGTTTGATTTTTATTTTGCGGCTAAGATGACTCCAGACTTCATAAAACTCTGTATTAAATATATGCCGATTTTGGGTTTGACAGCGACGATATCATATACTGATTTCATATTATATGTATGTAACTAGTCAGGTCATAAGTATTGTCACACAGTAAAAACTTTTCTTTTAGAATGCTGGCCACAAAAAAGTTTATTGAATTCGAATTTCGAATTGTTCATGAAAATAAAAATGTATACTTTTAGAATTTTACTCATTTTTAAATATGGAGTGGACGCTTAAAGAAGACCGTGTTGCAGTTATTGCGTTGCATCGTTGCGGTTACGCGCCAATTCAAATTTTTAACGTCTTGAAAAATTGGAATATAACCAAAAGATTCGTTTATCGTACCATCAAACGATACAATGAAGACTCTAGTGTAGATGACAGGTCAAGAAGTGGTCGCCCTCGGTCTGTTAGGACTCCAGCAGTGATAAAAGCTGTGAAGGCGCGAATTCAAAGAAATTCCAAACGTAAGCAGAAACTGTAGGCCCTTCAGATGGGGTTAAGCAGAACCACGGTGAAAAAGGTGTTAAATGAAAACTTAGGGCTTCGGGCATATCGAAGAAAAACAGGACATCGTTTGAATGCTCGTCTAATGGACATGAGACTGAAGAGATGCCGCGCTTTGTTGAAGCGGTACGCGGGAAAAAAATATCGGGAAATTCTTTTTTCGGATGAAAAAATTTTTACCGTAGAAGAGAGCTACAGCAAACAAAATGATAAGGTGTACGCACACAGTAGTGAAGAAGCGAGCAACCGTATTCCGCGTGTCCAACGAGGTCATTTTCCATCCTCGCTCATGGTATGGTTGGGAGTTTCTTATTGGGGCTTACCAGAGGTACATTTTTGTGAGAAAGGTGTAAAAACGAATGCAGTTGTGTATCAAAATACAGTCCTGACGAACCTTGTGGAACCTGTTTCTCATACCATGTTCAATAACAGGCACTGGGTATTCCAACAAGATTCGGCGCCAGCTCATAGAGCGAAGAGCACACAAGACTGGCTGGTGGCGCGTGAAATCGACCTCATCCGGCACGAAGACTGGCCCTCCTCCAGTCCAGATTTGAATCCGTTAGATTACAAGATATGCCAACACTTGGAGGAAAAGGCGTGCTCAAAGCCTCATCCCAATTTGGAGTTACTCAAGACATCCTTGATTAAGGCAGCCGCCGATATTGACATGGACCTCGTTCGTGCTGCGATAGACGACTGGCCGCGCAGATTGAAGGCCTGTATTCAAAATCACGGAGGTCATTTTGAATAAACTTTAGTGTCATAAGAATCTATGTTTTGTTAAGTTCATTTTGGTATATGAATGATTACATAATGAATAAACTTGTTTCAATTATTTTACATTACACATGTGACAGAATTTATGACCTGACTAGGTATTTTCTTTAATTATGAATTGTAAATCTGTATTTGTATTATCTATCAATAATTAAACCTGTGGATGTTTACCTCAACGCAAATTATGAATCTGTCTGCTCTATCTATAGCTTAGCCTGTGGATGTTGACCTCAATGCGGGTTCTGAATGTGTCTGCTCTGTCAATAATTAAACCTGTGGACGTTTACCTCAATACAAGTTCTGAGATTCAGTAGCTTCGGTAGTAGTGAGTTTTGTAGGGTTTTCACGAACTGCCGAGCGTTGTGCCTCTCCAAGTCAACGTTGCACTCTGTTACGGTGCACCTGAAAAGGAGATGAATTCATAGGCTTCATATTCTCTTGCCTTTGAAGGTTTGCGATTGTTGTTAAACTTGCTTTTCTCACAATTTACTGGTGGTAGGACCTCTTGTGAGTCCGCACGGGTAGGTCCCACCACCCTGCCTATTTCTGCCGTGAAGCAGTAATGAGTTTTGGTTTGAAGGTTGGGGCAGCCGTTGTAACTATACTAGACCTTACAACTTATATCTCAAGGTGGGTGGTGCGTTTACGTTGTAGATGTCTATGGGCTCCAGTAACCACTTAACACCAGGTGGGCTGTGAGCTCGTCCACGCATCTAAGCAACAAAAAAAAAAGATATCAAACAAATTTCAATCAATCTTTACAACTCACCGGCCAAGGTTCAGAGTTTTAGGTACAGCTTTAGTTTTTACTATGACGTCGTTCACAGCATCCGTAGGGTTGTTCGCTCTCGACGGCAAGAAAACGTTATCTGCATCGGAGTCTGCCTCGCCGTCGCTGCCTGACGTCACATTCTCGGGGCCCGATGTGTCTGATCCGTTGGAAAACCAAAGTCTACATTATGAATTTAGTTCTGCATTCCGACAGCTATTAATGCCTTGGCTGCGGCAAGTAAAATCATAAACTTTCATCTGTTGCGGCGGCGGGCCGAAAAGCGCCCCCAAATATATTTTCACTAGTGCGTGGCAGGTCTTTCTCGACCCACCAGAACTAGGGTAGGTTAAATGGTACAACTTTGCGAACATACGCGGTATATAGTTTGGCCGGTATCGAATTCTGACAAACACCTGAAATAATCGGTCCGTACCAGCGAAAGGGATATAGTTTCGTCCGCATCAGTTGAAAGTGTTCGCCGATATGGGCCTGTTCCGCAGTGAAGGTGTTAATCATTAACAATATTTTTAATTTTATGTTTGACTCTTCAAAATCCTAGATATTAAAAAAATATATATAGTATCGAATAACGTACCTGAGGAGTCGCGGTCTTTCGTATCGTTACTCTGTAGAACAGCAACAACATCCCTGGAACAGTACATTGCTTATTAAGCACTAAGATTACGCGATATTAATTTATTTTTACTGGTTTTGATTAATTAGTTTTTACTGGTGGTAGGACATCTTGTAAGTCCGCGCGGGTAGGTACCACCACCCTGCCTATTTCTGCCGTGAATCAGTAATGCGTTTCGGTTTGAAGGATGGGGCAACCGTTGTGACTATAGTTGAGACCTTAGAACTTATATCTCAAGGTGGGTGGCGCATTTACGTTATAGATGTCTATGAGCTCCAGTAACAACTTAATACCAAGTGGGCTGTGAGCTCGTCCACGCATCTAAGCAATAAAAAAAAAAGATATCAAATTTCAGTCAATCTTTACAACTCACCGGCCAAGGTTCAGAGTTTTAGATTTTAGGAGTTTTAGGCTTACCTGTACGGACTTGGCAACCTGGCCAGCGTTTGATAGGTCAATGGCCCGGCGTAGTCGGCGTCTTGGAGTCTAGGCCAATGTGTTAGTATTAGGGCGGCCGTCTCAGAGCATATGTAATACTCGGGTCCAGAGCATAGCTTCTCTAAGGCATCGAGTAGGGAGACCACACACTCTACGGCTGCGGCAACTGTCTCTGGATTCCCGCTCCTGCCGCATTCTTCTATGCCATCCATTAAACTATGGGATTGGGAATTTAGTTTCAATTTCATAACAAGATCTTTAGTGCTTTTAATCGTACTAGCGTGGGGTGTTTTTCAGGATATTATCAAAATAACCCTTCTACTTATATCTGTTCATTTTTTATGTTCATATTTTTTAGTTGGATTTTCTAAAAATGCATATTTTATTAGTTTTTTTAAACTATTATTTATTTAAAATAAATTATTCCTTAGACGCGAAATACACAAAACCGCCTTAGACTTAAGGCGCGGTGCAGGGGTGGAACGGATCGGGGCGGACGCGATTTAAAGTATACTAGTGGTCCCGCAGTAGTCGAAATTCGACTATAATTAATGGAAATTATAAGTTTTTTTTTATTGCTTAGATGAGTGGTCGAGCTCACAGCCCACCTGGTGTTAAGTGGTTACTGGAGCTCATAGACATCTACAACGCAAATGCGCCAAATTTTAATTTTTGCGGGTTTGATTTTTATTACACGATGTTATTCCTTGATCGTGGAAGTCAATCGTGAACATTTGTTGAGTACGTATTTCATTAGAAAAATTGGTACCCGCCTGAGATTCGAACACCGGTGCATCGCTCAACACGAGTGCACCGGACGTCTTATCCCTTAGGCCACGAGGACTTAGAACTAAGTTTGAACATTATGATGGTTCTATTGTCAAAGACTATTTATTATACTTCTATAATCACAGATTTCGACACTATAGACAAATAACATTAAAAATAAACAATATTAACCTATTCCTTCTCAATTTGACCACAGACTTAAAACAATAACAAAAGTTTGACAATAAACACAGAGTATATACATATATGTGTGTGTGCGTCAAATCATGGTAGTGTGTGTAATGTTTTATTTATTGATCTAATGTATTATAAAAGCATAATTAAAAAAAAATAGCATTCTGCACTTCTTCTCTATATTCTCTATAAGTGTGGGAAATTTCATAATCCTCCGTCCGCGCAATTTTCGTAAAAAGGGTACAAAGTTTTTGCTTCACGTATTAATATATAGATCTTTAGTGCTTTTGCTCACAGTCTGATTATGGCCATGTCGTCGCTGTGCCGCTCTTGGTTCTCCTGCTTTTTTAGCAGGACGAGTTGGCAGATCCTTCTCGGGTTCTGCAGCAGTTCTCGGGTGCTCCGCAGTGCTTCGACGCGATGCGGCACCGGGGGGTAGAGTAGCATTCTGTGGTACAGTGCTTCGAGGACCGGTCGGAGATTCGAGGTTGAACCTACCAGCCGCACCAGCTGATTTGCTATGCTGCAAACAACGAAATGATCCAAGGGTTAATACCGTTGTAACTATACTTGTAGGCAGCGGCTTGGCTCTGCCCCTGGCATTGCTGAAGTCCATGGGCGACGGTACCCACTCACCATCAGGTGGGCCGTATGCTCGTCTGCCTACAAGGGCAATAAAAAAAAAAACTTACCTTACCTTAGAACTTATATCTCAAGGTGGGTGGCGCATTTACGTTGTGGATGTCTATGGGCTCCAGTAACCACTTAACATCAGGTGGGTTGTGAGCTCGTCCACCCATTTAAGCAATAAAAAAATCCTTCGTCAATGTTTGTTTGAGCTCTACTTAGACTTTCGTCTTAAGTATTCTTATTCTATTCTTTTTTTTTTATTGCTCAGATGAGTGGACCAGCTCATAGCCCTGCGTTCCGCGGTTACTGGAGCCCATAGACATCTACAAAGTAAATGCGCCACCCATCTTGAGATATAAGTTCTAAGGTCTCAGTATAGTTACAACGGCTGCCCTGCCTTTCAAACAGAAACGCATTACTGCTTCACGGCAGAAATAGGCAAGGTGGTGGTACCTACCCGCGCGGACTCACAAGAGGTCCTACCACCAGTAAAAATTCTTAAGTATTTAGTATTAATACTAGATCAGAGTTTACGTTTATTATTAAACTAACAAGCGTTTGAATCTCCCGCATTTATATGCTGTATCAAAATTTGGAATTTATTTTGGGGCTATTCGTTTTGTGAATGTATATTTTGGAATTTTAGCAATCACATACCTGTAAATAGCTTTAGCCTGTTTACTGTTGAAGCTTGGTGCGGAGTTCAAAGCTCCGGATCCTCTTCCAGAATCGTCAACTAAATGTCCTTCGTGATCTCTGGGAATTAAGTCAATAAAATTATTTGAATATGATCTTCACTGCTTTGCAAAAATCCATCCATTAAATACATCTCGCTGCATAATGTTGTTATTATTACTCTGAATTGTTCGCATAAGTAAATAAAATAATATAAGAATATTTTCTTTCATTTTCTAAAAAATTTTTGAATGTTTCTTTTCCTTGCTTATTACGCCCTAACAGTGAAATATGATGAGATTTAAAACGTCCAGTGGTTCTCAAAGATTACCTGGATTTGATATTCTTGTCGACCCGGGGCGTTCCGAGGAAAGATATAAGCGACGGACAAAACTTCTGCCACAGGAATGTTGTGAAGTGCAAGTTACCGCTAACACGTTCCGATAGGCTGGACATCAACGTTAAGAGGCAATCCAAAAAGAATAGGGCCAGCGGGTTTTGCTTTGGATTCCTGTATCGGAAATACGGTAGCATTATTAAGATTATTTTATTGCTAAGATGGGTGGACGAGCTCACGGCCTAACTGGAGTTGAGTGGTCACCGGAGCTCATGTACATCAATTATGTCAATGCCACCTTAAGACGTGAGTTCTAAGTCTCAGCTTTCACAGTACAACGGCTGCCCCACCCTTCAAACCGAAACGCATTACCGCTTCAAGGCAGAAATAGCCAGGGTGCGAAATACCTACCCGTGCGGACTCACATGACGCCCTCTTACCAAAAAAAGTCCTTTTAATGTTTTAGCGTTTCTCAGATTCATCGTTTTTTTACTTTTAAACTGCTAGAGGTTCGTAGATCGTTCTAGTCTAATAAGGATGTAGCATAAGATACCTTTAACCTTTAACTCACACTAATGCGCGACATTAACCATAAAGGCGTTAATTGATGATAAAAAATTGAAAATTTCCTCCATCCTTTGGAATGACTGAAGTTTTACAAAAAATATAACTAAAATTATTAATTATTATTAAAGAAAAACTACTAAATATGAGGTCAGTTTTTGTTTATTTCTAAGCAACTCACGACTGTGTCTCGGCCAATCTGCTGCACAAGTATTGTATGACTGGTATTACTTCACTGTAACAGCCTACTGCCACTATGTGGTTCCTGCCAAGTGGAGAACCTTCCGACAGCAGCTCGGTACACTCCTCGTCTGCAGCGAATTTTTGTATTATTAGTAGGCGCTAGAACATTTTGTGTAGCGCACACTAATTAAGGCTTTCAGTCAAAACTCAATAAAGTAAATACAACTCAGTTAAAAAGTTAATTGGAATTAAGGTTAGTCTTAAGGGTTTAGAGATCAGTGAATCCGGATCTTTATAGTATAAATAAATGATTTTAAGGAATCTTGACCACCAATCGGTCGCAAAGATATCGATGATGTAATATAACTTTCAAATATTACTTTTCAGAACCAATGGATTTGAAATACTCAATTTAAAAGTTGAAATCATGGTTCTCCGACCTTATGTCTTTATTGTGGGTAAGTAATATTTTTTTGATGCATTGACAGTGGATAAAGCTCACGTCCCAGCTGTTGTTAAGTGGTTACCGGAGTCCATAGACATCACAACGTTATCTTGAGACATAAGGTTTCTATCTTAATTGTATAGTATAAAAAGTGCCCCACTGAAATATCCCCTGTAGTGCTCACGAGACGTCCGGTCCTCTTACTGTAACGGATAATTGATTTTACAGAATAAAACCTTAAGCACCGGTCATCGTTCTCGTCGAACCCGTCGCTTGCGACGAAGGGCTCGTCGAGTAAATTAACCAACAGACACACACTGAGTTTCTCGCCGGATTTTCTCAGTGGGTCGCGTTTCCGATCCGGTGGGGTAGATTCTGCGAAGCACGGCTCTTGCTAGGGTTCGTGTTAGCAACGTCGTCAGGTTTGAGCCCCGTGAGCTACTAGTTAAGGTTACGGCTGAAATAGCCTCTCATCTTAGCTCAGGCAGGAAAAAAAAGAGGCATACCTAATTGTGCACAATAAGCTCTCAATGCTTGGGCGGCTGCAGCCCTCGCGGCAGCGGCCACATGAGGAGCCGCACCCGCTGCCTCTCCACACCGACCGCAGGCCCACACACAGAGACGACCGTTCAATGTTCGGCGAGGAGACAACGCCAGTGATAGATACATGCGGAATATTTGTACCTGACAAATATTCAATTGATAGAAGTGGAAAGATGATAATTCTTTCTAGATTCTAGATCTATATAAATCTCTATAAATCTAAATCTAAATCTAGATAAATATGAATATGCTGAGCATTAAATAAAAATAACAATTTTGTTGTGTCCCCCGGCGGACGGTTTCCTTTTGTTTATTTTAAGTTCATTTTATAAAAAGTTTAGGTCTTTTGCTTATCGATTGAGGCACTACGAAGTCTGCCGGGTCAGCTAGTATATATATAAAGATTGAGTCTGTGACTTATTCGATTATGCCAAAGACGTATAATTCCTTACTTGCGGATATTACACGCCACGTAGACCATTAATTAGTGTACAATGTATATTCAATGTATAAAAGCACAAAGAGTTTTATTACCTGTGTTTCTGGTTGTTGAAACATGACTGAAGCAGTGGCACATAATAACTGTGAGGGCATCCACAGCGAATCGTCTTCTGGTTCGATTCCACGGTGGAAACGGTCATCTCTTAAGATTTTCTGAAAGAAGCATGCTATTGGTTAGCTCATTAACTCTTGTTGATTTATTTAACTTTATGCATAATATTAAAATGGCGGTATAATTTCTTAAGCTCGACTAGTCTTATTCTTGCTTTATTGAAAAAAAATCCACAAATATAACATACAACGTCGCACATATTTTTATTATAATATCGTTAAATAATAATACACTGTTTACTAATATATACATCGTATCTATCAATTACTGTGGTTTGTGTTTGTTTATTTAGTCTTAGGTAATTTGCAAAAGGCTCTCTACATTGTCATTCTTTATTACCTACATCGATGGGAGAAAATAATGAGACAATTGGCGCTAAAAATATTATTATGTAAGATAAACACATAAAGCTTGTATCCACTGTAAAGGGCTGTTGAAATCCCAATTTTAATTAATTAAAGGGAGTTTGCCAATTTATTAATCGGCTCTATTACTTCATTGTTAAATTCAATCGGGGACACGAAAAATTGGTACCTGCCCCAGGAAATATTAAAATATATGTCTTCTATCATACGGAACGATTTTAACAAGGATTTGAAGTACTACCAAACTACCACCATCTTTTAATCCCTTTTCGTATTAAAAGTAGGTCATCATGGTAATATAAGCCATTATAATAAATAGATATCACGTAACGTTATGGGCAAAAATATTATTATATTATAGATTATTATTAACTTATTGCAACGTACATAAAATCCCTGTACTGCGAATGTAACTAGCCTTGGCCTCTTTGTTTCCAAAGCGATCTGCAATGGGAGGAGACAGGCGCGTCGCAGCTCGTACGAAGGACGGCGCGCGTTACTCTCTTGGAGGCATAGCAGTTCTATAAGAATTAAAATCGGTTGTCTGTAAAGTCGGTTTACTGAGGATAGTTGAACGTGACAACGTCATAAGAAAATACTGATGGAATGGTTTCATTTTTCAAAAGAAAATTTTAATTTTATTTGTTTGATAGATATTTTGTATGGATATAGAGAAGGAGGTAAATGGTAATCACTATTGAATTGATCAAGTTACATTTATTTGTACGCATAAATACAATTATGTCAATTTTTTTTACTATGTACATAGTTTTTTTACAAGAATGAATGTGCTTTGAATTGTATTATTGTAAAGCAGCTGTCCACGCGGATGCGTCGCTCACTCAAGTAGGAGAGAGACAGATGTCGAACGCTGCCGAACGCGGAGGCAATGGCGGATCCAGGGGGGGGGGGTGTCATGGGGGTCATGGGGGTCATGACCACCCCCTGAGCCGGTTCCAGGACTTAGGTGGACCACTAATTGAATATAATGATTTTATTTATATATTTTGTAAAAATACAGATTTTATATAACTACATACCTTCAATATTTAATTAATTTAATGTAATAACTTTGTATAATGGCAAACGTCTGGGAACGAACGCATCTAAATTTGACTATGTGACCCCCTCCTGGCGCCAAAGCCGGATCCGCCCTTGCGCGGAGGCCGATTGTGCCTCTTTGACGCTCGTTGCGCGCTCTCGCTTGCACTTCAAACCTTAAATGGAACGCCTCAGGGCGAGGTAACGTCGCATGAGTCATTTTTTCGTGCGTGCAGCCGGCTTCGTCGAATTATAAGACGTTGTCACGTCAAAAAATGGTTACATATCATACAACGAACGTATTAAGTAAAAACATTTATATTTTCTAATTATACAAATTCCTTGAAATAAGACGGACAATCGAAGTGTTTTTTTTGTCTTGAAATTTTGTTGCGAGTCATAAGGATTTTGGAGTCAAAATAAACGCATGTGACGAGACTTTAACGAAATAAAAGAAAGACTACTACTAAGGGCATTTCTGTTATTTTTAATTAGACGTTACAATTACACTCAATTAAATGAAAAAGATAAACGAGTTTCGTGAATTCAGTTATGTGACGTTTGTTGGTACAGTTTGCACTACAATTAATTTTTTAAGATGAATTTGTAAACATTTAAGTAGTGAATTCAGATCTGAGAGGTGCACGCTTCTAAATAAAAAAAAGAAGACATGTTGATTTACTCCTTCAAACTAAATATTTTGCAACTGTAAAAAGCCACTGATCGATTATTCTCAATCTTTATGAGAACAGCCAGCGACATGATGTTTAACGCTAGCTACTGTAAGCGACTTTAATCACTTATCATATCGAAAATAATTTATTTTGAGAGTATTATGTATCATTACGTGGTTAAGATATGACCGAAAACCTTTCCGTATTCTTTAACTTCCAGTTTTATCTTATTAAATAAGATAAGAATATACCAAAGTAATTAAAATTTTACGGTCATTTTTAAATTTAAGATTATTTTTAATTTTACCAGCGTAAAAAAGATTTCAGTCTATAGACTGGATACTAAAATACAGTAGTAGTATGTGCATGATTTAATTTAAACTTTAGACATTTACACGATACTGTATATGAGAAATGTGAAAGTTGGTATGATTGGATGATAGGTTCGGATGAGACGTAAAAATATATTAGCCTGGATTAGCAATTAAATAATTTTTATGGTCGTAAATAAGATGAAGTGAGTAATGCTGGGTAAATCTGCTGTAATAAATACAACACTGCGTTAGTTTGTTCGTGATTATACGTACCAAAAGAGCTACAAATCGACTGGTAATTTTTAGACTACACAGTAGCAAGAGCAACTATATAATCCGGTAAATTTCTGTATTACAAACTCAACGGAAGTGAAATGGTAAACGAATGAACCAAATAAGGAATCTTATTGATCCAATCTAGGTTTATTGTTTAGTTGCTCACAGAAGAAATTACAAGACCCTATTATAATTTTGTAGGAAAACAAGAGAAGATCATAAACAGTTTTGACTGTCTGTTTCATCAGAAATGTTTATTCGCAAATTAATTTTGACTTCCACAGCAGTATATTCTGTTTTAGACGTTTAACTACTTAGAAGTCCATCAAATTACGTACCTAATGCATCTTGGGCTGATTTTTTCAAGGACGAGAGCTTAGGACCAGTGGATTCTTTGAATATATCTTGCAACAGTTCCTCCATGATTTCTAATAAGCCCGAAACGAACTTTAAGTTTACCACATTTCAAGGAGTTAACTAGGAATATCGATTTGATGAGCAAAACACACTGTATATTCACAGTAATGATTTCGAGTAAACTAGTGAATCGTGTGGGTGTCGTTTGCAAGCTTATCAAACACTGGTGTGTATGGGAGGTCGGTCGGAGCATGCTCAGTATAAAAATCAATATGTAATATTGGAACTGGCGTTTTTTTTTTGTAAGCGCAACAGGTCAGATTTTTTATGACAATTAAAAATAACAATACAGCATCAACGACATTTAAAAGTATTAATTGACGCCATTATCCTCATCATTTTTCACGAAGATAAAAATAATTTATTTCGTAAACGTATTTCAGGTATTGAATATTTAATATTGCTCAGAGCAGTGGACGAGCTCAAAGAATCCCGGAAGTTCTGGAATATATTATTAATTGAAACTTTCGACCCCTTGAGTCTTCCGTTGTAGTTTTGGCTCTACTCCGCTTCAGTGGGAAATAAATATTTTGAGTCAATCAATCCTCAATGAGTCTGGTGCGAAATTCAAATCATTTTTGTTCATAGATTTAATAGCTTTCCTGTGCTAGCGATTCGATTATGATGGAGGAGACGAAATGAAAACTGGTGTGCAGTACCATTGTCATTCACAATTTGGATGTGTAAATATATGGTGCTATTTAGTAAATTTTATAGAAATACAAAAAATCTATTGAACGTTTTAACATTTATTTTCACAACGTTTCAATACTATACATATATGAATATTAATATTTTAGCGTTCATAATCGTAATATCGTAATCGTTCGTAATAGCAGCATTTTTGCTGTATGTATATAGTAAAAATTATGTAATATGGTACCTATGTCTTTTGGGGGCAACTAGCAAAAGAAGAAGAAAGAAATAGGTTTGTATGAAAAACGCCATATGAGGTTTCTCTTTTCCTTCATTTTATTTTACTCTTTGCAGGAATATCTTTCTCATCTTTCTGCTAAAATAATCTCAGAGCTTTGCTCCTCGCGTTCCCGCTAAAAAGTCATAAATAATATTATAAAGTAACTAAATAACTATATAGTAGTTCCGCTTTTTCAATCGGAAAGACGAAGGAGAAAAATAATATGAAATGAAATTGATTAATCTAAAATATTAATCACTTGAAATTGAAGTCGTCGAGGCTTAAAGGATAAGATGTCCGGTGCATATGTAGCGATGCATCGGTGTAGGAATCCCGCCAGCACCAATTTTTCTTAGAAATACATACTTACCTAACAAATGTTCACGATTGATTTCCATAGTGAATGAATAACATCGCTTAATAAAAATGAAACCCGCAAAATTATAATTTGCGTAGTTACTGGTGGTAGGACGTCTTGTGAGTCGGCACGGGTAGGTACCACCGCCCTCCCTATTTCTGCCGTGAAGCAGTTATGCGTTTCGGTTTGAAAGGCGAGGTAGCCGTTGTACTGTTAAAAGTGAGACCATTTAGCTCATGTTTCAAGGTGGGTGGCGGCATTTAGGTACGTTGTAGATGTCTAAGGGCTCCGGTAACCACTTAACATCAGGTGGGCCAAGAGCTATTCCACCTATCTAAGCAATAAAAAAATAAAAAAAATGAAATGAAATGAAATTACCGAAACAATTCATACAACTTCGCTCTTCCCGTTGCCGCCAAAAATCCCACAGATTCGTCGAGCTGGCTGCATAGAGGTCGACTCCACAGAACACTATTACTTCTAGCGAAGGTCGACTCTCTCAAAAAAAGTAAGCAAAGGGATTTGCGCCTTAACTGCTGTCCAGTGTTACCAACTGATTCGGCAATAACAACGTACCACGGAATGAAGCGAAACATTCATATTACAATACTCATAACAGCCACCAGTCACAATAATTCCAATGTCATTGAAAATAGTTATAATATTTGTGGTTTATCAACGAAAAATACATATGGCAAAAGCCAAAAAAAAGGTTGCATTTAAAATGAAAATTCCGGTAGGCCTTTATTCAATTAGGCGATTTCAAATAATCATTATTTTACTAACTATTGGAAATGCAGTTTGCCTATTGCGAAAACAAGAATTTGAAAGTTTACAAAATATGTGTAATATATACAACAACAAAATTAAATTAAAATATTTTAATTAGTATTTAATATGTTTATATCTAGAAAAAAAAAGCTCTGTTTTTCCAAACACTTATTAAATAGGTATCTGTTCAGTACAGTTGCTGTGTGGAGTACACGCGGTTTTGTTATTAACCTAGTTGCTGATTGTAAAAAACCTTTTCACATAAGGTACTTTAAGTTTATAACACCTTAAGTTTTAGTGTAAAACTACCATGGGAATTTATTAAAAAAATGTACCTATCTCCTATTTAAAGAACAAAAATTACATTAGGTGGAATTTTTTTAGTTTTAATTTTTTTTTATTTCTAGCATTTATCGAACTTAAACAATTCGTTAAAGTGTGTAATTCTAAATGTTTGATGTTAGCAATGATGTTGTGCAATACAGTTGTGTGAGCGTTCCTATACCATTATATTTTATTCCATACCTCCCATAGACCTATAGAGTATTTATATTTATACAGTGATACCTACTTTCTAAATTTATATATTTTATATTACATAATATATGTTATTAACATATTATATTAATATATGTACACTGCGACAATCAGTATCATATTATATTTTGTGATTCCTTTCCCAAAAATAACAAACATCATTTCACGGTGCATTGTGAATTTTAGCAGCTTAATAGTAGGGGTTAAAGTACGAAATTGCCGTTTTATTTTAATAGCTACTTCGAATTGACATAGAACCTTCATGGTTTGAGATTTTTAAGTGAAACTTTTTTCGAACGGTACCTATGAGGTTCTTCTTTTAAAAAATGTGCAACATTCGATTACCGATTTTCAGTTGTTTTTTTTTATTCAGTTTAGACAAGAAAGATGGTTAATACTTCGAAAATTCGAGTGATTTTTGAATACGAGTTTCGACGCGGAACTAAAGCTGCAGAAACAGCTAGCAATATCAATGTTGCGTTTGGAGAGGGGACTGCTAATGAAAGCACCGTGTGATTTTGGTTTAAACGCTTTCGTGATAGAAATTTTAATTTGAAGAACGAACCACGTGGAAAGCCGCCCACACATGTGAATAACAATGAATTGAAAGTGATGGTGGAAGCCGATCCGAGTCAGACTACCCAGGAATTAGCGGCAAACTTAACAGGTTGAACATGATCTTTGAATTTTTGTTTTCGATAGACTCTATAGCTATGGCATAGACCCATTGCTACTGTTAAATTGGAAAAATTATTCTGGCAACATTTTTCGACAACTGTCAAAAAGGCCAAAATAAAAATGGTGTCTTGGAGTGCTCTCGGTCGATCTTTCGGCATAAATTTGGTAAAAAATTCTTTAAAGTCGCCTAATAAAATACAGAATGTGACTTTCACCACCGCGAAAACCTTAAAAGGCAGTCATGGAGAAAGAACAATGGCACTGCAGCCATCCAGGTACTGTGATGTTTCTAGTGATTATCTAATCGCTTTTGATTTTAATAGAATAATAATTTATATTTTTTATACAAAACATAACAAAAAAAAAATAGTTTATCATTAAAAAGCCATTTTTCTGTCAGAATAATGCATTTTATTGAATTATATTGTTAACATGTAACCTAATTTTAATTTCCTGATCACAGATGGCAATGGCACAAATTTAAGGATATGCTGCACTTTTACATGATGGTTGGACTTATACCGGCCGGTGCCCTTATATTCTACTGTAACGTATTCATTGGGCCGGCGCAATTGACACCTATCCCTGAAGGATATACGCCCAAATACTGGGAGTACCACCGCCATCCAATCACCAGATTTATTGCTCGCTATATTCACAACAATCCACAACAGGTTTGTCAAACTTTTGATTTGAGTTTTTAAAATAAGATTCTCATTAAAACAGGAATGTTTGTAAGTAGATAAATAGAGATATCTGAATATGTTACTAATATTTTAAACAAACCTAAAATCAGTAGTATTAACTAATAAAAATATTATTTTTACTATTTTTCAAAGATATTTGTGTTAAAAAGGTTCTTGTAGAAATTAAACTAAATGGTTATTGCTTATAAATTTAATTAGGAATACTAGAGTACTATTATTAAACTAACTATTGAATTATTTCTTGCTATTCATCATTATGTGTGGATTCTTTTTCTCAAAGATTTTCCATCTTTAGTATGTTTCTTAGTTTCACAAAACAAGAGATAGCAGTTTCTGGAAATGCTGAATAGAAATAGATAGAGTCAGAGATTGAAGCCCAATTTGCTATTTACGTTGGTATCTTATGGTATGGTATGGTCGTGGCCTAAAGGATAAGACGTCCGGTGCATTCGTATCGAGCAATGCACCGGTGTTCTAATCCCGCAGACGGGTACCAATTTTTCTAATGAAATACGTACTTAACAAATGTTCACGATTGACTTCCACGGTGAAGGAATAACATAGTGTAATAAAAATCAAACCCGCAAAATTATAATTTGCGTAATTACTGGTGGTAGGACCTCTTGTGAGTCCGCACGGGTAGGTACCACCGCCCCGCCTATTTCTGCAGTGAAGCAGTAATGCGTTTCGGTTTGAAGGGTGGGGCAGCCGTTGTGACTATACTGAAAACCTTAAAACTATATCTCAAGGTGTGTGGCGCATTTACGTTGTAGATGTCTATGGACTCCAGTAACCACTTAACACCAGGTGGGCTGTGAGCTCGTTCACACATCTAAGCAATAAAAAAAAATGTTTATGACAAAGTCAGTTATTTTAAAATGATACAAATGCAATTGTGGACATGTGGACATTGATTTCAATTTACCTAACTTTACTTTTTTAGGATTATGAGAAATTTATGCATTTCCTTGATGAAGAACAACAGAGAATAAAACTGCGTGCATTAGAAAAAGAAATTATCAAAAAAATGGCTGAGCGCCAGGACTACCAAGCCTATTACTATAAACCGATGGTCAACAAATACTTACGTATGAATAAGAGAACCGGTGATGAATTGTATAACCGTATTGGTGATGACTACAAGGATTAAACTGATAGATTTATGTGGTGATTAATGTATTTAGTAATCAAGTGAATTGTTACATATTGCAATGTAGATAAATAAAGTTGAATTGTTAGTACTTTTCTTCTTTTTGTGAATGCAACCTATAGATACATCGGGGCTGTGTAATTCAATACCTTTGTCTTTTTTCGATGTTTGGTTTACCTTTGATTTGTATGATTATAAATAGTGTATTTTTACTTAATAGCTATATTTGCAATGAAATAAAAGATAAAATGTATGGTAACATTATTTAATTTTACAGGAAAACACTAACGATTGACAATTATAAATTCCTTCTTTTGGAACTCTTAATAAATAAATGACAACACTTATCTAGCATATGCTATCGCAACCTGATATGCTTTTATACCAACTAGAAGAAATTTCAGTAACGAGATTGTGGGGTATAAGAGTATTTGAGTCTTCTATTATCAAAGGTGGCAATCTGTGCATTTGGATAAAAAAATGTTATTGATATGTCAATACAGATTGATTTGAATACAATCGTCTCCTTCAAAGAATACGGTTCAAAACCTGCATTAAATAAAGGTTAATACTTAACCTGTTATTTATCTAAGATGTCGTTCAGAAGAGTTTTGTGACTGCCAATGGAATACAAAGTCAATAATTCGTTTTTCTGATTTACCAATAATTGTCCAAAAGTCACATTGCCGGCTTTGATAATAGTCGACTCATTTATTACTAGCGAAATTGCTTTTTGTAACAGGTTTGCATTAATATGTAGGCACAGTATTGGTAAATTTTGGCGAAATTTAGATATATTTAGGGGAACACTTGCTCTGCATTGAATATTGTTCAATCATTCATATTGACATATTATATCGATGGGTGAAACACTATTTGGTTTAAACGATATTTTGCTTAATACAACCTGACAACGCCATCTAACCATCGGAGTTTGGGCTTGCCACGACTTCTGCGGCCTTCTGGTTTGCCATATAGTAGTTGTCTTGGCGTTCTGGTCTCCACCCATCCGCAGATATAGAGCCCTCTGAGTTTCTCGCCAGATCTTCTCAGTGGGTCGCGATTCCGATTCGGTGGTGGATTCTGCGAACCACTTCTCTTGCTAGGGCTGGTGTTAGCAAATTCCCTCAGGTCGAGCCCGAGAGCATATCTACCCGTCTGCGCGAATAGCCCATTATACTATCAGCGACTAGGTAGGAAAAAAACACCCGCATTTCACTAATTCTTACTAATTGGTATTGGTAATAATTGGTGGTGGTAGGACCTCTTGTGAATCCGCGCGGGTAGGTACCACCGCCCTGCCTATTTCTGCCGTGAAGCAGAAATGCGTTTCGGCTTGAAGGGCGGGGCAGCCGCTGTACTGCAAAAACAGAGACATTAGAACTCATGTCTCGAGGTGGGTGGCGGCATTTACGTTGCAGATGTCCATGGGCTCCAGTAGCCACTTAACATCAGGTGGGCTGTGAGCTCGTCCACCCATCTATCAATAATAAAAAAACAAAAAAAAAAAACGAGGTTACCGGTACTTAAAATAAGAACTTAAAGTATTATAGATACAAAGATATAGACAGATATAAACATAAAATTGAATAATTCAACAAGTCACAAAATTAGAACAACCTGTCACCCTTTCTGACGGAGACAGAAAGGGTGGCATAACTCAATCGAATATACGAGAGCTTCGTACACGCTTTTAGTTTGACGGAATATACGAGGTGTGTAGACATATTTTATGACGCGCGGTAATGACTATCCCCCCCCTAATGACATCTTTTATCAGTCATATATGAGTCGTCTATTATCAAAGGTGGCAATCTGTGCATTTGGACAAAAAAATGTTATTGATATGTCAATACAGATTGATTTGAATATAATCGTCTCCTTCAAAGAATACGGTTCAAAACCTGCATTAAATAAAGGTTAATACTTAACCTGTTATTTATCTAAGATGTCGTTCAGAAGAGTTTTGTGACTGCCAATGGAATACAAAGTCAATAACTCGTTTTTCTGATTTACCAATCATTGTCCAAAAGTCACATTGCCGGCTTTTTATAATAGTCGACTAATATATGGATGGAGATATGGAACAGCTACATAACGGAAGATTCACGTTGTTATTTTAATACCAAAATAAGTACCGTATACAAGACAAAAATAACATAAAAAAAGAGATATCCACTAAATAAAGACACATTGCATGTAGGCAGTAAACTATACTGAGACCTTAGAACTTCTATCTCAAGGTGTGTGGCGCATTTACGTTGTAGATGTCTATGGGCTCCAGTAACCACTTAACACCAGGTGGGCTGTGAGCTCGTCCACCCATCTAAGCAATAAATAAAAAAAAAACCGTCTCAAAGGTATTGCATTCTTAATGGTTTTTAAAAATACTGCCACGTTTATTTTCTTGTTTCTAGCTGATAACATCTAATCGTTACTATGACAATGAAGGTATTTTAGGCTGAAATTGTAAAAAATGAAATGGGAGAATTATTAAAAATAACTTAAATTTCAAATAACAAGTATGCAAGTGTAAAAGAGCGTAGGATTAAACGTATTTTCCCAAAAAAAAAAAAAATGACTTCATGAAAACAAAAATAAACAAGGTTTTTTGGTACGGTCAATTTTCCTTCGTATTTAATTGTGAATTTCACTTTAAAACTAAAAAATAAATGTCTGTAATACACTATTTAAAACTAAACAAAAAAGAGAATAATCATAACAGATAATAAATATTATCTAAGACAGAGTATATAGTCGTCCAGTATTGGAAAGATGGACCAATTGTGTTCTGTGATATCCGTTTTTTCGTGATCTACACAGGAAATTATTTAAATTATCGCCAACCATCCTTTGGTGTTGTACAAAAAGAAATCCAAAGAAATCATACGCGATGGGACGTTATAGACTTTGTATAAATGACTTCAAAAAAGGAAGGTATTGTGTATGTATTTTTTATTTATATTCACCGATTTCTCCGTAATTTGTGGACTGATTTTAAAAATTCACACTTTTTAGAGTTTGTGATCGTTGAAACAGCACGCGATTACCACCCAAATGGTGGTTTTTTGTAGACCTATCTCTTTTTTGTAGATTATTGCTTTAGTTAAAATTGGTTAAACTAAATCATGAAAATAATGCGGAAATGCACAAAGCCCTTATATTTACTGTTACACAATTAAATTACAAAACGATATGATTTTCCCATTGTTTCAGTCTTCGCAGTTTGTAGAGTTCCAATTAGTATGATCCAACAACTATGTACCTTAAATTGCTTTTCATTATCATTTGAATTTTAAGATTATGTACATTTTTGGTTAACAACTTCTATTTATCAAACAAATGTAACCAAGAATCGGTACAGCACTATTTCCTGGGCTGAAAATAATTCAAATATAAATAATAATCCTAAATACGTACTTATCTATGGACTACTTAGATTATCAAATCTCTATTTTTAAAATTTTACGATTCATCAATAACAATTTCAATCTAATATTAATAAGACGGCTACGAGTTTCTACGTTGTAATTTTAGTTTCGCTATTTTTTACTATTTGCTTTTCTCTTTTTCTGCTTGCGCTGCTAGTTTTGCTTCTTTTTTAGCTTTCTTCTTTTCTTCTTTAGCTAGCAGTTTGGCTTGTCTTTCCTCTTCTTTTGCTAATAATTTTGCTTGTCGCTCCTCTTCTTTAGCTTGAAGTTTAGCTTCTTTTTTGGCTTCCTTTTCAGCTTTGAGTCTTAGTTTCTCTTCCTTCTTTCGTTCCGCTATTTCGTTTTTTCTATTATCAGTTGTTTCATCTTTGTTGTATTTTTCGTCGTTCTTTGATTTGTCGTCGTCTTTTTTCTTCTTGTCTTCTTTTTTTGGTTTCGACTTGGGGTTATCTTTCTTTTTATCAGTCTCTTTACTAGGGTCTCTGGATCCGGGCGTGTCTTCCTTGTTTGGTGTTCTAAAAGGTCGGAAGAAATGTTGTTTGTCTTGTTTTGGTGAGGTTTCAAGTTGCGTAACTATTTTCTGGGCACATCTATAAGCAAAAGTATTGGGATTAGTTATTAATTTATTTAAGCTTTTGCCTTATTTTATTTTGAATGGTTATTGGAGAGCCTGTAAACAACGTCAAAGCTACCCACTTGGAGAAATATGCGTGCCCGTTGTTTATCTTAACGCGTTGCTGTTTCACGGGATGGAAGGAAGTAGGCAGATTTGTGGTGGTGTGGTACCTTGGTTTACAATATGCCACTTATATGTTACCTACGTTCCGGTAATTATGAAAACATTTATTTTTGTCCGCTTTCTTTTTATTACACAATATTGTTTTATAGAGGACATTTTTCGTGAACATATGCTCGGGATGTGCTTATTAAAAATCTTACATATCTGCAGCATTTAATCCGTGGCATAATTGCATCACTGTATGAATGTACCGGACGTTGTAACTATTAACTGACAATGACGCTTTGAGTTTAACATTGTTAGAAACTATTGCATTAGGAATTTTACATGATTGAGAAAAAAAAATCATGAACGTTGTAGCAAGAACTTCTAATAGTTAAGCTTTGACGTTAAAGAGTTAGACGCTGGCATAGCCTCTCAAGGCTACCAGCCGAGGTAGGAAAGTAAAAAAATGAAAGAGTTAGTTTAGGTACTAAAATACCTTATTCTAGTTGAAGTAGACGCGATAGCAGTTGTACTTTCGCGTCTACCCTCTCTAAATTCCCTCTGGAATTCCCGGATGGGGGGAAGGCGACCTGAAGGCTCGCCTGCTGGTCCTCCCGTGTAGCTGTGCATCTGGTATTCCTGTAATCGAACCTGGAAATATTTAATCGACTATTAGAAAGTGATACCTAATAAAAGCCGTCACTGCTATTCAACGGGCCGATCGCTCGCAAACAAACCAATAAAAAAAACTCGTAAACATAACATGAAAACCAGAGTCGTTCGCTTAGAATGAATTTTTTTAGTTCCGAAATTTTAATTAGAGTTTAAAATTAATTTCATTGTTTTTATCTCTCTAGAATCTGTAGTCTAGATAGACAAACGAACTCATTGCTCATCTAGTGAAAAGTGGGTAAAGCTTCAAACAGAAATCTTGGACGATTACGCGGTAGAAACAGGTAGGATCGTGGTACGTATCCGGGTCGTTTACCACGTAAAACAGGAAAGATTTTAAGAAAATTCTAGATTTAAAATCCAATTGATAATTTTTTTTTATTGCTTAGGTTTTAGTGACGGAGAATTTCCGTGACTAAAAGACAAATTTAGAGACCTTCATGCTGTGATGCTGCGAGCGCCGTAACGAGTTAGAGGCTGGTTGTCTGGGTCGCGGTGGCGTTGGGGCCTGCGCCCTCGGGACCGCCCCAAGACAAGCTCCTCCGCATTTTGCTCCGCCACATAGTTTTGTTGTGCAGTCAGTGGGCACGTTGCCGCTGTTCGACGACACGGAAGACACTCCTGAAAAAAAGTTTTATTTTTGAATTGAATGATATTTTTGGTATAATCTTAAGTGTAAGCGAAATTTATGATCTTTCAGAAGGTAGGTAATTTTTCACAAAGTAGGTAGGGAAGAAGGTTTCTTGATATATGATCTCAATAAACCGATAATTAAAATTTGAAACGAAACTGTTTTTATTTTATTTGAAGTGATTATTGAATTTATTGAAGTGATTTATTTTTCATACATTTGTCAGGGATCCAAAAAAAGAAAAAAACAGGGTACTTTAAAAAAATAAAGCTATAAAATTTATTCAATACACTAATGCGTATGAAGCCACATGTTAAAGCTATATTAAATCGAAATTTGTAGCATTTCTTCAGGTCAACTTAAACAAAAATCTTAAAGTGTGATGTCACACGTAGCTAATCGATGTGCATTAGTGTATTTGTATGATTTATGGTTAGCACAGTAAAATAAAATTTGCGTTAACAAAATATTCAAAAACAGTAGTATTTATAACCCCTATTAAAAAACAGCGGACGTGCGGGGTCAACGTTCTCCTGTCACGCGGTTAAGGCGTCCGCCAACTCCCTTTGCTTTCAATTACGGGCCTGAACGATGAAAATGTAAATTGTAAGCTCCACAAACAATTACCTCTTCCCGGTGAAATTAAGTTTTATTTTATTTTATTTTTATTGCTTAGATGGGCGGACGAGCTCACAGCCCACCTGATGTTAAGTGGTTACTGGAGCCTATAGGCATCTACAACGTAAATGCGCCAACCACCTTGAGATATAAGTTCTAAGGTCTCAGTATAGTTACAACGGCTGCCCCACCCTTCAAACCGAAACGCATTACTGCTTCACGGCAGAAATAGGCGGAGTGGTGGTGCCTACCCGTGCGGACTCACAAGAGGTCATACCGCCAGTAATTACGCAAATTATAATTTTGCAGGTTTGATTTTTATGACACGATGTTATTCCTTCACCGTGGCAGTCAATCGTGAACATTTGTTAAGTACGTATTTCATTAGAAAAATTGGTATCCACCTGAGATTCGAACACCGGTGCAGCTGTGCATCGCTCAACACGAATGCACCGGACGTCTTATCCTTTAGGCCACGACTACTTCAAAAGAATATTTCCTTTTTTTGCTTCGCCAATGGTCACTATGTGTGTACTACGTTTTTAATGCAAATAAATACAATTCGACCAAGCAAACTCTTCTTGTTTATTTTGCTTAAGTTAAACAGCAAGAGATTCCTTTTTTTCGCGCGTTGAGCGTCAAGAGGATGACTCTTATGGAGTTCTGAAGTATAGTTCGGCCGAGTGAGAGGGTTAAAAGCCCTTATTTGGTCTCTCGACGAGCTCTCTTCGACTCCCTAAGCACAGGTCAAGTTTTTACAGTAATACTGCAACGTTTTCTCTGCTTCTGTAACGCGATCTGTGTTCAAAATTTGTTAGTGAATTTTACTTTCAAGTAATTAAAAAAGAGGTACCTCAAAATACTCGTGTCTGCCGGTTTGAAGGGTGGATTGTTATTATTCAAAATAATTTACATTCGGATTTTATGTCTTACGGTGGGTGACTGCGTTTACGTGATGATTTGTACGGCCTCTGTAATCTACTAAATACCAGATAGACCTCAAAGTCGTCGGACCATATTTTATTTTATTTTATTTTATTATCTTTGTATTGTAAACGTCAGCTATGCAAGGAAGCCGTGCTGCTGCCTACCTTTGTCGTGTATAGAATAAATGAGAAGATGAGATAACTTATATATATAAGATATTATAGATAACTTTTTTCTGAAATACCTACTGGTAACTGTGGTTAAAGTTTAATTATATATTAGAGACGTACCAGAAAGGGAAGATTCTCCACTGGTCACAGAGTAGAGGGAAGCTGACGCTGGCACTGATCTGGCACCGACAGAGTAGCTGGAAACTGAGCCCGGCACTCCCCAAGACTTGCCGCTGCTACTCGACACCTGTAATAGAAAAGTATTAAATAGAAAAAAGGGCAGTTTTTAATGGTCCCTTAATGAAACCTTTCGTCGCAAACGACGGGTTGGACGGGAACGGTGGTCGGTGCATGAGATTATTCATAACAATGCAAATATGCTAAAATTAAAACCCAGGAACAAATAACAATTAACTTAACCAAATCCATAGACAACAAACAAACAAAAAAGAAAATAAGTAGTGTGTTGCTTTATTGTTTATTTTGCAAGCTTTATTGTGACTCTAAAGTGTTATATGAATGTTCTTCCAATATAGCGATATAGAGATTACGTCCCAGATAAACAAAGGCGCTCAATGCCGAACCTTAAAATTTAAACAAGGTAAAAGTTTGGTTTTCTCACCTGCCAACTCTTGCTAGTAACTAGTCTAGGCGTCTGCCGGAGCCTGAGGATTTTGGCGCGACATATGACGCATCTTAGAGGCAGCAAACGTTGACTTACGGCCATCTGTATTGTTTTGACAAAACACCGGCGGCACACAACGCGGTGTCCGCACGGTGAGGTTTGCATAGTCGCTTTCGCGTTCACACATATCACGCACTGGAATGTAAACAATATTTTTTGAAGTTGATTAGGTGGTCGAATGAACTTCCCTCCACGGTGTTTTCCGAGCGCTATGACATGTCCTTCTTCAAACGAGGCTTGCGGAGAGTACTTAATGGTAGGCAGCGGCTTGACTCTGCCCCTGGCATTGCAGACGTCCATGAGCGACGGTGACCACTTACCATCAGGTGGGCCGTATGCTCGTCTGCCTACAAAGGCAATAAAAAAAATTGGTGTAATACCAAACACCAAAAAAAGTTGTTATCGGATTTTTCTCTTTCGGATTTCGGATAAATGTTATCGTGTAGAGACAGGAGATTGGTATTAGTAAGTAAGAAATTAGATAAGGATACGGTGTGCTCAGTGCGAGCTTTGTAACGTTCTTTATAGCGTAAAAGTTTATTCAAATTTGTATGCAGTTGGAACAGCGCCCCTAGCGGGAAACCTAAGCATACGTTCCAACTCTATACAAAAATGAGTTAACTTTTACGCTATCGAGAACGTTAAAAAGCTTGCACTAAGCACACTGTTCTAAGGTAAGATAGACGCTCAAGATGGGTTGGCTGTGTCCGATTCTTTTGATTAATAAACTAACACTACACTCCATGTGGCTTGCCGTTCTCTTTGCATTGGTGGTATCTACGAGCCACAACTACTAGGACACTAAGCATACCGTGAAATGGTATGCCGTTGGGTGTTTCTTCGTAAGTAATAACAAATGGCGCCCGTTTTTTTTGTTTTTAATTATTACCTCCTCCTCGGGGGATGATGCTAATTCCGGTTCATTTTCTTCCAGTTTATTGAGCAATTTATCCTGTAACGAACAAAATTAAGATTTTAATATTCTGTGTTCAACGAAAATAAGAAAATTAGGTTGACTAATGTTTTTAATGAATCAAGTTAATATAACTAGCGACCGCCCTCGCTTCGCTTCGGAAGCATTACATTTTATTATTGATAGCTGAGTCCTGCGCTGTTATCTGCGGTTATTGTAGTACCGCGGGTGACGCCGCGGGGCGAAGCTAGGCTAAAAAAGCCTATGTTACTCCTTATATCATCAGCTACCTATCAGTGAAAGTCTCGTCAAAATCGGTCCAGCCGTTTCAGAGATTAGCCGGAACAAACAGACAGACAGAAAGAAAGACAAAAATTGTAAAAAATGTTATTTTGGTGTATGTACCGTATATATATATTCATGTGCATGTAGTAAAAAGCGGTTATTTCAATATTACAAACAGACACTCCAATTTTATTTATATGTATAGATTTAAATGTATGTTTCCTGAAGTTCTTCTTTGCATATTTCATTGCACCATAACTTAGTGATTTTATTTGTTGACTGACGCAAATTGAAAAGTCGTTGCGGGCTTTTCCTCGATGTCGCGACAATAACCTTTTTCCATTAGACAGGTTGTAGTTTTTTCTGTCTTTGCCTTCTGTATATTGCGGTATGCCATGCCTACACCCCGCGCCGCAAAGTTATGAGATTTCTATTTTACACTAGGTGACCCGGCAAACTTCGTAGTGCCTCAATAGATAAATAAAAGACAAACTTTTGTATAAAATAAACTTAAAACATACAAAATGAATCCGTCTGACGCGGTAGACAACAATGGAAAAATAAAATTGTTATTTTTATTTAATTCCGAGTATTTTCATATTTATCTACCTTTTAAACCTTCTCTGGACTTCCACAAACAATTCAAGACCTAAATTAGCCAAATCGGTCCAGCCGTTCTCAGTTTTAGCGAGACTAACGAACAGCAATTCATTTATATATATATACTAGCGGACCCGGCGAGCTTTGTTCCGCCACACGGTTTGTTTCAAACACATCAACCGGTCAACATCAAAATTTAACCATAGAACGTTTAGCTGTCAGTTGCGTTTTGTTATACAACGTTTTATGTCACGTCCCACGGGTATGTGATAAAAAGTATCCTATGTCCTTCTCCTGGCTCTAAGCTACCTCCTCACCAATTTTCAGCCAAATCAGTTCAGCCGTTCTTGAGTTATAAATGGTGTAACTAACACGACTTTCTTTTATATATATAGATATATAGATTATCGTTGGTAACAGCGGAGAGTTTTCCTTTGTTATAGCACGAACATATATTTTACTATTTCGATGATAAAAAAATCGATATTCGAAAACATCCGATTCTGTTATTCTCGAATAATTTCACTCGGAAATTTTGGCGGGTATCTGAAGTCAATGTAATTTTTTTTCAAATGTATACTTAAAGTGAAGTCCTTAACTAATAGCTTATCAAACGTGTAATTATTTGTGAAAGTGTGCCAAAATTGAACAAAAGTTCACAGAGATCAAGTAGTATCCGCAGATTTTAATGTTTAGCTCGAAACTTGCAATCGGATAGTCGCACTGAAAAATAACAATAAGGGATCAAATTTTAAAACGCAAATGAACCGAGCCTTTGAAACCTTTGAAACAGTTAAAATCCACATTTAAATTGTAACTGTTGCTCTGTAAAAAGTTTGATTTGTTTCTCTAAATTATATTCTGTAAATAAATTAAATGCTTCTTCTATTTGAGTTTCTGTAGATAAAGACACCAGTTGTTATGTAGAAAAAAAAAGAAGATGTTAAGTCTTCACATTTCTTTGGATTGTCATACTAATTATGTTAGGTACTGTCACATTTTTTTGTATGAGTACATATATATGTAAAAGATGTGATGAATAAATAGATACGGTGATGCGATCACTGATCGAAATTCGACCATAACCATTACACTACCTTACCACATTTCGGTTTTCACGACTCGTAAACATATTTTTAAACTACTTTTTCACGGTTTTTTTTTCTTACCACGAGGTCTATAAATATTCAAAACGTCGAAAATAATTTCGGTCGGACAAATTAACCGTATATTTGTTCAATGAATGGCTAATTTAACTTCAAAGGTAAAAGTAATGTAATGTTCGTGAAACGCCATTTTGTTTAAGCGGGATTTCGCTTAATACGCGACATTTATCTTGGTAATTAATGGTGCGTTTAATTTGGTATTAGTATCAACAGTTCGATATATTTAATTGAACTTCAATTAAGTTTATTCCATTGAAATAGCTGAGAAGGTTTTTTTTGTGATGTTGGGTTTTTTAGGGGAGAATGGCTCTCCTGTAAAGTTGCAAAAATGTCGCTTAAACCATATAGCATTTCAACCCTCGATATGGTTGAAATTTGTTCTCCCATTGTATTATAATTATTTATTAATCAAACGATAAATTGATATATTCTAAGTCATAATGAAAACCTGTCTAGGCAGGAAATAGTTTTGTATATTAATAATTCAAGAAGGTAACTTTATTTTATGAAATGACCTGTTATGTTAATATTTCCTGTGGAGCACGTGTATATTTGAATTTATTCTTTTTGTTTTTGTGAAGTCTGTTGCTCAATGCTCACTCAGTTGTAGCCATATCGACTGATGCGTCTGTGTTTGGGGTCAAATTTTCGACCGGTTACCAATTTCAATGAACTAATATGTAGTTTTAGTAACACAGGTACCTAAAAGTTTACTTCTCAAAACTAAGGGAATCGAGGTCTAGTTCCGGATTGGGTACTTGGTTTCAGTCTTTAAAGAATAGATCCGTTTGGTTCGATAATCCTCGTTCTATGATCAATTCGGAACTGGATCTACGGAAAGCCTTGATTCTCGTTTTTGTGTTTCGCGTTTCACATAGGAAATAAATACCGGTTATGTAAATCACAATGCAAAAAAATTAAAGTGCCGCCTTTGCTAATTATCGACGACAGATCTGTTAGGCAGTAGAGAACTGAAAGTTGGGTTTTATTTATTATACTATGTGAATTGACAGACAGAATTTGAACTTCGTATTTTTTTTTTCAAATCATCTCGCGGTAAAACATGTAGAGTAATTAATATTTAGCAAGAAAACTGAGCTTGGAGGACTATTCATCGTTTATCTATACAAATAAATAAAATTGGAGGGTCTGTTTGTAATAATAAAATGAGCACTTTTTACTAAATGCGTAAGTAAGTTCATATACCAAAATATTTTTTATTTTTTATTTTTGTCTGTCTGTCTGTTTGTTCTGATGGGTGGGTAGCTATCAGCCTAAGTTACTCCTTATAAGGAGTAGCTTAGGCTACTTTTTTCTACTACTAGTTTCGCTCTGCGGCTTCACCGCGAGACTCAGCTAGTATGGAATATAAGTAACATAAAATAGTGAGTAGTATTTGACTACGCACCGGGTGTAGCTGACGTCCATGAGTGACTATCAACTGGACTGCGAGCTCATTTGCTTACAGTGGCCATAAAAAACCTTAAGTACGATCATATTTCACGTGGACCCCGATAATTCTAGTATTCATTGTTTAAATTGTGTCTGCGGAAATTAAGAACACTTTTTTCTGGCGTTTAGTTTTAGCCCCGGATCTTTCTCGAAAAACTGTTTAAATAAAGTAATCGTTGGTAGTCCAGGATTCCGAGATGAGTCCATTTAATTTTATCTATCCCAAGACCCGCCACATGAGTGATGTTCATCCTAACACGGAACTACTAAGTTGATTCACAGTGCATTTAAAGAGGTAGTTTCGCCACGTTGGCATCATTACAGCTTCGAATGAGTTCCGTTCCTTTAAACGACTTTCAAAGGAGTTTTGCAGATTGTTTTTGTAAATATTGAAATGCAGCGGTGTTATTGTGTCTTTACAACCGATGTCCATGTCCATGATCGTCGGTGACCATATACAATCATTTGCCATGGGCTAGCCTTTCTCTAATGGCAATATAAAATATAGTCTTCCACAGCATCTTCCTAAGGAGTTTTAATATGCGCCCGGGTTTGTAGAGATTTAGGTACGTGCATGTTTTGCAATATGCGTCCAGGTTTAAGAATAAATTACTATTATAGTTATTTTTTATGGACTATGATTGATTATTATTATTATTATAAAATTATAAAATAGCCTTCAATTGAAATAATCGTTTTTTTACGTTATATTATTTATGAATGTTTTAGACCTAGTTTTGTGTTAGGTAACAGATAAGTGCTAAGAAAACATTTCGGAGGTCAATTTTACAGTCTAGAACTAAACAAATATTTAATAACATTGATCAACCAACTAGTGCTAATCTAGTAGAAAAATCGATTCGGTACATAGTGTCCGTAGTTTTCTATTGGTTTTTGTGTAAGACTTACGTAATTATGGCGGCCGTTGGTTTCGGTTTTATTTCAGTAAATCAGTTGCTAAACCAATCTATGGTCGACAACAGCTTAGTTTTAATAATAATAAAAATTATGTAAATATATTTATTATGTTTTCCTTTGTGAAAAGTTACGTGTTAGCGTTTGTGATACTTCAAACTCAGTACATATTTCAAACTCGGAAACTAAAAATTAGTCATCGCTTTGCTTCGATCGTAGAATGTATTATGTCGCTTTAAAAATCGTACACACTTGTAACTCATTCATAACTTTGCAAGTTATCGTGCGCGGTGGAGCAACCGTATGAAGACCAGTCTATTGTTATTTAAAAATATTTAAAAATGCAAGGAGGCACATAATACCTATTGCAAAAATTAAAAAAAAAATACCTTACGTTCCGAATTCAAATTTCGTATGTGACCTGAATAGTCTGTGCTTGAATAGCCTGTGCCGGTGAAATGCGCGGTATTTTCAGATGAAAAATCCCCAATCTAACTTTGTTATTATTTTTTTGTTAAAATTGTCAGAACATGCCTGTAAGTCCGTCTGTTTGTAAACTGGCCTCATTTTTTATAGGTGAGTATTTATTATTTGATTATTTTATTTTTATAGTAAAATGGATGTCCTACCTTTCAAACGTCAGGAACAGGTAGGATTGTTGTACCTTCACGTATGCGTTAATAGAATCGAAAAAGAAAAAAAATCTTCCTAAAAACCGGTCTATAATGAATTTAATTCCGATAATGCAATGTAGCAGTTTTATTCAATGATAATATGTATTGTTTTTGGTTATTGAATAAAAAAGTAAATTCACGAATCTTTGCATTTAGGTCTATCCGTAACATGTATATTATGTATATAGTTAGTTATATACAAATATACTTTATATATTATATATGTTATTATATCCTTTTTACCATGATTGTTAACTGATTGCCAACAAAAAGCACTCGTGAACACAAAACCTTGTGTATGTAAGTAAAAAATGGACAATCAATATTTTTTTTTTCTTTTTTTTTTCGTGAACATGAAATTACGGCTCTTACATCATATTTTTTGTCCCAATTTATTAAGATACTTGATAATAATGCGTACACGAGCGAACGTCACGATAGTGGAATAGAATCGTGCTAAAAATGACCTATTGTAAGAGTAACAACACAAATTAATGTCATTATTGAGTTAACACAAAACCATCGCTATAAATGAAGTCAATACAGATTTGAAAATTGATGGAATTTTTTCGTAATTTTGTTTCGATTTTATTTTTTTTGATGGCCGTCCAATGATCGAAATTCAGAAATATTCACGAACATTTTCTCTTTTGCTTAGTTATTGACCTTAGACAAAGCTGTAAATATAAGTTTTCATGAAATTAAAAGTTCGTAAAATTTCAAGATGCGTCACAGTTTGTCACGACTAGTAATTGGGCGTGTGTTTATCTGTTTATATATTATTTTTTTTTTATTGCTTAGATGTGTGGACGAGCTCACGGCTCACCTGATGTTTAGTGGTTACCCGAGTCCCTAGACATTTCCAACGTAAATGCTGCCACCCACCTTGAGGCATTAGTTCTAAGGTCTCACCTTTTTTTTATCACAAATATTATCTATATTTCAATAATGATCAATCTTATAAAGGAGACTGTTACTGGAGGAGGACTGGAGGAGTGTTATGCTGAAAATGAATCATACTTCATGAAGTGTTCCTTTCATGAAACAGGTCCATTACAGATACCGATTTTCTTTAACTATAATATTCCCCGTATTTGATTGCCAAAATGCTTAAAGTTTGTAATACACGACGTAAATGGGCCTATTGTATATTTTCTATTATCGCTGTGCTAGTTTTATTAACACTTATCATGTTATTTTATTGCGATTTAACAGCTTTTACGTTTAACTCAAATTCTTTGTCAATCATATCTGCTGCTTGATACTTTAAATTACTTACCAAATTCATTTGAGTGTTCATTAGTTGAACCGGCTGTTTTAAGGTAATAAACTTTTAAATTTAGGTTAATCCACTGGCTCTATTCATTTTGCTTCAAGTAGAAGAAAGAAGGTCGCTCGGATTGTTCACAATCCCGTCATGACAGATCCTTTGAAATGTCTGAATCTACGGATGTCAGTACATCTCTTTGTGATTTTTTTATACCTATGCTGATAGCCTTGAGAGCCTATTTCGGCATCACCCTAACGTGTAGGTGAGCTGACGGGGCTCACCCAGGAGTGTTGCTAACACTGGCCCTAGCAAGAGCAGTGCTTCGCAGAATCTACCACCGGATCGGAAACGCGATCCACTGAGAAGACCCGACTACTCAGTGGGCTATGTCTATGGGTTAATTTTCTCGCCTCAGCCCTTCGTCACAAGCAATGGGTTCGGCGATGACGGTGACCGGTGCCTGGGGTACCTAAAAGCACCGTTAATGGATCGTGATTTGTGTCATAGCTTTCATGGATGAGAGGAATTCTTCTAAGGGCTTATTAGAGGTGATGCGGCATCTCTATATTACGATCACACTAATCGCCACCAGAACAGAGTCTGCCCGTATTAATTAGAATAACTGGGCGATTGTGTACGATACGTTTACAGAGATCCGTTTCCAAGCAAGGTTCGATAAAGGGACTTAACTAGTCGGCCGTGGCTCAGCTATGCTCCTTCCTGATATTGCTGATATCCATAGCACAAAAAGATGTGTGGTACGAACTAGTCGGCCGTGGCTCAGCTATGCTCCTTCATGATATTGCTGATATCCATAGCACAAAAAGATGTGTGGTACGCTTGCTCCGATAACAATAAAAATATTAACACAAATTCGCACAATACACGATGTGCGCAAAATTAATTTTCGAATTAATAATATATATCAGCAAAAATGTTAAATTCACGATTTAACGTTTAGAATCATGTTTTTTTTTTATTGCCCTTGTAGGCAGACGAGCATACGGCCCACCTGATGGTGAGTGGTTACCGTCGCCCATGGACTTCGGCAATGCCAGGGGCAGATCCAAGCCGCTGCCTACCAATGTTAGGAAAAAGTTTATGTTCTTCATGATGATATGGTGTCGGGATCTTAGATACTTATATATATTGTTCACGTGATCGAAGAAACCACCGCTCATGGATCATTGAATTTTATAAAGTGATTTGAAATTCTTTAAATTAATTTATACATAATATTTGAAGCTAAGATTCCTTTTCTAAACAAACAAACGAAAATCTTAATAAAATTTCAATATACAGTGAAACAAGATTAAAGTTATCGATTGCGAAAAAAATTATATACCGATTTAGTTGGCCGTTTAAACAATCTTTATTTGTATATTACGCTTACTTTAAAATTACGTTATAAATCTTAAAATTAAATTCATAGTAATTTAAAACGTCCTTTGAATATATCTAATTTTTACTTTTCCGGTCGAACTATTTTTTTTTAACTGAAATGTATTCAAAACCTGTTCTAACAGTGGACCTGTTTAAAGTTTACATTTAAATAAGAATTTATCTGTTCTTATAATGAGCTATTTCATTCCATTGAATTTGTTTACGTCACGGCGAAATTTTTTTTGATATCGTATTCTTGATACAATCGCACATTACGTTAAAGATCTTCTTCCTTTGACATTCTGGTTGTGGGCCAAACGATAATTCACCCGGTGTACTCGTATCGAGCAATCCGACTATGTCAGCGTTCAACTCCCTTAATAGGTCATTTGTTTTTTCATTATAATGCGTTATTACTTGCACTAGTGGTCCCGCAGTAGTCGAAATTCGACTATAATTAATTGAAATTATAAGTTTGAACATTATTATGGTTATATTGTCAAAGACTATTATACTTCTATAATCACAGATTTCGCCAAGACTACACTATAGACAAATAATATTAAAGATAAACAATATTAACCTATTTTGAATTTGACCACAGGCTTTAAGCATTAACTAAAGTTTGACAATAAACAAAGAGTATATACATATGTGTGTGTGTCAAATACATGGCAGTGTGTGTAATGTTTTCTTTATTGATTTAATGTACCTTTTATGCATTATTTAAAAAAAAATAGCAATAGTGTACAACTCTTTCTTTACATTCTCTATAATTGTGGGAAATTTCATATTCCTCCGCCCGCGCAATTTTCGTAAAAAGACTTACAAAGTTTTTGCTTCACGTATTAATTAATATATAGATGTTCACGAATTACTTCTACGGTGAAAGAATAACAAGAAAAGTAATATTTTGCGTTAATACTGGTGAACCCGTATGAGTAGGAAGGAGAGCGTCACCGCTGTGAATATTTCTAACGATAACCAGTAATGCGCCCTCGCCTGTCAGCGTACCGAGGCGTACCGTCTAGGCCGCAGTGGTCGGTAATCTCGATAATCAAAAGAGCCAAACATAGACAATACACAATTGAAATTTATTCAAAGAAATTATTTATAAATATATTTTTATAGCCTTGGGTTTCAAAATTGTTTACTCATTTCTTACAAGGAAAGATATTAAGTAATATTCCGTGGTTAAACATTTCACGGGAGAGTCGTAGCTGACGAGACAAAGAGCCGCATGCGGTACGCGAGCCACGGGATGGGGTTAATTGTGAACAAAGACTATTCACCTTCTGATTCCTGTAGGGTCTGACAAAGCATGATTGCTTCGGAAAGCACTTGCACCGGACTGGAGCTCAGCTGATCGCAGATTGCCATTACCGTCAACCATGGACGGGCATTGTCCATTGGACAAATCGGTACCGACTTGTTATCGAACCGACGACGTTCGCCATTGAAGAATCATGGCTGGCGATACTGTTTGGCCGAGATAGGCAGGGTCCTGATTACCAAATCGTGCGCGTTGAGAAAACTTTTTTACGCCTAGTTTTAGTACTAATCAGGCATTGCAAACTATCGAAAAAAATCACACAGCTTTTTGTTGACTATACGTTAGATGTCTTATGGTTAAATCTCATTGACCTTTGAATTTCTATTGCGTAAATATTTTTTTATGTAGTTTAAGAGATGAGCTCACGACACACGGATAAACATCTTAATTATTATAGACGACTTAAAGATTGTCATTTTATTAAATGCACTTACAAAATGCAAACAAAAGGTAGTGTTAATTCCACATGATAACATTATGTTTATCAATTTACAACAGTGCAGTGAAGGGTGAAGGATATATTTGACGTAATTATTGTAATAACTAAGTAAGTCTGGTGGAGAAGGTCAATGATTTTGTAAAATTATAATGAGTATTATGACGTTATCCTTTTAAGCATAAAATTATAAAGTGCAGATATATACTTAAGGTGATGGTAATCTATTACTTTGTATAAAATTTATGGTCACTAATAAAATTTTGTATTTATAAATTCGTAAAATCATTAAATTATATTTGCTCCGTTTCATCTTCGTTTAATTATAAATTAAAAGCAATTAAATGTAAAAAAATTCTTCATAACACAAGTCTTAAGCAGCTTAAGTTTTTGTCTGCTATTCATGTCAATATTCATTTTACAAATAATACTTCTCAAGTAGTACTCAGGTAGAATCTAACAAACACTAATAACATGATTGATGTACGGTAATATAAATTGAAATTGCGGAATAAGAATGGCTATTACAATTATACATGACGCAGTTATAATGCATATTCATTGCTAACTCAAGTTTGCATCAACGTGATGTGATTGCTTACATTACCATCTTTATATTGAAATTACGCGAATAAAGTAAGATATTCGATATACGTAATTATATGTAATATTACAATAATATATTGAAGATTATTTAGCATATATTAAGGCGGCTTTCCGATGTAGGTTAAATTTTATCTCGTACATTTTAAAGTATTTCTAACGCATGTTAATTGCTTATTATTGCAGGAATAGCAGAAATATGGTACATGTCAGCCCCGGTGGGGGAGTGTGATCATTGCTGTCCACGTGATGATTCCACTGACATTCAGTACCAATTGTTCACCAGGTTAGCAGTAATAAATTAATTTTTTAGTACTAAATCGTTTAAGAACATGTTCCTTAAGCTTTTTTTTCTACATTTTCGACAAATCGTTAAGGCTGGCTGCACACATCAGACTCCCTGATAAAATTTTCGCTTTCTTGATGAGATTTGAATATGGATGTAAGCATGAAATATAAAAGCATGTAATATGCAAAAGGCCAAATGTGTAATTACCCTAGCGTCCTCCAGTAAGAGCACGGTCAAAATGAAATAAGTACAAATGTAACAGTTTCATTGCAAGCGTCGAGGTTAGCGCTACCAAATACCGTTGTCCCGTGTGCGACACAAGCTCTGCACCATAGGTAAAACCGCCTCTCCAAAAGGCGACCATATTCATAAAAATAACTACCGAAACGTCAATAAAATTTGCTTCGATTCAAACCGTTAACTTCCGTACGTATGTGCTAAGCCTAACACAACTTTTTCAGATTGAATCCGACACGATACCAGGTAATACCAGTTGGCCTCCAGAATGGCTTAGGTGTGACTTCGTTTAACTTCTCAAACCCCACCGTGCTGTACCTGATGGGGTTTTCCGAATCTACGAGAGGAGTCAGTACTACTACTCTTAGAAATGGTAGGTGTAGTTTCTACAGATGCGCTTGCTTGTTTAGTATCATAGATTTAAAAAAATCATTATCCGTTCAGTTCAATTTTACGTCGCCTATACTGTATACGTTTAGCAAAATCTAAGAAATTAATTACCATTACGCTCTAGATTTCGTTTATATAGATAAAAATGAATGGATAAATGGATAAGAGTAAATGGTTAATAACAATGGTATTGCTATGGTATAAAATTAGTCTTTAGTGTTTTTACTCATTTTGACTTTCACGACGATTGTTAACTTATGTACTTACTCAAAACGAAGAGAATTGAAAGTAAAGATTTGGATGCCTATGGCTTTATGGAAGAAATCCCTTACACCTATTCTAGAAAAAGAACTCAAGGCTCATCTGGTGTTAAACTGTTACATAAATCCAAATAGACAAAACAATGTTAATATCGCCTTCAATTTTGTGACCAGACATGGAAATCTCAATTGTATTATAACAACGGCTATCCTATTCTTCATACCGGAACGAAATATTGCTTTACTACAAACCTATAAGATTTATGTAGAATAAAATCAAACAACTCAGATTAACACAGACGCAAGAGATAGAGAAGATACAAATCATACTTGCGTAATGCATCAATATGGTCGTGGTTAATATAAAGAGCGAAAGAATACAAACAGCGCAAAACGGCAGTATTTCTAATAACGAATCATATTTTAACTAAACAGTTAGACTAATTCTGGTGATCCGAAGAATAGTTTAATCATTAAGTACTTATAATAAATTCAAAGTCTAGGAGATGTAGGAAAAAACTTTTGCGCGTCTTGTACTGTTTACCTTGACCATCTATACTCTATACAAATAAATAACAATGGAGTGTCTGTTTCTAATAATAAAATAAACACTTATTACTAAATGCATAAGAATGTATTAACAGTACATATACCAAAATAACATTTTATTTATTTTGACTGTGTGTCTATTTATTCCGGCTAATCTCTGGAACGGCTAGACCGATTTTGACGGACTTTCACTGATAGGCAGTTGATGATATAAGGAGTAATATTTTAATAATTTTATTTACTCTTATATTATTATTTTATATTTTATATATTTTTTTAGACTAGCTTCCCCCCGTGGCGTCACCCGCGGTACGACAATAACCGCGGGTAGCATCGCCGGACTCAGCTAGTTCTTGATAAACATGAAAACTATGAATTTAGGCATTTACTATATAGTTATACTTTATAGTTTGGATTTGATGTTCATTTTTCATTGAAATTTTTGTTTTCAGCGTATCTAAATTCCGGCCATTATAACTTCATAGCTGTAGATTGGTCTCGTCTCATTGTTTTCCCTTGGTGAGTTTACAAAAGATTTCTGTATTCTATATTATACTTAAAACATTCAGATACTTGTTTTAGTGTGAAAACGACTGCGGAGATTGTTTCTACATGAATAAGGATGGTCTGTAACATGACATTAGGTACCTAGTCTGGAAGTTTTATATTTTAAATATGGCATAGAATAAAAAAGAAAATTTTGGAAATTTAGTACAGAATACTATTGTTTCTAGTTTATATAAAGTCTTATATTAGTCTATAAAGAGATCTTTTAAAATACTTTAAGTTAAGTAGATTGTTTTATTAAGGTTAATGAAAAGTGTCTTCTAAGATGATTATAGCGTTCAGATAGATGGCTGGCATTCATTGTGACAATAGTGACTATTATACAGTTGTTTTTAACTTCTCAAACGATGAACCGATCCCAAACTAGGATTCTATGTTCTGTGTGAGCTAAATACAGACTTATTTACTTTATTCTTACACATGCATAAATAGATATTGAACAATCAAACGCGGAGCAATCAAACCTATTTGTCGCAATGTTTGCCCAATGTGGGAATCGAATCTACTACTCTTGGCTCAGCAGTCAAAAGTGCTAAGCACTGCGCCACCGAGTGAATCACGATTTAGTAGAACCGCTTGTCGATCGAATGCGCGTATTTTCCCATATTTTAAGTGTCTCATAAATTCCAATCATAAGCATTACTGATCTAAAACCGCTAATGTCATCTAATGTGTGTAGTAAATATTATATAATGTGCAATAAATTTTAAATAACATTAAAAAAAACAAGGAAGTGAGTCGACTATTATCAAAGCCGGCAATCTGACTTTTGGACAATGATTGGTAAATCAGAAAAACGAATTATTGACTTTGTATTCCATTGGCAGTCACAAAACTCTTCGGAACGACATCTTAGATAAATAACAGGTTAACTATTAACCTTTATTTAATGCAGGTTTTGAACCGTATTATTTGAAGGAGACGATTATATTCAAATCAATCTGTATTGACATATCAATAAAAATTTTTTGTCCAAATGCACAGATTGCCACCTTTGATAATAGACGACTCAAGTCTTCGTAAATCGTTTCAATTTTATGAAAAAAAGCGATTTGATTTGTAGAATGACGTTGTTAATAAATACGACAACAGCTAAATGCGCATTGGCTCAAGAGCTTTGCCACCAATCTTCCATGAAAAATTTCTCAGGGACTAAGCGCTAAAATTTAGCTCGTACATTCACGGCCATGAAGAAATACTAGGGTACGTTTTCCCTACGGGAGCAAGCTTATGTCATGCTATTTATTGCGGTAACGGAGTTTCCCAAGTGTAATATTATATCGAGTGGGATTTATTTCTATTGGCGACTTTAAAATGCTACTTTTGCGGTAGGCAGCGGCTTGGCTCTGCCCCTGGCATTGCTGAAGTCCATGGACGACGGTAACCACTCACCATTAGGGGGCCGTATGCACGTCTGCCTACAAAGGCAAGAAATAAATAAAAAGTTGAATTTAGAAAATCATTTATTAAGTACTCTATAGATAATAATTGAATAAAAAAATTATAGATGTTATGAACTAAAGACAAAAATACCGATGATGTATCTCAGGAATTATTTCCCTCGCGATTGCAAGCTATTTAAAAGTTTAAAGTATCTACCTATATATATTAATACGTGAAGCAAAAACTTTGTATCCCTTTTTACGAAAATTGTGCGGACGGAGGAGTATGAAATTTTGCACACTTATAGATAATATAGAGAAGAATTGCACAATGCTAATATTTTTGTTAAATAATGCATAAAAGATATATTAAATCAATAAAGAAGACATTACACACACTACATACCATGTATTTGACGCACACACGTATGCATACTATTTATTGTCAAACTTTTGTTCTTGGCGTTTGTTGTCAAATTGAGAATAGATTAAATATTGTTTGTCTTTGTTAATATTTCTTATAGTGTAGTCTTGGCGAAATTAGTGATTATAGAAATATAAAATACAATCATAATAGTTTACAAACTTACAATTCCAATTAATTATAGTCGAATTTCGACTACTGCGGGATCTCTAGTATAGCTTATTGTAAGATCCATTTCTATCTAAATATGCGGAATATTTAGAACTTTAGAACTTTAAAGAAATTGATATTTTACCTGTTAAAAGCTACGAGTTCTTAAGCTTAAACTGCTTACTTAGTTATATAAAGTTAATTCAACAAAGATTTGTTTCTCTTAATAAATGTAGTATTGGAAAATTACGTAAGTTAACAATTCGAAAATATGTCTGAAATATTTTTAAAGTATTTCCGATGAGATATTTTGGGAAATTAAAAGCCTTACGCTACTTTGACAATCATTTTATATATTTTTTGGCACAGACGAACTAATTTGTTTTTTTTTTGTGGGCATGAAGTCTATGGAGTCTTCTTGAATTTCTAAATATTTTATTCTAGGTATGTGACAGCAGTTCGAAACACGCGTTACATGGGAAAGCGTTTAGCTAATTTCGTTGAATATCTGGACCGGGCGGGGGTGAGAGCGTCATCGTTGCACGTCATAGGGTTCTCATTAGGAGCGGAGGCCGCGGGGTTTGCCGGCAAAGAGCTTAGAAGAAAAGGTGTTGCTTTGGGTAGAATAACAGGTAAGATTAGATTATTAGATTGAATACCTCATTTTATAGAAGTGTCGAAAACAAAATATGAATCAAGAATAAAATTTAAAAAGCTAGTGAAACTCGACACGTTTCGCTGTGATTATCGCGGAATCTTATATGAAAAAAAAACGCTCATTTTTTGAAACCTTCTTCAAACTCTCAAACGAGGCTTGTGGAGAGTACCTACTTAACGGGAGGCAGCGGCTTGGCATTACTGACGTGCGACGGTAACCACTCACCATCATCAGGCGGGCTGTAAGCTCGTCTACCTACAAGGGCAATAAAAAAGTACTAGTCTACCATACTTTTTCGTGGTAGGACTTCTTGTGAGTTCGCACAGGTAAGTACCACCACCCTGCCTATTTCAGCCCTGAAGCAGTAATGCCTTTCGGTTTGAAGGGTGGGGCAGCCGTTGTAACTATACTGAGACCTTAGAACTCATATCTAAAGGTGGGTGGCGGCATTTACGTTGTAGATGTCTATGGGCTCCAGTAACCACTTAACTCCAGGTGGGCTGTGAGCTCGAAAACTAGTACTAACATACATCTTCCCGGATCAAAACATTACAACACGACTGTACATTGTTTTAATTCTATCGGATACCGACGCGCGAATACATTTATCGCGATCGAAAATACGCAGCCACTAAATTAAATATCACATTGATATGGTGTATGAAAATAAATATTTTTCTGTTACATTTGAAAGTTAATAATAAATCTCGCGACGAATAGCGTGAATCCAAAAACAGGATAATTCTTCAGGAGACATGTACAGCGTATTGATAGCATTATTTGGCTTAGTCTGCCTTTATTTGGTACAGGCATCGCAATATGTATTTTGCCACCCACCTTATACTTAAGATATGAGATTGAAGTCCGGATTTAATATCATGAGGACCCATCATTGAAACTAGAACGTAGGATAACGCTATCCATAATTTGCTGTTGATATATTTATTTTCAAGTTCCTCTGTAGCGTAACAATACTATTTGCAAAGAAAGTTGCAATTTAAAATATTTAAAAATCATTCTGGTCAAAGGTAGCGGTAATAATTCACTTGTAATTTTTCGATAAAAATAGTTTCCACATAATTTTACTATTAATATATTTAATTTTAGTGGTCAGAATGGAGTTTTCGTCAATGTCTCGTAATCGGGTGACCTTTAACTTATTCAAAAAATCAACCAATTTCGTATTTCCCCGCATCACTAATATAAATATTCGTTTGTTGTTTTATTGTATAAAAATATGTTACGAATAAAGTAGCTTGTTTGTCTGTCAGCGTATAAAATAATTCCATAGATTAATTGATACCAAGAAGAGTTAATGTTAAGAATTTTAAATGACAACAATGGAAATAAGATGAACAGATTTGAATGCTAATAGATTTTAATCCACAATATGTTGAGGATTTATATTAAATGCTGATGAGTTCGCATTGTTCCATTAAGATCTTAGTGATATAGTTTCCTTAATAAAATGTGTTGTAGTATATTTTTTCGTCTCGCAAGCTTAATTTACGTAGTACAAACATTAAGAAAATAAAAAGAATTGGAAACGAAAATAATATCTCCACTATTCGCAATTTCAGGTTTAGACCCGGCTTATCCTGGTTACAGTCTGTCCAATAGTGACGGGCATCTTGCCAAGGGTGACGCCATTTTCGTGGACGTGATCCACACGAATCCTGGCATATTTGGCTTCCCTCAAGCAATAGGGGATGTGGATTTCTACCCTAATCCTGGCAAGTGGATCCAGCCGGGCTGTTGGGTAGACCAGCTTATTATAAATAGGGAATTTAGGTTTATTTGTAAGTATATTTCTCATAATCAACACACACTCCATACAATAGATTCAATAATCACAAATTAACTTTATTTTATTTGCCTTAATTCCGATATCGGCATGTACACACAAGAGTAATTCACGATTCACTCCTTTTATCATTTATCGACACCACTTCTTTGTATACAGTATTATCACAAAATACATGAATTGAAAACAAATATTTAGATACTTTTTAGTACAATGGACGGTATTTTCGACTTTATATAGCAGCCATTTCGTTCAGACTACTGTGTATTGTTATTGCTAAAGGAATCTTCCTATTACAATGTTTTTCATTGCGATATCTACCCATCTTTGAAATGCTCTGCTATATTGCGAAGTTACAATAATCAAAAGTCATTAGTCCGCGTTTAATCTTTTTTTTCTCTCATTCTCATTGTCATTTTAACAACAAAACAGGCTTTATTGCAATCGTTAGGAACGTGATACGAGCTCCTAAAGGAAACCAAAAAAAATTATGGACGAAAAAAACAAATTAATGGAAACGTTTTGTGCCATTTTTATTCAGATTTAGATATAATTGGATATTTTTTCAGTGCCATTAAACGTAAATCGTGATTAATGAAATTAAGTTTCTTAATTAATTAATTTATTAAATGTAATTATACTTTGGGTCGGTTTCGAGATTTCGACTTCATATCTCGATTCGGGCTTAGACATTCACATTGTGACGTCTTGATTCCTAAAATATTTTAATGGCACATAGACTGGGAGCTCGTAAATGTATCCACAGTAATAAAATACAAATATTAAACGAATAAACGTGGTTGTCGTACTACGTGCGCCCCACCTCGTCCCGCAGCATCCCTAGTGACGTCAGAGCATCGATCGTCTCCCGCCGAAACGATAGGGTTGTAACATTCTTACCATACGTAATAAGTATTGTACGTAGAATCATATAGGTCATCCTTCGAAATGTTTTATATAAGTAAGGGCTTGGCTATGTCTTACTCTTACTAATACGTGCTACATTTATTCCAAGATCGATTTTAGTCAACCAGGCTTACTATTGAAGACTTTAGGGCTTTCCTACTAAGCAATAAGAACGCAAATATCGCGGCATAAAAGACAGTGTAATACGCGTGCAATATCCTACCAGCATATAAGATAAAAAAAAATAAGATTACTGGTGGCCTGGAGGCCTTACCAGTTTCTCCAGGATAGGTGGGTAAGGGCTCAGCCAGGAGGGGTGGGGTTTGCTAACAGCTACCCAAGCGCCTCCAAAGGAGACCTAACAACTCAAGAGAAACTGTTTCGCGAATGAATCTACTACCGGATCGGAATCGCGATCCGCTGAGAAAATCCGGCGCGAAACTCAACGGGCTGATGTTTAGGTTAGGTTATACGTCGACCTCTTTGTCGAGTTCGACGAGTACGGTTACCGGGGTCCCTAAGCCTGCTCCTAGTGTTAGAGCTAAAGGCGTCTAATGCAACGGTTATTGGATCTGATGGATCCGTAAGGACGTCAAGTGAGGATACTATTACTACTGATGGATGATATTGAATGAACATCAGTGTTCAGTTATTCAGTTCATTTATTAGTCAGTTTTTCTCTTACCTAAGCTGGTAACCTAGGGAGTTATGCCAACGTAATCGAGCGAGGAGTTGACGTTGTTGACGGAGTTGATAAACGAATAGTGCCATTCAACTTTGTACCAAGGTTCTTTGACAATTTTATTGTAAGCACGCACGTGTAGGCATAATCCTGACTATTTCTGTCATAAGCAGTCGCGCTTTCCGATTTGAAGAGCAGAATAGCCGTTGTACTATCCGATTGAGACTTCGAGCTTATATGCTTCAAAGTGGACTGGAGGTGGGTCATAGCCTCATTCAATCATGTGTGTATTAAAAAACAAATGCTATTATTATGCTAAACAAGAAAAAGTTCCGGCAAAGAAAAAGAACGTCTGTCACAATATCAACCTCTATAGACATAAACAATCCGTATTAACGTTTTCGTAACTTCTTAATAAAGGGTCGATAAAAATATTTTATCGTAAGTAAAAGCAAGAGATTTTGTTCAAGTGATTCACCACTGAACAGATCAACGACAAAAACAAGTTCCGAAATGAAGCGGTTGATTTCAATTTAGTCAATTTTACGTGATCAAAACAGTTTGATGACAAAGATTTTAACACGATTTTATTAGCTTGGTATGTATGTATTGTTAGGTATGCATGTTTGTATATAACGGAATCTATGAATTTTATTGTCACTTATTTCAAAACATCCGATTACCTTGAAAATTTGCTAACGCATCCAGGAAGGATGACAGAACAATAATTTTATAATTTCGTTCTAATATCCTTAACGAAATTAGCAGGATTTAAAAAAAAAACAGAAATTAATTGTAATCACATGTTTTTAAAGTGGAAACTTCTTTGGCATCGTTGTGATTTGAAAGTCGATGAAACTAAAAAGCGACAGTAATACATATTAGTTTAAAAAAACTAACAAAATACGCTTTTATAGAAAATCCAACTAAAAAATAGTTTTTTTTAAATTAATTTGAATTAAGAATAGTGAATTATTGTAAAAAAAGCGTGGGGTGCTCTTCAGGATATTATCAAAATAACCCTTCTACTCTTATCTGTTCATAAAATATTTATAACTACTTGTACCATGCACCCCACGCTTTTTTGGGTTGGATTTTCTGTAAAAGCGTATTTTGTTATTTTTTTTTACTATTATTTATTTTCCATTTTTTAGTTGAATTTCAATATTTTCAAATCTTTTTTAATTTTTTTTTTAAATATTGTACTGGCATCGGCCCTTAATAAGTAGGTATACCAAATTTCGAGTTAATCTGACGTTTTGAAGGGGTCAAAATCATGTTCAAAGATTTCGTTACAAACATACGTCTGAAGCTAATAAAGGCGTATTAAAAAGAGACAGACACATAAATTCATAAGATAAAGTGAGAAAAAATGAGATAGGAAGCATTATACACTGCTTCTTATATTCGTGGTTCTCTTTGCGCTCTGCTTCGTACCTAATATTCGTACTTAATACATTCTAAATAAATCTATGTAATTTAAACGAATAAAATGCAAAATAATTATCAATTATGATCATTACTAAATCCTACAATTATCCTCTTCCAGAAAGTTTACATGCGTCTCCTTGAATCTTGAAGCCAAAATTATTGAAGGTTTCACAAATACACATGTTTGTTTTTTAAACAACATTTATTATTTAATGAATATATATTATATGATAAAAGATGCACCTTCCAATTTACTGATTAGAGAGAAACCTTGAAAATAATATATACATACACATACACACATACAAACAGATTAAATAGAAAAACATTAGTTACTCGCATCTGCTTCTAACGTGTTAACGATCTCTAGGAGGCGAACCAGACGGGAAATTAGCTTAGCTCCGAATTACTATGAGATTGATGATGAGGTTAAGTGAATTTTCTGCATATCAACCCATCACAGTTTAGGCGCGATCGATTTCACCCCAAACTGATTTTGCTTTTAGAACACAGTATTACCTTTCTATTAGATAATAATAAAGGTTATGTAGGTGGTTTAGTTTACTTGTAACGCGACTTGGATTGTTGTAAACATTATTAGATTGTTATTGCATGAACAGATATTACAAAATTTTAATGACAATGATTCGATGCGCTTAAAATTATTTGTCTTTACTTTTTTTTATAAGATTATTAGAGTATTGTTTTTCTTAATGTACCGAAAACAATTTAACCAGTTATCATGGTACAGATTTCGAAAATTGTATTGTTTACATATTCACGAAGACTCACGGGTATGGACTAACTTAGTACTAATTTAGTAGATTTTTCTAAGCTTCATGAAACATAACATTGGTAGGCAACGCACTGGCGTAAACGCTGGTGACCGTGGGCGGCGGTGAATCACTTACCATCAGGTGACCCGTCTTGCTCGTTTGCCTCTTAGTTGTTATAAAAAAAAAAAAAAAAAAACATAATTTTGACAGTTGAAATAATCATATTTACGTAAGGAATAATGTTTCAGTTGTATGAATTTTATGAGATACATAACACATATGTATGTATATATGTACATATTTCATTAATATTTAGGCATGATTATTAGTAAGCTTTAAAATATATTATCGTTGAAAGCCATTCGAAAGTCCCATCTATTTATGTCGCTAAACAGTAATGCGTTTCGGGTTGAAAGATTGGTCAATCGTTGCAATAAAATTGAGCTTTTGAGCTTATGTCTTAAGATGGTGTCGTTCACGATATGATGTCTACGGGCTCCGGTAATCACTTAACAACAGAAGGGCCTTAAGCTGGTTCACTCATTTACAAAAAAAATACACATTCATTACGGTAATTTGATTTACATACACTCTTAAATCAAAATAAACGCTTAAGTCGCAAATGGAAATTACTCTGACCTCATTTTGTGAACATATAATATTATATTTGCACATGACATTTTCTCATACACATGTGTGTATAAGCCTAGGAGGGTGTCTGTTTGGCCCCGCGCCAAAGGTTGATCTTTCAGTAAATGTCAATAGCTTATTAGCGATAATGTACCTGGGGTCGACCTACGAACAAATCGGACGCACCGAACCAGAATGTTAGTAGGTTATGAAATACTATGATATACGATTTTTTACTGGTGGTAGGACGTCTTGTGAGTCCGCGCGGGTAGGTACCACCGCCCCGCCTATTTCTGCCGTGAAGCAGTAATGCGTTTCGGTTTGAAGGGTGGGGCAGCCGTTGTAACTACCTTAGAACTTATATCTCAAGGTGGGTGGCGCATTTACGTTGTAGTTGTCTATGTGCTCCAGTAACCACTTAACACCAGGTGGATTGTGAGCTCGTCCATGCATCTAAGCAATAATAAAAATCGATTTTCGAAGAAAATCGACATATTTAAAGTGTTCTTAAAATGTTTATACTATCCTCTCACAAATTACCAGTGTGCTTAGTGAGAGTTCTCTAACTTCCTAACGGCAAACAGGGGCGCTGTTCCAACTCCATACAAATTTGAGTGAACTTCAACGCGATCGAAATGTTAAAAAACTCGCGCTAAGCAAACAGGATGGTTTTAATAAATTACTGTGTTCAATGTCATGTTCAGGTAAGTCAAATGAAATTATTGTAATACCCTCAGATGGTTGCAGTCACGTCCGATCGTGGAGGCTTTACGCAGAGTCAGTGGGCAACCCTTTAGGCTTCCCGGCGACTCTGTGCCGAGATTGGAAGTCGGCCACCAGTGACTGTCAATTCCAAGTACACGGGTATTTAGGAATAAGGGCCGGATTGCAGTGAGTGACTTTTTTTTTAAATTCCTTAGATGGGTGGAGAGCTCACAGCCCACCTGGTGTTAAGTGGTTACTGGAGCCCATAGACATCTACAACGTAAATGCGCCACCCACCTTGAGATATAAGTTCCAAGGTCTCAAATATAGTTACAACGACTGCCCCACCCTTCAGGCCGAAACGCATTACTGCTTCACGGCAGACATAGGCAGAGTGGTGGTACCTACCCGCGCGGACTCACAAGAGGTCCTACCACCAGTAAAACTGTCCTTAATTATTACAATGTTTTGGTTGAAATGTTGGTCAGGTGCTTACTTTGAGTACCGCGCCTTCCGAGCTCACTTACCAAGCGGAGTCAATTTCATCTAAATATCGTTATTTTTTATTTTTGTGGGATTGAAAAGAAAAATATACGTTTTCATATTTAAAAATTAGTATATCTATTTGTAAATTAGTGTATGACCTAGCCATAACCAAGAGTGGTATTCTCGAATAAGCTTATCAGATTTTTCTCCCAGTATTTGTTCAATTTCCATTTGTATAACGAGCTCGTGGAGAATCTGAAGTCGCACTGAACTTATTTGTCCGTGAACAGCAATAGTGTTTTCTTTGAGGCCTTATTTGAATACGGTGATAGCGATCACTAGGCAACCTTGTCGAGATTATCTACAGTGTACTAAGCCAGTAAGCAAAGAGGTCCCGAAAGGTTTGAGAGTGAAATATCGCGTCGGTATTGTAAAATTCCAAGATTCCAAGTCACAGTGGCCGCGTCATTGACATTTAGCGTGACGTAGAATGGGTTTTTAGAAATTCTGAATCAGCACGTCATAGCGTGCTTGCTTGGATGAGGACCGCGGATAGATACTGTTACTGGTGGTAGGACCTCTTGTGAATCCGCACGGGTAGATACCACCACCCCACCTATTTCTACCGTGAAGCAGCAATGCGATTCGGTTTGAAAGGTGGTGTAGCCGTTGTAACTATACTGAGACCTTAGAACTTATATCTCAAGGTGGGTGGCGCAATTTAGGTTTTAGATGTCTATGGGCTCCAGTGACCACTTAACACCAGGTGGGCTGTGAGATCGTCCACCCATCCAACCAATAAAAAATAAATAAAAAAACAGTGACGGTGATCACTAGGCAACCTTGTCGAGATTATCTACGGTGTACTAAGCCAGTAAGCAAAGAGGTCCCGAAAGGTTTGAGAGTGAAATATCGCGTCGGTATTGTGTACGACACGGCATTATACATTCCAAGTTTCGAAGTCACAATGGCCGCGCCATTAACATTTAGCGTGACATAGAATAGGTTTTTAGAAATTCTGAAATAGCGCGTCATGGCGTGCTTGCTTGGATGAGGGCCGCAGATAGATATGCAATTGCTCTTGTATTTAGAGACAGAGACGTTGAGACGTGAGCTGGAAATATTGCATTTAAGTGTAAATGAGACTTCGACCTCATACCTCAATGTCAGCGTTCACGTTGTGAGGTCTATGCGCTCTGATAACCATAGGACCTGGTGCCCGGAGAGCTTGTTCACTCATATCCCCAAATAAACTATACTTCTAACTATACTTGAGACCTTAGAACTTATATCTCAAGATGGGTGGCGCATTTACGTTGTAGATGTCTGTGGGCTCCAGTAACCACTTAACACCAGGTGGGCTGTGAGCTCGTCCACTCATCTAAGCAATCAAAAAATAAATATTAAAGTCTTTATTGCATACTATTCAAGCCGAAAAGAGAGATAGCTTCGTCATAACATTATACAAAACGGGCTCGACAAATCCAATCGCAAGTAAATGTCAATTAATAAACGTTTTCATTACAGAATGGCGGGGAAAATGTATTTAGAAACAAACCAGAGTCCGCCATTCGCCAAAAATGGACCCTAGTATATAAGTGTTGTGTTACCAAACAAATTAGTGGCTAATGTTAAATAAAAACACGATTATTTATTCAAATTTATTCGTTTTTTTTTTACAGCAACAAAATACAATAAGTCTGGTTAGACTCAGTAAAGGTTTTTAACTTTTTACGTCTGAACACAATGCTCTTGAAATTTGTGTGAATCACAGAAAATAAAATAAACATTATTCTTCTATTGTTACATTACAGACAAGTTCACATATCATTTACAGAATTAAATTTTGATTCTAATTCAGATTATGCATGCAAAAAAGATAACGTTTTTTGAGCGGGAAATGTAATGCCAAAAAGAAATATCGAGTTCCTTACTATGTATCTATTTCACGGTATCTAGCAACTAAGTAATAGTAGCAATACCAAATACCATAATGACGAATTTTATAGATAAATCTATCGAATCATTTTACTTCTTACTTATACTTCTTATAAGAGAAAAAAATAATATTTAAACCGGTGTTCCATTTTTTTTTCCACAAAATCCCTTACGTCAATTGACTAGCGCAGTCATCTAAATGGCGGTAGTGCCTCGGCATGTGCCAGTCGGTCTTCATCGCCATTTGGCATCTCTCGCATTCACCGACTAATAACGCATCGTACCATTTGTATGCGAGATCGACGTTAAGCTTTAAATGCTCAAAAGCCAAATCGACGAGTTCGAGTTCGAGTAAGCTCATATCGCTCGGCAGGTCAAGCTTCCTGCAAATCCCGTGCTTGTTTAGCAGAACTTCGATTGCAAGGTATCTGGATGTGAAGATGTAAATGAATCAAAACGTTATAGAAGTATTGATGGTTTAGACGGAATAAGCAAAGAGATCAAGCTTATAGGGTATCTATTGCTTCAGCGCTTATCTGATATCGTACAGAGAATGTCTCCACTGTAACATCGTTAATTTAGATGTCAATTTCTTATTTAAAGGACAATGCCTAAAAGTGGGCCAACTTTATGTCAAAACTATTTGTACTTGAAAAACTGCCTTATTTTTTCACGTTGTTTAGTTTATGTATCAACATTTCTTTCAACCTGGCATTGTTTTCCAAAAAATTAAATTACTTATTTGATAACATCCCAAAACTATCCATGCCATAGTTTTTAAATTCGCCAATAGGCAAAGGGCTTAGCCCATACAGCCTTATAGCAAACCTATATGCTGTCAAACGAAAGAGTTGTTTGTGACTTGAACAACAAATAAAAAAAAAAAATTGCTAATGCTTATAATTCACAGGCTTCCTAGTTTATTTTTGTTCAATTCAATATTTATATATTGTAATAATTATTATTACTTAAAACCATGAATTATTTAACATTTTTAGATATTAATGATTCCATTAGTAAAAATATCAATGGCCTACTATTACTCTATTCTTATTATATATGATCAGAGAGTTTTGGCAGCAACCCGAGTGAAGCGTCACTTGAATTTTTATTTTAATGTTTTTTTAATAGTTTATTGTGTAATTTGTATTATTTGTATTTGTAATATTGTGTATAAAAGGTCTGCGTAAACTCATGCTCAGTCAATGTGGTATTCATCGAGTTGACGTCAAAACTCCCAAAAAGCAATAAAAAGAGATACACCGGCTTTTTATTGACATAAAAAATATATAACTTCGACAGACTAGGCTGTATAGGCTACGCTCTTTGCCTGCTTATTGGTGAATTTAAAAACAACAACAACAATATCGTTGCCGGCTTCCGGATTTTCATTTCATTTTATTATTATTATCAGGATATAATAATAATAAAATGTACGTAAGGGCTTATTTCTAGCAACATTAACCACAATTAACTTATTTAATACTGTAAATAATTATGAGAGCGATTATTGATTTCGAAGAAAACAATTAACAACTTAATTTTAGCTGCAGAAAAAAACAGATTTCTCTTAAGCCTGGGTGAGAATATAAAAATCGTTTTCTGAATATGAAACGATATTTCTTTGTCTATCAAATGAAGTTAAAACCATCATGACAGGACAACTTTTTTTAGGGGCCCAAACGCCCATAGAAAATGGGCATTGTCCTTTAAAGTTAGGAGAGTGTTATTTCATCAAGTAATCATTAACCAGTGCTTGATGGATTTTGGATCCAAGTGGTTAGGTATAACTATTCTGCTTATTTTTGTCGCGAAACAATCGGTTTGAAGGATGTGACACTTGTTATTCCATATAATTAGGTCACCTACGTTACGTTATGTAACGCATGCGTCACGTTTGTTGAGACGTCCCTTTCTCGTACGTATTCAGATTAACAATAAAATTGATCAAGTAAGTAGCTATTTAGTGTCGTTAACCTATACTAAGCGAATTAACAACGTTGGTAGTAAAACAGAAACTAACAATAAAAACATTTTATTGAATAAAAAAATACAAACATATTACATACATAAACACGACAATTTATTTAAAAAAAAGTAATCACTCAAACACTATAAATTAGCATAAGCACAGTCGTCAAATCTTTGGAAAGACCCCGGAGTGAAGAATTGGAACTGACAGGCGTCCAGTCTACAGGAAGAGCTGCAGTATTTAAAATGCCAATCTTCAACCATTTTCTGCTTTTCGAGCAATTCGATTAACGCAAAATTAACAAGTGTGGTTTCCCAATCCGTCATCTTGGGTAGCCCCAAATTTTTCACTACTCCACTCCCTCCAATTACTACAGTATTTGCTACATATCTGAAGGCAGAAGAGGGCGTTGAAATCTTCTAGTTTATTCAACATAATTCAGGAAAAAAAAACGCTTCTAAACTATTATTTTTTTTAAGTTATCGTTCTTTAGGCGCGTTATGAAAAATTGATGAGAGTGAAATTTTACGATGCGCGCACATCGTGACACAAAATTAACAGAAATGCAGTTGCCCACTAAATCGCTCATTAAGTTGAGGAAAAAATGCTACCAACAAAACAGAAATGGAACCTCTGTTAGTGGCGCATGTTGGCACGCACGCTGCCTCTGTTGACTGTGTATTTATATTGATAATATTTATCCACATGCTTTGAGTTTCCACATTTAAAACACGTGTTTGTTTTCATTATACAAGTGCGAATTTTATATGTGCGTCTGAATTATAATCAGAAGTGATTTAAATTGAATATTTAAATCAATACTAATTAATATTAGAAAATATTTGTGAAAAAACTGTGCTCATCAACCTTCCTAAGTGCTCCAATACAATTGAGGTTAACTATCCGTATGTATTATTTAGTAATATAAATGACAAAATTATTATTTAATATAATTCATACTAAATATTATGAAATTATTAACGTTAAATATTTATTATTAACGATTTAATATTAAAAAAATAAAAATAAAAAAAAAATAAAGTACGCTTACGTAGTAAAGTAATAAAGTACTTCTTACGCGCGTACATAAGTGCACGCACCCTTTTTTTTAAATATCGCGGTCTTTTTCGAATTTCGTGTAACTTTTTGGCAATTTAACATGAGTTGCACTAATAAGTTATGTTCTTTGTAACGTACAACGTTGATTCGATGTACAACTATCCTAAATATATGTAGCAATACAAAATAGAATCATATACTAAACCTGGCAGGAGAAATGACTTGACTGGCATCTGTTTCTACAAAACCAGTAACTCTTGGGATGTCGTGACAGAGGAGAGCATGTGCGACCTTTGTTACTAAACCAGATAGCGCATGGGCCTCGCTAAGGTCGGCAGCTCTAACACAAGCTCCATCGGTCCTGGTAACAGCAGTTTGGGCCCCTCGCACAGCATCAGTCATCATAAGGGCATTATGCTAGCAAGAAAGTAACAACAAAAAACCTTGATATACGAGTAATTAAATTACTTTACGTAATGTCTCTTTCTAGATTAATTCAATAAAATCGTTTGTAGCAAAACATTGTTAAAAGGAACCCGTGCAAAGGATTTGCGATAGAAATGGATAATCCCCGGAGATTGGCCCGGAATTGGTTTCAATAGAACAGCGTGAAGTTGTTTCAGTGATTGTTTTACGGCTTCTTGGATGTACTAATGATGTTCTAATGAAATACGTACTTAACAAATGTTCACGATTGATATCCACGGTGAAGGAATAACATCGTGTAAAAAAAATCAAATCCGCAAAATTCTAATTTGCGTAATCACTGGTGGTAGGACCTCTTGTGAGTCTGCACAGGTAGGTTCCACCGCCCTGTCTATTTCTGCCGTGAAGCAGGCACGGGTGGCGCATTTACGTTGTAGATGTCTATGGGCTCCAGTAACCACTTAACACCAGGTGGGATGTGAGCTGGTCCACCCATCTAAGCAATAAAAAAAAAACATAAGTTATTTTCGTGATACAAATAGGTACGATGATCTACCAAATATATTTTTATTAACAACTGTGCTCATGAATAGGAATAGGAAGTTGGTACCTTAGCAAAGTCAAAGTATTCAACAGCTTTTGAAAACAGCGGAACTAGTGATTCGCCTTCAGTTCCTCCAACGATAGGGACTCTAGTATATCGAGGTTCAAGACACAGGGCCCTTGCAGCGAGCGTGCTAGCACGCATTTCTGGTACAGCCAGAGAACCGAGCACCTTTCGAGGATCATACCAACCGGTTTCTTTCAGCGTCTGAACAAAAAATCTATTTAAGTACTACTTAACAACAATTTCTTCCGAGGGTTATTTCCATTACGTTTTTCAATCGTCTGCAGAAATAAACTACTTTATATTACCTATATTCAACAGTAGCATATTATTGGCAGATTTATTACAAGTACAGTCTTCATTACAAGTGTTTTAAAAAGTGTATAAATAATTACTTCCGTAAACGATCATACATACATATTACATGTAACACATGAAGATTTTAGTACATTAAAATTTTACTGATTTCTTGTATGTTTATTTGACATTGGTAATTTTAACTTTATAAATTTTATGATTATAATACTATATTATTATATCTTTAAACGAGCAATTCTTGTATATAAATATATAATCTGAATCTCAGAAACGGCTCCAACGATTTTCATAAAATTTAGTATACAGCGGATTTCGGGGGCGATAAATCGATCTAGCTACGATTTATTTTCAGAAATTTTTGTTGGTGAATTTATTAGAACTATGGCCTAATATAGATTACTATGAATATGCATAGATTAACAAATGATAAGATGAAATGTTTTTAAATAAATAAATTTTACAGGTGCACAAATTTTCATATATTGTGTGTGTGCATTTTACTTATCGACTATAATATAACCCTATTTGTATGTTTTTCTTCTCGAACTTAACTTCATATCTTAAAAATATTCCTTTATTTGAAGTTTGCTATCGTTTCCACAACGTGGCGTCTTGGGTAAAATTACAAAAAACAAGTCTGCCCTTCTCTACAAGGCCTCGTTACGTCATAGCATGGACGTCCAAAAAAAAACAATGCTGATTCTTTTCAAGATTACCCTTAGGATCTTTTTCGGTAGTTTCATGAAACGAAAAAAAACTGCTCCTTATTCGCAACAGTTTTATCAAAAGACATTGACTCATAATTTAGTATTTGAATTATTAAAACTGACAATTGAATAACCATTAAATTATTTTTAAATTGTACTTAAAAACAGTATGGAAACTGTAGCAATCTATCTATATTTGTAATCTCATTTGTCTACTCTTATATTCGAGGAAATTAGAAATCCAAGAGATAGCATAAAAGTGGTGAGGCCTCTCTCTGAATATTTGTTCAGTCCATTACTCCGCCAAAGTATTGACCTTCCCAATTACCCTCATAGAGACACGGTGCTCCAGACAATGTGATAATAAACCGTTTATTTGTATTATTATGATTGGCCATGTTATTCTATTTTCGGACTTATTAAGAAAATAGGACATTTTGTTTGAGAGGTTGCGAGGAAGTGTTGTGAAATTGAAGGCATTTTCTACTTATCGATTCTCTCGTCTAAGAAAATGGGAATGTTTTTGATTTAATTTTGCCTAATCGTAGCAGGAATTTACAATACAATTTAGACTTTGACCTTACGTTTCAAGGTTGCTAAATTCACATTATATTATTCACGGGCTAAACAATTACTTAAAAGGCGGTCCCAGGGCGTCTTCCGTCAACTATAGCAAATCATTAAAATATATATCGATGCGTCCCACAATCACAATGACACCAACGAAATATGCAATTTGAAGTAGCTATCACAATTTCCTTTTCATCATTAAATGTATGCCAAAAAATCATTCGATCGTAATTGAGTGTAAACTTCTCGAGGACAACAATAATCGAACCTCAATCTTCAAATCAAATTCTTGTTCCATATGAATGAGGAAGAACTCTGCAAAGTTCAAAGAAATAGCGAACTCACAATAAAAGCTACGGACAGGATCCGTGAGTGGAACAATGTAATTTAGCACGAGATTGAAAACGGCCCGGCCCCAGGGAAACATGCGAAATATTTATCACGGCCCTTGCGTAAAGAGAATATGGGAAACTCATGCAACGAGATTTAACTGCCAATTTTTCGCCTGTTGAACATTGTAGATGTGACTTTGTGACGTGGTTACAAGCCAGCTTTTGGAACGGGTCGATCAATGAAATGAAGTCTTTCAGTGTAAAACAGGCTGTTTGAAACGATGATTGTCATGTACATGTCTAGATTATAGTAGTTGTGTTGCTGGAAATAACAAGAGTCGCGAAGCGGTCGTGTATTCCTGCTTGAAGGTCGGGACTGTAACAGTATAATTGTTAAGGCATTCGTTTTGTTGTATTTTTGTGTTTCGGTGACCATTTAACCCCGCATTTTTTACTGGTGGTAGGACCTCTTGTGAGTCCGTGCGGGTAGGTACCACCACTTTACCTATTTCTGCCGTGAAGCAGTAATGCGTTTCGGTTTGAAGGGTGGGGCAGCCGTTGTAACTATACTTGAAACCTTAGAACTTATATCTCAAGGTGGGTGGCGCATTTACGTTATAGATGTCTATGTCCATTAACCACTTAACACCAGGTGGGCTGTGAGCTCGTCCACCCTTTTAAGCAATATAAAAAAAAGCATGAGCCATCCATCGGGAGCAGTAAAAAATTGTGTTATGACCACTGGTACACCGGGCATCGTGCTTAGAAACTGATATGTTGTAAACTTTAATATAGTTAAAATGTATATAGGTAAAATTAAATTATCGTAATAAACGATTTAAGCAATTCTCAAACAGAATGTTCACCTAATCAACTATAAGTTCAACTTAGGAACGTGCTTCAAATTAACCCAGAAAAAGCCACGTCATTAAAACGCTTACTACAGGAGTCAATTACATTCATAACGCGATATTTGACGATCCATATCGGCTGCTCGTAAACTTTTAGCGTGTTGACATTATCGTATCGTAAAACCTTTAATAACGTGCAGAGAATGCATATAATACTATATATTCATATCGAATATTGCTAATATCGGACTAGTCAGTATCAATTACAATTGTCCTTCAAATCGGTACGCCTAAGTGCTTCGCAGTCAGATTGATGCTAGTACTTAGCAAAATCTTATACCTTTAAACGAGCAATTCTTGTAGGTAATCTAAATCTCGGAAACGGCTCCAACGTTTCTCATAAAATTTAGTATACAGGGGATTTCGTGGGCGATAAATCGATATAGCTACGATTTTTTTTCAGAAAATTTTGTTTTATTCGTGTTTTCAATAATCAACTTTATCGATAATCAACTTTATGACTCTTCTCGACATCTATTGGCGAATAAAAATACTATTTTTACTGCTTTAAAGACATATAAGATGGCGTTATAAAAAAAAAAAACGAGCAAAGCTCGGTCATCACCCAGTAATAATAAATTAATAAATTTTGGGTGAGTATCCCGCCCACAAAGTGGACCAACGATTTATCGAGATTCGTGGGGATCCCCTGGATGCAAGCAACCCAAAACCGATGGTTATGTGAGGCTTTGGGGAGGCCCATGCCCAGCAGTGGACGTCTGTGGGCTGTAGAATAAATTTTGCGGTTATTCCCATGTCGTGAAAATCATACGCGAACGCAAACTAAGTTTGTCTAGGTACGTATTTACTTGGAACAGCTGATATACCTGGTATTTAATGACATGTATATAATAAGGTCATGAAATATCGAGTTTGATCATCGACGCAAAAAAAAGCATTTTTACATTAAAGTCCAGTTCAGTATAGTAAGAATAATAAAATAAACAAATACCTCTGCTATCAATGGTACCATACAATCAATGGGCGTTGTGCAAACTATTATGAACGCTTTAGGACATTCGTTGGCTATAGCATCGGCGTAGTTTTTCACTATGGGCGCTTGACAATTGAATCTCTTCTCAAAAGATAGGTCCAAGTTCGGATAACTGCTTTCAAGCATCAACACTATATCTGTATTCTGAAGAACAAAGAGCCAAAATCAGACGTGTGTGCAAATCAGAGTGATAGGATATAAAAAATGTTTTATGATTGAAAAGGCTGTTTTAGCTTGTCATTCCTTCACGCGTGAATTAATGTGCTTTTTTGGACTGTAAATTGACTGGCAATATTTAATCCCAGAAAAGTGTATTTTGCTTTAATATTTAATAACTAAATATTTAAGGTGCTTAAAACACACACACACACACCCACACATACACAGTTATTCTTAAACAGATGAAGTGATTCGTTTACATCATATAAATTAGAAATAAATTAACTATCGAAAACAGGTATAGATACCATTTAATGGTAAGCAGCTCGTGTCGCTCATAGACACTGTCAATGTCAAGGGCACTAATAAGCCGTTCCCTGTTGAAATTAATAATCAAGCGTTTTCGAAAAATATTATTATAACAAAAACTATTTTAAAGCAAACGATCATTAATTATCCGAAAAGGGAAAATTCAATGAAGAAATTACACTTTAAATGTGATTAATATCAGTCAAGTAAATAACAGTTTGTAAGTTGAAAATAAAACATTCGCAGCGAATAGACTTGGCGGCGCTCCTTCTCCATAGACGAGGAAGACACTCCATTATTTGGAATTAAAATGTATGGTATACATTAATGTAGAATGATAATCTAGATCATCTTACACCCTGTGTTTCGTATATTTTACGATGAATATTAAATTAGCCACTGATATCAATTAGCAACAGAGGTTTTTTGCGATAATGTAAATTACGATAATAAAAATTTACTGGTGGTAGGCCACTTGTGAGTCCGCACGGGTAGGTACCGCCTATTTCTAACGTGAAGTATTAATGCGTTTCGGTTTGAAGGGTGGGGCAGCCGTTGTAACTATACTGAGACCTTAGAACTTATATCTCAAGGTGGGTGGCGCATTTACGTTGTAGATGTCTATGGGCTCCACCACAACTTAACACCAGGTGGGCTGTGAGCTCGTCCACCCATCTAAGCAATAAAAAAATAAAAAAACTATCCAAAGGTTTTTTTGTTAACTAATTGCTTTGCAGATTTCTCATTTTAATTCTGATTCGGAAGGAATTAGTTGTTTGTAAGAATTAGTAGTTAGTACGAACTCGTATGCATATCTATATATTAATACGTGAAGCAAAAACTTTGTATCCCTTTTTACGAAAATTGCGCGGACGGAGGAGTATGAAATTTTCTACACTTATAGAGAATATAGAGAAGAAGTGCACAATGTTAATATTTTTTTTAAATAATGCATAAAAGATACATTAAATCAATAAAGAAAACGTTACACACACTACATACCATGTATTTAACGCACACACGCATGCATACTATTTATTGTCAAACTTTTGTTCTTGACGTCTGTTGTGAAATTGAGAATAGATTAAACATCGTTTGTCTTTGTTAATATTTTTTGTGTAGTTTTGGCGAAATTAGTGATTATAGAAGTATAAAATACAATCATAATAGTGTACAAACTTACAATACCAATTAATTATAGTCGAATTTCGACTACTGCGGGACCTCTAGTATTACTTAATTTATATCCGTGCGGTACAAACATATTGATTGCCAAGTCGGGTAAGGTCGTCGTCCATCACTTACTTGCGAATAAAACATAAAATAAAACACGTTATTATCGACCAAACAACTCCCTAGGGTTACTGTATTTTCCAACATAAAACTCTGGTATATCGTCTAAAAGTCACGCTACAGTTAAATTCAATTTAGATTCTTAAACATTATTTGCATTAAGGCTTCTTGGAAAATAAATGAGCGCAATTTGAAAAACAAATCGTACAAATTTAAATAGGTCAGTCATTGAAACTTAAATTATTTTTGCGGTTGTTCTAAGCGATGTTGCACAAACTAATTATTAACTTGAGTTTTATTTTTAGGCGGCCTTCGACGCCGTTGCGCTTTCTCTTGTGAATTATTTCCATTCGACATATTTTCGTATCTAAGTACTTTGATGACGTAACTTTTATTAATGACGCCAACTTTTTTCCGTCTTACGAACCGTACCCCTGGAGTTCCAAAACTTTTTTCAAAGGCACGTTTTGAATTTTAGATTTTATATGCGTTTCTTGTCCATTTCAGGAGAAAGAGACCATGAAAGTTTATCAACTTGAAAATGGGGAAATTTTTTTTCGCTTCGAAATCATCACCTTTGTCGTAAGTTTATTCATCTATCCACCACAGATCAATAAACTGGATTTGACTTGGATATTATGAGATGTAACTAATTCTCGAATACTGGTGGTACTGGTGGTAGGACCTCTTGTGAGTCCGCACGGGTAGGTACCACCGCCCTGCCTATTTCTGCCGTGAAGCAGTAATGCGTTTCGGTTTGAAGGGTGGGGCAGCCGTTGTACCTAACTATACTGAGATCTTAGAACTTATATCTCAAGGTGCGTGGCGCATGTACGTTGTAGATGTCTATGGGCTCCAGTAACCACTTAACACCAGGTGGGCCGTCAGCTCATCCCTATCCATCTAAGCAATAGAAATTACTAACGTTTGTACAGTAAACTGTTCACTAATACTACAAATTACGGTGAATGCTGTGTTTGCAAAATTAGGTTAATCTACTTACTTTAAATACGTTAAGTCGTAATTAATCTATTTGCCTTGTCAAACTGACACTGAACAAACCAAACATTTTACGAGGTATTATTTAAGTAGTAATAGTTATTTATCATTGTTTTATCAATATGTACCATAAGCCGCGTATAAATTATTAAAATAAAATTTAATTTATACTCAAGCTGGCCTTTAGGAAGTGCCTAAACAATCAAGGAAAACTAAATTAGTAAAATCGAGAATTAATAATTTGAATCATGAACCCAACATGGCAATGTTGTCCTAATAAAGAGTTATCGACATTGAAATTTATTGCTAAATTACCTGAAATTCTATACATAACTACTATAATTTATTTATTTATACTTATACTATTATTTATTTATATTTATATTATATATATATGTAAAATTTACATTGGCGGACTTAATGCCTAAGGCATTCTCTACCAGTCAACCAAAGGTAGTGCAGAGTGAATAGTGGTAGGTGCAATGAAATTTATATTAAGTTACGAATACATACAAAAAAAAGTATATATACAAAATCACATATACATATATACACACATACATACATATAATAGATCATACAGTATTAAGAGGAATATATTAATAAATTTACTTAACAAATAACTTCATCTTAATAATTAATTTTCGAGAAGTTTATTGCTTTAGGTAAACGTCGAACCATAATTTTTAAATATTTATGTTGGTAAACTAACAGTAAACGTGTAGGATTGTAAACCAAGTAAAATATATAAAAAATTCAGAGAGTGCTTAATATAATAAATTTACTTTACCATTTCAAATTTCACACGTAAAACGAAATAGATGTTTGAAAAATAATAATTAAAGCAGTTGATTAAGCGGCTAATTCTGAGAGATGGTCGTCTAGAGTTTTTTCCGAGGTTGAAGATGCTACTCCTTTTCGCAGGGTATTTTGTCGTGTAACTTATGTCCGATATGAAAAATGACACCAATACAGAAACAGAAATTCAGTACAGTGAGCTCTCTGTCTAAGTGAAATAAGAATGGTTTTGATTTATTCATTTTTAAACATATTTTTAAACATATTTAATTTGGTTTTCTTCTGCAGGTATATTTTATGGGTAGAATTTTATGAGACCTATAAAAGATCATTTTAAATACCTCCGCGCATCTTAACAGTCAATTAAGGAAGGTTTAAATACGCCTAATTCCGTTGAAAATAATGAATATTCTCTATTGGAATTCATATTACAATTTTGATTTATCAAATATACCTGTAGACATCGTTCCAATTCGTTACAAGAACTGCTAAAAGCCTGCACAAGGCAATTCGTGTTGATATGTTGTAGATCTTTCACGACTTTACAAAGATTCCGGTTGCATGCCGAACATTCGCAGTGCTTTGCTTCGTACAAACGCAATCTGAAAGTGAATTACGAGGTATTATACTGTACCATATTTCTGTAAAGGACATTCTTCCGATAATGTATACGGATGCAGAAAACCTTGAAGCATTTATGACTAGTAAGTTGAGCAGAGATTCAGTATCCTAGCTAGCCCGATTTTATATTATTGAACACGCTTAAAACCAATACAGCTGTAAATCAAATTTCAAATATCATATTTCAATACAGCACGTCAGAAAATCAAATGCATATTACACAGTTTCAGGGCAATAAAATTTCAATGATAAACATAGACCGCGCGGTAGTCACGGAGTGGCCGTAAAATCTTGACTTCTTTTATTACGTTCGCCTCAATGTACAATATAATGGGGCGTATAAAGCCTCAGTAAAAGTTTGATGTGTGCTTTCTGAATACCTCGCAAATTCTCGGCGCGTTGGAACGGACGAGGGCAATTGGATTTGTTTAGAGTTGACCTCGTATTAATATGAGCTCGGAGGCGTTATTTAGAGATTGGATTGGATTATTGTTGGGCGATTATCGAAATAAAAATATATGTCGTGGATAACGACTTTAGTAATATAGTTTTGATTTGTTTTGATTGTTATTTTAAATGATAAAATGTTGTTTTGATAAACATCACAAAAATGTAGGGTAGACGCCGTAACGCCAGAGTATAAAATGGCGGTACGTGGACAGAGTCGTCTCGGTCAGACTCAGGCAGTCACTCAGTCTCAGGCAGTCAGTCTGTCAGTCAATCTCAGGCAGTCAGTCAGTCTGATAGTATGTCGGTCAGTCTCAGGCAGTCAGTCAGTGTCTGTCAGTCTGTCAGTTGAAACGAGACTGTTGGTTTACCCTGTCGTTGTGAAAATTATGTGTTGAGAGTTTCAATAACGATTATTCAAAAGGTTTTATTGGCTTTTATTGCAATAAGCTGAGTTCTACCGAATACGAATGATGACGGAAACTGCCGCTCAGCCATCCCTGGCGCCGTAATGTATTTTTACTAGTACGCGTATAGTAATTTCTTCAGTTTTTACGAGTCGTAGACATAATTAAGACTGCTTAGACCGGTTTAATTTCGCGGTTTATTACACATTTCCGATATCCGAATTTAGTTTTCGCGATCACGTTTCGGTAAACAAATGAAATTAGACCTTTTTTCTTTTTCTCTTTTGTTTATTAACTTAATTATAAATTTAATAATTGAACTCTCTTTTAGTTTATTAAATATTTTTGGGCAGAAGTATTTATTCTCTTTTTGAGTTTTAAATAGTCAAATTTATATTCATGAACTGTTCGCATTTGAACGTCAAATGGAGCCCGAGTTTACGTTTTAATTTCGGCCCGCCGACCCGCTTCTCATGTCCGGATCAGGGAGTGCGATAAATACACTGGTATACGGCTCATGTTGTGACATCGGCTGAAACGAACGGTCCTCAAGGGTCGGATTCATGAGCCGCATCGGGTTCGAGCACGCTTTACCGATGTATCTTGCCGACACTTTAATTTTGTCATGAGGCTCGTTTGGTTGTTGAGCAATTCTAGTGAATTCCAACAAAGAGTAAAAACGTAAAGTAGTCTTGAAATAATCAACGAAACAATATTATTATTGTGAGAGATTTCGATTTTGAATGTCTGAGATATTTTGCTTTTGATTACAAAATGACACTTCGAAAAACTTTTGAGGAAGATAATTTGATTGGTTCCGAGGTAATTCTTAACTAAGGGCCCGATTACGTCAATGGCATTGCGATTACGTTTGCTTCTAAGCTGACGAAAAGCTGTGGAACGTGATATTTATATACATGTTTCAATTCATCTAAATAACGACGCAAATACAACGCACACTCAATCTCTAAGAACCGTGATGCAAGTTTGAAATGATTTTTAATGATTTTGAATGATGTTTCAAACGCTAAGGCTTTCTAGTATGTATACAAAAAACCATTGACCTACGAAATAGTTGCTTGTTAAATAAAATAAAAATTAACAAAATTTAAAAATGAGTAGGTAGGTAATTTGATTTTTTCGCATATTTTAAAATTAAAACAAGAATACCTATTCTAGCAAAGTTTAAACTTGGGAGCCTTATTCCAATTACATTTCTAAAAATCGAAATCGTGTTACAAAGCTTTTCGTGTGAGGAAAACAAACTAGAACGGGGTCGCTCAGAAATGGGTCAAAATTAAATTTAATTAGTAGGACTTTACAATTAAACTGTAGAGCTGTAATTTAGCTAAACACGATCATCTTTGTTAATTGTAAATGGCTTTGTTTCGGCAACACTTTCATAATACAGTTTCCCTGCGCGGGCAGACCGGCAAGTAGGTCATCGCGTTGAAAACGCTATACTCGAAAAATATCAGACAATCTAACAAATTATTGCCGTTGATCGGAGCGCGAATTCAGGCCCGTTCGCTTTTAAATGTTTTTTTTTATTGCTTAGATGGTTCGACGACCTCACAGCCCACCTGGAGTTAAGTGGTTACTGGAGCTCATAGACATCTACGACGTAAATGCGCCCACGGAATAGATAAATAAGGTTGGAAAGGCCTTTGCTCTAATTTTGTATTAGAACCAGTGTTGCCGCTTCATCCCCACTATTTTAATTTCTACACATACACACACTGTGATTACAAGCATTTCGCACACAACAAAAACAGCCACACATAAATCTCAGGACAGATATTCGTTCGCAAACTAGCACAAAACACCCGTAGGCATACACACTCACACACGAAAAAAGGCAATAAAAATGTTCATACACGCTAGTGCTTGATAAAATCGATATTCTTTATCGATAAATTATCTGATGAATGAATGGAGAAAATGAAACATGAAATAAATATTGAAAAAAAAAAACTATTTTACTTTTATTAATTACAAATAGTCACTGTCGCTGGAATAAAACGTATTTGTTAAGCAGTTGGCGCTTGCTATTAATTGCGAATGAATTTTTCAAAACTAAGTGTATTCTGATTTTTTTTATGGTAAAATCATTTTCAGTAAAATGTTTAGAGCAAATAGTACTCGTCTTTGTCTCCAGTTTCCTCTACCTGTCACGTCAATCCATTGTTCCCTGGCGTTAGGTTCTTTAGGAAACCTAAAATTTTTTATTTACTGCATAAGTCAAATAGCATTTTACTTAGATTTTAATACGTCTTATACAATATAGTAAATACCCGTAAATGAGAGGTCTACATGCCCCTTTATATTATATCTTCACTTTAATTCAATGATAATAATTCAATAATAATAATACATATTTATTTTACTCAAAATACGTCTCACTAAGAATATACTATGTATCATTAATTAAATATAAAATAATGCAAAAATTATCCATGTCAAATGTAAATATAGTCGAGAATTCTGTCGATGATTTTATTTCACCACATGGTCACCTCACTATCGACAAACTGCACCACGGCCAATCAGTGCAAAGGCCGAAATTTCAAAGATTGAAGTGTAGAGAACGCAATGCATGTAGTACATTGGAAGCTTACTTGGTCATTGCGTTCATTGGGCGAGTACACATCGCGCAATGTATGCTATTTATAACTTGCTGCAATAATATTGTTAATGTTTGGAATTTCATAATGCTCAGTATATTTTTATGTTTTAGACAAATAATATTGTAATTAAATGGTAATTTCGACTTACCGATCGAAAGATATACCTCCTCGCTCTATACTTGAGGTCTGATTTTTTGTTTTACAAGTTATAATTGCACAACACGGCACTATAATGCGGAGATCTGTTCGCCAAAGTAGTCCGAAGCGCACTAAACGCGGTGAATGAAAGAATCGGTCGAGTTATGTTTGTACAATCATAACTGTGGCACGCTTGCCCCGCCTACATTACCATTCGAACCTTATTTATCTATTCCGTGAATGCGCCACCCACCTTGAGATATCAGTTCTAAGGTCTCAGTATAGCTACAACGCCTGCCACGCCCTTCAAACCGAAACGCATTACTGCTTCACGGCAGAAATAGGCAGGGTGGTGGTACCTACGCGCGCGGACTCACAAGAGGTCCTACCACCAGTAATTACGCAAATTATAATTTTGCGGGTTTCATTTTTATTACACGATGTTATTCCTTCACCGTGGAAGTTAATCGTGAACATTAGTTGAGTACGTATTTCATTAGAAAAATTGGTACCCGCCTGCGGGATTCGAACACCGGTGCATCGCTTCAACACGAATGCACCGGACGTCTTATCCGTTAGGCCACGACGACTATCATCAATCTACCACTGGATCGGAATCGCGAGCCACTGAGAAGATCCGGCGAGAAACTCAGCGGGCTGATGCATGGGTTAGGTATCGAAACATCTTTGACACAACGGCCGCTGTAGAAATAGGTGGAGTCATAGTGACTATTTGGGCTTGCAACAGGAAACTCAAGAAATTAGGTAGGAAAATATTTAAAGATATTCCAGCAGTTTCGATCGATTAGGTGGTTAGTGACATTTACTGCGTCATTTCGACCAGGATATATCTTTTGTAAAAAATCCACGAGCTATAATTAAAAATGGACTAGAAGACAAACTTACTTCTTTATACAAGGACATTGTTTCAAAAGCAAAGCTACGTAGTGTCCTAACGGAGAGTCTGCACCAAGAATCGATACTTGGACGCCTGACCTAGTCTCCGGCATTGAAGGCACCTTTGCCGGTCGTGACGGTGGCGGCAATGCCTTCGTTTCAGTATCAACTTTTTTCGGAGGAAGCTTCTCCTCTTCTTTACACGAGACGCGCCGAAATGGAGCTGTGTTTTAAAACAATTGATTAAACAGTAGAATTTGGTGACGGTCCACCTGGTGTCAAGTGTTTACGAGCTCAAAGACACCAATTATGTACGTGTCGACACCCACTTTGAGACTGAGTTTTAATTCTGAGTTCTACAGTACAACAGCTTCCCCACACTTCGAAGACGAACTGAGACGGATTACTTCCATTTAATCTTTATTTTCTTCTTCAAAGCGGACGGACGGTGATAGGCAGGACTGTGGCACCAATTACATAACATAGTTAAGCAGGCTTATACGTCGGGCGATATAACTTAGTGGACATTTCGGCTCGACTGAACACGAGCTAGTTCTTTTATCTCTGGAGCATTCGTCCGCAGTAGACCACTAGCCGCTGGGTGGTTTTTAATTAAACCATCCAACAGATTGCTACTGTTACTTGCCAATACAAGACCTAATGTTTCTCAGCATACGACTGGTCGGTGGTAAAATTTAAAGAAAAAAAGAGACATCTAACGTACTGTCCTATAAATGAGGGCAGAATGAAAAACAAAACTTCTTTACAAAAGTGATAGTGAAAGTGATATAATCGGGACTTACTTCCGAAATTCGTGCCTCCTTCGATGACCCTCAATTTAATTCTATGTAATAAACCAGGTTTTTTCTTTTTTATTCTCTCACAGGGCTGTGGGCATTTCGGGTCTACGTCCGGTGGAATATCCACTAATGCTCTTCTACATTCGTCATCACCAGATTTCTTAGCATAACATCTGTTGAATACGTCACTCCGAAACGTTAATGGTACATATGCATCGAGTAGACATGACCATAAATGTTTTGATTTAATGAAGACTGTGGATGGATTCATTTTTATTTATTAAAAAAAAACTTTATTGTATGTTGCTGCTAGAATTTGACATGTTTTAATTTGTTTTTTTTTCTGTCACAAATCAGGTAAAACGCATGTCAGGTCTGATTAAAAAAGAGGATTTAGTTCTTTGTTCTTTTATTAAAATTAAAACTGAATTGTTATGTCAATTATCGTGGTTGTTGTGATTTTACGAAACATCTGGATTCTCTGTCGTGAATTTACGCACAACTGAATTCGTTTATTTATTGCCAACTAGCTGAACCGGCAGACTTCGTAGTTCCTCAATCGATAAATAAAATACCTAAACTTTTGTATAATAAAATAAACTTTAAACCAAACAAAAGGAATCCGTCCGACGGGGGACACGTTGATTTGATTTGAAAGGAAAAACAAAATTGTTATTTTAATTTAATTCCGAGCATTTTCATATTTATCTACCTTTTTAACCTTCTCTGGACTTCTACAAATAATTCAAGACCAAAATTAGCTAAATCGGTCCAGCCGTTCTCAAGTTTTAGCGAGACTAACGAACAGCAATTCATTTTTATATATATAGAAGATCGATTAACTGCTTAAAACACAGAATTGTTTTTATTTATCTTTGAAGGAAAACATTGGTATGACAGTAATAGTTATTTTTTTTACTGCTGTAGATAAACGTTTGCGTGTTTTTTACGTTACTAGTGAAATCCGGTCACGCTTCTGCCTACTACAAACTATCGAAATTGTAAGAAAACTTTCTCGACAAAATTCGAAAAAAAAAAATTCACACAGACTATCCTAATATCCGTTTTATTTCGAACAAAATGCCCTTTTTTCATGTACTTGAATGAAAACATAGTCGAATCACTAAACCTACGGTCGCTTCGGATTTCATCTACATACTTAATGTAATACTAGCATAGGTGTTTTTATTTATACTAATATTATAAAGCTGAAGAGTTTGTTTGTTCGAACGCGCTAATCTCAAGAACTACTGGTCTGATTTGAATAATTCTTTCAGTGTTAGATAGCCCATTTATCGAAGAAGGCTATAGGCTTATAACACGCCAAGACCAATGCAAGCGGAGCACCAATAAATAATGTTTCAAAATCGGAGTTTTTTTCCCTTTTGAGAGCTTCCACTGCGTGCGCTGTGGAAACGGTTAAAGTTTCGCTAAAATAATGTATGAGAGAATTGTTTAAAATATCTTTAAAAGACCTAAAAAAAAGTCCACGACAGCATATTATTATGTCTATATGTAAAGGTTGGCTCTATATAACGTTTTTTATGCTAACCAAATTTGTTCTAAAATAAAGTATTATTTGTAAAGGTGTTTTAATAAAGATGATGATATTCTACGTAAATGAAGGGGCGGGTAAAATTTAGCTTTATGCCAAACTAACTATTCCACGCGGACAAAAGTCGCAGGCAAAAGTCAGTAAAACGTATATTTAAAATGAGCGCAAACTGTCACAATCATATAAGATAAAACTTGCTTCTTTTCCTCGCTTAGTTGATCGTCAATTCAAGAAAATTGTTGTCCATAACATCCATGAATAGAATAATACGCATGCACAGAAACCACCCATGGGCTTTATTTAAGTACGTATTCATTTACATAATCATAATTTAGTTTATGTAATGTTATATATTGGCAGTAGGACGTCTTGTGAGTCCGAACGGGTAGGTACCACTACCTTACCTATTTCTGCCGTGAAACAGTAATGCGTTTCGGTTCGAAAGGTGGGACAGCCGTTGTACTGTAAAAACTGGGACATTAGAACTCATATCTTGAGATGGGCGGCGGATTTACGTTGTAGATATTGTACAGTAAGGAACGAAATAAGTCTGAAGACTTACCGGTTCACCTTCCTTCCACTGCCTCGCGCTCCCTGGGCTCAGCGTCGTTTCCGGAGGTGGGACCGTCTGTCCCTTGACTGGTACACGATGAACAATTGTCGCTGGTTCTAATGGTTACGCGTGACTTGCGTTGGATAATTTTTGTTGTTTGTAATAAAGAATGTCTGCCGCGGAACGCGTGTGCTAAGTTACTATACGACGGCGATCTCTGCCCGTAGGCTTGGAGGGGTTGCTCAGCAAGCTTCTGGTTGGCTAGTCGGCCGTCTACAGGCGAGATCGAACCTTACTGCACCTAGGTTAAGATTTGTGTTGTCTTGAAGATGTATCACCTAATTAATACTCGATACTAATAAAAAATATAGAAAAAACGAAAAAATCTGTTTCAGTACGAAACAGATATCTATGGGCTCGGGTGACCACTTAACACCAGGTGGGTCGTAGGAACGTCCACCTATCTAAGCAATAAAAAAAAACATGAAACGTAATGAACAAAAGGATGGTGTCTGTGCACCTTAACTTGAACACGGCGAAGCGAAAGCTAGCGGTCTCCCCCATATATCCTTGTTGCAAAAATAGGTAGCGACGAGTTGTGACAGTTGATGCTTGACTTCTATAATTGCTGGGGGACGGGTGACAGAATCCCCCGCGTTATTTCAGACCCCGCGGGGTATCCGGGGCGTACGAGCGAGCGCTACCTGTTAAACGAAGTTCATTTAAGCTGAACAGCTATCTAGCTCACTGACCGATAACAACGGTGATTTCCTCTAAATAACAGAGTACTCACAATCGAAAAACGTGGCATGTTGTTTCTGTTTACTATATCACGGGTTTTTTTTAATTGCATAGATGGGTGGACGAGCTCACATACCACTCATAGACATCCACAACGTAAATACCGCCCACACCTTGAGATATGAGTTCTAAGGTCTCAGTATAGCTACAACGGCTGCCCCACACTTCAAACCGAAACGCATTACTGCTTCACGGCAGAAATAGGGAGGGTGATGGTACCAACCCGTGCGGACTCACAAGTAGTCCTACCACCAGTTTTTTTTCTCCTATCTATTCTGGTAACCTCGAGGGGTTATTATAGATTCACCGAACTAGTAGGTGAGCTCACGGGGCTCAAACTGGAGTGTTGCTAGCACTGGCCCTAGCAAGAGCAGTGCAGCGTAGCAACACTCCGGTTTGAGCCCCGTGAGTTCACCTACATGTCAAGGCGAAGCTGAAATAGTCTCTCAAGGCTATCAGCATAGGTAGGGTAAAAAAAAACACGTCAGTATGCCCAATATGGGAATCGAACCCACGACTCTCGGCGCAAAAGCGCTAACTACTGCACCGTCGAGAGTACATTCATGTGTCTTCGACCGACTCAACTTTGCTTTGTAAGTAACGCAATAACAGTAAGTCTACAACTTATATCGATATATACTACTCGTATGGTATATCGATATATACTATACGAGCTATCTACCATAATGAGGTAATAATCAAAAGACAGTGTTAGTTAGTAAATAGTATAAACCTGAACAAACACTAAATTAACAGAGTAAAACAGTTAACACAACAACACCCCTCACAATCCCTCCATAAAATAAAAAAAAATAAAAAGTATATTTATAGCTAAACAAAAAAACCCATTGATTCGATAATCTTGTAATATCGCGATCCGTGTTAAATTAGCAAGTCAGTTTCATCACCAGCTCAGACTTTAGTATTTAATTAAGTTCACTCTATCGATAATAGTTGTCCCAACATATTTATAGTGACACCGAGAGGGAAAGCGAACGTCGACGTACTACCTTGACACTGCAGTATTTATAGGCATTGCTTTTATAGTACTACTACCTCTCCGATAGTTCTAAAATTGGATTTTGTTTTGATCGGTATTCATATGATTAACTGCTGTTGCTATTAACGATTTAGGTTTTAAGTTTCCCGTATTTACTGGTGGTAGGACTTCTTGTGAGTCCGCGTGGGTAGGTACCACCACCCTGCCTATTTCTGCCGTGAAACAGTAATGCGTTTTGGTTTGAAGGGTGGGACATCCGTTGTAACTATACTTGAGGCCTTAGAACTTATATCTCAAGGTGGGTGGCGCATTTACGTTGTAGATTACTATGGTCTCCAGTAACCACTTAACGCCAGGTGCTCACCTGTGAGCTCGTCCACCCACCAAAGCAATAAAAAAAAGTTTCCGAGACAGTTGTTAACGTGGCCGTTTACCGTGTAGATGTCATGAAATTTACATTATATTAACACCATTACAGTTTATAGATATTTAAGTTAAACAAACTTATCGTAAAGAACAGAACTCGAGGGTTTTCTACGAATAGTTAGATGCTTCAGTGGGGACTGTAGTGCAAACTTCATTTGGATATAGGTAGTGACATATCATTAGGAAAGCACTTGAGAGCTGGGACGGCGGAGTTTACTTCAGCGGCCAAAAGCCCACAAATCTCAGATATGCAGATTTTTGCATCAAGTGAGGATGAGATGGCTTTCGTTCTGAAACGAATAGAAGCCGAAAGTGCCAAGCTTGGCCTGAAGACCAACTACTCTAAAACAAAACTAATGGTTATAGATAGACGCTAGCTTTTCGCAAACCACGGCCCTCAGCGGATACGAAAAAGTAAAAAAAATGTGTATCTGGCTTCGCTTACAATTCAAAATGGCAACTACTCGGAAGAAATTCGTCGAAGGTAAGGTATAGCAGAAAGTGCCATGACTCAACTATAAAGAATATGGAAAAACCGAAGTATTCGCCATGAGACTAAGCTTAGGTTGGTGCGTGCGCTAGTGTTCTCCATTATTCTGTATGGTGATGAAACCTGCTGCATAAAGCGTCACGATGTTAATAAGATCGATGTCTTCGAAATGTAGTGCTGGAGGAGATTGCTACGCATACCATGGACTGCCTTGAGGACCAATGACTCAATTTTCCCAGAACTCTAGACCACAAGGCGGCTCTCCACCATTTGCCAAGATCGAGCACTCTAATTTTTCGGACATATCATGCGATTTCCATGGCACAGTCTGGAAAAGCTTCTCATTCTTGGTCAAGTGAAAGGGAAATGAGCCAAAGGCAGGGTACCAACAAGATGGTCAAACATTGTAAAGAGGACAGTTAGAGGCACCATCCAACAGACGGTCCACCTCGTAGCGGACCGATATTCATGGAAATGCTTACATACGTGTGGAAACGACAAAGAAAATAAGGTGACAACATATTGAATATCTACATATTATAAATAAGTTATGGATAGGTTGGACATAGCTCTCGCTGGCCGCGTGTCTGGTTGCAGCATTGACCGCGGTCGTAAAGTAAATTAAGCGAAGAAAATTGTTTCATTATTGTATGCACTATTATCCTTCACCTTAACTATCTAGGCTAATAAAACCATTTTATAATCTCTTAAACGGTTAAGCTCGAATTCAACCGCTTAACAATTTCATGTGGAAAACTCTCGAAAACGACAACCGGATTAATGTATGGATGTTTAAGTGCGTTCGCCGCTAGGTAAGTTTTTGTTTAAAGGAATCAAATATCAATTCGAATTTGGAAGTAGAAATGTATTTTCGCGCGCACGTTATAATTATAAGCGAGAAATATTAAATTATGGTTTACATTTTTAGAATATGAATACCTTTGTCTCGTAAGGGTTAAAGGTCGATTACTGTCCGCATTAAATTACGAAGTAAGCCCCGCTGACCTTTAAAAAGTAAAAAAGTCCAATGCGACCTCCAACGCGGAGACCAATTACTGGATTTAGCTGAGTAAGTAACCATTTTGTGGCAGCTTTTTAGGTTAGGTTTTTTTTTCTAATTTTTGCTGTTTAGTGCTTCTTGTAAATAAATGGTAAAAATAAAAAATAAAAATTAAGATTAAATTCAAATGTCGACGAATAACAAAATCTTAGTGTACTCGTACTAGGAGACTACGAAAACTATACAGTATTTGAAACGTCAAAAATAATAAATTTCAACCGTAAATGTAATTATAATTCTATCTACGACTCGCGAAATTCAATGAAATTTTCATAATACGTTAACTTCTTCTTAGTCGGACACTCTTGACAGATTGGTTGTAATTGTGCAGATGCTGTAAACGAAGCTATCGGATAAGTCCCCAATGGTTTCGAGAATTTCCCTCCTGGAGATGCGCTTTCACATCTGGCGGCGTGAAGCGTTTCGAATACACTGGGCCATGAATGACTCAGTAGCTTTCTTTATTAGGCTAGTCCAGTGGGCCGGTGATCTGGCCTTGAATCACTAGTTTTTCCATTTAATCCCCTTTTCTGGAGATGTGACCAAAAAACTTTATATCCCGTAATTGTGCATTTGACGAAAGTCGATCCTTGATACCGAATTCTTTGAATGGTGCGGAATGCCTTACATGGGATCTTTAGGAGGCGTTTTAGCATTATAGTGCATCGTCATATTAGTGCATCGATTTTACGGTGATCATGCGGTCGCCGAGACCAGATTTCGGCTCCATAAAGAAATATTATAAACACAAGGCTTTTCATCAATCTGACCTTAGTCTTCTTGGTAATCCGCATAACCCACAAATAGTTTCCAGCCATTCCACTGACAACCTGCTAAAGGCGCACAGTCATTTGATCTCGTCTCCACATCCTCCAGTGCTTGAGATAGTGGAACCGAGAGATATATAGATGTGTACGACTTCGCAATCAGCTATGTAGTGTAGTGTAGTTTACATTGATTCTATTTCATTCAGCCTGGTCTACAATCATCATCTTAGTCTTCTCCAGGTCAATAGAAAGTTAGAACTTAAGGTTGGTAGTTTCTAGATGCGCCAGTACATTTTCCATGTCTTCTTTGGTCTGTGCGAGAAGGGTAGTATCATCAGGACATCTCATGTTATTTATCAGTCGTCCCTCAACTGATATGTCCTTGTGCCATTCTTCCAAGATAATAAGCATAATGTCCTATAGGCATTGAATAGTAGTAGCGATAAGATGCATTCTTGTCGTACTCCGTAATACTTTAACTCGCAACCATATCTCAACTTATTTAATATTTTGTGACTACTGATTTTTTCTTACATTTTGTTTTGTAAATACGCCACCACCATCCTGCTTCCTTGGCCTCAAAGCAGAGTTACGTTCGAATTTATTTATGGTTTTTGTACAATAGTATTGAGACATCGATCTCATGTCTCAAGGTAGTGACGGCATTCACACTGTAATGTCTATTTACCCATTAAATCAGCCCATTAGAAAAATACTGTTATAAGGTTCATTTCATTGGATTGTTCAGCTGTTTCTAGACATAATTAACATAAACCTTGAACGGTGCACGGTGAACTTTCTATTGTACCTACGACTCGAACCCTTCGCGAACTATTTTATACTCGTAATCACTTGATTCGTTATTCGGTGCGTCAGGAAATGGCGTAACAAAGGGCTTTATCTGTATTGTCTAAGCGCTCTTTTAGTGGCATCCTTTCAACATAAAATATAGACCTTTATGATATACTTCAGTGTTTCAACATTAGTCTTTGCAGTCAAAATTTGATAAACGTCATCAAACGTCATCTATATTATATGTAGGTAGTAGTTCATTTTTATAACTGGAAAGTCGAAGGTATCAATCACACCATACGGCCTAATATTTTGTATGTTCTGTTTTATGAATAATGATGTGGAACGTAATTAAATGAGGTTGATTATTTGAGACATTAATCAATTAGGATGAAATTTAATTATATAGGATGAAATTTAGCGTCTGTAGTTTAGAAAAATGGTGGGTATTTATTGAGAATTTTTCAGGGAACTTTTTGGGAGACCCCAAGAAGCGACGTCCAAGCGGCTTTGTTTCATTTACACACATTGCCCTTTCGCAGATATTAAACAGTGAATAAACTACCGTTATTACATATTTAAACCTGAAGAAACAAAATAAAACCATTCACACTACTTCGCTCCTCGCGTTCTCGCCAAAAAGTCCTTATATTATTATTTTATTACTAAATTAAAACTTTTTAAAGTGAGATTCATTTTATGATACAGAACTACATACGCCTCAATCGAAGCATTGTATGAATGCGAATACACGAAATAGCGTGACGCGCGTAGGTTTTGGTTTGTGATAACCTCAACTGGCCATTAGTGGGCTAAAGTGGCAATAAACTAGACCTCTTTACGAGCGGTCTTGACTCTCGATCGTCCGTGAGGTGATTCCGGGCTTCGTGATGCGTAAATCCGTGTAATATGGTTGTTAAATTTCAGGCTTTAGATCTAGTAGAGCATGCTAGTACTGAAGAAGATGGCGGTATTGAATGAATAGATTCTGATTTATTGCATCTTTAAATCACTATAGTGTTCTTATTTAACACCCTCTCGGTAACAACTTTGAGTGGTTGATTCAACTAGGTTTTGAAATTTGAATTGTGAGCCAATTAGTAGCTACTATTATATTTTATATAGGGTATCATTTAAGCTATCGCCAATTTAATTACTTATGTATTTCTTAAATAATAGGCTTTGCCCGCAAAATATAATAGTAGATTTGTCACCAAAATGTAGTCACCAAACAATATAAAATCAATTCCTATTATCCTATATATTATATAACAATATCCTAAGTTTTTTTTTTTTTTTTTTTATTGCTTAGATGGGTGGACGAGCTCACAGCCCACCTGGTGTTAAGTGGTTACTGGAGCCCATGGACATCCACAACGTAAATGCGCCACCCACCTTGAGATACAAGTTCTAAGGTCTCAAGTATAGTTAGTAATAAAAGTATTGTTTTAAGAACGAAGTTTATATTCATCTAATGCACTACAATTTTGTTGGTAATCCATCTCTTATTTTGCACATATACATATTAACATTAATTTGATAATTCATACGTGGGAACACTTTTGCTTATCTGAGAATGAAAATAATACGTGGTGATAGATCTATTTATTAGCTGATACAACTTGATGACAAATATAAATTTTGGTGACAAGGAATATATTCTCCTTTTATTTATTTAAAGCGGTTTTCACGTTGTGACATGACATAAATTTTCGTAGATTTTTTCACGACTTACGTTCTATGTGCATTAAAAACCTCTCAAGCCATAAAATAGTAAAATTCGTTATGTAGTTACAAATAGTGATGTCTATACGTACGATAATATGTTCCATTGAACTGAGCAGCAAAGCGCACGACATCGCGTGTAGATACACCTAGTCACACCTAGTTCACCTACCTCTGGTACGAATTTTGTGCTTTCCACTGATTATGTGAATCTCATCTTTCTAATTCACTAAGGAATCTTTAAATTACTATTATATACTTAATATAGTGATCACAAAATTTTCGTATACTGGTATGTACTGAGATTTACCTAACCCTGGTTAAGTTCTGGTACTCCACTGGTCGGAAGACATTCAATGTTAATAGCCTAGGATATTGTGGTCCTCGTATTGGAATTCAACTACCACTAATATATCCTTAAGGTGTTTGATGTCGAAGTTAATTATTCGTGTACATTTTTTTTATTTAATGCTAATGTTGATGTTTATGGTCTCATGTAACCACTTAACACCAGGTAGACCGCTAGCTCATCCCAAACTAAGCACTAAAAAAAAATTAATATCCTAAGTCGGACAGGAGGAGCCCTAGACTTGCTAGTGTTCCGAATTTGAATGCACGACCGATCCGTGGCTGAAATAGACGAGATGATGGTATCCACTCATGAACAATATACTATATAACCACTATATCTTAAATCGTTAATAGTATGGTCCATAGTAGCACGAGGTCGTCTGCTAGATAAATTGAGGCCATCAGCGCAAAAGTGGCCTAACCCACAATTTTTTATATTCAAGCTTACATGACGTATATTGGAATTTATTTAAAATATAAGTCGTCATGGCCTAAAGGATAAGACGTCCGACGCATTCGTATGTAGCGATGTACCACCGGTCCTCGAATCCCGCAGGCGGGACACCAATTTTTCTAATGAAATACGTACTTAACAAATGTTCACGATTGATTTCCACGGTAAAGGAATAACATCGTGTAATAAAAATCAAACCCGCAAAATTATAATTTGCGTAATCGCTGGTGGTAGGACCTCTTGTGAGTTCGCACGGGTAGGTACCACTACCCCGTATAATTTCTGCCGTGAAGCAATAATGCGTTTCGGTTTGAAGGGTGGGATAGCCGTTGTAACTATACTGAGGCCTTAGAACTTATATCTCAAGGTGGGTGGTGCATTAACATTGTGGATGTCTATGGGCTCCAGTAACCACTTAACACCAGGTGGGCTGTGAGCTCGTCCACCCATCTAAGCAATATTTTTTTTTTTTTGAAATAATATAAAATTTGATGCAAAACTGGCCTATCCATCACCCATAGACAACAGCTAGCTTTGTAAACATTATTTTTGCGCGTACTGTTCTTTTTGCCTACTCAAATTCAAATTCACGAAAATTCAAACCTAATTGCCTCCATACTAACTATGGTAAGCTTAGGTCACTTTTACGCTTACGGCTTCAATTAAAAACATATCACGATCAGTAAGACGCGTTGAAACTTTATTCACCCAACAGGCGTTGGGACTGTTGGTAAGGTTTCGCGACCAAGATTGATCGCTTTACCTAATATTTTCGGCCTTCGTACATTCTTTTACATACATATAGAATCCATATGTAACTACAAAAGCAAGGTTTCGGCGAATAAACAAAAATTACACAGATTGGCGGTTATAAAGTATGTAACATGTAAAAATTTTAACAGAAACAATTTCTGTAATTAGATAAAACTGGCAGAGAGAAGCTTAGTAGTGAACAGAAATTTAGTGTGATAGTGTGAGATCTCATTTCTGATATGGGGCTTCTAAGTACCAACCACATTCGTTTGGCTCCTTGCGAAATCCTCCGGCAAAGCTATCGTTCCTTTCTAACCTTTGGACTCATGGAAGCGTTAAGTTCTTTGTTTTTTGTACCATATAACCAATGCTTATGATCTTACCAACCACTATCGGGTACTAATGTGTTGGAACAAATTCCATTCCAGGGTGTTGTTACAAACACGATGGCTCCAAAAAGGGCTCTTTCAAACACCAAATTAAAGATCTACTCATGATTTGCGTATTGAGATTCCATTCGAGATTGTTGTTATAAGCACTATGGCACCAAAAAGGGGCCTTTCAAACGCCAAATTAAAGATCTGCCAATACTCACGATTTTCGTATTGAGATGCATAAGCTCCCTCTCGGTGACACGGCGCCGCGCGGTCTCCATCTGCTGCTGTCGATACTGGTTATATTTGTAAAGCAAATACATTCCGGGCAGGGCTAGAACCACGAACGGTCGCATCAAACTGTTCGACGAGGATTGCGCTCGTTGCGGCATTTTCCCATTACCATTATTTATTTCCGTTTTTAAAATGCACTTTTCTCGGCGACAGTACTGCTACTCGCGATTTTAAGCCTTGTGTTCTGTACGTTTGAAATCATTTTACAATGAATAAATGTTATGACGCGACTAACACTTAATGGAAGATTTCGATAGATTAAAACTAATATAACTAAGCCTTTATATTATGTAGCACTGCTAAGGGGTTTCTACGTTTAATAATTTGATTTTATTATTGCTTTTTTTAATAGACCTAGTAATTTTATTCACACGTTCTTAGAGCATTTTCCTTCTGAGAATTTCAGACAATTGTGTCATTGCTCCGTATCTGAAACAAGAAAAAAGAAGTTTTTAAAACAGTGGTTATTAATAAAAAATTATCAATGCTTCCAAAACGGATTTTTAAATGAACAAATTCATAGATGTAATGTTCTTTTTTTTATTGCTTAGGTGGGTGGACGAGCTTACAGCCCACCTGGTGTTAAGTGGTTACTGGAGCCCATAGACATCTACAACGTAAATGCGCCACCCACCTTGAGATATTGAGATATTCTAAAGGTCTCAAGTATAGTTACAACGGCTGCCCCACCCTTCAAACCGAAATGCATTACTGCTTCACGGCAGAAATAGGCAGGGTGGTGGTAACTACCTACCCTCGCGGACTCACAAGAGGTCCTACCACCAGTAAAAACTAATTATATAATATGTATAATTAATTTCCTTAAATTAAATGAATCTAAAACCTTAGATCTTAAAAGCCGTGTCGTTTTGATATAATAATATCGAACAAGATCTTCAATAATCCGAAGTATGCCAATTCAGAGCAAACACCCCGCCGAGATCCCCTCAGTGATCATGCGATTTCGGCGACAATCCAGCGGAATCCGATTAATTAATGCCTTAAATTACCTGATAACGAACTTACTGATATGCTTGAGACCGAAATAGGCTTAATGGATGCCAAATCCAGGGCTGTCCATAAATTGCCATGTAAAATTTGCGGTAAAAAATTTATTGTAAGTATTATGAACTTTGCCTTGAATATAGAACAACAAGAGTTAAAGCGATTTGGTTTTTCCTACCTATTCGCTGGTAGCATAGGGGGCTATCCCATCTGCGCCCAGTAGTAGGTGAGCTCACGGGCTCAGCCTGAGATAATTTGTTAACACTAGCCCTAGTGAGAGCAGTGCTTCACAGAATCTACTACCGGATTGAAATCGCGACCCACTGAGAAGATCTAGCGAGAAACTCAGTCGGCTGTGTCTATGGTTTATTAAAAGGTCATTTAAATATCAAAGTACTAAGTGCTTTCTAAAAATAGATAGGTTGACAGGAATAAGTTTTAGATATTTTCACCTTTCATATTTATTGCATTTATATATATAAAAATGAATTGCTGTTCGTTAGTCTCGCTAAAACTCGAGAACGGCTGGACCGATTTGGCTAATTTTGGTCTTAAATTATTTGTCGAAGTCCAGAGAAGGTTTAAAAGGTAGATAAATATGAAAATCCTCGGAGTTAAATAAAAATAACAATTTTGTTTCTTTGATATGTCCTCCGTCGGACGGATTCATTTTGTTTGTTTTAAGTTTATTTTATACAAAAGTTTAGGTCTTTTATTTCTCGATTGAGGCACCTTGAAGTCTGCCGGGTCAGCTAGTTGGATATAAAAATCTAAATAACAAAATTCATTGATAACAAAAATGTAATTATGTCGTCGTACATAACAAAAAAAAAACACAATTCAGCCCTAATCATCGACGATGTTGATTGACAGTTTCCTCCTACAGCGAAATGCGGTAATAGGTTCTTTTACGTTCCCGTCGTTTCGTAGGCGAGCGAACAAATAGTTTATATAACATGTCTATAAATGTTACGCAATAAACCTAGTAAATATTATGTTAGCTCTTCCAAACGCGCGTAGCTTTTCCAAAGTCACGGTAACAAATAACAAATATTAACGTGGGAACAGATATTCAAAATTTGGAATACATAAATTTGTGCTAAGAAATTCGAATTTTAAAATTTGGACAGCCTATTTATTGTGTTCAAAAAATAATTTATAATTTAAAAACAACAAATATTTTTTTAAAGAATTTTTATTTACTCAATGATATACTTTCGATTGAATAACCTAAATAAAGAAAAAGACATACAAAAAAAACGAATTTAAGACCATTTAAAATCACCCATAAACGATTATGATAATCGATAGAGGCGTCACAAAAGAAGACAATTTAACAACGACAATTGAATTTCCCCCGTCAGTGACCTTCCCGATCGCACGCAGAAACCTTTCACCAGAATCAATGAGTGGCCTCGTAAAATCGAACGGCTTTGGTTTAAGATGCCCGTGCAAGACCGTACCAGCCGGCGGTAGACTTATTGACATGATAGGATCGCCGTATAAGCTTGTAGCTTTCGATGACGCCACTTCAGGATGAATTATGGATTTCAATGTTAATACTTCCGTATAGTCTTGATTAATCTACTGAGTTTCTAGGCGGATCATCTCAGCGATGCGCGTTTCCGATCCGGTGGTAGATTCAACGAAGCACTATTCCGGCATTTTTATTATATATATTTTTTTTATTGCTTAGATGGGTGGATGAGCTCACAGCCCACTTGGTAATAAGTTGGAGCCCATAGACATCCACAACGTAAATACGATATAAGTTCTAAGGTCTCAAGAATGGCGGTGGTACCTAGTCGTGCGGACTCACAAGAGGTCCTACCACCAGTAATTATACAAATTATAATTTTGCGGGTTTGATTTTTATTACACGATGTTATTTCTTCACCGTGGAAGTCAATGGTGAAAATTTGTTGAGGACGTATTTCATAAAAAAAATTGTTACCCGCCTGGGATTCGAACACCGTTGCATCACTCAACACGAATGCACCGGACGTCTTATCCTTTAGGCCACGACGACCTAACACACTTAGGGAAACCCTCTCGGGCTGAGCTGTGTGTTCGCCCACACACCAAGGTCAATTCAGAATAGCTACTCGAGGCTACTGGTAGATAAACAGGCAGAAAAAGGTGACTACGATGAGAAATACCAAAGAGGAAAAGGAATTTTGATCGATAAACCTGTTGGTCTATAAATGGGAACTGGACATTAGAAGGTGGGCTGATGTCTTTATACAGGAAACAGATGAACTTAGGCAAAGACAAGGGAATGACGGAGGAAGATGGAATAAGCGCAAAAAGTTTTTTTTATATTTGAATCTAAGAAGTCTAACAATTTAATACGAATACTGCTTGCTGTGCACTCAGCTCCAGATAGGAACAGATAAAACAAACTGTTTCAAGGCCATGACCACGACCCTCAGTAATGAGGAAACCGACGCAAGGAGGAGAGTGTTTGGACAAATGTAATCACGAGTCATTAGCAATATTAAGTATTTTAAAGCACTATAATATCATAAAATAATTTTATCATCACTAAACTTTAAAGATATAAAGACTGTTCGTTTTTTTCTGGGCGCAAACGGGCATTTTCTTCACGTTTGAAAATAAAGATAGCATCCACTTTAAGTCTTAAAGTAGATCGTTGAAGCTAAATGCCATTCTTAGGGCTTATGATGCGACGTAAACTCTCCTGTGAAATGGCCACGGCACGGCCGCCGGTTGATTGCCTCGCGGATAACTACCGTGTAACGAGTTTAGGTGTGCTTCGAATTATATTAGGAATATTCCGTGTTAGCATCTGAACAAAGTCATGGAGCTATGTGCCAAAGCTTATTATTATTATTATTATTATATTACTTATTATTATTATTATTATATCCGGCTTTAAGTTGAAGATGATAAAATACACCTAGCAGCGTCTTGTATGGACCCCTAAATATTGCTTTTTTATTATTGCATAAACAGGTGGACGAGCTCACGGCCCACCTGGTGTTCAGTGGTTAATGGAACCCATAAACATCTACAACGTAAATGCCGCCAACTACCTTGAGACATAAGTTCTAAGTCTCAGTTTTTTTTACATCAAAACAGCTACCTTCCTTTAAACCGAAATTCATTACTGCTTCACGGCAGAAATAGAATAGAATTGGTGGTAGCTACCCAGGCGGATTCACAAGAGCTCCTAGTATTTCGTTTTAATTTTTCATAACGCCCCTGTTGTTTGTTCTTTAATAAACACAAAGTCGTACCAGTTTTACAAACGAAATACGAAATCAAAGAGAGCGCAAGAGAAATATTCAAAGGGCTAATCAGGTTAAAAGCCAGTCTCTGAAGTTATTTGAATAGAATCCAAATGAGATTAGGGTAATTACGGTTGCCAAGACTGAACTCTTGTTCACGTTATAAAATTGGGCTACAGGTCTATTTTAAGCTTTCGAGAGCATTCGTTAATACAAAGTATATAACATTAGTTTTATATATTAATATTATATAATATAATTTTAATAAATATAATATGTCACTAAATGAAGTAAGCCATTGTTACTGTGTAAATAGCCATGATTTTTCTTAATGATCGTGTTTTCCATAGCAAGTGCATCAAGGAATTTTTTGTTTTTGAACGATTTCCACGATGAAGGAATAATTGTAATAATAAATTGTAATAATAAATCATTTCTTTTTCATTTTTTAGTTGAATTTCTATTTTTTCAATATATTTTTTAAATTTTTCATATATCTCATCTGAATCAGTCGGTAACTTATCCGAGACATAGGTGATCGGCGCGTCTGGTAGTTTCCCTTCTTGGTCTTGACGCAGACACTCCGGGTCTCAGGAAAACAAAAAGTCGCTAATCCTGATTATCCTAGTAAGGGTAACGGATCAAACTGTTTAAAATATTGAATTGTTATCGGTCTTTAATAATTATGACAACTTTCAAGTTAATCCGATGTTTTGAAGGGGGTCAAAATCATGTTCAAAGATTCCGTTACATACTAACATACGTATGAAGCTAATAAAAGCGTATTAAAAATCAAACCTGCCAAACTTCTATAATTATTGTTGGTAGTATAGCCTGTTCAATTCACTGTACGTTACAAAGAAGATTGAAATTTTACTAATAACTTTGACGTTTAGCGTTATAAATATTTTTCATCACTTTTTAACTTTTCACATATTATATTCCAAATTCGTTCGGTTTATTTTAGTCTTTATTTGAGTTTTACACTAAGTTGATCTTGCTCAGTTGTGTATATGACTTGAAAAAACATTACCCAACTTCCTTTGAAGCATTAGCAAAGAAATCGAAAGAGAACTCAGGAGACAAACGTGTCATTATTAAATTTAGAGTTTTATATTGAGCCGTTTTTTACTAAGAGTCGTATGTGCGTACTCGGTATAAGCCTCCAATTGAGAAAACTATTTGAAACAGTGTAATATTCGTCACTTTGAATTTCAGTGTGCCAGATTGTCTATATTGCATTCTGACTATGTTTCTTCGTTTAGAACGAACCAACTTTTAATGAGTTCTAAAGTCGCCAAAAATTAAGAAGAGTTTAAGTCTTATCAGCATATTTTTTCTGCGTTTTAAGAATCATACAAAAGACTTTGTTTTCTTAAAAACAATAGAGATAGCTTCGCGTACTAAACTACAGGCATTCAAGTGATTTCTTGTGGATCCCTCATGCGGAAAATGACAAGACCGTCGGGTTCCGCCGGCATCGCGCACTTTTAATATTCTTCCCTTTTAAAAGCTTTCATGTTACTCTCTTTTGTTATTCAAATTTTTTTTCTCGGCCGCTTCAGTTTTATGCGTAGGATGTTCTATATTGGAAAAGAAATATGGATGTGATAGAACTCATTTAAAATCAACATTGTGTAAAATAAACGCAAAGCATTGAAATGAGTCGTCTATTATCAAAGGTGGCAATCTGTGCATTTGGACAAAAATTTTTTATTGATATTTCAATACAGATTCATTTGAATATAATCGTCTCCTTCAAAGAATACGGTTCAAAACCTGCATTAAATAAAGGTTAATAGTTAACCTGTTATTTATCTAAGATGTCGTTCCGAAGAGTTTTGTGACTGCCAATGGAATACAAAGTCAATAATTCGTTTGTCTGATTTACCAATCATTGTCCAAAAGTCAGATTGCCGGCTTTGATAATAGTCGACTCAAATAATGCAATATATAATTAGGTCAGTGGCGAGATCTGAATTTCTCAGCCGTTTACACTTTCGGCAGAGTGGTCTTGGTCATCAGTTCGGGTGTTTGTGCGCTTCTCTGCGGAGAGGACACTGCAAGAATTGAACTATCAAAGTTACCCAAGTTGCGATTTCTCGTCAAAGTCTCAATGCCTCTGAATGGAAGTTTCGCAACTAGTAATAAGGGCTTTTCATGCGATGTTCTTGCCTTCCTTTTTGAAAAACGTGTTTCTGTTTTTTTTTTTATTGCCATAAAGAAATCTTCAATGTGCGTTTTAATGTGTATTGAATCTACTTTAAATATATAACAACAAATAGGTAGTGGATAGGTAACGATTTTTTTCATAATTCCATCAAAATTTTTACTTAGGTGTTGGTCTATTAACCTTCGGACGAACTGACCTTTGGTCTAGCATTAGCAGTAGCAAGGGGAGGAATGGATGACGTCATGTCCGCATCCGCCGGCCATGCCGCAGCGCGCCAAATGGCCACGGACATTCCTACACTCCGCGTCCACAAATAATGGTGTTATCAAACTAAATGAAATGGCCACTGTCAGTTTTGGTAGTGTTTACCGAAACAACTTTATGTTTGGAATGTAGCCTATATTATATACGTTGGATTAAGGTAGGAGATGGCTCTCTATCATTTTACCGTCTTGATATGTAACTTACAGTTAAGAGGTACTTTAAGGAACACTTGGAAAAGGCGGATAAAGAAATAAGTTTATATGTCAAAACAACTTTAGATAACTTAATAAGACTGCTATGTTTTTTTTATTTATTGCTTAGATAGGTGGACGAGCTCACAGCCCGCCTGGTGTTAAGTGGTTACTGGAGCCCATAGACATCTACAATGTAAATGCGCCACCCACCTTGAGATATAAGTTTTAAAGTCTCAGTATAGTTACAGCGGCTACCCCACCCTTCAAACCGAAACGCATTACTGCTTCACGGCAGAAATAGGCGGGGTGGTGGTACATACCCGTGCGGACTCACAAGAGGTCCTACCACCAGTGTTAAGTAAGTATTAAGTAATTAAGTTAAGTAAGTATTAAGTAATTAAGTAAGTCCTAGATAGTTAGAGCTCCAATGTATAAGTTCTAGTGTTACAGCTTTAATATTCCGAGATTGTACGACAAAAATGCGTAATGTACTCGTATTAGACATAGATAAACTTACAAAAATAAATAATAGTATAAAAAAACAAAAAAAAATCTCTTTTTTATACAAAATCCAACTAAAAAATAGAAAAAAACTTTTAATAAATTTGAATTAAAAATAGTGTAGGCTAAAATAATTTTATTGTAAAAAAAGCGTGGGGTGCTTTTCAGGATATTATCAAAATATTTATAACTATTGATACTATGCACCCCATCTAAAATTTATTTTTTATTTTTTAGTTGGATTTTCTGTAAAAGCCTATTTTTTTATACTGATATTTATTTTTAATTTTTAGTTGAATTTAAATTTTTTAATTTTTCAAAAATACCATCTGAATTAGTCGATAACTTATCCGAAACATAGGTCATCGACGCGCCTGCTAGTTTCCGTTCTTAGTCTTGACGCAGACACTCCGGGTGTCAGGAAAACAAAAAATCTCTGGTCCTGATTATCCTAGTAAGGGATCAAACTGTTTAAAATATTGAATTGTCATCGGTCCTTAATAAGTTACCTATGCCAAATTTCGAGTTAATCGGACGTTTTGAAGGGGGTCCAAATCATGTTCAAAGATTCCGTTACATGCTAACATACGTATAAAGCTAATAAAAGCGTATTAATAAGCTTTTAATAGAAACATTGACAGTCATTGAGTTAATAAGAAATAAAAATTGAATTTGTTATATAAGAGTAGCGGAATAAAGTTATGAGTTTTGTAGTATAATAGAATAATAAAGAAAAGTATTAAAAAAAAAACCTAAACACTCACAACCTTATCAAACAACTACCGCTATCGATTTTTAATTGAAGTCTTTTTTGCAGCGTGTCACCGCCGCCATATTTTTAATTAAAATGAACACTTGTTCTCGGGCGCTATGAATATTCATGAATGCATAAATTTATAAAAAGATCAATCACGAAAATTGGGCTTTTTAATGTTTTTTTAAATATTGAAAGCACTCGGATTGGATTCGTGATTTAAATTAAAACTGTTCGACTTAACTATGTATTAGAATAAGAGTCTATTATACAGGGTGGCCCATAAGTCCTTTGATATGAAAAAAAAATTATTAAAATAAAACTAATTACATTATGAATTAAATTTTTATTTACATAAAAAGCTTAAAAAACGGGAATTATTTTTTGAAAATAACATCTCCTAAATGTAATCCGTTGCGATCACGGCACTCTTGCAAACGACGTCTAAAATTGTCGATGACTGCGCGGCACGTCACTGCTGAAATGCTTGTCATTTCTCTGCGGATGTTTTCTTTTAGGGCCTCAATTGACCGCGGGTTTGTGTCGTATACTTTAGCCTTAAGGTAGCCCCATAAAAAAAAATCCATCGGGGTCAGATCTGGACTACGTGGAGGCCAGGAAATGTCTCCTCTCTTAGAGATAACTTTGCCAGGAAAAAGTTGACGGATAACGGGCATAGCAGTGTTAGAGGTGTGAGAAGTGGCCCCATCCTGTTGAAACCACGTCCTGGCATTAAAGCCTGAAAAGTTTTGCAATTCTGGTATGAAAAACTCTTCGATCATAGCCACATATCGCTCCGACGTAACAGTAACTGCGCGCCCTCTGCCATCCTCAAAGAAGTAAGGCCCTAGGATACCATGGGCTGACATAGCGGCCCAAACAGTCACTTTCGGACTATGTAAGGGCTTCTGATGCTTAAGTTTTGGATTGATGGGGCTCCAATAGCGGCAATTTTGTTTACTAACATGCCCGTTAAGATGGAAATGAGCCTCGTCAGAGAACATTATGTTATTGAAGGAAGTAAACCGATTCAACATTTCATTCGCATAATTTTGTCTTTGAATACCGTCAGTTTCCTTTAATTCTTGAACCAACTGAATTTTGTAAGGGTGCATATGTAAATCTTTCTTCAAAATCCGTTGTAACGATGTCCTGGATACGTTTAATGCTCTGGCGCGCTTACGAGTTGACTGTGTCGGATTTTCGCGAATAGACTGTGTCACTGTGTCTATGTTTTGTTCCGTACGTGACGTCCTTGGGCGACCCAACCGCGGTTTATCTAACGTCGAACCGGTCTCCTCGAACTTAGCAACCCAGTTCTTAATCGCTTGAAGAGTTGGAGTGTCGTCAAAGTTGTGTAAACCTTTGTGTTCTCGAAATTTACGCCGCGCAACGGTTGCCGAATTGTCGTTTTTATAAAACTCGCGCACACAAAACGCACGGTCCGCTCCGGTAAAACGCTCCATCGCGACTAAATTCCCAGAAACCGAAGTTACTCCCTCCGCTTCCCCTGCACCGCTCACGCGCGCCCTGTTCGTTTTATTCAAATTTTACTTTTCAAAGGACTTATGGGCCACCCTGTATGATAATGCAAATGTTCGACATTTAGTTATTAATTTTACTAACAATTTTATTATTTCTGCAGAAAAATAGATTAATTAAATCATATTCCACAAGTTACGCATTTTTATTGTGTACAAATAAAAAATTAAGAAAAAAATCATTCTGTTTTCCGATCCATTTTATTTTGAATTAACGAGAAGGCATTGAACTTATAATTATTGCAAACTAACAAAGTTCAATGACTTCATGAATTTCAAAGAAACTGTGAAGTTAATACAGTATGTGGTTATGTCAACAAGCGTAGCTTAATTATGCTTAAGCACGAAATGTTCACCGTTGCAAGCTGAATTTAAGTAGGAAATGTAAAGGCTTCGTGTACTCCTATGAGAGCAAGTAATATGTATGCTAGCGTGACGACAGACTAGTCCAGTCTAGTCCACATCTATCTTCTATAAATTTATATTATTCTAGACGTACTCACCCGCTTTGCTGGGCATTTAAAAATAACATTATTATTTATTGTCATTATTATTAACACTCATATAAATATAAGGCTATCCATTAAGTACATGTATTTTCTACGTGGATACCAAGTTTCAAGTCAATCAGATGGATGGTTCAGCAGTTATAACGGAACATCCGTAAAAACCACTGTTGATTTATACTTAGTCTGTCCATTAATACTGTTACAATTGAAAATAAACAAAATATTACATTTGAATTTGGAATCTGTTATTTTTATATGATTGCTCATTGAGTTTTCTCATTTTGGCGCCAATACATTGTATAATATTAAAATGGAGTAGGGTGACAAAGAGAACCGAATCGCTGTGATTGCATTACACAAAGTAGGTATGGAGCCAAATGCAATTTTTAAAACTCTCCATACGCTTGGTATTAGTAAAATGTTTGTGTACCGGGCTATTAATAGGTGCAATGAGAGCTCCTCTGTTTGGGACAGAAAAAGATCTGGCCGTCCACGTAGTGTTCGTATGAAAAAGGTGGTCAAAGCAGTAAGGGAAAGAATTCGAAGAAATCCTATCCGAAAGCAAAAGATTTTATCTCGGGAAATGAAGATGGCACCTAGAACCATGTCGCGTATTTTAAAAGATGACTTAGGATTTGCAGCCCATAAGAGACGTACTGGTCGTTTCTTAACTGATAATTTAAAAGAGAACAGGGTGGTAAAATCGAAACAACTACTGAAGCGGTACGCAAAGGGAGGTCATAGAAAAATTTTGTTTACGGATGAGAAATTTTTTACAATTGAGCAACATTTTAACAAGCAAAATGACCGTATTTATGCTCAAAGCTCTAAGGAAGCTTCCCAATTAGTTGACAGAGTGCAACGTGGGCACTATCCGACTTCAGTGATGGTTTGGTGGGGTATTAGCTATGAAGGAGTGACTTAGCCATATTTTTGTGAAAAAGGCATCAAAACATCGGCACAAGTGTATCAAGATACCATTTTTGAGAAGGTAGTGAAGCCCCTTAACAACACCATGTTCAATAATCAAGAATGGTCCTTCCAGCAAGACTCGGCGCCAGGTCATAAAGCTCGATCTACGCAGTCTTGTTTGGAAACGAACGTTTCGGACTTCATCAGAGCTGAAGACTGGCCGTCGTCTAGTCCCGATCTTAATCCGCTGGATAAATTATAAATCATAATTTATGGTCAGTTTTAGAGAGTACGGCTTGCTCTAAACGCCATGATAATTTGGAGTCCCTAAAACAATCCGTACGATTGGTAGTGAAAATTTTTCCCATGAAAAGAGTGCGATTGATAACTGGCCTCAACGTTTAAAGGACTGTATTGCAGCCAATGGAGACCACTTTGAATAAGCTTTTTATACTTTAAATTGTTTTATATCTACGTATTAAACTAAGACACAGTAAAAGTAATAAATGCTATTTGCAATAGAATTATTTTTTTCCTTTGTCTTAGTATTTATGGCAAGACTAGGTATATTAGTATTGATATAGATTACTTAAATAGGCAAAGCGCAACCAGTTAATAACTCTTTTGTGGCCTGTTGATTTTCAGTTTTATTTTGTGACTGATGAGGTGCTAGAAAAAAAATATGGAAATAGTAATTGTCTTTAACATTAAAAATAAAATTTAATGAAATCAAAATTCCATTACAAAAACAAACATGGACAAGAGTTGTAAATGTCAGTCTGTAGTGCGCAAGTCACATGAAAAACGAGATTGCAAACAAAACCAGAGCATTTCGAAGTTGAAAAGAAAAGTTCGTACAACTAGTTGGTTTGATTCTCGTTCTGATTAAACCAATACTGTGGACTGCAACATAGATACAGTGTTGATGTCCCGCACAAGAATGTAAAGTGTAACTTTTCTAGGACGTTATTACTTTTGCTTTTTACTAGAGCTTACTCTGTTTTTTTTCCTACCTAAGCTCTTCAGAGACAATTTCAGCGTAACCTTAGCTAGTAGGTGAGCTCACGGGGCTCAAACCGGAGTGGCGCTAACACTAACCCTAGCATGAGCAGTGAATTCGCAGAATCTACCATCGGATCGGAAACGCGACCCACTGAAAAGATCCGGCGAGAAACTCAGTGGGCTGAGTCTATGGGTTAATTCGCTCTTCGAGCCCTTCGTCGCAAGCGACGGGTTCGACGAGGACCGTGACCGGATTACTCTGTAATACTTTGAGTAATAAAGAGTATTTTACATTAGAGTAATATAATCGAATAAAGGTATATTTTTTTGGTAATTATTACCAAAAAAATATACCTTTATTCGATTTTTTATTTGTGTGCGTATTGTATCCTATAATAAGTATAGTCCCAAAGAGGACGAATTTCTCACTTTTAATCAATCAAACCATAACCAAACCATCAAAAGTAAAATTCATCAATTTTAATGAACTATCTTGTTTTTCATACACAGAGACAAGTGACAAGACTGCAACTGTAATTACTCGTAATAGTTTTCAGAAAACAAACGCATTCTCACAGACGTTCCATATAAATGGGCAACTCCTAATAAAACTGCAATATAGTTTTATTATTATAATAGGCACAATGCGGTATTGTAGATCTTCAATGTTAGTTTATAGTTCAAGCAATGGTTGGACGCTTCGAGTCCTTAGTCATATAGTCATAATATATTATATCAATACCAAGAATTTAGAATTATAATATTATCAACTTGATACGTCGCTTCGCTTCCGTTTATATACGGAAAAAATATCCCTCGGAAATATTAATGTTTTTACAGATCGAAAATATGTTCGTCTTTATGTTCTTCTCTGTAGCCCAGTATGCTCTTTTCTGTACTGCTTACCGAGTGGTATATGAAAGCTTATAAAAAACAAACTGATTTTCGCATTTATAATTTTATACATGAATAACTATATTTCTCTGTGCTAGTGCGTGTTTAAATTCTTATACACCCACGCAAAAGCAGATGCTTATTTTTAATTCGTTCCGTAAAATAAATCTAACTATACGTCGATTGGGTACGGTTAAAGGTTCATGGATCGCCTTATTTTTAATATTTTTTTATTTTTATATTGGCTCAACTGGCTGACGCACACACGAGCCACCTGATAGTTAGACATCGATGAGTATAGACTTCAACAGTGCTAAGGGCATAGTCGAGTCGTAGCCAATTGCTTAGGACTCGTTCAGAACGTGGCATTCCAAGTTTATTTGATAAGTGCCAAAATACTGCGGTGTTACCAGGTTTCAAATTATCGTTTACCGATATTTCGAGCTGTCTTAACAGATAAAAAGAACCACGTGGTATTGTTACTAGACCCTACACGCATCAAGACGCAAATACCTGGTATGGTAGGCAGCGGCTTTTGGTAGGCAGCGGCTTGGCTCTGCCCCTGGCATTGCTGAAGTCCATGGGCGACGGTAACCACTCACCATCAGGTGGGCCGTGTGCTCGTCTGCCTACAAGGGCAATAAAAAAAAAAAAAACCTCATCGACATGAAAACGAAGCACGAATTGTATTACAATAAGGCCATAACACACACCGAACCATAATTGCGATGGAAACAAGCAGAATGCTTATACCGCACGCCCTACTGGTATGAAAACAGTGAAAAATGATATTAAGATTTCCATTATAATATATTTTTCGACGCGACTGACCTCTGATATTTGAGTCACTCGGAAGTCTTACATAGAATAAGTAGTTTGACGAATTCAATTAAGCCCTCACAGTAAGATTTTTATTTTAAATTGAGTAAATGATTATGGGGCATAAATCAAGAGCATAAAATTCGGTCCAGTATATCACGGTGGGGCGGTATTCATATTATATTGTCTATAGAATCTAATTGAGACTGTTAAGAATTAAGGTCATTTATTTGCAACGTCTATATATGCGTCCTATATATGCTATAAAGTTCAATCGCCGTATTTGAGACGAAGAGAATGATTCGATTGGTTTGATAGATTAAATTTACACCCTTTTTAGCTTCGGTATTTTTGTTTGTTTGTTTGAAATGTTTGACCGTAGCTTTCACAGACTTCAAGGCGTCCGATTAACTTGAAAATTTGCACAAGCGTTAGGGATCGATGACAGAGAAATATTTAATTTTAAATTATAATTTCGCTCAAATATTCACTTGTTTAAACAATAAAAAAAATATGAAATTAATTGTTAGTATAGTTGGCTATATAAGCATGTTTTTATTAGGTTCTAAACTAAATATCAATAGGTTAAAGGCTTAAGCGATATTTTTGCAATCTTACAGGAAAGCCATTTAAAATTAAAATTGGAAAAAAACATGACAATTCTTCATCTACTTGAATGTGGTAAACATAATTGAAGTTCAATTAAAAACATCGATTTGTTGATACTAATACAAATAAATAAAACGCACCTTTAATTACAAATATCAACGTCGCGTTTTAACCGAAATGACGCTTAAGCCAAATAGGTTTTCACTTCTCGATACATACTTAAATTATTTTTCATTGGGTTCGTAATTATCAGCGGAAGGCATGAACGACTTTTTGTTTGAAAAATCCACCGAAGTATCTTAATTCATTCAGCGATAGGGTCAGCGGAGCGCGACCTACACATTTAGTAGGTATCTATATCAATAAGTCGTCGTGGCCCAAAGGATGAGACGTCCGGTACATTCGTATCTAGCGATGCACCGGTGTTCGAATCCCGCAGGCGGGTACCAATTTTTCTAATGAAGTATGTACTTAACAAATTTTCACGATTGGCTTCCACGGTGAAGGATCGTGTAATAAAAATCAAACCCGCAAAATTATAATTTGCGTAATTACTGGTGGTAGGGCCTCGTGTGAGTCCGCACGGTTAGGTACCACCACCCCGTCTATTTCTGCCGTGAAGCAGTAATGCGTTTCGGCTTGAAGGGTGGGGCAGCCGTTGTAACTATACTGAGACCTTAGAACTTATATCTCAAGGTGGGTAGCGCATTTGCGTTGTAAATGTCATTGTCTATGGGCTCCAGTAACCACTTAACACCACACAAAAAATGTCTAAATACATTTTGAGATGCAAGCAAAATAATGGCTGCATGCCTATTGTATCCATCCAAGGGTAATGACTCGGTTGAGTTTCTAGAACATGCTAGATGGTGTGGGCGGTGGATCAAAGAACACCCGATCTACCACGAGATATCAAGTACGAAGTTTGTGGTAAAGTTTGAAACTAGGCTAGCTAGTTACTTAGACAAAATTTAACCGACTTGTGTCTAAGATAGAATCGAAATAGATGTATAATAAAAAAGTTTATTAAACGGTATCTCAATTAGAGTAGACTATTTAAATTCTGCGTATGTAATTTGTTTCTCATGAAAATGACTTGTCTAAATTTTGACAGCTGTCATCTTTGACTTTTCAATTACATTTTTTTTTATTCCCTTATAGGCAGTCAAGCACATGCCTAATGGTCTCTGGTTACCGTCACTCATGGATGTCAACAATGTCAGGGGCAGCGCCAAGTCTACCACTTAATACTCTCCGTAAGCCTCGTTTGAAGAAGTACAAGTCATAGCACTCGAGAAACACCGTAGAGGGCAATTCATTCCAAAGCCGGAGAAAAGATCTCTGGAAACGCACTGTGGATTAACGCAGTGATTCTAGATAGTATGGGCGATTTTTTTTTTATTGCCCTTGTAGACAGACGAGGTAGGCCGTATACCTGATGGTGGGTGGTTACCGTCGCCCATGGACTTCAACAATGCTAGGGGCAGAGCTAAGCCGCTGCCTACCGTTAAGTACTCTCCACAAGCCTCGTTTGAAGAAGGATATGTCATAGCGCTCGGGAAACACCGTGGAGGGGAGCTCATTCCAAAGTTGGATGGTACGTGGCACAAAAGATCTCTGGAAACGCACTGTGGATAAGCCCAGTGGCTCCAGGTAGTAGAACTCTACTCAAGTGGTGGGCGGTGCGATGGTAAAAACGACGAAACAATTCCACAGATCACTCTCCATGGAATATAAGATACAAAACACTCACGTCTCTCCGTTGACTCAACCGTACTCTTAAAAATATTAAGTATATTATCTATGCATATTATAATAATATACACATCACCATACCAAAAACATGAAGACCGCGTCGTTCTCAAGAACGTAACGCTCTAGATTATCAGCATGGTGCATTATTGCGATCGCAAATTTCGGGGAATTTGCGAGCACTCTTGCCACAACTTTCCCCATTTTTGTTATAGAATTAACAATGATAACACTTTGATCTTTTGAATAGCGCTTCATTTTTATTTTTTTATTTTATAAGGAATTTTATGACCTGGTAACTAAGACCTTTAAGTCATGTCTTATTTTATTTTAAATATTCTTGTTTCTATGAAAAATGATAATATGGAGTGAAATGAAATGAAGATAATTAATTGGTTAATTGGATGATAATTAATCAACTAGGATGAAATGAAATGAAATGAGATGAGATATATGGGATGAAATATACCTAATCTCAGTAAAATTGTGGTCATTTACTGAGATTTTTTCAGTGGACTTTTTGGAGGATCCCGAGAAGTTACGTCCAACGGCTTTGTATCATTTTTCCACATTTGTGCACTTTCACAGATATTAAACAGTTAATAAGCCACCGCTATTACACATTTAAACCTGAAGAAACACTAAATAGACAAAATAAAACAAATCACACAACTTCACTCCTCGCGTTCCCGCCAAAAAGTCCTCATTTTTATTAGCGAAATACTTATAGATAATAAATACCTGTGAAATGTGTAGCACAGATAATACAAGCACGAAAAAAAAAGCGCTGTGTTATTTGGACGCCTATTGATAACATAGTTACGCGCAATATTTGTAATCAGCGAATAAGCAATAAATTTATTCAGGTAGTAGGTACTACTATTTTTCAACATTCAAAACAGAACCTCTGTACTTAAAATTAGCAAAGACTTTTAAACCAATTAGAGAAAGTCTTTAATATTCTTTATGAAATGAAATGTTAATTAAACATTAATAGTAGGCAGGCAAAATAGTGAGTGTCATAGGTATACCTGAGCTCCTCCCCGATCTAACACAATAAAAACAGAGGTATAGGAATATTTCCATCAGAGGAACTTAACTAATAGTGAGTGTACCTATAAATAACCGGTATCAGAAGATATGGGTATGCACCTATGTGTTTTCGAATTATTGTTCCTGCTTTGTTTGGATATCTTCCCCCTTTTATTTGAGAAAATACATATGTACTTATAAATGTACATAAACGAATTTTATGCTGAAGAAAAAGAACCTATACAAATAGTTCTACCCTCATTATTTTAGATTCCTATAGACTTGCCTATTTCTATCACAAAGTAATTATGTGGTCTGGATTAAATTATAGGATAGTCCATTAAAAATACACTGAAATGCTGATACTATGAGAAAGGCAAATTTAAAGTAATAAAAAGACTATCTAAATCCTAAAAATTGCTTTACAAACTTTATTCATGTTTTGAATTGTCCGCAAAACAAATAATAGTCTAATCACGGAGCAGATCTGTTCAGAGTTTATTTGAATAGGCTGGCAAATTGCGTTTCACGCTCACAATGGCACACGGATACCGAATGGAAACAGCCTACAAAGTATAATTAGCCGTACGTCCACTCTGTGATAGTCTCGATATAGTTCAGTATAGATAATACACATAACAAATAAGTCAATTCAGTTAACGATTCTTGAACTGAATCCACAAGTAGAATTATTTTGACAGTCCGGTAAAGATTATCGTGTCTCTGGTTTACGTGGTAGAATTAGTATAGTAGTATAGTATTAAATTAATGTCTCAAATTAATCATCTTCATTTCATTTCACTCAATATTATCATTTTTCATAAAAATAAGAATATAATATATTATTATATACATAAAACATATATATATAATAAGACATGGCTTAAAGGTCTTAGTTACCAGGTTATAAAATCCCTTTAAAAATATGAATGTTTTGATTTTTTTTATTTAAACTAACTCTACATAGGTAGTCGAAGTTATGTTTTCTTGTTCTGCTAAAACTGAATTGCTTTATACTTAATAGGTCAGTTATAATTTAGAGGTTAAATAATGAGTTTTTTCAACTTTAGAAACTACGATTAACGTATTTCTGTACGTAAGCATTTTTAGTACGCACGCAAATATTGTACGTTGCGGAGATTTTGAAATCATTTTCCATATGTCAATTTTAGCTAATAATAAAACAATTTATCGGATAACCAGCACTAATGAAGGTCAAGTAGTGAATCAATTTGAAGATTACGCGTAGTCCAATATTAATCCTTGCTTCTTCGTGACTAAGTCGCAAGTTCAAGGTTGATCTTGACAGAATTATACCAAAGATCCCTTGGCATAATGTTAGGTTCACATGCCTTTCAGAATACTGAAAATGTATAATTTTGAACCTGTGAGGCTTTTGTGAATGAATACGGTATAGTAAGAGGTAGTATAAACTACTCTGGACAAATAACTAGTTTTTTTATTTGTGTATATTGAACAGAAATTTAGCTATGGAAAGCTACAAATTAGAGATTGCATTCTTTGAGTTTGAGTTTTATGCGAATACATATTTTATTCGGTAGAATTCAAAATTATCAACGTTGAGTATGTCTGTGTGCTTAGTGCGAGTTTTTTAACGTTCTCGATAGCGTAAAAGTTAACTCAAAGTATGCAGTAGGAACAGCGTCTCTAGCGGCAAACGTAGGCAAACGTTTAAACTTCATACAAATTTCAGTTAACTTTCACGCTATCGAGAACGTTAAAAAACTCACACTAAACACACTGAGATAGGTAGGCAGCGGCTTAACTATGCATGCCCCTTAGCATTACAGATCTTCGTGACCGAACATCAGATAGAACGTATGCTCGTCAGGTAATAAAATAAAGCTGGCTATGTCAATTTAAAAAAAAAAAACATCTAATTTCGTTTTTCAGTTTAAATGGAAGCTAATTTATGATAAACTAGATTCTATACCTATTGTAATTTCATCTGTGTTAAATTGACATATTTGCCAAAGGATATTAATTAAAGTAAAATTTTAAATTCTGCGTGCTTAGATTTTTGTCGAACAATGCTATTTTTCTTTTTGGAAATTGTTAGTCAACGACAGAATACGAAAGTTTCAGCTATTTGATAAGCCATGAAGTACCTATATATAAGATTGTTTGTTTAAAATATATTTAACGTGCATTCGACATTTTAAATATCACGGTTATTGTTTAAGAGGTATTTTTTGGATGTGAGAACATAGACTCACGGTTCATCCGGTAAAGAGGTTCCCATATAAATCACAAAGTTAATACTGTCACCCAACCTGTAACATACGACTAATGTCTCAATGTCTCGGTTCAGACGACACTTTCAAATGAGCAGGTTCACGTCCTTACGGATCCATCAGATCCTATAACTCCTGCATTAGATACCTTCAGCTCTAACACTAGGAGCAGGCTTAGGGATCCCGTACTCGTACTCGTCAAACTCGGCAAAGAGTTCGACGTGCAATCTAACCCATGCATCAGCTCGCTGAGTTTCTCGCCGGATCTTCTCAGCAGGTCGCGATTCCGATTCAGTAGTAGATTCATTCGCAAAGCAGCTACTCTTGAGTTGTTAGGTCTTCTTCGCAGGCGCTCGGGCAGCTGTTAGCAAATCCCACCCCTCTTGGCTGGCCTTTGCTCGCCCGCCTGTCCTGGTGAAAGTGGAAAGACCTTCGGGCCACCAGTAATACTTCAAACATAAAAAAAAAGAGCAGGTTATTGTTGTGTGTGTGTAGCCAAAATTCTACGCCACTCACGCTATTATTCGTCAAAAAATACAAATATAATAATAATTCTTTAATATTTTAATCCGGTACCTTAACACGATGGAAACAGACAAATCATTCACGGCTTCACGATCAAAGACAAAAGGAACAGAGCAGCAAAACACAGCGGCTGTCGGTCGGTACATTAATCATGTTGTACCCAAAATCGGCGACCTTTCGAGATACTTAAATGGAATAAGCAGCTTAAATACATTATGTTTACGCACCACTTACAATAATACTATTGTATTCCATAATTAAAATTACTTTTACGCCTTAATCTCGCGTTTTTTAAATGTCATTATTTTACAGGTGGTAGGACCTCTAGTGAGTCCGCGCGGGTAGGTACTCCACCGAAGCAGTGAAGCAGTAATGCAGTAATGCGTTTCGGTTTGAAGGGTGGGGCAGCCGTTGTAACTATACTGACATCTTAGAACTTATATCTCAAGGTGGGTGGCGTTGTAGATGACTATGGGCCCAAGTAACCACTTAACACCAGGTCGGCTGTGAGCTCGTCCACCCACCTTAAGCAATAAAAAAAAATCGAAGCTTTCCTATACGACAATCGTCCTTTTTTATGTTTGAGGGATTACTGGTGGCCCGGAGGCCTTTCCAGTTTCACCAGGACAGCTGGGTGAGCAAGGGCTCAGCCAGGAGGGGTGGGATTTGCTAAGAGCTACCCGAGTACCTCCAAAGGAGATCTAACAACTCAAGAGCAATTGCTTCACGAATGAATCTAGTATCGGACTCGCGTACCACTGAGAAGATCCGGCGAGAAGCTCAGCGGGCTGAGGTTTAGGTTAGGTTGCACGTCGATCTCTTTGCCGAGTTCGTGTTTGTGAGTTCGGCGGAATGTCATCGATGCACCCAGGGTCTCCCAGGTACCTACTTGACCTTCCTTGGCCCAGGACCACTCTCGTCCGTGAACCACAACAATGTATGTAGTAAAGGTCCTGTTACACGGTAAATACGTTCTCACAAAATCTCAAAACAACTGTGTTATAAGAGAATAGAAGCCAGTACAAAAAGGAGAGTAATTTTTCTGAATAAAACATCTCAACTATGCCCGTATGTATTTTTTATCTATTATAAATAAAAAATAAACAGTAAAATTTCTAAATAATTTTAAACAAATATCGTGTTGTAGAAGGACCGTGTTATATGAGGGTTTTGGGGAAATTTTCTTTTCACGTTAGAGTGAAACCGTGTTTTATACCGGGTTAAACCGGATTACGACCGACAATAAAATAAATCGACAAAACGTAGTTTTAATTTAGTGTATCGCGAAAACTGAAAAAAATGCTAATATTGTATTATATTACAGACAAGTCTGTGTTGTAATTTAGATGTTCAGATAAAACTTTTCATTTACGACGTCAAGGTAAAATCATTTATGTTATACTTGAATACGTATTCAAATTATCACAGATGGCAAGTCGTTAGTTAAGTGGGCAGTGTATGACTTACCCTGCACGTCCAACTACGCTTCTTGGAAAAGAATACCTTGTGAAATAACGGGCTGCGGGTAGGTATAATGACTCAGCATGACTGTATTTTTATTTCGAATTAACCTGTTTAATATACGACTTCTGTATTGAATATGAAGTGTACTGATTGTTTCGTATAAAATATAAAAAGTTAAAAAAAAAAAAATATTCTTATTATTTTAATAAGAATATTACATAACTCGGAAACGGTTACATTAGTACGCTGCTATATAAGGTAGTTTCTTTTCTGTATTAATATATAAAAAAAACACAATGATCGTACAATCCCATTTCCTTAGGCCACGAGGTCAGAGAAAGTTACATGATCCAGATATTACATATACCTGTCTACTGCCTTTTCTGATTACGATCACGAGAAACAAGTTGTATGGATTTATTAAATAACTTTATGATTTAATAAGCATTCCGATTTCAAAATGTTTTTGTAACTATAAAATTATTATGGTTGTCGTATTTATTAATTGGAAAACTCCTTTGCTTCAAAGATATTTAAAGACAGATTTAAATTTACGTTCGAAATCCTTCATAGCACAATATTTGTTTTGCAGATATCTTTATTACAACAGTTACGTAACTCGTGTTGATAAATTAAATTTACAAAAGTGCCGAGATATCCTTTTTTTCTAACGCTAGGGAAAATCCATTTATGGACATCCGGTCGAGAGGCATAATAGAGCGGGTTATGTCGAACTCCAGCAAAGTAATGCGTGGCGAATCTCGATTTTATTTATATTTAAAAAGGCGGAGACGAAATACCTAAGTACCAATTCTTGTTTCTTGCCAACCGTTTTTTTTTCATAGTGTTACCAACGTAAATAATTCTTCAAATCGCGAGTATTCTATTTTTTCAAAACCAGAACAAAGGAGAAAGTGGTACATAAAATGAATCTACTTAGGTCTTGAGGTGTCAATTAATTGTGGTCGAATTTCGATCATAGTGCGCGTCCTTACGTCAAATGGGCAAACTTGATGGTCAATAATGATGACTGAACTCAGGTAGCATTTGAGTAGGCAATTTTCTGAATGATTTTGTTGCATGCACGCATTCAATTTGCGACACGTATATTCAGACCGGCATTGTCCAAGGGCGACATTCGACCTTAAACCGGCAATTGCAACTTACCTAATCAAAACAACGGTATCGTCACACGTTGACCACGTTTTTCTTTAGGAAGACTAGAAAGACGGTTGTGTGTTGTCTCTCGCTCAGTTGGCGGGATACGGATAAGATCCTTACAGCGGGACGCACATTGGGAGTTAGTTTTATTGATGTATGCTCTATAACATAGTGTCTGGCGGGATTCGCGAACAGTCGGCGGGCGAGCGCGCTAGCCGGCGCGCCGCCTCACTTTGACTGAAGCTTACTTGTCTTGTGTTCTTGCGCAGGCGTATTAAAGTACGGAATCGGCTGAAATTCACCCCTGTGCCGTTATAATAAACGTTTGAACTGAACTAGTTTGATCGCTCAATAGCGAGACTTATTCTCAATTCTTTACGGTTCGTTTCAGGTAAACACTTTAAGACGCTTGTGATCTTGAAGCAGACACGATAGCGCGTGCCGCACTGCACACGGTCGTAATTAAATATGTGTTTGACAATAGAAGCTACGGAGGCTGTATTCTGGTGATGTCAATTGCTATAGTCTGATGAAAGTGTTCGCCAGGAAATTGTTTGTCGTGTTGTAATCGAGCCGCTAAGCGATCGCAATTTGCTTCGAGCTCGGATTTATTAGGGTTTAATAATGGAGCGACTCACAATTATTATTCTGACTAAAGTCACGGCTAATACTTGATCTCCTCTTATTCTAGTAGATAATGAACGTGTAAACGCCTTTTCTAAGATCTAAGTTAGTCTGGGGTAACATAATTAAAGAGTCAATAATGTAGGCAATTTTTACTAGTGGTAGGACCTCTTCTGAGTCCGCACGTGTAGGTACCACCCTGCCTATTTCTGCCGTGAAGCAGTAATGCGTTTCGGTTTGAAGGGTGCGGCAGCCGTTGTAACTATACTTGACACCTTAGAACTTATATCTCAAGTGACGGCATTTGCATTGTAAATTAATGTAAATGTTTATGGATTCCGGTATCCACTTAACACCAGGTGGGCTGTGAGCTAAAAGGCGTGAATTAGTTAGAGAGCTTCGAAAAAAATAATGATAGGCTTTGTGTTGTTGTATCGACGACCCATCTGGTAGGAGCTGTTGATAGATGAATGAATGTGTTCACGACCCTCCAAGTGCTGGCGGCTTAAAGAGCCATAGATCAGCCATAGAGCCATAGAGCCATCGTGAATGCTGTTACCCACTGTGGGTATGAGCTCGAAGGCTTAATCGTATTGCAAAACAGCAGTCTCGCTCGGCCGGCTAAGGTACCCATGGCTTAAAAAATCCTGTTTTGGCCTACCTTTTTTATTTTTTTTATTGCAGCTCTCTTACAGCAGCTCTATTCTAAGGTCTCGAAGGTCTATTCTAGCTTCACCCTGAAGTTCCTTATGCCTTATATACATGCTTTAGCAAGAGTAGTGTTTCGTTAAATCTACTACTGGATCATATACCTACATGCCTTAGCAAGAGTAGTGTTTCGTTAAATCTACTACTGGATCCATTGATACATCAATGACTGGATCGGAATTCCGACCCACTCAGAAGATCCGGCGAGAAACTCAATGAGCTGTCTTTTTTTTCCTACATATGCTGATGGTCTTCAGAGACCATATTAGCGTAACCAGTCGAGTAAGTGAGCTCACGGGGCTCAAACCTGACGTTGTTGCTAACACGAACCCTAGCAAGAGCCGTGCTTCGCAGAATCTACCACTGGATCGGAAACGCGACCCACTGAGAAGATCCGGCGAGAAGCTCAGTGGGCTGTGTCTGTGGGTTAATTTACTCGCCGAGCCCTTCGTCGTAAGCGACGCGTTCGGCGAGAACGGTGATCGGTGCTTGAGGTACCTAAAAGCACCGTTAGTGGATCGGGAGGATCCGAAATGACGTGTGGCTGTGTCTATGGGTTAGCGAGCGTGGTAGACTAGAGTCTACCCGTGATAATGCCGTTTGTATACTCTAGCCAATAGTGTCTATAATTAGAGTAATTAGTTAATGTAGGTACCTATAGAATTGCAGTATTGTCTATGACAATAGACATTAGGTGTGGGTCTTTTATTATTGGTTATTATAAGTTGTTTTTGGTTACTTGCGTGAGGTCCGCAGCTATGTGTATGCTGCTATGTACTTCTACCAGCTATATCACGAATCTAGCACTGGTTCTGCTCTTCAGAGCAGAAAAATCTAAATTGGATAGATGATGGTACCTACTCATGCGGGCTTACAATACGTCATATTGCCCGTATCAGTCTACGTTTAACAATGGCTTTTTTAGGCAGTGGCTTAGCTCTTCATGAACTGAACTGAACTTGGCATTGCTGACGTCCATGGGCGACGGTGAACACTCACTATCTGGTGGCCGTATGATCGTCTGCCTACAAGGACATAAAAAAAAAACTACACTAAACTAAAAACTAGAAAAAAACATAGTTTACGTAATATTTATTTTATTATATATGAATGTGATTTTTTTGTTTTATATTTAAGCGCCCTAATATATTTGACAATAACTTATTCAACGGCTTAATTCTGAACGAATAGTTCAAGAGTTCAAGAGCTTTGACCGTTTCTGCAAACAAAGCCGAGAATAGATGAATTATATTTAGATGGGGTTAGATTTAAAATTGACTTTTGAATATAAAACAAAAGACGGAATGAGAGAGTGATTTTTGTTAAGCTTTTATATATCCCATAATGCTGTAAGTTTGGAAACTTAGAACTTATCCGCCAGTATTCATAGCATTGGGTAGTTATTTGTCAAAATAATCACGCATACATTGATTTTTTGATAACATAACCATCTATCTACATTATTCATAAAAAAATTATTGATTAAATAAATTATGCTATATAAGGTTGCAACATCGAATGACGTAAGTATTCCACCGAATGAGGTTTATTAACATTGACGCTCATAGTTTTACTGATTGTTAATAGAATTTTATTATAGTATTGTCTTTAATTTCGCTTCTGGGCGGTAGGCCTTCGATAGCTCAGTTGGTAGAGCGGTGGACTGTAGTGAGTCAAAGTTGTGGTAATCCATAGGTCGCTGGTTCAAATCCGGCTCGAAGGAGTTTTTTTTAATATCTTGATGTTTTGGAATAAAGAATTAAGACTCGTAAAAACAAGTAATCTACTAATCAATGTAAACATTTTATTAATTAATGGTGCCTTTTGTAGACTAAAACAAACATAACAGAGTAGAACAGTAATGAAACGGTTTTTTCCAATAATTTTATTTATATATTATTATATAATATGTGTTTTATACCTATTACATTTTATAATATGAACTATATTATAAAACTTATATAATATTTGTTATGAAAATTTTCCAGATTTTCTAGCAGTAGTTTCGGATTCTAGATTAACGTATAATTAAGAAATTAAAATATATATCTGCTTAAAGAGTATTGTTACGATTAATACAAATAACATGATATTTCTATTACAACCAAATCTATACTTTAACAAACAATGTTCAAATCTATCTATTAATACGTGAAGCAAAAACTTTGTATCCCTTTTTACGAAAATTGCGCGGACGGAGGAGTATGAATATTTCCACACTTATAGAGAATATAGAGATAAAGAGCACAATGCTAATATTTTTTTTAAATAATGCATAAAAGATAATCGATCGTAGATCTACGATCGATGTAAAAGATACATTAAATCAATAAAGAAAACATTACACACACTACCATCTATTTGACACACACACGCATGCATACTATTTATTTATTGTCAAACTTTTGTTCTTGACGTCTATGGTCAAATTGAGAATAGATTAAATATTGTTTGTCTTTAATAATATTTTTCTATAGTGTAGTCTTGGCGTTGAAAATACAATCATAATAGTGTACAAACTTACAATTCCAATTATGTAATTATAATCGAATTTCGACTACTGCGGGACCTCTGGTAATTATTAAATTAACAAACAAAATTAAGTCTTTAAAATGTAATTAAAAAAAATAATAATAATCCTTTGGTTGGTTTTGTGAAATTCTATTACAGATTCGTGTAAGAATTATTATTATTGTTGAAACGAATTTCAACAAAAAGCCGCTGCGGACAGGATTCGAACCTGTGCGGGTAGAACCCAATGGATTTCAAGTCCATCTCCTTAACCACTCGGACACCGCAGCTCACGGAAAGTGTTACGAAATAACTAAAGTATTTACAAGTAAAATTTCACTATTTAGTTGATATACTGAAGGAATTTCAATGTTGTGAACTAATAATGAATACATTTTTTATACTCCATAAACTTTTGCAAAAATCGTATACAGTAAAACAATAATTTTTATTTTTTTTAATTTATCACAATGTTATAGTATGTTTTGATTATGATACTGTTTAAGTAAGTATATTTTTTAATTCTAAAACTATAAGTTTATAGTCATTTCAATTTGTTAAATAGATATTTTGAAGAAAGCGCCATCTAGCGGGTTCAATTGCTAAAATTACATTGACAGTGATGTCTTCTATTCAATCATAGATGTCGCTATTATTTTTCTTTTATTCAACACTAGATGGGAGCATCATTCAGAATTTCAGTAACAGTTAAAGTTTCAAATTTCGAACACTTAAGATTTTCATACATTTGAGATGGTTATATTTGGTCAATAAATTAAGAGCTTAATGATTTTTTTCATTGCCATATAGGCAGAAGAGCATACGGCCTTCCTGATGGTGAGTGGTTACCGTCTCTCACGGACGTCAGCAATGCCTGGGGCAGAGCCAAGCCCCTGCCTACCGTTTAATACTAGCCTCGTTTGAAGAAGGACATGTCATAGCGCTCGGGAAACACCGATTTCTTATAACGATATTTATTAAAAAGATATTATTGATAGTTATAAATTATACAAGGAATTAAATATCTAGAATCCATAATTTCAATCAAGACATTGATACTTAATAACTTAAAATTAAAAAATAGTATGCATTAATTGTTATCTTTTCACTTTTTAGAGATCTTGCAATGAGTTCATTCTAACTTAGATATTTATTCAAAATGAAACTAACTAATAGTAAAAGTTGAAACAGATGCAACTTACACTTGCCTTAATTAGAACTAAAATGTGTGTAAAGATAGAAAGAAACGTCATAGTATCGAAAGGTGCACTTTCATATTAACTTATTCGTAGACACGATGTAGTTCTTTTAACTTCTGCGGATACCAGGATAAATTTAGTGTTGTAAAACATATTTGCTATCATTAAATGAACATAAATAAATCTTTGATTATAATGACTCAGTACAATTCTCTATCATTGAACTATTGGGACCGATTTTAATGATTTATGATCTTTTGTGGTTGTTTAACAATTGGACCCAGTAGATAACCCTGTAATCGGATTATTGATAGTATTAAAGATATTTTTTACAGTAGGACCATGGCCATAGGACGTCTTTTTTGGTGGTAGGACGTACTGCGAGTCCGCACGGGTAGGTACCACCACTCTGCCTATTTCTGCCGTGAAGCAGTAATGCGTTTCGGTTCCAAGGGCGGGGCAGCCGTTGTACTATTAAAACTGAGACCTTAGAACTTATATGTCAAGGTGGGTGGCGCATTTACGGTGTAGATGTCTCTGGGCTCCAGTAACCACTTAACACCAGGTGGGCTGTGAGCTCGTCCACTCATCTAAGCATAAAAAAAAGACATGCCTGCGATACCAAATTTAATTTGTGAGCTACCGTGAACGCTCACAGGTGGCAGGTAGCAGATAGTACGTTATTCACGAATTTCAACTATTCGACAATTAATAAGCGGTGTATTTGAAATAATGGAAATACACACGACTTTCGCGGTTAATCTGTTACAACACAATATAATTGTCGTGGTCCAATAGTTCAGCAAGCTGAAGTGGCAGTGGGCTGGCCATATATGCCGTAGGACTGACGATCGCTGGAACAGACGGGTTGTCGAGTGGAGACCGCGCAGCGGAAGACGTAACGTGGGACGCACCTTGGCTAGGTGGTGCGATGACCTCCGAACGGTGGCCGGCAAGAAGTTGATGAGAGCCGCAGATCGGGCTCAGTGGTGTAGATTGGGAGAGGCATATGTCCAGCAGTGGACGACTGTGGGCTGTTGATGATGATGATGATAATGATGAATAGTTTATTAGTAGTTATAAAAAACTATATGTTTCCTTCAATATTGATTCATATTTTGACTTTTTATTTACTTTACACGAAAATCGTGAGTTATCAATCGTTTGTCATTAAAGAATCGGTATTCTGTCAACAAAAATGGCGACAGAGCGTTTCAGTAAATATTATTTGAATCATTATTTATTTTTTCTAAACCCAAATGTTTCTTTTATGAAAAAATTGCTACTACTCACCAATCCTTAATTATATTTCGACTTATGAATGAGTTATGTGATTGATAAATTTAAAATTCGTACCGCAAAAGGTTGAAATGTTCTGAATTAAACAATCTGTTTTTTTTTCCTACCTATGCTTATAGCCTTGAGAGGTTATTTCAGCTTCGCCCTAACGTTTGTAGGTGAGCTCGCGGGGCTCAACCGAAGAGTTGCTAACACTGACCCTAGCAAGAGCAGTGCTTCGCAGAATCTACCACCGGATCGGAAACACGACCCACTGAGAAGATCCGGCGAGAAACTCAGTGGGCTGTGTCTATGGGTTAGTTCGCTCGTCGAGCCCTTCGTCGCAAGCGACGGGTTCGACGACGACGGTGACCGGTACAATCTGTAGAGAACTAATAATAATACGTAGATTTGGCGGAAATACTTGACGTTACTACAAGAAGGTGTAAGTTTTGGGTCCTTAATACCTTACTTACAATTAAAGTGATAAGTATATTAACATATGTATTTAAATACTTTAACAAAAAAATTTTTCGATTACAGCTTTACAATTATCATTTTTATAGATATTCAATGCAATGGATGCACTAACACTATAAATAAAGGTATTATATTAATAAATCTATCTTTGTATATTCTAGAATCTTCAATTTGATTACAAATTTTGTAATCAGGCTTAATATCTACATTATGGTAATACTCAGTGATTGCATTTTTTTTTTGTGTTTCTATAATAGAATGTACTAATGAAGCTTTGGAAGGACTTTGGAACTTTTCGGCTTAGCGTATTTCAATAAAAAAAATTTATGATTTTAATGCAGAATGTTACGAAGTCTTACAGTAATGTTGTAGCTCATAGTTTATCTGCTTCAGTAAAAAGTGGTCGCTGGAGCCCATGGACAACAACAATGTAAATATCACCACCCATTTAGAGACATGATTTTTAAGTCTCAGTTTTACAGTATAAAGGCTGTGCCACCCCTCAAACCGAAGGGCATTACTGATTTAAGGTAGAAATAGGCAGGATTGTGGTACTTACTGTAGGTCACGGTTACTTCAAAACTACTGGTAATGTAATGCTTTTGTGGGTAGTTTCATATGCTCGCAGGACTCGGATATTTCAACATCCTAAATCGCTGAGAGGGTTAGAAGAATTAATTTTAACTAATTCAATAAATAAAACTTCTTCTACTTCAATGTAAATTGTGTATATAATATTTATTGTCAGTTATAATAATGAATGTAAACAAAATTTATATGTAAAATTTAAACAATCTATACTAATATATAAATCTACACTGGTTTTTACGGATGTTCTGTTATAGCTACTGAACCGTGCATCCGATTGACTTGAAACTTGGTATCCATGTAGAAAATACATGTAATTAATGGATAGGCTAATATTTATACGAGTGTTGGACTCCCAACATCAGTTGCGGGGGCGTTAATGATGAGAATATTTGTGGGGGTGAGAAATAATAATGTTAATTTTAAATGCCCAGCGAAGCGGACGGGTACAGCTAGTAGTTAATATAACTAAAGGACTCGAGATATTTTAATGTAGGTATTCAAGAATTAACTTTTCTTCCGAAATATCCAAAACCTCGAAATTTCCTCATTGGAGTTCCTAAACCTAATTTAAATCCAAATTCAGCACGAAATAAATCCTTATTTAAACAAATACACGATACCATAGTGTAAGTCCAATGTGTCCGATTTAATTTGTCAGTCCTTCCTAAGTCACGATCTATCAGGAAGGCGACTGGCCTTCACGGATAACGGTTCAATTGTAAATGAATTCAATAAGAAAATATTTACTTAACTTATTTGTTGTTTATTGATCTGATTTCCAGATTATTTTGCGTTTCTTTTTTTTAGAGCGAAGTGTTTTAATTTATTTTAAAAACAGCACTGTCTTTAGCTCTTACTTTTACTGGTGGTAGGACTTTGTGAGTCCGCACGGGTAGGTACCACAACCCTGCCTATTTTAGCCGTGAAGCAGTAATGCGTTTCGGTTTGAAGAGTGGGGCAGCCGTTGTAACAATACTGAGATCTTAGAACTTATATCTCAAGGAGTGTGGCGCATTTACGTTGTAGATGTCTATGGGCTCCCAGTAACCACGTAACACCAGGTAGGTTGTGAGCTGGTCCACCCATCTAAGCAATAAAAAATCTCTGTTCTTGGATGAAACAAAGTAAATTGCTCTGTGGTCTTAAAGAATAGAACGTGGCTTACTTCGAAGTGTGATGCAGTGAATTGCACTGTCAGTGATCGCGGAATTATGAACCGTATTCGAGTGACTGACGGTACAATTTCAATGATGACTGTTTTATTGCAATTCGAAACGTATGAATGGGGTTTCTTTCAACCAACCTGTTTGCTAGTCGCCTCGTAGATTTTGCAACCATCTGTCTTAGCTAGAGCAGTGCTTTGCTGAAACAACCATTGGATCAGAATCGCGACTCACTGATAAGATTCAATTTTTTAAATTCTCGATCGCGTAAAAGTTATCAAAAATTTGTATGGAGTTGGAACAGCGCCCCTAGCGACAAACGAAGGGAAGCTGTTCCATACATATTTGAGTTAACTTTGACGCGATCGAAAAGTTAAAATACTCTCACTAAGCACACAGTAGATTTACACATTTCGCTTAATCATTAATTGGCAAATTACCAAAGTAAATTTAAGGTAATAATGCCAAATATTGAACTCGCAGTGTTTTATTTTTATATAAGTTTTTTTTAATGTTTGGGGGGCATAAATCAAATAAGCAATTCAAGTCAGATAGGTATTGGTGACTGTACTTCAAAATAGTACAATTAATGGATCATATCTTTACTCAAAAGGGAAAGTTTATGCCTACGTGACCAACCTTTCGTCTTCACTACTTCATTCCGATAAAGCTTTTTCAACGCGGAGCCCTTATAAATTTAAATTCGTCCTAAAACATGTAACAAGTATACGAAACAATAAAAGTGTGGTCTGAATTAATACTAAAACTCACACAGCAATACAATAAGCCAAAAAAAATTGTAATTTGTTTGAGATATTATGAATATTTAATAGCTAAGACACAAAATATTGTTATTAACGCTTTCTAGATAGAGTGGTTTACAAAAAACAAATTTTTAAACAAGCAGTAAATTCTGTGAACAAGAAGCTTAGGCTCGGTTAGGGACGAACGAACAGACCGACATAAAACAAAAGTATATGGGTATCATAAAAACTGCATTAGACGAAGCTCCCTTAATGTAAACAGAGTAGTCGGGAGGAAAAGTATTACGATACACAAAATTGATACTATTTATAGTTATGTCTATTTATATAATATACTAGCGACCCGCCCTCGCTTCGCTTCGGAAACATTAAAACACACATGAAACAAAAAAAAAATAAAAAAAATAAAAAAAAGTAGCCTATGTTCATCAGGGACAATGTCGGCTTCTAATGTAAAAAGAATTTTTCAAATCGGTCCAGTAGTTTCGGAGCCTATTCGAAACAAACAAACAAACAAATCTTTCCTCTTTATAATATTCTAGTATAGAAATGTCTTTACACTATGTCTATACACACTGGGTTTATATGTATATTTAATGTAGACCGATTTCGAAGCGGAAATTGAACTTTAATTATTATTATTAGTATTTTATTAAATAAATTATTTTTTCCTGGACTCGCAATGCGAAAGAAGCTGGTGGCCACCCCCCGTACTCCTCGGAGGCCGTTCAACCCGCGCGTCCGATGATTTTCGGCTGTGTGAAAAAAAGCGTGGGCTGCTTTTCAGGATATTATCAAAATAACCCTTCTACTCATATCTGTCCATAAAATATTTATAACTACTGATACCATGCACTCCACGCTTTTTTTACAATAAAATTATTTTTTCTTACACTATATTTAATTCAAATTTATTAAAATTTATTTTCTATTTTTTAGTTGAATTTTCTATAAAAGCGTATTCTGTTAGTTTTTTAAAACTATTATTTATTTTTAATTTTTAGTTGAATTTCAATTTTTTCAATTTTTTTTTTAATATAGTATTGAATTGTCATCGGTCCTTAATAAGTATACCAAATTAATCCGACTTTTGAAGGGGGTCAAAATCATGTTCAAAGATTCCGTTACAAACATACATAAATACGTCTGAAACTAATAAAAGCCTATTAAAAAGAGTTATCGCGGTCTCTTGGTATTGTTGTTGCCACTAATGGTACTAACAATGAAAATACCATGACGTGGGTCGAAAAGTCATTTTATGAAAAAAATAATATCGAAAATTAAATAAAAACTGCGTCCAAAATATATTTTATCTATTATACCAACTGAAGCGCACGACTGTACAAGCATCGGGCATAACATTTAAATGGTGAACAGGCACTTTAGATCGTACGATCCGACGAACATAACATCGAATTGAATATTGTTTTGTTTTTTTTTTTTTAAATTGCCCTATTTTATGACAGTTGTTTTTATTTCCTTTAGATGAACAAATGAAATTAAGTGGTCACCGGAGCCCATAGATGTAAAGTGTAAATGGAACATTATGCGACGGAATTATTTGCGACATTATTTGTAAATGGAACGCATATCTGCCTCAGGCGAAGGGGCAACGTAAAACCACCGTCGGCGTCGTCCGAAACATGTCGTGTCGGATCCATCGGATCCACTCTCGGTGCTTTTAGGCTCTCCAAGCACCGGTCGCCGTCTTTGTCGATAGCAACGAAGAGTACGACGAAAGAACTACCCTTGGAAACAAATCGCACTGAGTTTCTTGCCGGATCTTCTCGCGTCGCGATTCCAATCCGCAGGTAGATTATGCGAAGCTCTTGCTATGATTAGTGTTGGAAATTTCTCTCAGGTTAAGCTCCTGAGCTCACCTACCCGTCCGCGCGAATCTGGGACAGCTCCATAGGCAAATAGGTAAGTTAAAAAAATTGAACGCCTGACTGCTTCTGACAAGTTTCGTTAGTAGCTCAAATCTGAACTCCTTTTATCTATTTCTGCCGCCAAATAATGATGCGAGACAGTTTAAATGGCGGGATAGCAATGGCTCCAATGTCAAATTATGATAGTAGTGTTTAGGCAAAATATTTGAGTTCATGGCGCCATTTATTATTATCGGTTGCATTCTAAAATTCTATATTTATGAATACACATCGTTGTTTGAATAGGATGGCGATAACATTGTTAGTATTTACTTAAGTTTACTTAACTCTTGACCATAAAAACTTTTAAGAGCTTAGAATGTTAAAATTAGATTGATAACAATTTTTTATTGCGTAGATGGTTGGACGAGCTCACGTCCCACCTGGTGTTAAGTAGTTACCGGAGTGAATAGACATTAAGAATGTAAATGTCGCTACCCATACTGAGGCATTAATTCTAAGGTCTCTCAATTTTTACATTACAACGGCTGCCCCACCCTTCAAACCGAAATGCGTTACTGCTTCACGGCAGAAATAGGCAGGGTGGGTTTGATTTTTATTACACGACGTTATTCCTTCACCGTGGAATTCAATCGTGAACACCTGCATTCAAACACCAGCACAGATTCCTTGATACGACTGCACTGAATGTCTTATCCTTTAGGCCACGACGACTTCACTCAATGTTTTATGTCAATCAGTGTTTTAATTAAAATTCAGGGTAATTGCGGTTTTTTTTTATATTGGCAACATCGGTTTTTTTTAAAACGTCATTATGTATTGACTGTCAAATGCTACATTGTTAAGGTTTGCCAACATTTTCTTCTGTTTTATTTTTGGAAAATATTCCTCTACACCCGACCGCTATTTTCGGTGGCTATGTTAATTGAATACGCAATTTCGAAAAGGGCACATCTCTGATAATGTAAAATGTTCAGGAAATGAAAAAAATCTGATTATTTTCTAAAGCAGTGTAAAATTTAAAATATTAACTTTTGAGATATGTATATTTTAGTGTTGATTAGCAATTGAAAATTACTGGAATTATTATAAAAATGGGTGTAGGTAAGCCTCAAAACTACATCTATGTATATGAAAAAACGTATTTGACAAAATATGCGACATGTGCCCTTTTCGAAATTGCATATTCAATTAGGGTGACTGTTTAGATTGTTTACACCGAAACTAGAGGTCCCGAAATTCGATCGGATTCGGTCGGAAATTCGACTATAATTAATTGGAATTGTAAGTTTGTACACTTTTATGATTGTATTTTATACTTCTATAATCACAAATTTCACCAAGACTACATTATAAAAAATATTAACAAAGACAAACAATATTTAATCTATTCTCAATTTGACAACAGACGTCAAGAACAAAAGTTTGACAATAAATAGTATGCATGCGTGTGTGCGTCAAATACATGGTATGTAGTGTGTGTAATGTTTTCTTTATTGATTTAATGTATCTGTTGTGCATTATTTTTAAAAAATATTAGCATTGTGCACTTCTTCTCTATATTCTCTATAAGTGTGGAAAATTTCATACTCCTCCGTCCGCGCAATTTTCGTAAAAAGGGATACAAAGTTTTTGCTTCACGTATTAATATGTATATAGGTAGATGCCATTATTATCAATACCATTCGCTTCGACTTTCATCGTTTGCTGTTTATTTACGAAGAGGAGCGTGCGCATTCACGCACGCGCCTTTCTGCGAAGCGTTCTCGGCGTCTCAGATGACAGATAACAACTAATGGAATGAAACAGCTGATTGCGTCAATATCCTTCTGGAGTGCCGATGTTTGTACTGCAGGCGTTCGAAGATTGAGACCAATTATATATTAACAGATAAGTTAATTATATTTACATCGAGCTATTTGCGATTTCATTATACATTTTTTTTATTGCTTCGATGGGTGGACGAGCTCACAGCCAACATGGTGATAAGTGGTTACTGGAGCCCATAGACATCTACAACGTTAATGCGCTACCCACCTTGAGATATGAGTTCTAAGGTCTCATGTATATTTATAACGGCTGCCCCACCCTTCAAACCGAAACGCATTACTGTTTCACGGCAGAAATAGGTAGGGCGGTGGTACCTACCCGCGCCAACTGACTAGAGGTCCTACCACCAGTAATTACGCAAATTAAATTTCCGGGTTTGATTTTTATTACACGATGTTATTCCTTCACCGTGGAGGTCAATCGCGAACATTTGTTGAGTACGTATTTCATTAGAAAAATTGGTACCCGCCTGGGATTCGAACACCGGTGCATCACTCAACACGAATGCACCGGACGTCTTATCCTTTAGGCCACGACGACGACAGTATTGAAAGATAAAAAAATATTGAAAGATAAAAAAAACTGGATTAATAAACAAGTGATTGAGATGATATTTCTGCGGTTGATATACTACCTCATCCATTCCCTACCGATAATTTAATACTTACGTTTTTTGACCACAATCACGCTCCTTGGCCGTCACAAGTCCGTCCAGGTGTTCTCTCACGTGGACGTGTGTTGCTGTTTTACTTAGGCATACACGCTTTCCGATGAAATCGTTTATTTATTGATTCGCACGCGAAACAGAATACTGAAACACCATTAAAGTAATGTAATAATTTTGATATTGTGGATATCACAGAAATAAATCATCTTGATATTATTTCTGTGGTGGATATATACCAAAATTAGTTAAAGGAGGAATCTCACCATCTATGGTGGAGCAGTAATCTATTACCCTCTTTAGCCAACCCATACTTTGGGCCGGGAAGGTACAAGTACCTGAGAGTCACCCTGGATGCATCCATGAAATTTCGCCCGCATATTAAATCAGTCGGCGACCGCGCCGCGTTTATTCTGGGCAGACCTACCCCATGATCTGTAAGCAGAGTAAAATGTCCCTTCGGAACAAGGTGACACTTTACAAAACTTACATAAGGCCCGTCATAACTTACGCGAGTGTGGTGTTCGCTCACGCGGCCTGCACACACATAGACACTTTTCAATCCCTACAGTCCAGCTTTTGCATGTTAGCTGTCGAAGCTCCGTGGTTGATGACGAACGTTGACCTACACGACGACCTGGGCCTCGAATCAATCCGAAAGTACATGAGGTCAGCGTCGGAACGGTACTTCGATAAAGCTATGCGTCATAATAATCGCCTTATCGTAGCAGCCGCTGACTACTCCTCGATTCCTGATCATGCAGTAGCCGGTCATCGTCGACGCCCTAGACGCGTCCTTACGGATTCATCAGATCCAATAACCATTACATTAGACGCCTTTAGCCTCTAACACTAGGAACAGGCTTAGGGACCCCGGTAACCGTACTCGTCGAACTAGGCAGAGTTCGACGAGTACCTAACTTAAACCTAACTTAAACAGCAACCTAACTTAAACATCAGCCCGGTGTGTTTCTCGCCGGATCGTCTCAGTGGGTCGCGATTCCGATCCGGTAGAGATTTATTCGTGAAGCAGTTACTCTTGAGTTATTATGTCGCCTTTGGAGGAACTCAGGTAGCTGTTAGCAAATCCCACCCATTCTGGCTGTTGTTGTGACTTCGTCTCTCAAAGTGAGAGAGAGAGAGAGAGAGATGCTCCGTGACGTTTAAAGGCTTCGGTAGCCACAGAGTGAGATGTATATTCACTTTCCGGTATTGAGTTATCGAAATAGAGAATACCACAAAGTTAAATATCTTTTTCTCCTTTGTTTATCAACCTTTTGTTTGTATGTTTAGAAATGCTATCGTTGCATGTTTGATTATTGTCCAGTATTAAAATAAACGTCAGTCTTTTTTATTACCCCTGTAGGTAGACGAGCTTACGGCCCACCGGATGGTGACTGGTTAGCGTCGCTCATGGACGTCAGCAATGCCTGGGGTAGAGCCAAGCCGCTGCCTGCCGTTTAATACCCTCTATAAGCCTCATTTTAAGATGGACATGTCATAGCGCTTGGGAAACACCATAGAGAGGAGCTCAATAATGTGTCTCATTCGAGAGTGTTTCGGTTGCGGAAGTATTGTTTATGACACAAATAATTATGGTGTTCACACTCATTCTATGGTGTTCACACCATAAATTATTTCATTGTGTGTGATTCATCACATCTATGGCGATGACGCTGCCTTGACACCAAAATTCAAGGTCTAGAGAATGCATGAGGAAACGAATGTTCCCTCTTACAGAAAATATATGAAGGCGAAGCGCCTCTTGAACAACGCACATCGTGTTGCGTTGTAGTCGAAATATTCACAACAGTTCACAGATAATATATATAATTATTAACAATTATTAAATATTGGCTGTTACCCACAGCCTCGCCGGCATGGCCAAGGTAAAGTTTCAGTATACTTTGATGTTAATAAGATATTTTTTTCTGGATAAAAGATAGCTTACGTCACTCTACTTATCACATTAAAACCACGACAATTCGTTCCTTCATTTCGACGTGAAAGAAGGACAAACAAACTCACAAACAAACAAACAAACAACAAACAAACGAATGCTTGTCATCTTTGTCAATGTTTTCTTTAGTAGCGTAGCCCACAGACATAGCCCACTGAGTTTCTCGCCGGATCTTCTGTGGATCGAGTTTCCGATCCGGTGGCAGATTCTGCGAAGCTCTGCTTGCTAGGGCCAGTGTTAGCAACACACGCGGTTTGAGCCCCGTGAGCTGACCTACACGTCAAGGAGAAGCTGATATAGCTTCTCAAGGCTATCAGCATAGGTAGGAAAACAAAAAAGTCGTTAAGCATCCAACGAGGTGGACCTACGACCTGCTAGAAATCACGGGAATCCGTTGGATGCCGGCTGCACACGATCGGTTATGGTGGCGAGCCTTAGGGGTAATCCAAAATCATTTTGCAATCTTATGATTTCGATTTTGTGCAATCTTATTGCTTAATATTTCTCCGTTTCTCCGCTCCGCTGCCTCGCTCCACACCGGTAGATAGGCACCTTAAAATCGTCTTCTCGCATTAAAACTGTATACATAATCTCAAAACTTCTAAATTTTACAGGAGAGTGTTTTAAAGGTTTAACACATTATGATATTTTTAATATTAATCATCTTTGCAACATTATTTTTTAGTTTTTACCAGTTACATTATCTTTTAAAATAAGATAAAATTATGTATTTATTTTGTTAATAGTAGTCAAAATATAGGTAAGCTAAGAAAAAAAACTAAAACTACACTACGCTCTTTTGACAGTATTTATGAGAAAAATACTGATGATACCAAATAATTCCGCATATTAACTCAATTTCGAATATTTTTGGAAATTGTATACTTTTAATGCAAAAAGACGATACAAGATCAGTAATTTCGCGTAGAGTCAAAAATATAATAAGGGAATTGAGACAGAGGTGTTAAACCAATATTTTTGTGAACGTTTTTTAAAATAAAATATTGTTGTAAAAAAAGAACTTGTGTTTATTTTAAAAAGATGAACGCCGCCGCCTGACATCACGAATACTGCACCATCATAATGCATATTTCATTACAGTCGAACACGGAAAATTTACAATTTATTTGCGATTTTTGGAAAAAGTACATTCGTCTTTCACATGTCTAAAACATTTTTTCTTTATTTAAATTTGCGGAGCTTAGGATTACAGTATAGTATGACTGTACAAACGATTGCATAAAATTAAACACCTCCAATGTCATTGAAAGTAGTGTCATTGACATTTTCCATTCACTTGCCAAGATAATATCACAAATGCTTTTATTATCACCGCTGAATTAGCGGTGAGTCGTGCGGTGGAGCTACTCTATTAATTAATGCTTTCTTTCTGCTGAAAATTTCGAAACAAGCTGATTTCATTATGTATAGCATTTGTGTATGTTGGAATATCCTTTTTTTCTTAATAGTGGGTCAGCATTATATTCCTTTGGTACTTAATATTTTTAGCATTATTATAGGAAAGTAAGTAGGTGAAAATCAAGATTAATGCGTTCTTTACCTGAATTGTGTATCCTACATAGAACCTCTGGTAGGACCTCTTGTGAGCCCGCGCGGGTAGGTACCACCCTGCCTATTTCTGCCGTGAAGCAGTAAGCGTTTCGGTTTGAAGGGCGGGGCAGCCGTTGTAACTATACGGAGACCTTAGAACTGATATCTCAGGGTAGGTGGCGCATTTACGTCGTAGATGTCTATGGGCTCCAGTAATCACTTAACACCAGGTGGGTTGTAAGCTCGTTCAACCATCTAAGCAATTAAAAAAAGCTTAAGATACTTTACAGATTACCGCTACAGATAATATATATTATGTACAAGAATTTGGTTTACGAACTAAGCGATAGCAAAGCAACGGCTTGCCAAAAAAATAATAATTATAAAACACAACATGTCATGTTGAAACTGCTAAATTTTAATTTGCAAGATTGGTCTTCAATGTTGACGTGAATCCGAACCTTTCGCTCCTCTCCGTCCTCCCACAAGGTGCGACGACCCTGCTTCATTGTTTCAACTTTGGGATTTAATACTTCGAATCTGACGCATGCAATGTGTGTTGTAATTACAGAGTAATTTAAAATATTGTTAGGAACGTAATATTAATCTGTTGTTTTCATAATGATTAGACAGTTTCGGGAACTTTTGGCGGAAACCCGAGGAGTGATATTGTGTGATTTGTCTTATTTTGTCTATTTAGTGTTTCTTCAGGTTTAAATGTACAACAACGGTGGTTTATGAACTGTTTAGTATCTGTGAAAGTGCAAAAATGTGGGAAAATCAAACAAAGCCGCTGAACGTAATTTCCCGGGATCCTTCAAAAAGTCCACTTAAAAAGTCTCAGTAAATGACCACCATTTTACTGAGATTATATTTCATCCCATATCATCTCATTTCATTTCATTTCATTGGGTGATAGGACCTTTTGTGAGTCCGCACGGGTAGGTAGCACCACCCCGCCTATTTCTGCCGTGAAACAATAATGTGTTTCGGTGTGCAGGGTGGGGTAGCCGTTGTAACTATACTGAGACCTTACAACTTATATCTCAAGGTGGGTGGCGTATTTACATTGTAGATGTCTATGGGCTCCAGTAACCACTTAACACCAGGTGGGCTGGGAGCTCGTCCACCCATATAAGCAATAAAAAAAAAACCATTTCACTTCATTTCATGCCATGTTTCATATTAATCAACTTCATTAATTCATTTCACTTCATATTATCATTATTCATAAAAATAAAAATATAAATTAAAATAAGACTTGACCTAAAGGTCTCAGTAACCGGAGTCCCTTTAAAAAATTAGACAGTTTCACGAACAATAAGGTAGTCTACGCTATCGCATTTTTTTTTACATTTCATTTCTCCTTTTTTTCGGTATGGCGTTGATTATTAAAATATTTATTATTAAATAAACACAAACTCTGTTTCTGAAAAATGTAATGGAGCGGTATAAAATGAAGATGATTTAGTTGAAATTGTAATAAATTGAGAAGAGATGAAATTTTAATGATGTCGCAGTAAAATGCTATGAATTTATTAAGACATCAGGTTCAGGAACGCACTGGGTCTTTATTTCATTATCCCTCATTTGTGTACTTTCATCCATGCTAAATGGTTAATAAGTCACCAATAAATAGTACACACTACCTGGAGATATCCTAAAGAAAATAATAATATCGTTTGACAGCTTGCGTTCCCGCCAAAACGCCTTTTGTTGTTTTTCATTTATTTTGTTCTTTCGTTGTTTCAGCCAAACTTTCGCATATTGGCCACAAACATATAAAATAAAATTAAAATAAATAAAACCAGTATAGGTAACCACCCTACCCTTGTAAAATGAGACACTGCATGAGAAAGATTTATATTATAATACCCGTTAACCCTAATTCAGGAAGTCCTTGTAATAGATTCAAACGGTAATGAATTCGAGAACAAAGAGTCTTGTATAGAATGTTGACAAGCGCGCACAAAATAAAACGGTCGTAGAATGGTCACGGACCGACGCCCTACGGTCGGCGACCGTCAAACACAAAGAGGATGTAATTGTATACTTGTAGACACACGCTTCCTTGTACCTGAACGTCACCAGAAATTCAGGAATTAATTCCAGTGCAAGGATGCATTAAACAAAAGACAGTACTGATTTGAGCCCCCAAGGGGTCCTGCCACCAGTAATTACACAAATTATAATTTTGCGGGTTTGGTTTTTATTACACAATGTTATTCCCTCACTGTCGAAGTCAATCGAGAACATTTGCTAAATACGTATTTCATTAGAAAAATTGGTACTTGCCAGCGGGATTCGAACATCGGTGCATCGTTAGAGACGAATGCACCGGACGTCTTATCCTTCAGGCTACGACGACTTAAGTCTTGTGGATCTATGTTGGTTTGGATTTTTTTTATCTAATAGGTAATACTATAGTACCTCATTCGGTTTTAATGGCTACCTTATTTTTCTATCTATTGGTTCTCTAGAAAATATTGATTTGGCGATATGAAATGCGACATCGATGTAAATCTTTATTCACATTCCTTACGTCAATTTCTGATGATGATGACACTGATGAGGGTCGTAACTCCCCCGCTTCATCATACTCTCATGCACAATTGTTCTACACCTGCTGCGATCCTTGGCCTCGCGGAACTTGATGTCCAGACAAGATCGAATCGGGTCCGACTATCTCGTGGGACTGCTATTGATATTCACATTATTCACTCTAGATTGGTAATCAATTATTTCAGTCCGGTGTTAAGTATTGGCTTGCTGATAACGGTAAAAGCACTCGGAGAATTGAGACAAAATATGTCAAGCAAATTATCCGGAAATACCCTCCAAATTGCGGCTCTTTTCGCGAATTGGTTACGGTTTTTTTGTTAATGATTGAAACGTTTATGTGAAACTGTAATGATTAGGTTAGACTCGGCTCTCTTTACTGCTGTAGTAAAGGCTCGTTTACACTGTTTCCGTGGAGAGATTTAATTTTTTATTGATAACAATATGAATCGATTTCGACACCTGATGGTAGGAAGTATTATTTAATCGCAAGGTCCCAAGGTTCAATTATGCCGAGAAGCTATAACGTATTCTAATATGTATTTCCAGTTTGAGGGTTTTTTTTCCTACCTATGCCGATAGCCTTGAGAGGCTATTTCAGCTTTACCCTAACGTGTGTAGGTGATCTCACGGGGCTCAAACCGGAGTGTTGCTAACATTGAGCCTAGCAAGAGCAGTGCTTCGCAGAATGTACCACCGGATCGGAAACGGGACCCACTGAGAAAATCCGGCGACAAACTCAGTGGGCTGTGTCTTTGGGTTAATTAGCTCGTCGAGCCCTTCGTCGCAAGCGACGGGTTCGACGAGGACGGTGACCGGTTGAGGGTTGTAATAGGCGTTGAACAATAGATACAATTAAGATTTAGAATAATAGTAGAAGAGCCGTGAGCCTTTGTTTTTGATCAATTAGGGCTCAATAGATTGATTAGTATTATCATCTAGACTCTAGAGCAATAACTAAAGGCGACCTTTTTTAATTGCGGAATAATGATGATTAAGGGAACCGCAATTGCGTTTAAACCAATCACACGTCTGGCAGAATTTGGTAATAAAAATATACAATAATTTCATGGCTTGACACATCAGGTCTCAAGTTTGGTAGCGGCATTTTGATGCTACGAGTTGCTATTAACCACTTTCCACCAGATGGAACTTTTTTTGTTTTTTTTCCTACCTAAGCCGAGAGCCTTGAGAGGCTATTTCAGCGTAACCTTAACTAGTAGATGAGCTCACGGGGCTCAAACCTGACGACGTTGCTAACACGAACCCTAGCAAGAGCCGTGCTTCGCAGAATCTACCAGTGGATCGGAAACGCGACCCACTGAGAAGATCCGGCGAGAAACTCAGTGGGCTGTCTGAGGGTTGGAACGTGACTCGTGCAACCGTCCTTTATAGGTTTGTCTTCTCTACATTGCTATTCATATTGGACGGTATCAGATCTTCCAAGAGAAAGAATGAGTCTGTTGTTCGGGACTTGGATATAGGCAAAGTTACCTTGAAAATGGCGTTAGTAACATACAGACATCTGTCAAATATGTTCTGTTCTATGATAGCTAACATCAATAATTCTGAGTTCCAAAGTGAACGCAGGTAAAACCGCGAAGCACTTTCAATTTCACAGCACCTAAGAACCCTTAATACGCGTATTTAGTATCTAGATTTGTTTTCACTTCGCACTGTCCAATGTGAACAGACCATTACATTTGATGGTTGTTTTTGAATTTGACTTTATTGAGATTTCTAGGTCGAAAGTCACGAACTTTTCTTTGAAATGGATGACGGAGTGTATTTATGAAGTGGACATTTTGTTTAACTCGAAAACTATCGTTATTATAGACTCAGTCAAACAGACATTAGTAGTGGTGGTAGGACCTCTTGTGAGTCCGCGCTGGTAGGTACCACCACCCCGGCTATTTCTGCCGTGAAGCAGTAATCCGTTTCGGTTTGAAGGGTGGGGCAGCCGTTGTAACTATATTGAGACCTTAGAACTTATATCTCAAGGTGGGTGGCGCATTTACGTTGTAGATGTCTATGGGCTCCAGTAACCACTTAACACCAGGTGGCCTGTGGGCTCGTCCACCCATCTAAGCAAAAAAAAAGCCTCATTATCATAATGATTTTTTGTATGTTTAGACCGCAGATGCGACTTAAACATTGATTTTTACATACACTTATTGCTCTATTTGTGTTATTAAATTAATGTATCATAAAGGGGACGGCCCATTTCAGGCCCAAAGCGGACAATAGATTAGAGAAAAAATACCTAGTGCATTAATTTTGTCATAAATAAATATGCATTTACTTTCTTCCAAATAAGCGCCACTACAGTTTACAATAAGTAGTTTAAAAAAAGTAACTCTATTGAAAAAAACAAGAATTTTATTTTTGCGGGAAAAATATTGCCAGCTTCAAAACCTTTTACGTATTAAGTAAACATTTTAAGTATATAAAAAAACAAATAAATAAATCATTTTAAATATTATCATTAATCAATCGATTTTAAGCACATAAAATAACATCAAAGACATACCCATTGGACTTTAACTTGTTACTATACTTGAGACCTTAGAACTTATATCTCAAGGTGGGTGGCGCATTTACGTTGTAAAAAATGATCGATATATGAATTTCATGTAATTATTTTTCTTTATACTGACAACACTGATATTGATCTGACTGACTGACACTTCGCTTGCTGCTTGTGCTTGCGTTCAAAATGGATGTGTTTTGATTTTTTTTGCTTTTATCAATAACGTTACATACTACGACTGAAAAACATTGTGTGAATTGTGGTTTTAACCTGACCGAGATTTAAAACCGTGTTTAAGCTCTCCTGTGCTATTTTTAGATGATTTACTAATTGTGTATGAAGATGAAAATATAGATATTTAAAGAAGTATGTGTGTTTTTTATACCCTAATAACTACAATTGGATAAAAATACACTAGGAACATCTTAAACATTAAAAAAAGAAAAGTTCTTGAGGTATTTATATAGAAAATTAACCTCAAAACGAGTTTTTTATTTTTATTATATTTTTTATAATAGTGGCGTCAATTTCAATATATTTTTTAGATATCTAATACATTTAAGAATTTGAATCAGTCCATTTTTATAGTAATATTTGATGTCCACCTTGGGCCTAGCACACTATGGAGAGTGGGCATTCCCCTTAATGCGGTAATGACCTGAGAGAAACAGTAAATGTATGTCAAATATAATAAAATTTATATTATGAACCAAGATCATTAAATCTCAGTCAATTGCCGCTTATAATGGACCATTCAACGTTTACCTACGTTTGCCGCTGTTCCAACTGCATACAAATTAGAGTTAACTTTTACGCTATCGAGAACGTTAAAAACTCGAACTAAGCACATTGATCCAGAAGTGGTAGTGGACTGGTAATGATTATGACATAATAGGTTCTCACAGATTAATATGTTAGTTACTACGTTTCGAACTTTTGAACTTGACGAACTGATATTGTACAATAGCTCAGTTTTAATGATTTTTTACGTATTAAAAAAAAAAATACCGCCAACCCCTGATTGTTGTCTTTTTTCTTTTGATTTGTAGAGGTTTACATACACGCCAGCGCGTGGCGCTAGTATCACACTCAGTTGGTCGCGCGGCTACCGATCAAATTGGCGGGAAATTTAAATACCAAATTCGAACAAACATTGTTATTAAATCTGTTGTTCTTTGATTGCAGCATTAAAGGTCATTACTCGGTCCAATCATTACGTCGTTTGTCAATAAAAACACAGCGTAAGCTTTACATAATTATATACAAAACGATGATGATAATGTTTGGTACAACTTCAATGGCATTTTTTTATTCCAACTCACAGCCCATCTGATAGTAACCAATTAGCGGCCCAGGTACATACTCAACGCCACCATACATACAGCTTGGAACAAGATAGCGACTGTTCCACCCTTCAAACCGGAAATCTTCAGCACATTGTCACAGAGAGGGCAACGGCATTGTGATCCAAATCGTCTGTCCGTAAATAGAATTATTAAAAAAAAACTCCTTAAACATAAAGTAAATCTGTGAAAAAACAACTAAATTAGAAATCCTTAGAGTAATATCAGATTATAATAATATGAGTAAAAGATTGAAGAAAATCAAAGACATTAAGGTATAACAAAAAAGGAACCACCCTGTGATTACCGAGACGACAATCTTGATGGAATGCTTTTTCGGTAACCCGACACTTACAGGCAAGTCGTTGGGTCGAGCGTTATTGGGGTCTTGTGATGAATGTATTCGAACTCTGAGCAATTCTACAAATGAGCACACGTGTTCTGCTAAATTAATAATATATGTGTCATAGTTTTAAAAAAAAAGATGTGTGGTGTCTTGGGACACCGGATAGGAACGAAGTTTCTTATTATAAAACTCTTCGATCAATAATACTACTAGATTCGCGATTAGCGCTTCAAAAACGGCCCGAAAAATAAGACCACAAATAAATTTGTGGTCTTATTTCAAATTAGTATGGTCCAATCATAGCCAACACTAAGATGTCAAAACGCTGCAATGCGCGTTCAAAAACTGAGTAAAAAACCACCGTAACACCAAGGTTTTGGAAGGAATATCTTTTTTTGGTAAATTTATATTATTAAGTGTTTTTCATAAAATAATAAACACAATTATATTGTAAATAAAACACAATTTACGAATATTGTAATTGTTTGGCCAATGTTTGCTACAAGGCACCAACTACTGTAACAAACATCACCTATTCTTGGACAGGGAATGCATAGAGTAGTTTTGTTATTTTATAATGTTATTTTTGTTTGTAGATTTCCTAGTAGCCCCTTGTCGCTGTGCACAATGGATATATATTGTCGCGAAAGAAAGAGGAGAAGAAATATTGAACCCTTATAAAAATTCTAGAATTGTTCAATGGTGGTGGCAAATCAATGCAAAAAAGTATTAAAAAAACTTTATATGTATGTGTAAATATTTTAAGCGTATATGCTGAAAAGGATTTGTTTTCTGGGGGAAACGAACACAGCCATAAAATAAGCCTAAATTAAACTGATTATAGAAAAATTCATTGATATAAGATTACATTATATTTGTAAAAAAGAAACGGCTCATATAAAAATGACTTCTAAAAGACAGCTTTATAACAAACTGAATCTGTTTAAAGGTAATTAAACCTACATTATTGTTTTAATTACTTCTGTATAAAGAATACGTGGAAAACATGTTTCGTGTTTCCTTTCATATTTTTTTTACTTTATTCAATTTTATTTTTTATCACCTATTTGTTGTAATAGCGGCAATGTAAAATATTATCTACTGCTTTTTTGAATCGGTCAAAAATAGTTGCGACCATACAAAACAAACCTAAAACAAATATGTATATTCTGCAACTCTATGTCTTTCAATACTTACTGTGTTCTGAGCATTGAAATGTAATACCAAGAACTACATCTAGTTCCACAATACAATAAGCACGAAATTTTAAACAAATATTTTTAACCTTATAAATTAGGCTTTAAGTATCATTTTAGAATAAATATTTTTGTACTGATGACTTTTTATGTTCAAGTGACATTTTAAATTTATTCCATAATATTCTTTTTCTGACGAAAGGACCTAAATACATATATTTTGCAATGGTAATTAAACTTTATGTTTAAGTATTAAGGTTTATAATAAACTGAAGTCGTTAACATTATTAAACTTTTTTCTAAGAAATGAAGATGTTTTCGTGTCTGCAAACGTGGCCACTGGAGCGTCTTATTTTTGTTCCTGATCCTTAATCTAGTACTATTATTGATCGAAGATAAAACTAATGATTTTAAGTTCTATTCGAGGTGTAAAGAAAATAAAACTGGAGGTTTCGCAACAACCCACGGTCATTCGGTAACGTGCGAACTTATTGTGGTACACTCACTTCATTCACGGTTGTTTGCATAAGAGATAGTGTATTGCGCAAACGAACGCTCTGAGATCGTGGTCAATGAATGATAAAAAAATATGTTATTTTTTGTACATTATTACAAAGTTAAGTCGTACACTGTGCGCATTACTAATTTGTACGTTATTACAAAATTAAGTCGTAAACTGTGTGCATTTCTAATAAAAACCTTACGTTACGGACGTTTTTTCTCGGTTACGGTACCCCTCCGCATCTACCCATCAGGAACTTCGTTTCAAAAAAACAAGCAAATTGAACCTACAACAATTTTTGGCTTATTTTGTTACCTTATTAATACAAGTCAGAATATCAGAGCAAGAGAGTTCTTTGATACGTGTGAAAATAACGTCAAAAGATTCCGTTACATATACATATATTACCAATGCAATACATACCAAGCCATTAAAAATAGAACAATATTAAGTTAAAATAATAATAAAATATTGTTTGTTTACTACGATTTGTTGAAGTGAAACTTCTTTATGGACGTAGGGAGGAAAAAATGTATGTAACGTTTTTCGGATACGCGCCATTTCAACTTCTTCCGCTACGCGCCATGTTTATTTTATTTCTATTTGGTTTGTTATCAACAGATGTTGCTGCACGTAAATTCAACAATTCCTGAATCGCGGTGACGAGATGTTACACAGTTGATAGACGTTCTCGTATTTCTCTTGCTAAATCATACCTACCTTGCGTCGGGATACCGTGATCATGCAGGCGGTTACCCCGTGGGGAGGCTGCTCCATTGCACTGCGGAGTGGTTCACCCTTGCGATTATTTCTATATTTTATTATATAAGTTTCATTTCTACCGTGTATGACTTGCGCACACACACTTTTTTTTTCGATGAATCGCGATGGATGAATGCTATTTTTTTAATGGATGGAGAGACGCGCTCTCTGCTAACTTTACATTAAAAGGTCACCCTAAAAGACACCGACAGCTCCCACAGTACAGATGCAAACAACTGCCTTCTGCTGATCGATTTTTTCAAGCAATTTCAACAAAAACCGTATGCTCAATTGAAAAGTCTGTCAATATAACAAATCACCGGCGGACTTTCACACGTGGATGTGATCTATGAAGGGTCATCTCAGTTCTAAGAATTTTCGTGGCCGCATTGTTTCACCATAAGCCGTAATGACGGCGGCCTCTGTCACAGGATCTGAAAGAAATATGGTTAAATAAACACATTTCGGTGTGGTCGGTTTGAGATTTTTTTTTTGTCTACTGTTGTTGGACCTGCATAGGGTTTCGCTTCGTTTACCTAATACTTTTTTCTAAGTTTTATGGGTCGTAACGTGAAGATTAAGTGCTATGTAGATCCCAAAAGTTATGGCGTAGAAGGATTTTATTTTATTAACTTACCTTTAATATTGCCTGCTTATCTACCGGTATACTAGAAAGGCTAGTCTGGCTGCACCATAACTTGTGACGAGGATCAGCCTGAGAGAGTTTGCTAATATTTGACCTAGGAAGAGCAGTGGTTCTACTTTTTCTGAATCTACCACCGGATCGGAAGCGACCTACTGAAAAGATCCGGCTACAAATTCATTGGAATGTGTGTGTATAATAAGCTACGTGATGCTATAAAAAAAACAAATTATTGTTATTTAAAAAGAACTTGAAAAAATTATTAACCTTAAGATGTTATGTATAATAACATCTTAAGCAGTGGCGTACCTAGAACTTTTGCCGCCCGGGGCGATCTCCAGTCTGCCGCCCTTTCTATTATAAGTCAATCAAATAGTGGTTTTTATAAATTAATACACATAAATAAATTATTAAGTTATTTAATCAATATTAATTAATACACAGAGTAAATTTTTTAGACTTATTTGTATGCACTCGTAAACATATTTATATAATATCTACTCTTCTAGCTTTCATAAGTAAATACTAAAATGCCGCCCCAGGGTAAGTGCCGCCCGATGCGGACCGCACCCACCGCCCCCCCCTAGGTACGCCACTGATCTTAAGGTTAATAATTTTTTTAAAGATAAATCATTATGTTAATTTTAAATTCGCTTTTTTCTGTTCTTTGTTTTAGTTTTATAACATAAATAACTAATTCTTATTCAATTAATTTATTTTATTGTTTGATACTTTAATTAATTAATATATTTACTGATTGCATTTAATGTAAATCATTTTGAGTAATATTTGCACGCCGACCTGGTTGAAACGCGCTGTTCCATAAAATAGCTACATATTAACAACTTTGTAAACCGTGTTTTAGCTAATAGAGTTTGATTTGATTTGATTTGTGACTATTTGTGTGTGTGTGTTTATTGCACGGTTCAAGAAAGTTTGAAAAATGTAATAAATTGAAGTATGTTATTAGATCGATTCATGTCTTCATAGTTACTTAATTGTAGTCAAATTTATTTCTGGAGGGTCGAAAGCGTATTTTGAATGTATCACGATTCGATTACAAAGTATGCAGGAGTAAAAATAATATCAAAAATTAATCTTTCACGCATCACACATTAGTTGTGACTCGAAATAATGGATTCTTAGTCTGGTAACAGAAATTCACGTGGCTAGGAAGTCGGTAGTTATCTTTGTCCTTCACGGTTCAATCTCTCGTGTCATGATCTGTTTCCGGCTTGACTTGCAAACGCACCAGTATGTTAAGAATAATTATACATTCACAAACAGTAGTAGAGTAGTAATAGTAGTAGTAGACAGTTGATACATATACATTATTTTTTTATGGTACATATACATTATTATTTCTCGGCAATCAATATCTATATATATAAAAATGAATTGTTGTTCGTTAGTCTCGCTAAAACTCGAGAACGGCTGGAACGATTTGACTAATTTTGGTCTTAAATTATTTGTCGGAGTCCAGAGAAGGTTTAAAAGGTAGATAAATGTGAAAATGCCCGGAATTAAGTATAAAACAACAATTTTGTTTGTTTTAAGTTTATTTTATACAAAAGTTTAGGTCTTTTATTTATCGATTGAGGCACTACGAAGTCTGCCGGGTCAGCTAGTATAATTATATTTGTTATTATAAAACATTGAATTTATTCATTCATAGTTCAAATTTATTTTTTAGTACTGTGATAACTGTCTCAATTTATCTATCGGTCCTTTTTTTGTTTATCGTAATACAAATTTATATCTGAACGTTTTTTTTTAGACCGACGCAGAGCTCAATGCGAACCTAAGACAAATTCTAACCTTAAAATTGGTTAGTGAGTTATAATTTGCTTAATTTGTGATTAGTCTTTAATCTTTGGACCACGCGCTACAACTAAAACCACGTCTTTTTGGCGAGAACGCGAGCGGTGAAGCTGTGTGATTTGTTTTATTTTGACTATTTAGTGTTTCTTTTAGGTTTAAATGCGTAATAACGGTGGTTTCTTAACTGTTTAGTATCTGTGAAAGTGCACAAATGCGGGATAATAAAACAAAGTCGCTGGACGTAACTTCTCGGGATCCTCCAAAAGGTCCACTGAAAACGTCTCAGTAAACGACCACCATTTTACTGAGATTATATTTCATCTCATGTCATATCATATCAGATCATTTTATTTCAGTTCATGAATCAAAAAAAGTTTTATTAAAATTAAAATAGCACTTGACCTAAGGGTCTTAGTTACCAGGTCATAAAGTCCATTAAAAAAAAGAAAAGCACTTGTCATAAAATACAGAGCTAACAATATCAGAGCTCTTAGTAGGTATATATTACATACAACCATATGTCGTCTCACGATCTCACGCGCCGGTCCCGCGCCAATTCGAACCCGTCTTCCTGTCATATGGCTTATATCATCCGCTCATCCCGACGGTCAACGAACTTCGTCATACGATTTATTTATATCGCAAAAATGACTGTCCGTTAAAAATTAAATTATTGTAACATAAATTACGATTACAAAATGCGCAAAAGGCACTTTGCTTAAATTAAATATTTAGTACTCGTCGATATGTTTTTTTTTTTATTACGTATATCAATGTGCTTACTTTTGCGGCGTAGATTGGCAGATAAATTTTCATTTCAACCAGTCTTAATGAAAACTAAGACTGTATAATATAAATTTTTTGTTGGCCTTGTAGGCAGACGAGCATACGGCCCACCTGATGGTGAGTGGTTACCGTCGCCCATGGACTTCAGCAATGCCAGGGGCAGAGCCAAGCCGCTGCCTATCGCAAATCAATACCAACTTCCACCTTCATCTCAGGACACGACATTTAAAGTTTAATTTTGTTGGGCTTCAGCAGTATTGGCCACAACTACTGGTGGTAAAAGTATTTGCAAGCCTGTACAATCATCCTGCCAATTGACGTCATACGTTCCAGTTTGAAGGGTGGGGATAGCTGTTATACAATTTAGACTTCGGTCATATGTCTCAAGATGGTTCGCGGCGTTCCCCTTTTGTCTTTGGGTTCAAGTAATCCCTTAATACTAAGTGAGCCGTGAGCTCGCTCACTAATCTATGGAAGAAAAAATAATAGGTAGATATTTTTCACAATAAATTTCTTCCGATATTTTTTTTTTGTGTTCAATAATTTCAACAACAAAAATAACATGAATGACTTCTAAAACTAATAAACAAAGACGCAGAGGAAATAATAAAATGATTTGTAATTATTCGGATATCAAATAATACGTTGTGTAAATCCCGGAAATAATATATGCTATCATTGACCATAAAAAATTTCGCGAGTTCAAGTAATTGCATTATTCAAAAGTGTTAAATCATATTAGAATTATCTAGACTGTTAAAAAGTAGTACTTCATATAATGAGGAAGTAAGTAATTATGAAACTGATAAATATAAATGAAATATCTCGAATATTTAGTACTGGAATGTTTTAACAAATCCTATTTTTTCTGTCATCTAAAATTATCCGTCGTAGAGTTGTTCTGTTTATTTATTTATTTTTTATTGCTTAGATGGGTGGACGAGGTCACAGCCCACCTGGTGTTAAGTGGTTACTGGAGCCCATAGACATCTACAACGTAAATGCGCCACCCACCTTGAGATAAGTTCTAAAACTCAGTATAGTTACAACGGCTGCCCCACCCTTCAAACCGAAACGCATTACTGCTTCACGGCAGAACTAGGCAGGGCGGTGGTACCTACCCAAGCGGACTCACAAGAGGTCCTACCACCAGTAAATGTTATAACTGTTAGTAGAGTTTTCAAATCCAATGCTCCAATGCCGGCCTGAAATCTCGACGCTAGATTATTTAGACATAATAACCTGAATGCAGGTCGAAGCGTCAATCATTTCAATTCAATTCGACAAGCGCGAAAATAAAAATAAAGTGAAATCATAATTTGATGAGAATAAAAAATAAATAAAAAAAAGCCTTTTATTTCTTGCATTTTAAAATAAAGTGACATTACAAAAAATTATAAAAATTGTTGATAATACATTAATAATGATAGATACTAATTATGATAGAATTCTTAATATAATGTGTATAATATTAGTCGGATCAACATAAAAGATATAAAAAAGGTTATATAAATTTAGCGTGCAGGCATGCCAGAACCCCTCTTATGTGAGGGTGAAGGCCTCCTCCAGACTTTTCCATTTGTCTGATGAGAATAGGTATAAGTAAGTATATATGAAGCGAACTAATTGCGATTTGTCGGTCCGCACTTATTTAATGTACTGACTATTTCAATTTATCATCTCGATACTTTTGTTTGTACCGTTAGTTACCGTTCTCATTTAGGTGAACTCGATTCATCAAAACTTTTATCCATCTAATTATCGTATTTTTATGATTGTTATCTAACTGTAAGATGTATTTTTAATACTAACTAATGTTCACGACATTGTCTACTTCTACAATTGAGGTTTAATAACAAAAACAACGACCAGCCAACTAAATAACGTTGATGCACCGCTTATTCAAACTTAAGCAGAATTACAATGAATATAAATAACCAGTCGCCAGTATTCGAGTTTGATAAAGCAGAGGAACGCCTGGCAGTACAACGCTGTGTATGGCGACGCGACCGCGACGGTTTTGTCTTTATTTTCGTCATTGGCTCAGTACAACACTACGATTATCACAAAATGAGTACAGACATATCGGGTGTTTATTGCCGTATTATTAAATGAGGTTATCATGCAGTGTTCGGACGCGCGCTGCCCTGGCATTCCAAGGAGTGCAGGAGCGGCGCGCTGCCGTCACTTAGATCTAAGCTAGATTAAGTTAGGTTAAAAAAAATGATGGGAGGAGAAAAGCAGCTGCCCCCGACGAAGAAAGAAGAGTCGACGAACAATAAGGAAGAAAGAAGTGGAGTGAAGAGGGAAGAATAAGCAGAAGAATCCCACCCACCATCAACTCAGACCCAAACAGCAAAAAGGAATCCTGCAGCTCATCACTCCTGCCTCGATAGGCAGGGAGTCACAAGCCCGGGTAGAAAGGTTTCCCCGAGGCCCGTCCCGCGCCCCCGTAAGTATAGTGTCCGAAGTATGCTTCATCTAAGTGTTTGCAATTAATAATGCATATGAAGCAAATGTAGGCTTACTATATGCAGCGGCTTAGCTCTGCCCTTGGCATTGTTGACGTCCATGGGCGACAGTAGCCACTCACCATCAGGTGGGCTGTATGCTCGTCTGCCTACAAGGGCAATAAAAAACGTGTAAGATCGAAAATATTGGACCGACTGTATCTTTGTCGAGACGGACAAACTTTTCTGCCTTATAATTTTGCTATAGTTATACAAGTTAAGTTGCATATTATTATGTGCTTAGGTAACGCCCGTTCACGAACACGTTATATGGTCTCGTGTGTGTATCAGCGTCCACATATTGCATTAGAGAAATGGGTACCGCGAAATCATAACTGACCTTTTTAATTTATGTAACCGTGTGTATGCAAAATACATTCATTCAATTGCATGTAATGTATTTTGCTTACGCAATATGTCTGCTACTTATTTATTCGAGTTATTCTTCTTTGCAAACCCAGATTGCTTGCGTCGGTGATTTGTATCATTGTTCCGATAGTAGGTAGGTACATGTTGGCGTTACGCCAGGGTTTTCACACTTATGATATATTACAATGAAAATCAGATGAAAATGCAATAAATACAATTCTATAAAACTTTAACATTACTTGTTTATAACAAAAAGCCACGTATTAGTTTTTACACAATTAGCCATTTTGAGATGGTTATAGCAACTACAAATTCTTTTATTACAAACAAATCTAATTACTGCGAAACAATTCACAAAATATGACTTAATATTCACAATATATATTTTAGTGATTTTTTCATGAATCTGACATTAATTTCTTTTACACAAATTACTTTTAACTAATATAATCTAACATTATTATTGACAACATGATTTGCTTAAGAATTACAATACTTAATTAAATTACTACTGTTAATCATAAAATAATTTATTATTAATATTTAATTATTTATACAGTAGCTTGTGTTTTTAAATAGTGTCTGCTAAATATTAAATATGGTAGAATAGCAGTTTCATCTTAATAATAATAAATAAATACTAACATAGAATAAACTAAACTATATATCATGTTAATTATTTTCAATAGTGGCGTTTGCGCCCAAAATATATATAGAGTAGCATCTCACACTTATTATGTACAGATTAATATTCGATCTTCCTTTGTGAAATACATACATGTTTCATGTTTACTATTGTTTGGTCTCTAAAAGGTTTCTAAGAAATTTCAATATGGTATGGCAGGATATCTCGTGGTCCTAAGGCCTTACACATATTTATTTTAAAATCAATAGTGTTAAAATTGAACAACAGATCCAAAACTAAAATCATGGTCGTTGATCGCACAAAAAAGTTGGAGCTTAGTGGAACACTAAACCTTGAGTTTGTTGACAACTTTATTTACCTAGGCTCCAACATTGACAATACCGGATCCAGCGAACCTGAAATACGACAGTGTATCGGAATGGCAAAGGGACCCATGACCCATTACAAGGAACAAAATCCTGTCGACATATAATGGTCACGACCTTCAGCAGTGAGGAAACGACGCGAGGAGAGAGGTGTTAAAATAATTGAAGCAGGAATATTTTTTCTTTCTAAATCTTTTGATTCAGAAACGCCGTTTTTTACTCTTAGTCACCTTTGTTTTTTTTTGTACTAAGAAAGCATTAATAATTAATGCGGGTACAAAAAACCAGCACAGCTAATACATTTCCTTACGAATGACTTTGAAAATGACAGTTGAAATTAATGAACAGGAAATTAGGGCGTTGCGGGCCACATCGCTTCTAGATTATCTGTGATAACGGATCGAAATAAAGAACGAATGAATGAATTTCTATTATAATTGCGATACGAAATTTAATGTTGGATAGAATCAGGATATAATTTGAAGACTCTCTAAGTCTTTGTGTTTTTTTTTTTTTTTAAATAAGTAAACCGCAGGAAATTGCTTTGTATTAATAGATAGACTTTTTATACGCACGAGTATTGATTTTATAAAAAAAAATTGCTATTTTATGTGAAGGAGCCATTTTTTTTACGTATTTGTAACAAATTACTCTCGACTCATCCGGTTTCATTTATTATTATAATTTTCTATTTTAATTTTAATAATACACTAGACATGAAAGATATTATTCTTGACATTGTGACACTGAAAAAAAAAAAAGCACGTACTAAAATATTTATTTGCAAAATCTAATCTGACACTATACGCGACACACTTCTGCATAACACACGGTTCAACTGATTGTTAGTAGTCACCGTTGTTAATGGAGGTCAGCAATGCTGGGACTTGATCGCCAAGCTTCTGCCTATTATTGAAGACTGCCCGCAAAACTCGTTTGAAGAAAAACGTGTCATATCGCACACAATAGTCTAGAATTCTGAATGCACTATTTGTTGAATAGTGTTTCGTAAGAACTTACACAAATCATCGTAATATTTCATTATTGTATCCATTTATTTACGCGATATGCCAGTTCCGTAATGATTTCATTGAGTTATTGACGTATGGCGTAACCACAGATCGTCTATAAAATTAAGGGCGTTCGCATACGTTAGGGTTTTAAACTACACCGGACAATCTTGTAAGTTTTCAGCCAACAAAGGTTCCTTTTCGGATTTCATGGAAAAAAAACTTCAGAGTATTAAATAATTATCAATTCAATTGTATTAATATATATGGATGTGAATTATACTGGTTATAGTTGATATATTTTATTAGTTGCTAATTATAATTCATTACATTGCAATTATACGCAAAATCCTCAGGCAATGAAGCGCTGTGTTTTGTTGAAATTTTCGGCTCTTTTAGGACTTTTAATGATTTCGTTTTTTATCGTATATATTAAAATAATTGAATAATTGTGTGCATTCTTTTAACTGTTTTAATTAAATACTTGTGAGAAATCTAAAGTCTTATGAGCCAACAAAAATCTTGCGAGCCAACTAAAGTTTTGTGAGCCAACTAAAGTTTTGTGAGCCAACTAAAGTTTTGTGAGCCAACTAAAGTTTTGTGAGCCAACTAAAGTTTTGTGAGCCAACTAAAGTTTTGTGAGCCAAATAAAGTTTTTTGAGCCAACTAACGTTTTGTGAGCCAACTAAAGTTTTGTGAGCCAACTAAAGTCCTGTGAGCCATCTAAAGGTTTGTGAGCCAAATAAAGTTTTTTGAGCCAACTAAAGTTTTGTGAGCCTAATAAAGTTTTGTGAGCCAAATAAAGTTTTGTGAGCCAAATAAAGTTTTGTGAGCCAACTAAAGTTTTGTGAGCCAAATAAAGTTTTGTGAGCCAACTAAAGTTTTGTGAGCCAACTAAAGTCCTGTGAGCCATCTAAAGTTTTGTGAGCCAACTAAAGTTTTGTGTGCCAACTAAAGTTTTGTGAGCCAACTAAAGTTTTGTGAGCCAACTAAAGTTTTGTGAGCCAACTAAAGTTTTGTGAGCCAAATAAAGTTTTTTGAGCCAACTAACGTTTTGTGAGCCAAATATAGTTTTTTGAGCCAACTAACGTTTTGTGAGCCAAATAAAGTTTGGTGAGCCAACTAAAGTCCTGTGAGCCATCTAAAGGTTTGTGAGCCAAATAAAGTTTTTTGAGCCAACTAAAGTTTTGTGAGCCAACTAAAGTCCTGTGAGCCATCTAAAGGTTTGTGAGCCAAATAAAGTTTTTTGAGCCAACTAAAGTTTTGTGAACCAACTAAAGTCTTGTGAGCCAACTAAATTTGTAAAGTGTACACAGTATACCGTATTTAAAGTATATAGAAGTATGCAGTTACAAAAAATGTAGATCAGACAAGCAGACAAGCTTGTTAGCAAAAAACAAAAGAAAGTATTTTTGTAAAACCGATTATCGATATAAGATAACATTATGATGTTATACATACTTAACTATTTACTTTTCGTTTGCTTGTATTGAAATTGTAAGTTCGTTTCATTGCCGAACTTCGAAATAAATTGCAGTTCGGTAAATAAACTGTGTCTCGTGTACACCAAGCCTATATTAATGATAAAGTAGTCGTTCCGATTAAATACATTTTTGTTACACACTAACCGGTTATGGAAAGTTGAACGATGTGCATTTTAATTGTAATCGAAGCGTGTATGCATTCGTTAATTCAATTAAAATCGCCGCAGTTCAGTTTTATCTTTTTTTTTTTAAAACGATTACAATAATTGCAGCGTTTGGATACTCGTGAGGCGGGTGGAGCTCTTGCAAAGGGCTTTATAAGGAACAGGAGAAAAGGGCTTCGCACCCATCTCCTGTTCTTGCTGGCGGTAGGACCTCTTGTGAGTCCGCACGGGTAGGTACCACCACCCCGCCTATTTTCTGCTGTGAAGCAGTAATGCGTTTCGGTTTGAAGGGTGGGGTAGCCGTTGTAACTATACTGAGACCTTAGAACTTATATCTCGAAGTGGGTGGCGCGTTTACGTTGTAGATGCCTATGGGCTCCAGTAACCACTTAACACCAGGTGGGCTGTGAGCTCGTCCACCCATATAAGCAATAAAAAAAATAAAAAAATAAGGCTCACCTACACGCTAGGGCAATGCTGAAATAGCTTCTCAAGGCTATTAGCATTGTTAAGAAAAAAAAATGTTAGTCGGGGATGTTCACAAACCTCCTTTTGTTTGTTTACAAAATGGGCACGTGGAGTCCCGACCTTCAAGGTCGACTATTTCACACGAATACCAGAATCAGTACGCAGCACGCATCGAACATACCCTAGAATTTATTTTAGTATTAAATGGACGGTATCACGTGTACGGAATACAATAACAAAGTAAGACATAAATGAGACTAAATATAAATTTAGATTTAACAATGAATATTACAAAAGAAAAAAAATGTCTGTAAAGTCTGTTTACGGACCATAAGTCTTACGTGACAACGTCTTAAGGAAACCTTAATGAAAAATTGCATACTTTTATAAATTTAATTGAATTATTATCACTGAATTATTATTATTTTGTATTATACAAAGAAGTAGTTAATTGAAAATATGATTATTTTCTATACATTAACGTTTGGGCCGATCGTGCCCCTCTATCGCATTCACGCTCAAATTCAAGCGGAACGTGACACTTTTTCGTGCGTGCAGCCGGTGTTTTAAGACTTCGATTTATAAGACGTCATCACGTCAAAAACAATTTACGATTCAGATAAATGTGCAAAAGCTTTAAAGTTTTTAAATCACGACAGTATCGAACTGTTCAAAACTCAATCATAAAGTGCGAGTTATAAGACCATTTAATTTACAATTGAGGACAATCAAGACTAAATACTAATGTTAATTAAATAAATGAATGTGACTTTGTATATTATTTGACAGATAAACCAAAGCCACCATTCAAAATACCAACAACGGTTGCAAGACAATCAATAAGCGCGTTGTGGAACATTCTTGAATATTAAACGCGGCCTTGAACAGGATGACTTATGAAACGTGCTTACAATAAAACAAGGAACAAAAATCTGTACGAGGAAACTTAATTTTGAACTGGATTCGATTTTTTTTAATTAAATTTTTAAAAGTATAAATGTTGTTTTAGGCTATTTATGCAAGTGCGATTTTATGCAGCAGAGATGCGAATGTTGCGATGGATGTGTAGAGTAACGAGAATGGATAGAGTACGGAATGAATATGTTAGAAGAAGTCTGAAAGTGGCACCTGTGACAGAGAAGCTGAGAAGTGCGCGTTTGGGATGGTATGGGGACATGTGATGAGACGAAATGAAAATTAGGTTGGTAAAAGAATGTTAACTATGAATGTGGAAGGATATAGAGGAAGAGGTAGACCTAAGAAGAAATGGATGGATTGCGTGAAAGACGATATGGGTAAGACGGGAGTAAGCGAAGATATGGTATATGATAGAAGAGTATGGAAGGAGAAAACATGTTGCGCCGACCCCAGGTGACTGGGAGAAGGGCAGGAGAATGATGATGCAAGTGCGATTTTAAGTTTAAGCTTTACTGTTGGTAGGTCCTCTTGTGAGTCCGCACGGGTAGGTACCACCACCCTGCCTATTAATGCCGTGAAGCAGTAATGCGTTTTGGGTTTGTTGGGCGGGACAGCCGTTGTACTATTAAAGTGAGATCTTAGAACTCATGTCTCAAGATGGGTGGCAGTATTTACGTTGTAGATGTATATGGGCTCCAGTAACCACTTAACACCAGGTGGGCTGTGAGCTCGTCCAACCATATAAGCAATAAAAAAAAAATAAGGCTCACCTACACGCTAGGGCAATGCTGAAATAGCCTCTCAAGGCTGGCAGGGTAAGCATTTAACACCAGGTGGGCCGTGATCCACCCAGCTACGTAATAAAATAAAAAAATTGGCGTAGACGCTTTCATCGCTTGCATTGAAGCACAAGAAGAATTTCTATTACATTAAATAGACCGATATAGATAGGATTTTATGAAAGTTTGCAAGGTAACCCAGCATCGTGATATCAATGGGCCACATCTAGTTAATGGTATAACATCATATACCCTGAGATGGTACGTTTCTTCTACTCTATCTATTTCCTTCTGAAATTCTTATACACCCGTTCCTTATTCACTTTTTAAATTACTATAATTATTATATTGTAAAATTATTGGTGAATTCTATCTTGAATAGCCAGATAGCCGTATTACAATGTTATGTAAATAATATTATATTCAATTACCTTGTATCTGTGATATTTGGTAATTACCAAACACTCCCAAAGGCCTCCACTGAATGCAATAAAACTTACATGAATGAATATCGTTTTAAGATAATCACGCATTATGTTGTGGTCGTTGGTTTAATAATAATTGATATTACTAACTTTTTTTTGCAGCACAATCTATTCGTGTATGTGATATACAGAAATCGTGTAATTTGAAGTCGTCGTGGCCTAAAGGATAAGACGTCCGGTGCATTCGTATGTAGCGACGCACCGGTGTTCGAATCCCGCAGGCGGGTACCAATTTTTCTAATGAAATACGTACTCAACAAATGTTCACGATTGACTTTCACGGTGAAGGAATAACATCGTGTAATAAAAACCAAACACGCAAAATTATAATTTGCGTAATCACTGGTGGTAGGACCTCTTGTGAGTCCGCACGGGTAGGTACCACCACCTCACCTATTTCCGCCGTGAAGCAGTAATGCGTTTCGGTTCGAAGGGTGGGGTAGCCGTTGTAACTATACTGAGACCTTAGAACTTATATCTCAAGGTGTGTGGCGCATTTACGTTGTAGATGTCTATGGGCTCCAGTAACCACTTAACACCAGGTGGGCTGTGAGCTCGTCCATCCATCTAAGCAATAAAAAAAAATTTCAATTGTAACGCTCAGTCACAAAACTCAGCTAAATTTTGTTTACAAATACACATTGCAATGATAAAACGAACAAAAACCCATAAATCATCATTGGAAATACCGAAACCATATTATAATCCAAAACATGTTGAATTAAAACACAATTAATAAAATTGTGTGACTGTTTTCGAATTAATTAAAATCTATATTTCATTTATAATAAACATTTGGAATAGGCGCGGGAATTAACTAGTCAATCTAAATTAACCTTAGGAATAATTCATACTAGTGGGAAGTTATTTAATTGATTTATTTGATAATCTGACAGCCGTTATAGATAAACTCATCAAGCTTGATAACGCAATTTGACCTTGTCGATAGATTTAAGCGCTTTTAATAATGTTATATAATAAAAATGGTTGTATTAGGACCGGAAAATAAAAATAAATAGGCAGACTTGGTAGTACTTTTCTGAACTGAAAATTATGTGTGTTTAGTAAAAAAATAATATTCTTCTAACCTTAAGGACCGTGCCCACAATTTTTTTTTATTTTTTTTTATTGCTTTGATGGGTGGACGAGCTCACGGCCCACCTGGTGTTAAGTGGTTACTGGAGCCCATAGAAATCTACAACGTAAATGCGCCACCCACCTTGAGATATAAGTTCTAAGATCTCAGTATAGTTACAACGGCTGCCCTACCCTACGCATTACTGCTTCACGGCAGAAATAGGCAGGGCGGTGGTACCTACCCGCGCGGACTCACAAGAGGTCCTACCACCAGTAAAAAATCAAAATCACCACAAATCACGGTACGTTTAAATATTTTAAATATTCCGAGTTGATGAGACGTAATTTTTGAAGGAAATTGTTTTGTTAACGCATACCAATCGAGTCATTGTTTCTAAAAAGCGTAATGGACTAAGCAACATTTCGGCCTCGACTAATAATCTAACCGCATGTGCAATCAAAACCGACCGCTTTACCGAGAATCCCGCTGGCCCAGTGTCGCCGTCATCCATGGACGTACAACTAATACAGTTCATTACAACCATCTTAACCCACAGACACAGCCCACTGAGTTTCTCGCCGGATCTTCTGAGTGGGTCGCGTGGTAGATTCTGCGAAGCACTGCTCTTGCTAGGGCCAGTATAAGCAACACTCCGGTTTGAGCCCCGTGAGCTCATATACATATTAGGGCGAAACTGAAGTAGCCTCTCAAGACTATCAACATAGGTAGGAGAAAAAAACAACCAAAGGAAATCAAGCAAATTTAGATTATCACATGAAATTTATCTTAAAAAAATATGTAGCCACAAAAAAGTTATCAGCGAATCTTTAAATAGTAGAAGATAATGTGGCAGTCTATCTCTTCCCTTCTCCTACTTCTTCTTAATTACGGAATTAAATTTACTAAGATTCACCTTAATATGAATAAACGAGAAAGGTTTGGCTGAAATATGACCGTGTTATACCAATAAAGCTGTTTCATCATTCTGATATGGCTTATGCTGGGCAAATGTTCGTATGTATAAAAAGGTTCACGCTGGCGAAGCCGCAAACCCAGATCTGGTTGTTAATAATTTAATTATGGATTTATAAACATGTAGAACATACATATCTTTATGTATATTAAAAAATTAACTAACTGAATTAATGGAAATTTAATTTAATGCTGTATTATATGCTACATTATTACTTCACATGCGTCTTGAATAATCGCGTTTGGGCTACAAGTCACCAGTCCGCCTTGTGGGAGGCCGACCCACGCTGCGTCTTCTGGTGCGTGGTCGCCACTGGCGAACTTTTTTGTCGCAGCGTCCGTCTGTTCTTGGAGACAATGTGCACTGCCCACTGGCTCTTCAACCGCAATCATACCGGCTATATGCGTATCGGTTACTGTGGCTATCGTTGTTTATGTAAACCAAAGGATATAACCGATACAATTCATAGAATTTATTCGACTGTTATTTTTTTGAACAATATAATATATGAGTCGTCTATTAACAAAGGTGGCAATCTGTGCATTTGGACAAAAAAATGTTATTGATATGTCAATACAGATTGATTTGAATATAATCGTCTCCTTCAAAGAATACGGTTCAAAACCTGCATTAAATAAAAGTTAATACTTAACCTGTTATTTATCTTAGATGTCGTTCAGAAGAGTTTTGTGACTGCCAATGGAATACAAAGTCAATAATTCGTTTTTCTGATTTACCAATAATTGTCCAAAAGTCACATTGCCGGCTTTGATAATAGTCGACTCATATATTTGATTTCACGTTCATATGACGTGGCTTCGATCAGTTTTTTTTTCTAAATCTATACATATAACTTTTACTGATAATCAGAATCAAACTTTATATTGTTCTGAGCTTTACATGGGTCTGACTAGAATGTGGTCCACAATTCGTATACAACGTCCATCTCTTAACCACAATAAACGATATTTCGAGTTCCACATTTCGTGTAACGGGCTTTAATGATATAATAATAGTCGCCTTACTGCGTTCATCGCGTGTGTGTATAATTGCTTCAGGTCGAGCGTTATAATATTGTGGAGTATCACGGTGGAGATATAGAAGGATATATTGGACAATTAAAATGATATTACTTCGTACGTATCAAAACTGTGTGACCTATGTACGTGCAAAGGTTAATTTGTACTCCGCTTATTTCTACCGTGAAGTAGCAATGTGTGAGACTTAGGTCTAAAAGTTGCGGCATTCACGTTGTCGATATCTATGGCCTTTATTTCAGGAAGAAATTATAAAGGCCTTGGCTTCGGCCTTAATGAAATTTTTATTTCAGGATATAATATAAATCATATAAAACCTGGCTTCGGCTTTTTTGAAAATTTATTTCAGAAATTATATAGAACAGACAAGGCTGTACGGGCTTAGATCTCCTTGCCTTTCCTAATAAGGAAAAATTGTACCAAAAAAAATTATCTATGGCCGTGATGTGTGTATGTTCTTAACGCACTTGACACTGAGTGGACTGTGAGCTCGTTCACTCTTTTTTTATATCTTTATTTAAGGAGGTTATTCACCTAGTGAATATGTCACTCCATTGTGCAATAAAAGAGAGTAATAAAATAATTATATAAAAAAATAAAGGAAACTGTTATCGTCTCTGAAGGCCCACCAACACTATTTTATAAAGTGACTTAGCCATTTCGGATTCCGGAAAGGCTAATACGTAATTTCCAACTTGTCGAAAATTTGTATATTTTGCAAAGAATTGTTGTCTAAAATCATCATTCCGCGCACACTCCATCATAATGTAAAAGCCTCGTTCACTCTTCTAAGCGATAAAAAATCCTAACTTGCTTTCACGACAAAAATGGCGTTACAAACTTAGCTTTCATAAGCACATGAATCCTTCATTTAAGAGTTTCATAATATCGATTGTTACACGCGAGATCATCAACATCGCAATTCACAAATGTACCTACAATAGAATTCAGCTAAAATAAGCTAAGGCTTATCCAAATGCCCGAAGGTTCAACCTTCTAATTTCGCGTGTAGAAGAGAAACAAAAACAAAAAAACCAGTCATAATGATTATGTATTTCGGACAAATTTCAAACCGTAATCCCCTTTGTGCTGTGTGATAGTTCACACATTCAGGAAATTCGTTGTTACATAATTAATTAATGCAAGAACAATTACTTTTTTGGTAATAAAAATTTTGCATTTATAATGAAGTGAATGTCTTTGTTACTTGGCCGTTTGAATCGATTGTTTTCATTCGTTTAAATCAATTAAAAACCTATCTACTATCTTCAATTAATATCAAACAGAATTCTATTCGCACTGTCGGAACGGAAAGCTTGAAGATTTCAATGTAAATTAACCATTATTCACAAGGGAAGAGTAGTTTTAATACAATCAAACTATGATACTTAAAAAATTTGGGATTTCCGTAAGATTAAAATTTTGATTTTCGAACGGAGTCTTGTTACCCATCGTCTTTTGGCTGGCGTTGATTTTATTTAAGTCCTGATTCTATGTCAACGGTCAAAATCAATAATAATCGCTGGGACTCTTGCATCCTAAAATTGTATACCTTATTCTCGCTGTGTGTTATGTTGTGTTTGAGAAACTGAATTTATTTGTGAAAAACCTCCTATTTGAATTATTTGACCTATCATTCGTGTGATGAGGAGGTATTTTGCAAACCCTATTCTATCACTTATAGAACAGCAGGCGGGTGTCTTGTCGGAAAAGAAACAACTGAAGACCGGTATACTTAACTATTTATGATATAGTATTTTCTTCAGTATTCGTGAGTTGAAGACACAATTAAAATTAGTTTTACGTTTTTTACTGTCGTGACCGTCATTTGTCCGTGATTACGTAAACTGTAAATATGACCCGAAACGCCGAAAATAACATAATGACAATAAGCTTGAGAGTTAAAAAACTGTAAAAATGGTTTTAATATTTTATAAGTTTCATTGCTGTTTCAGAAGGGTTCATAAATCATTTACTTTGCAATAATATCAAGTTACATGAGCTTATTAATTCTACAGTACAGTATATAATAAATAATAATAAGTTACATTCTTTGTTGAACATAAACCTACAAGCAGATTCTACTACTCGAACGTACCGTCTATATTCCAAGATATTTATACATACAAACCTATTGTAGCCTGCCACAGCAAGCATGCTGCCAATAAGTGTAAACGAATATTTACTACGAAGTCGCATGTCGCATTTTGATCGCATTGGCACTTATCATGCGACATAGACACGATGATGTAACCAGCAATAATTTAATAATAATTGAATCAGTATGTAGATGCAATAATAGTAGTGCTGCTTCTAGCTGTTTTGGGTAGGCGCTGACACGAAGGATGGTTTACACAGTGATTATGAGTATGTACTGCTTTGAATAGTTTATTGAAGATTATAGCCTATGTCACTCGGGAATAGTGTAGCTTCCAAACAGTAAAATAATTTTTCAAATCGGTTCAGTAGTTTCGGAGCCAATTCAATACAAACAAACAAACAAACAAATCTTTCCTCTTTATAATACCTATTAGTATAGATAAAATTATACACAAACTATGACACAAGTGGTATGAAAAATAAACGAACGTGTAGGAGTAGTAAAGGCGCTGACACGAACGATGGGTAACACAGCGAATATCGATATTATTATGTACTGCCCTCAGTTTTTCGAGATTGCCGAAGTGTTGAACAACAATAATGGATGATTTATTAAATTCATAAACGACACCGATTTTATCGAATTGAAAGGCGGTTGCCCAAGTAGTGGCGGGTAAGTGTATCGCCACAAGTACATATCAGGCTTTATTTGCAAAGAATTCACCGGTGGGCGAATGTGTTCCTAGTAAGGGCAGCTCTGAACACGTCATTACGGATCCTCCCGATCCATTAACGGTGCTTTTAGGTACCTCAAGCACCGATCACGAGTGAATTAGCGCATAGACACAGCCCACTGAGTTTCTCACCGGATCTTATCAGTGAGTCGCGTTTCCGATGCCGTGGTAGATTCTACGAAGCACTGCTCTTGCTAGGGCCAGTGTTAGTAACACTCTTGGTTTGAGCCCCGTGAGCTCACCTACACGTCAAGGAGAAGCCGAAATAGCCTCTCAAGGCTAGCAGCATAGGTAGGAAAAAAAAGTTAAGGCAGTGGATACCGCTTACCGTCACGTACGCTGCGTCTTTATTGTAATAATAACAATACGAACACTAAACAATTTATTAGTTTTCGTGATAAAAAAACATTTACAACAAATGACATCACTATTGATTTTATAAAATAAAAAAAACTGAAACACGTTATTTCCAATATCTCATTATCTTTACATCCGATTATTGAAATACGTTCTTTCCAGTATACTTATATCGGATTATGAATTTGAACGTACATAAATAACGGAGGAAAGCTCATTTTTAAATGGCTTAATAAACGACCCATTCGTGAGAAATGAATTTTTATTTACTTCTGTTGAGCTGTGTGAATGCCCTTGTTGCTTCACAAAAGGGAAAGTACATACAGCTTGAACGATGCTCATACCAATTCAGTTCCAAAAGATAGCAAGTCTAAAGCTCAGTGAAATCGAGATTAGTACGAGAAGTTATTTCATAAATGACTACTCACAATTTTGTAAGAGAAACCGGACCAGAAAATAATATAGTTTTTAGTGTACGCTGAAATAAAAACTAGGAAAAATAATTTCGTTGTGTAACACCCACAAAGAGTTCAGAATTAGATAACATTTTAAATTAGTCGAACAATTAAAATAAATAACACTGGTAAAACTGCCATGATTTATTCAATTTCCTAATAATCGCATGAGAACATACAGGTGTGTTTATTTAATTTTCAATTATATACCTTTTGGAATTCAAGTGGTATGACACATGGGACATGAGGATTTCAAGCTTATAGGATCTAGCACAAAATGAACGAGCAGGATGCATCATACTACAGCTTGATATTATTTCTGTGCTACAGCTGTTGTCTAACTCCGAATCGTAAACGATGTACAATATTCTCCCTTTTTTTCCTGCCTATGCTGATAGCCTTGAGAGGCTATTTCAGCTCGTGTTCATGTTGCTAACACTGACCCTAGCAGTGCTTCGCAGAATCTACCACTGGATCGGAAACGCGACCCACTGAGAAGATCTGGCGAGAAACTCAGTGGGCTATGTCTATGGGTTAATTTACTCGTCGAGCCCTTCGTCGCAAGCGACGGGTTTGGCGGGGACGGTGACCGTGTTCCCCCATGTTTTATTGATATTAGTACCAGACTGCCAACCGTTTGCAGTTTGCCTTTTAGAACAAAATTGATTATATTGGTCATTTTTCATTATGAACTTGCATTTCTAACCCGGGTTATTTTTCAATTAAATGCAAGGAGGTGAATTTAAATTGAACACTATTATATTTTTAAAATATCGTGGCAGCGGATAATAAATCTAATAATTAAAAATAAACTCTGACGAATCATCTCTGAGATGCAAATCACAAGCGACTAAAGGTACAACAACACAGCGTCCATTAGAAACATTCGTTACGTATGTACATAAAATTACACAAACATTTTAGTTAAACATATTGTTATGTAGTCAGCAAGCAGCCATTGACATGTTGTTTATTAAAATTTAATTGTGATATAAGACTTACATTGTTCATAATTAATATACATATAAGGTAAATTCCTTAAAAAACAATTAGTAATGAATAAAAATTACCAATAAATACCTTATTTTTTTATTTTGGTAACTATCAAAGAAAATAGGTAGTTTTAATATTTTTTATTTATTTTTATATTATAATTACGAGTACAGTAATCGGTGATAGCTTGATAATGAATGATTAGGACATTTTATGTTAAATAACCTAAATAATTAAAATAATAATAATCTGCCCGCGTGTGTGATTCCAACATGGCCACGTGTTCGAGATTTTTTTTTGCTGTCAATTTTTTGCCATGAATTCCTTTGCCCGACCGTTACGTAAAAAATATTAACACAACATTTATGTCTCATTGTAATAGAGATCACGTACTAGTCACTCAAGGACGGTATGTCCTTACGTTATTGTTCGTGTATTTTATCGTGTTAATAATGCTATGAAAATGTATAAGCAGCATAGCTTAGCCCGGTCTTCTTATGAGAACCATTGAGATTTTGGCGGGGGTACCAGTTTTTCTAATGCGTTGTACGGCTGTAAAAACTGTTCGCATAATATCGCGAATAATATCGACTGATGTAATAAAAGGTATGAATTATATAAAAACAAATGTAAAGTCAGTGGCGGTAAGTTGGAGCCATTAGATTATGAATTCAGCTGAGCAGCTTTTAGCAAGCCACATTGTCTTCTAACTCGTCACCTACTTCACTATGATATTAACAAACATTTTAACTAAATTCTAACGATTATGAGTTACATAGCTGAGACATCCATCTACACACCATGGCTAATTTTCTTTTTTATTGCATACACGGGCTTACGAGCTCACAGCCCACCTGGTGTTAAGTGGTTATCGGAGCCCATAGACATCCACGACGTTAATGCCGCCACCCGCCTCAAGACAGGAGTTTTAAGGTCTCACTTTTAACAGTACAACAGCTGTCCCACCCTTCAAACCGAAACGCATTACTGCTTCACGGCAGAAATAGGCAGGGTGGTGGTACCTACCCGCGCGGACTCACAAGAGGTCCGAACGAACGGGAAGAAAGACAAAAACGGGTCATTGTGTCACAAAATCACCGTAAGCGTGGATTTTAGTGTGTCCGGTAACACCCAGGTGAGCATTGATTTGGTGGTTATAAATTTTTAAATAAAATGTTGTCTATTAAAATATTTAATTTTATAAGTAGAATTACTTGTTTCTGGCTTTATAGTAAAACTTTCGTCACCGAAGTTCATGGACATTAAGAGTACATGTAAGTCACTGTCTACCTCAAATCTACTTAACAGCTTATCTACTTAGATACTATATCAATACTTTATTCTTATTATAATACAGAACAGCTACGAGCAGTGTATATAGAAGTTGCGATTTATCTTTAAAATCTAAACCATATTGTTTTTTCCAATATCCACTAAACATCAAGAAAATTTAAAATTAAATTAATTTTCAATACCTATAGTGAAAATTGTTCAATAAATTGGTAAATAGCAATAATAGCATATACATAGTCAGGTCATAAATTCTGTCACATGTTTAATGTAAAATAATTGAAACAAGTTTATTCATTATGTAACCATTCATATACCAAAATGACCTTAACAAAACGTAGATTCTTATGACACTAAAGTTTATTCAAAATGACCTCCGTGATTTTGAATACAGGCCTACAATCTGCGCGGCCAGTCGTCTATCGCAGCACGAACGAGGTCCATGTCAATATCGGCGGCTGCCTTAAACAAGGATGTCTTGAGTGACTCCAAATTGGGATGAGGCTTTGAGCACGCCTTTTCCTCCAAGTGTTGCCATATCTTGTAATCTAACGGATTCAAATCTGGACTGGAGGAGGGCCAGTCTTCGTGCCGGATGAAGTCGATTTCACGCGCCACCAGCCAGTCTTGTGTGCTCTTCGCTCTATGAGCTGGCGCCGAATCTTGTTGGAATACCCAGTGCCTGTTATTGAACATGGTATGAGAAACAGGTTCCACAAGGTTCGTCAGAACTGTATTTTGATACACAACTGCATTCGTTTTTACACCTTTCTCACAAAAATGTAGCTCTGTTAAGCCCCAATAAGAAACTCCCAACCATACCATGAGCGAGGATGGAAAATGACCTCGTTGGACACGCGGAATACGGTTGCCCGCTTCTTCACTACTGTGTGCGTACACCTTATTGTTTGTTGTTTGTTGTGGCTCTCTTCCACGGTAAAAATTTTTTCATCCGAAAAAAGAATTTCCCGATATTTTTTTCCCGCGTACCGCTTCAACAAAGCGCGTCATCTCTTCAGTCTCAGGTCCATTAGACGAGCATTCAAACGATGTCCTGTTTTTCTTCGATATGCCTGAAGCCCTAGGTAAGTCTTCATTTAACACCCTTTTCACTGTGGTTCTGCTTAACCCCATCTGCAGGGCCAACAGTTTCTGCTTACGTTTGGGATTTCTTTGAATTCGCGCCTTCACAGATTTTATCACTGCTGGAGTCCTAACAGACCGAGGGCGACCACTTCTTGACCTGTCATCTACACTAGAGTCTTCATTGTATCGTTTGATGGTACGATAAACGAATCTTTTGGTTATATTCAAAATTTTCAGTATGTTAAAAATTTGAATTGGCGCGTAACCGCAACGATGCAACGCAATAACTGCAACACGGTCTTCTTTAAGCGTCCACTCCATATTTAAAAATTAGTAAAATTCTAAAAGTATACATTTTTATTTTCATGAACAATTCGAAATTCGAATTCAATAAACTTTTTTGTGGCCAGCATTCTAAAAGAAAAGTTTTTACTGTGTGACAATACTTATGACCTGACTAGTTATTATGTATCTAAATGTTTAAATTCAATAAAAAAATCTTTGACATAATTATGATACATCGACCTAATAAACAAACATAATATGACAATGACAACATCTTCATTACTGTCATTAAAATACATGTAGCTTATTGAACGAAGAATAAAAACAACTAGATGGAACAAAAAGGCTAATTGCAATGCTCATTTCAGCTGACATTTAACAGAGGTTAATAGTGCAGCCTGCTGTTGCAACATTAATAGAGTTCCAGACAAAACAAGAAGATTACCCTCGTATTCAATTATAAATGAACCGTACGTGAATGAAAAGGACAACAGCTTACACGGAAGTCGTGAAGCAATAGGGTTCAAGTTATTAATGTCTTTCGTATCTTAATAATATTAGGCGAACACGGCGTGTCGTTTTGAGGTTAGAATTGAGGTCGTCAGCGCAAAAGTGGCCTAACCCATAATTTTTCATATTCGCGCTTTATATTACAATTTATTTAAAATTTAAGAAATTTTGATGCAAAACCGGCAATCCCTAGTTTCACCCGTAAATAATAGATGGTATTGGAAACATTATTTTTGTGCGTATTGTTTTTGCGTACGAAGCAGTGTAAAAGTAAATTCAAACATCATTATCTCCATACTATCTATGGTAAGCTTAGGCCACTTTTGTGCTGACGGCCTCAATTCATTGTCAAGTCAATGTAATTTTTTAATTAGGTTTTTTAGTGCTTTTATCCCCTTACTTATTGGCTGTTAGCGGAAGAGGCTATTCCAACTACGCCCGAACGGGTCGGTGAACTCACAGGCTCAACCTAGGATGATTTGCTAACCCTAGCAAGAGCAGTGCTTCGTAGAATCTACTACCGGATCGAAATCGCGACCTTGAGAAGATCCGGCGAGAAGCTCAGTTGGCTAGTGTTTTGTTGTTATTAAAGCGATAGTTCAAAAAGCAACGGCCGTGTTTAGTTACAAAATTACACAGGATTCACATATAGATAATTTTTTGTTATTTTCTTCTGGAACATTTAAACTTTAAAGCCCTCAGAATTAAAGTCACATCTTCGTCAAAGAGAACGAAATAATCTTTCCACAACGCCTATCGAAGGGTCACGATCCAAGTCACCAAAGTACCGTCCAGTATGTCTGGCATTATCATCAACTATAAACATCTGTTTTCAGTTATTAACAAATAAATTCGCTTAATAACAAGTTCACTTGTCTGCAACAACATGACTAATAAGAGATAGTCTAAAAATACGTCTCTGCGTTGTCGAGTGTTTCTCGAAAGCTGCACTAAACTTTGAAACCACCGGACAAGACTAAGTTTAGTACATTGAAGTTTTATTAATAATTCACGTATTATTCTCTCATAAAATAGGCGATGCTTTCGCGAACATAATTTTATTTATTGCTTAGACGGGTGGATGAGCTTAGGGCTCGCCTGGTGCTAAGTGGTTACCGGAGCCCATAGACATCTACAACGTAAATACCGCCACTCACCTTGGGGCAAGAGTCGTCGTGGCCTAACGGATAAGACGTCCGGTGCAATTGTGTTGAGCGATGCACCGGTGTTCGAATCTCAGGCGGGTACCAATTTTTCTTATGAAATACGTACTTGTGAGTCCGTGCGGGTAAGTATCACCGCCCTGCCTATTTCTGCCGTGAAGTAGTAATGCGTTTCGGTTTGAAGGGTGGGGCAACCGCTGTAACTATACTTGAGACCTTAGAACTTATATCTCAAGGTGGGTGGCGCATTTACGTTGTGGATGTCTATGGGCTCCAGTAACCACTTACCACAAGGTGGGCTGTGAGCTCGTCCACACAACTAAGCAATAAAAAACAAAGGCAAAAGTTCTAAGGTCTCTAACAGTACAACGGCTGCTCTATCCTTCAGATCGAAACGCATTACAGCTTCACGATAGAAATAGGCAAGGTGAACCTGCGCGTGCTGACTCACAAGACGTCCTACCACCAGTGGTTACGCAAATTAGAATTTTTTGGATTTGATTTTTATTACACGACATTCCTTCACCGTGGAAGTAAATCGTGAACAATGCTGTTTGTTAATAGTCAACAGTTTTTAGTTCGTTTGTTTTGTATCGGCGCCCTAAATGTGTCATAGTTGGTGATTCAAACACGGGATGTGCGTGCGAAATGGGATTTTCGAACTAGATAAATATGACTACATAGTTATTTTATCGGAATTGCTTTATTTATTTTGAATAGCAATGCCTTTATTAAATACTAGCTTTTGCTCGCGACTCCGTCCGCGTAGAATAGTTACTTTGGCATAATGCTAAATTTTACCCCCCACGTTTTACGTAGAAAGTCAAAAAAATTTTTGAATTATAGAATGTTAAGGAGCTGTTTTGACCCCTATTTTGAAACATTATTTATTGGTGCTCCACTTGTATTTGTTTTAGCGTGATGTTATATATATAGCCCATAGCCTTCCTCAATAAATGGGCTATCTAACACTTAAAGAATTTTTCAAATCGGACCACTGTAGTTCCTGAGATTAGCACGTTCAAACAAACAAACTCTTCAGCTTTATAATATTAGTATAGATACATGTTTTTCTGCACACGTAAACAATATTAGAATATTGAAATGGTGAAATTTAAAGAATGAAATGCGATGTTGTTTTAGTGATGTCTGGAATATGGTAGTTACAAAGCTAGTCAAGTATCTCACAGTACGCTCACGAATGCTCACTACTGACTTGGCAACGTCGTTGTGTTCACGACGCAGTGTACGCTTCTAGCGAAAACTAAAAATAATAAAAGATGCATTTTAAAAAATCAGTTTTCTGGATCAGCTCAAATTATGTTGCGACTAAAAAATAAAGTTTTTCCGTTACAACAAATATTATAAATACTTCAAAATAAAACATCCTTTATAAATACATTGAGCTATACTTAAAAAGAGATTTACTATATAGATCATTATCACATAATTATAAGTCTTTAAAAGTAGTAAAATTCAATTAATCCCAAGTATTTTTAATTCGATCGTAAGCACCGTTAAGGATGCGCCGTAGATCGGATAACAAGATAAGAGTATTTTGAGTTTAAATTAAATTTTAATATGACTTATTACTAGATGGTTATTTGAAAATGTGTTCCACACAGCGGCAACGCTTTAAGTTCTATTCGAATTTTAAAGTTCTTATCTATATATTAATACGTGAAGCAAAAACTTTGTACCTACCCCTTATTACGAAAATTGCGCGGACGGAGGAGTATGAAATTTTCCACACTTGTAGAGAATATAGAGAAGAAGTGCACAATGCTAATATTTTTTTTAAATAATGCGTAAAAGTTACATTAAATTAATAAAGAAAACATTACACTCACTGCCATGTATTTCACACACACACCTATACTCTTTGTTTATTGTCAAACTTTTGTTATTGCTTAAAGTCTGTAGTCAAATTGAGAATAGGTTAGTATTGTTTAACTTTAATATTACGAGTCTATAGTTTGCTACACTGTCTATAGCTAGCTACACTACCTTGTTAACAATATGACCATAATAATGTTGAAACTTATAATTTCAATTCATTATAGTCGAATTTCGACTACTGCGGGACCACTAGTGTTATTAAAATAGTCCGCACCTTTAGAATTGAAGTGGGTTCATCCAAAATTTTTGTTTTTTGGTAAAAATATAATCGAATCATTTTAATTTTGAAGTTTAATGTTAATCATTTATTTAATCGTTACAACTTAAAGTACAACAAGGTATCACAAGATAGTTTTAAATTAATAATTTTGTGCAGCGACCGGCGCATGCGCGTTATTCAAATTTTTCGAAACTCACTGACTGCATTTTTACGAATCTCGCGCAGGTGTCGGTCGCGCGGCGTTGGTCGACACTTTTGGGTTCCGCTTAGCGTGCGAGGATTTTTTTATTATATTTCGGTTCCGCACGTTACACACTCCCCCTTTTGACCTGGCGAGAAATCCTTGACTGGTCAAACAAACAACGCGGAATGAGACCCAGTCTACCCCACCACCCTACGCGGTCGACCCCGGCGGCGCTTGGGAATCACAGGCTCGGGACATACATCCTCCCTCGCATGATAAGATCGCAAATCCGAGACATGATACTTACCAAAAACTTCGCCCGACGACTCGTATGCTAGAAGGTAGGAAGTAGGACTCACCTTTTTTGAAATCACATATGGCCCATCCCGCTTAGGATTAAACTTCGACGTAATACCCTTACTAGCATTACTAAGTACGTGGGTCTTCATCAATACGAGATCCCCTTCTGCAAACTGGTAAGGTTCAGAGCGCCTTAGATCAGCGCGCGTCTTTTGAATATCTTGATGATGTTCAATATTCTCCTTAGCGGTCGAGATGGTCTCGGCAAGCTTGGACAAATATGGGCTTATCTGGGGAACAAAGTTCTCGGACTCTACGACGGCGCGAAGATCAAGCTGAGCGGATATTGGAGATCGGAGCTCACGACCAAAGGTAAGATAAGCTGGCGTTTGCTCGGTTGACGTGCAGACGGAACTATTAAAAGCGAATCGGACGAACGACAGTACCTCAGGCCACTGCTGGTGACGGCCTTCAAGCAATATGGCAAGATGAGCCTTTAAGTCCCGATTCTTCCGCTCAACCGGATTGGCTTCGGGATGATAAAGAGGAATGAGATTTTGTTTTACCCCTAAAACAAACATAGCCTTTTGCATGACATCGGCCACAAATTGAACTCCGTTGTCGGAAATCATCCGGCGAGGCACTCCGAATCTCATAAAGACTTCATTAACGAGGGTTTTTGCACATACCTCGGCAGTGGCATCAATGAGAGCGAACAGCTCAACCCACTTACTGGCGGTGTCTTCGACTATCAGGATCCACCTCTCACCGCAGGGTCCTTTGGGTAAAGGCCCGAAAAGGTCCACTGCAATAACTTCAAACCGCTGAGCTGGAACTGGAGTCTGGAGTAGTCCCGCTGGCTTAAAGTTAGACGGCTTGTACCGCTGGCACTCTATACACGTTTTCAAATACTCAGTAACATAGCGTCTCAAACCTGGAAAATAGAATCGTTGGGAGATACGATGAATGGTCCTTTGAATCCCCCCATGAGCGGCTGTGGGCGAGTCATGACACTCGAACATGACCTTGCCACGCAAGCTCTCTGGTACGACTAGCTGAGGTTCCTCGGACTCAGAATCTTCGGCGTAGCGGTATAGAACGCCTTGAGTTAGGAGATAGCCTCGTTCAGACCATCTATTAACAGATAATTCATCGGTCCCTTCCAAATCAGTGATGATCTTGGAAATTTCCGGATCAGCCATCTGAGCGTCCCGGGTTGAAGCGGCATCCCAGTGGGGCACGTCGACGATAACGGGGCAGATTCCACAGTCCGGTGGCGAGTTAAGCTCGGTCACTGGGCGGCTAAGCGTGTCGGCTATCACATTAACTTTTCCTGGGGTGTACTCAATTTGCAAATCGTAAGCTTGAAGCTTCATAGCCCAGCGAACTAACCTGCCGCTCGGTGACTTTACTGAAAACAACCATTTCAGGGGCTGATGGTCACTACGAACGTGCACCAGATGTCCATCGATGTAGCCTCGGAATCGCTCCACAGCCCAGACGACAGCGAGTGCCTCCCGTTCGGTCGTCGAATAGTTGCGCTCCGCCGATGTCAGAAGACGACTGGCGTACTCAATGGGACGCTCATCATTGGATGACTCCCCCTGGAGCAAACATGCACCTAGAGCATAATCACTCGCGTCAGTCCTAAGGATGAAAGGCTTAGTATAGTCTGCCTGTATCAAAATCGGAGATGTCGTCAGTAGCCTCTTAAGAGATTTGAAGGCATCATCCTGCTCCAGGCCCCAAATCCAAGGCTGACTCTTTTTGGTTAATCGTGTGAGAGGTTCGGCTATCTTCGCAAAATTCGGGATGAACTGACGAAACCACGAGCACGTCTGGAGAAAAGTACGAAGTTGTCGGAGACATGTAGGTTCCTTCATATCCAACACAGCGCTTACCTTGTCCCTGTCCGGAGATATACCTGACCTCGAGATCACGTGACCAAGGTATTTGACTTGCTCCCGGGCAAAAGCGCATTTGTCCCTATTGGCTCGCAGCTTGAACACGCGGAGCCGGTCAAACACCGCACGGAGATCTGAAAAATGCTTATCAATATTTTCTGATATCACTAAAATATCGTCGAGATACGCCAGGATAGCTACCTCCTGGAGAGAAGAGCCCGATCGAAACCGATCAATCAGTCTCTGAAAGGTTGCCGGTGCGTTCTTCAAGCCGAAAGGCATACGCTTAAAACGAAAGGTACCAAAGGGTGTACTAAAAGCAGTTTTGTCTCTGTCCAGGGTTTGAACCTGCCAGTACCCACTCCGAAGATCCAACGAGCTCATAACGCAACCTCCATTGGTAGACTGAAGAAGTTCATCAATTCGAGGCATGGGATAGGAATCGGTCTTGGTGACCGCATTCAGTTTCCTATAATCAACACAAAACCTATACGTACCGTTAGGTTTCGGCACCAAGACACACGGCGCGGACCACGCAGACTCACATTCCTCGATCACGTCCTCTGCTAGCATCTTGTCGAGCTCGGCGCGCATGACCTCTTTCCTCGCCGGCGTGATACGATACGGAGGTACAGCGATAGGAGGGTGGTCGCCGGTGTCGATCCGATGCTCTGAAAAAGGAGTCGGCTCACCGACTTCCTCGAAAACATCAGTATATTCACCTAGTAAATCCACCAGACGCCCCTTTTCCGACTCCGATAAGAATTTACCTTCATCCTCGCGCAACAAATTTATAGAAGCGCAACTTATGGGGTCACGTGAATTTTCACATGACAAAGGGTGAATGTCCCGGGGCTGATCAGCCGAGCGCCAAGTCATAGAAGAGAAATCAATTATTAATCGTGCCTTCAAAATAAAATCTATTCCTAACAAGGTTTCATTATTCTGAGAATCGGGGAATATAATAAACTCAATAGGTATACATACTGAACTTAATTCAACGTCTGCATGTGTTAATAATATCTTAGTGTTCCGAGTGGTACCATCCGCGAGTCTCACCGACATATTTTCAGTGCGAAACTTCATACCTAAACGTTGAAAAAGCGCGTAGAGTGTGTAACCCGCGATACTACGCCGTGCGGCGGTATCTAACAAAGCAGTCCCATTATATCACGGACATGTCCACGCGATTTGCAATACACACAAAATAGCTTTTTAACCAATGTTTCGCTTTTCACACTACGCGGGGATGGGGACGGTTGAGGTAGCGACGACGGTGCAACAGCAACAGAGGCGCGCACTAGCGCAGCGGCAGCGCCGGCAGGTCTCGGCGATCTCACACTTGTCACGTCAGGCGCGGAGCTGCGTTCGCCGAGCACCGTAGGTAACGACTTGTGTGGCTGCGGCGGAATGTTGAGGGCAGCCGTGCACTCCACAAGTGACTCCTCCACCATGCGCGACTTCTCTATGAGTGTTTCTATGTCGCTCACACCATCTCTCGGTAGTCTTTTCCTTATCCGTTTATGAAGTAGATCGTAGATTATGTCTAACCTGGCTTCCTCTGGTAGCTGGTACGGCAATCTGGACAGCATAGCACGTATCCTCACTATGGAACTGTCAGCAAGCTCATCACCTTGCTCAGACGAAAACACGTCACGAAAAACTTTATGTGCAGGGCGTGGCACGCCATACATAGCTCGTAGCCTTTTGAGAGCGTCGGGCCACGAGGACACTTCGTTCCGGACCCCTCTCCACCATATGGCTGCTTCGCCTTCCATGAGCATTGGTAGTCCACGCAATGCGATATCGTCGGAGACGCACGCACACTCCTTGTACACCTCCACAGAGTCGATAAACGCTTCAACGGCCTCCGGATCGCGAGCGACGCCATCAAAACGCGCGGTGCATTTAGCCATGTTACTTGTTGGCGTCGGGGACGGTGACACTATCGGGGTGGTGAACTTCGATCCACTTCCCAAACCATGCGATGCCCACAGGGACTCGACGAGTTGTCGGTTCGCCTCGGCCTGCGACTTTGAGAAGGCGGCCAGGAGCGAGGACAGCTGATCCCCGGACATGAGCACTGGTGCTGGCGAGGGCACTGCGTCCACCTTTTCATCACCAGAATCACTATTGTCATCCGTCTGTTGGCGTATTTTTCGCGGCGGCATTTTTCAGGTACTTCTCGAAATTTCTAGTGGGTAAGTATTTATGTACGCGTCGACTTAAATACGATGACGGCCCCACGTTGGGCGCCAATTTAATGTTAATCATTTATTTAATCGTTACAACTTAAAGTACAACAAGGTATCACAAGATAGTTTTAAATTAATAATTTTGTGCAGCGACCGGCGCATGCGCGTTATTCAAATTTTTCGAAACTCACTGACTGCATTTTTACGAATCTCGCGCAGGTGTCGGTCGCGCGGCGTTGGTCGACACTTTTGGGTTCCGCTTAGCGTGCGAGGATTTTTTTATTATATTTCGGTTCCGCACGTTACAGAAGTAATTTGTAATTTTTAATAAAAAATTGTAGTTTTTCGATATTGATACTTTAAGGTATGCGATAGATTTCAAAGAGTACTTTCATAGAGTAGTTTGTCCTTTTCTAGACTAAAAGAGACTATTTAATTTTATAAGCTGATAGAATACATTGTCATGTTTATAAATCGTTATAAAATCATTTTCTTAATTTTTTTTTAGTTAAGTTTTAATTTTTTTTAGTTAGTTTAAGCCACTTCTATTTTAAATGCTATTTTTGAATGCTAATTGCGCTATTTTCTTTTTTCTTAGTAAATAAAATAAGATAGCGTAACAAAACAGATAGCAAACAAAAACTTATTTTAATGAGTTTTTGTTTGCTATCTGTTGTACGTATTCTTTGGTTTACGAACAAACACATTCTGAGGTTCGATAATGTGACAAATGCATTACGATTTTTATCATGTCTACGATAAGAGGAAATTTCACATGTAGTCATCAATTTTTTTTAGGCACAAATTTTCTTATGTCTTTTTGACTCGACTCGCATATTTTACATATTTTTTAACGATTAATGTCCCATTTGTTTTTCAAATTTCGTACACATTACGCATGTTTGAGATTGTTAACAATTGTAAATACAATCCAATAATCATTTTGCAAAAGTGGTCTTTTTTTATTGCTTAGATGTGTGGACGACCTCACAGCCCACCTGGTGTTAAGCGGTTACTGGAACCCATAGACATCTACAACGTAAACGCGCCACCCACCTTAAGATATAAGTTCTAAGGTCTCAGTATAGTTACAACGGCTGCCCCGCCCTTCAAAAATAATAATTAATTTCAGTTATAATTAAACGTACTTTTACAGTTCCAGATCGCGTTTATTATTTTCGTTTTATTAATTTCGAAGTTTATTAAATTAGGTTCAACTTCTAAAAGGAGATCAATCGTCGACTCTAACAGATAGGCAGCGTTCGAAAGACTACTAGAACAACTAGGCAATTAGGATAGGCTAAGTCGTCGTGGCCTAAAGGATAAGACGTCCGGTGCATTCGGGTTGAGCGATGATGAAATACGTGCTCAACAAATGTTCACGATTGACTTCCACGGTGAAGGAATAACATCGTGTAATAAAAATCAAACCCGCAAAATTATAATTTGCGTAATTACTGGTGGCAGGACCTCTTGTGAGTCCGCACGGGTAGCCCAGCCTATTTCTGCCGTGAAACAATAATACGTTTCGGTTTGAAGGGTGGGGCAGCCGTTGTAACTATACTGAGACCTTAGAACTTATATCTCAAGGTGGGTGGTGCATTTACGTTGTAGATGTCTATAGGCTCCAGTAACCACTTAACACCAGCTAGGCTGTGAACTCGTCCGCCCATGTAAGCAATAAAAAAAAAAAAAAATTTCGAATTTAAAAAAAACAATCTTCTATAAACTATTATTAACAACTGTTTGGTTAGTTAAATATATAAATAATATTCTTTGTTTCAACTTTGGAACTAAAATATAACTGTCTATTTTATTTGCAGTAAGTGCGGAAGAGTGTTAACTGTTCGTACCAGTTACTAAGGGTATGGATGTTTGTGGATAAGTCAGCTATTTCGTTTTACTGATCGTAAATCCCCAAGGAAATTGTTTATTAATGCGATCAGTGAACGTAGGAAATATATTTGATCTTCAATTGAATAAAACTGGCATAAAGTCACAAGCTTTATTATTTTCTTCGATGCTCAATTTAAATCACTGATAGTGAAGTATATTGTGAGTGAAGTAAGTTATAAAATCAATGGTCACTTTTACTGGTGGTAGGACCTCTTTTGAGTCCGCAGGGGTAGGGACCACCACCCCGCCTATTTCTGCCGTGAAGCAGTAACGCGTTTCGGTTTGAAGGGTGGGGCAGCCGTTGTAACTATACTGAGACCTTAGAACTTATATCTCAAGGTGGGTGGCGATATTTACGTTGTAGATATCTATGAGCTCCAGTAACCACTTAACCCCAGGTCGGCTGTGAGCTCGTCCACATATCAAAGCAATACAAAAAAAAGTACGGTACATAAGGTTTGTCACGAGCTTCTCTGCTCTTATACGACAAAAACACTCTGACACGCGAAAGAGTAAGAGAAATACAGTAAAGGTCCAGTTTACTACTCCAGTTTACTAGTAAAAAACACAACTGTATCTAGATATCTGATAATGGCATATACCTAAAAATTCATGGGACGTTCTCGGTTATACAGATTCAATTTACTGCAAGGAAAATGTTCTTTGGCTAAATTTTCAATAGACTATTTAATTTAAAATACCACCACTATAACTTCTGTGTTAGCGATCGAAAATCTGAACAATGAATGAGATTCAATGAATTTATGGGAAAACTATTTTTTCTTGGTCTCCGCAAAGAAATTAATTAGCAAACATTAAGTATCTAAGTAATTTGGATTTCGACTTCCCTTCCAGCGAAATTACAATCGAGAGAGCTCAACTACAAAGGACACGACAAATTATGAATATAATTTTTTCTATAAGATTTTACTTTGAAAATCATTGTCGATTTCATTAAAATATAGAAGTCGTATCCATATTTCGTAATGCAATGATAAAATTCGTTACAGTAACCTAGTTGGGCGCACCTTCGCTTCAGCCGTATTTGGCCCAAACTCGAAACAATATTCGATTGATCTGGGACATTGACCTGTGGATCGATCAGGCTATACCATAAAATTATCCTTTGTAAGGAGAACATCGAGAAACACTATATTTTTTAGATACGCTTGTTTTAGAAATTACGAATTGCTATCTTGTAAATCTTTTGTATGAACATACCCGCGGCAAAATCTCTTAATGTCAGTCTTACATGTTTGGTTACTCCATATAATTCAGTGATTAATAATTTTATAATCAATGTAACGTCAATCATTGCTAGCGGTCTATGCATTCTTATTGAATATTACATGCTTAATTTTACATTTGTACAAGTTGAAAAAAAAAACTTTTTTAAAAACACTGCTTTGCTTCACAAACATACATTTCCTGGGATTTACGTGAATAAACATTCCCAGATCTGTTATTTCTAATTCCTTAAGTCCTCGTTCAATATTTATGATCAACGCAAAGACATCTTATTTTCAGTATGAACGAATAGAAATAACATAACTTCAAAACAAAGTTAAATATTCATGTGAATTCTTTTTTCATTAAAATTTCGGTTTTTATTCCTGATTAGACGTCTGTTTTAATCGTATGTATTTGCCTATTATGTAACTAGTCAAATGTATTCAATAATACATTTAAAGAGTAGATATTCTGTACATCGCTTCTAACATCTTCATTAAATTCAATATTTCAATTTCACTGCCTTCTGGAGTTCTGGATTTCTGGGCTTGAAGTCCATCGATTTATAAAAACTTATGAAATTTAATAAAGAGATGATATAATAATATATTGCTGGATTACCGATAAGTTTAAAGCGATTTTATTTCTCTGACGTAAGTGCATCTAGAAATAATTTCTAATGATACTATGATTCTAATTTTCTAAAATAACTAAGTAACGTCATAACCAAATCTCATATTTTACAGACGAAAACGGGTGTTTTTAGATAAACTTGACTGATTAATTATTTGTAGTTTCATTAGAAGTGTGAGAAAACTGGTGACCGTAAAAACAAGCTTCTATCTACGACAATTCCCATAATACCCGGAAAAAGAATATGCACAAGTTCAAAACATTACTACACGTTTCAAAATCATAAACCTTATCAAAATTGTTATTGCACAGTTGCAATATAATCGTAAATATTACAGGTCAAAGAATTAAGCCGATGACATACGATCAGCTCATAAAATGAAAGAGGATGACTGGTTTATGACTTTACAAACCGCGTACTAATTTTGATACTTGTTTATTATATTTAAGCTATAAATGATAGGGGTCCGAACGAAGAAAGGACTACGAACAAATGCAGTCTGTAGTCGCTGTTGCATAGCGACGCATTTTATGTTTATGGACTTGTTTTGTGTGTATGGCCTTTGATTCGACATCCCCCGGATCACGTACACAGTTTTGGAATGTTTTTAAATTAGTTTCAACCACAAACTGCACTGTAATAAGGTGCATTTTTTCTTGTGTCACTCCCGAAATCTTTAGTCGTAGGCATAGTTTTCTTGGAAGCTCAATGTCATCGGATTACCCACCTACTTTAAAATAAAAATAAAAGCAATCTAATCTTTCTGAAGGTGTGAAGTTTATAAAATTGTCAACTGCTTCTGACCTTCCTGGAACATTCTCCGGGTTTACCGGGTAATTAATATCCATATCGCATCCAGTTTTTGTCATGTTGGTTTCATTGTAAATGTAGCGTACGGTTTTGTTTATCGAAACTTACTTTACTACAATCGCTTAGTGATTTTTTTACAAGGTAAATGATGGATGCTGCTTATTTCCTAATTTATTTTTAAATGTTACATTGTATGTACATACAATGTATGATCTTTGTTTGTGATGTCGTTCACTAACAGCTGTTTAACTTCTTCTTTTTTTCGAATCCGCTACATTAGCCAGGCAGGTATCGATATATTCGATAGATTAGCCTTCTCTTTTTTCTTCAATCCGTGAATGATTTATGGGTTGTTTTCTTTATTTTTTACTTCCCCGGCTCCGTTGGTAGCGTGTCAATATTAGTTTTTATCCCGTTTTATCGTATTATGGCTTCCCAGAACGATCTGTAATACACGTTGACACTTTGACAGTTTCCCTCATTGGCTTGTTTTTTTCTTACAGACTGTTGTTTTAGACACGTAGTTAGTACTAAGATACAAAGAAGTGAGATGACGATAATATAAATAAAAGTTTCGTAATACAGAATTAAGGTGCTGCAATAATTTAACTGCTTGATTTCGCTTTTCCTAATTAATGATCAAATGTTAGTACAGGTCACGAATTATTTTCTGATTCATCCAAATCAAATTTTATAGTCATTGATATATTACTAGCGACCCGCCCTCGCTTCGCTTCGGAAACTGTAATTTATTATTGATTTCTCCACTATTTAATGGATGTTATTATACATATAAACCTTCCTCTTCAATCACTCTATCTATTAAAAAAAACCGCATCAAAATCCGTTGCGTAGTTTGTGTAGTTTTAAAGACTTAAGCATACATAGGGATACAGGGACAGAGAAAGCGACTTTGTGTTATACTATGTAGTGAAGTATATTTAAGCAAATGCTCGCAGTTTGAAACTGCAAGGATATTGTTAATCCCATAAGTTATGTTTGTATCTATTTGCGTTTCCACATGTTCCAATTCAATAATACGATGTACTCGTCAAACACACACGACATAATCCAAGCTATAATTTACGGTCAGTCGTAAACGGTGTAGCGAGTCGTAAAATATTTTACGATGTTTAAATTCAAAGGACTTTGTTATAGTTATGAATCCTTCGTCCGTCTAGACAAACGGGTCTAAGGCCTTTAAGGGCAGATGCCGGAGCCGAATCTGCGAAGCCGTGAAATAGGCAACATTAAAATTTTATTGCTATCTGTGGATTGTTTGAAGCGTATTTTACGAGCGCGAATGCAGACATGTCAAATCGAATACAATAAAATCTTCAGTCTATTTGGATATCTATTTTAGCAATGTCACACATTTTGTGAATACACCTAACTGACTACATTTATTAAACCTACATTTAAAACTGACTTTTACTTCAAAATACATTAATTCCCTTCACTTGTAGTAGACTTAAGATTTATTTTTTACTAGCGACCCGCCCTCGCTTCGTTTCGGAAACATTAAATTTTATTATTGATAGTTGAGTCCCGTGATGTTACCCGCGGTTATTGTCATACCGCGGTTGACGCCGCGGGGCGAAGTTATTCTAAAAAAAGTAGCCTAAGTTACCCCTTATATCATCAGCTACCTGTCAGTGAAAGTCCCGTCAAAATCGGTCCAGCCGTTGCAGAGATTAGCCGGAACAAACAGACAGACAGATAGACAGACAGACAAAAATTGTAAAAAAAATATTTTGGTGTATGTACCGTATATTCATATACATGTAGTAGAAAGCGGTTATTTCGATATTACAAACAGACACTCCAATTTTATTTATATGTATAGATGTAACTATACTTGAGACCTTAGAACTTATATCTCAAGGTGGGTGGCGCCTTTACGTCGTAGATCTCTATAGGCTCCAGTGACCACTTCACCCATCTAAGCAATAAAAAAAATAAAATATTTAATTGACTTGGTTGCATGTGTGCATACCAACGAAAAATACGTAAAAATTAATTGCATTATACAATAACGAGATAAATCTATTTAAATAGGGCAAGCAACAATGAAGCGCGCAATAAATTTTGTTTTTTTTCCTCGTCTGATTTATTTGCAGTATTCGTTTCCGTCGGAAATTAACGCGACCGACCTCCAAAGTCGTGATAAATGTTGCCGGCGACTAACATATCGCTGTCGGCGCCAATCGATGCTGATAAGAAGGTTTTTGTTTCACATGCTGCTAAATGGACTCACTAGATAATGCGTGAAAAACATAATATATAAATTACTCATTCAGTAGGTACAATATTTTATACGCATTTGGGAAAACTTTAAACGTGAATATAGATTCATCAGATGCAAAATATATCAACATTAATGTTCGAGATGTGTTAAGCGGTTGCTGGGGCCCATAGGCATCAGCAACGCGAACGCCATTATTAAGATACGAGAGGTTAACTAATATAGTTGAAGTCATCGTGACCTAAGGATAAGACGTCCGGTGTATTCGTGTTGAGCGATGCACCGGTGTTCGAATCTCAAGCGGGTACAATTTTTTCTAATCAAATACGTAGGTACTCAACAAATGTTCACGATTGACTTCCACGGTGAAGGAATAACATCGTGTAATAAACATCAAAACCGCAAAATTATAATTTGAGTAATTACTGGTGGTAGGACCTCTTGTGAGTCCGTGCGGGTAGGTATCACCGCCCTGCCTATTTCTACCGTGAAGCAGTAATGCGTTTCGCCTTGAAAGGTGGGGCAGCTGTTGTAACTACACTTGAGACCTTAGAACTCAAGATGGGTGGCGCATTTACGTTGTAGATGTCTATGGGCTCCAGTAACCACTTAACACCAGGTGGGATGTAAGCTCGTCCACCCATCTAAGCAATAAAAAAGAAAAAACTCTTTGAGAATTTGCTTTGTATCATATAACTGCTGCTCCATCTTTAAAATTGGATGCATGATTACTTCACGATAGAAATGGGCTGAATAGTGGAAAGTAGCTGTGTGGAATCACAAATTGCGCAAATTAATAAATTTTAATACATTAGATATACCTACATCCTGGATTTTATTAGCGTCTATATGCTAGGTTAGTATTTTCCTAGAAACTCACAGATTTTGTTAAATCTGTTATAATGTGTGCTTATTTTAGCATTGTTCCGAACAATTATTCAGTTGAGTGACTGACGTCACTTGTACTTGTGGCGACGGTATTTGGCGCCAATTTTTTGCCATACCATGTGGGTCACAGAATCGTTTGGCCAGCCACATACAGTTACGAAGTCTCTTTGTTTAATGCTTCCCCTGCAAATGAATGAGACCTCTGTGCTTCTAAGTTAATTTGTGCAATGTGTTTGCCACATGCAAAAGTCTCTGCAGCTATTTCTCGTGTGAGTTCCGAGTGTGTGTATCTATTATATATTAATATGTGAACCAAAAACTTGTATATACCTACCCCTTTTTATGAAAATTGCGAGGACAGAGGAGTATGAAATTTCCCACACATATAGAGAATATAGAGAAGGAGTGCAGAATTTTTATATATATATTTTTACTTATGCATAGCAAATATATTAAACCAATAAAAAACTTTACACACACTACCATGTATTTGACGCACACACGCACATACTTTTTGTTTATTGTCAAACTTTTGTTATTGTTTAAAGTCTGTCGTCAAATTGAGAATAAATTAATATTGTTTGTCTTTAATATTATTTGTCTATAGTGTACATAGTCTTGGCGAAATGTGAGTATAGAAGTATAATAGTCTGACAATACATCCAATAATAATGGTTAAACTTATAATTTCAATTTCAATTAATTATAGTTGAATTTCGACTACTGGGGGACCACTAGTATAAATAAATATGTATATACATATTTACGTCTATTGAAATAAACCATAGAAATAAAAGTAGTTTGTATAATCATCACCATTGAGGTATGATCTATAGATAGTTTATTTTTGTCTCTTGTAGGTAGACTTTTCCGTATTTACACACGTAATTGACTATAACAAACCGAGAACACGCAGGACCGAAAAATAATTTAAAAATGTTGAAATTAATATCGGTAATTTTAGTCGAACACTTTTGGATTTTAATAGAGTTGATGAGTTTTAATAGAGTTTTAATAGAGTTTAACTATTGAAATTTGTTGTTCTCATTCTGACAAAGCAGCAAAGTCTCTGGACTAACCATCGAGCTTACGTAGTACATAATATCTCGATGGGACTAACTAATATTGTGTAAATCTATACTAATATATAAATCTACAGTGGTTTTTACGGATGTTCCGTTATAACTACTGAACCGTGCATCCGATTGACTTGAAACTTTGTATCCATGTAGAAAATACATGTACTTAATGGATAGACTAATCTTTATATGAGTGTTGAACTCCCTAATAATAATGACAATAAATAATAATGTTAATTTTAAATGCCCAGCGAAGCGGGCGAGTACACGGCTAATAATAAATAAAATTAAAATCATCTGTTAAAGCCAAATATTATTTTTACTTAGCTTCAATATTTTTGACGTACACACTAATTAAGTACATGTTAAAATACATTCGTTAATTAAAAGCACTTCACATATCCGTTGTATTTACTTAAATTTGTTTGGCAAACGTTTTCTGCATAAGATCTTGTGGCTTGTGTTGAAATTCGACGGAAGTATTACGATACTGTCAGATAAAATTCCAGAGTTTTAAATTACAGATTTGTTCGTCATCACACGGCTAGTTTATATAAAGCTAACGGACATTAGAATTGAATTATACTAAGGATATTAATTAAGAAATACATATGTAGTGCGTCAATTTATTAATAATTTGAATATAACATTAAGTTGATGGCATTGTGATGACAATAATATATTTTTAAAAAATTTCGTAAAAGAAGCACGAAATATTTACGAGAAATGTTCACATTTTAAAGTAAAAGTTTATTTTTTAAATTATTCTTTTGATTCTTAATTACAGTGATGTGTGGAAGCAAAGATTGCCAAATATGTAGAACTACTGCGCGACGAAAGTGTAAGCTATGGTATGAACTTAATGGCCACATTGAAATCTATATAACATTTCTTGTTAATTAAAGCTTAAGAAAAATCAAACCTTACTCTTCCTTCCATTGTTATGCTCCTTCTCCTATCACATAGGGTTGGTTCTCTTTAGTTTTTATGCCAAGATGCCCTTAGATTGTAATTTCGGGTAGCCGGTCTTTTTTTCTTAATCAGATTCTTATCAATTTGGACTAAAAGGTTTTTAGTGCTATAATTCTTGAACATATAATTTCACACTTTGTGTAGTTAGCTACATTAATGTACGAAACAGGTATATAATATCAAAACAAACAAATATTGCAAAAATGTCTATAAAATAAAATCTATTATAGTTAAACCATCTCATCTTTCAATTGCTCAACCTTGTTCGTTGACTTCCAATTGATTTAATCCTTTACTTGTGTTAAATGAAGGTCACAAATTCATTGATCGTTTGCGGAGGCGAAACGATGCATCATGAAAACCACGGATGTAGAAAATCTAAAGATTAAACTCTTGATTGAAATTCTATTTTTGTCTTTCCTAGTATTCTTCAAATTCATTTAGGCAGTGTTGATTAGAATTTTGACACGCTTGGTCAAAGCTAAGTTAATGGGTAAACAGCATGGTGTACTCCTATCGAGAGGTGGAGTTGAGCCATTGCTAAAATCGTTCATAGCAAATGTAGTGAACACATCGAAAAATGAAAATCGCAAATAATATCAATTAGCGTAAGTACTCGTGGTAGGGGCCGTCTTGTGAGCCCACTCGAATAGGTACCACCGTCTGGTAAGTATCATCAAGTCATACCCGATCCGGTGGACCGAATGGTAAACAGTCGACATTGCTCTAAACACGTCATTACGGATCCTCCCGATCCATTAACGCGAGGCTTTATGTAGGTAACTCAAGCACCGGTCACCGTCCTCGCCGAACCCGTCGCTTGCTACGAAGGGCTCGACGAGTAAATTCACCCATAGACACAGCCCACTGAGTTTCTCGCCGGATCTTCCCAGTGGGTCGCGTTTCCGATCCGGCGGTAGATTCTGCGAAGCACTGCTCTTGCTAGGGCCAGTGTTAGCAACACTCCGGCCCCGTGAGCTCACCTACTAGCTCGGTGAATCTAGAATAACCCCTCGAGGTTAATAGAATAGGTAGGAAAAAAAACCATCATGAACTGTTTCTCAAAGTATGATAGGAGCGAATATTTTCAATCTATTTATTTCATCCAATTATTGATAGTCAACCAGGTCAGCAATCCCTCTATCTTTGAAAAAAAAAGGATATTGTACTTAAAATAGCATGCCTAGCATGCCATGCAACAAATGTAACAACTCATTTGAGCCGATCCGGTGGTAGATGCATTCGCGAAACCGCGCTCAAGCTTTAAGGTCCTCTTCAGATGAACTTGGGCGGGCTTTTGTTAGTAAATCCCACAACTATCGGTCTAACCCGAACTCGCCCACTTGTCCAAGTGAAATTGAGAAGGAAAGGGAATATAAAAAATAACTCATTTGAACTTAGACGAATACTTGAGGTTCATTATAAAACGAACCGATTTTCTGTCTCATTCTGTCAACAAAAGAGCTTATCAAACATGCCTATGCCATATCGGCCTCTTTCTATAAGTCGAGTTCACTTAACATATAAGTAATTGTTTTATAGTAATCGTGTGGGCATTTGCAATTGTTCCACATTCCATGCGATCGCGTGACTCACTAACAAGTGTGGTAGCATCCAAACATGCGATTTTAATTAAATTAATTCCACGTTATATAGACCGGAAAAATTTGGCACGCATTTTTATTTTTGTGAATGTTTCTGTTACATAACTACTTCAAGGTCGATTTCAGGGTAGTATTTTTATTTAAATTGGTACATACATTTTTAATTGGTCATTTATTTTTCTACTAGTCCTTAATTGGGTAGTTGTAACTTCTTGGTTCAAAGCGATTGGTTAAATTTATTTGTGGGATGTTAGCGTATGCTGGATCCCAAAAGCAGAACAACGAAATACAGCTGAGGGTTTAGAGTTTAGATTTTAGAGTATATTTAGACAAAATTTATTTGTAATGAAAGTGAAGAAAGTGACATTAATCAATTTTAATTTGAAAAGTGTCAAGAAGAATTTGTATTATACATATAATGACAATATACTTGGGGTGTAGAAACTTTTTTCTTTTTACTCTTATCCCACACTTTGTGAGGTTGGTGCAGTATGACTTCTTAGCATGCTGCATTTGGATTTGGCATGAGTTTTACGACCGAGCATTTGCCTGATGCTGACCTTAGCCCATGCCCCTCCTTGGGAATGCTCTTTTGATGTTAAACATAGTAATAGTAATAAATCAATGTAAGTCTTCGTCATTGTGTTCTGTTATCATCATCTATAGAGATGGAGGGATCATGAACTGTCCGAATGCTTTCACGGAAAGCCTAACCGTTCACGACGAGTACAATGACCTGTGCTTTAACTGTTGTTAACTTTAGAACTAGTAGTCTCCAAGAGAACCAAAATTAGTGGTTTAAGAGCGACTATGGTGGTTGGCCGTTATTGACCCTGATCTGGGGTGTAGTGAACGGTGGTCGCAATAAGAACGTTACCCTGTAGCATCAATGTGAAGAAAGATAAATAATCATTCCAATATTAAACTTTCCTCAACAATTTCAACATCTACCATTTAGATCATATAAAATAGATTTGTGTTGAAAAATAAAATATATGGCCTTGCAAACAATCGATGATTTGCATAATAATATTTAAAAGATCGCCCACATTGTTTCTGTTATCACAAATACGGAACTGTTAAGGTCATCCACACGCATCACGTTGATTCTTCTTCATGCAATTTTCGTCTGTAGGTTGTTTGTTCATTGTTACCAAATAACGAAACTTTTCATTTTTGGAATATTAAAATGATTTAACAATTCATATTCTGTCTGTATTTAAAGACAACAACGATGAAGAAGAAGTCGAACGCCGAATCAATATAACTTGGAAAAAAATCTGGAGCTAAAAGGGTCCTTCCCTCATCACCTGAAAAAGACTGTGATGGATACCTGTATTCTTCCGACTCTCTTATATGGGTGCCAAACATGGACTTACAACACAAAAATAAAAACAAAATTAGCGACCTGTCAGAAAGCGATGGAAAGAAGTATATTGAATATAAGAAAAATACAAAAGATAAGAAGCGAATACATTAGAGAAAAAACAAAGCTGATAGATACTCTCAGGTACGCTCTGACACAAAAGTGGTGCTGAGCAGGACATCTTGCGAGATATACGGATGAAACGGATGGACATTAGAAACTACAACATGGGAAGGACCAGCGGGCAAAAGAAGAAGAGGACGACCAAGGAGCAGATGGATCGACGAAATAATAGCAGCAACTGGAAAAGAATGGAGAAACAAAGCCAAGGATAGGGAAGAGTGGAGTGAGCTGGAGGAGGCCTATACCCGAATGGGGTTTCAATAACACAAGTTTATATTTAATTTCGTAATTTTTATTTGATAAGGTGTTTTTCTTTTTTTTCTTTCTTTGTTTTTGAAAATAAAATGGGCTTATTATATTATTATTCTGTCTGTATGGTTTTTTTAGAACAATCATTAGATACGTCAGTAGTTAGGACACTTAGGGTATAGAGTTTTGCAATTAGGCCGTTCAAGTAAGTTTATCAAAGTAAAACGTACGTAGCTAGTATTCACGATGAAGGAGTTATTCCTATCGAAGCCGAAATGAAAACAAAAAAAAAATCGGCGCTTTATCTGCACAGATATTTTTTGTTATTTTTTTTTTATTGCTTAGATGGTTGGACGAGCTTACGGCCCACTTAATACCAGGTGGGTCGTAGGCGCGTTAACTTGACTAAGCAATAACACAAACGTACTTCGTAATCGAACTCTTAATTGAATTTTAATTGGTCTTGTTTATCTATTAGCTGATCTTAACCCACTGCAATGAGTCACACTGATCCGAAAATGATCTTGGCCTCCAAGTCTGCCAGAGTTGGTTTTTATACACAAGCCGCGTATAAAGTTCACGACTAAAATGGTTGCTCAATTGTACTGTTCAAATTACCTGAAACAATGTTGACTGGTAAGAATTAATGAAATTGTTTGAAAATCTTCTTCAAGCGTCTATCGTGAGCACAAAAACTGTCAAGAATTAGGAGTACCTATTGTTTTTTTCCTACTTATTCGCTGGTGGCCTAGGGGTCTATTCCAGCTAAGCCCAGACGAGTAGGTGAGCTCACGGGCCCTAGCAAGAGCAGTGCAAAGTCTACCACCAGATCGGAATCGCGACCCACTGAGAAGATCCGGCGAGAAACTCAGTGGGCTGTGTATATGGGTTAGTAAGAGGACGGTGACCGGTGCTTGAGAGGTCTAAAAGCACCGAGAGTGAATCCAGGGGATCCGACAAGACATGTTTCGGGCGACGGCGGCTTTGCGTTGCCCCATCGCGGTAATCTGCGCCTGGTCATAAAGCACGAACTACCCAAGCCTGGCTTGAAACCAACGTTCCGGACTTTATAAAAGCTGAAAACTGGCCCTCATCTAGCCCAGACTTCAACCCTTTAGATTTCAAATTATAGTCAATTTTAAAGGACATGACCTGCTCTAAACGACACGGTGACATTGAGTCTCTTAAGAAATCTTTAGAGCAAGCAGTGGCGAAATTTCCCTTGGAAACAGTGCGTATATCCATATATGCGTGGTCAAACAGATTAAAGACCTGTAGAAAAGCCAAAGGTGGCCATTTCGAATATAATACTTTTATAAGCACTTATAATCTTTTGGTAGTATACAGTATATTATAATAGGTAAAAAGGAAGCTAGACAATTAGGAGATAGTAATTTTATTTTGTTCCGAAGATATAATTTTTAAGCTATCAAACATATAAAACATTAAATCGCTGATCGAATCTTGTCGACTGACATCTAGTGACACCTGCGTATTAGGGAATTCCTTTTTCGCCCAATGACGCCCGAATACGTCTTAGGTGATGCCAATGTTGCACGCTACAATATGTATCTCAGTTAATATCATAAACAACTGTCGAGATAAAAGTATTTGCGTCATCGTTAACTTAATTTGCAATAATGTCCCGTTGTTTTTCATACTCCTGGTTACACCACGCTGCGGTTTTGTCTGTTGGTCAACGATCATTTTAACGATAGAGCGTTCGTGTCGTACGCGTCGATAGTTAACGATAGCCAGATCATAAACCAATTAAAACGTTCTGTCATATGAGAATCGATTGCGAGCGTTGACCTTTGTTTTTTTTTTGTTTGTTGGCATCGGTTTTTATCCAACATTCAAAAACGAATAGCGGTTTTCAATTGGTTTGTTGTTCTTTTTTGTTTATGCGATTTAATGAGTTTGTTACTGTTGCTACGGATGCCAAAGCGTGATTCGGGTTGAAAATTTGTTTGTAAGCATATGTTCAAATTACATGTCTTAAGAATCATAATCTATCGCCGGATATTCTCAGTAAGTCGCGATTCCGACAAGGCAGTTTGCTCTTGCTACGGCATATTTTATTATAATAAACTCTCTCATGCTTGCTTTACAGTAATAATAAAGACTGAGTCAGGAACGTAGACATAAGAACAAGAACGAAACTCACAGACATTCTCACCCGGATAGACGTCCAAAAATGGAGATGGGCTGGACATATGCTACGGCGCCCCATTAACAAATGGAGCAAGCAAGTCACCCTCTGGCAACCAAGAGACGGCAAACGAAGTAGGGGTCGTCAAGTCAAGAGATGGGAAGATGACTTGAAACAGACAGCGGGACCATTCTGGTTGAGAGTAGCAAGGGACAGGACCCATTGGAAGGAATTGGAGGAGGCCTATGCCAAAAAGGCACTACGAACTTAAGGACCTCTTGTAACCCTATTCTTAGGAATAAAAAGGCTATTATTATTATTATTGTTAATAATAAAGCCAGAATATCCCCTCGAGACTATTGGCAGATAGGTAGGCAGAAAAACTACCCATGTCTACACCGGTTGTCTTACCTATTACGCTACGCACGCAACCTAATGGTGCGTTCATGATAATCTAGTATCAGCTATCTTTCAATTTGAAAGTGGAATGTCACCAATGCTCTGGTTAATAATAAATAATAATAATAAAGCCCTTTATTTCCGAACTATAACCATGAAATTTACATTTTTTTTTTTTTTTGTTATTTCTTATAGTATATCTCGGAGTTCGGCGTGCCTCGTGGCATAGGCCTCCTCCAGCTCTCTCCATTGGGCTCGGTCCTCAGCAACTCTGGTCCAGTATGGTCCTAGGGTTAGGCGTATATCATCGCTCCATCTCGTTTTTGGTCGCCCCTGTCTTCTGGTGTCCCCTCTTGGATACCATAAAGTAACCTGTTTACTCCACTTGTTTGTTTTGCAACGTAGCATATGTCCTGTCCAACTCCATTTAAGATTTTCTATACGAGTTATTATATCCGTTACTTTTGTCTTCCTTCTTATTTCCCAATTTCGAATTCTGTCACTAAGTCTGATACTCAACATGCTTCTTTCCATTGCTCTCTGTGTTTTAGCAAGTTTTTCTCTATGTTTGTCAGTTAGTGTCCATGTCTCACATCCGTAAGTCATGCAAGGGAGGATACAAGTGTTGAAAGTCTTTCTCTTGATATGTATACCTAGATCTTTATTCTTCATTATCTCTTTCAAGGACCAGTATTTTTTCCAACCGCATGCTATTCTTTTGTTTATTTCCTTGGACATGGAGTCTTCAGAAGATATAATTTGTCCTAGGTAAACGAATTCCTTCACATATTCGAACTTGGTTCCGTTTACCTCTAAGTTCCTTTCTGTTGAGTTCGTCATTAGTTTCGTTTTATCTGCATTAATTTCTAGCCCTACTTCTCTGCTTTTTTCTACTATTTCTTTAATCATGTGTTCAAGTTTCTTAGGATCTTCTTCTAGCAAGATAATATCATCTGCAAATCTCAAATGATTGAGGCGACTTCCATTGATTATAATACCATAGTTATCCCAGTTTAATCTTCTAAATGTGCATTCCAGTACTGCATTAAACAGCTTGGGAGATAATGGGTCACCTTGTCTTACGCCTCTGTTTATTGGAAAGGGGTCTCCTTTTGACTCTAATTTAATACTGCTTTTACTTTTTTTGTAGATGGATTTGATTAGTTCTATATATATATCGTCCACTCCTTGTTGTTTTAGACTCAGCCAAATAAATTTGTGTTTTATACTGTCAAATGCTTTGGAGTAATCTATAAAGCAGATATACAAAGTCTTCTGGTATTCATTGTATTTTTCCAAAACTTGTTTGATTGTGTGGATGTGGTCTATAGTGCTGTAGTTCTTTCTAAATCCTGCCTGCTCGATCGGTTGGTTTTCGTCTAAAGCCCTTGTTATTCTTTCTAGAATTACTTTTGCGAAGACTTTGTACACATTTGATATTAGACTGATTGGTCTGTAGTTGCCAATATCATCTTTATCTCCTTTCTTATGGAGGAGGATGATATGTGACTCATTCCATTGCTTTGGGATGACGCCTGTTGTTACAATATCATTGAATGCTCTGGTTAGTTAGTACTTACATCTGGAGTTGATTGCTAAAGCATTTTCGGTCAATTCAATTTATCTACTTAATATAATTACTAATATGTATTAATATAACTGGCAAATTATACTCATTTTAAATTTTGGTGTGGAACTTGAAAGGATGAATATTACGATATTTATTTATATATAAGACTTTACTTAAGATAATATGTGAAATTTGAATTAAATTCCAAGTGCCTTTAAAAATACTGCGACTTCAAAAATAAGTCTTCTACAAATTATATTTTGCTTTACAACTTAAAAATTACATAATCCAGTTTTGGTAACGATCGCTTCAATACGGATTCGTCAGTAGTATTTTTACAACAACTTATACAGTACAGTATAAGTTTACAACAACTAGTTAGAACCGAACACAAACACAGTTTGAAATGTTCAACTTGCAACATTTTGAGACGTGGACATCCGACACTGTTGCCTTAAATCGCCTGAAATAATTGTTGAATGTGAAATGTTTTAGTTCGGTCATTTAGTATTCCTTCAGATTTATATATGTAATAACGGAGCTTTTTTAATTGTTTAGTATCTGTGAAAACGTATCAATGTGGGAAAAGGAAAAAAACCGCTGGACGTAGCTTCTTCAGCTCTTCCAAAAAGTTCTGAGAAAATAGTCACCATTTTACTGAGACTTTAGATTACTTCACCTCATCGTTTATTTTTATTTTTAATAAGGCAGATAACTTCTATTTTTAATTTTATTGTATTTTGATTTAAATATTATGTGAAATTTTATGGGCTTCAGTTGCCTGAAATAAACGCATTTCATTTCATTTCATTACATTTCATGATAACCTCTAAAAAAACAGAAATAATCCAATATTTTACAAATCCTTCATGTAATCTAGTCTAGTCTAGTCTATACTAAACATGTATATTTATATAAGAATATTATTCTCATTATTTTGTTAGCATGAATGGTATCTACGTGCAGACGGGCATCTTAAGTTAAGCACTCTATAGTTCAACGATACTACGTCGCTCATTACAAAGTATTTGTGTAGGATCTTCAAGATTAATGTTGGCGTGGGCTCGCGATTGTGAATTGTTATGTTAATTAGTATTAAGAGCGTCTTGTTTTGATATTGTTATGTTTTTTTTTCGAAATTATAATAACCAGAGAGGATTCATTTTAAAGTTTTGTTTTTATTCTTTAGCCGCTTTAAAAAAATGGTAAGTCATTATCAATTCGTCTGTAATGTTTTTTTATGCGTTACTTCAGAATTATATAGGTGCACTTTTCTAGGTAATGGTTCTTTTTATTATTATCTAAAAGATGCTGCTTCTCATCTGTCATGTATTAAATCAGCATTTGACCAATAAATAGTTTTTAAATTACCCTTATTGATTCTTGATTTCAATTACATTGATAATATTCTCATTTTAATTTGTTGAAATCGGTTTTTATTATTATTTGGTATTATATTGTAAATGTTTCCGTTTAAAATATTGAAGTAAAATATTATTTCGTTTTGTATAAGGTATTTCGGTATTGACGTGTACGATATATTTTTGATTAGTTCGACTTTTTTAAATAGGTCACGACTCACCTGAGGCCGCCACCTATCTTGTGACGCGTGGAAGAAGTCTCAATGGAGTTATAATAAATACGTTGTGTCATGCTTTAAGCGCTTCAGACTCCGTGGCAGAAAAAGATAGGCTGGCTGACTTTCTATCTTTTTCTTTTTAGCTGTAGTACACCTATCATTTTCTGTGATTTAGAAAAAATTCCCAAATAATTCCAAAATTAAGCTAGCATTATCTATACTAGAAGTTTTCGTAAAGATACGAATTTACGTTGTAGATGTCTATGGGCTCCGGTTACCACTTAACACCAGGTGGGCCGTGAGCGCGTCCAAGCATCTATAAGCTAAAAATAAAACTGAATAATATCTTCTTCAGGTAGACATGTATTTTGAGCTCAAACGTACTAACGTTTTCTCTGATTATGCTTCAAATCCTTATCCTTCACTTATACCAATTCGACGGGCGATACAATTGCATTATACGTATTACAATTATATTGCAAATTCCTCTACATGACTCGAGGTGAGTCGAGGTAGCCATACAAAATTTCAAGTGTATATAATAATATGACTAGATGTACTCGCCCGCTTCGCTGCGCATTTAAAATTAAAATTATTATTCATTGTGATTATTATTAGGCATTCCAACACTCATATAAATATTAGCCTATCCATTAAGTACCTACATGTATTTTCTACATGGATATCAAGTTTCAAGTCAATCGGATGCATGGTTCAGTAGTTATCGGAACATCCGTAAAAACCATTGTAGATTTATATACTTATATTAGTATAGATTAATGCCAAATAATTTAAATGTACAGAAAAAGAAAGTTGAAAGTAATTAATAATAAACTTTAAATAATTTATAATGAATAGTGAAATTAGTAGCAAATACGAGATGGCTTTTAGATTTTTGATACAATAACTCCTAAGGATACCCATAGAACTTCAATATTATCTTCTTTGTTCGTCTTGTCGCCGTTAACTCAGCACATTCACTGTGTGATCTTCAATACAGCTTAAGCACAGTGAATAGATAATAATATTATAATTCTCAATGATTTCTGGTTTGAAATAATCTTGTAAGTCATAGAAGAAAACACGTTGTCAGACAGTACGGCGCCGCACCTGCGCGTGCACAAGTGGGCCATCGCAGCCGCTGGCTAGGGTTACCATAATTTTATGAGTACTGCATAATATTTTCATATTATGTACTGTGTAATTTGTATTTTGAGGAATGACTTAATATTAATAATTAAAAACGATTTGTTGGAGACAAAAAAATTATGTCCAACAGTCTTCGATTTGGGATTCGTGTTTTAAGTACCAAACTTATTATATTGAATGAATATGAATAAAGAGCACGAATTTAGTTTGTAAGAAGATAATTGTCACATATAGTATGTTCTTGTCTATTAAATAACTCTTTTAAACTATAAAATTCAGCGTAAATGCATAATAATGTATATTTAAGAAATTTTCAAATAAAAATAGTGCCAGTTTAATTTTAAAACTATTTTGGAATTACATATTTTCACGTTCAATAATAATGAGAGCCGAGAAGGCTGAGATAATCCATGCTAAGAGTTACGTGTTGCACATTGTGGATGTCAAAAATAGCCGGATATACAAGTCTAAAGTTTGTCGACATGATCTAGACAGTGACACCAATTCAGAATATTTGGTGTACTAGAATTACTTACAGCCTGTACTACTGATCGTGACACTTGGAACAGCTCCGAATTATCGGGAATTCAGTATAAACACATTTTATATCAAAGTGTGAAGTGTAAAGCTGCCATTTAATTGAACAGTAATTGGAAGAAACGAAAAAGCGAAGATCTTCCACTGAGCGATTAAAATTCCTCAGTAGACAAACAGTGCGAATGCTATTGTTCAGAATATTTATATATTCAAAGCATAATTTTGTAAATGTCTTTACTTTAAAATTGTCTTTGAGACATCTGTTAAATATTCTATGATAGCTACCGCCACAAAAATATCCAACCTCAGCAGAGTAAAATTGTTAGCACAACCCAACACCTCTAGTGAATATGAACATTCCCAGTACAATGAGTTCCCAAACCTTACATTTTTTAAACCTAGTTTAATGAAGAAAGAAACGTAAACATCTAAAACATACACATTTTAAATATTAAACGATAATTGGAGTATCAATAAACATTTAGACAAATAGCGTGTTTTTTTTATGTCGGACGTCGGAAATTGTTAATTTAAATATTAATCTGTTAACGGTAAAACCGTAAAAACAGTTTTAATTGTATTTGTGACTCGCAAAACAAATAATATTTATAACAAAACAAAATACTCTCACAAAACCAAAACAAAACTCGCAAAACAAAAAATTATACATAAAGAGTAATTTTAATTGTATACTATACTTTAAGTAACTATACTTGAAACCTTAGAACTTATATCTCAAGGTGGGTGGCGAATTTACGTTGTTGATGTCTATGGACTCTAGTAACCACTTAACACCAGGTGGGCTGTGAGCTCGTCCACCCACCAAAGCAATAAAAAAAAATTATATTTCTAAACATTTAAAGCACATTTATGCATGTATGGTCACTCTACAGATGAGCCAATACAGACCGGTTGTGAGCCCTTGCGGCTTTTCCTTTGTCATTTTCACTTACGACACGGCGCTTTGCGGCAATTACTGCACTCGTGTGTAGTTGTGCAACCGCTTTGAATATATTATGAAAGTGAATGTTCATCTCGCTGATCAAGGCAATACAACTATTGATGCGTAGATCCATTCATGACGGAGGATCGTACATTGATAATTTTTTTAAGCTCTTTTTCATTCACTGAAATTGACACGTAGAGCAGGAATTAGCGCTTACCTAATCTATGCATCAGCCCGCTGAGTTTCTCGCTGGATCTTCTCAGCGGGTCGCGACTCCGATCCGGTAGTAAATTCATTCGCGAAGCAATTGCTCTTGAGTTGTTAGGTCTCCTTCGGAGGCGCTCGGGCAGTTGTTAGCAAATCCCACCTCTCCTGGCTGAGCCTTTGCTCTCCCACATGTCCTGGTGAAAATGAAAAGGCCACGGGGCCACCAGTAATCCTTCAATCATAAAAAAAATGATAGCGCTCATGTATGTACAGTTTTAAAATTGAACCATAGCAGTTGTGTATATTATATTGTATTTGATTATTTTAGTCAACAGGTTGTAGGTTGTTTATGCAATGATTAGCGTTTATCTTTGCGCTGAAAGTCCTTTATATTTTATTTAGACTGTCTCCGTGGCGCAGTAGTTAGCGCCACTGACTGCTGGATCGAGGGACGTGAGTTCGATTCCCACATCAGACAAACGTTCGTGTGATGAACAGGTTTGTTTGTTCTTTGTATGGGTGTTAATTGTATATGGATATACATATTTAAACGTTTAGATATTTTTTTTATTTGATAGATTTTTAATGATTACAAAAAAAATAAACAAAAATGAGTAAGCAGTAATAAATTATAATAGAATAATAGCTATTTAAGAACTATTACTAGTTAAATATTTTGCTTAGTCGCTTGTAATTGTAGTCGATGCGTAATGACGTTATCCATACTACGTTATATTAACAATAAAAATTAAATAAACTTTTGACGATAATGCAAAACGTGTTTATAATAGATAGTTAAAAATCGGGCTAACCTAGGAAAGAATGGCTAGCTGCAGTATTAATTGTTAAAATTGTATTGAAAATAAAAGCACTTCGATGTTGCAGTAAATAAAATGTAATTTGTGAAGTAGCCAAGTGTGCAATATTTTTTGGGATTATAATGCCTATGAATTATTTTTGATACATTTTATAGTTTATTTGAAAGGTGAAAGAAGGACCAATCAACACAACCGATTGTAAATATTAAGCATATTTAAATTGTATTGGTTCCTAATTTAATCAATACCAAGATGTTAATTGTTGAATACATTTAAAAAAAAAACACTAATTTGATGGTCGCCTAATTGAAATTTCTATAAAATGGAACTCGGGACTAACTGAACTTTTGAACATTTTACAAATTCACTTTTTTTTTATGATACACCTAACATGCTTATGAAACGGCAATTAATGTATGATTTATATTAATTGAACCGAATGAAACAGAAGTTTATACCAGGGTTCTGTATCTAATTGATTTATACTTTCACTTTTAGACGCCGGTTTGAATGCGCTTTGTTAGAGACAGTGTCAATATTTGCATAATAATACAATGTATGAAAACCACAACCAATGCGATATACTACTCCTCCGATCCTAATTTGTAATATTCTACTTTGCCAGTAAATTATTTAGAATTCAGAAATTATAATTTAAAATGATGCATTGAATGCAGAGTGTCCATTCAACCTTTTTATGATTGTTATTATCTGCTGCTCAAGTGCTATAAAAATCAATATTGTTTTATTTGTGGTGGACAATTACATTAAGGTAAATGTTTCAAACATAATCGAAGACATGAGTGGATGAAGGGGATATGATACAATTTGTTAATTTTGAGAAAACGGAATTCTTATAGCTTAATATCATAATACTTAATCTACCTAACTTTATATATCTGAAATGCATGGCTATTTCCGAAAGAAAATACTTTTTTTATTGCCCTTTTAGGCAGACGAGCATACCGCCCACCTGATGGTGAGTGGTTACCGTCGCCCATGGACTTTCTCTTAATACTCTCCACAAGCCTCGTTCGAAGAAGGACATGTCCTAGCGCTCGGAAAACACTGTGGAAGGGAGCTCATTCCATAGCCGGATGGTACGTGGCAACGATGGTACTGTCTATACCTAACGAGTTACAATTATGCACTCTGTTTTCAAGACCAGGATAGCTATTATTCAGATAGAGCTGTATTAACTATTATTATTTACGTGCAAATGTCTCTGAACACAGATACCGGCTTTCATCAAATGAGCAATGATTGAAAACACTATTTAGGCCACACCATGTAAAAATAAACTTCGGCTTTGGATTTTTTTTATTGTTTCGATGGGAGGACGAGCTTACAGCCCACCTGGTGTTAAGTGGTTGCTGGAGCCCATAAACATTTACCACTTAAATTCCGCCGTCCACCTTGAGATATGAATTCTAAGGTCTCACTATAGTTACAACGGCTGCCCCACCCTTCAAACAGAAACGCATTACTGTTTCACGGCAGAAATGGGCAGGGTGGTGGTACCTACCCATGCGAACTCGTAAGAGATCCTACCACCAGGAATTACGCAAATTATAGTTTTGCGGGTTTGATTTTAATTACACGATGTTATTTCTTCGCCGTGGAAGTCAATCGTGAACATTTGTTAAGTACTTATTTCATCAGAAAAATTGGTACTTGCCTGCGGGATTCAAACGCCGGTGCATTGCAAGATACGAATGCACCAGACGTCAGATCCTTTAGGCCACGACGACTTTAAATTCTCGATTGCGCCACAGTACTGCATGTTGCAGCAAAGTTGTAAATCCTTACTGGTGGTAGGACCTCTTCTGAGTTCGCATGGGTAGGTACCACCATCCTGCCTATTTCTGCCGTGAAACATTAATGCGTTTCGGTTTGAAGGGTGGGGCAGCCGTTGTAACTATACTGAGACCTTAGAACTTATATCTCAAGGGAGCTGGCGCATTTACGTTGTAGATATCTATGGGCTCCAGTAACCACTTAACACCAGGTAGGCTGTGAGCTCGTCCACCCATCTAAGCTATAAAAATAAAATAAAAAGCATATCCAAGTTTAGTTTGTGACAGGCAACGCCGTATTCTACCGATGGGCCCGCTCATTGGCCATCATATAAAACCAAAGTTGTCGTGAAGACGTCAAGAACGACATATTGTATTGATCTTGAGATTCACATCCCATCCATCATGTTTTGATAGATCGGTATAGATCGGTGCCGAATTTCACAAGATATCTGACGAATGATCCATCTCGTTTTATCTGATTCAATGGGAGCTATTTACTGTGTACATGTAGAAAATCAATAAAATCCGGTTTCAATTGCTTATTGACCGACTTTATAAACACAAAGAAAATAGGGGTTCTCAATTCAAGGAGATCAAGGTAACCTAGTTAGGTTTAATAACAAGTCGTTACGTCTTGAGTTTGTTGTTGTTACGATAGCCTATACAAAAAACATCTAATTGAAAATTGCTATTGAAACGCATACTATAAGAAAATTATTAGACATTTACCAAAAAGTACAACGGTCAAAGTGAAGTTTTTATTCCTATTTTAATTCCTGTGGCATACTCAAATGTACTGTGCTATATATTTATTTTGAGGTATATTGGTTGTACTTCAGCAGTAAAACTAAATACACAATTGATTAAAAACCTTAGATTTCGCAAAATATTTTGCTGGTAGGGTGTCTTCTGAGTAGATACCACAACCCTGCCTATTTCTGCCGTGAAGCAGTAATACTTAAGCCTTTAAAAAGTAGAGCAGCCGTTGAACTGTTAAAATCTGAGACTTAAAACTCATATCTTAAGGTGACCTTTACGTGGTTGATGTCTATGGGCTTAGGGTACCACTCAAAACTAGGTGCGTCATGAGCACGTCCTCTTATCTTAGCAATAAATAAAAAACTTAAACCATTATATGCAACCAAGCTCACAATTTACCAGATTCTGATGTTATTCGGTTGCAAGATACTGAAACCTGTATACTACCACAACCACGGAATAGATAAATAAGGTCTATTCCGTGACCACAACCGTATACCAAACATGAGTTAGAAGTTTCCACTGCTTTCGACCAAGAAGCATTCTACTCTCTGAAACAATATTCAAAATCCCAAAAATAGATAGAATGATGGATAGTACCCATTTGGACTTTTTTATTCCTACCTATGCAGATAGCCTTGAGAGGCTATTTCAGCGTCTTCTTGACGTGTAGGTGAGCTCACGGGGCTCAAATCGGGTGTGTTGTTAACACTGGCCCTAACAAGAGGAGTGCTTCACAGAATCTACCACCAGATCGGAAACGCAACCCACTGAGAAGACCCGGCGAGAAACTCAGTGGGCTGTGTCTATGGGTTAAACATTTGGACTCATGATGCGCTTGAGCTCCAGAAAGTTGATTCATCTTTGAGTGTCATGAGCCTCTCAATAGTAGCAGCTCATGGACGACATTGTAACAATAGCAGACGAACAATACAGTGGGACCACCGCTGCCAAATAACAATGAGTTGTGACAAATTGCAGGTCAAAGACAAGATTCGCAAAAAAAACGTCTTGACTGTGTTTTTTAGCCGTTTCTTGTCAAGTAAGGAATCATCATTAAAGTTACTTATACTACGCTGTTTGCCTACAAATTGCTAACTAGCCTTAGTAAATAATAAGGAACAAAGCACTGCTGCTAAGTTGAGAAGAAGCATTTTCAATCTATCCACTAAATTTAAGAAACTTTTTTTTTTGTCAGGAGGAAATCGCCGGACTTCCGCCCTTTTCTGGGGATACTGGGCGGGGTATGTCAGAGTCGAACTGACTAAAACCTCCTGTCGCTCAACAACCAACGTCCAAACCTCAGATGAGACAGAACTCATGACAAGGCAAAGGGAGGAAAGTGAAGCATTTAGTGCGGAGCACATCTCTCCCATCACCCTCCCCCTCGGGACGCCGGACTGGCGGTCGTCGGCGCCACGACCACCAGCCCTCTCGGTCGGCAGACTGTATAAATTTAAGAACCATAGCATAATTTTATTTTAAACATAAATGCTGCCGTTTACATTTAAATTAGCAATAGTTCAATTTTAAAATAAAATATGGGAATGATTTTTTCCGGTCATAAGCGGGTTGTTTGTTTATAAAAAACAATGGCAAAACAAAAACAAAATGAGTATCTATCTAACAAAGTTTTCCGTGAAATTTTTGTAGAAAAACCTAACAAAGATCTAACAATCGTTACGGTTCGACGTACACGACCTCAACTAAAGTAAAATGTTTATTGTCATCATTTTGTACGTAAACATGCAATCATGAAAGATGATTGTTTAGTTTTTTGTTACAATTTTTTTGTACGCGAGTGCTTTTCAACGACTGAGACTATACAGTCTGTGTTTAGCGAAGAAATTGCGCCTGTTTTTTTGATTCGCTCGAAATATACATCAAATGTAATGCAATGTAATTACTAAAAACCCGAGAACGGAAAAAAAATTCAACAAATGATTTTTAATTAACCACCGAATCAGGGTCTTTTATTCATATTTACTTTAGTACTTTTACGTTTTACTCTTGACGCAATGTATTTTTTTTTTACTACATGTGTCACATTTATTTTTATGACGACAAACTTATTTCTGAAAACTGAATAAAAGGAATAATTAGTAGATTCGATCTCAAAGCGCTCTATAATACCAATAATGATGACAAAATGAGGATTTTTTATTGCTTAGATGGGTGGACGAGCTCACAGCCCACCTGGTGTTAAGTGGTTACTGGAGCCCATAGACATTCACAACGTAAATGCGCCACCCACCTTGAGATATAAGTTCTAAGATCTCAGTATAGTTACAATGGCTGCCCCACCTTTCAAACCGAAACGCATTACTGCTTCACGGCAGAAACAGGCAGGGCGGTGGTACCCACCTGCGCGGACTCACAAGAGGTCCCACCACCAGTAATTACGCAAATTATAATTTTGCGGGCTTCATTTTTTATTACACGATGTTATTCCTTCATCGTGGAAGTCAATCGTGAACATTTGTTGAGTACGTGATTCATTAGAAAAATTGGTACCCGCCTGGGATTCGAACACCGATGCATCGCTCAACACGAATGCATCGGATGTCTTATCCCTTAGGCCACGACGACTTCAAGGCTACCAAAATACGAACAATATCGCATTAAGGCAGACCGCATTTTACCAGTACCTAACCCAAAAATAAACGACCCTGAATAGAAATAAACGGAAAATTATATGAAAAAATACAAAAAAAGAATTACATCCGTATTTATACTAAATTACTTACGTTCATAGTTTGTCTAGACTTTACCTAGGTCATAGAACTCGTGACACACCGTTTATATAATCCATGTCAAAAGTCTGTATCAATGATAGATAATCTGAATATCACGAACATTGTATTTATTGAACTCATTCTCTTATCACGAGTTTTTATCGTTATGTGTTGAATAAAATTGACTTTAGAAGTAGCGACCGGTTGCATCTATGTTTTTGTTGCATATCATAACTGATAGTCTGTACTCATATTGAAATCTCGTACTTAAGCACGTTGACTGCCATGTAGGTCACCGGTGCCCTACGTGGAGCGCTGAAGTAATTATGTCGATTTCTCTCTTCGATCGTCTTACTAAGGCGCCCGAATATTTAGTAGACTCTGGGAACGACGAATTCGAAGATACTGAGAATGAATCTATTTCTAAGACACCTAATAGACAGAAGACATTTGCCCCTTTTTTGTCCTAACTGTGCTGATAGCTTGAGAGGATATTTCAGGTTCTGGGAATCGGAAACGCGACCCACTGAGAAGAACCGGTGAGAAACTCAGTGGGCTGTGTCTATGGGTTAATTTACTCGTCGAGCCCTTCGTCCCTAAGCGACGGTTTCGGCGAGGACGGTGACCGGTGCTTGTGGTGGTACCTAAGGTACCACAAGCACCATTGCACCTTTACAATTGAAGTGGCATACTAAAATTTTAAGAAAATGAGTTTTATGCTTTGAACAACCTATGTATTCTAGGTAGGAGTGGGTGATATAAATCGTATATAGATTCAATATCTATATATCGCAGCAATATCGTTGAATCCGATATCGCCCCGCACGAAATCTATATATCGATATCAGCCGATACACGATATTGCTCGATGTGATGCGCATCGCCATATCGGACCGATTCGTGAATCGAAATCTATATTTCGATATCAGCCGATACACGATATTGCTCGATGTGATGCGCATCCGGCATCGGCATATCGTACCGATTCGTTAATATCAGCAATATTCGTTTGGTTCGTATCGAATCGGCCAGAGTGAGTGAGCGCACGATAGGGATATCATGTGATGAATGAAACAGAAACAGGCATTATCCATACAATTGTAAACCTTATATTTAAGTCCATATGTCTGTAGATTATTCTTAGCGTATCAGCAGGATACAATTAAGGAAAGAAGTTTCAACTTTCGACCCTAACTTGAATGCAGTATAGCCTATTTGCATCGTTTAATTTAATTTCACGCGCTTTGACCTTGAACTAGAATTTTTGAACAAGTGTTTATAAATACTTAAAAGTTTTTTGTTTTTGATTTTTAAAGTACACATTTTTCTATTTTTAGTTGAATCCAAATAATTGAGTTTATTTCTTGTGTTTGTATTAAACTGTTGAAATCTACACTCTTTTGGTATATTTTGTAATTTTAAATTAAGACACAAAATACTAAAAACTGAAAATAATGTAGCCAGTCCTAAGCCTGGTAAAAGCATGAAGGAAAGTTTTTTTGATATTTTTATTTTCATGTTCTTTTTATTACTTTAAGATCATATTATTATAAATTGATATCAGAAAACCAACCGTATAACGTTGACTTAAATCTATATCTACTACGATATTATATCAGCGTATCGTTTCAAATCTCAAATATCATGAATCGAGAAAATCTACTAGCATCCATCAATATATAGATTCAGAAAATATATAGATTCAATATCCGATATTGATCCTCGATATATAGATACGATTCGATACGCGGCAAAACCGATATTACCCACTCCTAATTCTAGGAGTTAATAAAATTTAATTTCAAATAAAATTAAATTAAAATTTTAGTCTGTAAAAGGACAACCTTAACTTTCCATCTCTTTTAAATCAAGCGCATATATTTAGCTTTAGGTATACGATTTAAGACTTACGTAATAAAATCGAAACTGAAAAATTACATTTTTGGGTGTTTACCAAAAATCAAGAATTTTCGACTAAACTACTACAATTCTACAGACTGCACTCTTTGTATCCATTTATTTGTCATCTTCGTGATATAGAGCTTCAAAACAACCATTTAATTTCACACTTAACTTTTAGTGACAAATTAAGATTTGATATAAAAAAAAAAAAACAAAAATCAATCATTAAATATATATCGTGGTCTAAATGTTGTATGGTACGCTAATGCAAATGAAGACATGACGTATTGAAGACTTTTTTTTTGTTTAACGCTGGGGAATCCGTTTACGGATACCCGGTCGAGAGGGGTATTGATATATATATCATCGTCTCATTATATATATTATATATATTATATAATGAGACGTATTGAGGACCTGCCAGATAAAGTGCTGTCGATGAGGAGTTATGCCGCTATTGTCTCGGACGTTATTCTTCGATGTGCGTTGGCTGTGATCCGACCGTGATTGATTCATTTGACCTCAACTGGAGCCAATGTCTTTGTTTTGTTCAATTTAATTATTGAATATTAAAAACGTATTTATCGTTTTGTATTCGCATGTTACTAAATAATACTACCATAGTTGTGTGCCTCGGCTAGACGAAGCGACGTCTGACATCGACCTGCAAGAAGTGGGTGAGAAAACCTGAATGCTCGACTCAGTGGTACTAGCTTACAAGCCCAGTATTGGACAATCATAGGGTGATTGATGCTGACGACTATTCCGCCATTAGCTCTATCATAGTTAGTTTTAAGCTATTGAAAACAGAAAACAGCATTGAGTCACAATTTGCTTTTATTTACTGTCTCAGTTAGATAGCTCTGGATATTTCATCTGATACGAAGTGGTCACCGAAACCCAAAGACACACTTTACGTACGAGACCCAAATATTGTTTCTTAGCAACTACACAATTGAAATAAGATATAAAAAACACATTATTGATTTGTGGCATTTCGATTTACCTACTCGATTGATAACGAAGTTGAAGACCTCAGTATTTATTATCTCTGACACCGAGGTGGTCTTGTGAAGATACATACCTATTTGCCGCTGAAATCAAGTATTTTAAAACGAAAAAAGGTCTTAGAATAACAATCAAACGATCCTTGTGTTCGTTTGATTCCACACGTGTAGGTACCACCATCTTGCCTATTTCTGCGTAATGCGTTTCAGTTTGAAGAATGGGGCAGGCGTTGTACTGAGATCTCAGAGCCCATATGTCAAGGTGGGCGGCGGAGTTGGAACCAATTTGAGACGTGCAGTCGAAACTTTTGAACCAGAATGCATGTCTATTTCGCGAAATAAATAAGCAGAATGGTGATGCGTGTCCAAAATGCCGCTCGGCAAATGAAGAGATAATTCTAAGAATCGTAATGTTCTGGAAAGAGACAACTACAAATCGTGTAGACCAAAATTATCAATGGCACGATCGCCTTTCTTTTATATTGATTAAAAAATAGAAGCAATGCACTCGAGACGACATCTGTGCTCCTATTACCACGAAACACACGTAGAACAGCAAGCTTTAAATATATTAGCTAATATATCAGTAGATATAGCCTAGTAAAGACTTTGGAGCCACTCTTTACTGTCCAAATAATATTTTAATAAACCTAAACTAAAACCGGTAAATAGGCTACAAAGATATAAAATGAAAATATAGAGGCGCCATGTGGATAATTTTAGTTTTGCTATATACTAAATATCTTTTTTGTGTTAGTTTGTATTGAGTAATAATTAAATAAATAAATAAAGTAAACGAATCATTTTTACATATTCTCAAAAGTGACGCCAAGTCGAATCGATAGAAAATCACTTGACTAGATGATCTGAAAGTTCCTCGAAAATCACTACATAAAGATGTCCGTCCGTTTTTTGTGTCGGTTTTGGTTCGCTAAGAATACATACTCCATTCCATGCCATTCCAAAAATACATTACGTGAAAGGTATTATCTTTAAAAGACCTCCATTACTATCGGTGTGCTTAGTGCGAGTTTTTTCTTTCGCACTCCAAAGAACTCGCACTAAACATACGGTTCACAAATACTATCACCTTAATCTTCCGGTGTTAACATTCAAGACTCACACGTACCTTATATTGAAAATTTTATTTTTTTACTAATGCAAAGAAATGCGACCTCGATCCAGTTCACCAATTAAATTTGTTATTAAGGCCAAACTTTGCGATAAATAATTAAACATATTCACTGAATGTAGGTCTTCTATCGAGACTGAATAATTGATGTGTTTTTCTTTTCATTGCCGCCGTAACTGTGCTATTAACATCGCCCTTGCTTCTTTTTGTATTTTGCGTCAATTTTTTTCGCAGCGACGACGCCAATAGCAGAGCTTAATGTCTCTCTTATTTTCTATGTAATCAACATTGTGTTGTTACCTTCGCTACCATGTGGACTATCTAATGACACAACGTTATCTAATTAGACCTGTGATCTTATTTTCTATTGGACTACGTACGGTCCTACAATAATGGATTTAGTGATGGAGTTACGTACTTAACATGGTACGATAAAATAAACTAGTAGTCGTCGTGGCCTAAAGGATAAGACGTCCGGTGCATTCGTGTTGAGCGATGCACCGGTGTTCGAATCCCAGGCGGGTATCAATTTTTCTAATGAAGTACGTACTCAACAAATGTTCACGATTGACTTCCACGGTGAAGGAATAACATCGTGTAATAAAAATCAAACCCGCAATATTATAATTTGCGTATTTACTGGTGGCAGGACCTCTTGTGAGTCCGCACGGGTAGGTACCATCACCCTACCTATTTCTGCCGTGAAGCAGTAATGGGTTTCGGTTTGAAGGGCGGGGCAACCGTTGTAATTGTAACTACTTATATACATGAGACCTTAGAACTTATATCTCAAGGTGGGTGGTGCATTTACGTTGTAGATGTCTATGGGCTCCAGTAACCACTTAGCACCCGGTGGGCTGTGAGCTCGTCCACCCATCTAAGCAATAAATAAATAAAGTACTTACTATGCACTAACAATTCGTTGCTCAAGGTTACTTCGGCTGACCGTGCAGTGATTGTGCATGACTCTTCTGCTTTCTTTCTCTTTTTCTTTAATTTTACTCTCCTACTTCAGTAAGAGCACATTATACTCGTTTAGTTGATACCTCTGCAGTCCTAAATGCCCTACGAGCATGATTAAGTAAAATAGAACAAAAGTAGCGTTGTGATGAGAGAAGAACTATGAAATAGGGTAACCCCTGAATTTTAGAAGAACTGTGAAGTCGATTGCCCACAGTATAGCATCGTAGACACATTTGAATTTTCAAATACCACAAACAAACACGCAACTAAACAAACAAAATCAGCATAAAGCAATTAGCGGTCGTTTTCATAACCTCGCACCTTGTTTGGAGTGTAATCCGAAATTGCGATCGTTAAATACCTACCAGCGAATTGAGTAAGGAGTCGCACCCTCTGAGTTTGCCCACTTTCGACATCCATACCCGAAGACGTGACTAAACAACTAGTGTTGTACCATAGTCAAATATTTCACGTCATAACGTTCATAAAACATACTAGCGACCCGCCCTCGCTTCGCTTCGGAAACTGTAATTTATTGTTGATTTCTCAACTATTTAATGGATGTTATTATACATATAAACTTTCCTCTTCAATCACTCTATCTATTAAAAAAAAACCGCATCAAAATCCGTGGCGTAGTTTTAAAGATTTAAGCATACATAGGGACAGACAGATATAGGGACAGAGAAAGCGACTTTGTTTTATACTATGTAGTGATTTGACGTTCGTATTACCTGTTAAGCGATATTTCTCGAAATTATCGTTAGGATCATAACACCGTTCTATAATTTCCTAATGTGATGCCAGAGTAACAGATATCACAACTCGGATGCCACTAATTGAGACATGAAAACGAATAAGGTGACTCGTACATGTAACAGACTTTTTGGCGGGAACGCGAGGAGTGAAGTTGTGTGATTTGTTTTATTTTGTCTATTTAGTGTTTCTTCAGGTTTAATTGTGTAATAACGGTGGTTTATTAAGTGTTCAATATCTATGAAAGTACACAAATATGGGAAAATGAAACAAAGCCGCTGAAGGCCACTTCTCGGGATCCTCCAATAAATCCACTGAAAAAGTCTCAGTAAATGACCACCATTTTACTGAGATTATATGTCATCCCATCTCATTTCATCCCAGTTGATTAATGTCTCAAATTAAGTATCTTCATTTCATTTCACTTCATATTATCATTTTTCGTAAAAGTAAGATCATAAATTAAAATAAGACTTGACCTAAAGGTCCTAGTTACCAAGACATAAAATCCATTCAAAAAAAAAAGTACATATAACAGTTGTGGTATCTCTCAACCGATTGCTTTGGGGAAGGAATAGGCGATATGCACCAGTTCACGATAGGCCCCCACCATAGAATTAATAAGCTTTTTTTACGGGTTTTTAATTTTTATTGCACACCTATTTGAACATCGGCATCATTCGATATAAGTATGGGTGTCTGATTAGGACACGGGAACTTTTACTTTTAAACTCCTAATCAGATTTCTAAAGTCATGGTTTTCATTCGGCTAACTTATACTAACTGCCATTGTTGTAGTTCATCAGGATGTATCCATCAGTCAAATGTCGTGACACTGATATTCAAAAGAATTCGCAGCGAAAGCGTTGCTAATCAAAATTATTCTTATTCGAATCAATAGTGTGCTTCGTCTAAAGGAAATCCGGGTTTCAATCTTGATGCTTGATAAAACTAATCGAGTGCATTTTAGTGTACAATATTTTAAATCGGTTTTGTACATCATAATTTTAAGTATCATATTTTCTATAGAAATCATAATGGAAATCTAATCGAATCTCAACGTTTTTATTTAATTAATCGATAAGATTTTAAAAAAAAAAAACTGGCAAAATATTATGACATTGAGACCTCGCATTGCATCAAAGCTATTTGACATGAAATGGCATGGCATGGCATATTTTAATTTATATTGATAATATGGTAATAGCACGAGTTACGCTTTTTTTTACTTTGGCCAATTGCTCAATTGCAATTATTTATTAGATTTCGTTAAATTTAATAAATAAATGAAAACATGAAATAACTAGTATACGTAATTGATATCGAGCGATTATTACACAACCCTATACATGACGTAACGATGTGTACCCAGACTTGCCTTTCTTTAGAAAGGTTCGACGACCCTCCCACTATTGCCCAAACACGATGTCAACGTTATGTGGGTCAGTAACGTTATTTAACTTTATGAACCATAATTAGAGCGCCATTTTGGATCATTGCAAACGAAAATTTATTATTCGTTTTTTTTTGCTAAATAATTTATTTTAAGTATTTTGTGATACTGTAGGTTTGAATTGTAATGTAAATAATAATTATGGCTGTTCGTTGTATGGCTTTCAATTATTTGTTCAAACACTCGTAAATCGTGTACTTTAGCACCAAGGCAGAAAACTACCAATTTATCTGAAGACCGGTGTTAAAGCGTTTTGTGAGCCCGCACGGGTAGATAGCATCGCCTTGGCTGTTTCTGCCATAAAGCAGTAGTGCATTCCTGCTTGAAGAGTAGGGCAGCCGTTTAATACTGAAAACTGAGACTTAGTGCTCAGGGTTTGCAATTAGAGAGGCTTATGTCCAGCAGTGGACATAGGCTGATGATGAGATGTGACTTAGAACTCATGTTCGAAGGTGAGTTCATACTCGTCTAAATCTAGAACAATCTAGAACAAAAACTACAAAAATATTGCAGGAAATTTTGTACAAATTTTACATGTCCGGGATTACAGATTATTAAAAAAAGAGCTTTAAAAATCGGTCCGTATTGACAAAAACGGGTAGTAGTTCTAGTCATAAAAAAGACAATAATCTCAAAAAACAGAGTTTGAATTATATTTTATAACGGACGATTCAGACCGGAATAGCCCGAGAGCCCGTGGGCGAATACCTGTATGTATTTGACCAGACCTGAATTTTTGTACATTGAGACCCCTATACCTACCATGCATGAGGTGGGGACTCACTAAGCTCAAAGTGGTCGACGCGCCGAGCGCTCAGGTAGGACAGGTATCGATTTTTGACGGATTTTAAATCCATTTGACCACGTCTGCTGTTTTTAAATTTGAAAATATATGATTATTATTATCGGAAAATAAGAATGGCAGACCATTATTTCGCGTTTTACTTTGTGGCAGACAATTTTGAAAATGCTAAAATAATAAAATTTTGAAAGTAATTGACCAGATCTGCCATTGATATATGTTGTTTATTATAGTCTTAAAAACTTATATTGATCACGGCAGATGTCTACATTGCATACACACATCAACCTATAATAAAATCTTAGCTACTACCCGGCCAGATGTAGGATATGTTTTCCGTTTACTGTTTGCGATTTACTTTAGCAATGTATTTACATATAATTTTTTTTATATCCTACTAAACTCCATTAGTTAGACAATAAAGAAGTTAATTATTTATGGAAGCTCCAGTGGCTACTGATCACCAGGATATTAGTGTCAGCAAGTGACGATCTTATAGCAAATAATAATACAAAATAAATAGACGAAGCACTCATTACACTCGCAACTGGTCAAACTACAGCTACTACTAACATTACTTACTGCACGTAATTATAGTATTTATGCTGTCAGGTTTAGAGTCGATAATTGGGGTGATTAACGAACTACATTTTATGTGACCGTAATTAAACACGTACCTATATAAACTATTGGGCATTTACCATTAGGCCACTGAGTTTCTCGCTGGATCTTCTCCGTGGGTCACGATTCCGATCCAGTGACAGATTCTGCGTAGCACTGCTCTTGCTAGGACTAGTGTTAGCAAATTCTCTCAGGTTGAGCCCGTGAGCTCACCTACCGGTCCGGGCGTAATTGGAATAGCCTTAGACTATTAGTGTAAGGAAAAAAATGGTGCTTACTATGATATTGTTTAAGTATAATTTATTGACGACAAATGTGAGTTGTACATATAATTACGACTCAGATCCATAGACGCTATTATTTATCGAAGAGTTGATGCACCTAATAATTTCGATGGTATTCGCGAGTGGTTTCGGTTTACTGGTGGTAGGACCACTTGTGAGTCCGCGCGGGTAGGTACCAGCACCCTGCCTATTTCTGCCGTGAAGTAGTAATGCGTTTCGGTTTGAAGGACGGGGCAGCCGTTGTAACTATCCATGAGACCTTAGAACTTACATTTCAAGGTGGGTGACGCATTCATGTTGTAGATGTCTATGGGCTCCAGTAAGCACTCAACACCAGGTTGGCTGTGAGCTCGTCCACCCATCTAAGCAATAAAAAAATTATTTAGAAACTCTATGGTATAAACATGAATTCCAAAGGTGAAGTTAATTTTAATTATAGCTGATAAACATTTTATTTCTATGCATATTAAGTCATATTAATTATTTTGTAATCACTTTTTAACTATGCACAGATGTAGTATTGGGTTATTGTGGTTAAAGACATATATTTAATGTGTTTCAAGTTTTGTGTTTTTTTTTGTTCTGGACACTTACTCGTCTGTACTTTCAAGACTGTCTACTACCATTGAATTTCAGAGTACTATCCTAAGATCGAGCTTGTAGCTTCTGGTATATCACTTAGTCGTGATAGCGCTGTGTCAATGTCCAATTTACCTCTTAAAATGTTTCGACTAGAAAATAATCATTTCACGGAAATGGCCATTGATTTTTTTTTAAAATATTACATTGGAAATCATTTAATCAATTGTTCAATTCAATCAAATGCTTTTTGTCAAATTTCGTCATCTTTGGCTTTATTCAAATAGATTCTATGGCCTATTTTTTTTACCATGTGTACCACTCAAATGTCAGTTTTGCTATGATATTAATGATAACCTCAAAACTCTTTTCTAATTTCAAATCTAAGCATAAAGTTGACATGACTTGTAGTGGTTTTTTACTAAACGAACCGGTGACTTTGTTGAAAGGGTTGGTCCAAAATGTCACAAGTTAACTATTTAAGGCAAAGGCACCGTTTTCTTTATTGATGATATCATCACCTCGAAACGCGATTATATTTACCATAAATTATTAAATAGAAAAACAGTGAATATTTGAGAAATATTTAAATATGTTTTTTAAATTATATAATAATATTAATATTATCAATATACATAAATGCCTAAATCAACTTTCCGGATGTCTTTGTATATGTTCTTTATTAGTATCACCATATATTATTTCCTTGTCTAATATCCTGTACATTATTCTACTTCTTTTTCTCACATTTACTCATAAACTGTCAAATTTGTGTAACACATAAATTTATCTCATAGTACACAATATATTACTGACTGATGATTTTATACAAATGAATGATATTATACAAACAATAAGTTAGAGGCCACTTGGAATATGTTGAGCTAATAACTATTCCCATGGTGCCTACACGACTCGTGCCAGTATGCGGAGAATGTAAATGTTGGTATAGTGACGGCATTACGACTTGGCTTAAGACTATTTTATAGAACTTCATGGTCGGAGGACTTGATCGTATATTGCGTATTCTCCTAAGCGGTCGCACTAAACTAAGCCATTGCGTCGTATGTAAATCTTATATCACATTGAGAATTAAGATTAAGTATTGAAATATTAGAATCTAAAATCATTTCTAATAATGTTTATTTATATATTAAAACGTATACGTAAGTATACGTTTTTAAAGTTCAGTATGTGTCCATTGTGATTGTTGATTGTTTTCGTGTTTGTTTGTTTGAAAGGCTTTGACAGATTTCGACAGTCCTGCCTGTTTCTGTGGATCAACATTAGATTCCAAATTTGAAACATGAAATAAAGCTATCTCTAAATATTATATAATAGATAAGTTCTAAGGTCTCAAGTATAGTTACAACGGCTCCCCCACCCTTCAAACCGAAACGCGTTACAGCTTCACGGCAGAAATAGGCAGGGTGGTGGTACCTACCCGTGCGGACTCACAAGAGGTCCTACCACCAGTAATAGATAATTAACAACTCACAGCGTAATATTAATCTATGGTGTACATGCCTTCGGTAATCACTTAATTTGAGACTTATCGAAAGCTCGCGTGCAAGTTTACGTAAATAAAAAAATCAAAAAGAAATCTGTGTAATAACCTGTTATAGGATACACTGATATCATATTAGCAGCATAAATGACTTACTTTTCTAACAACAACGAGATACAGGCCGAGCAAGCAATTTATGTAATCCGACCCGATATTCTTGTTAGGCAAACAACCATCTGTATTTAATTCTTGGGTACGAGATCAAAACAAATTAATCATCACTTGACTCACAATGTGACAGAACACGACATATGAATGAATGTACGGGTGCAAACAACTCACACAATTATAGCCGGAGTGACTAGATAAGCCAACGAACGTTGCTTAACAGTGCAAATGATAAATAATAATGCGGTTCTCAAATTGTTTAATTATAAATCAAATCGAATTGAGAGCTTTCACTGATGTGCGTTTCAATATAAGAATACGGACATGTTTTGAATTTTGACACGAAGATTTTTAGTTCGCATTTTGCTGGTTGCGAATTTAATTTATTAATATATTATTAATATTATTTTATTTTTGACATTCTGTGGTCATTCTTAAGGCTCTGTCAACAAGAACTATTTTTATTTGGAACTCAGGGCACGGCTATACAGCAAGATCCCTACTTATTCGGAGCAAACTAAGTTCTAATTCGAATATATTAAGTGTATAATCTATGGTTCCAATCTAGAAGATGATAAAATGTATTGGAATTTAAAGAAAGAAGAAAAAAAACTATATGTTTTTTCGCAATACCGTACTACCAAAAAGGTTTTAACCTCACGCAATGTGTATACTTGACGTAATACGTGAATTAATTTAATATTAATATAACAACAAACATTGCTACTACATGCGCAATTACTGATACGAAAGTGTTGCCACATTTTACACAGAGTAAATTGGAAACAAACGGTCAACGTCCGATTTTATTATTATTTGTTTTACTGAACATAAACCTACTGATTTTAATACGCCTTTAACTATCACAATTTAGTAACGTATTAATAAGATTGTTAATATTAATGATATAACTGTCCTTTATTTTGTATTTAATCAGTAAATGGGAATAAAGTTTAGAAGAGTTGTTTTCAATTCAGAGAATATTCAAAACGAAAATTTTGCATTATTTATGTACTCGAAATCCATTAAAATGCATTATTAACGATTACTCAAAAACTACAGGTCAATATTTATAAAAAAAAAAAATAACATGAGAAGCATCAGCAAATAACAAAAGAATCATCAAAATCGATTCAAATAGAAAAAAATCCTGAGGTACACAATTTTTACAAAAGTCGTAAAATTCGGTGAAGAAAAACTGTATGCATCCACAAGATTTTTATTTAAAAAATTCAACCTCGTTGATTCACTGTGAAGTTATTTTACTGTATACGAGTACATTTATCGAGTATAGTAGAATTACTTGTTAATTAACTAAGCGATTTTATGTACCTACTTATTTGTAGTCGACGTAGCGGCTATGAATTAATTTAATAACTTCCAACCGCTGTTTTTTACTTTCACTCTTTCTAATATTGTGAGTGCGTAATTAGGTTAATTCTGCGTGATAAAACAAACGTGGTTCGAAGCGACGTTTCAGATTTGTACTCTACAAAATTTTGCGAATTAAAAAAAGGGTTTATGTTTTTATATGTATTTCACAATATTTTTCTCGAGAAAGAAGTGAAAGTTTCTCCAAGTTCCTAGATCTTATATATCGTGTGATTCAAGCCACGTGCTCGACAATCAAATGGAATATACGTATAAAGTCCGTTATTTTTTCAGGGCTTAATTTTGTCAAAGCCAAGTTTCGTTAATATCAGTTTATTACTAGTTGAGTTTGAAAACTTAAAAGACGGACATACCTACTCTCTTATCAATTATAAGTATTGCTTCATATGTATCTAACAGTAAATAAAAATGACAATAACTTTCTTTAAGCTTTTTACTGCTTATATTCTGCTGATGCTTCACAAGGGATCTTTTTAGGAAGCTCAGTGTCGCGCAGCGAGCTATGGAGAGGGCTATGCTTGGTATTTCTCTACGGGACCGAATCAGAAATGAGGAGATCCGTAGAAGAACCAAAGTTACTGACATAGCCCGTAGGATTAGCACGCTGAAGTGGCAGTGGGCAGGCCACATAGCGCGAAGATCGGACGGTCGATGGGGCGGAAAGATCCTCGAGTGGAGACCACGTACTGGCAAGCGCAGTGTGGGACGGCCACCTACGAGATGGACCGACGACCTGGTAAGAACCTTTGGGTCACGTTGGATGCAGGTGGCAACGGACCGGCCGCACTGGAGATCACTTGGAGAGGCCTATGTTCAGCAGTGGACAATGGACAGGCTGAGATGATATTCTGCCCAAAGTTAACCTCTGTTTACCTGTGAAAGCTATATGAAAATTTGTGACGTAGTTCCAGAGATTTGGACGAATCTACAAATAGACAACATGTTATTATTGGTTTATGTTTTATTGCTCATATTAGCACCGGATTCTACTGCTTTATTATATTATGTATTAGACCACTTATACGTATGCGGCCGGTTTTTTTTTACTTGTTCAATCAGTTATACTGATCGAATTGAGAAACTTTAAAGTAGTATTATTTCTATAAAACAATACAAAACATCCAAACTATTTTAATGAAGGAATTATTGCAATTACTACTCCATTATCTATGATGCATTATTTTAACGATACTCTAATAAAAAAAAACCTCATCACCAGTAATGCGTTTCGATTTGAAGAGTGGGGCACCCGTTGTAACTTTACTAAGACCTTAGAACTGATATCTCAAAGTCGCTGGCTGCATTTACGTTGTATATGTCTATGGGCTCCGAAAACCACTTAACACCAGGTGGGCTGGGAGCTCATCCACCCATCTATGCACAAAATAAATAAAAAAGGCATACCGTTGGATATTCAATTGTAACTAGTTATAGTATATTGTTGTTGCTGATGGTAGTTGGTCAGGTTGATGGGAGAAGATAACGCGGACGCTCACCTATCTGCCGGTCTCTGAGCTGGTAAAGATGCTCACCGGCCTGCTAATTACCGAGGCTATAAAGATCGCCGAGGACAGCAAGACGTGGGGAAGCACAGTGCATCGATTTATCAACATTTCCAACCAGACACGACCTTCAGCAATGAAGAGACCAACCAATAAGACTTCTCGAAAAAAAAACTTCAATTTATAGTATGACCCATCCAATAGATGAAAAGAACAGAATGGAACGACTTCGCCCCAAACATGTTATTTCGGATCCTCCCGATCCACTAGCGGTGCTTCTAGGTACCTCAAGCACCGGTCATCGTCCTCGTCGAACCCGTCGCTTACGACGAAGGGCTCGACGAGTAAATTAACCCTCAGACACAGCCCACTGAGTTTCTCGCCGGATCTTCTCAGTGGGTCGCGTTTCCGATCCGGTGGTAGATTCTGCGAAGCACGCCTCTTGCTAGGGTTCGTGTTAGCAACGTCGTCAGGTTTGAGCCCCGTGAGCTCACCTACTAGTTAAGGCTACGTTGATATAGCCTCTCAAGGCTCTTAGCTTAGGTAGGAAAATAAATGAATTAAAAGAACACAATAATATAGTGAATCTTTCGTCAATTCGTTAAGACGACTCTACGACTACACGTTCTAAACAACATCGTGCATAAAATATTACATTATTCACAAAACGCAAATCATCTAAAATACAGTTTCGTGATCAATTGGTCTTGGAACTTTGAACTGTAATTTCTGAACTGTATTTTCAGTAAAGTAGCGTCCTCGTAACGGATCCCACGAGACGCCATATATGTACGTGTGTATTCAGTGAGGCTATGCCTTCTTCACGGTATGATGGAACGTTAATATTTAACACCGTTTATTGCTTCTGTAATCTGACTGTATCACATTCAACAGAATAATCTTTTAACCTACCTTAAAAAAAAGGAGTGTTCAACTGCATTTTTCAGAATTCATTCATTCATTCATTTTGATGCTTTTTTCTCTTTTTTCCTTTCAAATTTGGTGCTTTCGTGTGGTCCCGTTTAAATTGTATCTAAGTCTAACCAGTAGTTTTTCCTTATTACTAAGGACACACATTTCATATTCTTTCATTACATAATGAAATTCTCATATTACTTTGCTGAAATCGGTTTTCTTTTTTGTTGAAATAAATTTTATAATTGTACCTTTTTCTCCAACTTTAATAATGTCATCATTTAGACTTAGATGCTAACTGGAAAATATGATAATTCCATGGGTTTTAGATATAAATCTTCAGTAATTTCGTTCGTTTGTGAAGATGGATTTAGAAATGAATTCGGTTCAATCGAGTATCGTATATGTCTCTAACATAGCTTAATTCATCATAGTAGAATAAGAGTCAATTGCTTTGAAAAACCCCCCTTTTTATGATAACAACATTTCGAAGTGATAGTTTGTCTGCGAGTTATAGCCAGAAGATTAGTGAGCGCTGTAAGTTACATAGTTGAATGGGTTTGTTCTAAAATGGTTGGCGAAATAAAGCTTCTCTGAGATACCAACTGGTATACTACAGCATAATATTTTACTAGACTGTGAATTTTTTGTTCGGACCACGTTTTGATTATGCATGACCTTCATTGGATTTGTTTTACTCTGATACTTAAAATCGTAACAATAGACCGTTAAAATATTTATAATTTTCGAATTGTAAAACTTCCATAAAATATATTAAGGCGTACATACCCAGAATTTTCTTTGTAAGCATACATTTGAGATATGTTTGTAAAGCATAATGAAAATAAAAGAAAATATATTGCAATATAGGGTTTTTCCGTGTTCCATTTTTAGTACCTTCGCACTATCGTATCAGTTTTGATAAGATTAGGATAGTCGTCGTCATAGCTTAAAACAAGAGTTAAGTTGGTCACATTTGGTCTACTCAATTCGGTAATAATAAGCAATAAATGTTATGGTTGTAACATCTCTATATTATATAATGACTATATCTATCTCTTAGGTTTATGGCGTTTCCTTTTATATTTCGCCAATGTCAAGTGTATATAATACTCTGCTTTCTATAGCGGGCTTCTTGAACGAGCAAGGTCACAGATTTATACAATGACATTATTCTTTTTGACATTTGACACTAAACAATAAAATTCCTATTTAATGGATATGAAAATGTCACTCATTTAATACGATTATTCATTGACAGTTCGGGTGTCATCCGAGAATAAAGATCCGAGTTTTCTCGAAGGAAAATCATTTCTCACTACATCTACATAGAGTATCAGTAAAAATTCGCTTCCGCTACCGCTTATGCTCGTATTTGTTTCGTCGTCAGTAAATACATAAACATGTCAGCTATGCATCAGCACGAGTCTCGTGAAAGTGTTACGTGATTTGTGTGACCTTTTACATGTAGCCGTCTAGTCAGTGATTGTTCGATAGAGACTTGCATTAGTGTCTGTTTGATGAACAATAAATAGGACGGTGTATATTTGGAGATTCAGTGGGGTTTTTTTTTCTATTTTCTCTATAACAAGCACAGTAACTAGTACTTACATCCTGTAAGTTTATTAAGTCACTTATAACTGGTGGTTCAAGCTTTTGCAAATTTTCTTTTATGTTTGAGGGATTACTGGTGGCTCGGAAGCCTCTCCAGTTTCAGCAGGGCAGGTGGGCGAGCAAAGGGTCAGCCAGGAGGGGTGGAATTTGCTAACATCTGCCCAAGCGCCTCCAAAGGAGACCTAACAACTCGAGGGCAGCTGCTTCGCGAATGAATCTACTACCGAATCGGAATCGCGACCCGCTGAGAACATCCGGCGAGAAACTCACCGGGCTGATGTTTAGGTTAAGGTGCACATCGAACTCTTTGCCGAGTTCGACCTTTTTTGCAAGTCCACATGAATAGGTACTATTAGTTGCTTCAGCGGAGAAGCACGTGTTCCGCCTTCGTGAGTCTAGAAGCTGTTATGCAATTCAATTGGGAATTCAAACTCATGTTCAACTTTGGGAACAGCATTCAAGTGATTTCTACACGCTCCGACAACTGTGTGGCACTAAACGCACAATACTTATCTCTAAATTTTCAGCCCACTAAGTTTCTCTCAGAGTCTTCTTAGTGGGACGCGATTCCGATTTGGTGGTATATTCAGCGAAGCATTGTTCTTGCCCCTAGCAAATAAATAGATTAAACACTCATTAACTCGCAACTGGTCAAACTAGATTACTTCTTACTGCACGTAATTATAATATTTATGGTGTCAGATTTAGAGTCGATAATTGGGGTGATTAACGAACTACATTTTATGTGACCGTAAGTAAACACGTACCTCCATAAACTATTGGGCATTTACCATTCGCTGGACCTTCTCCGTGGCTCACGATTCCAGTGATAGTTTCTGCGTAACACTGCTCTTGCAAGGACTAGTGTTAGCAAATTTTCTCTGGTTGAGCCCGTAAGCTCTTCTACCCGTCCGGACGTAGCTGGAATAGTCCCTTAGGCTAACACTGAATAGACAGGGAAACAAATGAGTCGTCTATTATCAAAGGTGGCAATCTGTGCATTTGGACAAAAAAATTTTATTGATATGTCAATACAGATTGATTTGAATATAATCGTCTCCTTCAAAGAATACGGTTCAAAACCTGCATTAAATAAAGGTTAATAGCTAACCTGTTATTTATCTAAGATGTCGTTCCGAAGAGTTTTGTGACTGCCAATGGAATACAAAGTCAATAATTCGTTTTTCTGATTTACCAATCATTGTCCAAAAGTCAGATTGCCGGCTTTGATAATAGTAGACTCAAATATCAAATATGAATGTCATTGTGCGCATTTAATTCAAATAACAATATTTTCCTTTATTTTATCGCATCAGTAATATATTACTTCGTGAAATAAAAAGCCAGTGTGCATTCAGCTTAAGTATGAGTCGTCGCCCACTCGTCTAATACTTGTAAACTGACACACTACCAGGCACTTCGTCACATTACCACATAAATAGATCAAACGTACGAAAATGAGCTCTTACTCAAGGAGATAAGGCATAAGACGGCATGTACACATAATTGAGTATCGCTTATGTAAGCATAAATGTGGGTCTGAAAGTCTGAACTTAAAACGATCGTTTGAGTTGAGTACTCTTCACAAGTCCTTGATATAAGAGTACGTATTTGCATAGATATTAATTAATAGAATATAAATTCCGCAGTGTTATATAAGATTCGAGTTTTGACTTCTTTACGTCACAAATACGATTGAATACAGCCGGTTTGTTATTTTATAATAATAACAAAATAAGAATAAGCTTTTCATTTTGATTTCTTTATTTTTACTGTATTAATGAGATGTTGCAGTGAAGATTCTGTCAAATTTTCTGTTGTATGTATTGCTAAAACAAAGACAGTAATTAACAATAGAAATGTTCATAAAAATTCACTAATGTTTTGAAAATTCTATCTAATTACATCTTTTGTGCCATTTTCGTTTCCCTACCTAATCTTTGGTAGTCTAAGGTGCTATTTCAACTACGTCCGGGTTTGATAGGTGAGCTCACGGGGCTCAACCCGGGTGAACATGCTAACACTAGCCCTAGCAATAGCATTGTTTTGCAAAGTCGACCACCGGATCGGGATACTCACAAAGAAGATCCGGAAAGAAACTCAGTGACTGCTGTTTGTGGCTTATAGTCTATGTCAACAAAGTACTTAGCGAACAAGTACTTGTCACTTTACTCTGTGTATACAGTTATACAGCATCATCATCAGCAGCCTACTGACGTCCACTGTGGCACATCCTCCTCGCGTCGTTTTCCTCATTACTGAGGGTCGTGACTCCCCCGCTGCATCACTTTCTCCCGTACGATTTCCCTCCATCTGCTGCGATCCTTAGCTTCATGAAGGGCATTGTGGAAGTTGATGCTTAGAGAAGATCGTATTTGGTCCGACCATCTCGTGGGACTGCGTCCTCTGGGACGTTTGCCATCTACCTTTCCTGTCACCATCAGCTGCTCTAGATTGTGACCCTCTTTACGAGCAATATGTCCGAAGAATTGCAGCACCCTACTGTGGCACATAGATCCTCCGTAAGCTTTACGATAGTAACCACTCCTGCACGCATCCAGCGGATTCCCGCGACTTTCAATAGGTCGCCGATATATATTCTGTAAGGCCTCGCGTTGCGTGTTCCAGTCGCTAATTCAAAACACATTAGTACGGATCTTCCCGATCCATTAACGGTGCTTTTAGGTACCACAAGCACCGGTCACCGTCCTCGTCGAACCCGTCGCTTGCGACGAAGGGCTCGACGAGCGAATTAACCCACAGACACAGCCCACTGAGTTTCTCGCCGGATCTTCTCAGTGTGTCACGCTTCTGATCCGGTGGTAGATTCTGCGAAGCACTGCTCTTGCTAGGGTCAGTGTTAGCACTACTCCGGTTTGAATCCCGTGAGCTCACCTACTAGCTAAAGTTACGCTGAAATAGCCTCTCAAGGCTTAGGTAGGGCAAACAAAAGAACTCCAAAACTTCTTGGTGTTTGAAATGAGAAGATTCTAGAGCAAATTCCCGAAAGCCGACAATACATACAATAAACGTTTATCGAATAAAAACTAATTAAATTACTATGAAGTGACGAAGAATTTTGACCCCTAAATTTTGTTAGCGAATATCGAGTAGTCGTTATTTGCGGCGTTCTCATGAGCACAAAAACAAACTACAATCGAACCGATTAGTAGTGAATTGAACACACAATCCAAGTGTACGTGACTGAGATAAAATCAATCTCACGCACCAGGAAACGCACAAGCTTTAAAGGAAGGAAAAAATCGGTAGGTAGCTCCACTCCACAAGACTAAGTACGTCGACCACCCGCCGAGTAATTATATTAAGTGCATCGCTGAGTGACGTGAGAAACCAAACCCTTTGATTCACATTTTGAGACAATAAGTTGCGTGTTGAAGCAGAAAGTGAAATGGGTTTGGCTCAAATTTCTAAAAAAAACTTTTACGGCCTAATGTCGGTTTTTTTTTGTCATTTGATTACTTTAGACATTACGAATACGTTCTAGCTTTCATGGTCACGAACGACTTTAGTAGTAATATAGGTACCAATATTCAAAGCACCTGCCGTGGATTCACTAAAGACCTGTATAATGTAGGAATAGCATTATGTAATAAGAATCAACATAACAATTAATATGGCTGAATTTTTCGTGGAGCTTATTGGGAGTTCTGAGGTATCACAGTAATAATTCAGCTGTAAATTCGACTACCCAACCCAGTCGTACGTCATGAATTACGTCAGGAGGTAAATTGATACATTTAGATGTTGAAGAATTTGAATGATTTTGTTTTGAATGATTTTTAACCACATTATCACTTACGATAAATCATGATTATTTTTGATAATCGTATTGTTGGTTAGTACTTGATCTCCCAGCTAAGTAAGGCCCCAAACGAAAACTTACCTCAAAAAAATTAATGATCACTGTTTAATGGTCTAGTACCGCTATATTTAATCACAGCTTCTTCCTAAATTGCACCAGCATTACTGCGGATGTATACTCTAAGGAAGTGGACACAATGATGGAGAAGCCAGCGAATCTCCGGCCAGCTTTGGTTGAGCACTCGAAGCCCTGCTACCCCTACACGACAACGCTCAACCTCATACGGCACAACAGAAGGTATCTAAGCTAAAAGAGCTAAGATTGAAACCTTAGTGACTTCCGCTGCCAGACCTTGCACTAACATATTTCTACTGTTTCTTTAGCTTGGACAACCCCGTAGAGGAAAAATTCAACACCCATGAGAAAAAAAAACTTTAACTTTTTGTATATTAAAAAGCAATTTCATAGGTCATAACCCAATATATTACAAATTAGGTTAGTAAAGACAGCAAGCAACGTTTGGATTCACTGGTTTTTTAATATCATGTGTATTAATTTTAAATTTTCCCATTCAAATTTCCCGTTTCCATTAATGGAGTCCCATTAGGGACATAAATTATCAATCAATCAAAGTTTGCCACAAATATCTCGTTAAGTACGTGTTTGAATGACGGAGAACGAGCTATTGAAATGTTTGCGTCACGCATACCAACGTCCGTTGAATTACGTCACAAATATTTGTCCTCACTGTACCACAAATCACAACACAAAATAATATGTAAAACGTCAATAAATCCGTATTTGTCATCAACGAGGAAATCGGTGTAGAAATTGTTAAAAGTTTTTCAATTATTTATTTATTTATTCAGCTTTATGCAGAAAAGTACAATGGCGAACTTAACGCCCGAGGCATTCTCGACCAGTCAACCAAGGATAGTGTAGAGAGTCCTGTGATAAGTGCATTTATGAGAAGTCAAAATATCTATATTATACAAGCACACACACGCACGCGCACACACACACACACACGCACAGGCACACACACACACACACACACACACACAGTATACGTAATTACTTTGCGAATTGGTTTCATCGAATCGTTGATATTGTTATTAGGGACCCTGACTTCTGTACCACAGAGTGAAGTTTGATCTCCGGTCAGAGTCATTAAGTTCTTAAAGATGTGTAATAACTGAATGTGTATTTTATTTAATGTGGAATGTTTGTTTAATTAATAACGGGTATTTTCAAATATAATGACTTGAAAAATATAATTATATAAAAGTATTTCTCAGTTCTTATCTCGTTGAATTTGGAATAACTTAGAGTTCAATAGGAAATTTAGATTATATCTTTAATTCTCGAAACTACATAGAGATACGATATTTATTTATTCGTTTTTAATTTAGATTAATGTCTTAGAGTGATATTCAAAGTAACGAACGGAAGAGAACAGCAGAAAATAATAATAGTTTTAATGTTTGTGACAATGACTATCATAGAACTTAAAAGATATTAGACAGATGCCTGAATCTTCCTAGCGTAATTTTCAAGACAAGCTTGAATGTATCCAAGTTCCAAACAACAACAGGATTGGGACCGTAGTTAACCTTCCAAATGGTCATAGGAAAAAAAAAACATTTTAATCATTTTTCATTATTGTAATTCAAACCAGAAGACGTAAGCAACTTATAAGACTCGCGCTTACATATTGCGCTTAATCATCTAATCTTATTCACTCATTCATCTCTCAACCGATAGTTTTATTGTTTTTCCCATAACACTACCGAGATTAAGAGCTGCCAATATCCAACACTAATTGCCAATGGCATAGAACGAAGAAAATTTAGAGTGTCCCTCTCACTAAATCTATATTATACCTATTAATAGGTGAAGCAAAAACGTCGAACCCCTGTTTACGAAAATTGCGGGGACGGAGGAGTATGAAATTTCTTACAGTTACAGTGAATATAGAGGAGTGCAGAATGTTAATATTTTATTTTAAATTATGCAAAAAAATACATTAAATCAATAAAAAAAAATTACCCACACTGCCATGTATTTGACATAAACACGCATGAATACTATTTGTTTATTGTCAAACTTTTTTATTGCTAAAACATAAATATTTTTTTCTTATTAACTTGAGAATAGATAAAATATTGTTTGTCTTTATTAATATTTGTCTAGAGTGTAGTAGTCTTGGCGAAATCTGTGATTATAGAAGTATAATCGAATCATAACAGTGTACAAACTTATAATTTCAATTAATTATAGTCGAATTTCGACAACCGAGGGACCATTAATTTATATAAAAGCTTTTAAGAATATCTCATCGCTATCAAAAGATCTTTCATTTTCTATCTTCGGTTTGTTTACATTAGTCATTTTTTTTTTATATTAAAGCTTTCTTCTTTTAATTATCAAATGCTGAAGCTCCAAATACAAAATCGCGTCGTATCTTTACGAGATTGTGTATATAAGTATTCATGCATACTGCACATTCCATTTTTAAAGTCGCATTTTTAAAAAATGTCTTAAATACATATTCCTGAAGCTGCTTTTAAACTCAAATTAAGAAATACGAATTATTTCATAATCAGAAAAATAGAGATCGGAACCTTTATGAAACGGTCAAAGTTCAAGTTTAGTGTCATTTTGAACGTTACGAAGTTCAATTGTTCGAAAATAGATTCTATTCGACCATACTAACAAAGAGATTTGTTGCGAAAATTTCAATTTGTACCATTGTCCGAAATATTACAAAATATATTACAGTATTTTCGCCGCTCTTCGCCAGTCGCAGATATAATTAAAGACTACGTTTGCGGTTTTAATGTCGAAAACTTTTAAAATATATAGTATCATAACGCCGGAAATAATATGATGACAATAAAATACGCTTGATTATGCCGTAAAACTAATTTTAATAGATATTCATTTATTTACACTTTCATTTGCCTTTAATAAATAATTTTTGGATTTTATTTATTTTTAATACTCTCTTACTTCAGATAGCGTTGAGTTTTATCCACTCTCATTTCCCTATGGTGTTGTAAACTATTTGACAAAAATAGAGGGCCTATGCGGCCACATATCACTTTAAAAGGAAAGCTACAATTCTATTTATAACAATAAATATCAATCTGTTTTACATACTAATTTATAATAGCTTAAAGCAAACTAGTTTAAAATAATTTCAGAAACTAACTAACGAACAAAAACCTAACTAGATCTAATTAGTAAGAGAGATTGATAAAATGCCCTAGTAAGAGCAGTGCTTCGCAAAATCTACCACCGGATCGGAAACGAGACCCACTGAGAAGATCCGACGAGAAACTCAGTGTGCAAGTTTGTTAGGTTTTTTTTTTATGATCTGTATTAGTAGCAATTTAGTATTGTCAAATAATGAAGAAAACGGAAAAAAGTCCTAAAGCAAAAAATATGTCCTCTCCAAACTATTTCATATTCATAATACTGCTTGCTCCCTTTCTTTCTTACTTTGTACCTAGTTATATAATATCTATGTTTGTTTCATTAAGAGTTATTATATTATTTGTTAATTTTAGTGTGCAATCCCATTAGGATACTTTTTGAACATAACCGAGTATCAAATTAAATTTAAAGCGCTTCTAAAAAAAGTCCGTGTGCGGCATTAAAAAAAAGGTATATTGTCTAAAATGTACGTGTCAAAAACGGAATTTAAAATAAGAATACAATTTAAACGTAACGTAAATCTTTTAAACAAACGGAAGCGACGTCCAACCGCCAAGAAATGTCGTTGGATTCCTGCGGAGTCCTTCACGAATGACTGATGATCGTCGCATAACTAACAAGGCATAGAGAACGTCACGTAATGACCGTAATGTACACGATTTGTCTTGATTCACACGTCGGCAGATGCAGAAAGTGCGTTACGTTGCTGATAAATCGTTTTTGTTAAATAATATTTGAAGAACTGTTGTCCAATTATCACGATTTCGTTACAAATATGTCCCGCTGTTTCGACTGCATTTTTTTTATTAATTCCGAAAGAATGAAACGGGTTGATTACATAAATTGCCATGCGATCTGTAGGGATGTTTGTACGTAAAATAAATACACTTTCGTATTTATTTAAGTAGGTACATACTAATATCCGACATTACCTAGATAATGTCGGATATCCATTTAAGCAAAGTATTTAATGTGTCTAGATTAAAAACTCTTTAATAATAATTTTTATGTGAAATTTCAACCAATTCCGATCAGCGATTTTTGCGTGATTAAGTAACAATCGTCCAAAAACACAAACTTTCACATTCATAATAAAAGTGTGAATTAGCAATCACTGTCTTTTGGATGTTTTGTTTATCGCTGTGGGCGAAATGGATAGATGAATTTACAGTTCACCCGGTGTTAAGTGGTTACTGGAAATCATAGACATCAATGTGAATATCCCGACAAATTTTGAGATATGACATCATAGGTACTGCGCAATTAAGACTGGCCTACTATAAATTCTTCGCGGCAGTAACAACCTTTGATATAAATCAACTTTACTATATGATCTCCTGATTCTACCCGCCTATTCAATTTTGCGCGGTTTTAAGAACACCGTTTATGTAACAGTTGTCGAAAGCAGTTTTTAATGTTGGGAAATTCATTGTTTGTTTTCGGGCTTCAGTTAGGCCGAGAATCATAATTTTAACATTACGTTGAGATTTGAAAATACCGTAATTTAAAATTTCACCAATCTAAATTTTTTCCTTCGAAGGCATACTACTCGCCCCCTGTTGGCGAATTATCATCGGTTATCGATACCAACAATGGTAGGGACACCGCCAATCCAACACTTCTTAAACCTCGTTCGAAGAATAAAAATCAAACCCGTAAAATTATAATTTCCGTAATTACTCGTGGTAAGACCTCTTGTGAGTCCGCACGGGTAGGTACCACCACCCTGCCTATTTCTTCCGTGACGCAGTAATGCGTTTCGGTTTGAAGGGTGGAGCAGCCGTTGTAACTATACTGAGAGCTTATAACTTATATCTCAAGGTGGGTGGCGCATTTATGTTATAGATGTCTATGGGCTCCAGTAACCACTTAACACTAGGTTGGCTGTGAGCTCGTTCACCTATCTAAGCAATAAAAAAAAGGATGCGTCATACAAAATATCGTAATGTTTCATCCCAGACTCGGATAGCTCATAAATAACTCAAAGCACGTGTATCCAAATGATTTGACTCATTCAAGTCAGAAAAGTCACTCAGTGCTCTCGTGAAAGGCATTGTCAATTTGCAGAGCTCATTACTTTCATACACCTTAATATTACAAGTAAGAACATACGTTGCAACATTCACGACAATTCACTTAAAACAATAGCATAGATGTTTTAATGATATAATGGAGATAATAAAGCGATTGAACACGTTACCGCAATATGCGGCAAGAACGGTGAAAGTATATAGCTAGATGTACCCCGCGGTTTTGCCTTTTCTAACAACAAACGTGTTATATCAAAAGGTAGTTTAAAGCCTATGTTTGTCATATTATGGCTTATTCTTAATATTGGCGTAACTGCACAATAACCCTTTGACTGCCATGTAGGTCGCCAGTGCCCTACGTGGCGTGGTTAATTATGTCGAATTCTGTTACTAAGCGTCTGTATTGCCTAACTTTACCTTCTTTTGTTGGAACGAAGTTCCTTATGGGACGATCCGGGGGGAACCGGGAAAAAACGTCCATGACGTAAGATGTTTATTAGTACTGCACACGGTGTACGACTTAACTTTGTAATAACGTACAAAAAATAACATATTTTTTTACATTCATTGACCACGATCTCAGAGCGATCGTTAGCGCAATACACTAACTCTTATGTAAACAACCGTGAATGAAGTGTACCACAATAAGCTCGCACGTTATCGAATAACCGTGGGTTGTTGCGAAACCTCAAGTTTAATTTTTTTTATGACTCGAATAGAACTTAAAATTAATATTTTTATAATAAGGAACTTCGTTTCTATCCGGTGTTCCAGGACACCACACATCTTTTTTGTTAATATATGTTTTAGTATTTTTAGTGTCTTAGAAATAGATTAATTTTTAGTATCTCCGGATTTATCTTTCTCAGATTCTAATAGATATTCCGGCGCCTTAGTAAGAAGATCGAAGAGATAAATCGACACAATTAATCGCCACGTAGGGCACCGATGATCTAAACAAAAGTCAGTGTTAAAATCCGTTGTTGCTATGCTATATGAAAGAATGAAAAACCAAAAAAAGAAACACTTTCGTACCATTAATATGTATTAATAAATTTAAATATACTTAATAAATGACCGTGGTTGCTGTAATTTTAATATTTTCTAAAAATGACAATTATATTAAATTAATCCACTTCAATTCTATTAGAATTTCTTCTATTCGGTGAAATTATAATCTTTTACGATTGTTACCTTCAAAATAAAAGCGTGAATCTGTTTAATATTGAAGCACTGTCTCCAAAAATGATAAATAGAAGACATATACTTAAGGTTTTTTTCGAAATTATTCAATAGATTGACAGAGAATTTTCTCCCGCAAGTCTTAAATTTCAAATCCTCAAAAATTCAGAATGAATAAAACAACATTTAATAAAAATATAAATATAATGTACTAAAGCAAAAATGTAATCACCGACGTGACTTGAATTTTATAAAAATCTCACGCCATTAAAACTAAGATTTACGATAATGACCCTTAGAAAAATCTTAAAATCATTTCAATTACCCTTCGTTCACTATAACGGTTAGGGCGGTTAGTTAAAAACCGGTTGGTATCAACACCACTAAACAACCCCGACAATGACAACAATGCCAAATATTTCCGACCCATTACCGATTTCTAACTGCAACCACCATACAAAAAAACGACATTTTTAAAACGACGTAAGCGCAGTATTACTTCTTGAAACTATTGTTTGTTGTTTGAGATTATTTTTTTGCTTAGATGAGTGGACGAGATCACAGCCCACCTGGTGTTAAGTGGTTACTGGCACCCATAGACATCTACAACGTAAATGCGCCATCCACCTTGAGACATAAGTTCTAAGGTCTCAAGTATAGTTACAACGGCTGCCCTACCCTTCAAACCGAAACGGATTACTGCTTCACGGCAGAAATAGGCAGGGCGGTGGTACCTACGCGCGCGAACTCACAAGTGGTCCTACCACCAGTTATGTGGTCCTGCCACCAGTAAACTCGCAAAAGGCGGTTACACTTTTCTATTATTATTTTTACCAAAACGTAGATCTATTACTAAGAAAAAAAAAACGCATTAAGCTCGAAAAACCAGAACTGGCTCTTCGGTACTAGCGTTGAACTCGAGCGAAATTAGCAGTTACACCCTTTTTCGTTTCTAGCGTATTTACATTTCGAAGTCGAGAACACGTCTGTAGTTCATGCAAATCTATTATAGTTCGGGAGCTGTTGTTCCCACGGACGCAAATAATAGGGGATTTTAAATGTCCCGTTGAGATATTTTTTATGCCGTGTCACTTTAATAACATCACTTTTAAGTTCACTGTACTGTTTATATTAGGCGCGATATTTTTCGGGGAGCTGTCATTGGACAAGTCGAGGAGAATTATTCGTTAAAATTATCGAATACGAATTTTTACTGGTGGTAGGACCTCTTGTGATTACTGGTGGTAGAACCTCTTGTGATTACTGGTGGTAGGATCTCTTGTGAGTCCGCACGGGTAGGTACCACCGCCCCGCCTATTTCTGCCGAGAAGCAGTAATGCGTTTCGGTTTGAAGGGTGGGGCAGCCGTTGTGACTATACTGAGACCTTAGAACTATATCTCAAGGTGTGTGGCGCATTTACGTTGTAGATGTCTATGAGCTCCAGTAACTACTTAACACCAGGTGGGCTGTGAGCTCTTCCACACATCCAAGCAATAAAAAAAAATACAGATTGGTTATTGTTCTGTTTTGTTCAAAGCCATGCGCTGTTTTGTATGTATTATAGATTTTCGATAATTTTCGGGACAACAAAAAACAATAATAAACTTGTAACAGGAATATTCTGTCTCGCTCCATTTCTTTGGATCGGTTACGTTGGATTCACAGGGTTCCAGCTATTTAAATGACTTAAGTAGTTTAAAAGTACGTCATCGACTTTGATTTTTGTTATTGTGAGTCAAACACATCGACACGTCAAGAGGGAACGCAGGCTGCGTTTAGTTTCATTTCGTTTTGTTAAAGATAGAATATAAAGGCATAGAGCTAACATTTTTACATGACACGATTTATCGGTTCGCTTTATATAAAATAGTTATTATTAGAATTTGGGACCTCTTACTGCTAATTACCCACTTATTTGATTACATTCACGAAAACATAATGAGAGACATAGATTTATAAAACCTGATTAGGATAACGCTTTTCTATGCTATCATAGGATAAAAAATCATTTTTTAGTACAGAACCCAATAAAATATTAACATAATTGAATCCAAATTTAAATCGATCACAACATCAGACGCATTCCTAATCGCGTACCATTTATCTTCGCTCCGTAGCCCAGCGTAACCCAACTGTATTAGGATAATCGGGCGAGTTCAATGATGCCGAAGCCCCATTGTGTCGGACGGGCCCGTCAATCCTTCTCGAGATCAGTGTGAAATCCAGAGACCAGTCGGACCTACCGCAACGACTTTAATGGGATTGGTTGATAAAAAGAAATAGTGTATGCATCGATATTATAATAACTATGACGCCGGATCGAATTCTAAACTGTAACTATACTGAGACCTTAGAACTCATATCTAGAGGTGGGTGGCGCGGCGGCATTTACGTTCTAGATGTATATGGGCTCCAGTAACCACCTAACACCAGATGGGTTGTGAACTCGTTCATCCATCCAAGCAAAAAAGAAAAAGAAACATTTATTACTGACTAGCTGACCCGGCAGACTTCGTAGTGCCTCAATCGATAAATAAAAGACCTAAACTTTTGTATTAAATAAACTTAAAACAAACAAAAGGAATCCGTCCGACGGGGGACACATCAAAGGAAAAACAAACTTGTTATTTTTATCTAACTCCGAGCATTTTCATATTTATCTACCTTTTAAACCTTTTCAGGACTTCCACAAATAATTCAAGACCAAAATTAGCCAATCGGTCCGAGCCGTTCTCGAGTTTTAGCGAGACTAACGAACAGCAATTCGTATTTATATACATATATAGATAAATAATTCCTTGGCCGGAAAATTTGAAATATTTGGTGTAATTTCAAAATATACTTAACTTCCATAGTGATTATCACCCACTTCGAAATTTCATCATTAACTAGCGCACCACCAAGTCAGTCTAAATTAAATCTAGTTAAAAATCTATACAAATTCCTAATAATCTCTTTACACTGTTTTGTACATTTAGGTTTATATATAGAAAAATAAGATGCCTTAACAACCGATCATTAAGCAGACCATTGACAATATTCGTGCCATTATATACCATATACCATTGACAATAAAATTAGTTCTCCCAAATCAAAACTCATTTATTTTATATTTATAAAACTGTCAAAGTGCCACAATAAAACCTTTGTAGTATATCACAAACCTGATATTATACAGAAGGATCAGAATTTAATACTAAAAATTACCTTTACTGATAATAAATAAATATTGGTATTACTATTTTTGCATGCTGTATTTTGTAGATTTACAATAGTATATGTTACGATTTTTATAGATACATATATTTTTACAGTGATTTAATGCGGTTCATTATGTTGTAAGTTTTCGCGTGGAAATATGTTTTCAAACTATGAAGCACGAAATATATGTAGGCGTTTTTCTTAATAAGACTTTTTTTTTTATTGCTTAGATTGGTGGACGAGCTCACAGCCCACCTGATGTTAAGTGGTTACTGGAGCCCATAGACATCTACGACGTAAATGCGCCACCCACCTTGAGACAAGCTCTAAGGTCTCAAGTATAGTTACAACGGCTGCCTCACCCTTCAAACCGAAACGCATTACTGCTTCACGGCAGAAATAGGCGGGGTGGCGGTACCTACCCGCACGGACTCACAAGCAGTAAAAGACTTTTCTGTATTGACTCCAAAACCATTAATTCTCGTAACGACAATTTAACTTCCACTGTTCTGTTCCTATTGCGCTGTGGCTTGTTCACGTTCAGTGAAAGTTGCAGCTGTTTCATTCACAATACTCGCACACGCTGCGTCATTGTTTACCGGGACACCGCTTACCGTTACACGACTACCGGTATAACTCGCCACCAATAATTATCCACCATTTGTGATGTAATATAACGCAGCAGACACATTTCAACCAATAGCGATCGCTTTTAGTGTACAATAAATATTCGATTCAACGCGTAGCTTAATGCAAATAAAGTTTTTGGAGCATAAACTTATAAATAATCATAATGCACGATGTCATTGCCATTATGGTGTGATCGTGAGAGAGAGAGAACGAGATTTTTTTACATATAAGAGTTAAGATATTCATTCATTGATGTCATTTTATATCTAATAAATTAATAATATACGGTTTTAAATAAAATTTTAACTGTGGCCTTGTTTTGGGACCTTTAAGCCAATTTAAAACAATTTAAGACTTACCTTAAATTGTGTTCTTATATTTTGTATAATATGAAAAATCATATGAAGCGAAATGAGAAGAAGTTGATTAATCTGAGACTTTACTCAATTGGGATGAAAATAAAGGAAAGGTGACGAGATGGGATGAAATAAAGTCTCAGTAAAATTTATTATACTGAAATTTTTTCAGTGAACTTTTTGGATGATCTCGGGAAGCCACCTCCAACGAGCTTTGTTTCACTTACATACATTTTTGTACTTTCACAGATGTTAAACACGTAATAAGCCACCACTATAACACATTTAAAAGAAATAAAATAAAACAATCATACAAGTATTTTATGTTCATTTCCGTTATTCTCACGTTCCCGCCAAAAGTCTTCTTTTGTCAAAGGAATACCTAACAATGTTGCCATGCGTTAAAACGATTACGCTATGTATCGGCCATTAAAAGTAATCTATTGATTGGGACGCATGCAGATTGCTATCGCTGACTGGTCGGCGCAGTTTTACTAAGTATAGGTCAATTGTTGTTGTTTTTGTGTTTAAAGATGTTTCTATGAATAAGGCTTTGAGAAGATAACCTGTTAAAATTATTTTTCTCCAAATTAGAAGTTTTTGTTGTCTTCACGGCCAGCATATGACTATAAGTACGACATTAACAACATAAAATGAAGTAACACGACCTTGAATTTTAGCGGACAATATATTATTTCGAATCGAAATATTAAGGAGCTCAATTTTTAAGTGAGGAATTTAAATCCTTTTAATTAAAGCTACTAGAAGGGTTTCGAAAAACTGTAAAGATTTTTTGTGGCGCTACAACTGTATAGTGTTCGAAAATTGTGAAGTATTCCGAACGTCAGAAATAATATACTTAATCACAACTTAAGTTTTGAATAAAAAAAAACACGAGATTGAACCGTAAAATTATTAGTTATATTATTAATTACTATGTCTACGACTCGCGAAATTCAAAGAAAATATTAAATGTATTTAAAATTAGAATTATTAAAAAAAAAAAAAACTTTACCTAAATATGAACAAAATTGTTTTCAAAACCCGCCAAGCCTGTCGCCGCGCCGTTGACCAGTATTAAGTACAATCAAAAACTAAACGTTGTGTAATAAATTACTCGTAATTACAACTAAGGCACGTAGTTTTGACAAGGCAATTTCGTAATTCGACTCGACTGTACGAGGCTTGTTTAACGGACCATGTGAATATTCGCAAATTACAATTTTATGAATATTACTCTTTCATTGTCTTCACTTGTGTAACAAGGTGGGTTTCATAAGTTTTTCTCGTGATTATTATATTCCGTCCTTATGGGTAATTGGGCAGTTTGGTAATTCTGTTTTAGTAGCGTAGAAAGTTCTTTGGATAAGTGTACAGGCCTTTTAACAGATTAATATGCTGTTTTTTCTTACTTAAGCAAATATGGAAATTTAAAAAAATATTACATTATGGTATGTAAATGTTTCAACTTAATATAAAACAGTATTATTCGAAGATTTCAATTAACTTAAGTGTCAATTGGAGTTTTTTTTGTTTTCCTTGGACCTCCGCCACGCGTTAATAGTAGTAGACGAAGTATTGAAGTTGAACCAACAAAACCGTAATATGTCACTTAACAACTCGTGTCCGAGTCGTCATGGCCTAAAGGATAAGACGTCCGGTGCATTCGTATCTAGCGATGCAGCGGTGTTCGAATCCCGCAGGCGGGTACCAATTTTTCTAATGAAATACGTACTTAACAAATGTTCACGATTGACTTCCACGGTGAAGGAATAACATCGGGTAATAAAAATCAAACCCGCAAAATTATAATTTGCGTAATTACTGGTGGTAGGACCTCTTGTGAGTCCGCACGGGTAGGTACCACCGCCCCGCCTATTTCTGCCGTGAAGCAGTAATGCGTTTCAGTTTGAAGGGTGGGGCAGCCGTTGTAACTATGGGTGGGCTGTGAGCTCGTCCACACATCTAAGCAATAAAAAAAAAGCCTCAGATGAGATGTAACTTACCGCAGGACTAGTTTCGCGCCGAGTGTATGTTTTTTTTTAATTGCCTTTGGAGGTAGACGATCATACGCCCCTGATAAGTGGCTACCGTCGATCATTGACGCCAGTAATGCCAGGGTCAGAGCCAAGCCGCTACCTACCACGCCACACTACTGGACAACGAGCAGTCCTTCATTGCCGCAACGACCACCGATAGACTATCAGAACCCCGTCTAGACTCGCCAGATCCCTCGTTAGGTCTGCTCCAGCGTGAGCCAAGGAGTATTGTTATCAGTCACGCGGTTGTTGCGCAAGAGACCTGTCGAGCAGCTTATATGCAGTCTTCTTACGGCTACCTCACCGTCTCTAGCCCGCCATAGGGAGGGGACCAGTAAAAAAATCAGATCATGTTCTACCTAGAAATTGGACGAAAGATTCCCAACAGAAATAACATTTTTCTACAAAATTTGGAGCTATAACGGGAGCTATAATATATATATATATATATATATATACATAATAAACATTTCCTTTTCCTGATTTCATCGTAATATTTAGATCGAATATTGTCGATATGTCATCATCATAATCGGTTGCTCTTGGCAAAGCAGTTGTGGTCATGGGGAATTCTTACCTATTAAAGCCTTAACAGATGTTTTCCATAGTTTGCGAACCGAGGCCTGGCGCACACACTCGTTAAGTGGGATTTCAGTAGGGTCTTTCACCTGGTCAGTCGATATGTACGTGACCTTAAATTAGATTCCATTCGGACCCTACGGGTATTAAAATTATAGTGAAACTTACTTGTGTAAAGCGCCGGTTCCCTGCCAAAACAAAATACCAAAAACTCATGATTCGCCATTTAATGATGTTACAATTGGAATACCACATGTAACGAATTCATTCTCAATTCATTAAGTCACCAACTCGCTTAGTTTTGCTTATAGCATTGTGATAACAACGAACTACGAATGTTTTTGGTCTCCTTTTTATAACTTCGACTGAAATAGGAGTTTGTCCTATTCCAAAATTTAAAATATAATCATGGTCCCAACGATGTTAGTATCATGCATTTGCATAGCTATATCTTGTAATTTATAAAAAAAGACGTGTGGCACTCGGAGACTGCCGTGGTAAAGCTATTGCATAGCATTTTTTATCAACTTATGCAATTATAAATCGACAATAATAATTTAATATTAAAACAACAATAAAATGAGATCCGGCGAGAAACTCAGTGGGCTAACTTTCAATGAATCTGCTACATTGTGAGTATAATTCCATTTTGACCGCGCACTCACTAGAGGGCGCTAAATGGGATAGAGAAACGCCTTCGGATGCTAGTTCTAACTCTCATTCGCCCAGAATCAACGGTTTGGCTAGTTTATTTTTAATGCCACTCCAATCACTGAATGAGTAGTAGGAGTAGTAATAAAATTCTTCGACTAAGCGATAGAAAATGGCACGCCCAACGCATTGTAATGTGACATAATTTTCTATTTTACAATTCCGTTTGTCGCCGATAGATGGCGCTTGAAGCAAAAGCAGTCGTTTCGCTATCGTTTCTTACCCACGAAATTATATCACATATTTTGATAGCACATAAATCGGTGTTTAGACTTCTTACTTTAAACACTACACAAGCGCAACGTGTGAATGTGCTGAACGCGAGCTACATAGTAGGCGTAGCGAGGAGTGGAAGGTTTTTTTCGTTACGGAATTTCACGATTCCGCTCTCAAGCCGCGCTCAAGGCCCGCGATAAAATCTATGCAATAGCTTAAAAAATATATCTTGCGATCTAACATCGCCTTTAACCTGCCAAAAAGCTTTGCTTTCACGACTGCACGAATAATTGCCATCAAGATTATTGTTCTTGTTATTATTATCAGTTTTTTACGCAACCAAAATTTGTAATCACGATTACATTTGTGATTGTTGTACAAAACAATTTCTGTTACACCGTTGCAAAGATATAATCGTATAAGGCAAAATAAAATAAATAGTGCCAAACATTAAAAGCATCTCTAAAGTTTGTAGGGGCTTAAAGGACGAAAGGAAGATCTTCCACCGAGCGGGTGATATTGCTCGGTAGACCGATGGTCCGAATGTTGTTCGCTTGTATATATGCGCTTTATCTTGAAAATGTCGTAAGCGAGATTCAGGCATCTGTCAATTATCTTGCGTTGTATGATGGCTACCCGCCACACCAAACACGTTGTTAATGAAAAACTATTACTATTTATATGTACCTTTCAAAATTTGGTCACAACTATGCGATAGAAAAAAATAGGTTATTATCCGTAAATCGATTTACTTCTCTTTCTTTTTGTTGGAAATATAATTATGAGGTTGTTACCTCACTTTCTCAAAGTTCAATCGACTTCGATCACCCTAAGGATGAAACTTTGAATTTAATTTAAATGTTAACGAACTTCTCTAATGAACCATCTAGAACCTATGTCCCTTAATTTTTCTAGATATAGTATATTACGATGGACCGACCAAATACCGGCAGCTCTAAATGGTATCGAGAGGGCTAGTGGTCGTGGCGCCAACGACCGCCGGTCTGGCGTCCCGAGAAGAAGAAGAAGTATATTCTAAGTATATTAACGGTGTCATCAAAAGACGTGCGAAGTTAACGTACGGATAACCTGATGTTCAATTGCATTAAATGTTTAAATGTTTTAATTGCTAATTTTAATTTTAATTTTAATTTTACTAACATAGTTCTAAGTATTATTCTACTTACAACATATGGACTTAAGAGGGTCTGAATTAAATGAATTTTATTTTATTTTATTTTTTATTTTATTTTATTATTCATACGAAGCGTTACGTTGCCCGTTTGTTTTTATATTAAACGTGTTTGTGCTATCACTTGTTACACGCACGTGTATACGATTGAACATGTACAGTTTCAAATTTGAAATTAATTATTTCGTAATTGCATTAAATATTTAGAGCAATGCCTGTATTTATCTTAATTACTCGAAATTATGGCATCATTAAACATTTTGAAACCGTTTTATCATTATAACGAAACTTGGGAAAATATGAAATTTCCATATTTACGATTTCCGGCCCTTGAAACGTGCTTTTGAAGTATTTCGATTATTATTATTTTTTACGATTTATCTAAATGTTGAAGAAGTACCTGTTAATAATGTACTTCGTAAGGTGTGTACTTAATTCGAAGCTTTAGAGATTACAATAATAATGTTAACGAAAATAGAGATCATAACTTTTGTTATAACTACATTAAATGTTGAGTTCAACTACAATCAGTTTAAAATTGATAATAAACGGATATTATAAAGCTGAAGAGTTTGTTTGAACGCGCTAATCTCAGGAACTACTGGTCCGATTTAAAAAATCTTTCAGTGTTAGATAGCCCATTTATTGAGGAAGGCTATAAGCTATATAAAATCATGAGACCCATACAAGTGGAGCACCAATAAAGAATGTTTCAAAATATGTATACGTATACGTAAATGAAGTATGCCAAAGTAACTATTCCACGCGGACGGAGTCGCGGGCAACAGCTAGTATTTTTATTTTTTATTTTTTATTGCCTTTGTAGGCAGACGAGCATACGGCCCACCTGATGGTGAGTGGTTACCGTCGCCCATGGACTTCAGCAATGCCAAGGGCAGAGCCAAGCCGTTGTGTACCGGCCAAGCCGCTGCCTACCGGCCAAGCCGCTGCCTACCGACCAAGTATATTATAAAATTCAATATTCCCCTCAAAGGGTCTAATTAAATTAAAAAAAAAATTGTTTCAATCAATAATTATTATAGTTTTACACGTTTTTAAAATTGATATAATAAACTCAACTCTCATTTCTCAACTATAATCAACTCAACTCAAAAACTAGGACCGAAAAAAGAATATGGTCAAAACGAGAAAATTTCGAAACACATATTTTTCTTCTGCTTTATTCGTACGTGGTCAATTTAATTCTGCAGCAAAGACTATTACATCAAAAGACCTTGTAGCGTACCATTTTAAAACACAAACATTGCAATCGCGGTTGTTTTATCTGATCTTTCAAATCTGAGTCAGTAGTTACAATGAAACGACCAGAATAATATAGTCTTCGGGTTTCGAGGAACGCGTCGAGAATTATGGTTCATCTTGTTATGGTCTATGCCTGAATAAGTTACCGGAATCGTTGTACGACTCATTGGTGCTACAAGTGACATTTTCACAACTTATCCATTTGTGTTTAATGTGTTTTTGTACCGTAATAGTGGAAAGGAAAAGTACACTAAAGTTGTTTTGTTTATGGTCCGAGAAATAAGAACAGTTTCATTTCACATTCAAAAACAATTCACTCTAATTTAGACTTTCATCACTGAATTGCTTAGATGGATATTTGCCTGCCAGTATTTTTTTTTTTATTGCTTAGATGAGTGGACGAGCTCACAGCCCACCTGGTGTTAAGTGGTTACTGGAGCCCATAGACATCTACAACGTAAATGCTCCTCGCACCTTGAGATATAAGTTCTAAGGTCTCAGTATAGTTACAACGGCTGCCCCACCCTTCAAACCGAAACGCATTACTGCTTCACGGCTGAAATAGGCAGGGAGGTGGTACCTACCCGTGCGGACTCACAAGAGGTCCTACCACCAGTAAAAAGAAAATTAATTTATTCAATGAATTTATAAATTAAATAATTCGGGTAAAATTTTGTAACTTCTACAATATTTTAAAGTCACGTTATTGGGATAGATTGAAAAAAGACAAACTTGTTCTTTAGCAAATCGAACAAATAGTCAATAATATACATAAAAAATTTTATTTTTATTTCATTTCGTTCATTAATAAATTATTAAATACTAGACATACAAATAAGCTTTAAAAAAATATTGATATTTCCATAAAAATCAGTCAATTTATCATTTTAAATAATCATCATTAGCAATTCAAGAAAGTGATATTATCAGAAACCACATTATTTGTCTTTTTCCTTTATGTTTTGAAATCATTTATGTTACCCAGAACTTTCACGAAATAGCAATCGACAAAAGTGTCTACTAAGTCGTACATATTCATATAGTTTGTTTTTATAGCCACAAATGACGTGACATCACCGAACAAAGAAAAGGAGGAAGTCAACTATCATCAATATTATTAATACATACGGTACGAGAATTTATTTCGGTGGAGCAGTGAAAAAAAGCCTTCGATACCGGAATCCAACCACGACTCCTATTTTTCGACTGTGTTTTTTATTGGTTTGATGGTCAACATTTGTTATGAAAACTAGGAATACTATATGCAGCGAAGTTAGTTTTTACAACAATATATGTATATGCATAGATTTTTTTTCACAGGAGAAAATTGCTAGATCCCCACCCGCACTTAATTTTTTTAATTTTAATTTTTTTAACACTTTAATTTTAAAATAAACTATATTCCAATACACAATTAAAGAGAAAAATTAAGGGGTAGACACAAATTATTACAGAACAATTCAATATTATTATTGTCTGAGTGATCAAACCCAGATAAAATCGTGCCTGCTCTTGGATAACGCAAAGCAATTCTAGAATTATAAATCGTTATTTCCGTCGGATACGCTTCTAAGAAATAAATAGATCTAGAATTATAATATGATGTCAATAAATCTATTACAGTGACTCTATGAATGCATGGCTCATTTGTTAGACGGTTGAAATTGTGTATTTAAATAGGAGAGATATTTATCCCTTATATTGGTTTAGCGTAAGTTTTTTGTATGATTAATTCGTCGCATAGAATTTACTCCAATACTACTAGATAAACCAATAAAGTATATCAAGTAATCTATTGATTATCCGGTTCCGTTAACAATATAATGCCATATTATTATAGGCGTCTTTACATCTACCTACAGCATTAAAAATACCGTACATTGAAGAACTATCGTTTTAATCCCGAACAAAGATTCAAAATATCATTTTCGAAGCATCGTGGAGACGTATAGATAAACATTAGCTCATTAGTGAGTTATCTAAACAAACATACATCATAGAAACGACCTAATTAATTAATGGACCGCGTCCACTTTCCATTTGGAGATGCTCCATTGGGCTTTGAGGAGCGTGAAATGTATGCTGCTTCATTTCACGGTTTTTATCTTTTGTTGACAATGTATTTTATTCAGACAACGGGTAAAGTTTTGGGTCGAAAATTCAAAATTAGAATTTACGGTTTAGTATTAATGATTACTAGAAATGATTAGTATTAGTATTAATTACAACTAAATATATTAGGTATATAATGTAATGTAAATAACGATTTAAATATCCGCACTGAAACATACATGTCGAGGAGTGAAAGGCCATTTAAGCGACTTTTTTCAAACTTTTCAGGAGAGCTATTTAATGTTTAAATTTTAGAAAATATATCAGAACAAAAACAACTTCTTCAGCAGTTTGAATGCAGTAAGCTTAATTGAAGTTCAATTAAAAACGTCGAACTGTTGATGCTAATACCAAAACGCATCTTTAATTACAAATATATGTTAATGTCGCATATTAAACAAAATGTCGCTTAAACCAAATAGCGTTTCACCTCTCGATATGTAGCGCCTTCAAAAGTGATTACATTTGATAATAGCACAAAAAAGTCATATTTTGTCAATGCTTAGTATCGACTGATGCGGCACAACTACATGTGAGTTCTTAGCGATAGGCAAGGGCAGAGGCTTAGGTTGTGCTTTTAGCATTACTTATATGAACAACTTTTTTTTTTCAACCTAAGCTGATGGTCTGGAGAGACCACGTCATCGTCGCTAGGCTAGTAGGTGAGCGCACGGGGCTTAAACCTGACGATATTGCTAACACGAACCCTAGCAAGAGCCGTGCTTCGCAGAATCTACCACCGGATCGGAAACGCGACCCACTGAGATGATCCGGCGAGAAACTCAGTGGGCTGTGTCTGTGGGTTAATTTACTTGCCGAGTCCTTCATTGCAAGCGACGGGTTCGACGAGAACGATGTCCGGGGACGAACAACGACGACCAAACAACATGTAGCCGTGTCTTACCTAAGTGTATAATGAAACTAATAACTACAGTCATTTATTTCACGAAACCAGGTCATTCCGTTTCTCATGGTCCGAGATTTAACTTTATTTTCGTCCGGCGTGAATAAAAATTAAGTAAACATATTAAGTACACAGTGACGTCATATTTCGAGACTGTTATTTACTTTTATTTGCTTTAATTGGAGTAATGAGTAATCGAGAGGCGCCGCTCTCGCCCCCATCTATCGTCTGTCGCCAGGATTAATTTATATTTTAAATTTATTCAGGGCTGTCCGATTTTTTTTACTAAAGAATGGTCTTCTTATATGGATATATTATAGATGTGGTGTATGCATCCCATAATATGCCATTGTATTGTAATTAGTTTATTATAGGTTTAAAATTTATTGTACTGTCAAGAAGACGAGGAACTTTAGGTATCGGATTGCTAAGCAAAAAGTCGTTTACTTATATCAAACTTTTATTTCTATTGGATTTTCAGACAGAGTTCTGGATTTGCATGAATGAAACAATGCAAGGTGAGTAATATTTCTGATTAAAAGCAACGCAAAGATAATTTCTCAGAGATCGTTCTAACAACAATTTTTCTTATTATATATATTTTAATTTTTTATTGATTACATGGGTAGACGATCTCACAGCCTAACGAGTGTTAAATAGTTAATGAAGCCCATAGAAGTCTACAACGTAATGTCGCCCCCCAGTTTTAGACATGAGTTCTAAGTCTAAATTTTTCCGATACATAATAAAATGAATTTTACGTTCTTTAAATAAAAATAACGCAAACCAGTGTTAGATTATAATATTATTAATTAGCCTAAAGAAAGGAGGTTTTTAATCTGGTTTCGTTTAATAACAAAAAGAGAACGCTTTAATTATTTTTTTCCTATCTAAGCTGAGAGCTTCGAGAGGCTATATCAGCGTAACCTTAACTAGTAGGTGAGTTCACGGGGTTCAAACCTGACGACGTTGCTAACACGAACCCTAGCAAGAGCCGTGCTTCGCAGAATCTACCATCGGATCGGAAACGCGACCAACTGAGAAGATCCGGCGAGAAACTCAGTGGGCTGTTTCTGAGGGTTAATTTACTCATCGAGCCCTTCGTCGCAAGCGACGGGTTCGACGAGAACGATGACCGGTGCTTGAGGTACCTAGAGGCACCGTTAGTAGAGCGGGAGGATCCGATATGACGTGTTTGGGGCGACGTCGACTGCTTTCCATTCTGTCCGCGGGATGAATGTAGCTACCGGCGGCCACGATGAGAGGGTTCTCGTGTCGTGTCGCTTTATCGAAGTGGAACGCTTTAAACGACTACATCAGAACTATCGAAGTTGCTCCTATTACAGAAATCAAAGACGCATCGAAATCACTTTTAAAAAGATTATGAGACTTTTAGTAAAACAAAGAACAATATCAGAAAACAACTACTAGAACCTTACACAAGTACAAGACCGGAAGATAATAATTTAAAACACTTTATTAAGAAGTATCAATGTGAAATGTTATCAAATCTATTTTTACCTATATATACTACTAGCCGTACTCGCCCGCTTCGCTGGGCATTTAAAATTAACATTGTTATTTATTGTCATTATTATTAGGGAGTCCAACACTCGTATAAATATTAGCCTATCCATTAAGTACATGTATTTTATACATGGATACCAAGTTTCAAGTCAATCGGATGCATGGTTTAGTAGTTAAAACGGAACATCCGTAAAAACCACTGTAGATTCATATTATATTAGTATAGACTAGTAGAATGGAGACTGTCTACGATTTGCTATCAAAAGGTTCTTGGTTACTTTGGTCATATTGCTCGGCGATCACCAGGCAACCTTGAAAAATTGGCTGTGGTGGGCAAAGTAGAAGGGAAAAGACCCCTCCCCCCCCCACCCGGTCGCCAAACCGTCGGTCAGATCAGGTAACCGCGCTCACCGGGCTCTCTGTTGCTACCGCCCTAAGAGAAACCGAAAACCCAACGAAATGGAAGCTGATGGTACAAAGAGCCACGAAGGGCTTTCAGGGACACGACCTTCTAGCAACGAAGCATGCAACTAAGAAGAAAAAGAAATACTAGTGGACCCGACAGACGTCCTGTACACATGTCTCAAATCCGAAAGTTTCAAAATTTTTTGGAATTATATTTATTTTGAATTGTGAATCTAAAGCATTCTCGAACCCACTGGAATAAACACGAAAAAATTCATCAAAATCGGTCCAGCCGCTTAGGACCGGCGAGGCGAGTGAGGGAAAGCTCTTCTCACTACGCAGAAACCCGCCGCCGCCGAGCAGGGGGTCGGGACCGGGGTCGTATCCGTGACCTGGCCCCCTAAGAGCTAGGGGTCCCACCCGTTTTGTGCGGGGAGAGACCCAGACGTGGGGTGGCGTGCTTTGCACGCTCACCCGCAATAGGAAGCCGGGTGATGGTAGACCGCGTTCCCCCGACCGCTCTGGGGGAAGATGTAACGCGGCGCCATCAAAGTGGGCTCTCGGCCCGCTGAACGAGGGAACCGGTGGTCGTGTCGCTGGCGGCCACCGGTCCGGCGTCCGTGGGACGGTGGGATGGATGTAATGTGCTCTGCGTCAACCCTGCTCCGCCGTTTCAATAGCCCCGACTGGGCTCCGGCCCGGTCCGAGGTAGGGCGCCGGTTGTGAGCGGCAGGAGTTTTTAGTGAGGTTCAACTCCCACATACCCCACCTGCCGCGCGGGTGGGGATCCGGCGATTTTCTCATGTGGAAAAAAAAAAAAAAAAAAGCCGCTTAGGACGAGTTCACTAACATACACATGACACTAACATAAAGAAGAATTATGTTTTTTTTTTTTGATAATTATATAAAGTCGTATTCACTGAACAGATTTGGTACTTGGAGGTAGACAGATGAACGTTTTGTGATCTCCAGTGAGATGCTCGATCTTGAACGATCCATCAAATTTATAAAAACCGTGACCATCGAAAATTGGACATCACTCAAACAAGTGAATTATCATTGTCATGATTAAATTCTCCATTTATATTGCATGTTTGTTTTTTTTTCTATTATATGAAACTCTTAATAATTATATCAAAAGTTTCAATCTGTCATAAAGTGACTTATGGCAGTTTGAATTTTTATTCATTTTAAGTGTGTCTCGAAAATATTGCTGTTGTTATACACAAGGCCGTCCACTGTGCTCTAATATTTTAAAAAATTATCCTTAATTCATTTTTGTAATGCTCCATTATAATCTTATCTTTATTCTATGGCAGCCCTAATTTTACCCAACTTTTGACTCACGGTCAAAAATATTCTTTTACTTTAAATGACTCAAGATTAAGTCATTGTTCGTCCAAGAAACGTTTCCTTGTTAGGGTTCTCTGATGTTTTTGGTCACTTTCACTGTTGTAAGAAATTCGTTTTAAGTTTAGAAAACGTTCAATGTTTAAGGGAATAGCTCATTTACGCTTTTATAACGCAGCTTTCTACTTAAGCGAAGATTTAATTAAATTAATTAAACGAATTTTATTAAAATTCAATTAAGCAATTTATTAAAATAAGCCTGCGTTTTATAGGTCATTAATAGTAAAAAAAAACCAAAGACCTTAAGTGAATCTTTGATTACTACTTTCACTGCTCGCTGAATACGTAATATAATCTCTTTGATTAAATTTTAATCGATTATATTGTACACTTGTAAATCTTGTTAAATCGATGCTTGATAGAATTCGATAGATGTGTTTGTAATTAGTAAAAGAGGCTGTTTAGTGGTGCTACGGCGTATAGATCACCGTGGGTTGGTATTCCGATCCGCTGATAGATTCAGCGAAGCACTTCTCTTCCTAGGGCTGATAGCAAAGTATTTCGGACTGAACCCCTTGAGCTCGCCCACTAGTTAAAGAGAAGCACGAATAGACCCTCAATACTTAGGGAAAAAGCCTACATCCGTAAGTACCATCCTGCCTATTTCTGCCGCAAAGAGATGCCCTTCTTATCTGTAGTATTAGGATAACCGCTGTACTGTATAATCAAGATGTAGATCCCATGTCTTAAGCGATAACGAATTAAGACCAGGTGGGCCGTAAGCTCGCTCAATCGTCTAAGTATTGAATATTTAATAAATTTTAGGTATGACTAATGGGGTCGGTTTCAATTTTTGTGCCGCGCGGCAATGGTCCGAAAATATCATCGGGCGGTGACGGTAATACAGACTTGTTTCTTTTGTAATCATTCTTATTAAATGTACTGTGATTTAAAATATTTTTCAATACATATACAATTACTTCTTGTATGTTCATATTCATGGAAAGAACCACAATCCTGAGTTTCTTTCTGATTACTCTCAGTGGTACCGCACTCACCCGAGATGTTAGATCCCGCGCGTCTATCGATTTTATTAACCCTTTGAGGTCCACACGTATTGGACATATAGTTTAGTCTTACTTTAGTCTTAGGACCGCAAACAGTTGAATATGTTATATTGTGTGTAATAAAGAGATCTCGAACCAGCTCCCTAGTATACGGGTCCCTGTATGTGGTTATTAGTGTTGGCGTCAGTGATTAAGTACATCAAAAGCATTACATCGATTTCATTTCGAGACATGTGGTGAACAATTTCGAAGTCTGCAATCGCCAAATACAAAAATAACCAAGATTATTTGATCTTTAAAATGGCTGTGTTTATTACACAAACACGTAACGTTTTAATTTTTAGCGCGTCTCTTCCCCTTAATACCAATTAGCGCGTTCCTTAGTACGATTTCTTCATATTTATTTATAAATATGTATTTTCTTCTATTGTCTGCAACGCCGTTCTCGATAAACTATCGTAACGTCTTTATCTTCGTCTCCATTAAGTACTAGTAACGATATTTACTGATGGTGTGAACATTATAATAATGTTTTAGATAAGGGTGAGAGTAAATAAATTGTGAACTACCAAACATCCGGTCGAAAGTGCCCCCGCCACAAATAGTAAGTGTGATATGAAGCACTACTTAAGTATTGAAAGACTCGAACATTAATACTACGAGCTATTGACGAAAGAGATTTTAAGTGCTGAGAATTAATATTTATATTTCTTTTTTTTTATGATTGAAAGATTACTGTTGGAGGCTTTTCTAGTTTCACTAGGACAGGTGGGAGAGCAAAGGCTCAGCCAGGAGGGGTAGGATTTGCTAAAATCTGCCCGAGTGCCTCCGAAGGAGACCTAACAAGAGCAGCTGCTTCGCGAATGAATCTACTAACGGATCGCGACCCGCTGAGAAAGTCCGGCCAGAAACTCAGCGGGCTGATCCATGGGTTAGTTTGCACGCCGAACTCTATGTCGAGTTCAACGAGTACGGTTACCGGGGTCCCTAAGCGTGCTACTAGTCCTAGAGCTGAAGGCGTCTAATGCAAAGATCGTTGAGTCAGATGGATCCGTAAAGACGTGATTTGTACTGGTCCTTTTGTATACAGAAAGAAACGTTACGGATTTAGAAATTTACTAGAACGCGCCATATTGAACTCGGTCTGAAAAATTAATCAAAATAACTGGAAGCGAAACAGCTGTCTCATTGAAATACCGCAAGCCATTTTGCACTGTCAAAACGTGGTCCGCGCAAATGCAGAATTACTTTTTTTTTGCCGTTCCATAACGGTTTAATACTCCTACATAGAAAACAATGAGTACAAAACAATTTCGCACAGTCTGTGGATCAATTATGTCTTGAAGAATCTCATGTGGTGGCTGTATGTTGTGTGTCTTTTAGCTATCAACCCATTTAATAAATCTAGAATAGTATTCTATTTAATTAACATAGCTGTTATTTGACAATGTCAAAGTATTATCTTATTTTTTCGTGTTAAACCAAACTATGACGTCAATAAAACTCGTTGTTTTTTTTGTAAACTAGTTCTTTAAAACATTTTGTCTTAAATGGAGGCTTTATTTTGTTTTTTTATTTTACTAGGATTGCTTTGACCTTGAGATAGCACCGTTTCTATTTTAAAATAATATTCATAGAGAAAGAATACTTTAAGTAATTTAAAACGTGGCAACATTTTATAGAATTGAAAATTAATTGGTCAGTCGGGATCGCATCGTTTAACAAATATTAAACGACAATTCAACCTACATTCTTGTGTTCATTCTATAGGCATGTCCCCGCGGCTGTAACCGAAATATCCTACACGCAATTGAGGACAATACCGACTGAACAAGATTAATTTTCACAGTTCCTTACTGACCTAAGCGATCGCCAACTTGATCTATCAACGTCCGGATTCATGGGTGAAAGACTTTCGCCCTTTCTGCCTTTTCTCGACTGGCGTATCACGTATACTAACTAGTAACTTTCTGTACATAGTAAAAAAAAACTTATAAAAGAACTGTTTCTTTATCTATTTTACCGGTTATTTCAATTCGGATCGTAACAGCGGCTAGAACTGGTTTTATTTCGTCGAGGTGCTATGTGAGATTGGCAATTTAAAACGTTACTGTTCTTATTATGAACGTTTTAAAATTTAAATAAAACCGTCGGAAGTTTTTCGAGAGGACATCCAACTTTCATTTCGTACCTCCTTCCTTTGTTTTGCGTAATGAGTTTCTCCTTGTAAGATTTTTAGTTATTACGTATCATCATAACTTTTTGTTTGTTGAATTCAATAAAGTTTCTTTTATTCGATCCTATTCACTACGCATATGTCTATTAAAACCTATATTTTCGATGGTTAATGATTTCTAGTGTAAGTTTTTATTTAGTTTGGACACCTTATGGGCTAATACTGAAGAAAAAATCTCAATAAAAATAAAACAAAAATAAAAACTTAATTTTTTTTAATAGCTGCTAATAAAAGTCCTCAAATCTAAAAGCATTTCATCTGAGCTTCGCAAAGAACTGGTGCGAAAAATTAAAACCCTTTCTAAGTTGACTAACCACCCTTCTAAAAGCGAGTTCATGGCCTATCTATTGCGTATTTGCCGCAGTCTAATAGTCGACATTTAACTTTGCTATTGAATTTTAGACCTTCGATCTTAGAGCTGTATTGAGACATCGCGTTACACTACAGAGCAAATAGTATCACATTCAGCATTCAGTGCAAGAATTTTATAGTCAGTTAAAATGTTCATAATTGACTTGAGAATGTAATAACTTTGAATTATAACAATATTAGACCAAAACACGCTAATGTAGGATAGAATTTCTGGCCACCCGAAAAAGCCTTTTTTTTTTGTTAAGAGGAAATCACTGGACTTCCGCCCTCCCCTGGGGATGGAGGGCGGGGCATGTCGGAGTTGAACCGACTAAAGCCTCCTGTCGCTCAACAACCAGCATCCAAACCTCGCAGGAGACAGAACTCATGAAAAGGCAAAGGGAGGAAAGTGAAGCGTTTAGTGCGGAGCACATCTCTCCCATCACCCTCCCCCTCACCCGAAGAAGCCTAGTAAAGCGATAAGTATTATTAGGAATCTGAGTCGTGTTCATAATAATTTCAAATCATTCAAGTCTCTGTACCTACCCTAAGGTTTTTAATAACAAAACTGATTTAACTGATGCTTTCTCTAAATAACGCGTACTATTTTCGTTTTAAATTTATATTTCGTTTGTTGGCAAATGAATAGACTGTTGCTACAATTTAATATTATACAGGATTGAATACCTATAGAAAAAGCTTCTGAAGGTCGATAAAGAATCAGTTCTTTGGCGGAAAAAACATTCTAAGGAAGTCGCACTATCACTGAGCTAAGTAAAAAACCTAATTTTAACTAGATGTTATGAACGAGAATATTACTCGATAATTTCACACACACCATGGACTTCAACAATGCCTGGGGCAGAGCCAAGCCACTGCCTACCGTTAAGTACTCTCCACAAGCCTCGTTTGAAGAAGGATATGTCATAGTGCTCGGGAAACACCGTAGAGGGGAGCTCATTCCAAAGCCGGATGGTACATGGCAAAAAATATCTCTGGAAGCGCACTGTGGATGAATGCAATGGCTCCAGGTAGTATCGATGAACTATAATCCGGTGGCGGGCGGTGCGATAGTAAAAACGAGATGGTGGTATCATCTCAAACAATTCCTCAGAGCACTCCCCGTGGAACATACAGACCCAGAGGTTCCAAACGATCCGTAACGTGTCCGTAACGTAATGTGACTGTAGGTTTTTTATTCTGTGACGGGCCTTATTTGTACCTTTCGACCTTGCACCTGCCTCCATTCAACCGTTCTGTGCAGTGTTTCTCAAAACCAAAACGTTACATTATTTCACATTGAAATCGTAGCAAAGCTTATGGTTATATTTCTCTATTACTTAGAACTATTTCACTGGTGGTACGACCTCTTGTGAGCCCGTGCGGGTAGATACCACCACCCTGCCTATTTCTGCCGTGAAGCCGTAATGCGTTTCGGTTTGAAGCACAGTTTGCACGTACAGATGTAACGGAATCTTTGAACATGATTTTGACCCCCTTCAAAACGTTGAATTAACTCAAAATTTGGTATACTTATTAAGGACCGATGACAATTCAATGTAAAAAAAAAATTGTAAAAAATATATTGAAAAAATTGTATTTCAACTAAAAAATGAAAAATAAATAATAGTTTAAAAAAAACTAACAAATTACGCTTTTATAGAAAATCCAACCAAAAAATTGATTTTTTTTTTAATAAATTTGAATTAATAATAGTGTAAGAAAAAAGAATTTTTTTGTAAAAAAAAAGAGTGGCGTACTTTTTAGGATATTATCAAAATAGCCCTTCTACTCATATCTGCTCATAAAATATTTATAACTACTGATACCATGCACCCCACGCTTTTATTACTATAAAATCATTTTTTCTTACACTATTTTTAATTCAAATTTATTTTCTATTTTTTAGTTGGATCTTCTATAAAAGCGTATTTTGTTCATTTTTTTAAACTATTATTTATTTATAAGTAAAATCATGAAATTTATGTACATGCACAATAAAAGCCTCCGTTGACTGAATTTAGCGGCGTAGTAACAAAGTTACATAAGCAGAACGCAATCATTTATCAATTCGTTTGAAAGAAAACGAACAGTCACGTTCAAGGCCGGCGCATTCGCTGACCGAATTATCAACGAAACTGTAGTTTGGATCTTATTAACTAATCTCATTTCAAACGTTATGTAAATAGTACTTAAGCGATTCCGATCCGGCGGTAGATTCTGCGAAGCTTTGTTCTTGTTAGGACCATTGTTAGTAATTATCTCAGGCTGAGCCCCGTGAGCTCACAAGTCTGTGCGTAATTACAATAGCCCTTTAGGCTACCAGCGAATAGATGGAGAAAAAGAGTACTTTTTTTTTCTTTTTCGACCCAACACCAGGTGTTATTTACCACTTTCAAAAAAACTACTTAAAAAGAAGACAACATTTTCTTCAAAATATTAAGGGTGTTCTAAATTTGAAAACATGTAGACGTGAGCTCGGACAGTAGATCTCATCCGCCATATTTCTGCCGCGAGGCTTTTTTTTATATGTTCCGGTTTGAAAGGCGAAACAGACAGACGATTTACATTTATTGGTAATTTATTTATTAATTTACATTTAAGGCTTCCATATCAACTACAACTAACTAACTCGATTATCAACGTTTTTAGATTATTTTGTTTATTTGGGATATTAAAAATAAAATACAAGCCAAACGAGTTTCCACGGTTAACACAACACCTGATGTACACAGTGAACAAAAACAACTGAATTTAATGATGCCTTAAAATCTATTAAAAGATGACAAAATACAATTCTAAAACAACTACAAGTCGACAACAAACAAAATATTCCAAATTCTCAGACCCATCAAAAACAATATATTGTAGGTATGCCTCTTGGGTCGTTAGCATTTGTTTTAATTTTTTTGCCAGTCTAAAAAAAATCAAATGAACTGACAACCACTTTGATATGTCAGGTGTCAGCTTGCAGTTAAAACTTTGAAATCGTTACGGTTGACTTATTTATGTTCAAAATTCGAATTAGACAGATTATATTTAAATGATACAAACTTTAAATATGCTTAAAATGATATCTTACCTAATTAACTCACTGTTCTTTCATTGAAAGTATGAAGTAATTAATCTCTATGGTGGTACAGTACGAATAAACAGTCCATTCACATATGAGGCCGTCAGGGCAAAAGCGGCCAAAGCTTACCATAGTTATTATAGAGCAATGAGGTTTAAGTTTTCATGAATTTGAATTTGAGTAGGCAAAAAAACAACACGCGCAAAAGTAATGTTTACAAAGCCATTTGTTATCTATGGGTTTTGCATCAAAATTTATTATATTTAAATAAATTGCAATATAAGCATGATTATGAAAAATTGTGGGTTAGGCCGCTTTTGCGCTGACGGCCTCATCAAATTGGATAGTGATTTTTTCTTTCGGCTTTTAGTTCAATCTTAAAGAAGGGCTATTATTAGCTATTCATCCACATCAATAAACGCCTAGAAGTCAATTTCTCTATAATTGTTATTGAAAAATAGTTTATATTAATGACCAGATACAAGTCACACAAGATCATCTAGCCCCAAACTGCATGCATACTTGAACACGTTTTATGTGGTGAGTCTTTAACTTTAAGAACAAACAGACCTCTCTTTGACAGGTGGTGACCAGGATATATCAGACAAATGCTTTGCTCAATATGGGAACGGAACTCACGACCATCAAGCCTAGCAGTCGGGGTAGCTAACTACTGCACCAGCAAGTTAATCAAAATGGGGGGTATCTCTAATCTGTCGATCACTCTAACTTTATCCTCTCTGAATAATTCTGAATGATGAAAACTTAAGACGATATATTCAATCTAATCAATTGATATTTGATTGATGCCCCGATTGTCGGGCGATTAGATAGTATTGAAAAGTTTGTGACGTCATCAGTTCTTAGAAAAGTACTTGAAAGATAACAAACAAAAAAATTATATTTTCACGTGTAGCCATGGATTTGTTTAAGCGATTACCAAAATTATACCTATTGTTTTCGTAAATATTTACGTATACATATCTATTTCAAATGCCCAAAAAGGGAGGGTTTTGACTTTGTCGTTGTTTGTATTCATATTGTGGCACCGACACGGGCATATTGGCATATAAGTTTGGTGTTTTTTTTATTGCTTAGATGGTTGGACGGGCTCACAACCCACCTGGTGTTAAGTGGTTACTGGAGCCCATAGACATCTACAACATAGATGCGCCACCCCCCTTGAGATATAAGTTCTAAGATCTCAGTATAGTTACAACGGCTGCCCCACCCTTCAAGCCGAAACGCATTACTGCTTCACGGAAGAAATAGGCGGGGTGGTGGTACCTACCCGCGCGGACTCACAAGAGGTCCTACCACCAGTAAAAACTCAATACCAGACTGTGTCGTAAAAGGCGACTAATAGATTCACTGGACCCGCTGAATTTTCTGAATAATATTACTACCGGTACGGTTACCGTATTGACCATTTTGGCCGCGAACTATATAGTCACGCATTCAGATTTAAAGAGTAAGACAACCGTTTTAGAGAACTGAGAGAATTGCTAACATCTGCTCTAACAAAAGCAGTTCTTCACTACCAGCGCCTCAGAATCGCGACCCACAAAGAAGATCCGGCTAAAAACTCAGTGGCGTATAGCGGCATTCACATTGCGATTGGCCGTAACCTTTTCTGTCAATCGGTATCTATAAATTTGTGTTATGTCCATTTAGTTTTTGATTATTGATTACAAAATTTTATATTTATATTTTTGTAACGGTAAAACGGTGTGGCGTTTAAGTACGCACCTTTTTATGATGCGTAAGCCGGAACGCACGAAAGGTGGAAAACAGAATATAGTCTGTGACACAGGACTTTTTTTACCGCCAAATATTTAAAACGTAAAAATAATTTATAATGTGTTTAATAATTAATGTAATATAATTACTTGGAATTGTTTATGCCGCTACAACAATAAAATTTATATTGTTTCAACTGTGGTGCTAATTATATAAAACACGACTTTACGGCGAAATAAAGAAGGAACTCTATATGAACTCCCTCAACGGAATTCCCGTGACACTGGTCGCGACAACACCGCTATCATCGTGTCCGTTAAATTTAATACTCGCTCTGTCTATTTTTTCCCACTACCTGTTTCATCCCCCGGCTTCCTTTGTGTTCCTATCGAGCCGTTCATTGTTCATTTTTTGTATTAGATTGAATTACGGGTTGTGTGGTTGCATCGAGCATTCGACACGGCATCCCAGCTGCTGTATTAGATACATCCCCGACCTTTTTTTGTAGCGGCTACTTAAATTTGTTGCTTTCCTTGTCTATCTTTAAATATCATAAAAGGAATAAAGAGTTTCATCCGCTTAGTTCGCTGTATTTATATTCCTTATGTTTTGGGACAGTTAATAATAGGTAATATACTCTCTCAGGGTTGTTCGGAGTCATTTCAAATCTTATTCATTATCAAAATCTCATTGACGATTAGCGTATCTGAATTCATCAGTCGCCTCAAACACACAAGGTTTCATTGACTTTGATTTTTTTAAAACACGATCTTATTTGCATAACAGTTACAGTTAAGGCAATATTATAGCTTGTTTTTGAAAACAATGCATTTGTATCGCCTCAGCGAACTGATGTTTTTTGCGACACGGGAAACCTTTATTCATTTGTCTACATAATAATGTATGCGTGTAAAGAAATAACTTTTTTTAAACTCTGTAACGCTATAGCGAGAACTGTTTGAAGGACGCGAGAAGTGTGCGGTACGTAACCTTTGAATCTTCGTGCCTACTGACATTTTACTAACCATTATATTACAAAATGTCATTCTAGTGACTGTAGCTTCATTGTCTTGGACGAGAACAAAGAAAGGTAACTTAAATATAATAGTTTTTTGCGTCGATACAATTGGGTGCGCCAAGGAAAAATGAAAAGCAAGCATAGGCAATAATGTATCTCATTTTTATTTATATTAGATTTTATAACAATACTTTTAACAGTCTTAAAACGAACGACTTAGTAGAATAGCGGTCAACGCGTTAAACTAAAGCTACAACGTCATTTTACAATATGTACACTGTGCTTAGTGAGAGGTATTTAACGTTCTCGATAGCGTAAAAGTTAACTAAAATTTGTATGCAGTTGGAACGTTTGTCTACGTTTACCCGCCCACTGTAAACAAATTTGGGCTAACTTTTACGCTACCGAGGACGTTAAAAACCTCACACTAAGCACACATATCTGAGTGTGTGCGGTGTATCACACGCACGTCAGCGAGGGCAGGGCTTCGGGTGGAGCGCTGTGCCGGGCGCTCGTGCCGCAACCGGGGCCCGCGCCTCGAGCTACCGCTTCGAAGAACTGACGCAGATCGCTCACAGATCGCGTCGGCGGCGCCTGCAAGTCGTGCAGCGACGCGGCACGCCGGGGCGTCGTCTCAGACGGGACCACGGGTCGCGCCAGCTGCTCGGTACTCCTAGCTAGACTCCCACCGTGTCGAGATAACGATTCAAACAGCGCCCGGCGTTCCTTGACCGGCACGTACTGCGCCACCGCCTCGTGTGCGTTCGGGGAACATGACCTCGCTCTAGTCTCCAACGACGCAGTCTTCCGTCTCGCCGCTTCGATCGCGTGACGACCCCGCTCCGCGCCGCCGGCCGTACCCTCCCATCGCTTCAAGTAACGCCGACCTTGCTCCGACTCAGATCTCGCGGCTCGCGGCAGAGTGTGGTGCTGCTGCGACACCGCCGAGCCAGCGTTCAGTTTGCTACAGCTGTCGCATTTGATGACGACCTTGGTTTTCCGATCCGGCGCGTCGACCACGTCGGTGGTCTTTAAGGCGTCAAGGGAAAGGGTCAGGTCGAGGCTGCGATCGGACGAAGAGTCGTAGTCGTCGTCTTCTACGACGATGCCTTCGTCCGTGGCGGCCGGTGAATGATCCCTCCGCGTTAACTGAGTCTCTGTCGATGTTAGTAACCTCCGACGGGCTCGCGGAGGGGGTTTGGGAGGGCATGACGGCGTTTCCTCTTGGGGGGCCTCTTTCTTTGGTTCTCGATTAGCGGTATCAGCCGCTGGTAACACGTCCAGAAATCGAACTTGTGGTAGTGGCGTCTGGCCTAAGATCTCGACGCACAACGCGCGTACCCATCTCGTGTATTCAGCCGCATTGCAAGCCTGCAACAAACAAACAAAAAAATACAATTAATACATATTTCAGAACTGAGGAGAATTCACAGCACAATCTTAAGAAAGACGTCTTAATTTGAATACATAAATATTAAATCAACGGAAATCGCGCGCAGTACTTCATTGGGGTGAGCTTAATGAAACAGCTGATCTGCGACCGTCAAGTTACATTGACATAAAAATTCTTTAGGGGGTTTCATCAAACGTGTTTCTTTAAGACGTCAACACCTTCGCGCTTTGAGCCCTCCTTATGGAAATACCCTATAAAAGATCGCGACACACAAAGGCCTTTGATTTACGAGTGTTTCGTTTCATTGAGGTCTATTAAAGCGAGCGAATCGTGAGAAAAAAAGCCTTCTAGAAGGGGACCACACGACAACTACCAAGATCGTTTTGTTGGAATTCTACATTAGGTATAAGAAAGACGCGCGGTAGAGTTCACATTAACATTAATACAATTCGTATCCAATAAAACCATATTTTTCTTTTGGTTTTTTGATAGGCGAACGGCTCATGTGGTTTTTTTCCCTACCCATTCGTTAGTAGCCTAGGGGGCTATTACAGCTACGGCCTAACGGTTAGGTGAGCTCACGGGCTCAACCTTAGAGAATTTGCTAACACGAACTCTAGCAAGAGTAGGGCTTCGCAGAATCTACCACCGGATCTCAATCGTGACCCACTGAAGTGGTCCGGCGAGAAACTCAGTGGGTCATGTCTATGGGTTAGTTCGCTTGTTTAACTCCTCGTCGTAATCGACGAGTTCAATGAGGATGGTGATCGTTTCTTGAGGCATCTAAAAGCACCGATAGTAGAACCGGGGGTTCCGACAAGAGATACATCTGGTGTTGAATAGCCAGGAGCCATAGACACCACAACTTGCGCTGGCACTGTCTACTTTGACCCATAACATGCTCTTGTTAGAGTTAGTCTTATAAACGACGTCAGGTTTGAGTTTGAGCCCCGTGAGCTCACCTACTTGTACACCTAGGCTGAAATGAACGGTGTTTTTAGGTACCCCAAGTACCGGTCATCGTTCTCGTCGAACACGTCGCTTGCGACGAAGGGCTCGGCGAGTAAATTAACCCACAGACACAGCCCACTGAGTTTCTCGCCGGATCTTCTCAGTGGGTCGCGTTTCCGATCCGGTGGTAGATTCTGCAAAGCACGGCTCTTGCTAGGGTTCGTGTTAGCAACATCGTACGGCTTGAGCCCCGTGAGCTCACCTACTTGTTAGGGCTACACTGAAATGGTCTCAAGACCATCAGCTTAGGTAGGAAAAAAAACCGTCTAAATAGCATCGGGATAATCTGACACGCGACAAAAAAATTAAATAAACTCTCCTCTAATCTGGGAGTTATTTTATCACGAAACTGTTCAACAAGAACGGATAAGATGGCTTTATTAATAATACGTTCCGTGATGCAGACATATCACATCGATGAGTGTTTATGAAAGCATTCAGATTAGACAATGACCGGAGACGTGTGCGTGACTTATACGTTACGCTCGCGACAAACTGATGTAACATAGGAATAATTAATGGCAATTAGATTGTTAAACGCAGCATTTGTGGGCCTTTAACAATGAAGGTCTTCATTCTCAGATCATTTACAAGAGTCTGAAGGGGTCGACCAGCGTCTCTGGTTTAGGGGCGAGATTAAGTTAGAAGACAGGTGTAGTCTAAGTCTAAATCAAATTCTACGCCAAATAAGTTTTTATGAAATACTTGGAACTTAATCACGACACTATCAAACATATTTTTGTCTTTGCGATGATCCACGGGGGACCACGAGTGGTCACCGTCATTAGCAGCCCGCTGATACTGTATAGACACATTTATCTAATTTACATTTATGTTAGTTGTTTTTGATAAGATTTCTCTTAGACGAAGACGCATGCTTGATGAAATAAAAGTAGTAATAGTTTGATTAGGATTGCCAGCCAGTTTCTTCAGATAAAAATTATAGTCCAAACTAAGCTCTAATACCGATTCTAAGAAAAACTGGCAAAACAAACTCAGCAAATATATCTTTATATCACTAGCTGTTGGCGCGGCTTTGCCTGCGTGATCAAGGAAAAGTATCAGTGTAGTTTCTCTGCCTTTTCGGAATAGAAGGTATTCTATGTCACTAGCCTGACATTTAAAAAAAAGCATGTCAATCCATTATTTCGTGTTGACGTGAAAGGACAAACATATTATAGACTTTCAAACTTATTATGTATCTATTATTATTATTTCAATACTCCAGTCCAGAAAGTGAAATGGGGCAAACTTCCATAATAACAAGTATTTTACAAACGTGCACTTGTTGGATAGATCGCCTGCAAGCGTGAAATTTGGCATGGTTAAAGATGAATGTTCCATGCTACATGTACCTACTCAATATAAACTCTGTAGCTAAGAGAGACTCCAATGCAATAATATTCATTCGTTCACAATTGAATTACAGTTTCGATCACTGAGCGACCACTCATTTGTTCAAAGTTTGACTGCATTTGTCTTTTTCACTCACATTCAGCTTCGAACGTGACCGAAAGAGACAAAGCACGTTGAGCCTGCGCCTTCGCAGACAGTAAAGATTAGTATTAAAATAAATTCATATCACCATGTTTAATTGGAAACTATTATATTTATGTTCAAACCATACAAATTTATAGCAGTGTAAAATTTATTAATATAAGAATGATTTGTAACGGGCTTGCGTAACTCTGTACAATTGATAGAAATTTCGAGGTTTTTCAATTAAATAAAAACACATTTTTTTACATTTACTTGTAATATTTTTAATAGACGTGCCCGCGGTTTCCTTTGCTTGAAATTTGTAATTCGAAAAGATTGAATCAAGTTGCATTGTCCCGAGATTAAAGAGATGATTGATTGTATTATTGACACAATTAATCCTTAATCTTGTTGATGAAATGGGGTATTGACGGCATTTGTGCAGGTATCAATGACGTATCGTTTTTGCCGCGGAGCATTCTTGTATTCCGACCTTTATAGACTCTAGGATACATACAACGGATCAAATCTCTCGGTTCCAACTCTTTTCCGAGTAAGTGCCGATATTATTTCATGATAATATTCTATAAGCCTATAAGATAAATCTAATATATAAAATTCTCGTGTCACAGTTTTCGTTGCCATACTCCTCCGAAGCGGCTTGACCGATTTTGATGAAATTTTTTGTGCTTATCCGGTATCTATGAGAATCGGCCAACATCTATTTTTCATCCCCCTAAATGTTAGGGGTAGTCCACCCCTAAATTTTTTATTTTATTTTTTGGACAAAATTTTTAATTTCTATTTTTTTATGATACAGCATACAAAAATACATACAACCCTAAATTAGCATTCCTCTACGATCAACCTTTATTTTTTATTTGCTAATTAAAAACTAAATTTTTTGCAAGATTTTTGTTTTTATTTTGTCATGACTTAGAATAAAAAATTTCATATTGCTCTGAAATTTTCACCCCTCTACGATCAACCCCTATTTTTTATTTGTTAATTATAAATTTTAATTTTTTTGGTAAGATTTTATTTTTAATTTTGTCATGACTTAAAATAAAAAAATATATATTACTCTCAATTTTCACTCTTATACGATCAACCCCTATTTTTCCATCCCGATTTTTATTTTTTTTATTCTATGCACAGATCCGCAATAAGGTTGCAAGATGGCAATCAAATATTATAATTGTAGTACGATAAATTCTTATTCAGAGTTTATAATTTCAAGTTCCTTTAATTATGATTTGTTTTTTAATTCAATTTGATCTCCTGCCCTCGCCGGTCGACTACTGATCAACTATCAATCGATCAGTTATCCCCGCCAGGTGTCACCACTCATCCAGCAAACATCACGTAGTAGGGATGAGGACGAAGCCGGTCTCCTGTCTTACTCACTATACATTTTTCAGCCATGTTTCTTTGGTTTTATTTGTGTATCAATCGTAGCTTGCCAGCCATGTTGTTTTGGTTTTATTTGTGTATCAATAGTATGTTCAATAGGTCTGAGAATCGGCTACTATCTATATTTCATACCTCTAAGTGATAAGGGTTGTTCACCCCAAACATTTTTTTTTTTCGATAAATGTTTTTTGGTTATAATGAGGTATAGTCCCCGGCACGTAACTTGGCAAGAGTCGCTAGATGCGCAGAAGTCGTTTTTTAGGTCTCTTTTGTTGTCAAGCGGGACGCGGGGAAAGACGTAGCACCGTTCCGAGCGCGCATTGGTGAGTCAGTCGACCCTCACCTCCCGCACCGCGTCCACGTTCCGTTCGCTCCCGGTTACACATGCGCCTACTAAAGTTGTAGGAACCCTTTGTTTATATTGAGTTTTTGTTACGAGTTGTTATTATTGTTTTAAATTTAGTTTTTGTTACGAGTCTTATTGTTTTAAATTTGTTTGCAATGGCAGGACCAAATACCAATGACCATAATTATAGTCGATTCAGTCATTGAGCGTTTTATTACTTACGCCAGTGACGACAGCGACTCTTCGTTATGTTGACGATGAGGAGCCAACTCCTTCCACCAGCTCAGGTGCTACCATAAATTTAATCCAAAGGGTAGCACTATTAGAAAAAGATAGTGACGACGGCGACACATAATTTTTAATATAAAGTATATTTTGTTAAATAAACTTTTTAACTTTTAATTGTATTTTATTTATAACACCTAATACACTTCACGAATTCCTCTCTTTTCTTTAACTTTCTTCTAAGCAAACAGGCTTAAAAATAAATTATGGCAAATAAAAAATTTAATAAAATAAAATAAACATATATGCGGGCAATAAAAGTGACCATTTTTTTGTTGAAATGTACACTATGCGCGACATTACCCCCACTACACCAAAATCTTGCCAACTTACGTGCCGCTTACTATATGTGGTTGAATGAGGTTTTTGAGAATTTTATATATTAGACTAGAATTTCCCTAGAAATCTTATTTAAGGCAACACAACGTTTGCCGGGTCATCTAGTTGTATATAAAATTAAGCACAACCATTGTACTTCTGTACGAATCAATAAAATTGTAACAATTATCATGTAACACGGAATTGATTAATAGCAAAATATTGAGATGAAATGAACAAGTTTTTTTTTTTAAATAGGGATCGAATTGCTTATGGGCTCACGACTATTGCTAAGCACGATTAAAACTACTTATATGGTTTGAACATTTACCCGCGTCGATTACAATAACGATACAAAAAAAATATAATATACCCATTTAACGACTATGTTAAACGCTTTGCTATGTTACAATTTTTAAGGAAAATATTCAAGAATAATATAGAAGTGTGAATAATGTTGGGAACAATCTACGTACGTTAGTAATAATAATAATAAAATTACGTGCTTATTATTTTGTTTTGTAATTATCCTCCTTGTTGTATTCCGCATACGGTCCAATGGTGATTCCGTATTTGTATAATACCTTGGTACGTGGCAAGAGTTACCCTGAGCGCTATTTACACTACGATTTTAAGTCACGATTATAATTTTATGTCATACATTTTGACGACATCAACAAGTCAACGGGTCGGCTCAAAATAATTATACTACATATACTTGTAAATCTACAGTGGTTTTTACGGACGTTCCGTTATAACTACTGAATCGTGCATCCGAGTGACTTGAAACTTTGTATCCATGTAGAAAATACATGTACTTAATGGATAGGCTAATATTTATGAGTATTGGACTCCCTAATAATAATGACAATAATAATGTTAATTTTAAATGCCTAGCGGAGCGGGAGAGTACGGCTAGTTAATATTACTAGTGGTCCCGCAGTAGCCGAAGTTCGACTATAATTAATTGAAATTATAAGTTTGAACATTATAGTTCTATTGTCAAAGACTATTTATTATTCTTCTATAATCACAGATATCGCCAAAGACTACCCTTTAGACAAATATTAACAAAGACAAACAGTAGGTATTTAATCTATTCTCAATATGACTATTCAATAAGAAAAGTTTGACAATAAACAAATAGTATGCAGGCGTGTGTGTGTCAAATACATGGTAGTGTGTGTAATGTTTTCTTTATTGATTTAATGTATCTTTTATGCATTATTTAAAAAAAATATTAGCATTGTGCACTCCTTCTCTATACTCTCTATAAGTGTGGGAAATTTCATACTCCTCCGTCCGCGCAATTTTCGTAAAAAGGGATACAAAGTTTTTGCTTCACGTATTAATTAATATTATAATTTTTATTGTACCTGAAATGTGGCAACGGCAATGTCGTCACGGAGTCTCGACAGTTGGAAAGCGTTGGGAAGCATCGGCGCTGTCCGAAGATGTAGGTGACGTAGGGGCAGCCTCGCCGCCTGCCTCCTCGGCAGGGTGCCGTCTCGCCACGCCAGCAAGCACCCGCCTTGGACGGCCACTTGCACCCACACCCACGACTCGAGATCATCGTTGTAATACTGACGGAGTGCACCTGACCAGACAAACAAAGGATGTTTCCGTTAATACGTGCATGAAAAACGCCGATAAATTAATGTTCGATAAAAATTTAATTGAGATTTTAAAATAAATAAATAGTTTAAAAAAACAAAAACAAAATACGTTATTATAGAAAGTCCAACTAAAAAGCGTATTATTTTAGTTTTTTTAAACTATTATTTATTTTTCATTTTTTAGTTAAATTTACTTAAATTTTTTCATTAATTTTTTTTCAATTTTTTTTTAAATTTTTATTTGTCATCGGTCCTTAATAAGTATACCAAATTTCGAGTTAATCCGACGGGGGTCATAATTTGAAGGGGGTCAAAATCATGTTCAAAGATTCCGTTACAAACATACATACGTCTGAAGCTAATTAAAAATTGTACAAGACAATTAAGGTTTTTTTATAGCTTAGATGGGTGGACGAACTCACAGCCCACCTGGTGTCAAGTGATTACTGGAGCCCATAGACATCTACAACGTAAATGCGCCACCCACCTTGTGATAGGTATAAGTTCTAAGATCTCAAATATAGTTACTACGGCTGCCCCACCCTTCAAACCGAAACGCATTACTGCTTCACGGCCGAAACGTTTATTTTTAACATTTAGAAAATACATATCGAGGGGTGAAAGGCTATAGGCTAGGAGCCACAGGAAAATATTGAATTGTTGATGCTCATACTAAATCAAATGGACCTATAATTATAAAGCTAAATGTCGGGTATTATGAGAAATGTCACTTAAACCAAACTACGATCGATATGTATTACATATTCGTTTACCAAAATAATTTCTTGTGTATTTTGGTGTTCAATGTAACTACTAGAACATTGTCAAAAGCTATTAATTTCTTGACTTCGTAGAGGAAAGACTACAAAGGCATCAACGTACATTAAGCAATTTTAAATAAATATTTTGTAACAAACAACATTATCCAATCCAAATAATCGAGTCATACATATTATATTTTCAGTCTAATGCGTTTCTTATCGGACAGAGAAGACTTTTAAAAATTTAAATGTTGTCTATTAAGATCCAAACGTACAATCACGGGTCAAAGGACGACATCGCATTGCCGACGAGACACAGTGATGATAACAGTCCGATCTTCATACAAAGTAAACATGAACCTTTATTCAATAAGACTTCGTTGTCTGCCCACGCGTTCGTGTATACATCCCCACAAGTCGTCTCTTGGAGACTATTGATAAATTTGTCCATTACTTATGTTTTAATTAACTCTTAAAAATCCGTCTATAATAAATAATTCAGTGGCAGTTTACCTACATAATATCCCGTGTTGTTTTCCGTGTCCTAAGCATATGCGTAAGAGAATTACGGCCAAACAAAAACGACAAAACAATTAATATCAATGGCCCCCATCTTGGATTTCTGCCGGTGTTTTTAGTACCGGAAACATTTATACGTGACAAATACAAGTTTCTTTTCTTTTTTTTCGGTTGTGCAATAAATAAATATAAAGGATCCGAATCCCGAATTAACAAAAACACTAATTTCGATCGGAAAGTTTTTACAGTACATTGTTATGTGTATAATGAAAATAATGCAAATCAGTGTTGGTTTGTTTTGTTAATTAGTCTAAAGACAGGAAATGCACGTTCTAAGAATCAGTTCTATAGTATAACGGCTTTTCCATATTTCAAATCATTATTGTTTCACCACACAATACTGCTTCACGGCAGAAATATATAGGGCAGTGGTACAGACCTACTCGTTTGGACTCACAGAAGGAGCCCTACTTTTGAATTAATTCAAAGATGGATTTAAACGCGCATACATCTCATTACTGTACGGAGATGGTATTAATCAGAATATATTCAACAATGAGATGAATGAACAAAGCGAATTTCTTCGGTGTCAACGGAATATTTTCGGAATCATCGATATATTACGTGCTTGAAATAATACCCGTTTGAAATGATTATCATGTGATATGGTCCGTTCTGTCTGTTCTTATGTGACGTGCGTAAGTATCACCCACAAATCCAATCAAGCTAGTTGAATAGTTGTGATACCAAAGCGATAGAGATTAATCTAACCTGTAGCGCAGTGTATGGTGATATGATAAAATTGTCCTTTAAGTTAAATACAATACGGTATGATTGAAAAAAGTCTAACTTTTTTTTCATTTTTTCTCCTATCTATGCTGATAGCCTTGAGAGGCTATTTCAGCTTCGCCCTAACGTGTAAGTGAGCTCACGGGGCTCAAACCGGAGTCTTGCTAGCACTGGCCCTAGCAAGAGTAGTGCTTCGCAGAATATACCACCGGATCGGAAACGCGACCCACTGAGAAAAGTCCAACATAAATCAATGATCAAATTGAATTTACAATTCAGATGTTTCACTAACTCAGTTTTTTTTAAGTGAAGCTTGTACCGTTCGGTCATTATTTACGCTTTTTTATTGCAATTAGCCCATCAGATCGTAAGTAGTACGGTCTATCTAATGGTGAGTAGTTACCGACGCTCATGGATGTCAGCAATACCAGTGCCAGACCCAATCCGATGCCTAAAAATTTTGCCTACGATTTAGATATTTTTACATAGTTCGAGAAATCTATAAAAAACAAACAGGCTTGAAAATTAGAAATTCCATTTTGTCAACTTAAGTTCATTAAACTTCACAACGCATTGCATTGTCAAGTTTACAAGGTCGCGTGATAGTTATCAATGGGAAACACGAGTTGAATGCCGAGTATGATCCAGTAATTTAGGCACTTTCACGTTGTTCAAAACGATTAAAATCGAAGATTAAATGCAGTGAGCATTTTTTTAGTGCGTAAACATTTAAATTCCGGGAAATACAAATTCAAAAACTGCGCTAGTTCTATTTTTTTTTCTCTAGTAAAACGCAAAGGTAGGTTAGGGTATACGTGTTTTAACTGTATTTCTATGAAGACCGCCTCGTCTGTTAGTACGGTGTCTACTAGATGAAAATTACTATCAGCTATTATACAATCCGCAGTTTTTGTCCGAAAAACTCAGTTACATCAAAATACCACAGATGCAATATATCTAAATAAATCGATAAATTTCATCGTATCTGCTCGATGTGACAGATTATACAAACTTAATGTATTCTCCCAAAGTATTTTCTGTTAGTTCCGTTTTATCTAGTGAATTTACTCATTCTCTATTATTCTTTGAAAATATCCTACTTCGTATATTCGTATTAACTTACCGATTATGTGCAATTCTTAAAAAAAAAAAACTAGCCGTTACAATCACGACCTGTGTTGCAATGCGTTAATAATATTTCGCAAGGTATTTATTTTTAAGAGTAGATAAATTTACTTTAGTTAAATACTTGTATATTTTACAAAAAAAAAATACTAGCATACTTTGGGTACCTATTTTAAGTGTAACTAGTGTGAAATAAATTATACTTCAATTTGGTTAGAGGACGAGTGATTATAGATGTCATTACTGTTGTTATAAAATTGGAGTTACCATGAAATATCAGGTCTTATAATCAAAACATTAAGAGTGCCTAAAATTAAGTATCGCGTCATAAATTTCGAGTATCAACTGCGATTTTTATTAAAGGGATTTTATGACCTGGTATCTAAGACCTTTAGGTCATGTCTTATTTTAATTTATATTCTTATTTTTATGAAAAATGATAATATGGAGTGAAATGAAATAAAGATACTAATTTGAGACATTAATCAACTGGAATAAAATTAAATGAAATGAGATGACATAATATGGGATGAAATACAATCTCAGTAAAATGGTGGTCATTTATTGAGATTTTTTCAGTAGACTTTTTGGAGGATCCCGAGAAGTTACGTCTAGCGGCTTTGTTTAATTTTCCCACATTTGTGCACTTTCACAGATACTAAACAGTTAATAAACCACCGTTATTACACACAGTCGTTATTTTTAAATCTGAAGAAACACTAAATAGATAAAATAAAACAAAACACACAACTTCACTCTTCCTCGCGTTCCCGCCAAAATCTATCAACTGTGATATAGGTATACTGGCACTTGCTAGTACTTCTATCACTTATAACCAGATTAAATGAATTAGTTATTTACCTATTAATCTGTGCTTAGTAGTTCGTTAGGATATCGAATTCAGTTTCGATATTAATGACGTGTAAATTGACGTATATAATTTATATTTAGCGTCTGAGGACTTTGCATGATAATTTTCTGCTCGGTTTATTATCAGAATACAACAGTAAGCCAAGGCAAAGTCCACCGTTCACTCGAACTACTTACTAAATTTATACATTGTCCCATTATCCCTATATAAAATATATATTAATTACCTTTTACCATACATTTTACTATATTTTGCTATTAAAAACTAATTCTACTAGGTACCTAGCTACAGTGGCTATTTAATGTAGCTACTTGGGGTTAAGGGCTACACTTTCCCGTATGGTTCATCGATTTGGAAGTTCAGATTTATTTTGTAGATAGTACTCATAATACCTACTTCGATATCCTTGCAGTTGTTAGAACAATTCCACAAATTTTAGTTAATAGAATTACTGAGTAAAGTTCAGGAATTAAGCAAGACTTTTAATAAGTCTCATTTAGTCGCTTTTACTGGATATTTGAAATAAAAAAGAAATAGCTTTCTTTGCTCTTTCTGAGTTCAACGACCTAATGTAAACATTGCCATCTCATTTGTTGATCTAAAACAAGAAGAAGAAGATTACCTGATATCCTTATATTAGGGTCTATTAGAGTTGGTATTGGTCCTGGAGTCAATTCAGGGCGGAGTTTTCTTAATCCGGCCACCACCCGCGGTGCCGGCGACTGCTCCCCCACAAGCATTTCACCACACCATTGCACTTTTAAGCACTACACAACAATTTATCAGCATCACAATTCAAAATAAAATACTATACTGTATAAATCTTTGTGCTCTAAAACTGCACCGCTTGTCAAAACAACATAGCCAACTGTCATAGTCGTTATATTTTAACTCGAAATAGTTCGTAATATCGCGCGTGTTATTGTCGATCACTAAACTGATCCATTTGAGTGACTAACCGACCGGCCGGCACATCAATGAATGAGCGACTGAGCCAAGTTGAATTGTCGTAAATGACATCCCTCCTTTATCTTGTTTACCAAACACAATCGTAGAAGCATGTTGGAATGCGACATCTATTGTCGAGTAGTACAAAATCAAATCAGTAAAATTAAATTACTTGTAGTCTAATACCTATTTAAAAAATGTGAGATAATAGAAAAACGTTTCATACTTATTCTTTCCTCTGCGTCACAGATAAAATGACATTTATTACGATTATACATTTTATGACTTTTTGCATAATTTTTTTATGGAAATTAATGGTTTGTAAACTAATGTTTCTATCGAAGAGACATCTGTAATGGAATAGTGTTAAACAGTTTGACATGAATAAGGTTCTACACAATTGCACTAGATGGCGCCATAACATTTCCAACTGTACCTGTCTATGCTGCCATCTATACGTGAAATAAGTAATCAGTTAAAGATTAGGTCAGATTAAGTTCATCAATAATAATTGACTTTGCAAACCAAAAAGTCGCCTTGCTAAGAATATTTTTATCCATAGATGGCGGTACGAGTTTTCACTGTGACATAAAACATCCAAAAGAAATTCAAATTTTAAAAAGTATAGATTATACTAGTATTTTTCGTAATTTCATGACAATCATACCTGGACGTTTGAAATGTTATTGAAAAGCATTAAATAATTATTGAAGGAAACCACAATGCCACCTAGGATATCTATCTCGAAGACCTTTGTTTGTCGTAGATATGTGAGACTCCTATCATGAACTCGATTTAAGATTTACGAGCCAATGGAATAATTCCGACAATATTAACGTCATTCGTATTTATTAAAAACACGCCTTAAGAATGCTTTGACGTAGCTTTTACTCACTATATTGCTAAAGTGAAAAAATGTAAACTGTGTATGTAATGTCATCAAACTCATTTTGATCCGATGTGCAATAAATACTTACACCGTAAACAAGTTTATTTTTGGTTTCTTTAGAAGAATCAGTTGCATTCTTATATATTAAACCGATTATCTATTACCATTGTTAAAAAAACTTCGAAAGATTTATTAGAATTTTGAAGAATAAATTCTAGATTTACTCAAACTTACTACCACTGGTTTTAGACGAATTTTAAAAGCTTTTTTTAAGTATGGGATATGTAGTTCTTATTAACTATTCTTTACCAACACTAAATTAATTATTCAACTTTACTTTCAAGATATTTTTAATGTTTTATTTGTGTCCATATTTTACCACAATTAGCTTAATTTAGCTTAAAACTATTAATAATATTCATAATCACATTGAAAGATATCGTTTATTAACAAAATGTTTTTCAATAACAAACGTAAGTCATACCAAAATAATGGAAGACAACAAAACGTTAATAGGAAGACAGCGAGATCAAACACAATAAATGGCACATAAATAAATTTTCAAGTGCTTTAAAAAGGCACATACATTACTAGTTTAAATAACCTAGAATCGATTATAACCTATACAAACCTATATAATTAAGGCATTAACATTTATTAAAACGAATTAAAGCTTTGTCATGGAAGAGACTACAATATCACAATGAAAGAGTGACGCGCCGGTAAAAACATATCACCAAGGGCGCCATTTGTTGCCTTCTTCGTCGGCCGGTGGTCCATCGCCTTCACGCTCTTTTTTCTCACCACAAAAACCTTCAAGACGCCGCCTTGCCGCTTCTTGCTTTTTGTACTCTTGGTACTCGATTAATTTCCTTTTCTTTTTAGGCGGCAAATTGCTGTAATCCATCGGCAATTCGCATCGTTCCGGAAGATCGAGTGTCACTTCAACTTTGCTCTCCGGTGGCGGAATTGTTTCCGGCTGACCGGCCGCTTGACGTGTTATCGGCTTCTTTGGTGAGCCCGCCTCGTTTTTCGGCGACCTAACTTTTCTGAGATCCAAAGTTTCATTACTAATGAGCCCGTTCGCGGGCGAGTATTGGCACGTGTAGTCGCCTCTGTACACGTCGTCCCTGTGTATATACTTCTGTTCCGATAAGTCGGCATTGCTACTAGTGTCGCTGTAGTCACTGCCGCGCTTGTCCATTATGTGCTGTCGTATTTTTTGTAGGATAATATCCTTCGCCTCGGCCGGAACTCTGTTGAAATATGTGTTTTTTTGCCCGTGTACCGAACCGTTCATTTGTTCGGAGACAACGTGGTGTGAGACGACGAGTTTGTCAACTGTCGTGAGCAGCCCGTTTTCAGATTTGTGTGCCCTGCTTTGTCCGCCGTAAGCCCATTGCTTGGGGCCGTCGACAGAGTAAACAGAATCCTCAGCGTCCGATGATGATCTCTCGTGATCGCTATAGTAGTGATGTCGGTCAGAGACAACGGACACCGGTGAGGTAGGTGGAGAGAAAGTAGCTCGTTCCGGTACTTGAATGGTGAGGGGTTGCGCCGTGATTAATCTCGACAAATGGCTGATCAAGTTCTGGCTAACGTTCGCGTCCAAATCCGGTACGGACATTATGAAGCGACATGCTTCGGCCGCACACTGTCCGAAGCCCGCCTGAAACTTCTTTGCTTCCAAAACCGGATCCTTCGGGCTGTGCAACTTTGTGAGGTGGTTAACGGTTAGTTCAAGGATGTCGGCCTTCTCCAGCTTGCTTAGGTTGTCGTCATCGATCTGCGGATGAAAAGAAGAAAAAAATATGCGTAAATTATAAAAGCAGGTGTTGACCGCTCACCGGTGTTCTCACGCTTCGAGAAGGCGCAGCGTACCATTAACTTAACTGTAATCGTCGACTCCTGTTTGCGAGTGGAACTTGTATATTTATTCCAGTTTCGCGGGGGGTGAGCGCCCGTGTAATAAACAGAAGGACGACCGGTCGAACGATAAAAATAAACGGCGTGTGAATGGATGATGGATCGAGTATTGATGACTGGCGAGAAGATGAATTGCTTTATACGAGCAATTAAGTAGTTGAGGATTGATAGGATAAGTGGCGCGGTTTATTTTTATTCCGTAATTGCACGGCGGACTGGATGGATTTATAGAATAATGTTACATACCTCCAACGCTCCGACCATTAGGTCTTTGAGTTCGTCTAAGCATCGATTGATGCGCGCCCGACGTTTCCGCTCCAGCAATGGTTTAGTTATTTTCTTGTATTTAGCCGTCTTCGACAACGGAGCCGGGTCCGACATCTTTTGGTAATCTAACACAAATAAAAATCATATTTTAGTGGTCTATTGACATTACAAAGCTTAGGTATTTTAGGTGGAGTTTTTGAACGTGCTATTTGATTTCATTTATCAATAAAACTTGTCACTTTATTGTCAATTATAAAATCGAACAAAAGCGATCTTAAGAAATACATTGGTATCGGAGAAAACTGTAAAATTAAAAATCTACTTACGAATTATAAACACTTAAATGAACTTCGAACGCACTTGTAATACACCCACACGCGTCGCGACACTACACGTGCACCTCACAACGCGTCTCTTTGCCAACTGCCTGAAAAAAGCCTTAGCCCTGTCCCCCGCGGCCCTACACCCCCGCACTCCTCTCATTCATGCCCTACGGAGCACGTGTGGCCCACAGATCGGGTTCCTTGAAATACTTTCCCAGGATACTTGTATGCTTTTGTTTTTTCTACAAAATAAGCAGTTTATTTATAGCCCAATGTGTGATTATGTGTGATCTTATTAGCTTCTCTAGTTTGTTAATGAGCGATCTGGATTCGTGTGTGGTCGTTTTATAAATGATAAGAATCACAACGTTTTATGCTGGTAAACGAAGATCAGAATTTGATTAGAATATGATTTAGTTTAATTTGAATGTTTTTGAATGTCGCATTGTCTGTTACAATAGATATTGACGAAGAACCATGGAAGACGATAGATACGGTTTTTTTTTTAAATTTCGCAATCACTTTTGTCGCACCAAATACATACACGTGCTTTCTTTCTTTTTTTCCTACCTAAACTGGTAGCCTTGAGAGGCTATTCCAGCGTAACCTTAACTAGTAGGTGAGCTCACGGGGCTCAAACCTGACGACGTTGCTACCACGAACCCTAGCAAGAGCCGTGCTTCGCAGAATCTACCACCGGATCGGAAATGCGACCCACTGAGAAGATCCGGCGAGTAACTCAGTGGGCTGTAACTGAGGGTTAATTTTCTCGTCGAGCCTTTCATCGCAAGCGACGGGTTCGACGAGAACGGTGACCGGTGCTTGAGGTACCTAAAAGCACCGTTAGTGGATCGGGAGGATCCAAGATGACGTGTTTTGGGCGACGTCGACTGCTTTCCATTCTTTCCGCAGGATCGGGAATGTAGTTACCGGCGGCCACGATGAGAGGGTTCTCGTGTTGTGCCGCTTTATCGAAGTGAACACGTGCGAGAAGTGTCAATATAACGGAATTACGCAACAATTGGAAACAAACCCATTTTGTTTTTTTTTGTTGTATGTAATACAAACTTTAAAACTGTGTAATATCATAAAACCTTCACGAAAATTTTGTACAATGGAATTTTCGACACGGTTTCCATTTAAATTTTAATTTTGTCGGCTCTTTAAAGGAGCAGTAGACAAAAGCACTCGACAAAAAGTTCATAATAAATGGCACGGTCCAAAAACGGGGACTTGAAATGATATTACTGTTGCGGTCCGTTTTTTTTTTTTTTTTTGGTCTCCAGGTAGAAAACGACCTAAGGACAACCGATTTTAAGCAAACGCTTTTAACTTATTCGCCGTTAAAGCATATTATCTTATATTTTTTTATTGTTATGTGCGTACATATGTTTATCATTTTAAACGTTTTGAGACATAGGCCCGTATGTGTACATTTAGCTAAAATAATTTTTAATTTGTAATATTATGTTCACTCAAAGCTCACACTCAAAATACCTCAGTTGATTTCCTTTATTGTTAACAAAAATACCTATTTTTCGATAGGTCCCTATTCGCTGGTAGCTTAAAGGACTCCAACTACAAATGGACCGGTAGGTGAGCTCACCGACTCAACCTGAGAGCATTTGCGAATACTAACCCTAGCAAGAGCAGTGCTTTACTGAATCTCCCACCGGACCGGAATCGCGACCCACTGAGAAGATCCGGTGAACAGCTCAGTAGGTTTGTTTGTTATGAAAAGATACAGCAAACACAATTTGTATAAATTTTAATGGCGACATATGAGGTCAATTTGCAATGAAACTAACAATTAAAAGTTAAATATTAATTGTTACTTTGACAATTTCATAATTTTACATGGAAGCCAAAGCACAGACTTTAGTAATATGAAATTAATTAGGGAAGTAATTTTAGTATTTTCATCGGTTTTCACGAGTCACACAAATAAAACACTTTTACGGTTTAATTTCGCGTTTTTATGTACCTGTTATTTATTTCCGACGTGTCTGTCTGAATGACTGTGATTGCTTTCTTTTAAGTAACTATGTACAATTGACATAATACTAGTACATATTTTCTTCCATTTTCGCGAGCCTTAGAAACTACTAGATACTACATACTAATCCGTAAACTACTTTTACGAATTTATCACGCGCATGCAATCAACACGAACGAATTTAATTTAGTTTTATTACTTTCAAAATTACAGTATTCCAAAAAAAAAATTCCAATTATTAGTAGGATCCAAAAAAAAACAATAATTAAAACATAAATTAAGACCACAGGTTTCATAATTTTGACTCCACGAAACACTGAATGAGGCGGTCTTTTATTTTAATTTTACCCTAAACCAGTATAGACAGACAGACATGTTTGGTAATTTTTCAAGTAGCTAAGCTATTTTTGTATAAAATGGATAGGTACTAAATGCATTTTATTTTCTATCTGAAATCCCGTAGACATTTTATTTTGAACTTAATTCAGTCTTTGGTACTCACAAAATCTGTAAAGTACACATAGTTTATGCGAAATTAATTGTGAAATCAATAAAATTCGAAATTGAAACTGGAAATGAAATAGAATTATTGAAATATTCATAATGCCGATGTGATGATATAACGAAATACACTATGAACGTATCGACCGAAGAAAATTTAGTAGGGTCTGCAAATAAGTAAAAGTAATTTGAAAAATAAAATTTTAACAGCAAGCTGAACTAGCGATTTAAATAAACTTTTGAAGTTATACTTCTTTAAGCGCGTTATGAAAAATTTATGAGACTGAAATTTTATGATGCGCGCGCACCGTGACACAAAATTAACAGAATCAAGTTGCCCACTAAATTGCTCATTACAATACGACCAACGTAACTTGGCGAGTCTGAATATAGCCGCAGGTGAACTTTCGCGCATGTACACTCGTAAAAAAAAGTGTTATTAGCATTCATTTTTTAGTAATATAAATGACAAAATTATTATTTAATATAATTCATACTAAATATTATTAAATTATTAACGTTAAATATTTATTATTAATTATTTAATATTTAAAAAAAAAGAAATAAATTAAAATTAAATAAAGTATAACTTCTTACGCGCGTACATAAGTACACGCACCCTTTTTGTTTATTAATCCCGCTGATTCTGGTCGGCAGTCTATTAGGCCATGGTAATAAAATTATTGTATTGTCATCGGTGCTTGGTGACGTGTGCAACTTTACAATTTAGTTAAACGTTTTGAAATTATTGATAATTAGTATACAAAGCTATTATGTGCACGTTAAATATGTATTAGTAACTTCTCAGTAGTCGTTTGTGGTATAAATGAGCATAGTTGAGTACTGCAGGCAGGCGAGCATACGATCTGATATTGAGTGGTTACCGTGGCTCATGTGACTTAAGCAATGCCAGGAGCAGAGAAAAGCCGCTGCCTACCGCAAAAACCATACGGGGAACCCATAGACACTAAAACTTAAAAGTCGTTTTCCCTCTTAAGATATAAAGTCGCAAGAATCAACGCATCAATGCGTTGTAGCTGAAAATATACACACTTTCCCACTTGCCCTTATTCCATTATGCGGGGTCGGCGCAGCATATCCTCTTTTCCATTTAATCATACATCATCTTTGCTCTGACACCTTTCATTCAAGTCTTTTTAGAACGCCCCCTCCTTATATAACCGTCTGCTTTTATACCCCGGGACTTTTTGGCCACATGATCATATTCTTTTCGCATTAATGCCGATACCACGATAACCTTCCACTCTTTTGGTCATATCCACTATTGCTGGGACAATTAGAATCATAGTAATTAGCTATTTTGTTCTTTAATCGTTCGTGTAAATTAGCTACACGCTACTAAATTAGAAGCAAGGCTTGATCGCATATTGAATCACACTGGGCATCTTAAATCCGAATTGTCATACCTACTATAGCCAGTATACTAAATTCAGTAGGTACTAAATTAGAAGCAAGGCTTAGTCGCATATTGAATCACACTGGGCATCTTAAATCCGAATTGTCATACCTACTATAGCCAGTATACTAAATTCATAAATTTTTATTTTACAAATATATTCAATTACTTTATTGTTCTTTAATGAACATAAAACTCGGTTACCGTACATTTGTGACGCATGCACTTCGTTAAGCGTAAAATCGACAATTAAATCGTCGCAAATATTTGAGAACGTATGAAATTTGTAATTCGTGAAGGTTCATCAGTTAAGCTGGATATAAAACAAATCAAAGATTGTATGGAGAAACTATAATGAGAATGATTTGAACGAAACTAAATGCTCAAAACGTTACACGCTCTGTAGGCATGCTCTGTTATATAATCATAACGGTAACAATTATCAAAACAGTCGATTCATATCTATAGCTAAATGAATACAATGAAATCGTAATGTGTGAAAAGAAGAAACAATAATCATAAAATAACATCTTAATACTATCTAATAAAAGGTTTTCTTGAAGGCTCTTCGAAGCTCGCAAGGGTTCTTAGATTCAAAGTTGAGTTATTTTGATGCGTCGATGAATATTGTTATACTCTCCTCAACATTGCAGTTATTTTTCGGTAGACTAGAGCTGCATTTTTTTTTAAAAGGATCCTGCGATTTGTGTTTCACTAAGCAGAAACTTACTTGAAACATTTCAACGCACAGTTAGTTTGTAATATGAAACTAAATAGGTCTGTTTGTATTAGCTTTTCATAATTATGAATGAATGAATCAGGAATGAGGAGATTCGCAGTAAAACCATGATAACTGGCATAGTCCAAAAGATTGCGAAATTGAAGTGGCAGTGGACAGGGCACATTGCTTGTAGAACAGATGTTCGCTGGGGCAGAAAAGTCCTCGAGTGGCGACCGCACATCGGAAGATGTAGCGTGGATAGATCTCCCATAAGGTGGAACGACCTGTTGAAGGTAGCGGGAATGCGCTGGATGCAGACAGCGTAGGATCGGTCGTTGTGGCGAGGCTTGGGGGACGTCCAATATTGGACGTCCGTTGACTGAAACATAGATAGATAAAAGTCATAACAGCTGTTAGTATTCAATTTATATTAATAATGAACTTTTCACAGACTATTGGTTGAGTTCATGGATTTTCTTCTCGAATATGTTATGACGAGGGCATTTGTGATGACGTGAAATCTTTATCCATGGGAGACTGCATCATTTACCTTACTCCGAGCGGGTAAGTCTGTGCAAATGGCTATATTATGTCGCCATGTTTGTTTTGCGCTCGCGTCTTCTTTGAGGATACCAGTTCAACGCCGGTTTCGGAATGTAACTTACGTAGCGATTTAATGTTATAAGGTAGATGCCTTAGTGAATACGATAGTACTAATTCATCAGCTCGAAAAAAAGTACACATTCGCTAGTCTAGTACCCAAAAAATCTTTAACTTTCCAAGAATCAACATATATGACACAGCTATAAATTCCTCCAACACGAGAGCAAAGAGCTTATCAGCGTTACTTCCTTTAGCACATATTTCGTCTACAATAATGCTAACACAGATTTAGTGTGGAATTGTCGTTTGCTGCTTGAGACTAAACAATGACACATTTCCCACTGACCCGTTGAGTCATTTCATTCTCTACAAACAGGAATGGAGTCAGGAAACATGACTTAAACTATATCACGGGCAACAAATTCAATTGAATTAGTCTGGACCAATTAAAGAATAATGATTCGAAAAATACCTCTGCGAATTCTCGTTTACTTAATTCCCAGTATATTATATTTGGTTTTAATATTTTATTATGATTTTTCTGTGAGATATTTTCACTTAAGCTTTCGTTCCAAAAAAGTGTGTGGATTAAGTAGCTGGTATGGTATGGTAAGTCTGGTCGGTAGTTTCATATTCTTTTGTTCATTCAAAGATTTAGAATAAATAATTTATATCTGATAGTTAGGCATATTGGTAGTACTTATATGTGTATATTACTGCCCATGCTATATTTATTATTATAATATTTAGGTTTAAAGGTAGGTTAGAAGCAATTTCAGGACAACGGAGATTTAAACCTTATGTTTGTGTGCCGATGAGGGAATTTACATTGTTGTGTCGGGAATCTCCTTAACACCAGGTGGAATATGATCTCGCAAATCTATTACGAAAAATAGATTTTAGAAGAATATATTTTAATGCTTGCATTATGTATGCTTTATACAATAATATAACGAACGATAATATGGTATTATTATATCTATACACTACTGAGGATAAGACGCCCGGTAATTCCGGAAGTTTAGGTATCACGGTTCTGCTAATTTCTACCTCGAAGCAGCTTCGCATTCCTGTTCCGAAGGAGGGACACTTCCAATTCCACTGATTTACATAACACATTCACAATTCTGAGGAGACTTGGCTACAGCACTTTCGCTACAACATGATGTAATTTAATAATGTAATATGTGCGTATATATTTATTTATTTTGAAGTGTGAAACAGTAATATTATAAAGATAGTATTATTTATTTATTCTGTAAGTTTATCTTCTTTCTATTTTCTATTCTTCTCTGTTTGATGGTTATTTAGAAGAAATCTCTTTTAGCGATAAGATCACCCAATGTACTTTTCATATTTTTTATTTGTTTTTATTTTATTGGTTACAATGAAGCATAATGTACTCAGCCATTTACAGACGGCAAATTATTTGTAGTTATGACGTAAAATCATGAGGTTTTAAAAAGCTCCTGTGGAGACTCCGATAACTCCTTAACATCGGACGGGACGTAAGCACAGATATAAATGATTTAAATATAAGTCAAAAGAGTTCAAAGCAAAATTATATCCCATTACGTTTCTGTTACCTACATCGTGTATGTCGAGTAATAAATTGTTCATTGCGGACTCCTCGTAAAGTTTTATGGGCAATCTTTTCTTATTTGCATATAAAGCAAACACACAACTTGGCTGGTTCACACGCGAATGTAAATCTTACGTAACGGGAATACGGTATTTCATTAAACCGCTTACGTTACCGAGTAACTATTGATTGCCAATGGGAAATACAATAAATTAGATATTGTTCGATTATTAAAAATCGTTAGCTATTATAGCAAAATGAATGTTGGTTTTTTATATTGTTAGATAAGCTGTAAGAGGACTTGAATGGACTGCGTTTAAGAGGGTATGCGAGAGGTGGGTGTGAGTGCAGAGAGTGTGAGTAAAGAGGATATGCTGCAGTCACTGTGTTTGATTAGGTAAAAACAATTCGACCCGATTAAAATCAAGCGACCGAATTGTGAAGGTATTTATTTTATTATAGATGTTAAGACTAGAGGACCTTTTTCATGCGCTGCTCTTACATTTCGTAAGATTTTGAGGAAACTTGGTCCAGTCGTTGGCTTTTTAGCAAAGCTATATATATATTCGTTATACGATAGTTAATGCGTGTCTATTCTTGTTTTTTCTTCCTTTCCCTACCTATGCTGATAGCCTTGAGAGGCAATTTCAGCTTCTCCTTAGCGTGCAGGTGAACTCTTGGAGCTCAAACTGGAAGTGTTGCTAACACTGGCCCTAGCAAGAGCAGTTCTTCGCAGAATCTACCACCGGATCGGAAACGCAACCCACTGAGAAGATCAGGCGAGAAACTCAGTGGGCTGTGTCTTTGGTTAATTTACTCGTCGAGCACTTGTGCTTGAGGTACCTAAAATCACCGTTAATGGATCGAGAGGATCCGTAATGACCGCGTGTGTATGTTGAACGATTTTTTGTATGAAATAGATTTAGCGTTATTCACAGCGGCTAGCTTTGAACGTAAAATAACTTTTTTGGTGTTGCGATAATAAGCTACCGGTAGCTATCAGAGCTTTTCAATCTATCTACATGAAAAATAAAGTGAATACGGATGCATAGTAAATTTGGTATAATTTGCGTAATTACTGGTGGTAGGACATCTTGTGAGTCCGCACGGGTAGGTACCACCAACCTGCCTATTTCTGCCGTGAAGCAGTAATGCGTTTCGGTTTGAAGGGTGGGGCAGCCGTTATAACCATAATTGAGACCTTAGAACTTATATCTCAAGGTGGGTGGCGCATTTACGTTGTAGATGTCTATGGGCTCCAGTAACCACTTAACACCAGGTGGGCTGTGAGCTCGTCCACTCATCTAAGCAATAAAAAAAAAAAAAAAAAAATAATTCCAGTCGAATGTAACGGTACATCGCATGTCACCAATGACTGACGTGGGTAGTTAGATTGTTTAATTATCATCAGGTCGTAGCCGACTATGAGGCTGCGACTATGTGGGCGTTTTTGTTTATATGAAGCGTGGCCGGCACGCGTGGGAAATGGACGCGGTCGCCTGTTCTCACATACGGAGATGTTACGTGTGCGCTATGACTTACGATTATTTTTAAAATGTTCGAATTTTTAGGGTATATTATGTCGTGATGCGACAGTAGGTAATGTAATGACTCGATGGATTAAGTCACATGTGTTTGTAAGGGGTCTACAGGCTTCGATTCAACACAAACTTACACAGTATAGAAAATACAGCATAGACATTAAATTCAAATTTGTATCTGAAAGTGGTTTATTAGTACTTTATTGAGATAGATTGACGAAATTGATTAATGCAGGTCAATAAGGAGGCTATTGCGAAATTTGATTACTAGTATATCGAAAATCAATCATGGTGTAGGAACTAAACTATTTTTAGCCACTAAAGCGACTAAAGCATACTTAAAACTTAAATTATCATATTTGCGTTTGTTGCAATATCGGGAAAAATATCTATTGTCGTATTTAACAAAATGACGGTAACACAAAAATACCGATGCTTTGTCGTGGTCGTGTGCGTCATTGCCAACGCGGGACACCCAGCACTCGATCGCATGTGTGAAGTATCACTAATTGTTTTATTATGATTATTTTTATCATTCACACGGCTCGAATTTGTCAACATGTACATATATACAATACATACAAAAGTATTGGTTGTATATATGAACGAATCGATTTGTTTAATTATTTATGATAGCTATCGGTTTGGTCCAAAGTGATAATTTGTTTCCCGTTCATCTTGCAACATCTAATGATACAAACATACTATTACAAAAAAAAATCTTACAGTGGCATTCACCTTAATGAACATCTTTTATTTTTCTAGACAGATTAACTGCTTCTAGCATCTTACCCACAGTCTTGAGTCTACTCGTGCCTATGACGTTAGCAATACAAGTCTTAGAAGTCGTCGTGGCCGAAAAGATAAGACACCCCGTGTCTTCGTATTGCGACAGTACCGGTGTTCGAATTCCGCTGACAGACATTATTCTAATGAAATACGTACTTAACTCATCATTACAAATTACTTCCGCGGCGAAGCATTAACATCGGTAATGAAAATCAAACCCGCATAAAATATTATTTGCGGATATTTTTAAATATTTTTTTATATGCCTGGGCGTAATAGAGACTATTTCTACAAAATGAAAACTCCTTACTTTCTCTCAAGTAGTCACAATTGCTCATGACCGTCCTTCTGGGGTCAGGGGTACAGTCAAGTAGCTGCCTACACTAAGAACTCCCTTCAAACCACGATTGACGAATGACATTCCATTACGCTTTGCAATAACATCGTGGGTAGAAATTGTTTTAAAAAAAAGGAATTACAACAAAAATCAGATATCTTCATAATTCGGCCGTTTGCTATTAATCTGTCCGAATCATTTTTGCCGAATCTAACACGGTGACTGCAGCACAAACATTCCGATAAATTTTGTCTTTGCGTCACTGTCATCAAGAGATACTCAACGGGTCTGTCTTCGAAAGCAAAAAAAAAAACAACACGATTAGATCGCGTGTGTTACGCCCCTATAACTGTTTTATTATGGTAAAATTAATTGCACATTCACGATCTTATCTATTGTATAAATATTTGTTCGTATAATGAGGTGTTAATTGAATAGTTTATTCAGGGAAAACATTTCACGGATTTATTAAAAAAAAAATGTATATAAATTAAAAATTTCTTGATTCCATGAAAATGTTGAAGTTTAATTTACGTTATTTATACCCGGGGCGTGGCACGTCCCAGCCCCAGTGTGGTCAGAGCGCGGAGGGCCCAATCTCGGCGGTCCGTGCTGGAGGCATGGTCCAGACGGCTGGCCGATCCTTCGGCTGGTCGTAGGACCGTCGAGGCGATTCGCCCGGTCCTTGTGGATTGGGTGAATCGTGACAGAGGACGCCTCACTTTCCGGCTCACGCAGGTGCTCACTGGGCATGGTTGCTTCGGTGAGTTCCTGCACCGGATCGGAGCCGAGCCGACGGCAGAGTGCCACCACTGTGGTTGCGGCTTGGACACGGCGGAGCACACGCTCGTCGCCTGCCCCGCATGGGAGGGGTGGCGCCGTGTCCTCGTCGCAAAAATAGGAAACGACTTGTCGTTGCCGAGTGTTGTGGCATCGATGCTCGGCGACGACGAGTCGTGGAAGGCGATGCTCGGCTTCTGCGAGTGCACCATCTCGCAGAAGGAGGCGGCGGGGCGCGTGAGAGACACGCAAGCCCGCCGCCGTCGAGCGGGGGCCAGGGAGGCGGATCTCGCCCAAGCCCTGGCCCTCTAAGTGTTTCGGGTCCCCTTCATATGTCGGTCTGGGGACAGGCGAAGGGGGCCTAAGAAGACGACGTGCAAGCTGCTCTGCACGCGTTTTACGCAAGAGCATCCGGGTGATGGAAGGCCGGCTATCCTCGACCCACGCTGGTTCTGACCCAGCGGGGTATTCCGTAGGATAGACCATTCTAACCGGCGCCATCTAGGCGGGCTCCGGATAGCCTGCCGACCGAGAGGGCTGGTGGTCGTGGCGCCGACGACCGCCGGTCCGGCGTCCCGAGGGGGAGGGTGATGGGAGAGATGTGCTCCGCACTAAACGCTTCACTTTCCCCCCTTTGCCTTTTCATGGGTTCTGTCTCATGCGAGGTTCGGACGCGGGTTGTTGAGCGACAGGAGGTTTTAGTCAGTTCGACTCCGACATGCCCCGCCTTCCATCCCCAGGGGAGGGCGGAAGTCCGGCGATTTCCTCCTGACAAATACAGTTCAGTTTAAAATTGAATATACAAATCGTTAGGCTTCATAAAGAAGTTTTATAGTTCATTATCAGAGTATCTTGGAGGTATTTTACTTGAAAAGACCTTTACGTCGAGCTAAAAAAGAACATTAAAAAGAACACAAAACGTATTTAAGCTTAGAAACGATCACAACGCCAGTAATTTAACGAACATTTATGTGACACAGAGTTCGAAGAACAACCTAACCTAAACATTAGCCCGCTGAGTTTCTCGCCGGATCTTCTCAGCGGGTCGCGATTCCGATCCGGTAATAGATTTATTCGCGAAGCAATTACTATTGAGTCGTTAGGTCTCCTTTTGACGCGCTCGGGTAGGTGTTGGTAAATCTCACCACTCCTGGCTGAGCCCTTGCTCGCCCACCTGTCCTGCTGAAACTGGAAAGGCCTCCGGGCCACCAGTAATCTCTCAAACATGAAAAAACCTCATATCTCAAGGTGGGCGACTCAACTATCACGTTGTAGCTACTCAGCGCCAGATGGATCATGAGCTCATCCTTAGCTATATATTTGCAGTAACGAAGCTTATGGCCGAAGCCTATGGCCGAGGCCTATGGTCTAAGCCTAAATTGCTAAGCAACGGCTGCGGATTACATCAGATGGGCCTTCCGTCACTGTTCCTAATAGCAAAAAGACATATTTATATGACTAATTAAAGCTGAAATATATTTATGGTGTTGGTAATAGTATGTTTTATTGCTCAAACATGTATGGTTGCAGCAGCCGTAATTACGGAAACAATGTTATAAAATTTTGCATGGCCCGGTCACAAGAGCTCGGTACTGTTATAAGTAAAGTTGAAGCGTTGAAAATGAAATGTCTGGGATGGATTACGTAGTCTAAAAGAATCTCAGTTGTTCAAGTCTAAAATTTTAAATCGATCAGCTGAAGTTTATAATAGATTAGTAATTAAAAAATTTTTTATAAATTAGTTAGAATTTCAAGGACCAAGAACTTTTAATTTGAAATCAAAAAGTGATTTACTTCAGGTACTAGACTCACAAATATTTTTACGATAGATTCATTTATTAATGCATTACGATATAATTGATGTTTAAGTAAATAAGAAACAGAAAAAAAAAACAGGTTACAAATTAAGAATTTTTAAATTTCATTTTTCGATTATGGTTAAGAGCTGATTGTAACTAAGAGAGTAATATTTCTGTTGTTAATTTTAACTAGACATTATTACCAACCAATAAAACGAAAGAAGGCGGATAGTTTACAGAACTAGTTCGCGGCGCCCGTGCAACTAATTGGCGGTCATTCTACCCTGGCTGGACGGTCAGCAGCACAATACTGATGTGTAAATAAATAAACTTTCTAATACAACATGATATACATTTGATTATATGTATAGCTTTATTTGTACCTATATATAGTACTCGCTGAAAAACAAAAACACTAAAAACATTTAAATTATTGAACTCCATTGCATACATAAGGAATATATTATATTATATTTAAAATAAAAAATATTGACATTTGCCAACTGTAGTTTTTCTGTTAAAGAGGTCACTGACCTCGTCGAAATCTACAGCGCGCGTAAAAACATGAATATTTGATTCGTGAACTACTGAGTATATTAGAAGGATTTTTGTATGCGACCTTGAGATGTGACATAATACGTGTAAGTTGTTCCATTTCAGGTGATAACATCGTCGCCAGCTTGTTTAGGCAGTATTTTTTGTCATCTCGGCAAAATTTCTTGGCAAATATGTGTATAGGTGCGTTTACATTTTATCTCCATTGTAAGTTTAAGCAAGTCTTTTTTCTCTCGCAAATCAGCTACGAGTTAGCGATCTACATCAAAAGATGATCGCCAACTTACTTACTTACAACTTATAAGGTACTTAAGACATAAGGTCAAAATTATAATTATATTAAATATCAGCTGCTTACTCTTTAACTAAAGTACATTTTTCAAGCAAACCTTATTCTGATATTTATGAACCCAACGAATAATAATTCAACCGTTCCCAGGTAATAATGATCTGTTAGAAATGTGGAAATTGATGTTGACTTAAAAATATTTCGTCTGAACTACACACATCAACCAATACTCTCCAGTGGACCGAATGGTAAGCAGTCGATGTCGCTCTAAGCACGTCATTACGGATCCTCCCGATCCATTAACAATGCTTTTAGGTACCTCAAGCACCGGTCACCGTCTCGGGGTCGACGAGTAAATTAACCCATAGACACAGGCCCACTGAGTTTCTCGCCGGATCTTCTCAGTGGGTCGTGTTTCTGCATTCTCAAGCACTGCTCTTGCTAGGGCCAGTGTTAGCAACACTCCCGGTTTGAGCCCCGTGAGCTCACCTACTAATTCACAATACTCAACTCAATTTTAAATACTCAATAATTAAATATACACGAAAATCGATTAAGAATAATTTTTAATCTTTCTTCTGTCTGTACCTATATAGTTAGTTATTCTGAAGATATCTGTCAAAATTCGCTCCGGCCGGAAGCGACTCCGTGGGAACCGACGGCGAACGATTTTCTCCATAAATTCACAAACTATAAAATAAAACTCTTTCTTTACGATATAGACTTTTTTGTTTCGCGAATCGTGAAAAATTTCGAAATTTGTGTACTTTTATTATGAAGCGTGACATCATTGTTAATGATGCTTACTGTCTACTGCTCAAAATAATATTCTCAACATAGGAGACATATCTAGCAGTTTCTTAGTACTGTATTCTTAAATTAAATTACATATTAACTAGTGAGGTACACTGTAGTATTTTATCAATCAACGTCTAATCTATTTTTAATATTTTTAAACGTTAACATGATTAATAACACTTTCCTTATCATTTACCGTGCGTAATTCAAACTAACGTTATAAATGAGATAATAAGTTTATTTGTTACGCTATCTCACGTCTCAACTAGTCAACAAAATTTTACAGACTTTGTCATGGGTACAAAAAAGGACTAGGTATATACCTATATTAACGCGAGTAAAGCCGCGAGTGGAGGCTAAATAAATCACAAAGATAAAAAAACAGTCCGCGCTTTAACACTAATACCATTTTATCTTCATTATTCATTGGAGATAATAATAAAAAAATTGCTTAGATGGGTGGACGAGTTCACAGCCCACAGAGATATAAGTACTAAGATCTCAGTATAGCTACAACGGCATACCTACCCTTCAAACCGAAACGCATTACTTCTTCACGGCAGAAATAGGCAGGGCGGTGGTAATGAAAATGAAAATCATAAAAAATAATAATAAAAAAGACAGATTTGATTGATTTAATCGATTGATTCGTATTTAGATTCCATTGGAGATGCAACCTCGCATGAAAAATTTCAATCTGTCGCTCAGTTCAACTACCTAAGTCCAAGAGACAACCGCCATGATATTTGTTGCTAAAGTGATGTTTCAATTTACATTTAAACTATAATATGTAATATATATAAAAAAGAAAGGCTGAGACCTAGCTTGTAGGTTGAGAGTGGCTTATCAACACACAATAAAACCTTTGACCTGAACTTCTTTTTTTTTAAATTGGTCTCTCCGTTTAAATTGTGTTCGCGTGATATTCCTTTCTCGTGAAACCTTTGAGTCATCAAAAAATGTTCGGTAGATTTCTAACAAATGCACATTGCAGTTTTAATCTTCTTAAATACACCTAATTAGAGGTTTTAAAAATCATTAAAAGTTTTGATGAACTTTAAATATACTATAATGGCGAATCAAGGTCCAAGAGCCATAGGCAGTACTGCGATTGGATTTTAATAATACATATGTGTACGTAATTTAAAAAACTAAAAAAAATATGTTAAAATAACAAATCGAACCAAAAATTAATTCCGCCTTTTTTGTTAGAAGACAGGAAGGACATTAGAGCCAATTTATCAAATTTATTTTACCGTCATCGGTCCCTAAGCGTGTGCAAATGTTCAACTTCATTGGACGTCTTGAAATCAGTGAAAATGATGTTCAAAGTTAAATACAAACATACATACATAAATATGTGTTAACATCTAATTATATTTTAAGCTTTCAATAGAACTTTTAATTACATCACAATAAAATGTTTGTATAACCTTCAATGTCATTCATTATACATAGCAAAATTTTCCATTGTGTTTTAAATTTCGATCAAACTGGATTGGATTGGATCAATAGATGTGACGTTATATTTGTAGGTAAGATAAGTTAATTAGACACCATATACAATTACCGTATTATTGCCAAACAAACACTGATCATTTGTAAATTTGAAGACTTAATCGGCCTCTGAGATTGATTTAAAAATATTTTTTTGGGACGTTCAAACTAAATACAACACTATGAATACTGTTCTAATTTAATTTTACTACGTGAAACAATATTAAAATGGGCGGCGCTACGCTGATTATAGTGTTTGAGTTATTCGGACGCTTCTCTGGTAGATCATTACACCGTAAGGAAATTACTAGCTGGTATTAAGTTAGCAAATTAAAACTGAAAACGTGTGTTTAATGATATCAGTATTTCAGACGAAGTCAGTAATGATAATGGAGGTGACCTCGAAAACTGAAGCAAATACTGAATTCCCATTTGGTGAACTCTTCAATGTTACATAACTGTACCGAATTTATCGGATTACCCTTTTTCCCTACCTATGCTGGTAGCCTCAGAGGGCTATGTCTGCGCTACGGAGCGAGTAGGTGAGCTCACAGGGCTCTAAGCTGAGGACGTTGCTAGCAAGAGCAGTGTTTCGCAGAATCTACCACCGGATCGGAAACGCGACCCACTGAGAAAATCCGGCGAGAAACTCAGTGGACTAGGATTACCCTGCAAATGCTTCCCTTGTATTAAATGATTTATTATAAGTTATTTAGAAAATGAAATTGAATTCAAACCATTTTTAGTCTTAGAATAGTCTCTTAGGCTACCAGCTAATAAGTAGGGTAAAATAGCAGGTAAGCTTGACCTTGACAAGCAAGACCTTGTGGACCCGTGCGATAATAGTAGAAAAAAACAGCTTCCTTTCCAAAAGTAAAACCTTTTCTCTTTATTTTCTTTTACAACAAGACTATCAAATGAATTATATTTACTTTTTGGTTCTCTTTTTGTTGAGCAAAAAAGTCGTGCTTTTGTTTTTTATGTGTATATTTATTAAAAAAAAATATGTTTCTGTAGAGTCAGAAGTAGTAGTAAGAATTTAAACACTATTGAAGTAGGTACTTCGTAACTTTACATAGCTTCGTAATATAAAGTCGTTTTTTCTTCATAATATTATCAATGTATCGCAAAACCTCTATAACATTAAACGTATCATATAATGTCAAACATTCATGTTCCTTTAAAACAATGCTGTCGTCGTACACACACATACCTAACAGATTCCCATCAAGTTGTACTGCTACAAGTCTCGCTCTATTAAGAAGTGAATTTAATACGATTTCACAGCTAGCCGGCCAATTTGAAGAGTTGCTTTTTAAGGCAGTGCCGGTCTACGTGACGACTGTCGTATGTTGGCGGTGTAATACAGTAGGAGGGGAACGCGTATGCAAATGGCTGAGGCCACGGTGCCACGACGCGGGCCGATTGCGAGCGTGGGAAAACTATCGCCTGTGGCGAGCTCTCGTCAGGGCCTCATTTAGATCACACTTTAATATTATCTTCAAGTTTGGCGATATCCACTTCGATAAAATGGCACGACACAAGAACCATCGTGGCCGTCGGTAACTACATTCCCGATCCTGCGGACAGAATGGAAAACAGTCGAAGTCGCCCCAAACACGTCATTTTGGATCCTCCCGATCCACTAACGGTGCTTTTAGGTACCTTAAGCACCGGTCATCGTTCTCGTCGAACCCGTCGCTTGCGACGAAGGGCTCGACGAGTAAATTAACTCTCAGACACAGCCCACTGAGTTTCTCGCCAGATCTTCTCAGTGGGTCGCGTTTCCGATCCGGTGGTAGACTCTGCGAAGCACGGCTCTTGCTAGGGTTCGTCTTAATCGTTTTGTAGTGCTGAGTATCAGCGCCCAGCGCACAAAACACTTATACTGTTTTAATTGAAACCTTCAACCACAATTATTTTGTTAGAATAAAAAGGATTGGAATAAAAAGGAATAAGGATATTCCCTATGGATGATACGAATTAATCTACAGTTATCATACAATCTTTTTTATTTTGTTTTCTTTTTTTCTTTGAGTAATACGCGTCGTAAACCGCTATTTACCCGCTGTGGTACTACGGTAGAAATAGATATCACGCTGGTATGATTAGTGTTAAGGCGATGACAGCCATCCTCGCTATGCGTTCTATTTGGTTATTTGTTTTATTTTTAACCGACTTCAAAAAAGGAGGAGGTTCTCAATTCGACTGTATGTTTTTTTTTTATGTTTCTTACCTCATAACTTTTGACTGGGTGAATCGATTTTGATGATTATTTTTTTATTAGAAAGCTGACGCTCCCCGTGTGGTCCCATTTCAATTTAGTCCAGTTCTGATTCCAGGCACGCCAACCGATTTCGATGATTATTGTTTTTAGTGTATATTAATTTGTTTTGGAATATTTTTTTTCTATATCAAGTCGGTTTTTGTTAAAGCAAGTCTATTTACAATTTTATAATACATAGTTAGCACACTGAGTTCGTCTCTGTCCGCTCGTGCAGAGACCGCGAGCGCGTGACGGCGGCCGCGGCGCGCGCCTCAATCACGACCGGCTCTGACGTGCGATTTGACGCAACACCGGCCGCGTCCTCCTCACAATAACACACGTCCACACTTGTCACTGTGAATTAATCTATATATTAATATGTGAAGCAAAAACTTTGTATCCCTTTTTACGAGAATTGCGCGGACGGAGGAGTGTGAAATTTCCCACACTTATAGAGAATATAGAGAAGGAGTGCAGAATGTTAATATTTTTTTTAATTATGCCTAAAAATACATTAAATCAATAAAAAAAATACATTACACACACTACCATGTATTTGACGCATGGCATGCATACTATTTATTTATTGTCAAACTTTTGTTCTTGACGTCTGTGGTCAAATTGAGAATAGATTAAATATTGTTTGTCTTCTTTATTAATATTTTTCTATACTGTAGTCTTGGGAAAATTTGTGATTATAGAAGTTTAATAGTCTTTGAAAATAGAATCATAATAGTGAACAAACTTACAACTTCAGTTAATTATAGTCGAATTTCGACTACTGCGGGACCACTAGTACGAATTATTTAAGATAGCTACATATATGGTTCTAACTAGCCGTACTCGCCCGCTTCGATGGGCATTTAAAATTAACATTATTATTTATTGTCATTATTATTAGGGACCAACATTCATATAAAAATTTGCCTATCCATTAAGTACATGTATTTTCTACATGGATACCAAGGTTCAAGTCAATCGGATGTATGGTTCAGTAGTTATAACGGAACATCCGTAAAAACCACTGTAGATTTATATATTAGTATAGATAGATATAGTTCTAAAGTATTTTTTATCACCGCCCATGGGCGATCCCTTTGCCCAATCAATCCCGGAGTTTCCATTACATATTCTATAAAATGGGATCTTTCTAGTCGTACTTCTCTAAGCAGATAATAATATTGCCTTGGAGTTCAGGAAGCTCAGCGTGAAACTGTGAAGTGATCTTTTTTTTTATTGCTTAGATGGGTGGACGAACTCACAGCCCACCTGGTGCTAAGTGGTTTCAGGAGTCCATAGACATCTACAACGTAAATGCGCCACCCACCTTGGGATATAAGTTCTAAGGTCTCAAGTATAGTTACAACGGCTGCCCCGCCCTTCAAACCGAAACGCATTACTGCTTCACGGCAGATATAGGCAGGGTGGTGGTACCTACCCGCGCGGACTCACAAGAGGATCTATGTTAGCGTCAGTGTCATTCCAGTTATATTTATCCGACGGCCCTCTCAACCCCAAGCATTAGAATTCACGTTTGAATGATGACACTATCGTGCCTTATCTATAGCTTGTTACATTGCACATGTAAAAAAATCGAATACACTTCAAAAAAACGAAAAATAATCGTTTTCGTATTTTGAAAAAGTTAATTTAAAATAACAGCTTTATTTCATAGCCGATTGATTATTTTTAAACAAATTCCAATTCGGCTATATAGTTGTGTTGATTAATGGTTCTCTTCCAATAAAACTCAATTCGATAAAACACGAAGTTATTATGGAGAATATTGCAAGGATTTACCTCCATGACGTTATTCTTACTATATTCTCTAGAAAGCACTCGACTTCAAGGAAAATAATTATTGATTATAACTCGTATGATTGCACCGAAATCAACTCCTGTTCATTCTTTTTTAGTAAAATGTGACCACTTGTGTTACGACCTCTTGTGAGTCCGCACGGGTAAGTACCACCACGCTGCCTATTACTGTAGCAGTAATGCGTTTCGGTTTGAATGGTGGGGCAGCCGTTGAACTATACCGAGACCTTAGAACTCATATCTCAAGGTGGGTGGCGGCATTTACGTTGTACATGTCTTTGGGCTCCGGTAACCACTAACCACATATATGAAAATAAATAAAAAACCTTTTTCTGTGACTAACGCTGAATATATTATGTAAAAACCAAAAGCCATAATATCCATGTACAGCTTTTGGGCTCGGGGCAATAGTTCAGAATAATTCACCGGTATAAATCGAGCCTATTTTCAATACTCACAAAACCATTTCGTGTTTTGTTTCAATTTATTTGGATAACGTCGTTCCTAAGTGCGATGAAACGGCTGCGTTGAATATATTTTTTTCTTTTTGCTTCTTGTAATGTAATAGAGTAGCAAGGCGCTTGGAAATGCACGAAGTAAATATATTGCGACAGGTTTTGGATTGTAAATGTATTTTGTTATTGAACAAACGTTAAATGAACATGTTAGGTGAGTATAATTTAGAAACAATACGGAATCGTTGTGATAATTCTCTCCGGCTATAAAACATGGTGGTCGGTACAATGATCTTGCCCATTTTCAGCCATATTTTTATTGTTTAGATGTGTGAACGAACTCACAGGCCACCTGGTGTTAAATGGTTACTGAAGCCCATAGACATTTACAGCGTAAATGCGTCACACATCTTGAGATATAAGTTCTAAGCTCTCAAGTATAGTTACAACGGCTGCCGCACCCTTCAAGCTGAAACGCATTACTGCTTCACGGCAGAAATAGGCAGGGTGGTGGTACCTAACAATGCGGACTCACAAGAAGTCCTACCACCAGTAATTACGAAAATTATAATTATGCGTGTTTGATTTTTATTACACGATATTATTCCTTCACCGTGGAAGTCAATCGTGAACATTTGTATACGTATTTCATTAGAAAAATTGGTACCCGTCTGGGATTGAAACACCGGTGCATCGCTCAACACGAATGCACCGGACGTCTTATCCTTTAGGCCACGTATTTAGTCAGAAGCTGGTCTATCTATCGTAGAAAGAAAACATCGCACCAACCCATAAAGCCACATAATTAAATTGCGCGTCTTAACTATTATGCTACGGAAATTTCGGTCAGAAAGTCGCTAAAAGATGAGGTCGTTTAAGTCAGGTTTAAGTAATATATTCTAGTAAGTGTTTAGGAAGTCATTCGTGTACCTAACAGTACATTGTCCCACTGCTCTTTTTACTGTTCTTGCTAAATCGCTACTTTGACGCACTCAACTTTCAGTCGTGACTGTACAAAAATTAGACATACATTTGTATTTTAAAACTAGCTCCTACAGTTTTTCTTGTGATTGTCCAACTAACTTGAAAATATAAATATTCAATCGCCTCTTAGCTTTATTCCTTTATTAATGTGCGTATCAGTACTTTCAGAAAGTAAATTCTTCGTTGTTTTCAATTTAAAATTTCAATCGTAAGAAATAATTTTCAGTTCCCCGCGGTCACGTAAACACAATTGCACAGGTAATTTTGATCGTGTCTGTGACTTGCGTATAGCTAAGAGAATACTACCGTTACAGTCAAATGAAAGCAAATGGCTATTTGAAAATATCAAGATGATCATTACAAATTCCGGCTTTTACATTGAAATTGTCATTAGTTTTAAGGTTTACAGTTAAAATGTAAGTGAATACTTGAAATATAGCAATATAGACATATTTTTCAGAGTTATTTTAAAAATATTTATGAATATACAAACCATTATCGATAGTTTGCTGTATGATATGGGCGTAAAATAGCGTCTTTTCTCGTAGATGTCCTAAAGACGATTTAAGACAGTGGGCAGCTATCTTCTCTGAGAATTATAGCAACGCACTGCGCCCGTCAATCAGGATTTACTAATGGCAAGGTGTTTTGTAAACCCGTATAAGTATCACCCTTCTGCCTATTTCTGCCGCAAAACAATCACGGCTTTCGTTTTGAAAGGGGCGATCATTATACAATACAATTGTAATAAACACTCATCTCATTGTCTCAAAGTGACATTTACGTTGCGGGTCGTAAGTTCATACACTTTTCAACGCAAAAAAGTCCGCCAATTGCGCTTACTGACTTCAAGTTACATGTAAATAAAAATACAGATTTATTATCAACAACAATACCGTTACGAATTACATATTAACATTCAATCAATTGATTAATTCAGTCAAAAACTACAAGACAACATTCTAGTATAGAGTTTTGTTTTAAATAATTCTCCGTACAATCGTGCGATGAAGTCAACCGTTCGCTAAATAAGTCGTGCACTTAACTGTGCATGCATCACTGCTTCTATTACTAAACAAAATTGCAATATCAATTCTTACACACTCGTCTCTCGGTTTGAGCGAAAAACCGATATCGCATTTTACGGTTTTTTTTTTTTACATTTACCTCAATCAATTAACTGCTTGGCCGTAATCGTTGAGGTCGTCACGATTCTAATTACATTTTATTTTATTACTTAACTAGCTCTGATCGAGAGCGGTCTAGTGGAGATATTACGCGTACGGTATTAACAGCTCATTTGAACGCTTGAATTATTTTTAATAGTGCCGAATGTGATATGACTATCGTATGAAGATAATATTATGAATTATGGATTGCGTGTCTGTCTGTCTTCGTGATTTATAATGAACAGGTATTATAGCTTACTTGTAACTGGCATAGATGGATATGCTCACGGCTCATGTGTAAGTTATACTTTAGCCCATAGATATTAGTTTTAACAACCGTTTACTTTGAGAGATAGGGCTTCCTTGGCACTCATGCTCTCATTGACAGTGCCTTTCGAGAAATTATTTGCTGGTGGTAGAAACTCTAGTGAGTTCGCACGAGTAGTACCACTACCCTGCCTATTTCTGCCGTGAAGTAATAATGCGTTTCGGTTTTAAGGGTGAGGCAGCCGTTGTACCTATATTGAGACCTTAAAACTCATATCTCGAGGTGGGTGGCGGCATTTACATTGTAGATGTTTATAGGCTCCAGTAACCACTAATCACATATATGAAAATAAAAAAATCATTTTCTTTGACTAACGCTGATATCAAATTCAAATTCAAATTCAAAATCATTTATTTCAACTTGGATGTCATCAAAAACACACTTGTTGAATGTCAAAATGTAAAAGAAAATGTTAACTCTACCACTGACGTATTATGACGTGACGATCGATATTATGTAAATACCACAAGCCATATAACCATGTACAGCTCTTGGGCTCGGGGCAATAGTTCAGAATAATTCACCGGTATAAATCGAGCCTATTTTCAATACTCACAAAACCATTTTGTACTTTGTTTCAATTTATTTGGATAACATCGTTCCTACGTGGGATTGGTTGATAGAGGCTTAGCTGCACCGTTGGAATTGCAGAAGAGCGGCCGAGTTAACTCACCATGTCTACGACTGTCCGACCGTTTTTCATCGTTGTTTAGTTTTTTATTATTCTTAAATTGTTGGGTCAATTGGTAATGATATGACCCCTTAAGTATACCTCTAATGACCTGGAGACATGAGATCAAAACATCAATTGTATTTCAGCTGTGTTCGCTTTCGAACCAGAACATAGTTGTTGCAGTAGACAGGTTGGAACCTTCATGAGCGATTTCATATTAGACTTTAATACGAGTAATCCCGGAAATACAACCAAACATTTTGCAGACTGATATTGTATTTTACGAAACTATTCCTTCATTTCCTTCATCAGTCTTAGTGCCTTTATTAAATACCCTTAAGCTGCTACACCCTGTATCCTGAATAATCGTGTTCCGGATTTCGTGGGTAGTATTTACAACTACGAAATAATCGCTCCCATTGTTTGTAATGTAATGTTAATAATATTCTTGTATACCATTTTTTTTTGTTTTTACTCATTTTATTTTTATTTTCTTTCATTGCTTAGATGGATGGACGAGCTCACAGCCCACCTGGTGTTAAGTGGTTACTGGAGCCCATGGACATCTACAACGTAAATGCGCCACCCACCTTGAGATATAAGTTCTAAGATCTCAGTATAGTTACAATGGCTGCCCCACCCTTCAAACCGAAACGCATTACTGCTTCACGGCAGAAATATGCAGGCACATCTTCTCAGTACTTCCCTCATTGTTGAGGATCTTGAGTCTTGCTGCATTCTTCTGATTGTTTCTCTTCACCTATTCCAATATTTTTCCTCGTGTAGGGCTTTATTAACCGTTCGATACTAGCTACAGGAAATCATTTTATATTCCGTTTTTAAAGGACACGAAGAAATTAATAACTTAATTGTATGTAACTTTCAAAATTGCTCCCGCAATATTTGTTCGGTAATTCCCATTCGACTTAAATTGCTTTAACAGTTACCCAGTTTATTTTGTATCATAGTTACTGTTATTGTACAATTTTTAATGGCGAATTAAGACGATACTCACTTCCGCGTATTATAATAAAAATAACATTTTATTTCTAGAACAATCGTTTTCGTAATTGTCTTGTTCCGGGAAGAAGATTATTGTAAATTGAGAAGAGTAAATCACGGCAGTTTTAATATGCGGCTTAGTTTTTTAGGCATCTCTAATTTTTATTAAGTTGCACTTCTGATCGTTTATGATTCGATTTTTTTTTGTTACTGTAGTAAGCAAAAGAGTTCACATCTACCGCTACCACCATTCGCAGATATATACTGTATCGGGAGTATCTGTGCTGCTTACCGCGCAAATTCATCTTCAGTTTGATATCTAGATTAGGTTAGGAATAAATATTTATTGAGAAGTCCAATCATTAAAATTGAATTTAGTAAATATAAGGTTTTTTATAGACTAACTTTTTTAATGACTGACATTGATTTAAGCGAAAATTGTGCAAGAATCCGTTTTAAATTGTTTTCGATTTGTTTAAATTTACTTTATCCAACTGCACCCAATGACCAGTTTTATATTCTATGAAACGTATCATCCATGGATTTTCAATCATATATGTGATATGATATATATCAACATAATGTGCGCATGTGATGAGTAAGTTCGTTCTCCATAGACTCCGAAACAGGTGGAGCTCGATTGAATCTCGCCTATGGATATGGACCGCCCAATAATGCAACACTGGACACGTGTGCATGTTGAGCACTCTGAATTCAAACCAACTTTTAGGTTAAGGTAGTTTTGACATTCATTTTTATTATTCCTTTTATTATTTTTCTTTACTTTTTTTATTCTCAGCAGACACTATTACGTATTTATTATTTACGGGCCTTAGCCAAGTAAATAATAAGGAATAAATATTTATAATGTCCTTTAGTTGAGTTTTCTTCTATTTCTAAAAACTTACGAACAGTTCTACATGTATTTAATAAGCAGCTTTTTTTAGTTGCATGAAAGTGTTGGGTTTCAGATCAATTAACTTCAGGCTGTGATGGAGGTGCTTAGGGACAAGGCCTGTGATGGAAATGACAATTGGGACTATGTAATTTTTTCCTGGTTCCATATTCTAGTAACTTCTTCTTTCAGGTCTATATATTTATGATTTTTTCTGTTATTGTCTTATTATTATTATTGTTTTATTCCAAAATTGTGGTTATTGTTTTTATTTCATTCTGGTATACTATATGAAATGGTATTGTTAATGAATGTTCATGTGGATGCAAAGTCTATATATATAAAAATGAATTGCTGTTCGTTAGTCTCGCTAAAACTCGAGAACGGCTGGACCGATTTGGCTAATTTTGGTCTTGAATTATTTGTGGAAGTCCAGAGGAGGTTTAAACGTAGACAAATATGAAAATGCTCGGAATTAAATAAAAATAACAACCAATTTTGTTTTTTTGTTTTCCCTTTCAAGTATCCCCCGTCGGACGGATTATTTTGTTTGTTTTAAGTTTATTTTATACAAAAGCTTAGATCTTTTAACTATCGATTGAGGCACTACGAAGTCTGCCGGGTTAGCTAGTCTGAAATAAATAAATTAATTCTCCGAGATTGTCCTAGCCATTCGTCCTGCGTAGATTAGTAGCGATCGGATTAAGCTGTCACCTAGCAAAGCGGGCCCGGTTCGACTTGTAGATTTATTTAAACGAAATCATAGTCGCGGACGGCCAGTCGGTACGCCACCGAGATGAAAGGCGTCGGTGACCGATCGAAAGGCCGTTACGTAAAACTGGAAGCAGACGACGCAAGTCGAAAAAGTTTTACTTTTACTTTTTGGCCAGTCTCTCGATTCGTTGCCCGCAATTGATGAATGAACTTTTTCATGTTACGCGAAAGATTGCGATGTTTGTTCAGTCTTAAGATCACGTTTTGATGTTTTTTGTTTTTTTTGTTTTTTGTTTGTTTGTAGAGTCGAAAAGAAAACGAAACTTTTTCAGGTTTGTCAATGCCAATGCGATGGGAGGTTAAGAGAAAACATTTATTTACTCGAAAAAACAATTCTTTTTTTTTTGTATTTTTTTTTTCTTTTAAGTCAGTATAAATCAAAAAGTATTAAAGCGTCAATTATAATTTTATTAATACTAGTATGGGCTTGCTTTTGGACTTGATTGACAATGTTAAAAAAAGCAATTTTTATGTGTTTTACTTTTTAATGTACAGTAATATGATAATATTCGCTTCACTGATTGGATTGCCTTTTTTAATATGAATACTACGCACCTAAACGGACAGATATTTTTGGTATAAACAAAGGAAGTACCACTGTACGCGGTACACACACGTTTGACTAACACGGAGCAGAAGATGGGTTTAAAAAAATGGATACGTATCTACTTTGTGAAATGCTATCACAGCAATCCAGTTGTCTTGATAATCCCGCTTCATTGTAACATCACAAGAATATTTAACGAATAATACCGCGAAAATATGAAAATCCACACGAGAACGACAAGTTCCAAAATCAAATATAATGTTTCATTTTAAATTTAACATTATTTATGGCCAGACCGTTTGTTTAATGTTACAAAATATAAAAAAAAACACATGAGAATGACAGGTTCCAAAATCAAATATAATGCTTCATTTTAAATTTAACATTATTTATGACCAGACCGTTTGTTTAATATTACTGTAGCTTAAATTAAAAATTCATAGTTTAAATATTAGACTGTAAAAAAATTTAATTGAGTTATGAAGTTTACAACAATGCAATTACGACTTCCTTTCGAGATTCCGTGTACATTTGAAATTACAAAAAAAAAAACATAATTCTTAAACTAAAATAATGAATCTTCGTTCTCTTTTCACCAGGCTTTCCCACGGCACGACTCACGCAACCGATCCAATTGGAGTCGAGTTGAACTAATTTCTAGGTGCGCGTGCGCCCGCGAGATCGCTAATAACTGCTTCGCTAGGGCTGCCACTGCATTTTAAATTTAATCAACAAAACTGCAACAATATAATGGTAGTTTATCAACATTATTGAACAATATTTTGGACTTTCTTTTTTATTACTTAGATGGTTTCATTAGCTCACGGCTAATCTGATTTTAAGTAGTGACCGGGGCCCGTAGAGATTATCAACAATGTAAATGCCGCCACCCAGTATGAGATGTAAGATTTAAGTCTCAGTTTTATAGCAAAGTAATTTTACCAATACATAAAACCACATTGGCATTTTAAAACGCCATTAAAATTAATACGTATGCTATTTATATAGAAAAGAAACATTTAAATACGATTTTTATTTAGTAACCGGTGTTTCGGAAAGGATTAATTCTATTAAAAAAAAACTGTAATAATGCTATAATTTTTATGTTTTCTCAAAGGAGGTAAAGTCAATTTAGATTTAATTAAAACATTGCACGTTTACTTCCTTTTAATCTCGGTTAAAAGAAATCCTATAACGAACCGGATGTAGTTTTAGTTTACAAACATTTTGTTAGTAACGCCTAATGAGCTAAATATTTTTTTGGTGTAATACATAAAAGTATAAATAAATTCCAGCTGAGAAGATATTATGCTGGAAAAATGGAAATATCACATGGAGCTGGACATCCTCTCATTCTGATTCTGTATGGGAGCGTTAATCGATCGAGAATATTGCGTGAGATGGTTTAAAACACGAGCTGACATTGTCTTTGTGGGGAACGCGGCTTGATTAAACAGAAACTAGACGATGACCGGTTTTTTTTTATAACGCCATCTTGTTGTTTCTTTAAAGCGGTTAGTTGCCCTCAATTAAGAAAAATAGTATTGTTATTCGCCAATAGATGTCGGGAAGAGTTGATTATTGAAAACATGAATAAAACAACATTTTCTGAAAATAAATCGTAGCTAGATCGATTTATCGCCCCCGAAATCCCCTGTATACTAAATTTTATGAAAATCGTTGGAGCCGTTTCCGAGATTCAGATATGTATATGTCGCATCCGGGTCAATAGTTCGGAATATCAACGATACACAAACGTCAAAGTGACAGAATGGCCGTGTCGTGGTTGACGACTTTTAGTAATATTAAGACGGTGGTTTTGATTATTATTTTAAATGATGAAATGTTGTTTTGATAAATATCACAAAATGAAGGGTAGACTCCGTAACGCCACAGTTATAAAATGGCGGTACGTGGACAGAGTCGTGGCATTCCGTGTCAGACAGTCATTCCGTCCGTCTCAGTCAGTGAGTCTCTGGCAGTCAGTCAGTCGGTTTGTCGGTATGTGCAACGAAACTGTCGGTTTACCCTGTCATTGTGAAAGTTGTGTGTGTGTTGAGTTGCAATAATTATTATTCAAAAAGCTTTATTGACTAAACTGAGTTCAATCGAATACGAGTGATAACGGAACCTACCGCTCAACTCTCACTGGCGCCCCGCGCTGCCGACATATATATTGATATACAAGAATTGCTCGTTTAAAGGTATAAGATAAGATAAAATATAGCTGTAAGAAGGTGTATTATCAATTTAAAATTGCGTATTTAAGTGATTACCGTTACAATCTCAGCGTTCTCGTCAAACTCGTCGACTAGGACGTATGAACTAGCCCGTAGACAAAATCCACTGAGTTTCTCGCCGGATCTTCTCTGTGGGTCGCGATTCCGATACGGCGGTTGATTCAGTGAAGCACTGCTCTTGCTCCGGTCTGGGTTTTTTTATTGCTTAGATGGGTGAACGAGCTCACAGCCCACCTGGTGTTAAGTGGTTACTGAAGCCCATAGACATCTACAATGTAAATACGCCACCCAGCTTGAGTTATAACTTCTAAGTTCTCAGTATAGTTACAGCGGCATGCCCACCCTTCACGGTAGAAATAGGCGGGATAGTGGTACCTACCCGTGCGGACTCACAAGAGCTCCTACCACCGGTATAAAAGCAGTGTTAGCAATTCTCTCAGGTTGAGCATGTGAACTCACCTACCGGTCTTTGAGTGGTTAGAAAGATAGGATTAAGCTTTTATTTATTTAGGAAACCAACAGTACGAAACATATATATAATATATTAAAAATAGGTAAAATCAGAACCAAACAGTAGAAAATGAACAAAGAAAAAAGTAATTTAAGCTTACAACAAAAAAAAAGCAACATAATACGCACATATCTACATCCACCTCTATTTTATGTTTATACAAGTGTATATATATATTAAAACTTAACAATACACATGATACACAATTATAAGAAGTTAATTGATATATCAAGGCCAGCATCCCTGAACTGACTAGCTATAACAACACTGTGAAGTACATACACATCAAAGAATTGATTAATCACAATCGTCTCCGAAGACTCATCACTACAAAGATGGCAAGTCGTTTGTAACATTGTAGCGAACTTGAAACAATTAAAAAGAGATACTCTTTCACTATTATGTCTTTAAAAGGTACTAGAGGTCATGCAGTAGTCGAAATTCGACTATAATTAATTGGAATTGTACGTTTGTACACTATTATGATTGTATTTTAAATTTCTATAATCACAAATTTCACCAAGACTACACTATAAAAAATAATAACAAAGACAAACCATATTCTATTCTCAATTTGACAACAGACGTCAAGATCAAAAGTTTGACAATAAATAGTATGCATGCGTGTGTGCGTCAAATACATGGTATGTAGTGTGTGTAATGTTTTCTTTATTGATTTAATGTATCTTTTATGCATTCTTTTAAAAAAAGATTAGCATTGTGCACTTCTTCTCTATATTCTCTATAAGTGTGGAAAATTTCATACTCCTCCGTCCGCGCAATTTTCTTAAAAAAACAAGATACAAAGTTTTTGCTTCACGTATTAACATTACACACACTACATACCATGTATTTGACGCACACACGCATGCATACTATTTATTGTCAAACTTTTGCTCTTGACGTCTGTGGTCAAATTGAGAATAGATTAAATATTGTTTGTCTTTATTAATATTTTTTTATAGTGTAGTCTTGGCGAAATTTGAGATTATACAAGTATAAAATACTATCATAATAGTGTACAAACTTACAATTCCAATTAATTATAGTCAAATTTCGACTACTGCGGTACCTCTAGTAATTATTAAGTTGAAACTTGACTTTTTCTACTAATCCCGCAAGCAGGTACAATTTTTCTAATGAAATACGTACTAACCACATGTTCACGAATGTCTTCCATGATGAAGGAATAACATCGTGTAATAGAAATCAAACCGGCAAAATTATAATTAGCGTAGTTACTGGTGGTAGGACGTCTTATGAGTTCACCTGGGTAGGTACCACCGGCCTGCCTGTTTCTGCTATGAAGCAGTAATGCGATCTGGTTTGAAGGGTGAGACAGTTGTCGTACTACGAGTATTAAACTCAGACTTAAAACTCATATCCCAAAGTTGGCGACGACCTTTTCATTGCTAATGTCTATGGGCTCTGATACTTAACACCAGGTTGACCATGATTTAGTACACCAATATAAGCAATAAAAAAATGAAATAAAAAAAAAAACTAACATACTCTACAAATTTGACACCCTCATATGCAAGATTGATAATAGTTAATGCCATAGTTACATTTAGTCAGCAATGTGCTTAGTGCGAGTTTTTTAACATTCTCGATAGCGTAAAAGCTAACTCAAATTTTTATGTAGTTCGATCGTTTGCCTACGTTTGCCATTAGGGGCGCTGTTCAACTGCATACAAGTTTGAGTTAACTCTTACGCTATCGAGAAAGTTAAAAAACTCACACTAAGCACAAAGTTGTATATTTACGCCATAAGTTCCCCAGAGATGCAATTCCCCGGGTAACCTTCAATAAAAACATCGTATTTTTAAATGTCGGTATACCCTCGACAAGGGTTTGCGTAACACCGATATGTCACGACACGTCAGTTGAGAACCGCTGCCTTAATCTACGGACATCACAACATTAGCATTCCCATAATCTAATACTAAGATGTGAGTTAGAAGATTTAATTATCACTACATAGTATAAAACAAAGTCGCTTTCTCTGTCCCTATATCCCTATGTATGCTTAAATCTTTAAAACTACGCAACGGATTTTGATGCGGATTTTTTTAATAGATAGAGTGATTGAAGAGGAAGTTTTATATGTAGGTATAATAACATCCATTAAATAGTGGCGAAATCAATAATAAATTACAGTTTCCGAATCGAAGCGAGGGCGGGTTGCTAGTATTATAATATATTTGTTGTCCTACACTTGAGCTCGACATGGGTCGCTAGTATTATAGTTATAGTATATTTGTTGTCCTACACTTGAGCTCGAAATACGCCTGTAAAAACATATTATTATCAGCTTGGTATTTAATCTTGTTCATATAATAAAATATTCAACAAAGCGTTTATCTTTTCTTGTTCGTTCAATAAATTAGATTTACTGTTAATATCTGCAGAAAACAATGCTACAGCTTAATAATATTTTAAGTAGGCCTCTTGTAGCAAAGGCTCATTACCCAGTAGTAGTATTCTAGTAATATTTAACCTATTATAACTACACCTTCTGAAGATACAATCATCATTGATTCATAAACTTAACGTGTTAAATTTCTATCTAGAAATCACTGTCCCTTCAAAAAAGCTCAGCCAGAAATAACAGAGCATTAACAGAGCTTCGCAGAACTTAGATGTGAAAATAATAAATATTCTTCGTTCATTTGAAAGCGTCGCGATAAGCTTCCGTCGAACTCTGCATCGGAATATTTCCCACAGTTATCGAGTGCTCGTGCGCCTCCCATCGGAAACAGTGATCGCTTCGCGTTACATGAATAATAAATATGTTTATTTAAAGATGCCGCTAATAGCTAATGAATATTATAACAGAAAATATTATCTAAATTAAAATATTAATTAGTTGAAAAAGGAAAACGTAAATAAATTACAGCGCGTCGTATTTAATGTAAATGTTATCGTGATTCAATCTTAATTGTTTCGAGCTAATTAAACTCTAGTATTTGTGTCGTACAAGCTCTGACGGAAACCCTATTCCGTTACAAGAATCATTGTAATTCGAAGAGAGTAACATTTCCTACCATTTTTGTGCGCCTGGTATTTTCAGTACGTCAGCCTTAAATGTCATACCGGATCGTTTTTCTATGCTGGCGTGTGTGGGCGGACTAATGTCTGCCTCTTGCTAAGCGGTTGTCAGAATTGAAGCGAGTTGCAGAACAAGAATTAAGCTATGCCAACTTAGATCTCATACCCGGGAAAACCTTTCACAGTTGTTTGCAAACTATGTGAGTTTAGTTGCGTAAAGTAGACGACATATTTGAAATTAAGAAATTAAGACTTGTTGCTGTATGAGTTAAGTTAATCTCTCAATTCTCTCAATTCACCCGGCACGCACCCTTGGCGCGTTATACCTATAAACCTAAATATTGTACGAAACATAACTTGTTTTTTTCTTAACTGTTGTTATACATGTAAAAAAACTAATTTTTCTATTAGAGTTAGCTCAAGTTTCTCTATATAAGCCTCGCTCTATAGCTTAGCTTTTGTTCTGCAACCGACTTAAAATTCCATAAGTTCATTGCTACCTTATTAAATACATTGAGAAATCTCAATTGCATTAAAATTATATTATTGTAGGGGAAAGTGGGGGAAACGCGAACGCTGGGTAATGCCGAATTCAATGGTTCTAATATGTTAGAAAGATATATCCTAATTTTATTTGCCGCCATTTCGGAGATCACGCCACCACTGATGCCAGTCAATAACACGGGAGATGCGGACGCATGTACTTAAAAAGGTATGCATTTTTCAATATTTTGTATGTTTTAGATGTAATTTTTTGGTAAATTCAAGTTGATGTAACTTTATTTCGATCTACAATAATAATTCAGCTTTTACATAGTGGAATAATCACATATTACTCAGCTAAATGATAATGATGTAGTAGGCAAAATAAATGTAACCAAAATTGTTTTTTGACCTTTAATTATTTTCGATTCCGCGGGGTAAAGACGAACACTCCATGTCGGGCAATCTCGAACATTCGCCGTTACCCCACTCCCGTTTGTTAGTACCCCGTTCAACTTTTTTTTAAATATTATTACAGATGCCTTGTACTTACAAAAGAAAGACCGAACTGAAGTATAGCTTAGAAGATCTCAAAAAGGCTATAGACGATGTTAAAACCAAAAACTCTCCCTGCGTAAAGCAGCAGAAACATATAATGTTCCAAAAACCACTAATTTTGACCATCTAATGAAAGAAGTGTTAATACAGCCATGGTTGGATGAAAACCTTTATTTACAGACGATCAGGAAACGTAAGAAATCAAGAAGAAAACGGAAAGATGGCAAAAAAGGAACCCAAATAAAAAGACTGAAATGTAATGAGAGAACACCTTCAAACAAGAACTATCAAATATTATTAAAGAATTTGAACAATATAAAAAATAATTTAGTGACTAGTCAAAATACGAAAAAAAAAGAAAAAGGCGAAAAAGAAAATAAAGACTGCTTTTGTATTTTTTGTAGAGATAAATATATTGATCCTCCCGTTGAAGACTAGATTGTGTGCTAGGTGTGCGAAAAATGGGCTCACGACAGTTGTACTGACGGACAGTCAACATCGTTGGGTTTTAAATGTGATCTATGTCGTTAATAATGTTGGTTCGTAATCACCCCACTTGGTGTTCGTATTTACCCGACTGATGTCCGGCAAAGCCGAACACTAAGGGTTTTGTTTTTCTTTCATATTGTTGTAGTTTATTAAAAAAATATAAATGATGATTAGTGAATAAGTTAGACAGATAAGTAAACTTTATAACAAAAAAAATTAAAAAAATCTGTGATTAAATTCCATTGTTTTATTTAAGTTTTCCCTTAGGTGTTCGTATATCCCCCACTTTCCCCTAAACGTCAAACTTACGGAAAAGGTAGTATTTATAGTATTGTATGTCATCAAATAATCAAGGATTCCACATGTCCACGAGTGCTCTGTCAAAAGTAACCGACCATAATGACGTGATCAAATAGCAAATGCGTACGCGGGACGCAAATGCCCGATGCATGTTTTTGAAATTTGGTGCTGGTGGAAGATGTTCTGAATGTCATGGACATAATTTCAAACCAACTTACTTATGCGTGTTCAGCTCAATGACAAGGAAAGGTTCTGCTTCAAGTGAATGTTACATTACTTTGGAGACATTGCTAGGAAAGAGGTAGGCAATTTCGGAAAACATGGTCTCAGGCTAACTGGAAAGAAACACATTAGTGAGAAAGATGATTAAATGAAGTGAAAATGATACTATTAATACTAGCTCGCATAATCTTTTGGTTTTTTTCCTTCTATTTAGGAGAACTAGGTAACGCTCCACGCAGTATGTACTGGTTTACAGAGCCAATGGATGTTACAACATAGATGCCGTCGGCGTCACATACCTTGAGACCTAATATGAAGTTGAAGCCTCAGTTTCATTGTATATATTATAGTTTTAGATAGGAAGCATTACTGATGGCCCGAAAGATCTTCTAGTTTCGCCAGAACAGGTGAGTGACCGCGGACTCAGACAGGAGGGGTAGGGTTTGCTAACAGCTACCCGAGCACCTCCGAAGGAGACCTAACAGCTCAAAGGTAGTTGCTTCGCGAATATATCTAATAAAGGATCGGAATTGCGACCCGCTGAGATGATCGGGCAAGAAACTCTGCGGGCTCATGTATGACGTTAGGTAGGTATTCATTTAACGGTTGGGCAAAAACGGCAAATCTGTATGAGCTTGCAAACTTTTATTATATAAAAAGCGTGAAAATATGCAACTTAACCTGGTGTTTTACTTATCAGTGAAGGTGTTATCTGTAACGAGCATTTCTGCTGTCTGTACGGTTTGTATTCCGGTAGGGCTCTTATCGCCTTTTAAGACCCACTACGCGCGTATGTCTGTATGGAGACCAGTGTGCTTAGTGCGAGTTTTTAACGTTTTCGATAGCGTAAAAGTTATCTCAAATTTGTATTGAGTTGGAACGTTTGCCGCTAGGGACGCTGTTCCAACTGCATACAAATTTGAGTTAACTTTTACGCTATCGAGAACGTTAAAAAACTCGCACTAAGCACACTGATTGTTTTGTTGAAATACATTTTTTTCCCTCGATTAAACATATAAATGTACATCATTATCTCATTTTTAATGCGGTTTGGATGTTAAAAAGTCTGGCATACGCAGGCTTTGTAATATACTACATAACTGCAGATAGGCCTTGGAACCCACTCGGTTTTGCGGTTACTGGCCATTCTTGGACACGGTCACAGCCAAGTTATAAACTATAGCTAACGTTGCTTGAACTAGCGAAATTTAGATTAAATAGAACTTAAACAAAAATCCATTAGCAATATGTTTAATAAGTTCTGATCAATTTGATGGCGACACGATAGCCCCTACTGTTATCTGAAATTTCGTCATCCTATTGATGACAGCATTTCCACGTTCTTTCGAAAGATGAATTGTGCGATAGTGTGATAGGCTAATGAGGAGTAAGCCGCAGCATGACTTCATTACGAAATTATTGTGCGTAGCATGAAAACGGACACCGTGAGAACAGACATTTAGGTACAAAGAAATTATCTTGATTATTTAACGATAACTGGCTTCGTTCACATTATTCATAACAGACACGAGTGCAGCGCGCGATTATGCACTTTAAAATCGTGAGGCCTAATGAAGGATATCGCTTGAGCTCCAAGTACAGTTCGTTAGCGGTTGATTGTATGAAAATGATTCATTAAAACTGAAGCCGAGTTAATTGGGTAAAATGAAATCCGCCTAATTGACGTTTAAATATTAACGGGAAGAGATAATGTGTGTTCTTTAAATAAGTTTTAGGTTATCAATTTTGTAGTGAGTTTGATAGTTGGGTTATTTAAAGAGATTTGAGGTTCTAATTTTAAGGTACATTCCGGATTTCCTCCTCGCAATCATTCATAGAAACAAAATAGGTTATTGAAAACATATTTATTAAGTTTCAAAGTACTTACCTAAGCTAAATTATATGATTTTTAAAAGCATTCATAATCAATTTAACGATTAATATCACAGCGGTAACTTAGGTGCTACACTAAACTAAGAAACAATTTAAATGCTTTACCGACGTGGAAAATGTTGAAGTTGTCTTCGATCAGGCTAGTAGTAGAATTTAAAAAGAACAAATTTATGTCAAAAAAAGAACCTTACTTTATTCGTATTAATTAAAAAAAATATTAAAAAAAAAACTTCAACAAGCAAGCAATGAAAACAATCAAACAACACACTTCGGTTCTAGGAACGTTTTTAAAACAAAAAACAAAAAGGAAATAATAGTCTATGGTATATCACGCACAGTGCGAGGCATGGGAGATCATGAGGAGCAGCAGCAGAGGCAGTAGCGGTCACCAGGGTCGCCACATCGACTGGGCGGAGTCAGTTTCGGAGGCGGGGCTGTGCGGCGGGGAAGGCGGCGCGTACGCACGTTTCGCGACCTGCGCTTCCGCATCCACCGGACCTTCGTTCGGTCTCTTCATGACTCTCTCCGGAGAATGCATCCTCTGGACGGGCATCAGACCCTGATGTGTCTGAGGCGCAGGAGCTATGGGCTGCAGAGGAGTCGGTCTTGCAACACCATTCGGCGCTATTGGCTGAGGCTGCACAACTTGTGAATTTTCCAATCTCCTTATGCAGTTGCTTAAATGTTGCAGGAGTCTCGCTCCTGCTTGAGGATCGACCGGTCCCTGCCGCTGCATCGCATTGGCAGCCAACGTTGCATTTGCAATAAATTGAGACACTTCCGTAGCGCACTGAGTAAAACCGGCACGAAAACGTTCTGTGTAAGACATTTCAGGTTTCACAACTAGCTGTCCGCGTTGCTTCAGATTGTGTAGATGCCTCACTGTGAGTTCCAAGATGTCAGCTTTTTCCAACTTTGAGACGTTCTCCCCTTCTGCTTGTAGAGCTGTCACCATGAGGTCTTTTAATTCGTCGAGGCAGCGGTTGATGCGGGCTCGTCTTTTCCTTTCGAGCATCGGTTTCATCACTTTTCTGTACTGATACGTTCTGGATACGGGTTCTTCATCAGGCTGTTCGTGTGGAGGATGAAAGACGCCGTGCGACGGCGACATACTCCGAACGGGTAGTATCATTTGGGTTGCGCGCGCGGCTGTCTGAGAGCGAATGGCGCGCGCGCCGCCCGCCGCTTTGCTTTTATGCGCCCTGCACCGATTGTGGCAAAACGCCCGTGATAAAACTAGGGGTGCTAAACACACTTTTAAATTAAAATATATATAATATAAATTTATTTAATTTACTTTTTTTATTGCATTAGATTTTATTGGGCGAATCAAGCAGCGCTGTATTTAGCATTGAACTTTTGTTGTAAAAATAGGAAAATAAAATAAAAATGGCAATTACGAGGAGTTGGTTTTGCGGTTCTTCTCTGGGTAGGAGTAGGTAAGTTACATTCTATATATACATTCACAAATTAATTCAAATCAAAATATCAAAAAGTTTTATATTAAATTTTATGAATTTGTATGAAAAAGAAGATTCTGTTAGTTTTAAAATGACGATGCATTGCAATTTGCATTTTTGTGATTTTTACTTCCCCTTTGTATTACTTAGTACCTACATAATTTTAGGAGTTATAATGTGCTAAACTGCAATGAATATAATAATAACACATCAGCTAAAATTATCCGGACTGTTTGATATGAATTAACGTATTTCATCGGAGTATTCATTTAGATAAAATCTGCGTACCAAAGACAATAATTAGCAGTAATGTTTATAAATTTTCAAATCACCATTTAATTTCGTTACAAAGTTCACTGACAGCAAAGAGATGTGCTTAATAAAATTCTCAGCGACATAAAATCGATTCTGTAGAACGTTAGTTGCTTGGCGATACAAGGCCAGCTGTTCGAACTAATCCAGGGAGGGTCTTGGCTGATGTCACCTGGTACGCACGGGTTCCCACGCGCTCCCCACACCTAGACGCAAGACAAGACGCTTCCCCTACGCTTCGTCAACAATGACGTCATATACAGTACACTTCATAAAGTAACAATGACATTAGAAGCTATAGTATAGTATTTCGTACATTACTAAGGCAATATTTTGATTATAGGAAATCATAGGAAATCATTGAATAGTTTTTAAGTTTTACATTTTAAATCTAATTCAGCTTTAACGTTTTCAATTGAACTTGCTAGTTTTGTGGATAATATGTTTAAAATCAACAAAAAAGATTTTATTAGATTTCCGAAACAAACTAAATGTTTGTTACTTATTTTATTCATAAAGTAAAACGAACTACACTGTTTTAATGACGTATGAATGTGTGAACATCATCATTATGAAAAATGTTTTAGTATTTTATCTTGCGAAAAAGCTGTATGCAATGAAAACGAACAATACTCACTCGTATACTTAATATTAAGTAAATGTAAGAATACATGAAATCTTATATACGCTCTGTTTTATGAGTCTAATTTTAATAACACTGTTATTGTATTTTCATCAATATTAATAACTTAAAGCGTAGCAAAAATTTACCTAAGTCATATTCATCAAGATGGAGTTTTTATACTCGTATATAGATTTATTTTAAACATTCAATTAAATTTTCATATCCCACAGAGAATATTTAAACGAATCTTCTTAAGCGTTGTTGACAGCCCTAGGCTCTAGGCGGGCCGCACACAAGACCTCGTCGCAGGCGTGTTATCGCCTCTCGGTCATGTAGACAGATTGACGAACAGAAATTACTGTTGCATTTCATATTTTAGTACCTAACACAATTTTATTTAAACTGTGCGGCATAGGTTGGGATATTCCGACCAGTACATCGAATTCAGTGGTAAGTGTTTTTAATTTAATTTTAAAAGTTCTTAGAGAAGAGGAGACTTTGGTATTTTTATGAAAATATTTATCGAAAAACATATTGCGTGTTTTATATCGACTTACACGATAAAATATACTTAACGTCTTTAATCATTTGTCGCAAAAGCGATAATAGTTGACTAATTACGGTCAATCAATAACGTAATTTTCTTTTTTAATAAGAATAATATAAACGTTTCAATTTATTAAATCAGTAGTGTAGTAAAATCAGGAGAAGTGTAACGGTAATGACTTCAGAAAAAATAAAACATCAATCCTAATTAGCCGAAACAATATCGTAGACTATCACCTTGCAAAGGTGTGAGTCGTTCCCAGCACCGCTAGTCGACTCGACACCGACCCATTGTGCGGTTGAAGCCGCCGTGACGCTACTTACTCCAATTCTGTCTTACGCGCGCCGACTACGAAACATCCTAAGCGACTACGCGGACTTCTGTACAAGCGAAAATATACTAGAACGCACCTCTCGCTAGGCGGTTACGACTCTACGAAGCCAACAACAATCCGACACTCTGAAGCATAAAGACATAAGTGACAGCTTAACTAGGGTCTGATGAGACGTTGTTCTCCGCGAGGAGGCAGCGTGGGAAAGCCCGTGCCGCGCGCGTTCCCACACACTCGGCCGGCACAAGCCAACCGATAAATTATCATAATTCCATTGTGAGTGAGACGGTACTAAGAAATTTTATACTTCATCAATCGCCGCGTTGAATACATTAGCGCGTGAGCACCGTGCTTTGTTGACTGCTGACGCAAGGACGAAGGACGCTCGACCCACCCGGCATTGGCTCCTTATTTTTTCTATCACGTTTCTATTTTACGACAATAGAAGTAAATTCCTGGCTGGATGACGTCATGTGCTGACGTTATAAACTTAAATATCGCGTGTTTTGTACAAAACATAAACGAAATCAAACCACGTAGGTGAGCTAAATAACTGACATGGACCAAATGCGACTCCCGCTACTTGTGACGTAAAACAAAGAGGAAATAAAACGAGTGGCTTAATGTCACAATATCAATAAAAATACCATCATTATGACGTGTTTGCGGCCGGGGGAGGGGTGGGGATACCAGGCCTATGAGGTGGACTGACCAGATAAAAGCGGCGGTAAATGGCTCATCATCATTACACGAGTGAACGAGGAGGGCGGCCGTCAGAGAGGAGTGGTGGGGTGTTGTGAAGCTCACTTCCAACCCCTGAAGTGATGACCACGGCCACTCTGTGAAGAGCGATACCGCCTAGGAAAGAAGATGACGTGTCACGTATTTGTAGCGTATTTAGTATAAAATACGACTATAACTTTTGTAATTTAGGATTTTTAACTCCATCTGAACAATACAGGGTAGGGACGAAGTGTCGCCTGAAATCAAACAGTTTGTATATTGTAATAATTGAAAGTCGCACACGAATATTAATTAATTTATTTATGATAGTAGTACACTAATGAGTTGGAGAGCAGATCACATTTTCAATTCCATGACTTAATGCTTGCTATAAATTAGGTCGAGGTCAGTCATATGTAAGAAAATAGCATTAAAGCATTGCCATTATATAAAATTGGTTCACAAATGAGATGATATTATATTTTACTATTTTACGAATGTTTTTATTTATTACTGCGCTGTTGAATGAGCTCGCGTGTCATCTGATGTAAAGTGGTTAGCGGGCCCTTAGACATCAACAACGTATATCCACTTTGCGACATAAATTCTAAGTTTCAGTTTTATAATACAAAGGCTACCCCACTCTTCGAGCCGAAACGCATGACGGCTTCGTGGTCGAAATAAGCGAAACGGTAGCTTTTTTTTTCCTACCTAAGCTGGTTGCCTTGAGAGGCTATTCCAGCGTAACCTTAACTAGTAGGTGAGCTCACGGGGCTCAAACCTGACGACATTGCTAACACGAACCCTAGCAAGAGCCGTGCTTCGCAGAATCTACCACCGGATCGGAAACGCGACCCACTGAGAAGATCCGGCGAGAAACTCAGTGGGCTGTGTCTGAGGGTTAATTTACTCGTCGAGCCTTTCGTCGCAAGCGACGGGTTCGACGAGAACGGTGACCGGTGCTTGAGGTACCTAATAGCACCGTTAGTGGATCGGGAGGATCCGAGATGACGTGTTTTGGGCGACGTCGACTGCTTTCCATTCTTTCCGCAGGATCGGGGATGCGAAATGGTAGCACATAACCGTGCTGGCACAAGACATTCCACCACCAGTGAGCATCTAGTAATTTTTAGGATCCCAGTCCTAAAATGGAAAACGAAACCATAATAAAATCACCTTGTTCTGCGTCTGTCCGTCTGTTCTTTACGGTTTTTCTTAGAAACGGTAAGAGAGGTACGGAAGAAGTATTAAATTCAAATCAATAGCGAATATTAAGGTCTGTGTCAAAGTCAATGATTATCTAGAAGATTGCACAAAGTGGGAATGAGTTGCTCGCTCCGGGAATTTCAATATTGTAAAATTGTTATGTTATAATTATTTATTGTAATATGAATATTTAAAAAAAAAAATATTTAAAATAAAAATAAAAATCTAATATTTAAAAAAAAAAAAAAAAAACATGCCCGCTGAGTTTCTTGCCAATTCTTCTCAGGACGGAGGCTAATTCTTGTGAATTGGCGGTAATTCTTTTGACGTTCAACAAGTATGTACTTTCATTTATGTTGAATAAAACTTTTTTGATTTGATTTGATTTGATTTGATTTGATTTGTGGCGAAAGAAATTCATAAAAACTTAAACTTCTAAATCAGCACAACTATATTCATTCACTCATAAAAATCTAAAGACCACTAACAGTCAGCTTGCTAAATTCAATATCTTCCGGTCAACTCTGAAGACATTCGAATTTAGCAAAAGTCAAGGTTTGGTAAGGAAGTGTTAGAAAAACGGTATACATATTTGTAGCTTTAACATATAAGTAAATGCGTACGAAAATGTCAGAGGTTTTTTTCCAAACTTCTAGAATCGACTCGATTTTATTTTTGTGGCATGCAAAAAGAGAATGCTAAAATTGCTTATGATCGATCGCGTTCTTTGTTTCTAATAAAATATTTGTTTATTTTAACCATTAATCGTTTTTATTAATATTTTCCTGTTATATTTGTATATAACTTGTTTTTCATTCTGTTCGTACAACTGAAGAGGGAATATAATATGTGTGTGTGAGTGTGTGTGTGTGTGCGTCTGCGTGTGTGCGTGTGTGTATGTTTGTGCGTGTGCGCGTGTGTGTGTTTGTGCGTGCACGTGTGCGCGTGTACGCATTTGTGCGTGTGTTATCTATTTATTATCTATATATGCATATTTTTAAACGTATATAAGTATGTCTGTCAGTCTCTGCAGTGCAGTGCAGCAGTTCGCAGTTATTTATTATTATTCTTCTTTATTAATTAACGAACTATGTGTAAAACAGCTTTTAAATGAAGTTCTCATTACGTTTGAAATATCAATAGGTACATTGCATTCGAAGACTAAAGCTTTGTGACGGTCATCACGTAGCTGTTCTGTTGTTAGGATCTTTATCGATGTGTCTATTTGCACGGGTGATACGACATTCTTATACAATGAAATACCGTTTTGACCACAGATCATAGAAACATAGTTTTCACTTGTTTCTATGATCTGTGGTTTTGACTAATACATATTATCGCGCACCGCAATCAAGTGGTGATACGGCCTTTCAGATATATGCATTCTTCCTGGTCGGATACTCTTGGCAGAACAGTCGTGCCTGTCGATGGACAGGGTTGCGTCTCGTTGTCGCACGATGAGCGATGTTCCTCCATTGGAGGCGGCTCCGGTCATCGTAAATTAACCCACAGCCACAGCCCACTGAGTTTCTCGCCGGATCTTCTCAGTGGGTCGCGTTTCCGATCCGGTGGTAGATTCTGCGAAGCACGGCTCTTGCTAGGGTTCGTGTTAGCAACGTCGTCAGTTTTGAGCCCCGTGAGCTCTCCTAAAAGCTCGGCGAATTTAGAATAACCCCTCGAGGTTACTAGAATAGGTGGGCCAAAAAAAAAGCGGCTGTTGGCATTGCGAGCACATTGTGCTGTGGTGGCTTTCGTAGCGCTGGTGATGAGGTCAATCCAGCGCGTGAGGGTTCAACCTCTGCCTTTTTTTTATTGCTTAGATGGGTGGACGAGCTCACATCCCACATGGTGTTAAGTGGTTACTTGAGCCCATAGACATCTACAACGTAAATGTCGCCACCTACCTTGAGACATGAGTTGTAAGGTCTCAGTTTTTTTAACAGTACAACGGCTGCCCCGCCCTTCAAACCGAAATGCATTACTGCTTCACGGCAGAAATAGGTGGTACCTACCCGTGCGGACAAGACGTCCTTCCACAAGGAAAACCGCCTTCATCGTTCTCGTCTTTTGCCTTCATGCATCTTAATCATCTTCTTATATGATATGCTTAATAAGAATTGTGTGGTCTCGGCCTAGTAATAGCGACACCTTATTTCTTTCCATGGGTGTTGTAAATTTACCGGATAATGTAATATACTTGCATAGTATGATTCTTAACCTTTAACCGGTGGTGAGGCGTATTGTCATCACATATGGGCATATTTCTGCCACAATGTAATCTTGCGATCAGTGTCGAAGGACGGGGCAGCCGTTTCGCAATTGAGACTTCGATTCCATGTCTGAATTTCTGATGACTACAAGCGAAGAGTCCAAGGTGGGCTGGAACCATTACAATAGTACTTCAAATAAATTTTCTTTAAACAAAAAAACTGACAAATAAAAGAAACGAATTTACCATGCAAATTCAGTTTTCTTCTTAATTCAAAATTATTAAGAAGTTCCACCGTACTTTGATTGATGTAAGATTAAGGCAATAAGAACATAGGTCAACAATCTCGATTGCAAGTGAGCCTTTTTGTTTTTGAACCAAAATTCGAACCTTTTTTTATATAGTTTATTTTTTATTTTTTATGAATAAGGGATTACTTGAATCTGAACCTCCTACGAGATGATTGCGTCTCAGGTTGTACAGGGTATGTGGTACTGGACGAGCCACAGGTGTTGGGAGCCGCGGACCCAAGTATGGTATTTAAGGCCCTCCAAATTCCAAATATGCTAATTGTCAGGGAGTTTTTATTCGTTCGTTTTAGAACTACCCAGACAGGAGGTGGGTACGTCTTATCATCCTATATATTTCTATTGCGAAGTAACACGGTTTTAATGGTAGGATATTTTACAAGTAAACCAAAATAATCTGTTCTGTTTGGAGTAATAGAAAAAATGTATAATACTATGCATAAAATTGTTTTTCATCTTTTTGGTTCTCTTATGTAACGCAGATTTTCCAAGGTATTGATAGACAAACATTGAAAAACTTTCGGGTGTATCGACCTCTAAACTTGCTCGCTTCGATACCATATTGACACAATACAGAATATCGAGTCTAATCTATAAAAATCAACATTAGAACGTTAATATTTACTTAGCGCACTTGATATGGAAAGAATGTTTATTGTATGGAGTACTGGTAAACAGGTGTGAACGTCGAACGGACGTTTGGAAGTCGCAAGCCACGTAAGTTAATGTCAAATCAGGGGCAGAAAGATCTACCTACATGTTTTGAGTACAATCATTTATCTATATATATAAAAATGAATTGCTGTTCATTAGTCTCGCTAAAACTCGAGAACGGCTGGATCGATTTGACTAATTTTGGTCTTGAATTATTCGTGGAAGTCCAGAGAAGGTTTAAAAGGTAGATAAATATGAAAATGCACAGAATAAAAAATAAAAATAACAATTTTGTTTTTCCTTTGATGTGTCCCCCGTCGGACGGATTCCCTGTCGGTTGTTTTTATTTATCGATTGAGGCACTACGAAGTCTGCCGGGTCAGCTAGTTTAGTATAAACTAGTGGTCGAAAAATCCAATCGTGAACACAAAAAGTGTGAAAGAATCAAAACGTCGGAAATAATGTAATAGCATTAAAAAAAGCGCAACTTTAAACCGTGCAAGGAGTTTTAATTATGTCCACGCTTCGCGAAAATCGAAGGAGATACTAAAATAAAAAATGTTTCTATTCAAGTAAGCCAGATGCATTCAAACCGATTTGAAATGCAATTTCGTTCAAACAACGTTCTAGAATTTATTTTTAGATTTAAATTGAAAACGTACATATATTTAGAATCAGTGGTTAAAATGCTTTACTGGTGGTAGGACCTCTTGTGAGTCCGCGCGGGTGGGTACCACCGCCCTGCCTATTTCTGCCGTGAAGCAGTAATGCATTTCGGTTTGAAGGGTGGGGCAGCCGTTGTAACTATACTGAGACTTTAAAACTTATATCTCAAGGTGGGTGGCGCATTTACGTTGTGGATGTCTATGGGCTCCAGTAACCACTTAACACCAGGTGGGATGTGAGCTCGTCCACCCATCTAAGCAATAAAAAAAAGCCTTTTTTTAAAGAAGTATTGACATAAATACAGATATTGATGAGCGAATAAGTTCAAGTCACCTACGTTGTTGAGAGTTGTTGAGTTGTTTTGTGTTACGATAGTCTTAAAATCGAAATGCACGACTACTTCGCTGAAGAAATAGCAGAAGTGATTTACTATACAGAGTATTCCAGAAACAGTACTATCATTCGATGTTCGAAACAAATACATTTAATCTTTAGAAGAAAAAAGTTTACATTGCTACCTTAAGTTTTTAATCTAAGCCCAATGCTTTAAAAAAAAAAAAAATTATATGCGCCAAGTCAAGGGTCGAGTGTTATTATGTGGAAGCAGCGGGGACGAGTGCTTAACAAAGCCCGGCTGGATCTTCGCGAGCTTCTCAATCATTATGACCAGTTCCTCGCATTACAAATTCGCAGTAATGTTGGCGCCATTTGGTATTAAGCTAGGTTGAATTATACCAGGACTAAACCACCAAGCAGTGACCATAACTTGTTAAGGAGCAAGTTTGGGGTGGGGTATGGCACATAGCTTACGATTATCAAAACTAATCGTATTTGTCATTTTCAAGTTACAATAAGGTTCGAAATTCTGTTAAAGAACACAAGGCATACGCTTTCGTCACAATGGCGATCGTTCAGTTCATGCGGCACCTACTTATTAAGTTTTTGTACCTTGCTAATTTGACGCAATTGAACCAATATTGATCCTAACATTGAAAGCTGCGATAATGTTGCCTGTGACATATCTTTTCGTCACATCCCCGTATAAAAAGTTTACATAGAAAAATTGACATTTTAAGTCAACGTTCGCTCACGCCTACCGCCACGCCTGCGCCATACAAACAAAATATCCAAACAAACGCCGGCGCAACTGTACATATCACCGATCGCTTCTAACTATCAACGATACCAGTTCGTCACAAATTGTAAAAGCTGCTCTCAAACTGACGAGGACGACCGTGGATCGTCAACGGGACGTATTCAGAAGCGGTTTTTGTGGACATTCCGCTTATTTCTGACGCGGGCCATTTGCGCGTTCCAGTATTACGATAGTTTTTAAATCAAGTATAATCGAGATTCCGTCTTGTGCTTGTGTACGAAGGTAGACGAGCAAACGGTTTGGCCATTGAGTTTCTCGCCGGATCTACTCAGTGGGTCGCGATTCCGATCCGACAGTAGAGTCTGCAAAGCACTGCTCTTGCTAGGGCTAGTGTTAGCAAATTCTCTCCCGTTGAATCCGTGAGCTCACCTAGCCGTCCGGGCGTAGATGGAATAGCTACCTACCTACCTAGGCTACCAGCTAATAGATAGGGAAAAAAGAGCAAAAGCAAGGGCTTGAACCATTACCCTCAAGTATATCTTAGCCAGCCAATAATAAGCACTTATACGGATATTTATTATGGCACAAATTTAGTGTGATAATGATTCATATATTCGTAACATAATAATAATAATAAATAAATAAATATTTACTAACAATCACGCCACGTTAACTGGTCCCGTGGTAAGTTCGTAAAGAACTTGTGTTACAGGTACCAGATAACGGAAATAAATGTAATATTTTTATTATACACATACATATATTTAATATACATCCATAACCCTGGAAAATACATTTTTATATTTATAATACAAATATCCTCCCTTGGCGGGATTCGAACCCGCGACCCCCTTGTGTAGTGACCATGTCACTTACCACTACACCAGACGGCCGTATAACATATAAATATATTGATGTTTGAAATGGCATCGCGATATAAGGATCAACTGATTTCAGGTCGTATTGTTTAAGTCCGATCACGACCAACATCTTTATAAGGTATGCACAGAATCGAGACGTTGTTGACTCAAATGCAACTGTACTTAGAGATGTACTTAGAGATTTAAAACTACTTTGTACTGTCTGTGTTACTTAAACTAGTTTTTATTGCTAACTAGCTGACCCGGCAGACTTCGTAGTGCCTCAATCGATAAATAAAATACCTAAACTTTTGTATAAAATAAACTTAAAACAAACAAAAGGAATCCGTCCGAAGGGGAACACATCAAAGGAAAAACAAAATTGTTATTTTTATTTAATTCCGAGAATTTTCATATTTATCTACTTTTTAAACCTTCGCTAGACTTCCACAAATAATTTATAATTCCCATTTTTATAGAGCTCAGCGAGAGTTTTTGGGGTAATATTTAAAATATGCGTGGTCGAGCCGAGATGACCGCATTGACGCTAGAGGATCTGACCAGGATAGTCGTCTTTTCGGCGATCAGTTAGTAGAGATAGACCTCAAACTTCTTGATGTAAAGAGTACTTGTCAAACATTTATTAGTCCGCGCGGGTAGGTACCACCGCCCTGCTTATTTCCGTGAAGCAGTAATGCGTTTCGGTTTGAAGGGTGGGGCAGCTGTTGTAACTATACTTGAGACCATAGAACTTATATCTCAAGGTGGGTGGCGCATTTACGTCGTAGATGTCTATGGGCTTCAGGTGGGCTGTGAGCTCGTCCACCCATCTAGCAATAAAAATTAAAAAAAACATTTGGGCGTGAATGTAGGAAATTAAGTTATGTATTTTATTTTATTTTATTAGTTAGTGTTTCTCCAAGTTTTAAGATGTAGCTTTGGTGGCCTATTAACCGTTTAGATTCTGTGAAGGTGCATGAGTGAGGGGAAATGAAACAATTGCTGGAGCTGATTTATTCCAAAAAGCCCATTGAACCCTCAGTAAATTCCCACTAATAAAGAATCAAACAAAGAAACGCCAAACGGTACATGTCATCGTCCATTGAATGGAACTAACCCAACTGTATTGCCTTATTTAGTTGGAGAGGCACTAATTCTAATATGCTTATTATGCTGTTTATTCCTTTGCACTGTAATGATAATTTGTGTTTGATAGGTAATTTAATAAGTAATTTTATCTTTGTTTTTTTTTGACTACCTATTCACTGGTAGCCTAAGAGACTGTTCTAGTTACACCCGGATAGGTAGGGGAGCTAACGGGTTCAACCTGCGAGAATTTGTTAACACCAGTCCTAGCAAGAGCAGTGTTTCGCAGAATCTACCACTGGATCAGAGTTGCGACCCACTGAGAAGATCCGGCGAGAAACTCAGTGGGCTGGTCTAGTTCGCTCGCGGAACCCTTCGTCGTAATCGACGAGTATGACCTAAAAGCCCCGAAAGTGGATCCGAGTGATCCAACAAGACATATTTTAGGCGACGGCAACTTTGCGATGCCCCGTGGTACCAAACAAGAGATCATAGTCCACCTGGTGTGGTTAACACAGCCCACATACTTAAAAACGTCAATCCCAAAGTACCTCGGAACTGTACTCCAGTAAGTAAACAAAAAAGGCAGCAAATACAATCGAAGTCGTCGTGGCCTAACGGATAAGACGTCCGATGCATTTGCGTTGAGCGATGCGCCGGTGCTCGAATCCCAGGCCCGGGTACCAATTTTTCTAATGAATTACGTACTCAACAAATGTTCACGATTGACTTCCACGGTGAAGGAATAACATCGTGTAATAAAAGTGAAACCCACAAAATTATAATTTGCATAATTACTGGTGGTAGGACCTCTTGTGAGTCCGCACGGGTAGGTACCACCACCCCGCTTATTTATGCCGTGAAGCAGTAATGCGTTTCGGTCTGAAGGGTGGGGCAGCCGTTGTAACTATACTTGAGACTTTAGAACTTTTATCTCAAGGTGGGTGGCGCATTTACATTGTGGATGTCTATGGGCTCCAGTAACCACTTAACACCAGTAGGGCTGTGAGCTCGTCCACCCATCTAAGCAATAAAAAAAAGAGTTTTATTGCATAATGTGTAACGAAAAATATGAGTCACCACCGACAGAAGATTGGATCATGTGCACCATATACATAAACCCTGGGCACCTGAAAAATGCACTGCAGGTGAGACTAGTCAAGGTTAATATGAGATATATGCTGATAAAACAATTTGTAGTTATTATCGGGATTTAATTGTGTCGATCCTATTTACCCCGTACCGTTCCCATTTCCCCCGCGGGACGATCCCCATTACCCCATATGGTATCAGGTAAAAAGGAACGCTATTGTTTTTTTAGTTTATTAATATTTTTAATAAAACGTTGATTTTGGAGATTTTTTTTTGTTATCAATAAGTAGATAGGTAAGCAAAGGTTACGTTTCAATGAAAGTTGATTAGGTTTATGACTTTTTTCTATCAGTTTTGAACATTTGAAGTTAAGTGTTCCCAATTCCCCCACTTTCCCCTACATTGTGGATGTCTATGGGCTCCAGTAAACCACTTAACACCAGGTGGGCTGGGAGCTCGTCCATCCATCTAAGCAATAATTATAATAAAAATACAAACAGTAAGTGCGCGATGAAGGCCCGGAAAACGCAGGACGCGCCGTCGAAATAAAATTTGAATTTCATTTTCGTGTTACCTACTCTGGTAGGTGTTTAAAATAAATTCGCACCAGTTCGTTATTGGAGCTCCAGGAGCGGACGTGCGAAACAGGACACGTAGGTATTTACTAACGTCACGTCGATCGGTTAACATAAAACAAAGTGTCAGATTCGCTGGCGGGAATCACTGGCGCGGCGGCTTTGTTCTCTGATAACTAGTACTGTAGATTATGAGAATTTTGTCTTCATAATAATTATAGATCGTATAGTTACTACTCGGAGCCTTTATGTTTATTTTTAATACGCTTTTATTTGCGTGATCTGTCTACGTATGTAATATAAATTATCATTAACTTAAAGATATTTGTTTAACTCTAAAATTGACGTATCAAATAAGAACTAATGACAATGCAATAGTTTTGGATCTTTGGGGTGATCACCATGACTATGATTGCGCGGGGAAAAATGGTTTAGTTTTCTATTTATATTTAAGCGTATTCTTTTTTAATTTTTTGTATCACAGTAGAATGTTGTTGGCGAGTATAGGTAGCTACCACAGGCCATGTTCTTTTGAATGATATGTGGCTATCGGAGACATAACGAGGAGAATTTCGTCACCTACTTCAGGCAACGGGTGAAGTATCGTAGGGCGATTTTAACGTCTGAACATCTATAATAGGAGACGGACCTCCAGTCTCCGGGTGGGTGGCGGTATTGACGTCATGAAGTCCATAGACTCCGATAAGTCGTCGTGGCCTAAAAGATAAGACATCCGGTGCATTCTAATGCAGCGATGCAACGGTGTTCGAATCCCACAGACCAGTACCAATTTATCTAATGAAATACGTACTTAACAAATGTTCACGATTGACTTCCACGGTGAAGGAATAACATCGTGTAAAAATCAAACCCGCAAAATTATAATTTCCGTAATTACTAGTCGTAGGACCTCTTGTGAGTCCGCACGGGTAGATACCACCACCCTGCCTATTTCTTCCGTGAAGCAGTAATGCGTTTCTGTTTGAAGGGTGGGGCAGCCGTTGTACCTATACTTGAGACCTTAGAACTTATATCTCAAGGTGGGTGGCGCATCTACGTTGTGGATGTCTGTGGGCTCCAGTAACCTCTTAACACCAGGTGGGCTGTGAGCTCGTCCACCCAACTAAGCAATAAAAAAACTAGCTCTAGCAACAGCAGTACTTCGCAAAATTTACCACCGGATCGGAATCGCGACCTACTAACAAGATCCGGTATGAATTTCAGTTCACTAGAAACTCAGTGGGCTCCCTCAAACCACTAACGACTCGTGCGTTCGTCTGTAGTGTTCACTCCGCACTTGTCATTAATGTGAGCCTGAAAACCTCACTGATTTATACTATTTTTCATTGCTGTAGTACGTTGATTGAGCTCACGGTAAAACCGTTGATAAACTTTTATTGGACGTTATAACACAAGTGCCTTCTCCGAGTGCCTGTTTGACATTTATGTACAAACTCTTTCACAACACGGCTCAATCAGCAAATAATGCTAACGATCTATCAAACCTTTAGAAATGGAACTATTTAAAACTAAATTAATTAATTTATAAAAACTTACCGACAAGTTTTCTTGTTATATACATAAAAAGAGTGACAATTGCAAAATGCGTCGCATAAAACTCCTATGTCCAAAGTATGTGATAACGTCAGCAGTATGCAACACGTGTAGCGCGTTCATGTAACCTACTTCTGTTTATAGAGAACACGTGCCAAAATAAACATTAATGCAAAAGTAAAAATCTAATTTGTGTGGTCATTATCACGGTTATGTAAGCAAGGGTATGCTGCGGATTTGCTCGGCTTAACTTGGGAATTAACTGTTCTAAATTTAAAGAAAGTTTTTTTTGTATTTAAAACTAAATGTAATGAATACGGAAAAAACTTGTACTCGGCTTAAAGGTAACGTTGCCGGGCCATACAATCTTTAAAAAAAAACGTGTATTACTAATAATTAAAGGTCGCCGCTTAACGACAGGTAGGCCGTGAGCATCTTTAGATATTTACAGAAAATCAGACATAGCTTTGGCTGTGAATAATTTTAGACAGTTTTTTCGCAATCTCACGTATTTTTAATTTCCAGTAAATTTAAACGTATAAGTTTATTTAAGTAGGTACGTAACGTGAAAATTATTTATAATTAAATAAATACAACAACAAATAGTATTGAGTTATACGATCCCAACATACCCAGCCCTCATTATAAACAGATAGACAAATTAAATAATTAAGCAAATCACCCGTACAAAAGGGGCAGGGAATATGGTAACTAACACCAGTGGTCTTTATTTTCCAAGACAATAACTTTATTTTTATATTCCTATTCTATTCAAGTAATGAATAGGAAGAACAGTTAAGCAATACCATTTTTTATTTGTCAATAATAAACCAAAAAAGATTGTGTTGCAATTTTTATGTGTCAGTGCATATTGTCGAATTCCGTACATTAGATAATATAATATTACATTAATATAATGTTACTAGACTATGGCGCTTCTAAATGTTTTATTGCATTGTTTCACTTTCTCATTCTACCCTACCATCAGTATTGAGTACTGATATTAAAATGTAGATGTTGGTTATGGTTTAAACACGATGTGATTATTTTACTTATTTATTTATACTTTATTTCAGTTTATTTTAAAAACCATTTAATAACATTTTGTTAGTAATGAATGAATAAAATAGGGTGGGTTTTTTATCGCGCGATAAATGAATGTTAGTATTCTTATGTGATCAAATTATATACATGTATAAATGAAAAAAAAATTAAATGTGAAATTGATGTGAAATGAATGTGAAATTACATTCCTACCTTTTCCGGATAATGCTTATATTATTTATTTCATAGAATATCATTATTAAAACGTTGAAAAAATTCTCAGTATTAAAATGATGAATAAATAGTCTAAGTTATTTTACAGGAATTGTTGATCTGATTATATGAGGTAGGTACCACCTACCTGTAGTAGATTCAATAAATAAATATAACTTTTAACAGTGATTTGTTTTAAACAGTGAAACCTTGAAGCTATTTTTAGTAGGTACGCTTTATCTAATAAATTTCCCACTTTTAAAAAGAAATAACTAATTTGAAAAGTTTTAGCTAAATTAAACCCAAAACTTTTTTAGAAATATTGAATTACTTGTACGTTTTTTTTTTATTAATATTTAGCAACGGATAATAGTTTATAATTTTTTGACAACATCATATCGTTTTAAAATTATTTGTTTCGAAATGACCAAAATCAAAAGTAAAGTAATTGAAAAAACGAAAATAGCCCCTAATTGTGTTTAAAGTGCTATAAAAATAATAAAAAATAATATGCATCTCGGATGCTAATTTATTTTATCATTAAAATCACTAGTACGCACCTAATTACTCTATGACAGGTACGTTGTAGTATAATAAAACGTTCAAAGAGAGGCCCCCCTCCCCCTGACCTCGCGCTTGTGCGCCTCGCAGTGATGTCAACGGACCGCTACCGATTTTAGTAAGACTTGAACTGCAGGGGAGACTACACGCGTCTATTTTACAGACTTTAAATCCAATTATACTTTTAAAATGCCGTCTTGTGTTATGAGATACTGTAGGAGCCATTCAAGAAAATCGAATAGAGGTAGTGGAGTATCATTTCATCGGTAAGTTAATGAAATATTTACTAAAACAAATAACAATACAAACGTTATGAAAACAGAGCGCGGCGCGGCGGCGACTGGCCGTCCTCGCTTGCTCACAAACCATAGACTAACCATATACGTAATAATTCAGATGTGTCAAACGGAATTCACTTTATTTTAATTCAATGTTTTTAATTCGTATAATTAGTATTTCAGGGAAGTTCATTTCGATTAATGACTGTATTATAGGCAACGTTACAACTGTACATTATTAAAAAAATAATTGAAACATTACTACTACTCACGTGCTATTTATCAACTAGTCATATACGGTTTATCTATTGTACGTGTCGTTTACCTGTTTCAAGTTGAATGAGAACAAACTGAGTTGTGGACAAGAAATATATAAAATTATTTTTCCCATACGCCTTAAGTTTTTTTTTAAACATGCTAATCTAACAGGAGCGAGATATTCGATGGTATTGAAATGAATGAATGGTTTTTAAATACATTTCATCTTTGTTTGGTTATGCTTTGTTATGTTCCAAATTAACTTATTGAATATTCTAATCCATGGATTGCAATGTTTTTCCTGTAATAGTTCATATGAATTAGCGTATTAGGTAAAGTATCTACTTATTATCGACACAAAATTCATAACTTTAGAACAACATAGTATAATTGAAACAGTAATCTGGGATGTCTATGACACAGTTTTTAATCGTGATAAACAGTTATATTAATTATTATGAATGAATACATTTACATCAGTAAATTAGTAGTAGGAACATTAAATTATTTACTTTACAAATAAATCAATTATTATTTTTATTTATTATGCGCAATTTTATAATAATATATTTATTGAAATTCGTTTGGTACATAAACTTTTGTTACATTTTGAAGGTTCCTCAAACCGGATCAGAAGAATAGAGATTTATGGATACAATTCGTTCGAAATGACAGAAGAGAAGAGACGTGGTATCCATCGGATCATTCCTGCGTTTGCTCGTTACATTTCAAAGAAGAAGACAAATACGTATCGGATAATGGAAGGATATTTTTAAAACCCAACGCTGTACCAAGCTTAAACGTAAGAAAACATTCGTCATATTTTAATTTAATTTAATTTAAAATGACTTGTAGTGTGCCTTAGGAATTACCTTATTTTTATTGCTTATATGGGTGGACGAGCTCACAGCCCACCTGGTGTTAAGTGGTTACTGGAGCCCATAGACATTCAAAACGTAAATGCGCCACCCACCTTGAGATATAAGTTCTAAGGTCTCAAGTATAGTTACAACGGCTGCCCCACCCTTCAAACCGAAACGCATTACTGCTTCACGGCAGAAATAGGCAGGGTGGTGGTATCTACCCGTGCGGACTCACAAGAGGTCCTACCACCAGTAAAAATACTTTATACTTTATCACGTCATATTGCTCCATTATAGTCCTTCTATACTTCACTAAGTTAGTTAGAAGCCACGGCTTATCTGATGCTGACTAGTGATTACCCAAGCCCAGGCCTAATAGCGGGGATGTCACTCCGCAACATGAGACATAAGATTTAATTTCCGAATATTGGTATACCATGCTTCAAATCGGACCCGTGAGTGCTTTGCTGCATGAACAGTTAGTGGGTACTCATCATGTAGGTCAATAACATGCCTTACCACCTAAGGTAGAAACAAGGAGATTTCGAAGTACATCATTAGATAGGAAATTAATTGAGTACTAGGGAAGTAGTAGTAGTAGAAGCTCGGCTAGCTATCACTAGTTTAGTTCTGATTAGTTATGAGACAGTCCACAAATAAATAATTCCAAAAAAATTCCAGTCCAATCCAGTGAAGCCAGAATTTGTCAATCGCGATCCTGTTACAATACCAAATGCAGATCCAAACGTTATACACGTTCCTGAATCAATAACGGATCCATTAGCCGAGTCCTTGGAGCCATTAGTCGAACCAGAAGTTAGTAATGCAGTCACCTCCGCGGAATTCTACTTGAGAAAACGTTTGTTCACCGAAATGAAAGCAAAGAAACATCTCTCGAACAGCCTGAAGCAAGTTCGACGCCAAAACAGATACTTGACCGAAAAATGTAAAACATACCAGCAGATGATAGAGACTTTGAAACAAGAGATCGAAATGAAATACGCTAATATGACGGTCAAACCAGAACCCGCCGACGACTAACGCAGACGTATGACGAAAAATCGATACGTTTTCAATTCGATGTCTCAATTCGATAAGAGGAAAACAAAGAACGTAGGTAATCGAAAGCAGCGCGTATCGAATGGGTACTATTTACGTAATAAATCGCATCATTTGTCGCCGCACTAATGTTGGCTGTTTATTGAACAAATTGCCCGGGGCCAGATCAGCGCTGACGTTTAAATCATTCTTAATGGAGCACGTTTCCAAAAGCAACGCGTAGAGATCTGTACCACAGACTTGAGAATATCGAGTAATTCTCAGAAATAAAAAAATTGACATTTTTATAAGGATGCACTATTAAAAACTCAAATAAATTTGATCTAATTTTGGAAGTATTGTTTTATTATAATAAGTTAAATATCTGCTCTATATTAAATGCTAAAAAATATAGCAGTGTGGATGTCGCCATCATAGAATACGAGATATTTGGCAGATGCCTGAACCTCTCTCACGATATCTTCGAGATAAGCTTGCACAAATTACATGTCTACGGAGCAATTTCGCCAGCCCGGTGGAAGACCTTCCATTTGTTGAAATAAAAAATATAAGTAAGTAGGATGTTCTATGATAGACATCCGCTACAAGAGTACGACTGTCTTAAATAATCCTATTATATTATTGTTGTTCCGCTTTTACCATTATGTTATTCAATTCTAAATTCTAACCTAAGGTGGCTCACGATTTTGAGGAAGAAAATTGTTATTAAGAGCACAAAGCCGTTAAATTATAATTACAGTGTGACACTTTCAGGCAAAGAGATGTGGACAACACTATCGTACCTACGTTTTAGTTAGGTTAGTTCTGAATTTATAATAGCTATGTATAAGCACAATATCTCAATTCTTTACGATAACATGCGCTTACAAACGTCATATAACGGGTGTAAATATAAAAGATAACTATCGTACGTATTAAGTGGTATGGCCTCTCGACTTTAGATATTGTTATAATTAAATTGTATAGGGCTTTAAGATAGGGATTCGAAGGGCCTTTACCGCGGATACATATCGAAAATACAAAATACAAAAATGTGAGGTTTGTTGTCTTTCACAACACTCTTATTAGCTATACATTTTCAGCCCAAAACGATACCATCTCATCTCTTTCAATGGATGTCGTAAACGACTAATGGATTCAAAGTATAATAGGCAGCTTCGATATGGAGATTGCTAACCCGTAGGTATTTACTGGTAGTAGGGCATCTACTGCCTTTTTTGTCGTGACGCAATCATACCTTCCGGTTTGGAGGGTGGGAGAACCGTTAGACAATTCAAATTGAGATTCGACCTCATGCCCGTTCTTTTTTAACTAGTTGGGCCGTGCGTTCGTTCAGACCGTTAAGACCTCTTCAAAAGCCGTTACAATTAGGACAATATTGTAAGCGCTCGTAAAACACTATGGTGGAATTTTCATTTCGGACTTGGATAGTACATGGGTCCTCGTCGATCTCGTCGATTACGATGAAGAGTTCGACGAGCGAACTAACCCATAGACACAGCCCAGTGAGTTTCTCGCCGGATCTTCTCATTGGGTCGCGATTCCTATCCCGTGGTAGATTCTGCGAAGCATTGCTCTTACTAGGGCTAGTGTTAGTAAATTCTTTTAGGTTGAGCCCGCGAGCTTATCTATCCGTCCGGGCGTAGCTGGGATACCACTTAGGCGACCAGCTAATAGGTAGGGCTAAAACACGGCTAAAATTATCTTTGGTAAACCCACTACGCACGAACACTGTGACACGGATGGAACACTGAAGGAATCCCTCGATAATTGAATTACTTAAACCCATAAATCCAGGGGAGGTTTTATTTAATAAACGATATGGTGAATATTACGGGCAATGATCGTAAACATGGATATCACGTATGACCGCTACCTCATCCGGGCTAATACTGAAGAAAGTTTTATTGATATCAATGAACTTTCCTTGTTAACGACCGTGCACAATGTAATTTCAAAAGCATAAAACGGGTGTCCAATGTGAGGGGTAATTCGTAAACTCGACCGCAATCGTGCACATTTTGAACGAAGGCGACTAATTAAAATTAAAAGTACTTTTACAGCTTACTATCGCGTTTATTATTGTCATTACATTATTACAGACGTTCGACTTTACTGCTATAAAAAACTGAATAAAACAGACGTGCTTAAACCGTAAATATTTACGGTTTTAATTGAATATGCAATTTCGAAAAGGGCACATGTCGCATATTTTGTTAAATACGTTTTTTCATATAGTAGTCGTAGTTTTGAGGCTTACCTACACCCATTTTATAATCATTCCAGTAATTTTCAATTGCTAATTAACACTAAAAAGTTAATATTTTAAATTTTACACTGCTTTAAAAAATAATTAGTTTTTTTTCATTTCCTGAACATTTTCAGAGATGTGCCCTTTTAGAAATTGCATATTCAATTATATCTTCGTCTCGCAAAAGCCGAAGAGAATACGACCATATAGTTATCAAGTAATATTCAGTAAACTTACGAATTGAGAGCTCCTTTATAGTCAAACGAGAATGCTACAAACTGCCAGCTAGAAATTTGGAGCGAAACAGCGAACCCGATTAACGATTTTTTTTAAATCCCTTGATTCTTTTCAGGATATTAGTGAGTCCGTGATCCATTTGCAAAACTCTGAAGTAAATCGGAAGTTTTGAAGTCTGTGAAAATGACGTTCTAAGATTCCATTACATACATACCAATATAATAAAGGTGTGTTAAAAACAATTCTCAATTCTCTACCACACGTAACCACGTAATTAATCCTTTGGTCTACCTATTCTAAAATGAGGTGAATGATTTCAATGTACGTTCAAATTATCATGAAGTCCGTCAAATCGTCATCGGTTTTTTTGCCGATAACAATTGCGACAGTTTCGTAATAGCCCCCCCAGGCCTCTTGTATAAATTTATAACGCCCTAAACGCATTATTACCAGTTTAACGATCATATAACAATGTGTTTTACGATTCATTTGTTTCAATGCATCGGCTGTCGACCGTGATTGCAGGATGGGGACTTACAACGCTGAAAGTTGCGGTCAATTCAATTTTTTTTTTATTGCTTAGATGGTTGGACGAGCTGGCAGCCCACCTGATATTAAGTGGTTACTGGAGCCCATAGACATCTACAACGTAAATGCGCCACCCACCTTGAGATATAAGTTCTAAGGTCTCAGTATAGTTACAACGGCTGCCCCACCCTTCAAACCGAAACGCATTACTGCTTCACGGCAGAAATAGGCGGGGCGGTGGTATCTACGCGTGCGGACTCGCAAGAGGTCCTACCACCAGTATAAAACCAGTATAAAATTTGCCGGGGATCGCAATTAATTTTATTGTATCTCGAGATACTCGAATTAACGTCAATCATTACTGACATGCTGGGATAATTCGGCATATTAATTGATAAATAAGCAACTCGATTGCTTTGACAATGTTAAGATGCCACTAAAATAGTATTATTTGATCGGTAAGCGGTGGTTTACTAATCTTGGAGCCTCACATTTGCTATTCGATTCGTGATAATAAATCTAGGCTATTCCATTAGCTAAGGATACGCATTATTTCTAAATCATTTTCTAGTGGGAAATGCTAATTCAATTTTTTTCTTGCAACTAATCCGAATTAATGTGACATGGGGTCAGACTAGCTACGAAGCAATGAAAATGCTAATAAAATAAGTGCGTAATAGGCTAAAATTACAGTGGGAGATGATTACTGCGTAATAATGAAATGATTGAAAACAAAAAATAAATAAAATATAACCAAAGATGAACTAGTAAATACATGTGTAAAATAATAACAGATGTTGTCTGATTTGTAAATAAATAACTGAATGTCAATGTTTAGGAAATATTTTCATAGGAATACCCATAGGTGACTGACCTCGTCGAAACCTACAGCAATCGATTATATTCGATTCGACTCGATTATCGAAATCGAGAATATGATCTTGTGTCTAAACTACCGATTATATTTGAATATATTTTCATAAGCGGCCTTGAAACACTACTCTATATACGAGGTTCGACTTATGGCGGCGGTGCCGTTCTTAGTTCGTGCTTGTTCCATAGATTCCTGGGACCACATGGATGGCGATCATTCATTCTGGAGCAATATAAAACAGGTTGAATATCAGATCCGTTTACATAGCATCAAGTGTGGCCTTAAATATGCCAGAAAAACATTATTAAACCATTTCGACAAAGGAACATTACTTTTTATGATAGAAAATACAAAAATGACAGTTAAATACGAACCCTCGAAAAGGCGTTGTATTCCGTGTGCGTAAGATTCATTTGGTAGTGTTGCAGAATGAGATTAGTCCGATATTAACTCGTAAGTCGAGTGTGATAAAATTAAATATTTCACTATTATTCAGCTCGTTTGTCGAGTAGCCGGCAATAAAATACACGTAAGTGGTTAACAAGTAGTCGGCACAAGCGATTTTATTCATTTATTAGTTACATGTAAATTTCTTTGTGGCTGTAAAGTTTACAATGTTAAATTAGAACTCTTCATAAAATTATGTCGCGTTTGATAAACTGATTTTTGCGAAGTAGTTCAAAATAGCGGGTCTGAAATGGAGTGAGTTTGAGGGGACCTACACTTAGCATTGTGTGGACATGGGTTGAAGAAGAAGAAAAAGAAGTTGAGAAAGAACAACCGATGTACGAGATGGCCCACAGACGTCCGCTACGTGCCTATATTACTCTAATCATTGGCGTCCTGGAACTTGCATAGCTTCTTTCTTTTTGGCAAGGGCCGATTTCGAAAGCCGTATTCAGTACATGTCCACCACTCGAAGACCCATTCCCGAATTACTCGCCGACGGAATTATTGAAACTATTATAGAGGTTCTTTATTTATTTATTTAAACGTTCCGATATTAAATGGTTGTACGATTTCAAAAGATCGAAACTCAAATCCATTTATTTTCAGACATGAAGCCGATGATGGCATGATATATCGGATGTTCCGCCCTGCTAATTGAAACACTTGACTATTTCGCGGCAGACATAATTATAAAATTCATATATAAATGTAGGATTGGTAAGATTGGAACGTATGAAAAGTGTGGAACGGATCGTTAAGATGTGAGTAAGAGAAAGAGAATGACAGATGGAATGGCAGAGAAAAGGAAGGTGGCGAAGACGGTTGAATGAACAAGGCGTAAAAAAGGTTTCAGATAATTTTTATTCATAATAACAGGACATTTTGGAACAATGGAATGTTCTATTTTATGCCGCGATCCCAATTCTACATAAATAATAATAAATTGTGATACCTATTGATGTCCCTTCTCACGCTTTGGGTAATTTACCAATAACTTTGCTTGTTTGGTAGTGTAGTATGGTGATAAAAAAATATTATATTAATATACATAATTACAAGATCGCTCTTAGCGATAAGACTATTGTACAAATCAAACTGCCTAATGGCTGATTTTCAATGTAAACAGTGCTTTAATGTGCAATAAAGAATACTTTCTCTCTCTATTTCTGTCTCTCACCGTCTTACCGTTAAGTTATATTAAATTCTCTTAACTAGGGGCACTTAATATGTTGTACCGATAATTTTAAACAAGTACAGCATAGCGGCTTATGTAACTGCGAATAGAAAATCTTCGGTGTTCTTTCAGAGGCAATTTCCTTCGTGCATAAGTTAGTGTAGATGCTATCTGTTTGACATTTCACATCGTTAGCTTTAACGCCGATGATTTCCGGCTCTTAATTACGAGCAGCTCTCGTTAGAAAAGATTATCATAGTTTCTTGTATGCGCGTATCGACTATTATCGACAAATATCAGTATACAGATACTCTAGTCTCTAGTATATCTAACAATATTTTATTAATATTTTTAAAATGCCCATTTCAAAACGTCGAGATGTAAACAGGACTGAACTTTGTTAACTTATACTGAAATAACAAAATAGTGTGACATTATCGTTAATTTGGAAGTCATTAATCTTTACTGAAATTTTACGACCATTTCGATGCCTCCAATGAACACTACGCTAACTCCAAATTCATAGATTTGCAGGAGAAACGTTTAAACAAAAAAAGTTGATAAAATCTAAATTATTTATGGGTTTTTTGTGTAACTAGCTGATTTACTCTTGCTTCGAACCCCATCAATAATGATTAATTGTAATACTTTTAAAATAGTGAAGCGATTTGCGTGAAAAACGAAAATTTCAAAATTTTGAGTTAGAGTAGTGTTCATTGGAGGCATCGATTTGAGAGATGAACCCAAATAACTGCGGCAACTTTAAATTCCACGATTCATTTGATATTAAGTTCTTGCTGGAATACTTCTTATTCTTCTTCTAGTCCTTATATCACATTACGTCGGGTCGGCGCAGCATGTTCTCTTAACATAGGTACTGGATAGGAATTAGGCATGAGTTTTACAATTGGCCGCTGTTTGACGTCAACCCTTCTTGGGTTATATCTCCTTAAATCCACAGCATGGTGTCATAGGGGGGGGACATTTTTGTTCCTTCTCTCGATGTTTCTTTGATTTTTATTTTATTGTTACAAATATTTACTACACTTAAAGTAATTAACTCATTTTATTCGTTTTTCTGTTTTTTTGCATCGTTACTGGGACGCGTGTGAGTGAAATGTCATATCATATTCAAGTCGCAAATGATTTTTTTGTTTTATTTTAAAAATAATACATAATCCAAATGATTTCGTCATCATCAAAAAGACCACACATCGAATACGCCCACGGCGTTAATTAATACAAAAACTCACATCCCTACATTGCTATAAATTTCATATTTAACTTGATTAACGATCTTACGGATGGGTGGTCCTATTTCACAACACGTAAATAATGCGTGGGATAATTAATTAATTACATCGAGGGAACTAACTACCTGTTCAATGTTCAATCTTCAATTAAATAGTTAACGGTTCAGTCGTTGGACGGTAGGTGATATTAATTACCATTCTATACCGAATACGTGCGTAAAATAAATAAACATAGAGGAATAAATGTTAGTGCTTTCTCCGGTACGCAGGTCATCGACGTAAACCACTTTTACTGTTTAATCTCCGCGTTATTGTTTTCATTTTATTATTTCCGACGTCCCGTATGATTTACAGTTTTTGTGCTCATGGATGACCAAGGATGGCGTTATACGTCGACATTTAAATGTTTTGCTATTTACCGTCTGTTTTACTAAAAAAATATATATCTTAACATTTAGCTGTATAAAAATAAATGTATAGAGGTATTTGCTTTCGAATCTGAGGTTCATCCGAGGAAATATCTGTCTTCAGATAAATTAGTACATTTTTGGTACGTTATTTTATTATTAATGATATGTTTAATATTAATGATATGAATACATAAGCCATTGGAGTTCAATATTTAAGTAGTAATAATTTGACTGAAGCATTTGGAACTGATTATGATACAGTTCTGTAGCTACTCATAGTTTGTGTATGTAAATTTTTAGGATATCAATGAATACTGGCAGTCTGAGCAGACTTGTTACATTCGACAGGTAACATAAATAGCTCTAAGAAAAATTTTACTTAAAAGAATTCGTTCGAAATAGAAAAAGGTGCCGTTTTATAATGAAAATAATGCGGCACAACTCGACATTGTTAGATTAGGTTTATGATCGTGTTTTTTAACCAGATCTGTGTTTTGTTATCCTTTGAAGACTTGTAGAAGGCTTTTGTATTTTGATACTTTTAAATTTTATTTTGTATTTATTGCTTAGATGGGTGGACGAGCTCACAGTCCACCTGGAGTTAAGTGGTTACTGGAGCCCATAGACTACCTACTAAATAGTAGGAAAAATTATTTAATGAAGCTCTCAAAATTGTTAAATTAATCAGGAATCTATTACATTTGTATCGCATTTATATGTGTGGATAAATCTCTTATCGTAGCAACGTGCTTATTTCTTGTAACTTAATTTCTGTATTCCACCCTTAGAGAAGACTGCTATAAAGTTAGGCTTAGACTTCAAGATAGCTTTAGTTAATGCTGTAAATCTTAGCTTTTAGCGCATGTTAGCTTTAAACATATTTGAAAGTATTGAATAGGTACTGTGGGAGCAAAAGTAATTGCAGACTGAGACACTACCGAAGTGTCTTAACGTGTTTTGAGATAAATTGACGTTCGACATCCGCTAACTGTGGGAAAAGCGGACAGGTGTTGTCACTTATCGCCTTAAAGGCTCTTGTACTACTTAATTACTCGAAATACGAAAACGAATCGACTCTAAAGACCAGAGAATATAGTTTAAATCGCTCTGAACGAAATTCTGAGATAAGACCTTTGATGTTTAGATTGTTAAGATTTTAAAAGAAACGCGAGTTAATAAAATTGTTAATTCTGATTGCTGCCGTTATATTGAACTTAAATATTAACGTATGTACGACAAATCGTGGTAGGACGACATCGTTAAAAAAAATGTCCATATCCGATATTACTTGGTCGAAAAAAGGTAAATACATAGTTTTAGTAAGAATTTGTAGAGGATTTTTTTTTGTAATCAATATTTTTGAACCTAAAAGATGTAATTTTACTTTATGCTTTTATCAATATACGACATTCGAAAGCAATCACGGTAACATACGAACAAAAACAAAAACATATATATTTATTAGATCAGCTTATATATACCTAACAAAAGGCTGCTGTCAATAACTATAGGAGACTGGTTATGGACATCATACAAATTGCTTACTAGTGGACAGTATTTACTGGTGGTAGGACCTCTTGTTAGTCCGCACGGGTAGGTACCACCACCCCGCCTATTTCAGCCGTGAAGCAGTAATGCGTTTCGTTTTGAAGGGTGGGGCAGCCGTTGTAACTATACCTACTGAGACCTTAGAACTTATATCTCAAGGTGGGTGGCGCATTTACGTTGTAGATGTCTATGGGCTCGAGTAACCACTTAACATCAGATGGGCTATGAGCTCGTCCACCCATCTAAGCAATAAAAATAAAAACAAAATAATTAAAACGCTATTATTGCTATTTTACGATTATCTACATTATTCTTCAAAATTAATTCAAAGGTTTAATGTAAGTGAAGTTTTGAATACATTTATCGATCTTTTTTCACATCGATAAACTACCTAACAAGAAATAAATTTATGCACTTGACTTCATAATGTAAGTTTATATTTTTAAATTTCATTATTAATCATCAAAGGTTATTGTTCAGGATCAGGACAGTTCAAGATTTTTTTTAATTAAAAAAAAAAGCTTTTCGTGATTCGATTGACAACAATGACTTAATAATTATGGGCGCTTAAAGAAAAATAATTTGTTGTTGTTTATTGTACATTTTACGTTTTTTTTTAATTAAAAAGAAGCTTTTCGTGATTCGATTGACAATGACTTAATAATTATGCTCACTTAATGGAAAGCATAGTAACATATTATAGACATATTAAAACTAGTATTACGGTTTAATCCGGTCTTTTTATTTTCATTACATTACCACCGACGTTTGGAATACTTTACAGTTTCGACGGTCACGAACCAGAGAATTATTAGTTGTTGACATTTGAATTTTATGCTAACTGCCTTCTATTTCCTTTTTTTTTTAAGGGATTTTATGACCTGGTAACTGAGACCTTTAAGTCATGTCTTATTTTAATTTATATTCTTAATTTTATGAAAAATGATAATATGGAGTGACATGAAATGAAGATGATTAATTTGAGACATTAATCAAATGGGATGAAATTAAATGAAATGAGATTATATGGGATGAAATATAATCTCAGTAAAATGGTGGTAATTTACTGAGATTTTTTCAGTGGACTTTTTGGAGGAACCCTAAAAGCTACGTCCAGCAGATTTGTTTCATTTTCCCATATTTGTGCACTTTCACAGATATTAAACAGTTAATATACCATCGTTATTACATATTTAAACCTGAAGAAACACTAAATAGACAAAATAAAACAAATCACACAACTTCACTCCTCGCGTTCCCGCCAAAAAGTCTCCCCTTCTATTTCTCGGATGAAAGTGTTACTAGACTTTTACGTTTGATTTACTCAAATGAAATTGATGTGTAGTCGGTAAAAAAAAATATTGCCCTTGTAGGCAGACGAACGTATGGCCCACCTGATGGTGAGTGATTACCGTCGCCCATGGACTTCAGCAATGCCAGGGGCAGAGCCAGGCCGCTGCCTACAATTATTATTTTTAAGCTCACGGACGTCCAATGCTGGATACAGGCCTTACCAGAGGTTCGCCACAATAACCGCTCCTGCGTAGCTTGCATCCAGCTGATTCCCATGACCTTCATGAAATGATATCGAGTGATGATAGGCTATTTGGCTTAAGAGATATATTTGCAATTCCACAAAAGTTTAAATTTTCGAATAATATCATGACAAAAAAACTTCTTGAGATATTTGAACGGAGTAAACTTAATTGAGGTTCAATTAAAAACATCGAATTGCTAATAATAATAATAATACCAAATAAAACAGACCTTTAATTACAAAGATAAATGTCGCGTATTAAGCGAAATGTCGTTTAAACCAAATAGCTTTTCACCCCTCGATATAATGACCACAAAAATGCGAGATTAAGCCGTAAAAGCAGTTTCAAGTCTAGGAGTCGCGAAAACCGAACTACTACGAGTACTACTATACTACAACAAGCAATACAAGCAGCGTCAATCGTTCAGGGTTGCGTTCTCACATTCTTCTGTCGCGACTGGGTGACGACTCAGTTGAGCGCCTTGTGGTGCACGGCATGATTGAGGGTACAAGACCGTGCGGCAGATCACCGCTACGATGGACGTACCAAATAAATACAGCTCTAAACGGTCTCATCAACGAGTGCACAAGAAGGGCTGCGGTACTCGAGGAATGGCGACCTCTTGTGAAGGGCACCACCACCCGAAATTATGACCACGACCACTCTGCCAAGAGTGCATACGACTGAGAAGAAAAAGACTACTATACTTTATTTTTTATTGCTTAGATGGGTGGGCGAGCTCATAACACATCTGGTGTTAAGTGGTTACCGGAGCCCATAGACATCTACAACGTAAATGCGCCACACACCTTGAGATATAAGTTCTAAGGTCTCAAGTATAGTTACAACGGCTGCCCCACCCTTCAAACCGAAACGCATTACTGTTTCGCGGCAGAAATAGTCAGGGTGGTGGTACCCACCCGCGCAGACTCACAAGAGATCCTACCACCAGTAATTACGCAAATTATAAGTCATACAATATCTGTCTCAGTGTCTTGGAATAATTACGTGGGTATATGATCTTCAGAAACGAGTGAACAAAGCGTGCGTGATACAGTGGGCCGCGAGCACGAGACTATTAAGCCTTGTAATTTAAAAAAAAGAATCCGAAAAAAACATAAGTGGTATGAGCATAAAAAGCCACGTGTGGAGCGTCCGTGGGAACGCTGCTCCCTCAAGAGATCTTTTTTTTTTTTTTTTTTTTTTTTTTTATTGCCTTTGTAGGCAGACGGGCATACGGCCCACCTGATGGTGAGTGGTTACCGTCGCCCATGGACTTCAGCAATGCCAGGGGCAGAGCCAAGCCGCTGCCTACCGCTTAATACTCTCCACAAGCCTCGTTTGAAGAAGGACATGTCATAGCGCTCGGGAAACACCGTGGAGGGGAGCTCATTCCATAGCCGGATGGTACGTGGCAAAAAAGATCTCTGGAAACGCACTGTGGATGACCGCAGTGGCTCCAGGTAGTATGGATGAACTCTACTCCGGAGGCGGGCGGTGCGATGGTAAAAACGAGATGCTGGTATCATCTCGAACAATTCCTCAGAGCACTCCCCATGGAACATACGGTACAAAATACAGAGGGAACCGAAGTCCCTCCGCAGACCCAGAGGCTCCAAACGATCCGAGAGAATGGGATTATCGACAATCCGAACGGCCCTCCTCTGTATGGAGTCAAATGGAAGAAGCTGGTATTTGGGAGCCCCAGCCCAGAGATGGGAGCAGTACTCCATGCGAGGCCGGACTTGTGCTTTATAAAGCAAAAGTCTTACGAAAACGATCGAAAACGAAGATCTTACGAAAACGGGGGTATTGGGACTGGCACACATGCCAGCTTCGCGTCAGTGCTAATATGGACATGCATTAATGAAAACAAAAAGCTATGAGCGGACCGTCAGGGATCTGAGTCATTCCACTAAAATTTTAGATGATTAAAAGAAAAAACATTTTTTTTTTAAGTATTCTTCTTCTTCTGTGTCGATATCTTAATTTCTGAAGATCGTATCCAAGATTGAAGATTTTCTCTCGGGCCATTCGTTACTCGATTCCTTTCCACATGCTTCTTCTATTCTGTAGACTTTGCTTCAGGTATAGACATGCCGTTGAGTAATGTTGTCAGTTTTGACAAAGGATTAGTAATCGATCCCGTGGTTTTTTCCCGCCGACATGACCTACTACTGTTAGCTTTTCGAGGTTCTCAGGTTTTCAGCGAGCAATTTGTCCAAAGTGGTAAAGTATGCGCTAACAAAATGTAGATAGCTTGGTTTTGCAGAAATTTGGAAATAAAATTAAGTATTAGGTATATTGGCAATAAGAAAGGAATGTATAAAATGTAGTCCTCACTGACACCCAACTTCCAAACTTAGTGACCTGTAAAGAGCTTTCATGGACGTGAAATTACGATAAACGATTATTGTTCCGTCTGAAGATCAAGATGTAACACTAATAATACGAACAAATCAAATAATGTAAAGCTTATTTAATGCAACAGTAAATAATTCTATGTTTGCCACATCAGAGACGTTGAATCGTAAATGAATATGATAGTATCTGTAATTACCGGACGTCCTCTCGGAGTAGCTGCGGTTATTCGAACTATTAAGTTAATTGGCATTGTATAACTGGGATCACGGGCTTGCTAGGCTTGTATATAAAAAAACCACCAAAAATTGTTTTTGATTAGGTATGAAATTATTTGATTACGGTTGAACATTCACAGCGAAGGGAAATGGGTCGGTTAGCAGACCTTCCCATCCTCAGGAAGCCCCTTAGTTCGCTCACCTGGTCCAAAGAAGTTGCAAAGACCTTTGGGCAAACAGCAATCCCTCCATCCCAAAAACATCTTCTGGTCCTGGCTTTAGCGGTGTGTGATGTTTGCATATTTACTTGTTTGCATATTGTTTTATATATTACATATACCTCTAATAGCATCTCTAAGTAAGTCATCTTCATGCAAATCAATAATAGCTTTTATTTATTGTCACAAAGAGCGAGCTTTCACTGTATCAGTATTTATCACGTAAGGCTTATATTATCTAATAACATATATACTTAAACCAATAAACAAACAAAAATAACTTTAGCCAAATGAATTACACCTTGAAAATTGAAAAAAAAACCGAACCTATTTTGCAAAAATTCGGTACGAAGAATTACATCACTAAATATTTATTCTGGCGACGATTTGCTGCGCATATATCGGCTATCTCGTCATTCAAACAAGGGCGCTTAAGTGCTACAGATACTGTCCAAATAGTGAGTGAGTCTATATTTTTCACGTAATTAAATACATTGTTTATCCACAATATTCTTACGCTGTTCTCGTTCTTATAATGAATGTCCACACAAAAGAAAGATTCGCCAACTGTATCCCTCGCTTAACCGACACGCATATCATACACAAACTAAAGTGTTACATATTTACTAGCAGACAAAAGTTGCTTTGTTTTAAAGAATTAGAGCTTGCATTTTACTTATTGGAGTTGTAGTAAGTTTTTTTAACTACTGCCTGTTTGCTCTAAAACACAGAGAAGAACGAACAATAGTTATTTGTGCAACAAGATAACAGAGTTGTTTTTTTTGTTTCGATTGCTGATTTTGAGTCCCGAGCAATAAAGCGAAGGACTCTATGATTGATTCACGAGCGTAGCGAATGATTCAAAGTTAGAATCCTGAGCGTAGTGAGGGACGCAACCACACGAGATGCAAAAAACTTCTTTGCTTCGAGACAGAGCACAGTAAAATTCGAATGTTTCAAATTTATGGCTGAATAATGTCAATTCGTGACACCGAAGATTGAAAAATTAAAAAACTACTTTGACCCACGCTCGAATCAAAATCGCGTTTTGTTCACTGTTATCTCGCACCAAAAGCGGCATGTTTGAGCTGCTAAGGTGAAAAATATATTACATTTTTATCTTTTTGGTATTTGAAGACCTACATTTTAACATTAAGCACCAAAGAAAAACAAAAGGAAAAACCAGGAAAGTTCCTCACCAGCATACTTTAACGGCCTCGTCAGATTACATCGTCCCTCTGTAGTTGAAAATTAGTTTAACTTTCAAATAGGGACTACGTATTAGATTATTTCTAAAGCCTTCATGACCTGAAGATTCCCCAACACCCCAATTCCCAAGGCGAGTAGCTAGTGTGATATCTTCTGGGCACCGCTAACCACTTACCTATCTAGAAAGCCTGTGTACTCCTATCTAACTAGGGCAATGAAGAAAAAATGTAACCATACAAAATTTATACCTAAATGCGAAAGTGTGTTTGTTTGTTACGGCTTAAAGTCTTAATTAGTTAATCGTTTATTATAAAATTTGGTATGCACGTTGTCAGGGATAAAGAAATAGTCTTAATGTAACTTTAATTTAGAAAAAAATATAAAAGCGTGTATGTAGGTAAGTAAAAGCGAATATAATATGATTTGTGCAAAAAATAAGCTCCTAATAAAAAAATTAAAAAAACTGCTGCGAAAAATATGCCTCTCAAAACAAAAAAACATTTTTAACGGTAACATTTTTTTTATTTTTTGCTTAGATGAGTGGACGAGCTCACAGCCCACCTGGTGTTAAGTGGTTACTGGAGCCCATAGACATCTACGACGTAATTGCGCCACCCACCTTGAGATATAGGTTCTAAGGTCTCAGTATAGTTACAACGGCTACCCCACCCTTCAAACCGAAACGCATTACTGCTTCACGGCAGAAATGGGCGGGGTGGTGGTACCTACCCATGCGGACTCACCAGAGGTCCTACCACCAGTATAAATTATTATTATTAGTTAAAAATATTTAATATTCTATGAGTAGACGAAAAAGCGAAGCATTCCTATGTATGCTTATGAAAGGACAAAATTATCTTCATGAGCAGTGCACCAACATTTGCTATTAATCTCTGTAAAATTAGTTGTGATTAAAATTGTACCATAAACAAGATTTTGACGTCATGCCTCCACTTGCTACTTGACATCACTGGGACATGAGCCCGTTCATTTATCGATGAAAAAAACCACATTCCAAATTGTCATTACATAGCTCAAAAATAAACACCATTTTCCGGCCATTTGTTTTTGTTTCTAATAATGAACATTAATATAAACAGTTTCATAACATGAACGGACACGGTCACCTTAATACATAAACTCAAAAAACAAAAATCTCATAAAATTTTAAATTACAAATTTTACTATCGTGTCACATTAAATTACCTATCAAAAAAACTCAGAGTCCGTTAATTGCTTAACTAAGTCCGATTTTAACCACGTGTCCCTACCAAGATCTATTATTATTAATATCGAGTCGAGTAGGTAGCAGCGTGCGCGCTCATAATTGTATTAATCATTCAGCGCGACCGGCAGACGTCGATTTTCTTCAACAAAGTGCTCTTGTTTGTTTTTTTCGTAAGGAAGTCGGCCGAAGGTGAACCGTGGGAACGCCGGGCGGGTGCACTTCCCAAAACATCGACGCACGGCAGCGAACCGACATGCGCCGAACAGAAAGAAACACAGTCATACTGTAACTTACAAGTCGAACGGAGACAGAAGACATGACGTGTGCGCGCCAAGCGACAGCTCGCGATCGCGTGATCATCTACAAGAAATAATAAAACGGCAATAAAAGAAACACGAGACAACTGTAAGCGTGGCTAGTACGTGCGAGCGGGACGGCCTCGGTGGACGTGCGCCTGCGCGCGCGCAACTTACCGCATTCGAATTTCAAAGATCAATGATCGAAGCGATAAGCTGCATGAGTAAAAGAGAAGCAAGTACAAAATTCAAAAGAGGGAAAAAGATAGAGGTATTAGTTTGGCTCGTGGCGTTCATAGCTTACGATTCATTCTTTACGTGTTCCGTCGTGAGAGGGCGTTATTTTAAGGACTTTCAGGCAATTTTTTTTAAAACTTCAATAGGTCTTAGATGATCTCTAAATGTAAGCAATTTTTTTTTGGACAACTTTGAACCTTTGCTATGTGACTGTGCAAATAAAATAAAATAAAGGTTTACATTTAAGCGTTAATTCGGAAAAATATTTTTCCCATTACGAGCCCAAAAATAGTGTAGTACATAATAATCACATTATTTCTATCAGGTTTTCATTGACTTGAACGTTTTATCTATTTTATATTATTGTTCATCACAATAATTCATTTGTAGGGATGTGAGGCATCGAGCGACACTAGCGCTTCAAAGCACTAGCGGGTGCTTTTTCGAAACCATTGTCGTTCTTTTCTTTTACACTAGATGACGCTAGTTTTAGTAAACAAACATTCATACGTTTAAAAAAAGTTTGTTTACCTAAACTAAGATTTGTTAATCTTTGAGTGAAGAATTAAATTTGAAAATACTTTAATTATGACAATAATGTAACGTAATAAACCTAATGATGTACTCGATATCAACTTCATTACATTTTATTTTAAATTCTTTATTAGAGCCATACACCTATTAGGTCTTAGAATAATTACACATATTAGGTTAAGTCGGCTACATTTATTTAAATACTTAAATCAAAGTACTCTTTGTGTTCAAAGGAAATAACTGCGGTCAACACACTCTGTTTCACTGAATAAAATCTAATAATTCTAAAACAATTACGCAATTCAGGATCTCAGTTATTTTGGCCTCAAATGACGTCATACGTAAAGAAGCGTCGTTCGGCAAGTTACGTAAGATGCGACGCGGCTTATTTTTTTAAATAACATTCATTATTTCTGACCATCACAAGTATTATAGAATGTCTGTGTATTAATAACTATAGTGATTTTATTATCAAACATCGTGACATCCGATGAATGTTTTATAGACATGCCGATGCTCTAACGAGAATGTTTTCATAATTTTATAAAGAGTTGTTTTTGAAAACTTTTGTTACGAACAAATGTGGTATAGGTTTTAGTCTAATGGAGTCGCATGATTTGACATTATTGTTTTAGTTAGTTGATTTAATCTAAATTATGATTAGTAAAAATAATTAGTCTGCCCGATTTGTTATCTAAATTTATGGGATATCCTACAACTTATTACAGTAACTATACACATACATAATGCAGTAAGTATATTATTACTTTACATATATATGTGTGTAATTATGTGTATGTATGTATTTTACTATTTTATACATAGGTATATTAAATTATAATATGTTTATTTATGCATACAAAGTCATATGTAATCTATATAAGTACCTATATTTAACATTATGTGTATTCTATAATACTGAGATGTTATTTTAAGGAAGATTTTTGTTTTGAGTTTGTTGTTTTTTTTGTTTTGTTGTTGTTGTTTGTTATTCTTTTGTTAATGCACCTACCGTGCATTATCTCTGCACCACCCTATGGTCGACTGGAAGAGAATGCCCATGGCATAAGTCCGCCTGTGTACAAGTTTTGTTTTGTGCATAAAGTATAAATAAATAAGTAACTGTAGATGGGTATAGTCATCACGCGACTCCCACCACCCACCATGGGAGCTCGAAATCTCAGTCTAATTGTGCAAAGGCTCTTCTCCATTAGATTTTAAAGGTTTCACCATTTTAGTGACATCGCGATCCCACTCCTTACTTCATTTTATTTAGCAACACAAACAAATGGAGCCGCTTAAAAGATTTAGCTAGAAACATTTTTATGTACGTATTCCCGAGATGGAAGACGATCCAGAGGCCGGAGCCGAATAAGATGGAGTGACCAAGTATCCGAGTGTCTGGACATGACACTGAGCCAAGCACTTCGCTGTGCCACTGACCGACAAAAGTGACTACAAATTACAAAAAAAAGGTCACAGGCGGGCGCATCACGATTCTCAGCAATGAGCGATCGACTGAAGGAGGAGGAGGAGGATTCCCAAGATAGCGCTGTGAAATGAAATTATTTGTTAACTTTTTCGGTAAATTCACGAGGAGCATGAATGTTTTTTATTGCTCTTTTAGGCAGATGAGCATACGGCCTACCTGATGGTGAGTGGTTACCATCGCTCATGGACTTCAACGATGACAGGGGCAGAGCCAAGCCGCTGCCTACCGAAACAGGAGTAAAAGATTTAACAAAACAATATTATCTATAGGCGTAGTACTTACAAATATTTTTATTGGTCAATTACATTAACACAAAATATTCATTTATTCAAACCTACCCAATAGCTCACAGTCCATAACTTTATGAGTTATTATATTAGGACATGCTTATATTAGATCGATAACATCTCTGATTGGAATTAGCTTCCGTTCAAATGAATACAGATTGTAATCTTGATAGACAAAAACTAATTTAAATCTACAAATTCCTTTGATTGAAGTCATTAATAAAAAAATTGAATTTATATTCTTTTCTTCTTTTTTTTTAAGTGGAGAAATGAGTTTGTATGACATCCATAGGATTACGTCGATTTCTCGAGGGGCAAATATTTTTATTTACTTACTCATTAGGCACACAATACACATTACAAGATAAAAAAAAGATACACAATAAATAACAACAAGTAAAAAATCTAGCTTGTAACATAAGCCATGTGCGCACGACTAATCAAGGCGAATGTGCTAAGTACACAATGTTGCTTACAAATATAGGACAAAACAACACGATAACGAAAACTAATCTAACTTATAATCTAAGGAAAAAATTTCCAGTTCTTTATAGACAGGGCCCTGAAACCGTGATACTTTAAGACAAATATTTTTTTGTATGGAAACTAGCGACATCTTGTAGCGAATGCCCCTAAACTTATATGTTAAGCACAGAATATAAAAAATAATAAATTATACAAGTACATATTTATTTGTTATAGACAAATTGATTAAATTTTATTAATTGGTGGTTTCTGAAAATTTACAAAATCCTTCATTAAAAATAAAATATAGTATAGGTAATATGTTACTGCTATCTACAGCCTCTACAGGAGCAATGAGAAACTAATCGAAGCGAAGCCATCTAGTGGCCGACACCCGTAAACATTTTTGTTGAGTGCTTGAGTTGCTTATCTATACCTAACTAATTTAAGTGTATTATCTATGGTTATAGACGGGGAACATTCGGGTAATTGGATTATAGTACGAAATATTGTTTTTGTAAATTAATAATGCGGAGATATTGTTTTGCATTATTAATTTACAATTTTTTATTTTTTATTTTTTTTATTGCTTCGTTGGGTGGACGAGCTCACAGCCCACCTGGTATTAAGTGGTTACTAGAACCCATAGACATCTACAACGTAAATGCGCCACCCATCTTGAGACATAAGTTCTAAGGTCTCAAGTATAGTATACAACGGCTGCCCTACCTTTCAAACCGAAACGCATTACTGCTTCACGGCAGAAATAGGCAGGGCGGTGGTACCTACCCGCGCGGACTCACAAGAGGTCCTACCACCAGTGAAAACTAGGCTTTCCTTTATTTCCTTCTTTAGAGTCGAGATGGTTGAAGATTATGTAGAACATTCCAGTACGCGGCTCAGAGATTGACATTATAAAAAAACATGTTGAATCCAGAATTTCACATCACGACATATTCCGAACCGTATCTTCCACAAGTACAAAGTTATTGTATTAGATCTAAGAAGTTGTTGAAGAGAAAAATAATTGTTTGATTCTCAATTTTCAGATCTCAAAGGACGAAAAGAAAATTGACACTGTCAGACTGGAGTGTGTTACTAGAGCAATAAGCTAGAACTGGCAAGTTATTGGCAAGAAGAGGATGACGTGATGACACTTCGAAACTGAAACACCTTGGAAGCAACTAGATTGTCTTAATTAAATCGTATTGTTTGCTCCAACAAAACATACACTCGACTATCGTTTGATTGATTGGTGAAAATAAAAAAGTTATAAGTACTTATAACAAAAGCACAATGTCGAAAAAAAGGCTGATGGTGAGACTTTACAAAAGGTAGTTTAAAAGTAATTTTATTACCGTTTAAGCGAATCTTCTAAAATAACAATATTTTTTGTAGTATCATCACTACATAGTATAAAACAAAGTCGCTTTCTCTGTCCCTATGTCCCTATGTATGCTTAAATCTTTAAAACTACGCAACGGATTTTGATGCTGTTTTTTTTAATAGATAGAGTGATTGAAGAGGAAGGTTTATATGTATAATAACATCCATTAAATAGTGGAGAAATCAATAATAAATTACAGTTTCAGAAGCGAGGCGTATGTATGTATGTATGTATGCATTTTTTATGATTCGAATGTATTAGCTTCATGTTTTTAAGTAAAGAACACACTAGTATTTATCGAACAAATAGCGTTATAGAAGTTACTTAGTTCGTTATATAAGCAGAAAAGCCGGCAGTAGGTGGACACGAAATACCCAGGGTCTGATCGAGTAGCGTGCCTTGGAAAAGGCTTATGTCCCACACTGGACTAAAATAGCCTGTCACTAATGATAGAAGCTAGTAAACAAATAGCAGTTTGTACTAGTTCTATTCTAAACGCTTATGACGCAAGGTCGGACGTGCGAAACACAATAACGGTTTTAAAATCGAAACTCGTTCGTTTGGTTCTATTCAAATTCAAAAATAGAAGGAGGCGTGCGAACGCAAACGCCCGCCATACGAAACAAACGATTCTATTGGTCAGTCGGACGCCAATCGTTGGCCGACCCAAAGCTAGGCGTGATGGTTTTCGCGGATTAATTTGAAGAAAATTACACGGAAAACTGTATTTTTTTGTTGTATTAAGCATTGAAATCTGCCATAGAATACTATCACTAAGGAATAATTTAACGAAAATACATTATGCTCAACATTTAGCGGTGAAAAGTGATTTCTTGAAATTATTGTTAGCGCGATATTGACTTGGATCAATATCCTTCTATTTTCCCATAATAATACGGACACAGGAACAGAATAGGTATAGTTCTACATGTTTCTAAGTCGGTACATATAACGATAAAATACTGTGTGACCAGACTGTTATAGAAATCAATTTGATTCCATTGTAAAGAACGATCGCAAAAAATACGCTTTAAAAAACTTTCAATCTTTTTAAAACCTAAAGGTTTACGTCTAGCCTTATAATCAAAGGCTCACGTATATTCGTAAAAAACAGACATGACAATGTATGTCCAAGGATTATGGCCAAAAGACATCATAGTGTCAGGTATAGTAACAAAAGATTTGGAAAAAAAAATTGGGGCAAATTTCGTATTACGTTTTTCCTTTGGCCCTTTTCAACACAAAGAGTATAAAGAAACCGATGCATATTTTAAGGACTACAATACGACACCTGTCACAAATTTCCAAATTTTTTTTTTTGTATTCCTTTGCTTTTTTTGGCATTTCTTATTGGCCTTGTTAGATATCATGGTGGGTTGCAATTAATAATGTTTTCGATAACTCAGTTGCTTTTCGAGATTTTAGCCGAATAACGGAATGGGGAGGGAAATTGTGAATCATTATACTATTACATGCTCGATATTTTAAATCCACGTGAACTTTAAGATTCATTCACTGATTTTTGAAAGATTTCGCCCTGCAAATTTCAGATGTTCTACTCGCTGTCTAACAAGCATTAAACATTTTTTTTGTTCAATCAGTCACAACCTTGTGATTTTGTTGTAGTAAAAAGTCTAAGCTTTTTATATATATAAGCAAATAGCATGCTACATATGGATAGTATGATCTGTTTCAACCTGCCTCGTAAACGACCCCACTGGTCCTATTTATTTAGCATTACTTAATACTATGTAATTGAGACGTTTTGTTGATGTTACGTCACAAGTGCGTGACGGGCTTCACGCTGCCTTTCTTGATTAAACGTGAAACGTCTGCAATAACCACACTTCCGTGCTTATTTAATTATTAATACTATAAATGGGAAAAATGTTTGTTTGTGCGTCCCTCTCTCATGTCGAAAAGAAACAACGGATCGACATTATTATTTAATATAGTAGTTGATAGTATTAGGTTAAAAAACATTAAATACTAAGGGAAATTACACTGACACTCTTCCTTAACCATATGGGCGAAGTCGCCAGTAACACCTAGTATAAGATCACAAAAATGGATTTAACTGGGTTTTACTCATCGAGTTTCTCGCCGAATCTTCTCAATGTTAGATCCCTTGTTAGATTCAGCAAAGCGCCGCTTTTGCCATGGCAAATGTTAGCAAATTCTTCCGGACTGAGCCCCGTGACTCCGACTACTCAGGGTGTAGCCACAATAGCCCCTCGAGACTACCGGCAGATAGATAGCCAAAAACAAAATCTCAAGGCAACGCCTTTTGAGTTACGCCATAACAAAATCGTCAATACAAAATTAAACGCATTAATATTACTAGTGGTCCCCCAGTAGTCGAAACTCGACTATAATTAAGTGAAATGATAATTTTGTGCACTATTATGGTTCTGTTATCAAACACTATTGAAGTTCTATAATCACAGATTTCGCCAAGATAACACTTTGGACAAATAATATTTAATATATTCTCAATTTGACCACAGACTATAAACAATAAGAAAAGTTACACAATACACAAATAGTATGCATGCGTGTTAAGTTAAATACATGGTAGTGTGTGTATAATGTTTTCTTTATTCATTTAATATATTGTTTATGCATAATTTGAAAAAATATGAACATTCTGTATTTCTTCTCTATATTCTCTACTAGCGACCCGCCCTCGCTTCGCTTCGGGAACATTAAAACACACATGAAACAAAAAAAAAAAAAAGTAGCCTATGTTCATCAGGGACAATGTCGGCTTCTAAGGGAAAAAGAATTTTTCAAATCGGTCCAGTAGTTTCGGAGCCTATTCGAAACAAACAAACAAACAAATCTTTCCTCTTTATAATATTAGTATAGATAAGTGTGGGAAATTTCATACACCTCCGTCCGCGCAATTTTCGTAAAAAGCGGTTCAAAGTTTTTACTTTACGTATTAATATATATCTTAAAGTACCCATCACCATATCTCAAGTGTTGAATGCATCATAAATCAAAATTCAATCAATCAGTCTAAATAAACATAACGTTATCTAAAAATTGTTAATTAACTACAAACTATATTCGCACCGTAACGTAATAAAATACACGTTCTTATCAATATATTATTTTAAGCGTAACAGCTACTACCGGCGCCTCGGTCGCACATAAAATAAGCGTGGACGCTTATCAAGAACAGCATCGTTAAAAGCTCTTCATAAAACGAGTTAAAAAATTACTTGAAGTAAGGAAAACATTTTTTTTTTTAATTGCAATAAGCTTAACTCGGAGTCGTAATGGCGTAAGTTCCGTACCGTGGGAGAAGACGGCAGGTGATGTTGTAGGTGGGAAGGTGCGCCGTTAAGTTTTTGCGTGCCCGATATTGGTTTTTAATTAGCGCGCGGAAAATAAGTTGAAAAGCGTTATGGGAAGTGGTCACGTCACTATAGACAATAAACAGGGGTAATTTTTTTTTTTGTAATATATTTTCTAGAATGCTCTATGCTTCGGTAGCCGATGCGTTTTCTTAATAAGGTCGTTTATGTATTTCACTTAGTGCAACAAAATGGTGCTGTTTTTTTTCGGGAAGTAAGCATTTTTATAGGTACATATTTATTAACTTTAACTGATAGATATATTACTATTTTCTTCGATTTTCGCGAATTTTGGACATAAATATTTAAAACAACTTTTGCGATTTAATTCCTCGTTTTTATTGTCATAATTTTTTGTCGTCCGTGACCATGTAAATTGTAAAGTATCCGAATCGTCGCAAATAATATAATGACCATAACGAAAAACCCTAAATTAATCCATAAAAGTAATTTAAAACAAAAACAGCGAAACGATAAATATTCGACTTGAAGTGTGTGAGACAATTACGAAACACGATTGACGTATCGGCCTCAAAGTGTGAAGCGGAGTTCAAGTTGCAACCTCTTACTCACCATTCTTGAGCTAATTCGACAATTCAGCGCAATTATCATATAAAACAATACAACTGGATTCGTATGCTAAAAATGTCGATCTACCAGAGCGTTCGATTTAAAAATAACACATCCATTTACAATTACTAGTTTAATAAAACTATAAATAGATAAAATCGTACGGGACACCGCGTAAAGCGATACGAAATTACAGATAATTAATTAATTAGCTGACTCGTGTCGATCCTTTGAGTGGGCGAGCCTCGGCAGCGGGAACGCTCACCGTAATACCACCGTTAATAGTAACGGTTACCGTCATTTTATTTATTTAATGGCCGTTTATTTCAGTCCACAAGGCGAGCTGGTCGGACGACAGTAAACATTTTTCAATTCAAGCGCTTTTTATTTATTTATTTATCATAACGGATCGTACTTTTGTTTTATAAATATCACATTAACTTCATTGTTTTGTGTGTGTGTGCGCGCGTTTTTTTTTTTAAATTGATCTTCATTACTGCCTCGAGATCTTGAAATAAGCTGATGCAAGTTTTTTTTTTTTTTGGTGTGGCTATCTGATGCGAAAAAGTACCTCGGGCGTTTTTTTGTTTTTAGAACTATTAACCGTTTACAATAATTTAATGATTGTAAATTAAAACGTATCTAGATAATATTGTAACTTTATGATATGATATTATCTGGCGATATTTAAGATGAGATGTGGTAAATACAATTTTCGTTTTACAATTCAATAAATGTATCTACTATTAAAAATCTTAAAATAGAGTACTTAACCGGTATCTGTATCCTATCTGAAACCTCATGAAATACTAATTGTGGTTTAAAAAAAGAGGAGAAGGTGATGGGGGAGATGTGCTCCGAACTAAACGCTTCACTTTCCCCCCTTTGATTTTTCATTAGTTCTGTCTCATGCGAGGTTCAGACGTGGATCGTTGAGCGACAGGAGGTTTTTAGTCGGTTCGACTCTGTTATGCCCCGCCCGCCATCCCTAGTGGAGGGCGGAAGTCCGACAATTTCCTCCTGACCAAAAAAAAAGTATAAAAATCTCTTTCTGTTTAGAGTGAAGATGAGGATGGAGAGATGAAGAGGGAAGAAAGAAGAGGAAGAGGTATCCGTCCTCACCTCCATCTCAGCATGCCACTTGATGCTCAAACCTGCACATATAGGCCCATACCAGCAATTTCATCACTCCTGCCTCGATAGGCAGGGAGTTACATGCCCCCCCGGAGGCCCACTCCGCGCCCCCGCAAGGGGACGCAACGACCCCACGGAACTACCTTAACTACATAGTTCAAATGAAGCTAGTATAAGCTCTTTAGGTAGCAGGCAGTATGTAGGCAAAAAAAATCCAAATCACGAAAATTTAAGCAACCCAATCAGTGAAGCTGTTTTCAAAGTGTTGCTCCGTCATACAATTTAATGGCAATTGATATTAAGTTTTAGATTTACATAAAATACATTTCCACGACATTCCTATAAAATTGTATGGTTCGTTTCACCAAATTAACACTAATTAAAAGCAATTCACTAAACTTTCTGTGCATTTTATGAACTCAAAATCAATAACGACTTAAATGATTTAAAGTATTATTAATATAAAAACTTGTCAAATTATCGAATAATATGTGTCAATATTATAATAATAAATAGATCTAATATTCAATTACTATTCACGAATATTTCGGTAAGTTGAAATTAAATAGTGTAGGGTCGTGCCACACTGATTTGTACGCGTGACGATAATAATAAACACGCATGCATAATCTCGCATTTTCCTAGTTAAAAGTCGTAACAGACATACCTTGATTCGTTAAATGATATCTTAAATGTATGCAATAAAGTTGAATTTACACTGTCAGTCTAATAATTAACGACCGTTTTCTTTAATCTTATAGATCGTTTACGTCAGGGCACTCGAAGTTACCCGAGCGTGCCCGAAGACATCCGAACGCTTTCGTGGGAAAATACGGCAGGTGTTGCCGATCCGCAGCACTTCTTGCTGAGTAAACACTCGTATACAAAATTATAAGCGACTCGAACCGTCTGTGCAAATGGAAAACATATTTTGTGTGCTTAATGATACTGTTTACTTTTTTGGTGCGGCTCGGTTATCGGGCCAAGGAGTTTTTTTTTTTTTTTTGCGGGAAACGGGTTCGAATTTTAAATACTGAGTCACGATCTTGTGGCATTATTTGATTTGCGATTAAATTGAATGTCACGAAAACGTATGAGCATCTTTTTTATATATTTTTTTGTGTGTGTAAATTATTATAGTCGTTTTCTGATATGGAATATGAACGATTGTCTACGTTTAAGGCTATGTCAAGTTAATTAATCCCCCTAAATTGTAATACATATAATGACTTGCTCTGAGCACCGAATATTGAAACATAAGTTTGAAAAAAATATTCCTTGAACTTACAAAATGGTGTTAAATTGGCGTAATTAAGGTTAATATTTTTTCCAAGTTTCAGAATGATCGCTATGCCACTGTTAGTAAACAAAATATATTTATTAATTGTGTTATTTGGCATGTTTAAAGAAAACATCAAATTAAATATAATGCACAGCCGATTAAATAAGCGGAAAATTTGCTATTTTCGTAAAACACATTTCAACGGACATTTTAGGCGGGAACCTAAATTGTGATGTTATGTTGTTAGTGTTGTAATTTGTAAATTTTTATATTATTATATTCACGTTTATTATTCAAGCTTGGACATAGCATACTCATATTAATTGCTGATTTTAAACCACTAAATATTTGAAAAATTCAACGAGTGAAGAGAAACAGAACACGAATGCTGGACGTAGGTAGCTTCTCAGCACTTTTAAAAAAAATCTATTGTAGTTTCAAAAAATTCCCGCCAAGTTATTATTACTTAAATATTATTAGCAAAACTGAGAAAAACTATAACGGCAGATAACCAATGGCCGTAAATAAACAACAGCTTTTTTTTTATTTAACAGGTACTGCACAAAGTTTTTTTTATATAAATTAAACCATCATCTACAATCCAATGTGACTTGTAATCGATACAGCGAAATTATCGTCAATAATGGTATTATTACTTGAACACCCAATTATTTTGGTATAATCGAAATTGAACCTTACTGCTTCGAACGTAAATGCTGTCAGTGATATTTACGGACATAGTACTGCAATTACTTCCATAATTATACGACCAAGACGCGACCTTCAACCGCCTTATAACTGTTTGGAAATTCATATGACATTTCTCGAAAACTCATACAGTTTAATGGTTTTCGAAGATAAATTAACAAAAACCAACACATTCTCTTCCCTTGAGATTTTGATATTCCCAAAAAAAAATTTATCGCCAACCCGTGAACCGCATATTTTTATTCAGATGAATGAATTTTTTCAATGATAAGGAAGTGAATATACTGCATTTGTGTGTGCCCATAGTACACGGTACAATTAAGATACCGTTACAATTCGCTTCTGGCTAGTTTGACATTTAAAAATTACTTGACATTTTCCAAGAAGCGCTTTTTATGTGTTTCTGGATTAAAAACAAGAACAAGTAAAAGTAAGTACACAATGCAATAAGAATGGAGTTTGTATAATCCTGTAAAATAGTTACAACTAGTGAAATCCTGTGGATAAATATGTAGAAAAACATAGATTTATTTCAACCAATTTTTTTTTAAAGGGATTTCATGACCTTGTAACTGAGACCTTTAAATCATGTCTTATTTTAAGTTATATTCATTTTTTTATGAAAAATGCTATTATGGAGTGAAATGAAATGAAGATGATTAATTTGAGACATTAATCAACTGGGATGAAATTAAATGAAATGAAATGGGATGAAATATAATCTCAGTAAAATGGTGGTCATTTACTAAGATTTTTTCAGTGGACTTTTTGGAGGGTCCCGAGAAGTTACGTGCAGCAGCTTTGTTTCATTTTCCCACATTTGTGCACTTTCACAGATATTAAACAGTTAATAAACCACCATTATTACACATTTAAACCCGAAGAAACACTAAATATACAAAATAAAACAAATCACACATCACTCCTCGCGTTCCCGCCAAAAAGTCCTATTTATTTTAGTTTTCAAATCACCCATAGAGTATCTCGCCCACAGCTCACAGCCCACAGAGTATTTCGCCGGATCTTCTTAATGGGTCGCGATTCCGATCCGGTGGTAGACTCTGCGAAGCACTGCTCTTGCTAGGCCTAGTGTTAGCAAATTCTCTCTGGTTGAGCCCGTGAGCTCATCTACCCGTCCGGGCGTAGCTGGAATAGACTCTTAGGATACCAGTGAACAGGTAGGAAATAAAATCAAATCAAAATATATTTTATGAAAGTTACCCTCTTTAATAACAAGCAGTTATTGAAGTAATTTATACATTATTTTTAATTTCGTTGATTCTTGATCCGTGTGCTAATTTCCAAGTTAAACTAACCTCATTTCTAGTACAAATATAGACAAAATGAACTAGTGATAGCGTATTAAGATAACTAAAATAATTGTTACAGATCATATCTTTTCTTTTCCATGTACACAGTTCTATGCCAGATTTAATCATGAATAATGAGAGACTTAAATGAAAATTAAAAGCAACTTTTGAGAATATTTCAGATATTATTTTTTACATTTAAACAAAAAGATCAAAACCTTAAATTATCCTGTAAGCCCAGGTGTCCATAACTACAAACTAGTACATACTTAATGATAGATTATTATCGAGGTAAGAGTATGGTTATATGACAAATAATTCTTAAAGAAATTTGCTGCATACGTAGGTACATATGTAATAAGTGTATTTATTATTTAATGACTTAAATTAACAATGATAAGTATCGTTTCTACTTCTCAGAATATAATTTAAAAATATATAATTTGTGAAGTTTTTTTTTTTAAATGAATTTAATGTGTGCTTCGTGCTATATATGGATTACGATAAAGTAATTTCTGGAATGTCTCAGATGAAGCAGAATTTTAATTATGAAAAAACATTCACACTCTTCTGCTGTTTCTAAACTATTTATTTCTGGTGAAAAGTGCATTTTTTTTATTTTTAGTTACTGAAATTTAATTTCAATTGTAAGTTCTTCTGATATAATTTAATTTGTGTAGATAGCAACTGATATCCCCTGTTTCTGAGGCCAATAGTCACAACATCGTTTCAGCTACTATCTATACATAAAAATAAAATTGGAGTGTCTGTTTGTAACATTGAAATGACCGCTTTTTACTATGTACATATGGATATATATGCGGTACATACACCATAATAACTTTTATTTTTATTTTTGTCTGTCTGTCTGTTTGTTCCTGCTAATCTCTAGAACGGCTGGACCGATTTTGATGAGACTTTCACTGATAGATAACTGATGATCTAAAGAGTAACTTAGGCTACTTTTTTAGACTAGCTTCGCCCCGCGGCGTCACCCGCGGTACGAAAATAACCGCGGGTAACATCGCGGGACTCCGCTATTAATTAATAATAAAATTTAATGTTTCCGAAGCGAAACGAGGGCAGGTCGCTAGCTATAAATAAATCTGTAGAACCCGTTACCTTTCTCGTCAAACTCGGTGAAGAGGAGTCACCTCCCAGTCTGCGCGTGAGTGGAATAGCCCTTTCAACTATCAACAACTAGGTAGCAGAAAAAAGAAAATCAATGACCTTGGCTCACTTCATCCCTAACCCTAATAAAGTCCAAGGCTCGATCGAAATCCGGATATATGTAAACAAACAGAAAAACATTCTAGACGCAACTCGTTCAATAATCGCATTTAAATAAACAATAAATTCCGGTTAATACTTAACGGCGTACCTTGTAATTACGAACTAGCACAGGAGGCCAACCCGACACACCAGTTCTGTTCACGAGATCCACATGTCAAAAAGGGGACATAAATTATACGTTTAGCTAAAAGTACGCTAGCCAAGTGCTTGCCTCGCATTATTAACACCTACGGGCATTTTACACAACTATTTCACTGGACTTTTTGAGTTACAAAAAAAAAACAAGGCAAATATCCGATTACTGGTGGTAGGACATCTTGTGAGTCCCCACGGGTAAGTACTACCCCACCACCCTGCCTGTTTCTGCAATTAATAAATTGTTTAACTGATTTATTCTTACTGGATTTATTTCCAATAAGCAGTTGATTTCGGTCGCGAGACAATCATGGTCTGTGCATTTTTTGTGACACTTTATCTGTACAAATTTCGGTTTCTTTTATTAACTACAAATCGCTCATTATTCGAGGTCATTGGAAATTTACTTACTCTTTTTAATTCCAGGAAGTGTAACACCATGCTTCGATCGAAATGCAATTGTCCAATCTCGGACTTGTCTACCGTCCAAACAAAAACTTTTGAAAAAAATATTCGCAATTTCTGCTGATATACATTATGTATCCACAGTTTAATTAATTAACACTAAGAATATGCATGTCTTTGCGAATCTTTCAATCAGTTTTATTATTTAATGTATAATAATGCTTTTGAATAAAACAAATACCTGAATTTCATTCTAATCAGAGTACTGTGGCGGGTAGCCATCATACAACGCAAGATAATTGACAGATGCCTGAATCTCGCTTACAACATTTTCAAGATAAAGCGCATATATACAAGTTCCGAACAACAACATTCGGACCGTCGGTCTACCGAGCAAATATCACCCGCTCGGTGGAAGATCTTCCCTTTGTCGTACATCTCCCCAAACTGGTGACCTACGACGGAACAATCGCAACCTTCTGATTCATCATCAGCGCATCAAGAACTTCGGCTACCACAATCCCCGCATTCTCGCAGATAAAAGCAAGTCATCGACAGTCGTCCCACAGCAAGCCAGCATCGCAGCCTCAACAGGACCATCGCAGCCGACTCACCGCGCTTCCTGGCCCTACGGCACGCACCTACACTGCCTCATCGCGCAGCATTCAAGCTCAATCTCGACTCACCGCAGACTTCGAGCAGCACTGGCGACAATCACGCAGCATTCAAGCTCAGTTTCGACTCACCGCAAACTTCGAGCAGCACTGGCACTTGCAAGCTAATCTCAGTACGGACAACGATAACTAAATATGACACGACTTCCAGTCTCGGAGGGGAGTGATGTGGCGGGTAGCCATCATACAACGCAAGATAATTGACAGATGCCTGAATCTCGCTTACGACATTTTCAAGATAAAGCGCATATATACAAGTTCCGAACAACAACATTCGGACCGTCGGTCTACCGAGCAAATATCACCCGCTCGGTGGAAGATCTTCCCTTTGTCGTTAAGCTTCCCAAAGTACCTTATTTGGTTTAGAATTTTAGCAGGAAATTCGGAAATCCATGAGTCAAAAAAAAATCAAAAATCAATCAAATCAAAGTATCTGGAAATGCGAACCATATTGGACGAAGTTTAACGATATTCAGCCAACTATAAGAGCTGCTTCATACCTCACCCAAACCCGCTCCTTAGTATGCTCTTGCAGCCAAATGCGATTAGAAGATTCAATCTCTCACAGAAGCGCTCGCTATACTACTAAGAAGAGACGACCGTACTCGTCGAACTCGACAAAGAGGTCGACGTCCAACCTAACCCATGTATCAGCCCGCTGAGTTTCTCGCCGGATCTCCTCAGCGGTTCACGATTCCGATCCGGTAGTAGATTCATTCGCGAAGCAGTTGCTCTTGAGTTGTTAGGTCTCCTTCGGAGGCGCTCGGGCAGCTGTTAGCAAATCCCACCCCTCCTGGCTGAACCTTTGCTCGCCCACCTGTCCTGGTGAAACTGAAAAGGTCTCCGGGCCGCCAGTAATCCTTCAATCATAAAAAAAAAGAGACAGAGCATTGGAGCCCTGACCTCTCGCAGCTCACCTGATTACAGTCTTGGCAACTGATTGCAGATCTTAACGCAAATAAAAAAAATACATTTCTTAGCATGAGGTTACAGCTACCTACGCTAAAGAAAAATAATATTAAAAGACACTATACAAATTTGATTTCAAGCAATAACATCGATGAAGAACTTTGCAGTTTGTAACCCAACTGTCATTAATTTTAAAATATTGTGAGACCTATTTTAAAATTAATGACAGTTGGGTTATAAATTTAATGATACTTCAAAGGTCAGAACAATGTTTTTTTTTATTCACATTAAAACAATGTCACCATTGTGGTGCTCCTACAAATTACTTACTCAATTTAAAATGAAACACACTTAAGTACATTTGTTCCCTTATTAATCATGAATAATACTTGCAGTTCTTATAAATTTAGATAGCTGTGTCATCCTTTTCAAGATACATAATTAAACCAGTTTCTGAACTGCATACATCCGAGATCTCTTTGACACGTAACGTTCACTAGTTTTTACATATCTGTGGTTTTGTCTATGGACTCGCATTATCACTCAATTTTGTAGACCTCAGGCACGTATGAAATATTTTTGCAGTCGATAATATTGTACGAAGAGAAGATGAGGAGAATACATTTACATAAAAATAAACATAGATTCAATATTTTTTTTCATTTACTTTTTTCATTTATTTTCTACATATACCTTTTAAGATATATCATGCGTATGATAACCCTGGCTGGGTATCTGATGGCCTTGAATGAACATTTGACCTTGTTTATTACCTTGGAGCAATGTTGACAATAGAAACGCATACCGGAACAGAGCTGTGGGGAGGGTTGCTCACCCTTCCGTTCTAGTCAATTGGGATAAGTCAAGGGTTAATTGTTAGCATACATCGTTAGTAATGTTCTCGCTTTTGTATTATCAGCAAATATAAACTCGACGTCTAGATGACTAACTAAATCTATACTAATATATAAATCTACAGTAGTTTTTACGCATGTTCCGTTACAACTACTGAACCATGCATCCGATTGACTTGAAGCTTGGTATCCATGTAGAAAATACATGTACTTAATGGATAGGCTAATATTTATATGAGTTTGAACTCCCTAATAATAATGACATTAAATAATAATGTCAATTTTAAATGCCAGCAGCCCAGCGAAGCGGGCGAGGCGAGTACGGCTAGTTAACAATAAGTTTGATCAAAACATTTGGATTTGAATTATCAGTGTTATGTTTATACAAAAGCTTTAAGCACGATCCGTCAGCGAATCCATCACATCAATCGACAATCGCCCCGGGCGTAATTAAGACAGAAATTAATTGGTCACTCCGCCGGTCTTCCGCGTCCCCGTCGAGATAAAAAAAAAAACCGGGCACACGTGGTCACTACCGTTCATTTACGAACGTGAATTATGCGTAGTACGGCAGGTGGCAGGTGCGACGGGCCTGGGAACTCGGGGTCGCGACGAGTTCCCACGGGAGCGTCATTCACCACGCCACACCTGCGCCCCTTAACGGGGATGTTACACACACGCCCGCCACGCGAAGTAAAGCGCCGCTTAGAACGAAACTATATAGTGTGCGCGAGCCTAAACACTATCTGTGTGTGCTCGAGTGCGACACGCAAAAGGGCTCTTTACTACATGCCTTTTTGAAGTTATACTTCTTTAGGCGCGTTATGAAAAATTGATGAGAGTGAAATTTTACGATGCGCGCGCACCGTGACACAAAATTAACAGAAATGAAGTTGCCCACTAAATCGCTCATTACAATACGACCGACGTAACTTGGCGAGTCTGAATATAGCCGCAGGTAAACTTTCCGAACCGTACCGAGAATTACCGAATTTATACGATGTCGAAAAGGGATGTCCAATATGCGTGTTTGAGGATGTTTTTTAATCGATTTTTTTCAAATTGATTAAAATTTAAATAAAAAAAAAAGAAATAAATTTAATAAAAATAAAGTATAACTTTTTACGCGCGTACATAAGTACACGCACCCTTTTTTTTTATTTACACGCGCATGTCGATAAGGAACGTTGTTGCGTTTTGTTTTAACTCCTTCTAGTTTATGAGGCGTATAATGAACACCCGCATTGTTTAAAATTCCCCGCACGCTGATTGACTCGGAGACGGGCGGGCGGTCGATGCGATCCTACGACATTGTAGATGTAATGGCAACACGAAAGGCATAAATATCAGATTAGTTGCCAGCTGCAATTGATGTGTTTAGCAGAAATGGATTTTCATGCATTTTTAGTAGCCTGTTACAAGAACAACATCATAGTATATTATTTGTCGATGTTTTTTTTTTTCATTGTTAATAATACATTCGTTCTCTGTATTCTTTCTATTTATTATATTAAGAACTACACATAGCATAATGGAGACGAAACAATACGTAATTTAGATGGTATATTTAGCACATTAAATTCGAAACAATACAATTTAAATGCAAAACACGTAGAACTAAGAAACGTCTAATAAATAATATAAATTTTTGAACGAAGAAAGACTCGGGGCCTTTATTAGACGTAGTTCATTTATAAGCAAAGATCATCGTTGTTATCGTAAACAGGTATGCATACAAATGAACATTATCTAGCCCTTTTGACAATGGGCGAGTCGATAAATGAGTCGCGTGTGGCGCGACACTCGCCTCGTGCATGACCGCCCTTACTAATGGACTTTACTTTGACAGCTATTAGTACAGTTACTGGCAGGTTTGTTATGATTGTGTTTTATATTACAAATTTGAATTAAGAATCAGTTTATGACACAAACAAAGATTAGCTTTACAAAGACTAACAAAGTCCTATTTGTACAGCCTAAGTCTATTTGATGACGTGTGGCGTGCTTATCCGCATAATCAAGCCTATTCAAGTTAAATTATTTATTTTGAATTTATTGATATTGTACACGAGTATACGATCCACTTGACAGTATGTCGCAGTAGCTCGTGGACTACAGCAGCATGCACAGCCAATCCGCTGTCCACTGGTGACATATTCTGGTTATTATCCTATACCGATGATAGTATAATAGAACGGTAGGCAGCGGCTTGGCTCTGCCCCTGGCATTGCTGAAGTCCATGGGCGACGGTAACCACTCACCATCAGGTGGGCCGTATGCTCGTCTGCCTACAAGGGCAATAAAAAAAAAAAAAAAAAAAGTATTCAAAAGAAGACAAACAGCAAGACGTAAAACTCATGCCAAGCCCCTATTCAGCATAATAAGAGGATATGATGAGCCGACCCCACATAATGCGTGATAAGAGTTAGAAGAAGAGTAATCTTTTACAATACTCAAAACTTTCTTTTTTAAACTGTAAATGTTCACCTTGTGTTAAGTGGCAACCAGAGTAGGTATATGAAGATCACAATTTAATGCCACGTCCAAATTGAAAGGTGAGGTTCGAAGTTTTGATGCTTACACAGGCTGTTTCGTGATTCCAATCTGTACGCATTCACAGGATTTACAGAAGAAATAGAAGACCTATCTTTTTTTTCCTTCCTAAGCTGATGGTCTAAAGAAACCGGGCTAGTGAGCTCAGGGAGCTCAAACCTGACGATGTTGCCAACACGAATCCTAGCAAGAGCCGTGCTTAGCATAATCTACCACCGGATCGGAAACGCGACCCACTGAGAAGATACGGCGAGAAACTCAGTGGGCTAATACCTATCCGTGCGGCTATAACGGTACGTCTTTACACAAACTTCAGATGTTGCAGACAATAATTTAAATATCGAATTCAATCGCGATGAAGTATTAATAAAATTACAAACTCTTTGTTAATTGACACATTGACAGTTACACAATAACACAAGTGTCATTGTGCTCGGGACGTCATTAAGCCACGCGACTACGTAGGTACCTACGCGCGCTTATCTAACCACGTCTATTAAGGCTCTTTGTACGAATATACCTTAATTCAAAGAGCGAATTAATAAAAGTATTTTTTTTTAATAATCTGTTATTTGCTAAACGTTAGAATCCTGATTTTTGTTCCACACAGAATATTGTTAAATCATTTACCTATTTCATGTCTCTTTGAATAGATTGGTCGCATATTTTTCTTTATAATCATATCTTTAGGATAACTAATATTTAAGTAATAAACAAATTACCAATGTGGACCATAATTAGGTAGCGTATTATTTTTTGCGTCAGGTTCGTATTTCAAAAGCTTTAAATTTTTTTAAAAGACAGGCCCATTTACGGTGCAATTAAAGACGTGGAATGAAAGTGATTGAAACATTTGATTTGAAAAGCAAAACATTACTACTCTAATTCACATACTACAAAAATAAAATAATAAAATATTAAACGAACATTCTAGGTGTTGTAATAAGGTGCATTCCACACGCATACGATGTGTATGTGTACACATAGCACAGCATGCAACTTTCATAGCCACACTTCAATATCGAATCCCATTTATGTAACCCTACCCAGTGGGGAGCGAGGACAAAAAAGACCAAGATTTTATTTTCTTTTTTCAAAAGCAAGGCTGCACGTGGTCGGGTTGTGGTCCACGGTTTATTTTTTTTTTCATTTTTATTTTAGACGAAAGTATCATGTGTAAGATTCTTCAGCCGAGGAATAAAGTATCAGTTACGTTCTGCTGCCTTTGCCTGACGAGTTGCATGCTAATGAGATAAAAGTTTAAATGTTTTTGTGAATATTTTAGGTATTTGAAAACTTATTTGATGAAAAATTATTGCATTTCGAAATTGTAGTACTGTTTTTGAATTTTGGAAGTCGTAGCCAAATTTAAACTACCTACTCTTGCAGTTTTATCCTGCGTTTTTAATTGTCATTATAAATTATTGCTGACGTTTCGAACTTTTTACAGTTTTCGTGGTCTTAATCGTCCGTGATATAATCTTTAATATAATATAGAACACAATATTAATAATTCGTAAAAATAGTTTTAATAATGAGAAATTTTGTTTGGTGGTAAATGAACAATGTATTTGAATATATATGTATCTATATTTTGTATGTATCAAAGATAGTTTATTGACCGGAGACCAACTAGCTACCGTTTATTCCAGGAAATTACACGACACGTAGGTATTCATTTATTTAGAATTAATTACAGATTAATTCACAGATAGCATTTTTTACATTTATTAATGAAAATTATGTGGCTTTTACCTTTTTTTTTTTTTTTTTTTTTTTTTTTCCCAACATTGATTTAAAAAAATGTAGGTTTAAGAATTTCTCATAAGACACAGATTCGATTAAGGGACTAATTTGAATTTTGTTTCTCTTATTAGAGAAAACGTAAATGCGATGACTGAAGGATTTATCTGGTCGTTAAGAGTTTATCTAGAAATAAAATTATTGACTTTGTAGTTTTGAAGATAACGATACAACAGGATTGGCGCGCAGTGAAATAAGCCTTATGTTTGCCTGTCAAGAAAAATATTTAAAACCTCCCCCAATATTATAGGCATCCTTTTCAGAATTTTTCTGGATAAAAACGCAATGCATATGCTTACAATATGCTTTGCGCTGCCTATAATTTGTATCAACTATTTGATTTTCATCATTTTATGTTATTTCCACACTCTCTGTTTAACTCGGTAAATGTATTTGACAATTGACACGTAAATAAAAACACTAGCAACACTTATAAATTCGATTTCAATGACACTAAGGCAAAACTCTAATAAATAAATTTAACATTATTTAGTAAACATATCGAAGAAATGTAATCTAAATTTAACTGATCTAATGTTTAAGTGATGTGTGCAATGTACATATTAAATTAGAATATAATAATATTATAATGGCAGTGAAATATTATAGTCGGACGAGTTTATTATGTAAATAGTGTCTTAAACTTTAACGAGGCGATGCGGCAATGATAAAAATCTTAATATGTTCCGGCGTTAAATGCTTAAATTACAACTCAGTCTAAATTATTGAATTTATAACATGTCTTTTGGTATGCGAGAACCAACCGAATTAATTTCGATGTTTTAACGACATTTTTATGTGCAATTTTTTTATGTTTTAAATTGTAACGCGGAAGTTTATTATGTCGCAATTATATTATTTATTGAGTACTTCATTTATATGTGTTGGTAAAATGCTATACATGTAACTTCTTCACAATCTAATGCGTATTTCAAGAATGATTATCTAATTTTATACTAAGTGTTATCTATATATACAAAAATGAATTGCTGTTCGTTAGTCTCGCTAAAACTCGAGAACGGCTGGACCGATTTGGCTAATTTTGGTCTTGAATTATTTTTGGAAGTCCAGGGAAGGTTTAAAAGGTAGATAAATATGAAAATGCTTGGAATTATATAAAAATAACAATTTTGGTTTTTCCTTTGGTGTGTCCCCCATCGGACGAATTCCTTTCGTTTGTTTTAAGTTTATTTTATACAAAAGTTTAGGTCTTTTATTTATCGATTGAGGCACTACGAAGTCTGCCGGGTCAGCTAGTATGAAATAAAAATTACTACATATTTTTTCTGTAGATAGACAGGCTGATACTGATACACGTAGACAATATCACACAGCAAAAGCCGCCGATATGAGATTAAAGTTAGTCGACATTGTACTAATGACCAGACAATACAAAACACGAAAGTTTTAGGGCAGAATAAGACATCGATATTGGACCTAATCTTTCTAACTCACAACACGTCCACTAATATTAAACAATTCATTATTCGATCAACTTATCTAACGCCTGTATTTTATGAAAATGAAAATCCAAGTCAAACAATTGCCTGACCTCAAAATACTGCCAGTTGTGTAATGCAACTTAAAAGTCTAAAATTTTTTTTTTTTGAGAAAAAAAAAACATTTCAGAAGGGTAATCAGCACAATATTCAAACGATTTTAGTCGTGCGTGTCTACGACAACTGTAAAGAACTCGAAAACTCGTAAATAATATAACGATAATAGAAAACAGCATATTAAACCATAAGCATAGTTTTAATTTAATAAACCAAACTAATCCAATTTCATACCTCAAAATGATAACGGAAATGGATTAACAAAAATCTGATAAAATTTATACCTGAAATATGTCATTACAAGAAAACAATTCAATCGTTATTGTTTTTTCCCCTCCCTATTCTGATAGCCTTAAGAGGCTATTTCAGCTTCTCCTAGACATGTAGGCGAGCTCACGGGGCTCAAACCGGAGTGTTGCTAACGCTGGCCCTAGCAAGAGCAGTGCTTCGCAGAATCTACCACCGGATCGGAAACGCGACCCACTGAGAAGATTTAGATTTCGAAATATTAAAACTAATTAGGGAACTTCGATAATAGTATTTACTTGAATTAGTTCATGTCATTTAAGTAGAGCCGTGTACTACACTCGTTTCCATTAGAATGTACGGAGGAAATGAGGTATCTGCAGCAGGCGCGTGATTTGCGATCGTACCGACTCGCGCAGGAAGCCAGCTGTGATTTATCGCGCCGGAACCTATCTATCTAGCCTTTGCGACTGAAAACAGCTTTGTACTGCTGCCTATAGACAGAATATAAATCATTAACATACCAATAAAGTCATCGAACCGTGTAACGAAGCACTAAGTATAGAGAAAATTGGATAATTGGAGATTTTATTTTCCTACCTATGCTGATAGGTTTGAGAGGCTAAATCAGCGTTATCCTAGCATATAAGTGAGCTCTCGAGGTTCAAGCCAAGAGGTGTTATTAACGCTGACCCTAGCAAGAGCAGTGCTTCACAGAATCTACCACAGGATCGGAAACGCGACCCACTGAGAAGATCCGGCGAGAACCTCAGTGGGCTGTGTCTATGGGTTAGTTTATTCGCCGAATCCGAGAACGCTGACCGGAACTTGAGGTACCTAAAAGCACCGTAAACGGTTATTATTAAATTAAACAAACTATTGTAAATTTCCAAAACGAAGGTGCTTTTAAACTTTAATAAAACTACTCCAATCTTTACAAACCGACACGTCGGCTTTAAGGAAAACAAAAAGTTACGTTAGTAAGAGGCAATGCGAGTCCCGTCTAATGACAGCGATCCCGGCTAACGTTAGTCATCGGTAAATCTTCACGAGTCCGGTCTCTTGTGACAAGCGAGTATTCTAAGTTGCGGCACGTCAAAGGCTCTATTCGTAGAAGTACTGAGTAAAAACCAGTCTGCGGGAGCGCGTTCCAGCTCGCGTGCTCGGCTCGCGTCGACCCCAGACGCACGCGCTGAGCTCCTAAGCCCTACCGTATAAAAGGGCCCCCACCCTTCCTGATTCTATCATTCCCTGCCGAGGCTTCGTGCGTGCACGTCGCTTTGCACAGCAACCTTGTAAATACGTAGTCGTACGTTAGACTAAGTTTTCTATTCGTTATGTGTTTGGCTAAGGATGAACAATCACCCCCGAAAAAGGCGATGTCTCCTAGATCGCCCTGGGCTAAGCTCTTAAATCAGGTAAGCATCGTTTATAAATAATAACGTTCTGATATAAGCGGTTTTATTCGCTTAATGATCTGATATTGTTTACATGTTTGTTTACAAATGTTTCTTATTTGCAGAACTCCAAGCCTCGATTACCTCGGAAAGTAACAACTTCTACGCGGGTGAATCTTAACAAGTGCTGGTCGAAGTTGGGTGAACTTATATCCAACGCCGGACCTCGCTCTGACCTACCATCGCAAAAGACTGTAAATGATGAAGAACCTCTCCTGGTGCCTTTCTCTGATTTCTTCTATCCAGTGGAGCCGTACAAAGCGGTGCCCGTCGAGGAGAATGATAACGCGGAAAACCAGAATATCCTGAACTCCAATCGCTTTGAGCTGATCAACGATGCCTCTGAACAAGACGAGAACATGGCGAACGAAGTGCGCGAGATCTGCTACATGGCGACAAAACAAAACTGTTTCGTATGTAAATTTTGTTATTAATACCTTCTATTCAAAACTATCCATACTAATATAATGCAGTGAAACAAAATCCTGTCTTCCACGAGTAGATTTAGTGAGCGTCACGACGCGAATCCATCGTCTTCCATTAGAATTAGTGATGTGGTGTAACATTTTGATGCCTCGTTAAAGCGATTTCGTTTACAATCTCGATGAGTTTAGGTTTAAATTCGTTTGGAAGTGTCGTAATGTCGCATCACATTTAGATTTACAGTGTAAATTTTTGACGAGTTTTGGTAGACAGCTTTAATTTAACTGCACTGTTATCATCGCACCCCCTTTCGGCTATATTGTCTTGCAGCGCCGGTCTTCTTCAATAATTACGTCTCTGTTTCGATCCAATGTCTTCCATTAGAATGTTTAGGTGATCTGTGATATTAGTTTGTTATATTAAGAAGCTTTAATTCGTTGTTAAGCAAAAATATTAACCTCTCTAATTGTTAGTATAAGTTTATAGATTGATAGATTCAATTGAATATGTATTTTAAGTCTAATTAATCTTCTAAGTGATCAAAAGCTTTAATTATTTTTAAGTTAGTATTAGTTAAGGAAATATTACTTATATATTACTTTAGTTACTTATGTTTACATAAATATTACTTTAGGTTGTATATCTGTCACTATTATAAAATTATTTTAAAAGAAAAAATGATTCGAAATTTAATTAAAAGGGCCGACCGTGCCAATGTTATCTTTTAAGTTTTATCTTTTTAATTTTCTTTTTGTTTATAAGTGAATTCTTCCTTATGTGTCAATTGTACTGCATGTCTTAGAATTATCTTTAGATTAATTTAGTAAAGTAATTTTAGACTGATACGTTAATGAACTGAAGACTTTCGTTTGATCTCTGTATCTTTTTAGTTAAATAAAGTATTAAATGATATCTGTATATCTTTTTTTTGTTGAGTGAATATTATACAACATTACACCTATTTATACTCTGACCTTGAATACAATAACAATTGAATACATTAAATCTCGTAATTGAAAGGATGACTACTTAAAGAATTTGAGTTTATAGGACAGGTCATTACATAGCCGGTAATTTAAAAAAAATGTTTGAAAAAATTAAATTAAATTCTTAGACGGAAGTCAGGGAAAAAAATACGGCCTAACAACCCTCAAAGTTCTAAAGAAGCTTTTCAATTGGTCCGGCTTCGGTGATGGCGTCGAGAATTGCAGCTTGATTTATTAACAACTAAATTCAGATTAGATTTCATTTTGTCAAAAATATTTGAAAAAAACCATAATGAAACACTACGGTTATAATATTTGATGGTATTCCAAATCGGGATCTTCTATTTGTTTCCTAAATGCGTAATTACCTAAAGTACCTGTGGCTGTGTGGTGTCTAGGCTTAGAACAACGGACCCCGTCGCATGACACGTCAAATCTGTCCCCTCCAACACTACGTGACCTTCAGGATCAATCTGTCAAATAACAATTAATAAGAAATCCTCCGCATGGGTATCGCGTAATAGGCCGATAAGGTTTAAGGCTTAATTAAGGTCTCTCGGGAGAATAGGCACTCTGAAAGTATGCTGTAATTTTTTTTTTTTTTTTATAACTACGAGAGGCAAACGAGCAAGACGGGTCACATAAACATAAACATAAACATCTGGTGGTAGGACCTCTTCTGAGTCCGCACGGGTATGTAGCCGTGTAGCCTGACTCGGAGCTTTATATTCAGTTGACGACAGCAAAGAACTTTCCTCATTTTATTAAAAGGGGCCCGAGCAATTTCTATCCAGATCTTGATTTCTTGATCAGATTTCCATGCTTCATTTACCCAAGCCGCCAAATACTTGTACTGTCGTACCCGCTCTAGTTGTTTTCCAGCTACATATACGCTTGAACTCAAACCCGGGTTTCTTGAGACTACCATGAACTTGGTCTTGCTTATGTTTATCGACAAACCGGCTTCCTCGCTGTACTCATTAACCTTATTCACAATTGCTTGCAAATCGGCTTCCGATGCTGCAATAAGGATAGTGTCGTCCGCAAAACGCAAGTTGTTAACGACCCTGCCGTTGATTCCTATTCTCACTTCAAGGTTTTCAAGAGCTTTTGGCATCACAGCCTCTGAGTAGACATTAAAAAGCAATAGGGATAAGATACACCCCTGCCGGACCCCACGAGAGATCTCAACTTGGTCGGTTTACTCATTTTCGACCCTTATCGTAGCCACCTGCTTCTCGTACAGGTTGCGGATGATTCTGACGTCCTTACCATCAAGACCAATGTCACATAAAAGGCTGAAAAGTTATGATGTTTAACTCGGTCAAATGCCTTTTCGTAGTCTGTGAAGCACAAAAAGACATCAGTTTGCATGTCCCTGCATTTCTGTACGAGAACATTGAGAGCGAAAAGAGCTTCTCTGGTGCCAACACCAGATCGAAATCCAAATTGGCTATCGCCCAGTTGTTCATCACATTTTGACCGTATTCTATTCTGTACGATGTTCAAGAATACTTTTAGAACATGGCTCATCAGACTAATCATACGATACTCTCCAGATTTTTTGGCGTTTTGCTTCTTGGGTATCGTGATGAATGTGGATTTTAGCCAGTCACTAGGAAGATTGCCAGTTTCATAGATGTTATTGAAGAACTGTGCGAGAGCGTCCAGTTGATCTTCTTCCAGCAACTTTAGTATTTCGATCGGTATATTATCAGGACCCGGTGATTTACCTGTTTTAGCAGCTTTCAAGGCCCGCAAAACCTCAGACCCCAACATAGCTGGACCAGTCCGATCAGTGATCGTTGAAATGTTCCTTGATGAGTCCGCAAATGCTACATGTCTATACCTATAATGACTTCGATGACTTCTCGAATACTTTATGATTTTCGTGGTCACAAAAGCTCGATTCCGCTAACAAACAACACACAACAAACAAAACATACAACAAACACAAATAACAAAATAAAGGTTTTTGGACAAGACGCCAGCACTACTATTAAACACGAAACAATTTTATTACAAAACAAATTCCTGGGGATCAACTTCCAATTATATCCATACACCTACGTGCTGTATTGCCATTACAAAAACAAGTTTCAACGAACGGGTTTTTTTTTTTTTTTTTTTGGTCAGGAGGAAATCGCCGGACTTCCGCCCTTTTCTGGGGATACTGGGCGGGGTATGTCAGAGTCGAACTGACTAAAACCTCCTGTCGCTCAACAACCAACGTCCAAACCTCGCATGAGACAGAACTCATGACAAGGCAAAGGGGGGAAAGTGAAGCGTTTAGTGCGGAGCACATCTCTCCCATCACCCTCCCCCTCGGGACGCCGGACTGGCGGTCGTCGGCGCCACGACCACCAGCCCTCTCGGTCGGCAGACTGTCCGAAGCCCGCCTAGATGGCGCCGGTTAGAGTGGGTTACCCTACGGAATACCCCGCTGGGCCAGAACCAGCGTGGGTCGAGGATAGCCGGCCTTCCATCACCCGGATGCTCTTGCGTAAAACGCGTGCAGAGCAGCTTGCACGTCGTCTTCTTAGGCCCCCCTCGCCGGTCCCCAGACCGACATGTGAGGGGGACCCGAAACACTTAGAGGGCCAGGGCTTGGGCGAGATCCGCCTCCCTGGCCCCCGCTCGACGGCGGCGGGATTGTGCGTCTCTCACGCGCCCCGCCGCCTCCTTCTGCGAGATGGTGCACTCGCAGAAGTCGAGCATCGCCTTCCACGACTCGTCGTCGCCGAGCATCGATGCCACAACACTCGGCAACGACAAGTCGGTTCCTATTTTTGCGACGAGGACACGGCGCCACCCCTCCCATGCGGGGCAGGCGACGAGCGTATGCTCTGCCGTGTCCAAGTCGCAACCACAATGGTGGCACTCTGCCGTCGGCTCGGCTGTGATCCGGTGCAGGAACTCACCGAAACAACCATGCCCAGTGAGCACCTGCGTAAGCCGGAAAGTGAGGCGTCCTCTGTCACGATTCACCCAATCCACAAGGACCGGGCGAATCGCCTCGACGGTCCTACGACCAGCCGAAGGATCAGCCAGCCGTCTGGACCATGACTCCAGCACGGACCGCCGAGATTGGGCCCTCCGTGCTCTGACCACACTGGGGCTGGGACGCGCCACGCCCCGGGCACGAAGTTCAGCCCGCCACCTATAGTCAGCGGCGAGCGCCTCCGCTTCCAGAACCCAAGGCGGCGTCCCAGCCAGTACACACGCCGCCTCAAAGGAGATGGTGCGATAACCACGGATGACCCTGACCGCGATGGTGCGTTGCGGCCGTTGCAGCAGCTTCGCCACCCCCACGGCCAGGGACTGGCCCCACACGGGCGCCCCGTATAGGGCCATTGATCGCACCACCCCCGTATAGAGACGGCGCGTCACCTGGTCAGGCCCCCCGACGTTGGGCAGAAGCCGGCTTAGCGCGCCGGCCACCCCCAACAAACGAGGGACCAGGTTCTGAAAGTGAGCACGGAAGGTCCAACGACTGTCCAGAATGAGGCCGAGGTACTTCAACTGCACCCCGACCCCGATACGGACGCCTCCAACCACGATATGGGCATCGACAGGTGGCACTCTCCGGGGCCTGTGGAACCACATGGCCTCGGATTTACTGAGCGCCACGTCGAGGCCCAATCTCCTAATTTTGCCGACGACATGCGCCACCCCAGCCGTAGCAAGACGGGCAGACTCAGCAAAACTCCCCCCCCGGGCCACGACCAACGTGTCGTCCGCGTAACATATTACGCTCAGGCCCGGGAGGAGGGCACCTCTCAGCACCCAGTCATACCCGATATTCCACAAAAGGGGGCCGAGCACCGACCCCTGTGGAACACCGCGCACGACCGGGAACCGGTGCAGGATCCCACCATGTCCGGTACACGTGACCGATCTGTCCTCTAAGTAGGAACCCACCAGCCGGCGAAGGTAGGGGGGCACTCTATGTCGTTCCAGCGCCCCCCCTATCACGGACCAGGGCAGGGTGTTAAACGCATTGGCGATATCGAGCGACACCGCCAAAGCCACCCCACCCCTGGAGACGGCCTCCTCCGAGAGGGCCCGCACGCGAAGGATCGCGTCTACCGTTGAGCGGCCCTCTCGGAAGCCATACTGCTCCGCCGACAGATCGGGTCCCACCCCGACCAGATGCTGGATGATGCGGGCTGCCAGAATGCGTTCCAGCAGCTTGCCCACCTCATCCAGCAACACGATGGGACGGTACCCGGCGGCAGTATCCGCCGGGCGCCCCTCCTTTCTCAACAGCACGAGTCTGCCCGTCCTCCACGATGAAGGAAACCGTCCCGACTCGAGGCAGGAGTTGTAAAGTCTCAAGAGTCGGTCCCCTAGGGCACCAAGAGCCAAGGCCCAAACCCGGCCATGGACGCCATCCGGGCCGGGTGCAGTGTCCTTCGCGCACATTTTGCGAACGGCCACACGGAGCTCCGCCCCCGTTATATGGGGCACCTCAGCAGGGACTTCGCCGTCGTAGTCCGGCGGCGCGTCCATAGCGGGAGCGACAAATCCCTCCCGCTCCTGCGGGAAAAGCACCGAGACGATGTCCCGCAGCTGCTGAGGCTGGAGACGCTCCGTGATCGGGGGGGCCCATGGGCGCATTTTATTGCGCACCATATGATAGGGCCGCCCCCACGGATCCTCATCCAGCGTCTCCAAGAGACCCTCCATGTGTTGGTTCTTGGCTCTTCTGATGGCCAGCTGCAATGCCCTCTGCGCGACGCGGAATGCGCCGTGCAGCCGGGCCTCTGCTGCCGCGAACGCAATCGGATCGTTGCGCCGCGGCAGGCGGCGGCGGCGATGCCTGGCGCACTCGCGCCTCGCCCGAACGCACTCCACGCGGAGTTGCGCAATTTCGGGCGACCACCAGTACGCCTGGCGATTAGGAAGTCGAGGGCCGATCCGGGGCATCGACGCATCACAGATGCGACGCATCGTGTCCCGGAACCACCCTGCCTCTCCCTCGACCTCGACCGGGTGTGGACGCATGGGCGCCCACGCCGCCACCGTAGAGGCTTCCATCAGGAGCTCCTTATTCAGGCGCTTCAGTGCCCACTTGGGGAATGACCGGGACGCACCACGGGGGTAGTCCCCGTGGACGTCCGCGACTGTGGAGCGGGCGGAGAGATCAAACCGAATATATCGGTGATCTGACAGTGTCTCCGCCCCCTCCAAAACTCTCCAGTCGCGGATACGGCGTGCGATGGCCGGGCTTGCGAACGTAACGTCCACAATAGACTCGCCCTGCCACCGCACGCACGTCGCAACCGAACCTCTATTCAACAAACAGAGACCGGCCGCGTTCGCCCACCTCTCCAGTAGCCTACCACGAGCGTCCGAGCGGGGGGAGCCCCATGCGACAGACTTCGCATTGAGATCCCCCGCGAGAATCACTGGACGGGGAGCGAGGCGGCGAGCAATCGCCCCGATCCCGCCCAGGAAATGCCCGAACTCGACAGTAGGCCTGTTCGGAGAGAAGTACGCCCCGATCACGACGGTCCCTTCCAACTGCACCGCGACGAACCCTTGGCCCCTGGTCACCATCGCCAGGGGGGGGATCGCCGCGTCTCTTCTTATGGCTATGGCCGCCAGGCCGCCATCGTCCCCGAACCAGCAATCATTTGCCGGGGGAACGAAATATGGCTCGGCGACCACAGCCACATCTATAGACCACTCCGCCATACTCTGAGACAGCATGTCCTGAGCTCTGGCGGAGTGGTTCAGGTTTCCTTGGAGGAAGCGATAGGTGCGGTCCATTACTGTTGGACCACATCCATCGCTCCCTCCCCTTCACCGCTGCCCCCACCCTCCGGCACCGGTGCCGCAGCGGGGATTACAGCGTTGGCCAGTGCTCCTCTGGCCAACTTTCTCCTCTGCCGGCGCTTTGACTTCCGGTGCCGGTTGCGTTCGGTGTTATCACCGGACGGGAGGCACGCCTTTCCTCCCGCCCGGTGGTTAGCCCCGCGCCCGGCCGCAGCGCACAGAGCGCAGTGCGGGGCGGCCGCGCAGGACGCCGCTTTATGGCCCGGCTGGCCGCAGCGGAAACACAGACCGCTGCGGTCAACCGAGCTAGTGCACCTGGCGAGACCGTGTCCGGTGCTAAAGCACCGGAGACATCGCCAGGCGCGTGGTTCAAGCAGGCGCACGTGGGCCGCTATCCAGCCCACGCGCAGCCTGCCTGGATTCCCCGACGGTCCCCCGGGCGGAGGAGCAGCCAGGGAGGCAGCCGTCTCCAACGGGCAACGCACCCACACTGAGCTGGCCCCGTTATAACCACGGCGCAGCTCACCCACGGTTACATTCTCCGGTGCACAGTTGCCCTGGGTAGCGACGGCCGCTCTCACCTCATCCCTGGTGGTGCAGTCGTCCAGGCCGGTCACTCTTAATTCCGCCATTTTTACCGGCCTGTGCACCCGCACCTCCTCCTCAGGCAAGACCATACGGAGCTTCGCCGCCAGACGCTCCGCGATGCCGGGACTATCGGCACCGGGACACTCTAACAGCTTGGCCCCATTGGCCGTCTGCCTGCTGCGGAGGCCCTCCTCCGCCCCAATCTCGTCCAGGTTGACTGCTTCACGCGCCCGGGCCATCACATCATTATATGTGATGCCCTTGGCCTCAGCGGCAGGCAGTAAAGTTAGAACCACTGCCGCTGATCGCGGCGCCCGCGACGACTTCTTCCCTTTTTTTTTTGTTTTTTTGTTTTTCTTGGCGGCTACAGGTGCTCGACCCTGTTGGGGTGCAGCCTGAACCGCCATGGCCACTGGTGCTCTACCCATTTGGGGAGCTGCCAGTGAGGCCTTTTTGGCACCCCGCCGGGCCACCACGTTCCACCCCTCGTCCATGTCTGACGGGGGCGGAGGCAGCGGACGGGACTGGGGTGCTTGTGATGGAGGCTTCGCGTTAGCGCCGCCCCCTCGCTTAGTTCGATCCCGTCCCGGGCCCGACCTGGTGGCCGGAGCCCGTACGGGAGCGGAGCGGGTGGCCAAAGCACCCGTCACTGCCGGTTGCCTAACGTCGGCCGAAACAGTCACTCTCGCCTCGAGAGCCGCTAGCCTCCCGCCCAGCTTTTCTACTACAGCCTGGACGGTGCGGTTGATGACCTCGTCCAGGCTGAAGGTCTTCGGTTCTGGCGGAGCCAGCATCCGTGGCCCCGCGAGTGCTTGCTGCCGCGCGGCGGCGGTCGTCTCTCTAGAGCGCGGTGACGGGAGACGCGGACGCTCCTGTGCCGCACGCGGTGGTGGCAGCACAGGCCACTGATCACCAGTCAGCGCCGGGAGACGGGAGCTCCGAGGGGCTCCAGCGACCCAGGACGTCGCTGCTCCATCATCGGGCCGTTGCCGAGCTTGGAGCTGTGCTCGAAGTCTCAAATTCTCCGCCATCAGCTGTACCACCTGGTCATTGGCAGAAGCAACTGATGGCAGAACTTTCGAGACCTGCGAGACCACTTCTCGCAGTTTACGACCAGCGGCTTTGGTCTTGGTGCCATTGGCCGCGTATGATTTCACGGTCCTCATGGCCCTGTCTATGACCATGGCAGGATCCTGAAGGCCGCTCTCTTCCTCCTCTGTCGTCTGCCCATCCAACGAGGCGACAGACATTGACACTGATGATGGCGCCGGTGACGGCGCGCCCCTTTTCCGGGCGGGTCTCCCTCTAGGGGGCGGCATCTCCTCCGCAGCAGAGGCTGCATCGGAGATTACCAACACCTTTTCCGGCGGGGCATCTGCGCCAGAGGATGACGCTGGCTCCCCTACCCCCTCACGAGAGGAAGCTCGCCAAGACTTCCTCTTCCGCCTAATCTTCTTGGCGGTTGTCCCTTTCGGACCAGCCGCCTCGCCTTCGCTGACGAGCGCAGAGCGCGTCGAGCCAGCGCTGTCACACCTCGGTTCGACGGGTTTTCCGCTGCCCGTCGCACAGCCCCCTTCATCGTGGCATGCTTTGCCCCCCCCAGAATACGCGGGGCAGCATGCTCCCACCGAGGTGGAAGCACGGAGGGATTCTCCACCTAGGGTGGTACCCTCCTGGGGTAATTTTATTTTTAAGTTTGCCATCATTTTTTTTTTTGGTCCTTTGTTATTTAACCAGGGGTCGGTCCCCTGGGACGGCCCTTACGACTGGACTCCCTCCAGCCACTCATCTCATCACCGGGCACGTCACAAGCTTAAGATTAGGGCATTTTTTATAGAGGTACACATCCTCGCGGCCCCTGCTAGGCAGCGGCCCCCGTCCCCTACTCGGTAGGGATTACGGTATGCTTCTACGAAGCCACGCCGGTAAACCGGTACCCCCCTCTGGAGGGCCTTCCCCTGTAGCCGCCAAGAGGCAGCCGGGGACATGGCAACCAGCGACCGGAAGGGAGTGCCCTCCGGTTCACTTCTCATCCACGTGGGGTCTACCATTGCTGACAGACCCACACGTCTGACCACGACGTGGCCACGCCGGCGTACCGGTACCCTCCTCTGGAGGGCCTTCCCCTTTAGCAGTCAAAGAGCTGCCGGGGACATGGCCTAGCCTCCAAAAGGTCTCCAGAAGGGAGCCTTCTCCCGCTTCACGCACCCTTTGTCCAGCAAAGGTGGGAAAAGGGAACACCGTGTGCAGTCTTCTTAGTTCGCGGCACCCCTCTGCAGACAATGCTGCTCCACGGTATCGGGGTGCACACTTAAGCCCCACCGCCGCGACAAGGCGAGACCACGTTGTGTGGGGTCAACGAACGGGTAGGCGTAACTAATACGACCGTTTAGGAATCTAGACGTTTTAGAAGGCTGTAAATAAATCAGTTTATGAGTGAATGATTTATTTCAGTCTTGTTTGTTTCCGTGTTGTTTTATCTGTTAATTGTACGTTTTTTTCACTAAAATATACGCGGTACAGCTACGATCATTGTGCGAAGTTGACAGGTCGCGATGTTTTTTTTTCCCTACCTAAACTGATAGCCTTGAGAGGCTATTTCAGCGTAGCCTTAACTAGTAGGTGAACTCACGGGGCTCAAACCGGAGTGATGCTAACACTGACCCTAGCAAGAGCAGTGCTTCGTAGAATCTACCACCGGATCGGTAACGCGACCCACTGAGAAGATCCGGCGAGAAACTCAGTGGGCTGTGTCTATGGGTCAATTCGCTCGTCGAGCCCTTCGTCGCAAGCGACGGGTTCGACGAGGACGATGACCGGTGCTTGTGGTACCTAAAAGCACCGTTAATGGATCAGGATGATCCGTAATGACGTGTTTTGGGCAACGCGATGCTTAATTAACTGTAAAAGAACCACTGAGTTTCTCGCCAGATCTTCACAGTGGGTCGCGATTCTGATCCTGTGGTAGATTCATTGAAGCACTGTACTTGTTAGTGTTAGCAAATTCTCTCAAGTTGAGCCCGTGGACTGAAGTACCCGTCTGTGCGTAGCTGGAACAACCGCTATAGGCTACAAGCAGCTCAGTAGGAAAAACAACTGTAAAAGAAACTGTATCTTCAAAGATACTACTATGTCTCACGCCATTTACCTCGAATGTGTCTGTTGACTCCTGTAGTAACGTAACCAATTAGAATATACAGGGTGATGGCCTAACTCGAAAATCTACTTGAATTATATTTGACGAAGATTTAACGTGAAATCTACAGAACTTAATGATTTGAAATATTTGATTATTCATATCGCAGTTTTTTTTTTATTGCTTAGATATTTGGACGAGCTCACAGCCCACCTGGTGTTAAATGGTTACTGGAGCCCATAGACATCCACAACGTAAATGCGCCACCCACCTTGAGATAAAAGTTCTAAAGTCTCAATTATAGTTACCTACCCGTACGGACTCACAAGAAGTCCTACCACCAGTAATTACGCAAATTTATAATTTTGCGGGTTTCATTTTTATTACACGATGTTATTCCTTCACCGTGAAAGTCAATCGTGAACATTTGTTGAGTACGTATTTCATTAGAAAAATTGGTACCCGCCTCAGATTCGAAAACCGGTGTATCACTCAACACGAATGCACCGGACGTCTTATCCGTTAGGCCACAACGACTTCAGACGGATTGGACCACTCACGTTGGCGGAGAGATCATTGGATTTGTTGTTGGCAACAAATTTGACAACAAGTAACCGTTGGGGCCATAATGTGAACTTTCCGATCTAGATCAAATCATTCCTTTAAATCGCAGACCCTAGAGGAATAATGGGCCCCGAAAACAAGACACGTTAATTACAAAAGTGTAATAATTATTATCTAAATAATTGCCCTAAAAAGCTTTAATGATGAGACCGATCTATTAAACTAACTTTTAAGTTTTTTTTTATTATACCACTTTCTTCAAACGAACGAAAATGCTGCTTTTATGTACAAAAATTTAAATCTTATCAGGAAATTAATTTGAAAACTATTTACGAGCATGCAAGAGTTAGATTAAAATGCGGAAAAAATAATATTTATAAGCCGGTAGGCAGCGGCTTGGCTCTGCCCCTGTCATTGCTGAAGTCCATGGGCGACGGTAACCACTCACTATCAGGTGGGCCGTATGTTCGTCTGCCTACAAAGGCAATAAAAAAATTATTATTATTATATGTCTTTTTATTGGTCATGGCGAATCAAAAGCCATTCGTTAGCGGTTCTGAAAGTTTTCTGAAGCTTTTCAGAATGTGAATGACATAAGCGGTAAATATTTAAATCACTATACGGGTATTTTATCCAATATCAAATCTTTTAAATTTATCGAACATTCCAGAAAAAAAAACATTTACCGTTGTACAAAAACGACTGAATACATTATTTTAATCGACATAAAAAATTCAGGTAGCACTTATGAGGTGTTTCGTTATTAAGTACCAGTGTATCTTGATTATGTAGATCTATACGTTACATAATTACATTAATGACAGGTAAGCTTCTATGACGTTTCTCTGATTAGTAGAAAAAATATTTATTTAATGTTGTGGTTCGAAAGACGAACTCGGGACTCATATGTTATTTAACTGTTCCAGAACACGAATGAAGGTTAGCTTTAGGTTGAATTCTAATTAATTTAAATAATTTTATTTATTTCAATCTAAAAACAAACTCGACGGACTTACATTTTGAAATAAAATATATGTTTTTGAAACCTTTTAAATTTCATCGTACAGTAATATAAAAGTCGCATTACCTATTTCGACCGCAAGTCAGTTTGAAGGGTGAGCACTGACTCTCCCTTCAAACCCATTAGTACTTACCCGTGCCAACTCACAATGCATTAATTTATCGATGTTAGAGATGTCTTAAATGCTAGTTATGACTAAAGAGTCTTTATGAGCATTCTCGTCATATACTATGCCAAAGCAGAGCTTTGAGATTTTCTAACTTTGCTGAATATCAAAATGAGAACTTAATGTATCACGGTGTTCAGGAATTACATTGGGAAATAAAAAAAAAACTATATGCCATGGATGTTCAAATTTATTAATTTTAACTTGTACACGGGACGTATATAATAGATATTGATGGGATACGTGTCGAGAATCGGTTCGTGCGACGTGACATTTTACAGAAACCGGGGATGTCCATTTAATGAGCACAAAGGGGAACGCGGGCAAACGTTTAAGAATGATAAATCGGCCTCGATTCTAAACGCGATTCGTTCCGACTCAGCGCTATCGTACGCAAAGGGATCTTAGTTCTACAATACATCTTGAAAGGTACTATGCAGGATGCGGTAATAAGGCACCGTGAAATCGCCACGCCGTATCGAATCGCAGAAAAATTTCGGTTTTTCGGTTATTTCTCAGGGATTTGTACGGCCTTTCTTCGGCGATTGGACACGCCGAACGGGTGTCAGCATTACAAACACATGTCTTTTGACTTAGTGTTTGAGTCGCATTCAGCGATGTTCGACGCCTTTTGAATTTCGCGCGATTTCACGCTCGCTATCCGTTACATTGATGTTGACTTACCTTCCGTCACAGCTGCCGCGGCTTACTACCAAAATTCAAATAGCATGCCATTTCTTAAATATCTCAAACACATATAACAATAGGTTGACCAGTGATAAATTGTCATATACATAAAAAGGCCGCTCTATAAATGACATACATATTATGTCTAATTTATAGCAACCCTATAAAGAATACTAGACATGTTTCTATCACGAAGCAATATGCGTTCCAATTATCATAAATTAGGATTTCGACTCTGTGAACAGCGGTATTTATGTAGTAAAATTACAAGCTCAATCAAATTATTAAATGTCAAAATTTATATTGTGAAGATAAATTACTTCTGTAGTCACGTAGAATTATTGTCTGAAACAGAACATATTCTTTAATAAGAAACATGAAAATTACTATGCGTTCTATAAAAGTTAAAGCAAGAATAATTAAAAATGACGATTTGTCTACTAAATCACCTTTTCCGTTTTTTTTTAGTACCTATCTTTATTCCTGGATTTTTCTAAGAGACCAATCACTTAACCTCAATCAAAATGAAACTTACAAAAATTGTAAAGCCTTAAAATTGTATTGAAATCCTAAAATTACTTGAGAATGTACCCAATTAAAAAAAATATATGAAACTTTAAAAAAAAATCAAAACGAACAATGATAATTCACAAAAGCTTTTACAAATTATAGAAACAAAAATATCTGTATAACAAATGAAATGTGCATAAACTAATCTAATTTTCTAATTAATTTTTTTGTTACTATTTCTATTAACATTTTGTTCACAGCTTCTTATACTCTGGCTTAACATCAGATCGTTTGTTCAGCTTTCCCCGGATACAAACTATTTCTATACAGAATTTAGTCGAAAGCACTGCAGCGGCAGACAGAGGTACTTAAATATTAATAGCACTTTAATGTTATTTGTTATGTAACTTCTAACATATTCTGACAGCATACGTATATAATGCAATAACTATGTATTTTTTTTATGATTGAAGGATTACTGGTGGCATGTAGACCTTTCCAGTTTCACCAGGACAGGTGGGCGAGCAAAGGCTCAGCCAGGAGGGGTGGGATTTGCTAACAGCTGCCCGAGCGCATCCGAAGGAGACCTAACAACTCAAAAGCTACTGCTTCGCGAATGATCTACTACCGGATCGGTACCGCGACCCGCTGAGAAGATCCGGCGAAAAACTCAGCGGGCTGATGCATGGGTTAGGTTGCACGTCGACCTCTTTGTCGAATTCGACGAGTACAGCTACCGGGGTTCCTAAGCCTGCTCTTAGTGTTTGAACTGAAGGCGTCTAATGCAAAGGTAATTGGATCTGATGGATCCGTAAGGACGTGAATGTAAATTTTTGCAATATCTGATTATATTGTAGACAGACCTATACTGTGTTCAACTGTGAAAAATACATGAGAATCCATTCAGTAATTCCAGAAGTGTACGCGAACAAACAAACAAAAAATTATAAGACAGATTTAGCCCTCTTTTGCGTGTATTGTCCTCCTTTAATGACCGAACATACCGAATTCTACTGTTTTTTTTTATCTATTTTTATTTCCATATAGGCAGATGAGCATACGGCCCACCTGATGGTGAGTGGTTACCGTCGCTGATGGGTATTAGCAATGCCAGGCGCAGAGCCAAGCTGCTGCCTACCTACCTGCTTATTTATATATGTATTGTTTTTTCCTGTAACACAACTTTGGTTGTCAGTGAATAACTATTTAAAAATTTGCCGTTCAGTTTTAACTGGACTATGTATGTATGAGATTAATGTAAGTAAAAAAACAGTGCTTCAAACTCACCCACCACACACGCAAACATAAAACATTCACGCAGGTACAAAGTGCGCACTCAAAAATTCCTTATTCTCCAAACGTCAAGTATAGACAGAGCCGTCGTATATTTTTTTTTGACTATTCCTCGCCTTCTAAGTGCTATATTCAACAAGTCACCAAAGCGTAAGGCTTTTGGGGGCGCGAATGAACGTTTCACGGAGTACAGCTCTGTTTGTAAGGGATGTTTTTAACACGGACACGATAAGTTCCGCGTGAATATTAACAGGAGAGAAACACTGCCGAGTTTTTGTTCGAAATCACAATCGCTTCGATAATTTTTAAAAGCCAGCCGATGTTCCGATCAGGGAATGTATAATAATATTATCATGTTGAATTTTGTCGGGATGAACTGTTTAAGATACGGTTATTTAGTTTTTGTCGTCAGCGAGCCTCGTACCAGATAATCGTATAATTAAGAAAACTAGTATATTCAAGAAAAATAAACTAGTTCCTACTTTGAAAAACTAATTCATAAGTTCCGGCTAGAGCTGCTCGCGACTGTGTTTTTTTTATAATTGTAAATTCGACCTCATGTCTCAAGGTGGCTTGAGGCCTTCGCACTGCAATGTTTTTGGGCCCAGTAACCACATAACAGAAGACCGTGATTCCATTCGTTTATGCACTTAATAAAGAAAGTAACCACAAAATTCATGACATACTTGAATACATTGGTAAGTACTGATGTTGTACCTATTGAGTATTGCTTAGGCGAGTACTTCTATTTTTCCCCCTACCTTTTCGCTGATAGCCTAAGGGGTATTCCAGCTACGAATTGACGGGTAGGTGAGCTCACGGGTTCAACTTGACAGAATTTTCTAACACCAGCCCTAATAAGCGCAGTGCTTCGCAGAATCTGCCATTAGATCGGAATCGCGACCCACTGAAAAGATCCGGCGAAAAACTCAGTCAACTGTGTCTATGGATAAGTTAAATGTGGATATGGATAATTTCAATAAGTTAAAAGTCATTCAGAAAGTTTATCTCGAAACAAACAACAGGAAACAAAATTCAAAAGAAATAAATAAAAATCTTGAGATTCGAACAAAAGAAACTTTGGGATATAATCTAAGAAGGAGCAGCCAACAAACACTTCATTTGAATACAGTGTAACAAACAATAAGTGTTGTAAAAGTGCCAATTTTTAAGCACACTTAAGAACACTTGTGCTTAAGTGATCCTGAGTGTCCGCATTGTGTAGGGTTGACCAGAAATTTACATTAACGTTGAAAAAGCAACTTGTTAAGAAGAAACTATAATTGACAATATGTTTTGAATTATTAGTAAATGTTTTTTTCTGTTGCACTTGCCTGTTTCCTATTGGGTGTAGGGTGACCAATGTTTTGTATTTAATTTTTAAATAAATGTATTTATTCTCACTACTAATTACGCTCAAATAGCTCTTTAAGCTTAGTTAGGAATACATAGAAAACCACGAATACAATCCTGTATATTACTGCCGCAAATCATATTAAGATTGAGATATCATCCATATGTCGGTAAGAAGCTGCTTTAAGATAGTAAACTTATGTGCATAGTGAGTTTTCTTTTCATAGATGTTGGCCACTGAGTTTCTCGCTGGATCTTCTCAGTGGGTCACGTTTCCGATTCGGTGGTAGATTCTGCGAAATACTGCTCTTGCTACGGCTAGTGCTATCAGCTCACTTACTCGCCCGGAGAATCTCGTATAACCCCTCGAGGCTACAAGAATAGGTAGGAAAATAAAACTCCACTGGTTAACTTGTAAGTTACAGGGTTTTAAAGATATCACAACTGAACACAGTCACTGGCCTCAAAAGGTGACTGCTAATTATTGCGGTAATCTTGTTGACTAAATGAGGTGTGGTTTATTTTAGAAGTTCTCCATCCCAATCGGCATGCAAGGAAAACCAATTGGCTTCCTTTTCCAAAGAACCCCGTGTTGATCACTCACACGTTTCACACGCGGTCACTCGAGAATGAACGTCTGAAATCATAATAAAATATCCCAAGTACGTCATAAGCATGGTGCCAATACACCGGATAACGAAGGCGCCAAAATCGTGGCACTTGACGCAGCTTTCGAGAGGAAACGTCGATAAAGCACACCCATTAGCCGCCAACACAAATCACCGACTTGTATTTTACGCAAAAACCGTTAAAATTCATGGAGTACCGTCAACCAATCAACAAAAAAAAACTTTGTACTTATAAAAGTTATTTATGCGGTATGCCTTGTGGTAGGCATAATAAAATAGTTTTTTTTTTTTTTTTCTACCTATGCTGATAGCCTTGAGAGGCTATTTCAGCTTCACCCTAACGTTTGTAGGTGAGCTCGCGGGGCTCAACCGGAGAGTTGCTAACACTGACCCTAGCAAGAGCAGTGCTTCGCAGAATCTACCACCGGATCGGAAACGCGACCCACTGAGAAGATCCGGCGAGAAACTCAGTGGGCTGTGTCTATGGGTTAGTTCGCTCGTCGAGCCCTTCGTCGCAAGCGACGGGTTCGACGAGGACGGTGACCGGTGCTTGTGGTGCCTAAGAGCACCGTTAATGGATCAGGAGGATCCGTAATGACGTGCTTTGGGCGACGTCGACGGTTTACCATTCGGTCTACTGGGTCGGGTATGTAATTTCCAGCGGCTACGATGAGAGGGTTCTCATGTCGTGCCGCCTTCTCAAAATGGCGCAGCGATGCCGACTGTAGATACTTACTGACAGAGTCAAGCTCCAGGTCATCGTGGAGATCCACGTTCCTCAGGAACCATGGTGCTCCGACGGCTATCCTGCAGAATCGGGATTGAATAACCTGAAGGGGCTTCAAGTTGGTGCGGGCTGCGTGAGCGAACACTACGCTTGCATACGTCATAACGGGGCGTATGCAAGTTTTGTAGAGAGTTACCTTATTACGGAGGGACAGTTTGCTTCGCTTGCAAAGCATAGGGTAGAGACGTCCTAATATGAAGGCGGCACGGTCGCGTACCGTTTTAATATGGGGACGGAATGTCATCCCTCTGTCGAGGGTGACGCCTAGGTATTTGACCTGCGAGGCCCACGGTATGGGCTGGCCAAAGAGAGTGACGGGGCTAACAGCGGAGGTGTTTGCGCGCCTATTAGGGAGTGGGATGCTCGAAGTGGTATTCGGAGGGCGACCCCTTTTGAAGAGCACCGCTGTGCTTTTCGTGGGTTGATGTCGATGCGCCACTTCCGGAACCACTGTCCCATGGTGGCTACTGCGATCTGGAGTCGCCGATGAAGCAGCGACATCTTCCTACACGAGTAGTAGATAGCCGTGTCATCGGCGAAGAGCGCTAGATGGGTCTCCGGAGACCGGGGTATATCATTGATATACAAACTAAATAATAACGGGGAGAGCGCGGAGCCTTGCGGGACTCCGGCAGTCAGTTGACGGGGACGAGAACGAGTTCCCTCTACTCGATATCGAAACGAACGGTTCGACAAGAAGTCTCGTATGATGAGCACAAGTCTGTCTGGCACTCCCATGTTGTACAGTTTGTAAATTAAACCGTTTTGCCAGACTTTGTCGAACGCCTTCGCGATGTCGAAGAAGAGGGCGCCGGTCGGGATTTGTTTACGCCTATTTAGTCCTATCAGGATGTGCTCCGTGAGGCGGTGCACTTGTTGTACGCACGAGTGTTTAGAGCGGAATCCGAACTGTTCGTCTATGAGAATTTTGTTCGCGGTAACAAAATCCCAGAGGCGTTTCCTAAGGAGCCGTTCGTAAATTTTTCCTATCGTCGGGAGGAGACTAATCGGACGGTAACTAGATGTTTCGTTTGTCGGTTTGCCCGGCTTATGTATACCGATAACGTCCGCTTCTTTCCACACCGCGGGAAAGATGCAGTGCGTCATAGCGGCATTTAAAATTGTAGCCAACATTGCTATCAGTTGGACTGGCAAGAGTTTTAGCGCGCGGTTGCGAATGCCGTCGGAGCCGGATGCCTTCCTAGGTTGGAGATTGTGGATCGCGTCTCTAACTTCGTCAGTGGTAATGGGGGGTAACGCGTCCGAGGGCGGCAGGGAAGCTCTGCGCTGGACCTCCCTGTCGACTAACTCGGTGTGTTCGGGGTCCGCGTGTTGAGTGCTGGTGGTGCACTGCTCTTGCAGTGCATCGGCTAGCAGCTCAGCCTTGTCATCGTCATCGAATGCCGGTGGTTGGCCTGAAGGGCGTACGAGGGGAGGCATAGTAGCGGTAGTTTCGGATTTGAGAGTCCTAGCTAGTCGCCAGTATGCTTGGTGGGAGGGCGCGAGTTGTTCTAAATAACTATGCCAATTATCGTTACGCGCGTCGCTTAGGCGGGAGTGGACTTCGCGTTGTAGACGACGCATCCGAATCCGGTTTGAATGCGTGGGAAGCCGATCGTAGGCCCGGATTGCCGCGTTCCTAACTCTTAAGAGATTCCTAAGTTCGGAGGATAGTCTGATGCGGTGGAAGCTGTCCTCCACATCGACTTCTTTTGAAGATCTAATGATCGCGGAAGAGATGTGATCGGTAATGATGTTTATGGATTCGACGGTGTCCTCGGGGGATAGATTCGAATCCAACCCGTAAGGGAGGATTGGCGGAGCGGCTTCGGCTAGGCACGTGCCCAGCTTATTCCAATCCACCATGGTCCTCGTAACAGTGACTGGGTTGTGAGGGCGACCGAGCTGCATAAGGACAGGTCGGTGGTCTGAGTCGAGCTCTGACAGTGCTTCGATGGAACGCAAGCGCAGAGTTACGTTCCTAAGCAATACCAGGTCTATAGTGCTCGGACGGAGCGCGATGTTATACGGATAACATGTTGGAGTTGGGGGACCGACTACTTCAAAAGTGAGGTCGTCTATAAACGCGTCGAGACGCCTACCGTTAACGTTCGTACGATGGCAGTTCCACCTAGTGTGGTGGCAATTTAAATCGCCTGCCAGGATGACGGAGTCTCCCATGCCGAACAGTGACTCGATGTCATTGCTTAGGAGGGGCTTGTCCGGGGGGAGATAAACGGATGCGATGACGATCGGCTGGTGTCCCGTCAGCGAGATACGGCACACTGACGCCTCGATATATAAGAGCGAGGGAGTATCGAGAGGGACAACGTGCAGGGCCCGCCTATAGTAAATGGCAGTCCCGCCTTTGGAGGCGGTGAGTCTGTCATTCCTAACCATGACGTAATAAAATAGTGAAAACAGGACCTTTCATATGCAATTGTGTTTTTTTTTTATTGCTTAGATGGGTGAACGAGGTCACAGCCCACTTGGTGTTAAGTGGTTACTGGAGCCCATAGACATCTACAACGTAAATGCGCCACCCACCTTGAGATATAAGTTCTGAGGTCTCAAGTGTAGTTACAACGGCTGCCCCACCCTTGAAACCGAAACGCATTACTGTTTCACGGCAGAAATAGGCAGGGTGGTGGTACCTACCCGCGCGGACGCACAAGAGGTCCTACCACCAGTAATTACGCAAATTATAATTTTGCGGGTTTCATTTTTATTACACGATGTTATTCCTTCACCGTGGAAGTCAATCGTGAACATTTGTTGAGTACGTATTTCGTTAGAAAAATTGGTACACGCTTGCGGGATTCGAACACCGGTGCATCGCTTCAACACGAATGCAGCGGACGTCTTATCCGTTAAGCCACGACGAAAAGTTAGTACGTCCGTAGTTAAGCCTAGGTAGATTTAAGCTTATCGTTTACGGCGTGTGTAGCTTTACAATTAGTATTTTCATATTTATCCACAAATTTTGCTTGCGTAATTTAATGTCTCATACGCAAATATCAGCCCTTGCTCGCCCACCTGTCCTGGTGAAGCTGGAATTCGTCCGAGCCACCAGTAATCCCTCAAACATAAAAAAAAAAAAAAATTACAATTAGCATTTTCATATTTATCTACAAATTTTGCTTGCGTAATTTAATTTCTCAAACTAAAATATCAGCAGTACTTGTTAGCATTATTATAAATGTTTTTTTTTGAAGTCCCAAAATATGGCAAAATACTGCGGCACACGTGTAGTGAAGTTGATTTTTTTGCGGTTTTAAATTGCTGTTACCATTCTTTTTTACCGGAAACTGCAGATTTTTGTTCCCAATTCGAGAACAGATATGTTTTTTTTTGTAGTGTGACTGCTATTTTTCAATGTGTCACAATTTGGCCAAAAGAACTGAGTGTCGTGTGAATAGGGCGTGAATAAGTTTTAGCAGATAAGTTGAATTGGCGGCCCACTTGGTGTTAAGTGGTTACCGGACCTAATAGACATCAACAATGTAAACGGTGCCGCCCACTTTGAGACATAAGTCTAAGTATCAGTTTTATAGTACAATGGCTGCCGCATCTTTGTAATTGAAACGTAAAATGTCGTAATTATTATACTAAAATCATTCTAGTCTTACACTCTTGACAGAGTGGTCGTGGTCATGCATCAGTCGGATCCTGCGAAACCGACGCTCTCGCGATGCGACGCCATGTGGCACGGTGGTTCGCAGAGTGAGAGCAATCAGTTATGTTGCAGCGAGTCACAGATTTTATGAGGTCGGTCCATCGTGCTGGAGATCGTCCGCGAGATCTTTTGCTATCGACTTTCCCTTGCACCACCAACCGATCAATGGAGTCCTTATTACGAGAGATGTGCCCGAAGAACTTGAGGATTCGTATTTGGATTTGGATGACGATAGTCTCTCCTTGATGTTGAGCTCTTTCAGAACTGAAAAGTTGGTACAGTGCGCGGTCCACAGAATTCTGAGGAGACGTACTATTACTTATACTAAAATACTATATAAATATATTGTCGGCGGCGGGATGGATGTAATATGCTCTGCGTAAACCCTGTCCCGCCGTCTAATAGCTCCGACTGGGTTCCCGCCCGGTCTGGGGTAGGGCGCCGGCTGTGAGCGGCAGGAGTTTTTGGTGAGGTTCGACTCCCACATACCCCACCTGCCGTGCGGGTGGGAATCCGGCGATTTTTACCTGTGGAAAAAAAAAAAAAAAAAAATTAAGCCACGTTAACTGGTCCCGTGGTAAGTTCGTAAAGACCTTGTGTTACAGGTACCAGATAACGGAAATAAATATTATTATTATTATATTATTATTATTATTTTTATTATACACATACATATATTAAATATACATCCATAACCCTGGAAAAGATATTATTATATTTATCATACAAATATCCTCCCTTGGCGGGATTCGAACCCGCGACCCCCTTGTGTAGTGACCATGTCACTTACCACTACTTAGGCAAGGCTAATAAAGCAAGTCACTTGTTAAAAACGCAATTGTTTTTTTTTTTTAATGAACATGTATTTGATAATCGTGAAAATTTTAAATCACTAGGTATGTATTGTTAATTGAATAATAGAAAACATCCATCCACATTTAAAGGTGTTTTAAAAAAAAACTTGTTCCTTCTAACACAAAACTGCGGCGAGGGCACCCAAGAAAATGAATAAAAAATACGCTATTTCAAAAACTCTGATAAAAGCTTGAAAAAAGCCCGTTACATCAAAGGTTCACCGGTAACTTAATACCCACTGACCGAAATTGAAAAAAAAAGCACGAATTCAAAAAAGAATATTATAGTGCGAAATTTTGGGCAAAATAGCTTCGGGGCACAGGAAATAGCTTAGCGGCAAAAAGCCCGTAAAAGAAGCCAACAAAACGTCTTCGATTGATGGATCGCCGTAACACAATAATTGCGATGCGGAGCCTCTAAAGTGCCCCTTAAAATCAAGTGATATCCTTCACTTCTAAGGCAACAATGCACAGATATATAATCTGAAACAGTATAAAGGAAAAACGACCTTTTATATATTAAAGTATAAAACTTAAAATCCTTGAACAAAGATTACCAAATATCTATATTGGAAAATAGGCTTTTTCGCCTTAGAATTACGTTTGTTTTTCACTGTGCATATGATTAGTTGAGGGTGTTTGATAAGGATGATGTTATAACGTATTTAAAAGGACACGTGTTAGGTAGCCACTACAGGAAAATTCATTTATGTCATACATAATTCTGTGTAAATTTATTTATGAAAGAAAAAAAAAGGTTAAGGAGTTCACGACTTATATTGTGTCCCATAAACGATCACCATGAATGCTGCCGTAATATTATAAAAAAAAATATATATATTAAAAAAAATTAAATTTATTGAAAATCATATGATAAGTGTCTGCTATAACATTTACTTTTTTTAACTATTATGTTGTGTTATATATTCATCTTTTACGAAATCCACAGTGAGAGATAGGGCATTATTCTAAGCTGAAACAACGCAGACAGATATAAATGAACACTTTTTTCGTACAATTTAGCCATTTAGTGCACTGAAAACACACAAAAAAAAATCTATTGTCCTTTTCCCTCTTACTATTTTTTTTAGTAAAAATCCACCAAATGCCTATATAGAGTGCTCCAATATTTTGGTCATATAGCAAGAAAGCCCTCTGACAACCTGAGAGACTTATAGTGACGGGTAAAGTGGACGGAAGACGATCCAGAGGTCGGAGCCGAAAAAGATGGACTGACCAAATGTCCGAGTATCTGGACATGAGACTGAGCCACGCACTTAACGGTGCCACTGACCGACATAAGTGGCTACTAATTACAAAACAAGGTGACAGGCGGGCGCATCACGATGCTCAGCAAAGAGCGGCCAACTGAAGGAGGAGGAGGATTTTTTTCAGTCAGCATACATCCACCTTTTATCCAACACTGTACTTTAATATTTTTATCTCGATATTGCGTTAAGATTCAATTTCCACATTAATAACAAAACCTTCGACCTAATCCGATTTTTTTTCCTTCAGAACAATTCTTACAACCGTCCCTACTGTCCCTGCAACCGAACCCTCGTATTCAACGATCTTTAAAAACTTTTGAAAACATAACGTAAAAAGAATTAAAAAGTGGGCGTAACTTTTACTGTCATTCCTATTCTAAGGCATAATGGTCCGCAGCCGGAGATCGCGCCGACTTATTATTTAAAAAAAAAAATACTATCCAAAAGTTTTAAAAGGCAGCGTTGCCATTGCGAATTTGGCCAATAAATTTCTATTGATTGAATTTCGGACCCACGCTGTGCTATACGGGCTCATTATAGAAACGATTATATGTTTTTTGCCAAATTTTTTTCTATTTCAATGATCGCGTCCGGAAAAGATTGCGTAAACTTTGGAAAATAAAAACTACAGCGCTGAATACCGTCAAACTAAGAACAGAAGTTTGAAAGCCGAAGGGAAAGCTTAAATTGTACCTACGTATCTACATACTAGAATACGGTAGCTATCATAGAAATTAATATTATATATGTGACTGATGCCTGAATCTCGCTAACGACATTATTAAGTTAAGCTTGCAAATCAATCTACCGGGCGATTTCACCCGCTAGGTGGAAGATCTTCCCTTTGTTCTGATCTTCCCAAATACTTTATTTAGTATTTTTACAGCTAATGACACAACTAACAAATACAATTGTACCTATGTATCTACATACTGGAATGCGGTAGCTATCATAGAAATTAATATTATATATGTGACTGATGCCTGAATCTCGCTAACGACATTATTAAGTTAAGCTTGCAAGTCGGTCTAACGGGCGATTTCACCCGCCGGTGGAAGATCTTCCCTTTGTCTTTATCTTCCCAAATACTTTATTGAGTATTTTTACAGCTAATGACACAACTAACAGATACATATTTTAACTTAGTATAAAACTTTTTTTCGCATTGTCTTTTATATCATTCTTGAAAATTATGTTTACTTCATTTTCATTGGCAGTACATAAGCTTGAACATTTTCCAAGCTTTCTTTTAAAAAAGAGCATGTATTTAATACAGTTGCTAACGTATTAGTACCCAAGGGACACATATCACTTCTGTTTTATTACTAGAAATTACGTTGTGTTGATTTATTTATTCATTTCTTATTTGGTAGCATAAACATCAGTTATTGTTTGACTAAAGCTTCTACAATAACCCGAGTACCATTTGACGAGAGCTTTGGGCGGTATTTATGGTTCGCTCCAAAATGCCTAAGGAACATGAATGGTGATAAAATTCTCACACTTGCATGGCTACTGGCTAGTTAGGATGTCCGCATGAGTGAGCTTATGAATGCAACGTGGCGTGTGCGTAATCTGTTGCGCAACCAACGTTCGCCAATGACGGAAATCTTCAAAGGCTTCTTAGAAACTTGCACCTCAATAAATGAACAGTCAGTAACGTAACCTGTTCGATTTCTGTAATTTTTATATTTTACTAGCTGACCCGGCAGACTTCGTAGTACCTCAATCGATAAATAAAAGAACTAAACTTTTGTATAAAATAAATTTAAAACAAACAATAGGAATCCGTCCGTCGGGGGACAAATCAAAGGAAAATTAAAATTGATATTTTTATTTAATTCCGAGCATTTTTATTAATTTATCTACCTTTTAAACCTACTCTGGACTTCCACAAATAATTCAAGACCAAAATTAGCCAAATCGGTCCAGCCGTTCTCGAGTTTTAGCGAGACTACCGAACAGCAATTCATTTTTATGTATATAGATGTGAAGACACAAGGCAGTTTAATGTTTAATGTCGGCCTTGCGTCGATAATCCACAATGCTGCGAAATGCAAAAGTACCATATGTTTCAAATCAGATCGCAACGTATTTAATGCGAAATTTCAATTAAAACTCAAGTTTCAAATTGGCTTACTGAACACTCACCATACGGTGCAGAACAAGACTGTGCAAAGCCAATTTATAATTTTCAAAAACCATCTCCTTCGGCCCTTCGGATTCATGTTTTCCTTATTACTCGCTCATTGTTATTGTTAAAAGAAGCGTTTGTCGAATAAGTACTGTAAATTTGATAGAGGTGTAAGGGTATCGAATCTGCAGTTTTGTATGAAGATGCCGAATTTTGTGCCGGATGCAATTTGTTAAATGCACCTAACCTAAACATCTAACCTGAATCGTGAAAAAGTCCATCCAACCCATATACACAAGCCTCTGAGATTCTCGCCCTAGCCTGGCCCTAGCAAGAGCAGTGTCGGAATGGCGACACACTGAGAAATATTTAATTATTTTTCATGTGAACTCACTCAATTTTGTAACCAATACCCCAACAACCCCTAAAATAGCAGATCTACAAAAATATTTAATAAGTAGATAAAGCTCGGACTCCGCATTTGTTTGCAAAGATAACACCGGAGTCAATCCGAAATTTTTGGACCAAAACAAATATGTGTTCAGCTCTCATCGCGCACTATTTATGCAACAGAACCAATACATGTAGACCCGCCCTATACACACAAACTTTTGAATTAATTTTAATATGTTTGCAGTTTTGAAGTGTTCTCATTTTTTGGTTATCTACTCTTATTCTGTGATAAGGCATGAATGAAATTTCTAAAGCATTTTTGAATTTTCTGATAAAGTTATTATAAGAAAGTTTAACATTATCTTTAGCCCACTGAGTTTGTCTCCGGATCTTTTCAGTGATTAGATTAGATTAGATACAGTAGATTCTGCGAAGCATTGCTCTTGCTAGGGCTAGTGTTAGCAAATTCTCTCAGGCTAAGCCCGTGAGCTCACTTACCGGTCCGGGCATAGCTGGTATAGGCCCTTAGGCTACCGGCAAATAGGCGAGGAAAAAAAAACGAGAAACATAACTCCTTAAGTTAAGCCAACATAGACAACATCATAAGTACTCTATCCTAAAAACCCACCGGTTTATTTCAGCAAAGGCAGAAATCTTTTAAAATTATGAATAAAACTTTAATCAAGACTTATTTACAAACAAAGGATTGAGAAAACGAATACAGAATACACCCTTAAGATTTAAGATTTCTTCTATAACACACAATGCCTTCAAACAGGACTATTAATTATCAAAATCGGATCGGAGAGCCCTCATAAGGATCCCTATAATTCAATTAGCCGTCGTACATAAATATCGTTGTTGAAGATGCCCGTGAGGGTCTATTCAGGGTGCACGTGTGTCCACAATGCTGAGTATAACCCAAGCGCTGCGGGTCGCTTGATAGAGGTGAGAAATTTCACAATAGTGTCGTATCATACAACTAGGTGTGACGGTTTGTAGGACCGCACAATGGCCCAGTGAGGGGGGTATTGACTGACATTCGAGTGGTAATCTGATTGGCCGAATATTCATTGTGATTCCTTCGGCAACGTTTCGATGGACGCACTTAAAATGGTCACCCGCGATTTTGGTAAATACGAAACATTACCACCGATCTCTTTTTTTTTTAAATCGGCTGATACGTTTGACTAAAGCCGAATTTACATTACGAAATTAGTGGCGTGAAATTAATTTCGAGACATTAGTTTTACCAACAGTTTCACGTGTAATTTAATACTTTCGTAATGCATGCATTAATTTCATGCATGCAATTTAGTTTCGTGCGCTGCGCGATTTTTTGGTGAAATTAGTGTCATGCAACTAATTTCATAGTGTAGACGCGACGTTATCATTGCAATCTATGTGTATGAAAACCTTCTTGAGCGGAATGAGATCGAAGTGTCCATTCAGAATGTAATAACAATTATTCTACGCTTAGTCTGAAAAATCGTATTTTTTTTATTGCTTAGATGGGTGGACGATCTCACAGCCCACCTGGTGTTAAGTGGTTACTGGAGCCCATAGACATCTACAACGTAAATGCGCCACCCACCTTGAGATATAAGTTCTAAGGTCTCAAGTATAGTTACAACGGCTGCCCCACCCTTCAAACCGAAACGCATTACTGCCTCACGGCAGAAATAGGCAGGATGGTGGTACCCGCGCGGACTCACAAGAGGTCCTACCACCAGTAACAGTAACGATTGTATGAAATACAGATTACAGGGCAGGAATAGGCTAAACATTGCGATGTTCCTTTTATACTAATTTAAACAACTTCGCCTAAAGATATCTATGAATTTTATCACTGGTGGTAGGACCTCTTGTGAGTCCGCACGGGTAGGTACCACCACCCCGCCTATTTCTGCCGTGAAGCAGTAATGCGTTTCGGTTTGAAGGGTGGGTAGCCGTTGTAACTATACTGAGACCTTAGAACTTATATCTCAAGGTGGGTGGCGCATTTACGTTGTAGATGTCTATGGGCTCCAGTAACCACTTAATACCAGGTGGGCTGTGAGCTCGTCCCCCATCTAAGCAATAAAAAAAAAAAAAAAAAGAATCTCGTACGAGCACAGGAAAGAAAAAAAAAACAATATTGACGTACGAATGACACTGGAAACAATACTCAACAGGTTCGCTTACTTATTACGATGGTTCGGCTGCAAGCAAATTAAGACCTTACGGTCCGTTTCATAAGGCTTAATGAGGCATGTAAATAGTAAAGTGTATGATAATGACATTCCTAACCTAACTCAAGATTTCGTAGAGTAAAGCTCGTTATCTACACAGGAAGCAAGGTAGTTAACTGGTTTTATCGCTTCCTTCTGAGTACTAATACGTTAATGTAATATTATTGTAAACAATGTACTTATATTACGTGTGTCGCAGTCAAGCCAGAAACATAACAACAAATATATTGAGATTTTTTCAGAATTAGACTGAGAAATTTTAATTACCCAAAGGATATGAAAAAGAAATTGGAAATTTCACTTTTACGCTCACACGAGGCTGTGAAGCTAGATTTAAATGAAAGGTTCAACTATCAAAGAATAATTGATCATATCAAAGGTTCGGGAAAATCTCAGTAAGTAAGTAAAATATGGCAGCATTGAACTAAATTGAAATAGTTAAATATTTAAGGAATTAATAAAAAAAAATTGACTACAGGCTCATTCAAATATTTTTTCATACATTACGTGCTCTCTTCCGTTTTGCGAGAATGATGTTATTATAATAAGAAATGAAGCAAAATAAATAAATTGAGTACAAAAAGCTTTGGTGGTCATGAAAGCTCTGCGGGACGCCGTCGACGTGCAAACAGAGCCAACACGCTCGCCAACGCCAAAATGTACGTTCGAATTTAGAGTACTATTTTCACTACGACTCTTTCGATAATAATACTCCTATGGAAATTTAATATAAATATAATTTTTAAGTATAATTTTATCAAAGTAAACAGGTTTTTTATATACTTTCTATTGAATAATTTGTTTTTAATGTCGTAAAGACTAAGAAAATCAATTAAATTGGAATATTGTTTTGTAAACTATATATTTCATAAAATGTTTGAGTTATTCTATATTATATTGTATATCTTATCAACTACCTATTGGATATGGCTTCTATTTTATTTTTCATTTGCGTTAATTTCTAATTTAATTTCTCATTATCTTTCATATTAACCGAAGAATATATTTTTCAAGAAATCCGCAAACAGAATTGCAGTCGTCTTAGCGTAACAGACCCTTAATGGAATAAGCGGGACTGACAAGAAAATAACAGTCCCGCAGGGGCATTGTTTCGTCCATCCGTACAGCAAATATTGGGTTCAACTTATTCAGTTCGTTTGCAAACACGAGCCTACTGGGTGGTTGCCAACAAAGACCTTCTGAGAAGCTCCGTGACAACACTCCAAATACAGTGATTATACTCTAATTGTCTACGCACCTGCCTTTTATATAGTTTTTGAGGAGGATAACATATTTTGGGAGCTGTCAATGTTTAATCGATGGTCACTCGTTGTTGATGTAGTACAAGTCGCGAACACCAAGGAAGTGTTTAAATTCTGCATCTGCTTAGTACTGCTACTATTATTCGTGATTTGTGACGAAGCTTCCAGAAATATAAGGAACAATGAATTTCGAAAATTCGTTTTCATAGACACCAAAAGATACGTTCATCGTTTTATTATCTTCCGTTAACACGTGACTGCCGTGTAGGTCATCGGCGCTCTACGTAGTGCATTGAAGTAATTATGTCGTTTTCTGTTACTGAGCGCCTGGAACAATTAACTTTTTTTTCCTGCCTATGCTGATAGCCTTGAGAGGCTATTTTAGCCTCACCCCAACGAGCTCACGGGGCTCAAGCCGGAGTGTTGCTAACACTGGCCCTAGCAAGAGCAGTGCTTCACAGAATCTAACACCGGATCGAAAACGTGACCCACTGAGAAGATCCGGCGAGAAACTCAGTGGGCTGTGTCTATGAGTTAATTCACTCGTCCAAGCCTTCGAATTCGGTTTTACCAAAGTCTACTGGATATTCCGGCGCCTTCGTAAGAAGATCGAAGAGAGAAATCGACATAAATACTTCAGTACGCCACGTAGGGCACCAGTGACCTACAATACAGTCAAAGTGTTAACATTAAAATTTTATATGAGTTTTAAATGATAGCTAATTTCAAATAGTCGAAAGTCGCGAATATTTTTTCAAAGATTAATAAATTGCGGTAGGCAGCGGCTTGGCTCTGCCCCTCGCATTGCTGAAGTCTATGGGCGACGGTAACCACTCACCATCAGGAGGGCCGTGTGCTCGTATGCTTACAAGGGCAATAAAAAAATAATTAAATCAAAAGTGAATCTTATTTACGAACTGAAAACTTTAGAGTTGTGCGTTTGAAATTTGTTTCTATTTATTAGAAATCAAAGGGAATAATAAAATGGAAATGGACGCGCAAATGAACTTGACTACGAGTGTAGCCAGCGGAACGTCATACAAACGTAAAACATGCAGATATTTCGTGATGTCTGCTCGAATCAATCAAATGACGGATAACGTGCACAATATTTGTTACAGTAAGCACAATCAATACAAACCATTTCCAACAATAATCGGTTTTAACTATGAAATATTTTTCTAACAATACAAAAATGCTCAACAATGACATCGTCCCTGGCCAATGTTTGGTTAGCTGCGCTGCTTATTGTCGACACGGGAATCAATTTACGATAATTGTCATTTATTATGAAATAAATATGGTGCTTTATACCGTGTCCTTTATAAGTAGTCTTTGCCTCCGAAAGACGTTGCCATTGAAATGCTGACTTACCATTCAATAAATTTTTATATCTTGCGAACGAAATCATTGGACCGCGCACGGGATGGCGTATGACAATAATTATATTAAAGGGCATACCTCGAATGATATTAGTCGGAAACCTTTAAGGCTTTGACGTGTAATGATCTCGAAGATGTTTTCTCAGCTTGTAGGCAGATGTTTTATGTAAAAGAAGTTGTTGTTATATAAATCGCTTTGAAATGGTCAATGAAAAACTTTCTATTACAGGATTGCGTATTGTTTTTTAATCAATGATTTCTTACGTATATATGCTCGGACCGACTTTGAATTAGGTGTTGAGGGTACGAGAGCAAGCTTCCTCGTGCTTACATTTCTCTTTTTCCATCTTCTGTCCATATTATAAGCGGAAGCAGTAAGTAACTTGGGTCAATGCAAAATAGCGGTTGCCTGAAATATGTTTTGGCTCATACTCCGATTTCATTCTCGAGAAACTTCGGTTCTCATTGTGCTCTGCACCATATGCTTCACGGTGAGTGCTAATATGCTTCAAAGATCATATTTGCTACGTACCATGTGACTTTGAAATGAACTTGGAAATAGGTTTCCAGAGAGTACTCCGTGATAAGGTCTCTGGTAGGCAAAGACTTAGCTGTGCCTAGATTACTGACACGCAAGAGCGACGTTACGCACCATCCACAGAAATAAATCAAGATCTTGATATTATTTCTGTGTCACCATCATATAGACGGTATTCTCAACTGCCTGCAAATACCATTAAAAAAAAAACTAGGAATACTAAACAAAAAAGGTATTGTTTTAAAAAATCTGTCATTGCAAATATTATGAATATGTTCGCTTCTAATTAATTAGGTATATAAGTTACAAAATAGCTACCAATGAATTTTCGATTTTAGAGCATTTTTGCATAAAGTGTTATTTCGTGCAACACAAGTAACTAATTTGTAATCCCCAAGTATTATAGCACCATGACACCCACATCGCTATCACGAACCGATCTCACGTTCCACATATTTAAACGTGAATGTTATTTTAACGACATAACATTAACTTACTTGTTTGATGTAAATTCTTCGAGAATATTCTATTAATATCAGAACCACTGACATAGAAGCCTACGCATATTCTGTATAAAGACTTCGTTCAAACATTATTATACGCATTGAATTAATTTTGTTCCAGATAAACGAGATTTGGTTGGGACTGCTCGCGGCCGCTACATCGTGTTGATCGAACGATACGAAATTGTACTCTTCCTCTGGAACTGGAAATTGATCGTAAAATGAAGTATAGGAACCAAACTACGTACGTTTTCTAGAAGCTTCGATTAAATACAATGCGTAGGAAGAATGAAAAAAAGGCAAAATGTAATTTTTTACTATTTTAACATAGGATATGTATTTATTATACGGTGTATATTCGTAACGTTTACTTTTATACTTTACCATATATCATGATGTGTGATCTGATGTGATATTGTGAGTAAGATAAAAACATGGTAGTATACAGCATTTATTTAAAACTATTTTGGTTTCCTAACAAAGGATAGGTATACACAAATCAAACGTTTTCAAAAGACCTACTTTTGATTCTTAGCCCATATACTTCCTAAGTTAAAGGAAAATATAGAATGCATAATTGTTTAGGTTTCTGCACATTCGTCTCCACAAATACCACTCATAGAGTAATTGAAGACATGAGTGGGTGAAGGGGTTAAGTGCTATTTTAAAGATTTTTGAGTTTTTACATTGAATGAATATCCGGTTAATTACTAACTGGCAGCCAACAGTACTAGTGTATCAGAACCACGGAGCGAGGGAGCACTCATATCGTCATATCTCAAGATGAGTACCGGCATTTACGATGTAGACATCTATTGGCTCCGGTAACCACTTAATACCAGGTGGACCGTGAGCTCGTCCACACATTTAAGCAATAAAAAAAATTGATATTTCGAAGTATCTTTTTTTTTTTTTTTATTGCCCTTGTAGACAGACGAGCATACGGCCCACCTGATGGTGAGTGGTTACCGTTGCCCATGGACTTCAGCAATGCCAGGGGCAGAGCCAAGCCGCTGCCTACCAAATCTCGTATCTCGTATCTCGATGTAATGGTCATTAAGGTTGTGGTGTTGAAGAGTTCACAAGACCACTTCTAGGCATGTGAGCTTTATGCTCGTTTTTCCATGAAAAGCGATAGTATATGATTGTGTTCTAATTAGATCACTAAAGGCAATAAAAAAGGTACGGTGGAAAAACTAATATATACGAAATAATGTAAATTTTTTGATAAAATTCACCCGTGTCGCATCTTTTCAATTTATCGATCCAACAAAAGCTTTTAAAGCGAATTTGTCTCCAAATTGACTTCTAAAGGATCTATTAAATCGTCTTTTGTTAACAGTTGCAAGTCACAGTCCTAGTTAAACTAAGCTACAGGGTGATTGATATAAAAATCAAGAATTTAATTTCCGAAGATTATAATTTGCGTAATTACTGGTAGTAGGACCTCTTGTGTGTCCGTGCGGGTAGGTACCACCACCCTGCCTATTTCAGCCATGAAGCAGTAATACGTTTCGGTTTGACGGGTGGGGCAGCTGTTGTAACCATACTGAGACCTTAGAACTCATATCTCAAGGTGGGTGACGGCATTTACGTTAAAGATGTCTATGGACTTCGGTAACCACTTAACACCAGGTGGGCTGTGAGCTCGTTCACCTATGAATGTAATAAAAAACCAAATGAGCGAAGATCCTGCAACTTCAAAAAAAACCTTTTTTTCTTCTTTACCAGAGATAGATGTAGTTACAGTTACCTAGTATGAATCAGTTATCGCGGTTCAATGAAATCAATATGAATCCTCGTGTGAAGTCAGAGTTTTAATTCAATCGGCTTCTTTGGACTGAACTGGACTTTGAACTTTGAAAGCCGTAGTATTTGAGGATGAAATAGGCGTGATATATATCAATCGGCGCTGACTTATATCCCAACCTACTATTAGCGCTTAAGAGGTGATTTAGATATTTCTTCAGTTTTTTTTTTAAAAGATAGGAAGTGGACTCTGCTCGAACGAAAGCGGTAAAAGTAAATGCTTGTTACTCAAACAGACAATCTAATTAATCATAATAATTAATAATAACAGAAATCTTGAATAAAACATCATCCTGTACACCAACTGTATTTAAGAAACAGCTTAACAAGAAAATCAAGATAATGTAACAAAGGATCAAATAACATCAATAAAAGTTGACTCGTGAAATGAATGACGAAAATACGCGCACAGATCATAGAAACAAGGAGATTAGCTTTGTACAAAAAATTATTCGTGTTCAGATGTCTCCGCGTTTCTCCCACTTACTTCACTCACACAAAACCAAAAATTGTAAGAACGGCACACGAGCTCATATTTCTCCCGCACACGAAGAAACTTACAGCAACACCAATAAACTCATTAATAGAACACATGCAAAAAGAGGGCGGCGCATTTACCTGTAGCTACGGACTCTGAATAAACACACATGTGCAAGTTATGCAACTAGTGATGTTAAGTGATAATCATAGAAAAGTATCGATTAAAATTCAGTTAACTATATTATCTGCTCTCTCTCCTAAAATTTTATTGACTATAATACTTATAATAATAATAATAAATTGACTTGAATACTATACCGGAGTTTCCCTCGACCGTAGGTACTCTATACAAGCGAAGTTTTATCATAATTGGAATATTAACTAATTATATTAACTACCAAGAAACAGTTAGGATATCAACTTCTCGAATCAAGAGAAACACAAGTAAAACTGCAAGAATTTTATTGTTAAGGATTTTATTGACCAGTAAAATGTAAATATTTATTTAAAACTTGCCGCTTAGACAGTTTAGGTATAGCGTTCTTAGTTAAGTAGTGTAATCTTATGTTTACATATTTTTCCATTACGGCTTTTATAAGAATTATTAAATGGTTATTCATTGGCGATTGATTAAATTGGTGAAAATTAATTTTTTCAAAAAGATTCATACCTAAAAAATGCGATAAAGATTTTGACATGAGCTCTTGTCTAATATTTTTTGATAAAATTTTCGTGGTATTAGATGAAAGAATATATGTTTTTATTATTACTTCCATCCGTTTACATATGGTTATTACGTCACTAGATGGAAATATAAGGCCGCCTTTATCCTTCAATTTTATTAACTTGAGGTGCTTGTCATTAATTGTATCTGCAATCAAACCGCTACAGCATGTATCACACTTCAGCAATTTTAGCAAACGATGAACTATAAATCCAGCTATGTATGACACTACCTGGCTACTAAATTCTGTGACATCTTGTACAAGTATACTGATTTCCTCATCAAATACGGCATGTTCATATAATAAACTCATCTCGTCTTCGTCATTACCTTCGTGTAACTTACATGGTTCGATTGTCAGATTTATATTTTGGACAGCTGAAGAGCACGACAAAAAAGAAACCTCCTCAAGAGCTATACAGTTTCCCTGGTCTACATCTCTAAGCTCCGACTTTACCAAGAGCTTTTTATATATTGCTTGAAACTGTCGCGCCGTTGGGTTGGTGCTGCATCCACCATGTGACCGTATATGTCCAAACATAAGCTCTAAATGATCTTGGCTGATTTTGTAAGCCAGAATGTACTTAAGTTTTTGGTCCTTTTCAATTAGTTGTATATACAAGGCCTTGAGGCTTTCTATGCACACTAATAAACCAATAAAACCGGTTTTTCTGGGTGTAATGATAGCTTTTGTACCATCTGAAAGCTTTATAGATGTTAGACACCGTTTCGCCTTTTCTAAAGTTTCAAATACCTTGTCTTTGTTGCCTGGGCAAACTGGTTTTTTATAATGGAGTTGGGCCATATGCCTTGAATTTAACACATCGAACAAGTTGTTGATAGTTTTTAGATATTCCACAGTGCCTTCTACATCATCAAAACCAGCGATTTGAAGTTCACAACAAAAATTCAGGGCATCTGCAACACTGTTGCTAAATAATTGCGAAGCTAAGCGAACTTTCATTTTTTGGTTCTTGAAAAAGATATGACTTTTTCGTAATTTATTTGCTAAGTGCAGTTTTTCTTTATCCTGAATGTCATACAGATTTTTTAGATGACTCCATTTTATACACCTATTTGAAGCATCCATGAAACATCCATATGATTCAAAAGCATTTCTCAATAGCTTCAGCATGTGGCATGGATCGAGAAAAATATGTACAGGTTGACGAGTAACGGGGTGCTCAAAATATGATTTTAAGTTTTCAACTTCAAAAGAACATCCGAGTTTCTTAGCCATGGTGATATTGGCTGGACAGCCGTCAAAAGTCATCGAGGTAACTTGAATACCTGTATCTTCTAATAATTCCAAACATTGTCTGACAAGATTAGACCGTTGTTCTCCTGTGACACCGTCAATGAGAAAATACCCGACTGGTATTTTCCAAGCCCCATTAATTGCGGTAACTAAAAATACAAGAACTTCTTTGGCTTCGGGTAAACAATCCCCTTGTTCTGCAGAATTAGAAATATCAACATACCCGTGCATTTGTTTTCCATCCCACTCTACATGCTGTCTGATTGCCATTTCATCTAAAACTAAATTACACAACAATTTGTGTTTAGTGCAGGCAGTTTTAAGTTTTATCGCTTTTAATGATTCTTGCGTGAATCCAGGCTGAGCATCGATAGATTGGTACCACTTTTTTATGGTTCGAATATGAGGCAAAGCTGTTTGGAATTTTTTTCTTACATACGCGTACGCCTTTGGCGAATAAAAGTGAAGAGTAGTGGCAAAAATTCTTAAAGCAGGCGGATATTTCTGGTTAGTACTTTGACCCGATGAAACATTTCTTTCATAACGCTGGATAAGGTCGGTTACTCCAATGTTTTCTAATTGCGTAACGTGATCAGCACTAATGAAGTTTTTTTCATTAAGGTTTTTCAAAATGTCCTTTAAATTAGCAATTTTTTTCTGATAACGGCTGGTTTTCTTTTGAAGCCTTCTGATTTGCATTTTTTGTGTTTTTATGAAACTGTCTTGTACCAAAATCAATTGGCGTAATTTACGCTTTCTAGGTGTTTCGATGAGATCATTTTTTTCCAGATTTTCTTGTTCCAAAATGCTATTTTGTCGAGCATTAAAGTTTGTATCGATACCATATATTGTAGACGTTGGAGCAGTATTTTCCGAATTATCGTTTTTTTCACAAGTGAGATTTTGTGATTCGGTTCCGGTTGGAAGTTTTAAAGCAACCGTCTGTAATTAAGAAAACATTCCGCATTTATATAATTTCTCATATAAAAAACTTACTTTGTTTTATATTTATATTAAAAAAAAGAAACAAGTTTTTGATGTTGTAAAATAGTTTAACTTACCAAATTAGGATCCTTTTTATCCAATTCAGAATAAAAGCACACTTTGGATGTGGAAGGTTCCATATAATTCATCAATACCATACGCAACTTCAATGTTGGGACCGACCATTCGAAGAGCCGACGAACTTTCTTCAATGGTTGAAAGCACTTTGGCTCAAAGTGGGACGAGCATATGGTGTGATTTTTTGTTGGGAACCAGCTTGGACCCCTTCCTGTCGCATTTATCCACATTTCTTTTATCTTTGGATCTTTCGGATAGCTAAAGTTTTAAAATAAAAGCATGGTATAAATGATGATCATTATATGAATGATGCATGAATACCACAATATATTAAAAACCAACACATTATCTACACTTATTTTACGTTTTATCAGTTATTTAATGCTCAGTTTCTGAAGTTACTATTTACCTATATTGCCATTAGCTATTGATTCAATAAAAGTTAGGTGAAGTAATCAAGAAATAGAAACAAATTGGGTTTTTAAATAATTAATTGTATCTTAAATAATCATTCGTACTAAATAGGATCGTATAAAATATCGACAATACAGACAATACAATAACAGACAACCCTAACACACAAAAGCCGACAGCGGCCGCTTCACGAAACTATCGTGTGAGTGAGAGTATCAGTAAAAAAATTATCCATTGCGCTATTAGAGCAGCCGATTCATCGATTCATTTGTACTAAGCAAGCAATGGTTTTAGTTCCTAATGAAAAGGGATCTATCATCGCTTTTCTAAATTTTTTAATGAATTCTGTAATTTCAATATGATAAACTATAATATTGTAGTACTTACGTGTGAAATGAGATGCTATCTTTCTTGTAATTCACAATACAGCTGTTATTTTTGCAAACAATCACTGAACAACGCGGCATTTTGTTAAAAATCGTAAGCAATGAAGACGTCGCAAGTTGACATTCGACTAATGACCGAAACTGGCATCAAGCCGCTTTGAGGCCAGATGCGTTCGCAAGCGCCACGCCTCCTTGCCATATCTCCTGTGTTTCTATGATCTGTGAATACGCGCCACTGATTTCTCTTAATATAGTGTATATTCATCACTATTGAAATACGTATTTAAGACATTATCGAATATAATAAGTTCTGAACACCTTTTCTATTGGGCCTAAAAGGTATTATTAGCATTGGGCTAACCATGCGTATGAATATGAATGAATTTAATGGCGTTCTTCGCTTTAAAAATTTCATTTCAAGCATTTCAAATCTCAAGTTGAAATGACAGAGCTCAATCATCTGCGAGCAAAAAAAACTTAAGAATATGCTCCAAGCGCTGAGCTGGTCAACATGCACAAAACAGCCCGCTGAGTTTCTCGCCGGATCATCTCAGTGGGTCGCGTTTCCGATCCGGTGGTAGATTCTGCGAAGCGCTGCTCTTGCTAGGGCCAGTGTTCAAGTGTTTCTGGGGAACACACCACTAGCAATTTTCCCAACAAAACTTTTACGTATGCGTATGTATTCCGTAAAGATCACGACCCTCAGCACTGAGGAACACGACGCACGGAGGAGGTAGGAACACACGGCCACCTAAATAAGTAGTCACCATCGTTCATGGGCATCAGAAATAACAAGGACGTAGCCAAGCCGTTGCGTATTGCTGCCTCTCAAGGCTCTCAGCTTAGGTAGGAAAAAAATAAAAAAAATAAAGTCGACTATCCTCCAACCGCGTTTGAAGAGTGACATGTTATAGCAGCGAGAAAACTAATATACAAAATAACATAATAATAAAAAGTACCACCAACACGAAATAGATAGAACTTCATAACTTGAGCTCTTCATAATCTTCACATTAAAGACATTTAAAACCACACTTGAATATTATTGAAAATTTCGTTAAAATCTATGGTATTTTTGTAGCACTCCAAAACTTATTCTAGTAAAAAACAAACCAAACATAATACTTCACTGTCCAACAAAACAATCGTATTGATAAAAAACGAAATAACACGAAATAATACCCAATTTGTCTCAAATGAATAGCGGTTCACGTGTCGCGTTGATTCCGTTCCATTGTTTGGGCCCGTCGGGATTAAAGTACCTTAAGATTCGATCTGATAAAATCTCGGGCCTTTCAAACCCCACCGTAGATGGACAGATAAGAACTCTCATTGTTTAGGACAATACTACGAGGGAATTGAGACGAGTTCTGAAGGTAGGTAAATTTTAGTGTTTTTTTTTTACTAACGGTACATATATGTTTTTGGTCGAAACGTCCTGCTGTTTTGGCACAATGCTGTCTGAATAGAGCTTAGCGACTTACCTTGGTTTGAGTGTGAACTGTAAACAAAAACTTTTTTTTTTTTTTTTTTTTTTTTTATGATTGAAGGATTACTGGTGGCCCGGAGGCCTTTCCAGTTTCACCAGGACAGGTGGGCGAGCAAAGGCTCAGCCAGGAGGGGTGGGATTTGCTAACAGCTACCCGAGCGCCTCCGAAGGAGACCTAACAGCTCAAGAGCAGCTGCTTCGCGAATGAATCTACTACCGGATCGGAATCGCGACCCGCTGAGAAGATCCGGCGAGAAACTCAGCGAGCTGATTCATGGGTTAGGTTGCACGGCGAACTCTTTGTCGAGTTCGACGAGTACGGTTACCGAGGTCCCTAAGCCTGCTCCTAGAGCTGAAGGCGTCTAGTGCGAAGGTTATTGGATCTGATGGATCCGTAAGGACGTGTCTAGGGCGTCGACGGTGACTGGCTCCTGCATGATCAGGATTCGGTGAGTAGTCAGCGGCGGCTACGATAAGGCGATTATCATGACGCATAGCCTTATCGAAGTACCGTTCCGACGCTGACTTCATGTATTTCTGTATAGATTCGAGGCCCAGGTCGTCGTGTAGGTCAACGTTCCTCACGAACCACGGAGCTCCGACGGCTAACCTGCAAAAGCGGGATTGTAGAGATTGAAGGGTGTCTATGTGCGTGCGGGCCGCGTGAGCGAACACCACACTCGCGTAAGTCATGACGGGCCTTATGCAAGTTTTGTAAAGTGTCACCTTGTTCCGAAGGGACATTTTACTCCGCTTACAAATCATGGGGTAGAGTCTACCGAGAATAAACGCGGCACGGTCACGGACTGATTTTATATGCGGGCGGAATGTCATCGATGCATCCAGGGTAACGCCCAGGTACTTGACCTTCCTGGCCCAGGGTATGGATTGACTAAAGAGAGTAATCGGGGGTGTGAGATTCCTCCTCCTAATACGGGAGGAAATCCGTGTGGAGCTTCCCCTCTGAAAGAGCACCGCAGTACTTTTCGCTGGGTTGATGTCTATGCGCCATTTTCGGAACCACTGTCCTAGGGCTAGGGCTGCGCTCTGAAGCTTCTTCGCGATTAGGGACTTGTTTCTACTGGAATAGTAAACAGTCGTGTCGTCGGCGAATAAAGCTAAATGGGTCGGCGGCGACCGGGGAATATCGTTAACGAATAAGCTAAATAGGAGGGGTGAGAGGACAGAGCCTTGCGGGACTCCAGCTGTGAGAGGTCGTGGGGAGGAGCGGGTTCCCTCGACTCGATATCGAAAAGAGCGGTTCGACAAGAAGTCCCGTATGATGAGCACGAGACTATCCGGCACACCCATGTTGAATAGTTTGAAAATCAAACCGTTGTGCCAGACTTTGTCGAACGCTTTTGCGACGTCGAAGAAGAGAGCTCCCGTGTATAACGGTTTTAGTCGATTAAGCCCCACAAGAATGTGCTCCGTGAGGCGGTGCACCTGTTGAACGCATGAGTGATTTGTACGGAATCCGAATTGTTCATCGATGAGAATGCCCTTGGATGAGACGAAGTCTCTGAGGCGTTTGTAGAGCAGACGCTCATACAGTTTGCCTAGAGACATGAGGAGGCTAATCGGGCGGTAGCTCGTCGGATGATTTTTTGGTTTACCGGGTTTATGTATGCCGATAACGTCCGCTTCTTTCCACACCGCGGGAAAGATACAGTTCGCCATAGCGGCATTGAAAATAGATGCCAACATCACGATGAGTTGGACGGGTAGAAGTTTAATAACGCGGTTGGATATACCGTCGGAACCGGGAGCCTTGCGAGGACGTAGGTCTTTGATCAAGTCTTTAACTTCCATCGGGGTGACGGGTGGTAACACATCAGAGGGTGGCAAGGAGGCTCTGCGTTCTACCTCACTGTCTACTAATTCTACATGCACAGGGTCCACGGATTGAGTGCTGGGCGTGCACTGGGTTTGCAACGTATCGGCCAGCAGCTCTGCTTTTTCGTCATCATCGAACGCCGTGAGTCGGCCTGAGGGGCCTACGAGGGGGGGCATAGTTACTACCGTATCCGATTTGAGAGTACGAGCTAAGCGGTAGTAAGACCTTTGGGAGGGCGCGAGTCCTTCTAAGAAATCAGACCATCTGGCATCTCGGACTTCGGCGATGCGAGACTTTACGTCGCGTTGTAGGGCACGCATTCGAATACGATTTTCCGCGGTAGGATACCTGTCGTAGGCGCGTATCGAGGCGTTCTTAGCTCTAAGGAGTTCCCTAATATCGTCGGACAATTTGAAGCGGTGAAGGAAGTCCTCCGCTACAACTTGTTTCGATGACCTATCTAATGTCGAGGTGATGTGTGACGTTAAGATGTCTATGGCTTCAGCGGTATCCTGAGGAGACGGGGTAGAGTCCGGGCTAAACGGTAGCGATGGTGGATCAGATTCAGCCAGGCTGATGCCCAGCGTGTGCCAATCCACCACAGTCCTCGTGACGGGAACGGAATCGGGAGCGCGACCGAGCTTCATAACGACGGGACGGTGGTCTGAATCTAACTCTGAAACTACTTCGATCGAGTGTAAGCGCAGAGTTACGTTTTTTAATAACGCTATGTCGAGTATATCCGGGCGATGCGCGATATTTAGCGGGTAGTGAGTCGGGATTAGCGGAGCGACGATATCGAAGGCGAGATTATCGACTAACGCGTCAAGCCGCCTGCCATTCGGGGTTGTGGTGTGTGAGTTCCACCTAATGTGTTTACAATTTAGGTCGCCCGCCAGAATGACAGAGCTCCCCATGCCGAGCAGCGCCTCGATATCACTGCTTAGAACGATCTTATCCGGTGGAAGATAAACGGACGCGATAACGATCGGCGCGTGTCCCGTCAGTGAGATTCGGCACACTGATGCTTCGATATTAGCGAGCGCGGGAGGATCGAGTGGGACGCAATGCAGGGCTCTTCTATAGTAAATGACGGTACCACCACCACGAGCAGAGAGCCTGTCGTTCCTGACCATGTTATAGTTCGCGATTTTAGGGTCACGGCGCGCAGGCTTAAGTAGGGTCTCCTGCACTAAAAAGATATCAATTTGATGGTCACGCAAAAAGTCAGAAACCTGATCACGCTGATTTGCGAGACCGTAAGCGTTAAAAAATCCTATCGTTACGGATAGGGGCTTTATTCTACTTATATACGCCATTGATTACCGGCGGAGTGAGGGGAGGACGTACGTATTTAATGACGCGTATACGTCGGCGTATTCTTGCACAACGGCGATAAAGTGTTGTGCAGTGGAGGCAGAGCGAATGGCGTCGCCCAAAGCGTTAACGCGCTCAAAGTTGATCGACTGAAAGAAGTCGATCGCTAAAGCGAGATTGTCGGACGCGGTCGGAGGGCAAGTCGCGGGAGAGGGACGAGTCGCGGGGGCGGGACGAATCGCGGAGGAGGGAGTTGTAGCCGTGTTCATGTACGGCAGCGGTTTCGCCCAGGCCGAGACACTGGGCACCGGCGCCGGAACGAACGCTGGCTTAGCCTGCGACACAGAGGGTGCCGAGGCTTTGATGTCTGGGCCGGAAGCTCGGAGGCGGTTTTGGCGGGCGACGCGGCGATTTATTTTCGGGGCTCGGGGGCATCCGCGGTAATTTGCGGGGTGACCCTGTGTTCGACACAGGACGCAGCTAGGTGGTTCTGTCGCGGTTTTTTGATCGCGAGTGCATAGGGCCGTGGCGTGATCGCCTAAGCACTTGACGCATCGGGGGCGCGCGTGACAGTTACGGGAAGAATGCCCGTATAATTGGCAGTTATGGCACTGGCTAGGTGTGCCTTTCTTGTGTGGGGTTTCGACTGCGATTCCGGAAAGGCTACAGACCGTTCGGATGTTGAATATTTGCTTACCCTCGGGGGTAGGCTGGAGGGCGACGAGAACCATATTATATGGCTCCCTTCCGCGGCCTGTGTGCATGCGGTGTACGGAGTTAACCGGTAGGCCTTGTTCGAGAAGGTCGGCCTTGACGAGCTCGGCATCCAACTCTTTAGGGATGCCACGTATAACGGCACGGAGTTCGCGCTCCTCCTGGAGCGTATATGTGTGGAAACTTATACGCTCCTTACGGAGGTAAGAAGAGAGGGCCCTATGGTCGTCGGATGTTCGAACCTTAATTTGAATGCCGTTCGCGAGGTTACGGGCATTCGTAAAATTGATATTTTTGGCCTTAAGGGCCAGGGAAACTCGTTCCCAAGCTGCCTTCTCTTGAAGGATTACCGGGGGAGGGGTCTGGGCTTTATTTTGTGCCACCGGACGCGGCGACGGAGTGGCACGGGCTGGAGGCGCAACGGGAGTCTGAGGGCGGGGGCGCGACGCGTTCGCGGCTTTGCTAATTTTAGCGGCCGCGGGAGCTCGAGACTCCGCGGCACGCTTCTTACCCTTTTGCACCAGGGTGAATCCATCCGTCGATGAGGCGGGAGCGAGGTCGACCTCCATCTCCGAGTCAGAGTCGGAGGACGAGGAGGCGGGCGCAGGTGACCTACGAGTAGGTGTTTTAGACGGCGCGACGGAGGCCGCGGATGATCGCGCTGCTGGAACGGTGACCACGGCGGACGACGCAGCAGTTTTACTCGCCAGTATAGGCGACGCGGGAACGGCAGGCACGACGGAGGCTGCGGTGCTCGATGCAGAAGCTTTGCACGCAGGTACAGGCGACGCAGGAGCAGCGAGCTCGGTGGAGTCCACGAGAGGGCTCGCAGTGTGATCGGCCTTGAAGGCCTGAAACTCGGAAGTGAGCTTTGGGTAGCGAAGCCGGAGAAATTCCGCAAATACAGCGTCCATGATGTCTACGTGCCCAGGTGGGGCTACCCTGGGTCTTAGAAAACACTCGCCTTGCGGCGAGGCCCCAACTTCTCGGACCTGAGCGGTTCTATTGAACACAGGTGGCGATGCGGCACGATTACTGCAGGACAAAGAAAAATCACAACAAAACGGAAATAACAAAAAGAAACAAAACAATTAAACACTTCCAGGAAGACAGTTTGTCGGCAGATGTACCACGAACACAGAAATAACAAAAGGAAACAAAACAAATAAAAACTTCCAGGAAGAGCACTTAGTCGGCAGATGTACCACGAACACAGGCCGCGCGAACAATGGCCGGGCTAACAAAAGCCGGGCGAACAAAGGCCGGGCGATCGAGTGGTCGATGAGCACGTCCGCGCGTGACGGGTGCCTCTATCGGAATGAAACAAAAACTGTGCTGAGTCATCCACTACGATATGAACTCTATACCAGGTTTTATTACTTAAAACTCATAACACCTTTCAAAGACACAATTCGGAATTAGTTTGCCTGCTCTACCAAAATTAAAGTATAATGTCCATGTACTTTAAAGCCATATTTATGGGAATATAAATGAAAGTTTCGTGTCTTGAAATTTAACAATATACGTCCGGAATTGTTATCGGCGACCGTGAGCATCAAAGGCTCCGAAGCACCATCGAGCCCACAAAAGCAAAGTGATCTTGACCAAACAATTTACATGTCAAGTATTAAATAGAGTTCCGCCCTTCGAAGCTGAGGCTTCGAGGCTCGCGCGTCGGGCGTGACGGGGCGGAGCCCTGTGAACGGGCCGGCTGCATGAGTCTTCCTAGAAACCTGCCAATTTGTACTGATTAATTTAGTAGGTGGAGTTTTACATCTTCAAGGTGCAAATTTGATGTTGTTGAGTCACTATGGTTTGTAGTTAATATAGTTATAAAGAGGGATTTTAATCTAATTTTTAAATAAGTATAACTATCTAACTATATTGTAAATATCATTAAACATGTTGAAACATATTTTATTAGGTATATTAATTTTCATTGCTGGCCGTAAATACTACAAAGGAATACTTATCTATACTAATATTATAAAGCTGAAGAGTTTGTTTGTTTGAAAGCGCTAATCTCAGGAACTACTACTTCGATTTGAAATATTATTTCAGTGTTCGATAGTCCATTTATTGAGGAAGACACGGTAAGACAGATACAAGTGGAGCACCAATAAAGAATGTTTAAAAATATTGTCACTCTCTACGTAAATCAAGTGGGGGGTAAAATTTAGCGTTATGCCAAAGTAACTATTCCACGCGAACGGAGTCGCGGGCAAAAGCTAGTAATAAATAATTGTATAGTGTTCATTGAAAAAACGATTATTTTAAATTATTATTATGTAGACAAAATTTTAAAGACTAGGCTACTTTTTAAAGAGGAAACATTTAAGGTTACACTAATGAGTAGTAATTGAAAAACTGAAGCCAATCTTAAATTTAATTGTAGGTAATGATTATGTAACTTATTTGATAAATTATTTTTAATTTAAAATTTGAATGAACGAATTGATGATGATTCTAAATGAAATGAAAGAATTCGAATTTAACGGAAGGCAGCGGCTTGGCTCTGTCCCTGGCATTGTTGAAGTCCATGGGCGACGGTAACCACTTACCATCAGGTGGGCTGTATGCTCGTCTGCCTACAGCTGATGGTAGGACCTCTTGTGAGTCCGCGCGGATAGGTACCACCACCCTGCCTATTTCTGCCGTGAAGCAGTAATGCGTTTCAGTTTGAAGGGTGGGGCAGCCGTTGTAACTATACCGAGACCTTAGAACTTATATCTCAAGGTGGGTGGCGCATTTACGTTGTAGATGTCTATGGCCTTCAGTAACCACTTAACACCAGGTGGGCTGCAAGCTCGTCCACCTATCTAAGCAATAAAAAAAAAGAACTGAAACCGCGACACACCTCTAGTTTTATTTATCGTTTTAATTAATATCCCGTATCCATTCTCAGAAGTATCATTGTTATCACGAAGTGTCTTTAGGGCGGAGATGCCAACTCTGGGCGGAGAATATAAATATCCTAAAATTTCGAGAAAAAAAAATTCGAAGCAGATGATGATGATACTCGAAATTCCGCGTAATTATTTTTACGTGGGCGTGGCTCGCAGCTGCATCTATAATCTTTAACAGTTTAAAAATATTAAGATAGTTTTTAATTAATGATATTAGTTTTAAAGTTAATCGTTATTTTAACAGAAAACAAAGTTATATAATATTTGCGTTTTATACCCATTCATATTTACGATCTCTAGGTTTTAAGTTGGTAGGGTAGTCGATTGACATCAAACCGTGAATTCCACGATCGTAATTTAGATGTGAGGTCAGTTTCAATTGTATTATTTAACGCATTGCTGCACAGATAGGCAGACGGGCTTGCATTACGCTTTAATAAACTTATCCGAAAAAACTAAAAACTATTTTTTTTTGTCTAACACAAACTTGATTTAAAATTTTTCACTTTTCTTGTATTCCTTTACAAAGTTTACAAGCATCATCAAGAAACTATTTTATATATATATTTTTTTATTGCCGAGCTCACAGCCCAGTGTTAAGTGGTTACTGGAGCCCATAGACATCTACAACGTAAATGCTCCACCCACCTTGAGATATAAGTTCTAAGGTCTCAGTATAGTTACCACGGCTGCCCCACCCTTCAAACCGAAACGTGATACTGTTACACGGCAGAAATAGGCGGGGTGGTGGTACCTACCCGTGCGGAGTCACAAGAAGTCCTACCACCAGTAAAAAAACAACAAAACCCTAATCATTCTGAGTTAAACATCTTCAACTAATCTAATATTAACTTATTGAAACGCTTAAGATCTTTAGCCAACATCTCAATATTTATTTTGTTAATTAAACTCTGCAAGCGCCCTCGAAAATTATCGTTCCAATATTGAAATAGAATTAAAAACATTATTTTCATACAATATAATCGGGACAAAATAAAAACTCACACAAAAGCCCCTATTTAAGGTATCTCGCATTATAAATGTGTAAAACCATTTAAATAGCAAAGTATCAATAGATTGAATGTTTCATTGTGTTTTGGTGAACCAACTTGGCCGTCATGTTTCACGCACGTTTTAAACCGAATTTAAGAATCATCCCTGTAATGATCGACAAACAAAACTATGCCCTAACACGTAGTAACAGTGTTAGTTGTCAATTGATATTCACAGGACATCTCGTTGAAAAGAACTCATTCAAAAATCAACTCTAAATGTAGAGGGGTAGTGTGACAAAGTGATTTATCGCCGTAAATTTTATAGGGATGTCTTAAGAAGGCTTTCACGAGGCAGCTAAAGGTAACCGTATTGTTGATAATCATTGAAGCAAACACTTGTTATTTTAAGAGATCATCCAACCTTGAAGCTTTACATGTATGGGACAACAATGATGTGTATAATATTATTTATAGGACACACTCGGTAGGCGCATTTGGGCTCGCTTAAGCCTTATTGTGATACGAATGAACGACATTGAAATATCTGCCCGAACGTTTGTTACTTACTCAAAAGAGCTGTTTTAATGGTTCACCATAAAGTATAGGTTTACGTTTGATAAATATTTTATTTTAATTAATATTGAAAATGCATGCTTTTTTGTATATAGATATTAATTCAGAAATCGGTTTACGCAACAAATCCGTAATTATTAATATGCAAAGATTTTTGTCGTTTATAACCTATTTGTTATTTATCAATGTCGTAGGCGACAAGCAAAGAGTAAAAAAATTTTTCTCCGACCGCAAAAAACAGTTGACAATGGTGACGCTAATCTTTTCGGGGCCAGGAATACGCGTTGTCAAACGAAAAAAGGGTCCAATTCTTATACTTAGTAACCATTAAATAAATTCAGGTCGTGTCCACAAAAACGATATTTTTTTCGACAAAAAATACCTTTAGGCAAACCTACGGCGAACCACTTTTAAATATTTGTATGCACATGGCTTCCGGCTATTTCGAGTGGGTTATGCTAAAAAATTTAAAGTTTTCTTTTCTATTTTACGTCTGCTTTTTTTTCTTTAGGATATTTGTGATTAATGTCCACTTGGTCTCATAACAGAGGATTACTGAACCTTTATGTTAAGCTAATCTTAATAGATGGGTACAATCTTCATAGGTCACCGTTGAATTAGGTAAAATTTAAAGGACTTTAATATTGGTAATCAAAACTTTTCATAAGCGACAAAGCAAATAAGAAGACTAAGATCGCATAAGTCTCGACTGAAATTATAGGGTAGTTTCAAGAAAATAATACATTTTTCAGCAATTCACTTCATGCCTCAAAACTACATATCGAGGTCTGAAAGCCTATTTCGTTTGAGCGACATTCTTGTAACTTTATACGAGAGCCATTTAAAATTGAAAATATGGAAAAAATATTACAACATAACATTAAAATTCTCAAAAAGTACGAAAGTAGCTTTAACACAATAACCCGAAATGCCACTACTTTCCGTGAAGTCTGGCACTGCGTTAATGCAGAAATCTTTTGGGATATTTAACACTACCGATAATTAATAGATTATGGATTTTTTTTATAAATGATTTTCGAACAGATTATACGTTGTTCACAAATACTGATCAGGGAATCTTAACGGTAATCATTTTTTCGGAATACCACGACTTAGGTATGACGCCGGTCTTAACAGTACCTAACCACTATTTCCCTACCATTCGCCAGTATTAGTATGTACTAAGAGGCATCATAAAAACGGCCTTATCGAAGCTGCCGCTAAGTACTCCCCGGTTCCGGCTCAGTCAGGAACTAGTCACTCCCAACACCCCAGATCCATCTTTACTGATCCACTCGATCCACTAGCATTGTTATTATATACTTTCAGCTCTAGCACTAAAAGCGGGCATGGGAACCCTGATAACTGTACCCATCGAAAAGCTTGACATGAAACCTACCCTAAAATAGGGTAGCTGTTACAAAATCTTGCCCGTCCTGCTTGAACACGTGCTCGCCCACATCTTCTAGTGAAACTGGAAAGGCATTCAGAGAGACAGGATTCCTACCTTCCTAAAAAAATATAGTATGTACGACTGTTACTCTGTTTATATGATCATGTATTTCTTACCTTCTTGATTGATTCCTTGACCGGTCGGTCCGTTCTTTGTCGTCTGACTCGTGTACGTCTTTTAGGAAGGCATTGAAAATAATGACTGCTGCCAGTCACATTCGTCCTCGTTCCATTACTTTTCTTTTGTTTCTTTTCGGATCTCCTGTCAAGTCTCTGTCTTTTTTTTCCACAGGAGAAAATCGCCGGATCCCCACATGTGGAAGTTGAACCTCACTAAAAACTACTGCCGCTCACAGCCGGCGCCCTACCCCGGACCGGGCGGGAGTCCAAAGTCTCTGTCTTAGTCTATGTCTATTCGTTGTAGGTCGTATGTCCTGTCAAAGAGGTTGCACGCCATGACAGTTCCTGTTTCATTCTAATTATTCTGTGGACGAACAAACAATGCTAAATACCTATGTGATTTAGAATCTGCATGTGATTTAACAGGAACAAGGGCGTCTAAGCAAAAACTATATAGTGCTGTTTTTGCCATTAGAAGAATTATGAACAAAGTCTGGATTTTTTTTGGGTTAATCAGCAATTGTTGCACATTGCAAATTTGTTCGTATACTTCAAAATATTGGGTTCTTGTTTTTTAATTACTTTGATATAAGCAAACGAGTTCATGGCGCACCGATTGTTATGTGGTCAACAGACCTCATAAACAACTCCAAACCCACTATCCACTTTACGATGTGAGTACCAGTCATCTTAAGCGTCATATCTTAAAGACCACGAAGGCTCAATTAAAAAAAATGCTTTCCCTAAAAACGAACTTTCTCGGAAATTTTACGAAACATTTACCAACATCAGAATTTTAGGAATTCCATGAATACAAATCTAAATTCGAAAACCCTATAGTGCCTACTTAGCGGAACGAGCACAATGAACAACGCGTGCTTACACCCTATTCAGAATTCAAAAGCATGAAACAGAAACAAACCTATTCACTACCACGTAGACTCGTGTCTAAGGGAACATCCATTGAAGAACCTTAAAACGGGCACTTCTATACCGTAGCATTATTCTATGAGTAATCCCACTGACAAAGGGTTTCGTAAGCTGTAAAAACAATTTCAATAAAAGGCTTGTAGGTTCCGTAAATTTAATCCTTCTCAAAGTACCCGACTCGGCGCGTTTCTATTTTCAAAACAGTAGAAAATCCCTTTTCGATATCAATTTGCCGCCTGAATTATTCTATTTGATTCCATTTTCGAAAGGTTTTATAATCGTTTTTTGTCAATTTCCTGCGAGATCCTTTTGCTGATTGAATTGGAAATAATATTTTGATTTATTCGAAAACACGTTTTGACAATTTCGTATTAGTTAACGACCTGATCTTTGCGCCGCCTTCGACGTAAAAACATGGCGTACTACTATTAGGTACAGTAATATTTTTAAAGATCAGCTTTCCATTTTACCTAATCGAGTCTCGATTTTAGTTTAACATTATACTCATAAACATCACTAGCGCTTAGATAGCTATCACAATATTACCATTCAGTGCGTCCCATTCGATTCACGCGTTTTCGTGTCCATAACAACACTGGTAAGATAAATAAAAAAACCTATTACATTCGGAACATCATCAATCAATAAGCGACACATTCGCGAATGCCCGATGCTTCAATAGATAAGCAGACAATTACAAAACATTCTTGTTACGTCTCCCGAGGCGATACGAGATCCGTATCTAGTAATCCGAACAGGAAACTCATTGTTGTAACAGATGCGAAATTCCTTACTGTAACGTGGAAGCGTTTGTTCGGGTTGGAACGCACTTGTGGGCGTGGTTCGATTGTGCATTCCGTTTTAGGTTGACTAACGTTACATATGGGCACGTAAAAAGAAACTACTGTTGAAATGAAATGGCAAAAAAAAACCATATAAATCTGTAGCGGAAGACTTCACTTAGAATTTCGCGCTGCATGTGTTTTTAATTTGAAATTTTTATAATTCGGAACAACGATTCGATTTTATGTCATTGCTAATTGCGAATCAGACAATGAAATTGATAAATTTATGTTAGTTTATTTATTTCTGCCGCGGAACAATTATGAACTCCAGTTCAATGAGTAGCAAGTCATTTAAAACTTGCATTGACATTGCACATCAAGATTAGCCCGCTCTGAGTTTAAGCCGAGGCAAGGGTAATCTTTGGTATGTGTACCACAAAATCGTAGTAAATTACCTATCTAAACTAATCCGATACATTTGCTTAATAATAGTTAATTTCTAAATAGAAGAAATTTTCAATTATTTCCGGATCCGAGAATTCTAATGTTCGACAGTCACTGTCTTAAACGCGGCAGGAATTTAAAAATTTAATTTAAAAAAAAATCTAAAGCTTTATTTTAATAAAATAAAATTAGTAGAATAGTGTGTAGTAAATTCCAAATTTTAAATATCCAGTCACTTCCTGCAGTGGGACCACCCGATTCGTTCCAAATCCACAGAAGATTCCACATCGGCGAAACTTCACGGCCTAATTATTAAAAATAAGACATAGTTTACACACTCGGGCCCAATAAACACGTGCTGTTTAATTTTTTCCTACAAACCGAATTCCTCTAAAAATTAATTCCGAAATTGTGTGCGCAAAAAAACGCTAATTGCTTTTTGTGAGGCACGGTTTTTGCGTGTCGGGTCGTAGGTCTGTCTGTGAGCAAATGTGGGCTTTGTCAGTGAAAAGTGTCAAATTACTTGGCACGAGATGGAAGATAACTATTAGGGCTGCCATAAAATGGATTTAATTGAAAAATAATTCAAATGGATATGATATTTTGGTTGCTTAACTTGGCTTCCAATATTTCACAGAATTACGAGATTATTCTAAATTGATATCTTCACCTAACGGCTATATAACAATAATGTGAAATGTTGATAATAACTAAGAAAAACAAGAAATGAAATAAAAGAGTAGATAAAATTGCAGATATGTGTATTAATTAATTTAATATTATTAATACAGACCACGTATGAAAATTTAACACAAATACCTTCCTTCGCAATTTCGCCTCAAATTTATATTGAAATACTGTGACGGTTTATTTTATTTCATAAAGAATAATATTCGTATTAAATGTATACCAGCCCTGAATTGTAAACGACGATGTGCGTTTTTGCACGCATTCATTTTAATTTTTCGAACAGATTTTGTTGTTAGATAATGCTACTCTCGCAATACCATAACGACTTAATTGTGTTAAAGTATTTATTTTAATATGAACTTAACCAATACGGCTTAATGTTACAATTGAACTTATGGAGGAAGCGACTTAAGACCTTCTCTGATTTATTCGTCAACGCAATAAGCAACTAAACGGAAAGAAGCGGCAGATAAAACGCCGACAAGTTGGAGAAATATTTCCAAAATATTTGTTAGCGGAGCCGCGCACCCGCCCCAGGGCGGGCGGGGGACTGCGGTATGGGGAGGGGCTATTTAGAGGATTTGACTTTGGTCTAAAGATCATTGGAAACACATAATAACGCGGAAACATATAAGGGTTGTTTCTTGTAATCTAATCTTTATTTTTAATACCTACCAGTAAAATATTTTATTACTCGTGGTAGGACTTCTTGTGAGTCCGCACGGGTAGGTACCACCACCCAGATATTTCTGCCGTGCGTTTGGGTTTGAAGGGTGGGGCAGTCTTTGTAAGTATACTGAGACCTTGTAACTTATATCTCAAGATGGGTGGCGCATTTACGCTGTAGAGGTCTATGGGCTCCAGTAAGCACTTAACACAAGAGGGGGTGAGAGCTCCTCCACCCATCTAAGCTATAAAAAAAATAAAACAATAAAAGACATTTGATTATGGAAATTTTAAATTAAATAATTGCCTACAGCAGATGAGTTTTTTGATGATTTTTGAGCAGATGAGTTGTTTGAATTAATGTGTCTAATAACCTATTTTAAATACTAGAACTATATCGAGGGTTGAAAAGCTAATTGGTTTAAGCGACATTTCTCTTAATACTCGACATAATATATATTAAACTTGAATCAAAGGTCCAATTTATTTGGTATTATTATTTTCAACCGTTCGATGTTTTTAATTTAACTTTAATTAAGTTTAACTCATTCAAATAGCTCAAATTTTTTTTTTGTTATGATATTTTTTCTAATCTTTTAAGCTTTATATGGCTCTTCTGTAAAGTTACAAAAATGTCGCTTAAACCAAATAACTTTTCACCCCTCGATATGCAATCTCCATCTATACTTCTATACTAATATTATAAAGAGGAAAGATTTGTTTGTTTGTTTGTTTCGAATAGGCTCCGAAACTACTGGACCGATTTGAAAAATTCTTTTTCCATTAGAAGCCGACATTGTCCCTGATGAACATAGGCTACTTTTTAAAAAAAAAAAATAATTTAATTTTTTTGGTTTCATGTGTGTTTTAATGTTTCCGAAGCGAAGCGAGGGCGGGTCGCTAGTAATAATATTATAAAGAGGAAAGATTTGATTGTTTGTTTGTTTCGAATAGGCTCCGAAAGTACTGGGCCGATTTGAAAAATTCTTTTTCCATTAGAAGCCGACATTGTCCCTGATGAACATAGGCTACGTTTTTTAATATTTTTATTATTATTATTTTTGGTTTCGTGTGTGTTTTAATGTTTCCGAAGCGAAGCGAGGGCGGGTCGCTAGTTAAACTATATAGTTCAGCCATTACTTGTATTTATTAATTCAATAAAAAAATCATAAGCCTTTCATAGCTAAAAAAGTAAACGAATTCTTTATTCGATTATATCTTCGGCTGCAACTATTCTATCAACGAATTATAGTTTTGAACTAATTCGACCGTGAATTTAGTAGAAAATAGCACATTGTTATCTTAACACTGAATAGATCGGCTTGGTAGTTTGTTGGTTTATTGTAAACCGACACCTATAGAGATTGTGTATGAGATAAGCGAGGATTTAAGCCTTGGTACGGTTCTCATTCGTGTTTCAAGAAGGAAGTGCACAAACATTTAACATTGTACGTTGAAGGTAGAATGGACACATCTGAACGCATTGAACTTTATTGAAATTTATTGAATTGCGGAATCTCTTTTTGGAATTTACTTAGAGATTTTTGTTGGAATACCGTTCGATTTTATGTTGTTACGATTGGAAAATTATAATTATTTCTTTATTTGGGAAACAAACAGTACAATAAAAACATATAATATATAAAAAAAAAAAAGCTAAAACAATAACCAAATATGTTTCCACAATCAAAATCGACGCTTGCAGCTGAAAGTAAGTATGTATTGTACTTTTTGACGAAGCATGTTGCTGATAACTTTATTTCTGTAATCTGACGAAGCATGTTGCGGATAATAGCATGTACTTTTAGGTTAAGAATATTGTGTTCTTTTTTTTATAATAAATCAAAATCACATATAGGTAGAAAGGGACAGAGTAGCGTAATTTAGAAATTTTAGTTACAAAAAAACAAAAGCAACACAATACGCACATATTATTTTGTACATCAACTTACATATATGTAGAAAACTTTTTTTTTTTTTACATAAGTGTACATGTTTTACATTGATTCACAATGGTTACTAGTAAGTGCAGATATATGTATATTTATTTGTGAATACCCCAAACAACTTTCTGATATGAGATTAAAATGCCAAACGGATCGAAGAATATATGCAAGACCTACGCAAACAGACTCATATTACGCTTCAATCTATATTATATTTTATAACTAGCTGACCCGGCAGACTTCGTAGTGCCTCAATCGATTAATAAAAGACGTCAACTTTGGTATAAAATAAACTTAAAACAAACATAAAGAATCCGACTAACGGAACGGAACACATCATAGGAAAATTTTTTATTTAATTCCGAATTAATTTTCTTAATTACTTATCTACCTTTTAAACCTTCTCTGGACTTCCACAAATAATTCAAGACCAAAATTAGCCAAATCGGTCCAGCCGTTCTCGAGTTTTAGTCAGACTAACGAACAGCAATTCATTTTTATATATTGTATAGATAAATTCGTAAATCAGTTTGTTTGTTTCTTACGATTTCAAGTTTTAGTTACTCCACTAATAAATCATCATGAGATTTTGTATACACGTTGTGAGATATTATATAGAAAAGAGAATAGAATCCTATCCATCTTAGAATACACCGACAGACGCGAGAAATACATTGCTTTCCACATTAACTCTAGTGAGGTTTCGATTAGAATCTAGTTAGTAAATAAATTCATCGATATTTTTTTTTACTACATGTTTTTGTTCTCTCACCTTTTTTTTCAAGCCCAGTACTGAACCTCATACGAGGTGTCCGCGCCTAGGGGTCATGCGGGGTATGTGGGAGTTGATGGTCTGTAGATGTTGGGAGTAGTCCGCGGGCTGAAGGATATTTTACTGGTGGTAGGACCTCTTATGAGTCCGCACGGGTACGCACCACCACCCTGCCTATTTCTGCCGTGAAGCAATAATGCGTTTCGATTTGAAGGACGGGGCAGCCGTTGTAACCATACTGAGATCATAGAACTCATATCTCAAGGTGGGTAGCGGCACTTACGTTGTAGATGTCTATGGGCGCTCCGGTAACCACTTAACATCAGGTGGGCCGTGAACTCGTCCTATCATCTAAGCAATAAATAAAAAAAAACGACTCCCTTCTACTCTCTCACCCGACGTCCGATCTCTATCCGGTCTAGGTTTTTTTAGTGTAGGCTCCGCGCGCTAACAAATTCCTTATAATCCGTCCGGCAATATTTTCTATCTTAAACAGTATGCCCCTACTTCGAATAAGTAATGTTGAGTAAAACGATAATTTCGTTCGTGTTTAAAGATAGCCAATTTAAAGATTTTGTACAAAAATACAAAACAAAACCAAACAGCCTTTATACCAATACTAACTACGCGGTGAGAATAAAAATAATGTGTCTAAGGCATTTCTGTTGTATAATATCTATAAATTCCAGTAACAATTTAGCATTAGGAAAACTTGTATAATAATACCCTGAATAAAAAACACACACCCGAACGGTGGAAAAAAAAAGAATTTACGAAAATATTATGCCCGCTAACAAAACATAGGATACATATATTTGTCCAGGGATATAATCTTTTCACGGTACACTTGACGGCAATGCAATGGATTAGATAGATGTTTATCAAAATTCCCCATACAAACGTTTCGATGTATGGAAGCCATGACAATGACATAATATTTGTATTGCACAAAAAAAGAAGATTGGTAATCTCTGTTTGTGTGTGCGAAATTTTGCATGTCATACGATTCTTTTGAAACTCGTGATCTAGTTCAAAACTTTGGGAATCAAGATGCGTCAAAATGCAAACCCAAAGGTTTGGAATTTCCAAATTATTTTATTATCGATTTCTTTCTGCAAGGAGTCGTTGGTTTTTCTCAAGCCATTTTAGCCTTATTAATTCATTTTATTGCTTAGATGGGTGAAAAAGCTCACGGCCCTCATAATATTAAGTGGTTACCGGAGCCCATAGACATCTATAACGTAAATGCCGCCACCTCAAGACATAAGTTCTAAGGTCTCCGTTTTTTTAAGTACTGCGGCCGCCTCACCTTTCAAACCAAAACGCATTACTGCTTTACGACAGAAATAGGGAGGGTGGTGGTACCCACCCGTGAGGACTCACAAGACGTCTTACCACCAGTAATTACGTAAATTATAAATTTGCTGGTCTGATCTTTATTAGACGATACTGATATTACAATATACCGATAATTTACCGTTCAAACTTTAATTTGACTGACTAACAGAACTGTGCGTACTAAAGTTACTGAGCCCAGTTAATTGAGCCTAGAATGAAGAACTATAAAAGACTGTTAATGTGTGTTTATTACTTATTACATATTACCGATTAGATTAAACACATTCTTCGATCATCCCACTTTTCTCAATAATTGGAGCTCTGAGATGAAATTACTTATAGAGACTTTAAAAAGCTAATTAATTCATAAAAAAAAAACACTACGAGACAAACACCAGATTATTATTTTTCGTAAGTATCGACCCGTTAACTTTGATACTTTATTAGGTACCAAACTAAATTACGTGCGACACGACGAGATTAACACTTTGATACAAAAAAAAAAGTATTCAAGACACATGCTCTTAATACGATTTCAACGAATTTAATTCCACCAACCAAATTACCTACCATTAAGTTGGTTTCAAACACCTAAAATACCGCAACTAATGACGTGGAATACTGAGAAACGACCCGTTTAAGGCTCAGCTCCATAAATGAACACCCGGTTTTAATGATATGAGGTTGATTCCCGACTTTTCCGTGCAGCTCAATGACTCAGAAATCACTTGAAAGATATTAGATAAAGCCAACGTCGATAACTCGTCGACAAACCGACTGACGATCTGATAAGATGATACGCCGACTTGCTCCCATTTCTACACTTACGTAGGGCTGCCAACATATCGAAACGGATTTTAATTTCGATCTCCAACAAAATATTCCTAGACTTAACAAATTCGGAATTTAAAATGCTAACTATCAAAATGGCCACTGCGTAAACAAGTTGGTGAAAGACAATTAATACGCATAGCAACGAACTCCTAAAACATTTTGGCATTTTGGGAGTTAATTTAGTGAATAAATTATAACTAGTGGTCCCGCAGTAGTCGAAATTCGACTATAATTAATTGAAATTATAAGTTTGAACATTATTGTGGTTATATTGTCAAAGACTTACTTCTATAATCACATTTTTTTAAGGGATTTTATGACCTGGTGACTAGGACCTTTAAGTCATGTCTTATTTTAATTTATATTCATATTTTTATTAAAAATTATATTATGGAGTGAAATGAAATGAAAATGATTAATTTGAGACATTAATCAACTGGGATGAAATTAAATGAAATGAAATGAGATGATATGGGATGAAATATAATCTCAGTAAAATGGTGGTCATTTACTAATATTTTTTCATTGGACTTTTTGGAGGATCCCGAGAAGTTACGTCCAGCGGCTTTGTTTCATTTTCCCACATTTGTGCACTTTCACACCATTATTACACATTTAAACCTGAAGAAACGCTAAATAGACAAAATAAAACAAACCACACAACTTCACTCCTCGCGTTCCCGCCAAAAAGTCCTCTATAATCACAGATTTCGCCAAGATATAGACAAATAATATTAAAGATAAACAATATTAACCTATTCTCAATTTGACCACAGACTTTAAACATTAACTAACGATTGACAATAAACAAAGAGTATATATACATATGTGTGTGTGTCAAATACATGGCAGTGTGTGTAATGTTTTCTTTATTGGCTTAATGTATCTTTTATGCATTATTTAAAAAAAATATTAGCATTGTGCACTCCTTCTCTATGTGGAAAATTTCATACTCCTCCGTCTGCGTCCGCAATTTTCGTAAAAAGGGGTACAAAGTTTTTGCTTCACGTATTAATATATAGATAAATAAACGATTAAACGGTTTTTTTAAAACTTATTTCAATATTAAAAACATGACTTTTGTTGTATAACTATCTCATTAGCTTAGGGCTTTGTGCTTCTGATTACTGTGCCAATCGAGTTCTGAGTTTAATTTCTAGTCAACGCCTCATTAAGTGCTGAAGATATCGCTCTAAACGGAATCCAAGCTTTATTATTGTACACATAGTTTGGAAGAAAATAGGCTCGAATATGGAACGTATATTTGAAAATGGTAAATACATTTTGACAGCCCTATGAAGCTCCAGTGTGTCCATCAATGTAACAAACACCAAATAACTTGACAGAGATTAGAGATAAATGGAAAAAGTGTAGCGTGGTAACACAGGAGGTTCAAGTTAAATGATATCTTTGTGATTTTCCATTCGCTCGCCGCATTCAATTATTCTTAATGCAATGTTGATAATACGTTTCATAGATAGGGATTGTTCAACTAAAACTAAGTTTTTTTTTTCTTTTTTCGAAAAGTATAGGCTTTATTTGATTTATTGCATAGGCCGATGAACAGGGTTATGTTGACTGAATTTACTGAATATGTAAACGTGAATACGACTTTTAATTTTATTGCTTAAATGGTTGGTCGAGCTCACAGCCCACCTGGTGTTAAGTGGTTACCGAAGCCCAAAGACATAACGTAAATTCCGCAACCTACCTTGAGATATAAGTTCTAAGGTCGTAGTTTTTACAACGGCTGCCCAACCCTTCACACCGAAGCGCTTTACTAACATCCATCTTTAGACACTAGATAAGTCTTAGTAACATTAATACTATAATTGCTATCCCGCTGTAATGGTGGCACCTCCACGAGCTTACAATATAAGCGCCTTACCATTAATGAAAACATTTTGAATAGTGTGGTTTTCGTGGTGGTCACAGGCCTAAGAAGTTATTCGTTGATAATTTAATATTGAACTAACTACCCTCTAATCTTCGTCCAGCACCTAGAATCAGATTATCACTTTTACTAGTGGTAGAGCTCGGTAGGGTTCGTGGCAATTAAAAATAAATATGAAAAGTGAAGCCCCAAATCTAACAAACAGCCCTTGAGATTAACATCTGACGGTATACTGGTAGTTCTTTCTGTGTACAAAAAACCTTGAATAAAAATATTTTTCTAAAATATATGCATTATTAAGTAAATCTTGAAAAAAAAAAAAAGAGAACGTAACAGAAAATATAAGTAAAAAAAAAAACTTTCTGTATAATGTTCTCTTCTTCAGATTGGCAAGTCGCGTCGAGTTAAAAGAAAATTAATTACGCAGACGGCTTAAATTGAATTTAGTATTTTGCCGATCTCGTCTAGGGAGCATGCGATGGGAAGATTGACAAACACTGCTCACCGAATCCTTTTTTGTATAATTTTTTTTTATCATTCGAATCGAATTTTTAATGGAATTAATGAGAATGAATTCCTCAAGTAATTAAATTAAACTTTACATGCCAAAGTCTATCTGTCATCGGGGCTCATGTCAGAGCATCCCCTGAGCGATGATGCATCATTCCTATGTTCCCATTAACGACGGGAAGTCGTACGTTAGCGCGGATTAACTTAGCAAGCCGTGTGTCTGTAAATCATCAGTTATAATATTATGAAACTTTGACAGCATCTGACGTTACTATTATATTTTTAGGTGATTTTATTTAAACTAGAGGTCCCGCAGTAGTCGAAACTCGACTATAATTAATTGGAATTGTAAGTTTGTACACTATTATGATTGTATTTTATACTTCTATAGTCACAAATTTCGCCAAGGCCACACTATAAAAAAATATTAATGAAGACAAACAATATTTAATCTATTCTCAATTTGACCACAGACGCCAAGAACAAAAGTTTGACATTAAATAGTATGCATGCGTGTGTGCGTCAAATACATGGTATGTAGTGTGCGTAATGTTTTCTTTATGGATTTAATGTATCTTTTATGCATTATTTTAAAAAAATATTAGCATTGTGCACTTCTTCTCTATATTAACTATAAGTGTGGAAAATTTCATACTCCTCCGTCCGCACAATTTTCGTAAAAAGGCGTACAGTTTTTGCTTCACGTATATAATATATAGGTGTTTTCAAATTGTTTTTCTTTGGAAATTGTGGTTCTTGTTATTTTTATGTAAACTTTCCGCGTAATACATATACATATTATTTGACATAACCAAACAAAATGCTATCTATGGTTTACTTTGCTATAGCTTTGAAGTTTAATTTTACCTCCTTTCAGAACTTATACATGAATTCGGGTAATTATTTTCAAAATCTATTTCAGGTTATTTTTATTTTCAACTTTTCTATTTCTTCTTACTTTTGTTTGTTAGACATGTTAATTTCCGATTTATTTATTTCTGACAAAATATTACATTTGCAGTAAGCTCTCTTGTCTCGACAGCCGTGCATTCCAGAAGGTAAAAACACCTCTCAATTTTGTTGTAAATTATATTATGACTAATCCCAATATAAAAAAATAAAAAAACGAATAAAAGCAATCTGAATAATTATTATTTAAACCACGGAGCTACACCGAGAAATGTAATCCTATTGTGTACGGACTCGGGCGAGCGGTTAAAGTGGAATTTATAAACAAAAACAAATGAGACTCGAACACGTGCCGATCCAAGATAACATTGTACACGGAACTCGTAAAATGAGTTATTATTTTAAATAATTAACGATTGTTTTAGGAGACTAAGTGACAGTTTTACTTCATTATTAATAGCTGATATATTTTTTTTTAATTAAAGGCGACTTCATTGCAGTTTTTAATATGCTTTTATTAGCTTCAGACGTATGTACGTTTGTAACGGAATATTTGAACATGATTTTGATCCCCTTCAAAACCTCGGATTAACTCGAAATTTGGGATACTTATTAAGGATCGATGACAAATCAATATTTAAAAAAAAAGGAAAAAAAATATTGAAAAAATTGAAATTCAACCAAAAAAAGAAAAATAAATAATAGTTTAAAAAAAACTAACAAAATACTGTATCAGTAGTATATCAAAATATGGTATCAGTAGTTAAATTGATAATACTCTGAAAAGCACCCCACGCTTTTTTACAATAAAATCATTTTTACTTACACTATTTTTAATTCAAATTTATTGAAATTTATTTTCTATTTTTTAGTTGGATTTTCTATAAAAGCGTATTTTGTTAGTTTTTTAAACTATTATTTATTTCTATTATTTCTGCCGCGACGCGACGCGTCCGGTTTGGTTGGTGAAACAGCCGTCGCGCTATAAAATTGAGCTGGTGACCTCATGTCTCAAGACGAGTGGCGGAATTCACGTTGCGATATCTATTGAGTTTGATAGTCACTGGACACCACCTGAGTCGATAATTTGTTTTCGAATTGCGTGGGCCACTTTTGAAGGCACTACTTGTGAAGGTAATATTTTCATCGCAATTCATTATGACAATTATTTTTTAGGGTGTTTCACTGAGTTAAATGGACGGGTGAAGCGCTCGAGAATCGCCAGACAGACCAAGTCATTGCCAACCGCATTTCGTAGCTCGTTTCAGAGACATTTGTTCATGATCACTTATTAAAGTAAATAATTTCTTTCACTTTATATATTATTAGTTCCATTTGGCTAGTCCTCATTGAACACACCCCATAAACACAGCTACAGATTTTTGATTGATTGATTGATTAACAAACAAACCCTCAACTGGTTTTAATTAATTGCTATAGCTCGGTATAGGTGAAGTTTTTCTTTAACTGCGATGAACTCACGTCTTATTATAAACCCAGAGGCATCACAACTTGAACCTTGCCGTCGACTTTGAGACATGTTCTTGAAGTCTCAATTACAGTGTATTCCGTTTCACAATTCAATCTACAACTCTATCTTTGCAAACTCATAGTATGCTCAAGGAGTAATCGTACCCATCTCGAAGTCCGACTAGGTAAATACACTATAGCTCATCTTAGTGACTTGTTGGTGTTGACTTCGATAGTCAACATCAACTGTCTTGTCTTCCATAATAGGAAATATTGCTACGAATTCGGGTAATCGTGCAAATCAGTGCAAATTTAATCCTCTTTCCTCTCCTTTACTTACAGCCACCAGTGGTATGTTTCACTTAATTATAATATGATGAGTATTGTCTATTTATTACGTATCATATACCAACGTAAAAGTCTTTGCTGATATTTTCTATATTAGATTCAGAATCTAAACGATTTAAGTCGATTTTTACTTCATCTTCAAGGTATATGCTTCATTTCCATTTCACTACCTAGTTACTAAATAGATTCAGTAACACTATCAAAAAATACGGATAAATTTGTACCTTATTACTACGTAGATAAGGCTTACGATCGCCGCATTTTAATTAAATCAGGTGGAATTTAGATAATTAACAAGAATGCTTACGTGCGGTGTCGAGTCTTCAAATAAAAATCATCTAACACGCAATATCTAAAAGCAGTATTATCTTGGATTGGAAAAAAGGCAATAAAAAATTCCGGTAAGGAACCCCGGACTCCGACTATTATCTCTGAACACCAAAGTCATTTTAGCTATAATAAGATAACATTAAAGGAAGAGATGACAGAGGTTCCCAAATTTTCAACTTCAATTTTAATTTATAATGAAACTAATATAGGAGATGTGTTCTAATTTGCATTCGTTGGTCAATATTTAGTTACTGATAATTATTTTACTTGTATTATAATAAGTTTAAAATTTACTAAAGTCTTCATTATAAATACAGAAGCAAACAACTGAAATTGCTTAGAAGGAAATAATAAGTAAATCGCCAAACTCTGTCACAGAATTGTGCATCATTTCAAAAATGTCACCTTTTAATTTATATTACGTCTGTTATTAATTTTGTTATGGGCAGATGATTAGTTAGCCCACTGAGTTTCTCGCCGGATCTTCAATGGGTCGCGGATTGCGACCCGTTCGTGTATTCAGCGAATCACTGCTCTTGCTGGAGCCAGTGTTAACAAACTCTCTCAAGTTGAGTCCTTGAGCTCACCTAACGGCTCGCGAGTACTTGGAACTACTCTTAGGCTATCAATTATTACGTAGGAAGAAAAATAAGAATAGTTACCAAGGTGTGGATTTACGTCAGTGCCATAATCTATTCTGATATATAGGTCTTCTTTGCATTGAAACAATGATTCTTCTGTCTTTCAAATTAATAACCATTAAAACTACACCGATAGAGTTGTGTAAAAGCAATAATCCTATCCTCCAATCGTTTTGAAGTATTAACTCTACAATTAATAAACTTTTATCAACTATTTAAGAATTTCTCGCAAATTGGTAGTGAAATACAAAAATTTGAGAAGGTTCCGATACTACCACGTCAGCGGACCTGTCGCTCTCGAGAAGGGAACAGGTACAGCTTTTTTTTTTTTCTTTTTCGTTTTTGCGTGCGCGCACGTGTGCAAGCCGCCCCTTAATTACCGACGCATACCATAAACAGATCTTTACGCTCCCTTAAATAAATCTTCGGGTATTATTTTTTCTTGTTTTCTTAGGTCCGTAATTTTCGGTTAAGCGGACCGAGTTGAGCAACGGAACGATTCTAGTAAATGATCGATGATGACTCTTTGTTTTTACAGGTTTATCGGTGAATCGATTTTAATGTTGATGCTCAAATGCTTGGGTAGGGATGTGGAAGTCAATCTATTTTATATGATCGATTTTCTAGTTACAGCACAGTCCCTTGTTGGGTAAGCGGGGTGCTATTAAAAGAGTTTGTTTGGGTTGGTGGGTTGATTTTATTACGTTCATCACGCTTGTATCTGGATTGGCTGACAACTGACAAACTGGATTGACCTGTCTTAGTGCGTCAGATTTTAACGAAGATATTTAAGGATCGAGGATACTGCGACGAGAGATAGGAATGAGGAAGTAGTAGTATTTACTAGAAAAGACGAGTCGCATGCCAGTGTGACGTAACAATGCTGTCTGTCAAGAATTTACACCACTTGTTAATTATTAAAAAGAATTTTCATCAAAGATAAAATTCATTTGTCATGATTTAAGATTCTCGTCATAATTTTATAATATCTTTCTCTTATTTCATTTACATTTTGATTAGTGGGGTTCTTAACCATTTAATGGTTGGACGAGCTCTTGGCCCACCTGGTGTTCAGTGGTTACTGGAGCCCATAGACATCTACAACGTAAATGCGCCACCCACCTTGAGATATCACTTCTAAGATCTCAGTATAGTTACAACGGCAGCCCTATCCTTCAAACCGAAACGCATTACTGCTTCACGGCAGAAATAGGCACGGTGGTGGTATCTATCCGCGCGGACTCACAAGAGGTCCTGCCACCGGTAAAAACCTAATTTAATTCAGCCACTTCACATCCCTCCTTTTCATTATCTTGGGGATATTATTCTATCTGTACTTTATTCAGTTTTTTTTTAATTAAAACAGACACTATTTTACGTAATTTCCTTTGATATTGCTCTCGCAGCACCAGATTGAAGCAGCCTCGATAAGGGTTAACTACGCGGTCTCCCCGATGCAAGATAACGGGCCCTTTTGTCCCGTGTTTTATTACAGTGTTAAACGATATTTTATCAACGTAATGATAAAATTCCTGCACAGACATGTAAAGTATTTATCTCTAGGATATATTTTTTTACGTACATTATTATCTCATAGCCTTAGAGATAAAGAAGACTAAATTTATCGATGGTGAACTTTATTAAATTACATTCAGGTAAAAAAGCCTCGCTGTGTTAAAACGTGGGATAGTCTTTATTATTTCTTGATTAATCTTTATTGTACGTTTTTAATGATAGGAGACTGAGGTACTTTTTTTAAACAAATCAGGCGGGGTCATCCGCTTTTTTTTTTTGGTTAGATGGGTGGACGAGCTCAAAGCCCATCTGCTGTTAAGTGGTTACTGGAGCCCATAAACATCCAGAACGTAAATGCGCCACCCACTCTGAGATATAAGTTCTAAGGTCTCAAGTATAGTTACAACGGCTGCCCCACCCTTCAAACCGAAACTCATTACTGCTTCACGGCAGAAATAGGCAGGGTGGTGGTACCTACCCGCGCGGACTTACAAGATGTCCTACCACCAGTAAAATATATATATATATATATAAATCTTTATATGTATCTGTAGATAATAACTTGTGACGACCGAACAGCTCGTTCCGGTTTTACAGTGCTAATTTACCCCCATTAAGACAAATCAAGTTGAGTGGCCGCCAATCACGAATAATTGGATGTTCCGGGCGAGGCGAAAATCGTTGTTACGTTCTTTACATGGGAGCACGAAAATTAAAATGTCATAAGCGAGTAACTGAATAAATTAAACTCAAAAACATTTTTGGGCATATAATAATAACTAGTGGTCCCCCCTGCCCCCAGTGTAGTCGAGTAACTGAATAAATTAAACTCAAAAATATTTTTGGGCATATAATAATAACTAGTGGTCCCCCCTGCCCCCAGTGTAGTCGAGTAACTGAATAAATTAAACTCAAAAACATTTTTGGGCATATAATAATAACTAGTGGTCCCCCCTGCCCCCAGTGTAGTCGAGTAACTGAATAAATTAAACTCAAAAATATTTTTGGGCATATAATAATAACTAGTGGTCCCCCCTGCCCCCAGTGTAGTCGAGTAACTGAATAAATTAAACTCAAAAATATTTTTGGGCATATAATAATAACTAGTGGTCCCCCCTCCCCCCAGTGTAGTCGAGTAACTGAATAAATTAAACTCAAAAACATTTTTGGGCATATAATAATAACTAGTGGTCCCCCTCCCCCCAGTGTAGTCGAGTAACTGAATAAATTAAACTCAAAAATATTTTTGGGCCTATAATAATAACTAGTGGTCCCCCCTCCCCCCAGTGTAGTCGAGTAACTGAATAAATTAAACTCAAAAATATTTTTGGGCCTATAATAATAACTAGTGGTCCCCCCTCCCCTCAGTGTAGTTGAGTAACTGAATAAATTAAACTCAAAAACATTTTTGGGCATATAATAATAACTAGTGGTCCCCCAGTAGTCGAAATTGGACTATAAATTATAAGTTTGTACACTATTATGATTCTATTGTCAAAGACTATTATAATTCTATAATCACAGATTTCACCAAGACTACACTTTGGACAAATATTAATAAAGACAAACAATATTTAATCTATTCTCAATTTGACCACAGACTGCAATTAAATTTAAGCTAACTACTCTGTAATTGTAACAGTCTGTTTCTTAATTTTTTTTACGAGTGAAACATCCCCTCTTAATTACTTAATATTTTAACCAACTTTCTTGCTTCTTTAACAACTTTCTTAAACAAACTATTATACAAATATAAAATAAAGTCTCGTAGGCAACAAAACGGGATTTCATTGTATCATCAGATACAACAATAAAAAAAATCTTCTTTTGATATTTATTTTCCTTCATCCGTTTTCTCTATTTTCCTCTACGATTGACGGTTTATTATTAAACAGATTTACACTTAAAATTTAGATTTTACAAATACTAAAAAAAAAGATAGTGGAAATTATTGTATTCATTTTTAATGACGTTGCATTTGGTTTTCTTCAATTATGTCGTAACTGCTGTTAATTAGTGGTCCGCTACTGCGCACGTCCGTTTTGTATGAGAGAGCAATTATTGTATATAAATATACATAGATATATAATCTGAATCTCGGAAATGGCTCCAACGATTTTCAAAAAATTTAGTATACAGGGGTTTTCGGGGGCGATAAAACGATCTAGCTACGATTTATTTTCAGAAAATGTTGTTTTATTCGTGTTTTCAATAATCAACTTTATCGATAATCAACTTAAACCTCGTATAGTAACCGGCAAACTTCTTGAGCAAATGACCTTGACTGCGCAGAACCGAATTTTAGATCACTTTGGTGGCGAGGTTGAGGCGCGACGGCAGGGGAAATCGTATCGAGCGCTTTATTGGTAGATCAGTCGAACCTTGCGTCCCGCACCGCGCCCTCATTCCGCTTGCTCCCAAAAGTACGCTTGCGTACAGTGGAAAGTCTATCGTTATTAATCGTTAAGTTATTTGTTATAATTACTTGTGGACTTTGTTGCCATTGCTATTTGTTGATTGTTTGTTGATTTTTTATAAAACATACACTGTGCCGCGACAAACTGGTGTACTATTCAAAAGAAAGGGTAGAAAAATGGTGTACGACGACTTCATTATAAAACAGGGGAAGAATGATATGGAAAAATTAAAACAGACTTCGGAAGTAACAAAACCATCAGTGAGTACTGTTAGGTGCATTATTATTAAGGAAGCTAAAGGCTCTGGCTTGCTCGCCGTGTTTCGGACTCCGGGTAAGAAAAGATCAGGGAAGAAGAAAGTTACCGGAATGGATAGTTTCGTTCAATCTGTAATAAAAATATGTAATCATAATAACTACATAACTAGCAGCGAAACTCCGTACCGTAGAAAGGCTTCGAAAAATTTAAAGAAGATATAAATTCTAATGGCTCGGAATGAAGCTTACGACGTATTATGAAAGAGCTAGGCTTCAGATGGAAAAAAAAAAACAGAAAATAATCGGAAGCTGGTAATTGAAAAAAGTAACATTCGATTACTACGAATCGAATATCTTCAAAAAATAATTAATTATACACAAAAAAGAAGACCGAATCGACCGAGTTGTAAACTACACCGATGAGCCCTATGTCGACTAATCACGATGATAGCGACTCGGGTGATGAAAACAGTGATGATGATGATGGTCAAGATTATGATAACGAAAAAAAAAATTACAAATACCAGCTTCGCTTCAACTGAACCAAGACATGGCAACAGCTCTAGTTTTGACTTAATAGAAGGAATATCTATTTTACCCCAAGATTAAATTATTACAATTATTAACCTATATGTTTTGTTGATGTTCTAATAAATATATAAATAAATACATATGTTGATTTTAATAATTTAATAGCATTATGACGCAGAGTATGTAATGTTTTTGCACGTGAGTGTACCATGCGCGAACTTACCCCCACTACGTCAACAAATGCTCAAGAAGTTTGCCGGCTATTATACGCCGTAGTCAATTCGAGTCTAATTTGAACATTGAAAACGTCATTAGAGAAATTGAAGCGTCACGATCAATTCAATAGTGATTTCCATTTACCTCCTTCTCTATATCCATACAAAATATCTATCAAACAAATAAAATTAAAATTTTCTTTTGAAAAATTAAAGCATTCCATCAGTATTTTCTTTTTTTTTTTTATTGCTTAGATGGGTGGACGAACTCACAGCCCACCTGATGTTAAGTGGTTACTGGAGCCCATAGACATCCACAACGTAAATGCGCCACCCACCTTGAGATATAAGTTCTAAGGTCTCAAGTAAGTTACAACGGCTGCCCCACCCTTCAAACCGAAACGCATTACTGCTTTCTTATGACGTTGTCACGTTTAACTATCGTCAGTAAACCTACTTTACGGACAATTGATTTTTTTTTTGTTAACAAATCCAACTCACCTCGAACATAAGTATCTAAAACGGAACCAATCTGATACGATTACAGGATCGATTAATGTCTTTGAAAAGCTTAGGAAAAAACATACATGCTTCATTGTTGCATAGAGTAATGACAGTGATTACTTCTAATTCACTGAAAGGCGGACGATAAAAAAATTGGCGACGCAACGCGCACCGCAATCGGATGTTACTAACTATTAATCGGAAATGCCAAGAAAAACAAATGTTCTTTTTGCGAGAATGTTTTTATCGCAGTCCGCTGTCAAGCGAAGGTCTTATAAATGTTCTGTGGCATCCAGAATTGTTGCAAAAACTGAAATATGAAATGTATTCTGTAAAAAATAAATCTCGAGCATATAAGAAGATCTCGTCACACATCGAGTAACAAAATTTCTTTTAATGTTATAATATAAACATCTGGTACTGCCACTATTTGTAATAATACTACAGGCGTAATCAAAAATCATTACTATACACATTTGCTTTAAATTATCACTCTAATTTTACGGTTTCATTCTAAGCGTGTAATGAGAATATAATTCCCACCTAATTTCCTGCATATAACGCTTAAATTACTCTACTTTACACAATTGGTGCCTCTCGATATTCCAAATCGCCCTTGACCCACACTCCTCGAAATCATTATGTAATGAAACGGGAATGTTACAACGAGCTCTATATAAACACAATTAAATACAATAAAAGTACAAAACCGAAACGTTAAGGTTTGTTTAAACACGAACGCGGGAGGTCTAATGACTCGTGCGCGACAACTATTAGCCGTAATTATCCACTGTTTGTGTTGATGGAGCAAAATATAAGCGAACAGCGATTTTTATATTAATTGGAATAAATTAAGTCAACAGCTGATTATATAAAGAGAATAGAAACTAGTGACCATTGCGAGTGAATGGCTACAAACTTTTTTTTTGTGCAGAAGGAAATCGCCGTACTTCCGCCCTTCTCTGGGGATGGCGGGTGGAGTATGTAAGAGTCGAACTGACTAAAACCTCCTGTCGCTCAACAACCAACGTCCAAACCTCGCATGAGACAACAGAACTCATGAAAAGGCAAAGGGGGAAAGTGAAGCGTTTAGTGTGGAGCACATCTCTCCCATCACCCATGGCTACAAGCTAGTAGATATCGATCGCATATTTACATTTTCTAATTACTAACCAGCAATTATTAAATAATCAGCGTGGTAGTGATGGGTTCGATCCTCAAATGGGACCAAACCAAACGAGGAAAGTTGTGCTTACTCTTTGTCTGTGTGTTTAATATCTATGCATGTTTACATTATAATATATATAGTATATATGTACGTAGACACGTTTATCAATGTCTGGTTGTACTATGGGTCAAGGTATCCTACTTTAGGGCTCAAAGGCCACGATTATTATTTTTATATAAAAATATATATTTATGTACTGAAGTTTTTCGAACATGTCTGTGGATGTAGTTGAAAAAAAAGCGCTTCCAAGTGAATTTGCTCAGCAAAAGAAACCACGGATTCTGATGACGGAGTACATAAATGTAGTGGTCAAATTCCTCAAGCGTGAACAAAATACAAAGATGAAATCAATATCAAAATTCCTATCAATGTATTGTTTTAGATCTATTAACACAATACAAGACTAACACGGCTCAAAATTGTACCAATTTCGGACGAACTCGCAGTTTACCCGATTGCTACCACATAGTTACCACACATGGACAATGACAGTAGATAACCAGTTCTCTGCGTCTGCTTACTCCAGCTTACAGATGAAAATCGCTTTAATCTCATACATTAGGACCCTAGCTTAGTTGTTGCGGCCACGAATTGCTCGAATTAAACGTCCGTTGCACTTAACTATTTATTTATAGCCCGTTTCATTGGACCCTGTCACCGCCACTAATGGAGCTTTGCTTGATTGCCGCTTTAAGAGCGACCAGAGAATGAGCACTACTTATAATTTGTTTTAATTCTATGATAGGGTCTAATCGAGGTATTTTTTACTACGTATATCTTGTAGATGGAGTTTTGGTCGTAACTCTTGGAAATTAAGAAGCTCAGTCCTTTTTCGGTGTTAAGAGGCGGTTTATTCATGAACATCCGCCCGCTGAGTTTCTCGCTGGATCTTCTCAGTGGGTCGCGATTCCGATCCGGTAGTAGATTCATTCGCGAAGCAATTGCTCTTGAGTTGTTAGGTCTCCTTCGGAGGCGCTCGGGCAGTTGTTAGCAAATCCCACCCCTCCTGGCTGAGCCTTTGCTCGCCCACCTGTCCTGGTGAAGCTGGAAAGGCCTCCGGACCACCAGTAATCTTTCAATCATAAAAAAAAAATCATGAACATGAGGTCGTTTTACTAATTGCATACTACATATAACTAAAGTATGACTGCTGGCGCTATGTCTGCTTGATAGAAAAGATCTTCCCAAATGTAAACAATTTGTTTTTCATTTATCGTGGAGAATTTTTGCACCAATTTTTAGGTATTTAGCTTTTCGAAGGAAACAAAATTGCTTTAAAACATATTCCAATTGAATTTTTAAGTCATATTTACTTTTCTGTCGTACCACGGCGTATGTTTGGGTGGTTAGTGATTGTATCGCGAATTTGAGTCTCGTTGGAAGTTTGTGAAATGTATTTGCTATACATGATGATGATCTGACGGTGTACATGCTCTTATCTCGTATATTTTTCAAACACAAAGCAATAAATTCTAGAAACATTGGAATTGTATTGTAAGCTTATGAATAATAAACTTTATCAAGATTTATTAGTATGTAGTACTTTAAGGAAAATGTCTGATGTAGTACCATCAAGGTATTTTTCATACAATTTTCCCTACCACCAGCTACGTTAAGGAGATATAAGTCCCGGTACATACCAAGTCAATTCAACAAATTATTATATGTACACTATACGAAATATTTATCGAGAGTACAAGGCACTAAATACTTTTAATATTATAGCCATGGTGTGATGAGCATTATTAATTTGTCAATTTAAAATAAACTGCATACAGTCCCCGACAATAAATTTAACGCATCTACTTTTCGATAGAGACAATTGACTAATTTCGGCTTCGTAGAGCGCTCTCTCCCTCTATCATTACTCTCTTCATATAGCACTGTAGTAGTCCTGGGGTACACCGCTGGTACGTATGGCCCTCAAAAGTTGTCACCACTTCACCCTATCTTGCACTTGCTCCTTGTTATCGCTCCAGGTCAAACCAGCAGTCCTCATCTCGCTCTCAATCTATGAGACTCAACATCATTATCATTATCAGCCTATAGCAGTCCACTGCTGGATATAGGCCTCTCCAGTTGCTCACCACTAAGCACGATCCTCAGCTTCTCCCATCCAGCTCTTGCCAGCCACCCTGCACAGGTCATCACTCCACCGAAACTGAGGGCCTCCTACACTACGTTTGCCAATTCACGGTCTCCACTCAAGAGCGCGCTTAGCCCAAAGATTATCGGTGGTCCGGCAGCCCTCAGACACAGTCCACTGAGTTTCTCGCCGGATCTTCTCAGTGGGTCGCGTTTCCGATCTGGTGGTAGATTCTGCGAAGCACGGCTCTTGCTAGGGTTCGTCTTAGCAACGTCGTTAGGTTTGAGCCCCGTGAGCTCACCTACTAATTAAGGTTACACTGAAATAGCCTCTCAAGGCTATCAGCTTACGTAGGAAAAAAAAAGGTGTTCCGGCTAATATTTCTAGCCCATTGCCACTTCAGCTTACTTATTCGCTGTGCTATGTCTTTAACTTTGGTTCTCTAGGTATCGAATCATATGAGACTCTCTCTACATAAATGCTATTTCGTCTACTCTCACAGAATCATTACAAAACCATGACGTCGTTGCTTAATTTCGAAATTAACCCTAAATCTAAATCCGATATCTATGTCGAACTATCGTGGGGGGCACGCGGTGACCCAGTACAGGTTGGTAAAATCAGGTTGGTTTTGACGGTGGGTCATGTAACCCTAATCTCGATAATTAACTATTTATTCTCATCATTAAAAAAAAAGTTACTTGTCATCATGCCAGATAAATTAAGAAATAAACATCATAAGTAGAGTTCGAATGATAATGATTTCCGATGCAACTAATTACCATAAAACTGGAAATTACCTTACAAAATACGTAATTCGTTAATTGATCACGGATCAAAACCACGACTTAGATTTGTATAGTCGAAAAGAGAAATGAAACGATCCACCTTACGGAAATTAGTTGATTATGTTATTTAAACAGTTGCTTCTTTGTGGATACCAAATTAAAGGCTCTTCATTGATGTTTTACAAAATAACGAGATGATGATCGGTTTTTTTTTGATAACGCCATCTCGTTGTGTCTTTAAAGCGGTTAATTGCCCTCAATTAAGAAAAATAGTATTATTATTCGCCAATAGATGTCGGGAAGAGCTGATTATTGAATACACGAATAAAACAACATTTTCTGAAAATAAATCGTAGCTAGATCGATTTATCGCCCCCGAAATCCCCTGTATACTAAATTTTATGAAAATCGTTATAGCCGTTTCCGAGATACAGATTATATAATTATATATTAATATACAAGAATTGCTCGTTTAAAGGTATAAGATACAACCACAATTCGTGCGTATAAAATATACTTTTAAACAAGAAAATGTGTACGTCAGTTGAACGTTATTAGATTTCTAATGATCCGCCCAACGAGGTAGAGCGCAACGAATTCTTAATTAAAACTTCAAAGCAATAAGCATAGGGTATATTATTATTGTTATTAATGTTAGACGAACACATCTCCTCCGGTATTAAACAACAAGTCCTGTACACGAAGTGAGAATTTTAAAAAAACTCGGGCGTTTTGAGAAGCGGTCACATTGCGAGCTGATCGACCACAACGAAACATTATTCTATTGATAAAATTAAACCGAACTTTTTACTGGTGGTAGGACCTCTTGTGAGTCCGCGCGGGTAGGTACCACCACCCTGCCTATTTCTGCCGTGAAGCAGTAATGCGTTTCGGTTTGGAGGGTGGGGCAGCCGTTGTAGCTATACTTGAGACCTTAGAAGTTATATCTCAATGTGGGTGGCGCATTTACGCCGTAGATGTATATGGGCTTCAGTAACAACTTAATACCAGGTGGGCTGTGAGTCCACCGATCTAAGCAATAAAATAAAAAAATAAACTTGAATATCGAATTTGAAAAAATTTACCTTTAATAATGCCTATAAGATCCTCTTATTTCATAAAATTATGAATTTTTATTATGGTACAGATAAAAAAAAATCTTTATTTTCTATGTTCTGAAAGGCGTTGAAGAAATATAGTACGAACGAGTTCGAAAGCATAAGACCGGTTTGAAATGAAAATCAAAGAGGTACCTACCACCATGGTAGGTACCTCTTTGATTATTGCTAAAATGGGTGGACGAGCTCTCAGCCCACCTGGTGTTAAGGAGGTTACTAGAGCCCAAAACAACTACAACATAAATGCGCAACCCACCTTGAGATATAAGTTCTAAGGTCTCAGTATAGTTACAACCGCTGCCCCACCCTCCAGGCCGAAACGCATTACTGCTTCACGGCAGAAATGGGCGGGGTGGTGGTACCTACCCGTGCGGAGTCACATCAGGTCCTACCACCAGTATCTGCCAACAAGACTGGGATAGTCGCCGAACGTCTTAGATCTGTAACCACAAACACTCGTAACTTTAACTTTCCCGCCGACAGCGAAACCTCATCCTTAACGAGTGTAATATAAAGGATCGGTTATTATCGCCTCGCTCCTCGCTCGGTTAATGACGGTCGACTCATTAGCCTCCGTATATCTCGATCTCGTGCTCTTTATCGATGATAAAATCGGACACAGCCTCCTACGTGAAAGAGTGATCGGGGCCTTTTTGATTTCATGTAAAACATTTAAACCGAAGACTCGTAGATATTCATTAATTTTTCTTTTTATTTGTAAGAATACAGCTTTTACATTTGTTTATTTTCTTTTTCTCCACCTTATGCCACTAGGTGGGGTCGGCACAGCTAATTTTTGTCTTCCATTCTCTTCTATCAGCCGTCAACACTCACTCCTCTCTCTCTCTCATATCGTCATTCACACACTCCACCCATGTCTTCTTTGGTCGACCTCGTCCCCGTCTATCTTGCACTACCATTTCACACACCTAGTCACATGCATCTTCTTTCTACGCATCACATGTCCATACCACGATAACCACTTTGACGTTTATTAATTAAAGATACTATTTCGTTGTAGGGCATAACTATAGCTATCACTATTTTATATTTCGCTTTGCTGGCCGATGTTATTCCGTGGCCTACCCAATTTATTCAAGTTTATTTCGATCGCTACGAAATTTTACTCTCTAACCTATTTCTGAAGATTTTCTGAAAATTTTGCGAACCCACTACAGCCATTTCGTTGTCTATGGGGAATATACATATGTATATACCAACATCGACTTTATATAGGTATTATTATAATGACGAGTATTTTAAAGCGAAATTATAAAATGTTTATTTAATGATGCCATTAATAATGAAAAACAATACCATATATATACATATAGTTTTATTCCTATTTTTATACGAATCTAATTACAACCTATATGTTAAAATCCCACAAAAGACCTAAGCTGTCATACCAAAGAACTTACACATAGGCTATCATTACTGTTAAGGTAAGTAAATATTGAAATACTTTTCTTTAAGTAGTCTGTCATAAACTTATTGCTATACACAGATGTATACATGAATATGCATTTACTACCTATAATTCAAATTGAAGATTAGGTTAAATGAACTTATATTCGCACCCTAACGTACTTACACAAATATGCGTGTCAATATATACTCATCAACACTCCTTATGGCATATTTGTGCATCAGCGTATTTTTTTACTAGATCTCAATTTCAATACAAATCTCGTTTAATATTTTTTTGCCTTCTAAAATAAGTCTACCTGTAAATCAGTTAATTGTTTGACAGCCCCTAAGTTCTCCTCCCCCACGAATCTTTATGAAACCAAAATAAATGTACCGCTGCATATTACGCGCTCAATGGTAAACCATCTAAATTCGGTGAATTAAGGTCTATTATTGTACGTTTAATTTAAAATAGCAGCAAAACTATAATTGTTATAAATCTCATAGAGTGCGGTATTGCAACAAGTGTACGAGGGAACAAAAGCAGCGATTAGAGATGATTTATACATTCTTTTATTTTCCACCCCCCTATTTTTGGTTCGAGTGATTTCGTAACTGAAATTCCCACACTTCGCCCAGATGAGTTTTTACATATGACATCCCTAAAATCTTAATAAAAAATTTGTCGACAAAAGCTTAGTATTTCTAAAGTATAAATTACATAATTATGAGCACATATAAACAGATATACTACTTAACTCAATTAATCTAAGCAGCGTGGCAATGTTGCTAGCGTAATGGGTACTTTCGGGCCGGGTGCGATCCAGAGTGGCTTGTTTGACTAGCCGATGCCTACGCGCGCATTGCTGTTAGCGTGGACCTATATGTTAATTGTGACGACGCTTGTTACTGTAGCTGAAAGTAAGTATTGTAGTATTAATGTAATGTACTAGTCTACTGGTAATGAATAAGTATACTGTTTTTACTGATTCTTAATAAGTCGTTGATTGATCGTCCTAGGAGGAGCTTCCGAGACTGGTTGTAGTTCTTACTCCAGGCGGAGGTCAGACATCAGGTGAGAGAGTGCAAGCGGAGTCGCTTAGAAGTTAGGGCCCTAAAATATATTTGGGCCCGCGGTCTTTTCAAAACATCAGCAAACCGTCGAATCCCACACCGCGCGCCCATTATGTATAGACTACTCCGACGAGGTTTAGCTCTATTCCCGAAAAAAAGGTACTCCAACATTTAATTTTTGGCGCGAAACAGTAGAACATTGTTGTAGTGGCCACAATGCTAGAAAGACGTCAACCTCATATCTCCAGTTCGGTGACAGTATTTAATGTCACAATTAAACCCCAAATTAGTCAACTACTTGTTTAAGGTGATGAATAAATAAAAAACAAAACTTAAGATATTTCAATTTTTAATAGAAATCATCAATTGTTATAGCTTATTTTGATATAGCAAGCATTCAATGAATTACAAAGAAAACTTAAGAGATTATACTTATTTGTGCCTACTGAGACTTTAAAATATATTTTTTATGACAAAAAAATTTAACATTACTATTCGTATATATTTTAGAACAAAAAAAAGAAAAAACTTAATATCGAATTTACCGGTCCGTCTGAAGTTGAAATAGCCCCTTAGGCTACTAATGATTAGGTAGGGAAAGTCGAATTTATAATTTAAAAAAACAATTAAATTATATTATCATTCATTTTTTTTTTATCATGCATTCCTTAATCATCCTATTCTGATGAATACGCTATTGCGTTATGAAATTTCATCCAAATCCGTCATTCACAAAATTTCGCATTCAAAATATTGGCATAATCGAAATGATTTAGCATGAAAATTGCGAGTCGCTTGCAAAAACAAAAGAAATAATCCAGTCGGAATTTAAAAACCCCTATTTTAAAGTCGGTAAATTTTCCGCAACGAATAATATCTATTCAACTTATAATTTTCTACCGTAGCTTTCGACAGTGAAAGCTACAAAAAATCACATATCCCCCGATGTAACAAGTGCGTTCGCAAACAATACTCCTGTCACAGGGATGGGGTCATTATCCACCCCTAAGGTAAATCATGCAATCCCACGCTCACTTGTCACGCCGTGGGGCACAATGGACCAGTTTTTTAAATGACGCAGTTTCTTCTCGACACTATATGTTCGTTCTTTTGGAAGCAGTTTCCCTTTTGCATCTCATGGGAACTCGCCCGTATTAATCTTGTGTTGATCCTTAACTTATCAGTGCTTTACCTGTAAATTAATCAATGTAAATAAGCAAATTCTAATTCCCAATTAACTACTATTACCTCCTCGGTGTTTTAGCGGTAGTTTTTTCACATGTTAATAGCAAATTAAAAGATAAAGTAATACATGAAATGAATCGCAATATTGAAATGTTCCAGTGGTCGGTTTACGATAATTGGGCGAGCACTGGTTAAAATTGTTGGACAATTACTTGTTTTCTTTATAACACCTAAAAACGAGCTCGCAGGCCGTTATTTTTGAGTGGCTACTGCAGCCTATGGACATCACAGCATCATTGCTGCCACCGATTTTGAATCATGTTGTCGAAATCTCAATTTTGCATCTAACGATCATGCAGGCTCACAATACGTGCATATAGTAAAGTAATGTAAACACATCGCAATTGTAATCCAAAAAAGCGAATAAATAAAAGTATAAATCAGACAAACGCGTTATTATTTGAATTATTATTTGAATAATATTACACATGAGCACCAAAAATCTCAAATAAAATCTTTAATCGCTGCAATCTTCTTTTAATTAGAAACCCTAATATCCTAATAGAAATATCGCCTAATAATCCCAAAATAGCTCTAATAGACATTTAATTATAGGTCGGACCGAGTTCCATTGACCCCTTTTACACTTGTTTACGTCTTCATCCCCTCACCACCCTGCCCTCGAGTGCGATGAGCCATCAAAATGGTATGTTTAAATCCAATACCCCATACGATTTATTATAACAAAGCAGAACGGGAACGATCGCCCGTTTGCCATCTGTCGTCGTTCCGAATCTCGAATTCCCGAAAAAAAAAACTAAATGTGCGAGCAACCCTGGGAACCTAGGAGCCCGGAGCATTCCCACGAACAACCCCTCAATTTTCAATAACCAAATTAGCCTTTGCGTTACCCTATTTCGGATATGAGGGAGTCGTGAATCTATTCGAGATCAATAAAAAATGTTTTACGTCTCTTTCTTTTGTCAGTGGAAATCGTATGTGCGTACCCTTCGAATGCACGTGTTCCGCGATCGTGCGTTCGAACTGCGAGCGTGTGTGTGCGAGAGCCTTCGGATCATAGCACCTGCCGGCGCGCGCGCACCCCATTGGCTGCGACGGCACTATCACCGCTACACTGATTTCTTTTAAACATAATCTTTTTTTGTGATACTCTCTTCGGACATGTCGAGAAAAAAAAATCCTACGTGTTTGGACCGGTACGAGTCGAATATTTTGTGTGTAGGTGGTATCTTAAGTTTGATAGTTGTTTTTGTTAATAAATTCTGTAGACGGAAACTCAACGGCCGCCGCAGCAGAACTACACCATAAAATTCTAGTGTAGTAATTTTTTATGAAATTATATTATAATATTACTATGAAAAGATAAAGCGAATTAAGGAATTTTAATGCAATTATTGTCCTCGAGTTGGTCACGTGAGAAGCGTACGCGCAGCACGCTGGGGTCACGCGCGGTGTCAGAGTCACCCCATGACTTAGTGACCCCCTGGGGACGATAACAATCGCATTGTCCGGGCCATTTCGTTAGGGGCCTAATGAATAGAAGTGTTAAGCGCAGGGGAATGTGGACGGCACGTGGATAATTTTCCCATGGAAAACCCTTTCGTGGCGCTTGTTACGCTTACGATTGATAAAGAGATGCCTGATATATTGTGTACTTTTATTTAAGTCATGACCTAGTTTTTTCTTGGGTTTTCACAGATCGTAGACAATATAAATGACTTTTAAGACTGTTTTAAGACTCTTGTTTACAATAAAAACTAAACAAGTATTCTAAAAACATTTATAATAATAACAAACAGAGATCTACATTCTGAAATGCTATGGTTATTAGTTCATGCGAATGCAAAAAAAATACTAACTGAAATTAAAATACATACACCATATATGTATATAGTGTATGGTATGTATTGTAAACAAAACAACTGAAAATCGATACAAAAATCATACAATGACACAGAGTTAATTTAAAGTTATGTCACATAAACTCTTTCACCGTGAAAATATGAGAACCTGTCACGCTATACGAAAAGCATATTAGGGTATCGGATAAGCCATGCACACACGCGCGCACACACACACGTAAGGGGAACATTTCACGTACGTGGAGCTTTTATGTCGGGGGCGGCCCAGCCGGTATAAAAGACCGTCCGACAAAACCAGCCCCACATTCCCGCCTGTGATCTCACTAGCGACACACGCTCTCATACACTATTTCATTAACATTATCAACATGTCTACGTACGCTAACAACGAATATATCATCGCGACAAACAACTCGATTAACGAAAACAGATACAACGCTGAAAAGATGAAGAATAGCGGCATTAAGGCGCTACTGCGGCCGCTTATGAAGATGATCAAGAAGACAACGAAACGGGTTCCCGCCAAGGCGATCGACACGTGCCACGAGGACGCACAGAACTCGAGCAACGAGCTATTGGAACGCAAGATCTACGAAGAGATGGAAGCGTGCCAGTCCGGTGCCGCTTTCCTCGTCTACAATCAAGATGAAACCTGTGACCTTGTGCCGGTCAACAAGGACACATTCTACGTCCCCGTGCACTTCGCACGCACCGAAGCCGGCACCTTCTTCTGGACAGCAGTCTCTAAGCCCGAAGCTGACTTCGCAACGGCGCATTGCTACACCGAGTGCCAAGCGGCAGAACAACAACATCCAGTGCTCCAAGACCGTTGGGTGCAAGCTTGAATGCAACACGCGACCAGGATCAGTGTCTTCCGTGAAACCAGTGAATGTCCTTTGGTTTCTGCAACCGTCTGTGATGTTAGCTTTAATAATTCGCAAGTGCCATGTAGATTAAAATTTAGTATTAAGTTAAGCTCAACACTCGTGATGACTTTTCGAAAGCTTTATATGTTTATGAATAGCAAATTGTGATAAAACATTATTGTATTGTATAATTTATGTTAGGTGTAACTTAGAAACATAATCTTCCTGAATATGAGCTTTAATTGTTTTTTTTTAGATGTAATAATTTATTTTAATGCTGAACTTTTAAATGTTTTTTTTTAAATGCGAAATAAATAAAAATTTTGATGATATTTTCTATCTTTCATTGAACTTTCTAGATTCGTGTTATGACATCTTCGTCAAAGATCCGACATTACATAAAATTGCAATTCATCGTATCTAAAGGCCAGTAGCGAGTGGAGAACCGCAAAGTATTGAACAGTAATAAGCGGTTCTCGACGTCCGCCATAAAATGTGAGTCTCCAGTACCCAAAGTGGTCAGACGAGTTGAGCCGGCGCGAGCCAATATACGTATAAGTTAAGATAACGCTAACCATACCAGTGCGACAGCGCGACTTCACCTCTTCGAAAGTCGAATAAAATTCTATCGTAACGTATTATATATTATCAGCTGAGATAAGATTGACTTTTATAAATTTTACAAAAGGCTGCATTCGGATTAATTGTTAACAGTCATTCGATGGGAAACTTCAATATTTTGGGTTTTTAATCACAGCGGAATTAAAAAGGAAACGTATACTCTATTCCAATTACGACGTCCCATGAGACAGACGTTATTCTGTGTGTGTGAATTAATTGTATAATTATTTAGATTTATTGTGTATTTTTAAATGATATTTACGGCCACTAAATGATTATTATTTCAATGTATGCGAAACGTGAAGACGTTCTAAGAAGTTTCAAAAAGGACTTCGTAATTGGAATAGAGTATAGGTTATAGTTATAATATAGTTACTGGTGGTAGGACCTCTTGTGAGTCCCCGCGGGTAGGGGACCACCTCCCTGCCTATTTCTGCTGTGAAGTATTAATGCGTTTCGGTTTGAAGGGTGGGGCAGCCGTTGTAACTATACTTGAGACCTTAGAACTTGTATCTCAAGGTGGGTGGCGCATTTACGTTGTAATTGTCTATGGGCACCAGTAACCACTTAACACCAGGTGGGCTGTGAGCTCGTCCATCCATCTAAGCAATAAAAACAAAACAGAGTATAGGTACAAATTTCAGTTTTTACCTTTTATGAGTTGCAATACTGAAGTCCGTTGGTCTGTCTATACATGGAGTGCTCCACGGACGCACGTGCATGACCCGAGGCAAAACCGGCTACTGGGTTTTAATGGTCGCTTTTTAACTCTCGAGCCCAGGACCATTATTTATTTTAAAGCGAAGGTTTGACTAATAACTCTTAAGGAACGATTGTATTCGGAAGTACAAACATTGATAATGATTATTACTTGATTGTATTATATTATTAAAATCGCACTTTTGAAGAGTTGCCAAATTTGAATTATTAGGTGAAATATAACATACGAGACGAGTATAATTGAATAGAAAATCAGCTCAAAGAATAATTTTGTTTTGATTGAAATCATTGTATTAGAAATGTCAAATGACTTTACATTAACTAGTTTATAGCTGTTTTAATATTACGCACGTCAATCGACAAAAAAGTCAAATAAAAACCATTTTACCTCAACGCGAACATGATAAAATATGTCACGCAAAAAACTGTACGATACAATTCGCCAAAAATATCCTACGTGCTCACAGTTTATTCCGATAAAATAACTAACAGGAAAAATTACTTCGCACCTCATCTTCGATTTTTTACTTTGTGTTTCAAACGTTCGCAAAAAAAACCTTAATTTGATGATGCATCAAAAATACTATAATTTGACTAAAAATTTAGTATTGATCTCGATCTTAGCGTTAATACATTGTTTTGTTGTTGTTTTCATTCGTATTTACTTATTATTGTTACTTACTTAATCAGCGGCCGTCCATGAGATATCAGTTTGAGATTATTTACATTTGGTTTTTGGTTTGTTGTTGTTAATTCCTAATATATAAATATATGTAGACAGATTAACATACTGATAATCTGATTTTTATTCCTATTATTTCCTATTATATAGGCTATTTCAGCTTCTCCTTGACGTGTAAGTGAGCTTACGGGGCTCAATCCGGAGTGTTCCTAACACTGGCCCTAGCGCGAGCAGTGCTTCGCAGAATCTACCACCGGATCGGAAACGCGACCCACTGAGGAGATCCGGTGAGAAACTCAGTGGCCTGTGTCTATGGGTTAATTTACTCGTCGAGCCCTTCGTCGCAAGCGACGGGTTAGGCGAGGGCGGTGTCCGGTGTTTGAGGTACCTAAAAGCACCCTTAATGGATCGGGAGGATCCGTAATGACGTGTTAAGGCAATTAATCTGATGATGAGTCATCGACGCTCTTGGTCATCAACAACGTCAGAAGCACAGCTTTATATGCTGTATACTGCGGAGGATGTTCTCGAACCTCGTTTGCAAAACGACTTGTCATGAGGTTAAAGCCTTGTGGAAAATATACTTACACATTAAAGGCGCGAATAGCTCATTTAAAAATACTTCTCTAATGTAAGTGAAAAAAAAATTTTAATTTGCAAAGATATTTCCGCAAAAGTATCATGCGTTTACGTAATTCTAACATCCCGAAAAGCATGCGACATGTACCAACCTGTTCAGCAGTCGAACTTTTGCAAGTTCGAACTTGCTCCCGTAACATTATTGTGTTACGAAAAGAGAAGCATTGTGCAAAGCGAAAGAATAAATAAATTGTCAAAGAATCAATGGCCGCACGTGCAAAAGCGTTAATACTTATTTATGAGCATGAATGCGATTCTTGGAACAATGCGATTTAAAAATTATTTAGTCTGTTAACTAAATAGAGTCTACGCAAAGAAAATAATAAATAATATAATTTATTTTTATAGAACCAATAAACATTAAATATATTTTAATCAATTGAAATCATAAAATATATTTACATATTACTTGGGTACGTCTAAAATCCACAACAATTTAATCGGAGTTCTTAGTCTTAACGTAAAAGAGCAGAATTCAGACCAGTAAATTATTAAAAGCATGTATTGACAAAAAAAGAAACACTAATTTCAAAATGCACGAAATACGTAAAGGAGACTGAAACGATTACATACATTTTTGGGCCCGAATGTAACGTGATGAAACTAATGTGAATTAATAGATTCAGATTTATCAGTACCTTGCTGAAAATTATAAAAGTTTTCTCAATCTGAGGGCCGAGTTAATCAAGATTTAATAAAAGTTAGGTTATGTTACAATCTCTTTAAAAGAGCTGAATAATAACTTATTTAAGCATAAGTAAATGTTTATTATATCCATTGGAAAATCTTTTAAATGTCATAATAAGAATGAATATCAATGATATATATCAGGTATGGAATATGGAATTGCCATCCCACAATTCACACAGCGATCCATAATTTCAACAGTATCCAATGCAACAATTCCAAGTCAAACGTGTGAGCGATCTTCGGTGTCCAGTGTAGAAGCAATTGTCGTACAAGGCTGGCAGAGTTGAAATCCGTAATAATAAAGCAGTGATCGTTGAAAATATAAAAACAGCCCGATAGATACACACTCAAAATGCATCGAAGATACAAAACGAGTAGAGCAGAAAAAACCAACAAGCGCCAAAAAATTGCAAAAAATAATTGTATAATCTATGAACAAACGTCATGTACTGTGGACTTTTTGGCGGGAACGCGAGGAGTGAAGTCGTGTGATTTGTTTTATTTTGTCTATTTAGTGTTTCTTCGGGTTTAAATGTGTAATAATTGTGGTTTATTAACTGTTTAATATCTGTGAAAGTGCACAAATGTGGGAAAGTGAAACAAAGCTGCTGGACGTAACTTCTCGGGTTCCTCCAAAAAGTCCACTGAAAAAATCTCAGTAAATGACCACCATTTTACTGCGATTATATTACATCCCATATCATTTCATTTCATTAAATTTCATCCCAGTTGATTAATGTCTCAAATTAATCATCTTCATTTCATTTCACTCCATATTATCATTTTTCATAAAATTAAGAATATAAAGTAAAATAAGACATGACTTAAAGGTCTTAGTTACCAGGTCATAAAATCTCTTAAAAAAAAAAACAGCTTACTGTCAAAGCTGTCATTAAAAATACAATCGATTTTAATTTTAATTATATTACTTTGTTAAGTAATAATAGACTTTTTCTTCATTTATGTATATAATCGCAATTAAATCCGGCGTATACCGCACTTGTATACAAAAAGTATAAATCGCTCATTTAATTACTTTGCATTAATTACCTAGTGCAATGTTTTTCTTTTTATAATCCTGTAATCGATTAATTAAATCGATCACACCATTATACCGACAAAAACTAACTTTCTCATTTTTCTCCGGTCCCAGAAAGAGGATTGAGCTGATTTTTTATATTCTTATATAAAAAAATATGACAAATTTTTTAGACTACATTCCAAGTTATTACATTTTTGGCCCACGATTATCCGTCTCCTTTAGAAAACTCTATAATTTATATTCTTACTAGCTGACCCGGCAGACTTAGTAGTGCCTCAATCGATAAATAAAAGACACATCAAGGGGACACATCAATGGAAAAACAAAATTGTTTGTTTTTATATAATTCCGAGTTTTTTTATATTTTCTCACCTTTTAAGCCTTCCCTGGACTTCCACGAATAATTCAAGAGCAAAATTAGCCAAATCGGTCCAGCCGTTCTCGAGTTTTAGCGAGACTAACGAACAGTAATTCATTTTTATATACAGAGATTATTTACAGCACTAGGATCCACATGACATTAGGTATTTATCCCAACTCTAGACTATAGGAATCCACCTAGTGTCACCCTTCAAATTTGAACGCGTGACTTCTACGCGGTGATAGTAGGTACAGGACATTGGCGAAATCTAAAAGGAAACGCCATAAACCTAAGAGATAGATAGATAGTAGGTACAGATTATGTAAATTTACAAATTTAACGGCCATTAATGCTCGTCTAAAATTTTTGTTAAAATCAATCAAGATCGCAAAACAAAATCTACAAAAACAGTTGTAAACTACTCACAAAGCCCGTTGATATATCATTCCCTATTTAACCGTTAATTAGTATCAGCGCTACGGTAAATCTAGGAATCTACAGATAGCTAATTGCCATACGGAGCCAGTCGAGTGCAATAATTTCGGTCCGTCCACAGTTGACCGCTCCGCTAGTAATTCGCGTCCCGCTAAATGCCACGGAACCTGATATGCTAATACACTAGCTATTGATTAAAAAGTTCCCGCCAACCGATACCGCTAGCCGAGGCGACTTGTCATAATTACCAGAACACAACAAGATCTATAATACCCGGTCGGAGATAGCCGAGCGATCCGGTGTAATAATACCATACGCGGCGTTCGGATCCGTGAGAAATTTCGGCAGATGTACAATTCCTTGACGCGGTACGACGAGTGAGCGCTTATCTTTTCTTTTTCTTTTTTTTGTTATGTTTCTTTTTAATAACACGAGTTTAATAATACGACGTACGGTCCGTATCGGCGACGTATCGAGGCTTGTTCGTGACTCATCGGCGCATTGTTACCTCATGCACGTGTATATCGGCCAGTCGGGTTAGAGAAAGGATTTTTTTGCAACCCTTATATTTTCGATTTTGCAACTCTTGCAAAATTTGGGTTAATTTTTTTTTTTAGTTCGCTTCAGAATTCTCCTTATTACGTACACGTGCAAATTCGAATGTAGATCTGTAAGTATTGAAAATCGGAAAGCGTATTTTTTTCTTGATATATTTCTTTCGTCCTCCGATGAAGAAGGGTGGGTCGATCGAATTGAAGCTGTATAAAACGTATTAACGTCTTATAAAATTTACGACGTATGAATAATTGAAAATTGCGTCCGACAGTAACTCGATTACTTCTCAGTTACATTATAATTGTTATTGACGTGCTGCCGATATATACGAATTCAATTAGAGCAAGCGTTTTAGAAAATTTTCACGCTGCGTACTAGTATCGTGGAGCGCGGGTGATTTTATGTTCGTATTTTTTGGGTTTTTTTTTTTTCGTTTTTCAAACCGTGAGCGATAACTTTATTAACGCATCAACTCTGATTGAAATATTAAAGCCACTGTCAGGGTTGATACTGCATTTGAAATTAAATTGATTGAGTGCATCGAAAATTCAATACACGCTTTTAACATAGTGTCGTGTGCATTTAATAAGTTAAATATCTAATTTGAATAGTAGGTCTCTACCGTGAAGCCGTCATCCGTGTTTGAAGATACTTAAGACGTTTTTTCCAATACAATAGCTTCTAATTAAAACAATTAATGAAGTAATTAATTGTTTATTATAAGGTGGGCCGACTATGTTACTTCTAAACCAGTATTTCCCAAAGTGGGCGATAACGCACCCTTGTGGGCACTGCAGGCCTAAAGGGGGGCGGTAAGAGACCCAAAAATAATGGGGGCGTTGTGTAGAGGCTTGGGAGGCGATTTGTTATTTCATGGAAGGACTCTTAGACACTACTGAGCTCTTGCTATAGTGGTTTTTAAATAGGTGAAAAAATGGGGTCGCTAAAAAATTATTTATTCTCAAAGTGGGCAGTAGACGAAATAAGTTTGGGAGCCCCCCCTGTTCCAAACGAAAAAATCCAAAGGCAAAAAATGAAAATAGTATGAGAATTAAGAGGATGCCACTGTACTGCGAGTCGAAGCGGTGACATCAGCCGTTTATCGACTCGCCTGTACATATTTACTCAGATGATCGGCCTGATGAAGCGACGCAAACACTTGCGTCAATCTATTGTGTTAAGAGTCTGTTGGTGCATTAAGAAAAAAGATAATTAAGAATTTCAATCGCCCACGCATTCAGGATTTATTTATCCGAAGAGTTGAGTATTTTGTTGACCCTTCCATTACTTTGTTACTGACTAAAGACAACGGGCTATGATGAGATCTTATTTAAATACCTATAATTTAGCCATCGAACGCACTTTTTTCCCTACCTATTCTGATAGCCTTGAGAGGCTATTTCAGCTTCTCCTTAACGTGTAGGTGAGCTCATGGGGCTCAAACCGGAAGTGTTGCTAACACTGGCCCTAGCAAGAGCAGTGCTTCGCAGAATCTACCACCGGATCTGAAACGTGACCCACTGAGGAGATCCGGCGAGAGGACACAGGTACTTAATCAGTTGAGTATACAAATAATAAAAGACACTGGTGGTAGAACCTCTTGTGAGTCCGCGCGGGTAGGTACCACCACCCTGCGTATTTCTGCCGTGAAGCAGTAATGCGTTTCGGTTTGAAGGGTGGGGCAGCTGTTGTAACTATACTGAGATCTTAGAACTTATATCTCAAGGTGGGTGGCGCATTTACGTTGTTGATGTCTATGGGCTCCAGTAACCACTTAAAACCAGGTGGGCTGTGAGTTCGTCCATCCATCTAAGCAATAAAAAAATATTTACTTTTCAATAGACCCATTGTTTATTAGCAGATTGGTTTTAATAATGAAGTGTCAATTATCTTAAATGACGTCGGTTTTTTTTGAAAGTTGTACGATTGCTTCGCAATTGAATTATTATGTATCTACCACAGGTATCTACGCACGTGTCCTATCACGCGTAGGAAGCTTTATTCGTGTTAAAATATTGTAGACATTACAAATTTATTGGTGAGTACGTTTGGAGATCAGACCGGAACAATTTAATTAAATTAAAAATTTTGTTTTAATTAAACACTACAGGCTAAATGGTTTTAGACTAAGATTCCATTGTGAGCATGACATATCGGGTACAACTCTACACCATAAACATGCATCATACAAGAGTATTATGATTCAGTAGACCTTGACGGAGCCAATGGCCCGATGGAACAATGTAACATGCAATTCCGCCCCGACCTATTAAAATTCCTGTGCCAAACTATATTTTCTTTGTATTGTATGCTGTGCTAATTAAATTAAAAGTTGCATTAAAAACGAAACAAATAACTTCGCCTTAAGATGTTGGCATGAGTCATAAAAACCGCTGTTACCTTAATAGCATTCATTCATTAAAACACTAATAAATTTATTTCACGTATCGCAAAAAATACAATAAACTATTTGAAATCGCGATTAATTTACTTTTGTATGTTGTTTATTACGTATCAATTAGTCGGAAAAAAAAACTGCGATCTTGAGTTTAAAAGACATTGTACAGGCATTTAATGAGTAAAGTCACCGCGTCATCTTCGACCATGGCATTGAATATGTTTTAGAAAAAAAAAAAAAAAATTCGAAAAAAAAGCACTTAAAGGTATTTGTTTTGACGTCATTCTCTAACACTAAAATAATTAAATGTTAGGCATTATAATGGTCGCTTTACAATAATTTGCACTTATCAAAACAAAAGATTTCTCGTGCGAAACTTCGCCTCTATTCAACAACACTTTCACTGGCACAAACACAATTTCCGCAATTTCAAAATAGATTAGAAAGATTCACTTTGTTACTTCCTGGTTAACAGTACAGATGTAACTGAACATCAAATTGCAATGTATACCAAATTTATACAGGAATGAACCCCCGGAATTCGAATAATTCCCACGATCACAGTACCTAATACCTTTACACTTTGACCTTTGTATTGTCTGCATAACTGTTGTCTTGACATATCTCCCCTGTCTATTTGGCGCGAAGGGTATCTTCCTGGTTCTAGTTCGGGTAGCCGTCAATAGATGGCGTTGAACATATGAAAGCGTTTCCTACGAGTTTCGCGCCAAAATAATAGGTACTTTCATAGCCGCCATTCAGATTTTTCTTCTATTTAACATTGGGCGTTTCTTCCATAAAATAAGTAAATTTGCTTCTAGCTGTTAAAAATTGTTACAAAATTGTTTAGTCTTTAAAGACCAAAGGCTTAAGACCAAACTTTATTGTAAAATTTCACCTATAATTTTTTGTTTATTTATGACCTACAATTCCTTTAAATAACCTCTTTAATCTATTTTTAATAACTGGAGAAATCCCACAATAGGTAAGATTCTGGTAATTACAAGCGAAACTCGGAACGTAAGTCAGCAACATTTTGAGCAAACTTTTTTTTATTTATTTATTGCTTAGATGGATGGACGAGCTCACAGCCCACCTGGTGTTAAGTGGTTACTGGAGCCCATAGACATCTACAACGTAAATGCGCCACCCACCTCGAGATATAAGTTCTAAGATCTCAGTATAGTTACAACGGCTGCCTCACCCTTCGAACCGAAACGCATTACTGCTTCACGGCGGAAATAGGCAGGGTGGTGGTACCTACCCGTGCGGACTCCCAAGAGGTCCTACCACCAGAAAACTGTGAGTCAGAACAAACAACGGTGGCATTATTTATTGAAAAACGCTTTATAGAGATGATTTCATTACCGTGGTATGTTTGTAAAATGTGGAACAATTGTTTTTAAATAAAGGACAGCGCGTGCGCGGCACGCGACTCTTCTGCTGTATGGTAATGACGGCAGTCGGTCTCGGTATACCTGCATGACAATACTTTTTTTTTTACCAAATTTTTTTTTTTTTTTTCACAATGACAATTATTATTTTCGGTAATAATTTAATAAGGGTTTTTTGTGGTACTTGGTGGTACCTACTAGCGATACATTGAAAATAAAATTAAAATTCAACACACAAGTTAACATTCCGAAATTTCACAAGAATTTCTAAATTAAGCTTCGAGTTATCGTACTCGTTTTCAATAAGCATAATCGAATCTTCTCGAACGCAATGTATACCGTATATACTTTACAAAAAAAAGTCTCAAAATGTCAACATGCCCGCACCTACAAACTTATCTGCCAACGTTGAATCCGCTAACTTATTTTATAACATAGGTGTATTTAATAAATTGCACGTAGGTAGTGTTCATAATGGATAACATGAAAAACAAGTGACAAGGTTCCCAGGCAGAACTAGTATTGGCAACATCATTAGAGCTGTTAAACGAAAAATTTACATTTCAATTCATCCGTCTATAAAGTATTGGAATAATGAAGTCCTAATACAGAATGTGGATGATAAAACTGGCCGGTTAATAGATACATCTCATCATTTGAAAAAGGAACAAGTTATTAACTATAGTAAAAGGAAACAGTCCGACTGTTACATAACAAAAAATATATATTGAAAAGTAACCTGTAGCATAGATTAAAGAAGTATTCATACTGATTTATAAAAATATTTTTGTTACAATAAAAATACACTCACACTTCATGTGGTAGAGTTAACATTGTTATTTATATTTTGACATTCAACAAGTGTGTTATACTAACATCTAAGTTGAAATAAATGATTTTGAATTTTGAATTTTGTAATAATCGTCGTGTTTGTTGTTTTTTTTTTTTCAACCACGATCAGAGTCACAGGAATCTACTAGTATTACAATAAAAAAAAAATCTTAATTGGCAATCATGACACGGTCTCGCGAGGAGACGAGACGTAGGCAGCCGGCCGCGGGCCGTGGGAACGACGACAGTTGCTCGCGCCACCTGCCCCATGCGCTAAAAAACATACTACACACGAAATATTCTAATTTCGAATCACTTAACTCTTCAACTTAAATCTATTGATGTATTCTAAAATTTACAATGCGCGCTATGAGCCGTTGTCGGATCGTAGAATTTCTGATAAACACGACAAATTGCGTGCATAATTCATTCTCAAACAAGAAACGGGTTTTGACGTACAGTTTTTTTTTCCTACCTTTGCCTTGATAGCCTTGAGAAGCTATTTCAGCTTCTCCTTGACGTGTAGGTGAGCTCACGGGACTCAAGCCGGGAATATTGCTAACACTAGCCCTAGTTTCGCAGAATCTACCACCGGATCGGAAACGCGACCCACTTCGAAGATCTGACGCGAAACTCAGCGGGCCGTACAGTAAAACCAAATTATTGAAAATGAAACGAAAGGATTGTTTTTTTTGTTTAAACTTGTATACAACTAATGCGTTTAATGAAAGTGATGCCGGCAATACGTAAGAAACGAAGACTCCGGTTTCCTAATGAGTTTATCTGAGACCGTCATCCCATAGATCCGTTGAGTCCGATATTTTTTGTGCACGCGTCACCGTTGGTCTCGCGTAAGTGCACCACGCGCGCCATATGTCGCGTGGATCGTGGGAACAGGGCCCTGCGAGATCGCGTAAGCGCAATGTGCGTTCTCAACTGTCAACGCTTAACCTACTTCATTCGAAAATCAAACTAATCCTCTCAAAAATAAAGCTCTTTTCACAACGACATTCATGCGAGGTAAACTAGTCATCGAGATTCAACTGTAAGGCAACGGGAACACGGTCCATATTGACGTGAAGCTTTTTACCACGATTAATTCGTTTATGCACATGCCCTTTATTGATTGACTGTGTGAGATTACTCACAGCACAAGTACGCGTGAAAAAAATATTTTTATGAATTGCGTTCTTTTTTTATCTCTTCGAATTTACGATGTGACTCCGTAAACCGTAAACAAACTATCTAAAGTCCACAGACAAACATACGTCAAGATTAGACATTAAGTTTTTAAGTATTCAATTAACTGTAAATATGTAAAAAAATTCTTGAAGATTTATTTATAATTTAACTTAACTGAAACTCACGAAAACTGGTTCCTGAAAACTTACACGACAAGTATCGATTCCTTTGATTAATATACTTCATGAATGTAAAGATGGTAACGAGCCCAATAAAATATATCAAAACCTCCTTTGACGTACCAATATCAACTTAAAGAAAAAAAAAACTGTTTATCGCGGGCACTCTAGGGGTTAGCGCACAACTGTCGCGAGCGATCGTGGGAACGCGGCCAGTTTCAAATATAGAACGCCTTAGAAAAGGTGCAATACTTTTTTTGTCGATAAAGGTTTTTATAGGTATCTCTGGGCTTCCTTTTTGTTAGAATTATAAATTTCGTAATTGGAATTCTTTTGAAAAAACATATAAGCATCTATAATATTTTTCCTATACGAGTATTATTGTGTAATAAGTACAGATAACTATTTCAAAGAATACCTTTTATAATAGTGATCAGTATGTTATGATTAGATTTAGTAAATCCTTTTTTTATTTAATTTTAATATAAATACATAGCTACATTAATGTAACAGTATTATTAACCTAGTCCAAAATTAAGTAATTGATAATTCTGTGAAAAAATTAAAATCTAAATCTTCAACGAACTATTTCACAAATAGTTGATTAGCATTAAGAAAATGAATCATAAACGTTGATTTCTTTCGTAGAATTAAATATAATGATATATATATATATATTTTAAATCTATTACATTCCACAAGCAGCGAAATCGAATTATCATCAACAACAAAAAAAACGTCTCAACAACAACCTCACTTTTCACAAGTCCATACTTAAACCTAGTTGCGTGCATTGCTTTTACAAAAGAAACCCCCACATTATTATACTGGCACGTATTTTTTCTTGACCTCGATAGGCGAGGGGCGAGCCGTGGGAACCGAATCGCACAAAATACGCTTCCTTGGCCATATGCGACAGAAAAAAAAACTACAATTATTTATTCCCCCCTCAAAGAAAAGGGGAGCTGTGAGAACGTGACCTAACAATGCGCTTCCTGGCTTACGATACACGCTACGCCTAAAATTTATTATAGTCCTTAACGTTCATAACAAAAGGTGCCACATTACTGTAGCCTGCTCCTTTATTACTAAGTTTTGTAAATGTCTTATTTTTCGTCATCACCGACAAGGTAATTTAAGCCTTATTTTTAAAGTGTTGAGCTGTATTTTTTCGTGTTTATTGCGCGTCGTTTACGTCTTTACGGAATGCAATAGCGAAGAGTTTCTTCAATATTGAATAATGCACGGTGTGTGTACATTGAATGGTATCACGCGTGACCTTTAAAAGATATACGATTGTATGAAAATGATAATCGGTCTACGGTTTTTTTTTACATAAAATTTTTCTATTTAGTTTTGAAAAAAACCTTCCCATAGAAACTTCTACCGATTAATAGCGTTTAATCGTGTTTAGTAGCTGTTTGTTTTTTGTAGACAATAATTACAATTACAAGTTCATTATTAAAAGAATATCTAATTAATTAAATCTATCTGGGAATCTTTTGTTTGCAAGTTTCACATTCAAACAGTTCAATGGATTGGCACATTTAAAAAAAATGTTTTAAATACATAATTACAGTTGGATCTTACTTTTGATATGAAACATTACTTAATTGTAGTCGTCGTGGCCTAACGGATAAGACGTCCGGTGCATTCGTGTTGAAGCGATGCACCGGTGTTCAAATCCCGCAGGCGGGTACCAATTTTTCTAATGAAATACGTACTCAACAAATGTTCACGATTGATTTCCACGGTGAAGGAATAACATCGTGTAATAAAAATGAAACCCGCAAAATTATAATGTGCGTAATTACTGGTGGTAGGACCTCTTGTGAGTCCGCACGGGTAGGTACCATCACCCTGCCTATTTCTGCCGTGAAGCAGTAATGCGTTTCGGTTTGAAGGGTGGGGCAGCCGTTGTAACTATAATTGAGACCTTAGAACTTATATCTCAAGGTGGGTGGCGCATTTACGTTGTAGATGTCTATGGGCTCCAGTAATCACTTAACACCAGGTGGGCTGTGAGCTCGTCCACTCATCTAAGCAATAAAAATAAATAAATAATAATAATAATAATTATTGAAAAAGGATTTTAACATAAATTGTCATTAATAATAAAATAATAGGAAATCGGTGTTTTTAAGTAATACAACATACGCTGTTCATTGTGCTTTAAAGTAATCACGTGTCCATTTTTAAAAGTTCCGTGATATATTGTTAACATCAAAATAATGAAAATATAATAATATGATCAGGGACGTCTTAAACTAGGATGGGGCCCTTGGGCACACAAGAATTTGAGGCCCTTTTGGAAAGTAAAAAAAGCGAATTATAATAACATTTTTTACTGAGTATGACCATTTATTATAGGTAATCAAATAGAATATGATATGTCATTAATGATGTTAGAATGCTGCTGGTTTTTTGGTTACGATTTCGATAACGGTTTCTTTCGGGATTTCAGTTGAGCAAAATCTTCTATTATAGGCATATGCCTTGTAAATACCTTCTGATTACTGATTTGTGAAAAAAGTGTAATGTGCCCGACAAAAATGTTTTGAGAATAAACGTGTGAGAGAAATTGTCGGTCTTACGGGCCCCCCTGAGAATGGGGGCCCTGTACACGGGCCCCGTGTGCCCTTATGGTAAAGACGGTATTGAATATGATAGCTTCCTAAGATACAACACGATTCTGAGCCTGTCGATTCTTTACAAATACAAACCATACAAAAATCGGAAATAATTTAATTTGTAAACATACTTAAAACTATTTTTACTTTATCTTTTATGTTATATCCGATCTATATATAACATTTAACAATTTTCTCTGGCACCGATGACTAAAGCCTTATTTGTATATCGCAAGTAATGGCAATACCGTCTAAAATTCTATAGAAACTATTTCTAGATTTTTACGTTTCTTGTTTTTTCTTTTTTTTCCTTGCTATGCTGTTAGCCTTGGGAGGCTATTTCAGCTTCGCCCTAACATATAGGTGAGCTCACGGGGCTCACACCGGAGTGTTGCTAACACAAGCCCTTGCAAGAGCAGTGCTTCGCTGAATCTACCAGCAGATCGGAAACGCGACCTACTAAGAAGATCCGGCGAGAAACTCAGTGGACTGTTACATTTCATTTCACACAAAACGAACCAACAGAATCTATAAGTCTGGATAGATCCTATCTAAGTATCTAATAGCAATATTTCTATTTTCTATTCTATCAGCCCATGGACGTCCATTGCTGGACATAGGCCTCCCCCAAGCCTCGCCACAAAGACCGGTCCTGCGCTGCCTGCATTCAGCGGATCCCCGCGAACCTCAATAGGTCGTCGGCCCACCTTGTGGGAGGCCTACCCACGCTACGTCTCCCAGTACGCGAGGGTATAATAATAGCAATAATTACTTGGTAAATAGAAATAAGAAACGTAAAACCAAAAAGAGGTAGTTTTATTTATTTCTAGAAACATCTTGTACCGTTGAATGGGCGCCAGTGTACGGACAAGTTGCGTATCTGGCACGCGCAGTGGTCGGATCGCGTACGTTGCAATGTCAAACGTGCGCATAATGTACCTACATAAATACGTTCGATGCGATGCTTACAGGAAAATAGCTTTAATATTCATGCTACAGTGCTGCAGCGTTACTTAGTAAAATGCTTATGAATAAATCTAACGGGTCAACGGTGGAGCAATGAATAGCCGCTGTGACCGCTAGACAAGTCATTGTTTTCCCCCCTGGGTGAGCCCCCCTCCTGGCTGAGCCTTTGCTCGCTCACCTGTCCTGGTGAAACTGAAAAGGCCTCAGAGCCACAAGTGATGCGCCAATCACAAAAAAAACAAGTCATTTTAGATATGCCCGATCCATTCTCGTTGTTTTTAGGCATTTCGAGCACTTATCCAGTACAAGAGTTCGACGAGCAACTTAACCGATATAACCAGTTTTTTGCCCGCTTGCCGGATCTTCTCAGTGGCTCGTGTTTCTGATCTGGTGGTAGATTCTGCGAAGCACTGCTCTTCTAGGGCTAGTGTTAGCAAATTCTCTCAGGTCATCCTGAGCTCACGGGCATGAGCCCGTGCATGAGCACCTACCCGTCCGGGCGTAGTTGGAACAGCGCCCTGGGCTACCGGCTAATAGGTAGAGAAAAAAAAGTTGAAAGTGCGTTCGCATTGCCACAAAATTGTATGCAAATATTTTATATATCGAAACTATTTTAGATAACTTTGTATAACTTTAACCTGTGATCTTATACATTAAAATCCAATAACACATAAAACAAAACAAAAAAACCACGAACATTAAAGAATATTCTATAGAGGTATTTGAATTGATTTGCGCCCACGCAAACGTTAACCAGAAATTTATGTTGAATTTATTCGAACTGAACCATAAACACTAACAGTATGAAATGTCTAGACGAACGTCTAGAAAGTCGGTACCAAATGCGGACACTGCTATGAATAATTATCTGCAACAAAATCGTTCATATGTTTCGTCCCACATTATCCGACTGGAGTGCGTATTTCCTCTAGTCTAATATATAAAGCTTAATAGTAATGGAAGAGCACTGAGGAATTGTTTGAGATGGTTCCGTCATCTCGTTTTGACCACCGCACCACCCTCCACCGGGGCAGAGTTCATCCCTACGACCTAGAACCATTGCGTTCATCCACATTGCGTTTCCAGAGATCTTTTCTGACACGTGCCATCTCGCTTTGGAATGACATCCCCTACACGGTGTTTTCCGAGCGCTACGACACGTCTTTCTTCAAACTTATCTTGCAGAGTACTTAGGGGTGAGCAACAGCTTAGCTCTGCCCCTGTCATTATTAACATTAACATCAGGTGGGTCGTATGCTAGTCTTTTTTTTTTTTTATTGCCCTTGTAGGCAGACGAGCATACGGCCCACCTGATGGTGAGTGGTTACCGTTGCCCATGGATTTCAGCAATGCCAGGGGCAGAGCCAAGCCGCTTTCTACCGATAGTCTGCCTATAAAGGCAATAAAAACTTTGTTCTCGCGTCTATAAATAGTTTTCAGAAGAATTTAAACATTGTCCTGTTGCCACCACTTAGCGTATATTTAAGTTATCGCAGCAAAGAGTAGAGCAGCTCACTAGAATATTAGTTGAATCAATCGTGACAGCCCTGGATCTGATTTAGATCAGATCGCAGGATGCTCAAATTGAGTCTGTTGGACTTCCACTGACAGTGATGCAGTCGGATGCTAATTTCTTTCGCATCCTGTTCATACTGATTGAATTCGTTTCGAGTCCCGAAATAACTTCTGTTCCCACGATGCTTCTATGTTACACCCTCATAGAATACATGACTATAAAATAAGAATCAATTTTTATAGTCGCACTGAGAAATCTGAAAATAACGACTAACTAAACCATAGATAGCATTACTCTATAAAAACAATATTTTAATTTTGAAAAAAAAAATTAACCTACACTGTTCCCTTACTCATAATACCTACAAGTGGTCATTGTTTAAAAATTAAGATTGTATTTATAAGTTAAATAAAAATAAATATCAGTATTCACTATTAACAACCCGCTAGCAATTATTACCTCATTATTAACGATATAGTAGGCTGTGTTCGAGTCGCCTTCTATTCCAACAAAGCAAGTCTAGTTAAGGACGATCCGGAATACCCTACGACCTTATAGTGAAAGTAAAACAGTATCCGCGTGTTTGAAAAGCATAACACAAATCCCTTCCCTGCGTTGCTAAAACCAAAACGCAAAGTAAAAAGGCTGCCTTCCGTATCAGCAATAAGACAAATCTAAAACAGAACTCGCGGATACAACGTGGTCAGCGTCATTCCGTAAACTTCAATAGCGTAATTAAAAATTCCAAGCTCATACAGAACTAACTATAAGTAGCTAATCGAAATTATACAGCACAGACGTTCATAGCTGCAACAGATATACGCCCTATACCAGACGAATAATATAATATTCCTGACAGTTCAACAAGAGATACGACCGGAATAACAAAACACGAGAGGTCTATTGTGACGCGACTCTCATTTGGACTTGCGTAATCATTGTTCAAATTGTACAGTCGGCGATAGAAATTGAAGGAATATACTCCAAAAGCCGATGAAATAACTCAGTGAGATAAGAATATAATCTAAGCACTCGAAGACAAACTTATCGAGTTCTAAATAATTTGATTTAGAAACAATTTGGAATAAGAAAACAATAGTAACGGATTATTTCATAACATTTTCTGTACCAATAAAAATCTGCTTTATAAACATAATATCCACTTTCATACGACATTTGAGATCAATTTAAATCACTGTGATGTTAGTGTGGACTAAAGTGTACTCAGTCAAGTAAGATCTGTTAACTAAGTTCAAAGCTAACAGAGCTTGCAGACGTATGAAGTAATTATGTTATCGAATAAACTCGAAGACAAACTTATCAAGTTCTAAATAATTTCATTTAGAAGCAATTTGGAAGCAGAAAACAATAGTAACGAATTTTTTCATACCCTTTTCTGTACCAATAAAAATCTGCTTTATAAACATAATATCCACTTTACTACGACATTTGAGATCAATTTAAATCAGTGTGATGTTAGTGTGGACTAAAGTGTACTCAGTCAAGTAAGATCTGTTAACTATGTTCAAAGCTAATAGAGCTTGCAGACATATGAAGTAATTTTATTATCGCACAAGTGCTTTGGCCAAGAGTGTCTAAAATATTTAAGAAAAACTTTTTCTCAGTATATATGAGCAAATTAAATACAGAATAGATAAAGGAATAAGATACATTTTGCTTTGAAAATATTTCATTAGTCTTAAAATAATAATTGTATGTTCCAAGGGGAGTGCTCTGAGGAATAGTTTGAGATGATCCCCTCATCTCTTTTTTATCATCGCACCTCCCGTCATCAGAGCAGAGTTCATCCATATTATCTGGAACCGCTGCGTTCATCGACAGGCGTTTCCAGACGTCTTATTTGTCACGTACCATCCGGCTATGGAATAAGCTCCTCTCCACGGTGTTTCCCGAGCACTATGACATGCCCTTCTTCAAACGAGGCATGTGGAGAGTATTAAGCGGTAGGCAGCGGCTTGGCTCTGCCCCTGGTACTGCTGAAGTCCATGGGCGACGGTAACCACTCACCGTCAGGTGGGCCGTATGCACGTCTGCCCACAGCGACAATAAAAAAAAAGAATTAAATAAAATAATAATTGAATCTTTGTGTCTGAGCATCAGTCCATTTCAACATACCTTATTCTGATCGCATAGTATAAACGTTGAGCTAGTGACCGATGATCTCGCAATAGCTCGTCACTCAAAGAAACAGCGTATTTACTTATCGATATTCACATATCAATTGTCAAGATACATAGGTATTTATTCAAATTTATTCACGAGTTCGTTTCTTGACATTTACATGTTGCAGTTTATTTCGTATTAACTATCTTCTTCGGTGTTTGCGACTCTTACGAGTACTAAACTATTCCACTGTTGTACTTTATTGTTCTCTTCCAGAATCTTCTCCGGTATTGTAATTAAAAACTAACTGATACCTTTTTCATATCTTACTCATTCAATTGTCTTCGCCATCTTTATTTTCTCTGTCATTCTCTTTTCTCTTTCTTACCGTTTTCTCTCACTCACATCTTAACGCTTCGTTTCACACTCTTTCCATACGTTCCATTCTTACCAATCCCAGATACAGAAACACATTTGGGAATAGATACGGCAAACTGCAAATCACTTTTCTAATGCTCTATTAGTGAATCATAGAGAAATATTTCATACAGGCGACGACGACTTCAATACTTTCTAGTTCGGTACAGTCAGCATCTGTGATGTAAAGAGTGACGCCGTTACACAACCGGACGGGTCGTGAAAGAGCACCGTTTCCGCCACTTTCCTACTTCATATAATTATATATCATCACTCTATAAACTTGGCACGTTGAAATTATATTACGAAAATTAGATTGCCAGCGAACGCTTCTGGACGGCGAGCGGTGCTACTGAAAATTAGCGGTCCAAATCTTCCTACAAATAAAACGTGTAGCTTAGTAGCCTCCACAGAGTATTGGCAAAAGATTGCCGATGCGAATTAAGCTGCGATACTAAAGTGAAATCATTAACTAGGCTAAGACTAAATTGTTTTTGTTTTTCATATTATGAACCACAAATGGAACATGAACTTAGAGACGTACGCCGAGGCCACAATTTCAACATGTCAGCTGATTTTAAATTGAATTACATTACGTGCAATTTCGTAGCATAAGTAAACATATTTATAATCGAGAAACAATTAAATCGTAAGCCGTACCAAAAAGTAATGTTGTCTTATGCTGATGGTCCTTACATTAATATGGCTAAAATAATAAAATTGTTGTATTTTCATCAACCCCTTGACACGTCTCCCAATTTTAAAGTCAATCGGACGTTTTGATGTTTGGGACAATTTCGTTGAAAAATACACTGAAGTAGGAAACCTATGGAAATGAAACGTCAACAAAAAATTCGTGCCACTGTGACGTCATCTGGCCACAAAACATGGCGGTTTTAGTGCTGCCCAGAAGATTTTAATGTTAGTAGGTTTTATCGATAAACGTTCTTGGCTTATTTTATTATAAATATTGTTGAGTATGAATGTATTTGTAGAATTTATACTTTAATAGGAATTAAGTATATCCTTTCGACAGTAAATGCAGTAAAATGTCAAATATACACTATATAATACAAATATAATAATTATACACTGATTTTATAAAGTTGTCGTTTGCCGCAAAACATAAAGATATAGCATAGTACAGTGCCATCAGCCCATTTCTAGCATGCTGAATGTTATCGTCTTTTGAGTACGTGTTTTGGAGTTTACTCCTTTAGAATCGATTTACATATATAGGCCCGGGGTATGAAAATTATGGGGACCAAAATCGTACTAGCATGTCACACGAAATGCGTTATGCGTCTGATTGCGCATGTCACACGAAATGCGTTATCGCAGGTGACGCCGGGCTGCTGCGCCGGCAGTCCGCCACAAAGCCTCGTACTGATCGCGCGTTTCTCTCATTATTGTATTTTCATATATTTGTTAGTCGTTTGTTTTGTGTCTCGTTAATTTGTTAATAATCTGTAGTGTATCGTGTTGTCGTAATATAGAACTATTTCTCGTATTGTTTCGTTTAATTTTTTATATCCAGTAAACTCCAGTCGTGCGTCGGAGCGGACACACACACTTTTTTTTCTTAGACTATTACAGTCTATTTTAATTGTTTTGCTGATTCTAAAGTCCGTAACAGACTACCGCAGTGCACTTCTAAGAAGGTGCACCGCACCATTTGAATCACTCTCACTTTTGAGAGTGATTCAAATTTTAAACTTATCAAGGGATCGCCTGATAAAAAAAACACCTACAGAAATTTTATTCGTTATTGAAATTACAAACGTCATTCCTTGTGACTTCCTCTCTAAAATCACTTAATTAATAAATATTTAACGAATTTACAATAGTGTTTTACTCACTGCGGAATAAAACTATATTATTTAAATAGTTCCGAAGAGATTTTGTCGGTAGCCTTTTTCCCGAAATATCTAAACAGAATGTCTAAATATGTTTTGATGACATATTTTAAAGAGGTATGAATAGATTCCGACCGAAAAATGGTGTCCGATATTTCGGATTCAAATATATTATTAAGTGTATAATCTATGTTTCGGATGAGGGCTTCTTAATGAATTTAAATATATATAGATAATAGTTTTGGGGCATTGACCTTCTTGAGATCCTATAAAATATGTTTTAATTATTATTTTTGTATGTTTTAAGCATGATAAAATCAGAAATTTTATATAAGCAATCATACTAAATCGATATCAAAGTCAATAATTAATGTACAACCCAAAACAGACGGCTGAACTGACGTGACAATGACATTTGGCGCGCTAAGCATGGCGGATTTTCGGCCTCATTAGACGGAGACGGAGACATTTACGTATATTCATGTTTCATTTTATGTACGCAGTGAAATACTGTTATATTGTTTTCCTGCGAGTTAAAGTGCTGAGTAAGAACGAGATAGATATATGTTTATGTGTGTGCCTTCAAAATGGGTGCTATTTATATAAGCAATTGTACGTATAGAACAATATGTCGTGTCCCTACTATATAGGTCTATGGAAAAATACCGTTCCATAGATAGAGACAAGTAAATAAATGAAATACAAGTAAATCTAAAGAAAAAAAGGAAAGTTAAGTTTATCGAACGTTTCTTTTTTTGTTATAATTTATGTGAAGATTTCCAAGACACCCTGTATTTATATGACTAAATAAACAGGGCACTTTAATGCCGATAATCGATGACGCAAGCAAACGTGATAAGATGCAACCAAATCATTGTCTGTTTGAAATTGACAAAAGTAAATCACAACGTGAATGCGACCCTAAACCATTAATTCATTCCCAAGACAAAGTCTTCATTTTTGTTGCGCTGCAATGGCTGTCTCGAAGTATGTATCGTGCAGATTACTCCCTATTCAAATATAATGCGGGCACATGTGTAAACTCACAAACTGCATGTTGTGATTAAAAGAGACTGATATAATTTTGCTGTGCTGTGGAATTAAGCTGTGGAGAATCACCAAGTAGACACCAATGGAGAAGGAGATCCTTACCCGGAAGTGGCATTGGATTGGTCACATATTGAGAAAGCCCGAGACCCACCTATCCAAGAGAGCACTGACCTGGAAAGTGTCTAGCAGAAGGAAGAGGCCGTCCCAGAAGCTAGTCGTCTTGGGCATGATGTGGGAGAAGCTAGAACAGACTACCCAAGACCGATGTAAATGGTAGGATTTGATTCGAGCCCTATACCCTAGCAGAGGGTAATAGGAAAAATAAAGAAGAGAAAAAAAGATATAATTTTCAATGCACAATTTTTTTTTGTTTACTTTTTCTTCGCGTTTAATCTATGCTATCAACCGTCCCTAGTAAAAGATCTCTCAAGCATACATACACTCAAAAAGTTTATAGATCAAACAAACGAGCAACGTTTGAAAACCGAAACACGTTCGAATTACCTTTCCGTTTAAAATTTATTTAGTTATACAACGAAAGTTAAATATACGAAACAGTATGCTGAACGTGGTATGTCGCCATCAGTCGGGCACGAGTTAAGTCGGCTCACGCGCGGCGGTGGGGCGCAGGCCGACCGTGGGAACGATGTGCCTTTACCTCAGCACGTGCTCAGAACGGCACGACCTCGCCGTCTCACAGATCGTACTTGAAGATTAGCTCTATAATGAATCTGTACACTATATATGTGTTTGTTTGTTGTACAAAGACATTCTGGTTTTTTTTTTTATTGGCAATTTCGGACAGACGTGCTCACGTTTCGTCTGATATTAAGCGGTTACTGGCGCTTATAATCAGAAGAGAATGTCCGATTTTTGAGAGGACGAGGAAAAGGAAAAATTGTAAAGCCAAAATCTGAGGTCGTTTTTTGTATCAAAGATTTACCGCAGCACGTGTTCAGAAACTTACCTCTTACTAGACGTAGAGATGAGATACTTGAAGATAACTGCCATAGAAGGTTACGTAAGCATTTATTTAGATATTTTTCTACAAATAGAGTACCGTTTGTTTGTTTTCTCCGGTTTTCACAGCATCATAGTTATAGACCAAATCGACTATCAGATCGCCTGTGAAGGTTAATTAAATAAATTAGTAGGTACGATCAAAGTAATTGCTTTGCTTTTTTGTACAGTTTAATGAACAAGCTTAAAACACCAAACATAATATTTATTTAGATTAAATTATGCTTATCTAATAAAGTACAGGATTTAATTTAATAAAATTGTAGTTTTGTGTTAAAGTTTCGCAAACAGCTGAACACAAGACGATTTATTTATGCAGATCGCAACCTTATTGTATTACTTACGTAAGTTCTTTTTGCGACAAGCAATAACTGATTGAAGTATGAAGGGTTTCTCGGAGGAAATGCAGAAGAGTGGGTACCGTAGTATTTTTATTTCTTAGATTGGTGAACGAGCTCACAGCCCACCTGGTGTTAAGTGGTTACTAAAGCCCATAGATATCTAAGAGATATAAGTTCTAAGGTCTCAAGTATAGTTACAACGGCTGCCCCACCCTTCAAACTGAAACGTTCAAACTTCACGGCAGAAATAGGCAGGCAATTTAATAGGGCGAGTGCGTTTTCAGAGTTTGTCGTATTTAATAGCCCAAGAATTGATATTCACATAATACGTTTAATTGGGTGATAATTGAGCAAAAAACAAACATAAACGAGCACTTGCTTTTTATGAGGCAATAATCCAGACATATTTATATCGAATATCGTTTACCTGGAACACGAATGAACCGTCTTCGAAAAATCAAACTTGTAGAATTTAGAAACTAGTTAGTTACTTCGTTAGTTCGCTTGTTAGTTAATTCTACTTTTCCTACTGACTTGCTTATTTAAAAAAACGACACTCTATATTCCAATTAATCTCTTGTTTTAAAGTGTTCGGTGCATTATTTCAATAACCACTCAGCACTAGACGAGTTATGAGCTCATCCACACTAAGAATTGAATAAAAGGCACGTGGTTTTGATACGGAGGACAAACGCGTCTTAAATAAGGAATGAATAGATGACACTCAAGATAAATATAGCACGTGCTTCTAAAATTGTTTGACTTTGACATCTCTAAGAGGTCATATAGAAACAGCAGGTACATATATGTGCGCTACAAGCGTTGGCATTGCAACAATAGGGATAATTTTAAATAAAAAAAGATGATACGCGTTTCTATATTATTAACTTATATTGGGCAAAGTAAATTTTCAAATACATTCGTATATGACTAACAGTCTTTTTAGTCTGAAATCTCGACGCCATTTGTCAACAAACTTATTCATAAATCCAAATAGAACTAGCTCCTTTTTACATAAAACACAAACCAAAAATCGATTCGATTCAAAACCAAAAACTATTTACGTTATAAACTATGTTTTAAGAATTCCAGAATTGACATCCCAGGCTGATTACCTCCCGTGTTTTGGTTGACATCAATAAAAACACACGAGACAACATCAACTATCATGACCGGGAATGGGATCCGGAAATCGTGGAACACTAGTAATTATTCCGTTTACTAATTAACAAAACTTACATAAAAAAACACGGACAATTATGTTTGTATATCACTACCTGTTACGCGCGGCTTTGCCCTTGTGATCAGGGAAAAGTGAGAATTATTTTTTCTAAGCGTAATTTTTACAAAGATAAAAAGCAAATCCTTGGGAATGAGATGATTTCTCTGGAAAAAACATATCTTCTGTCACACTCCAGATCAAAAACAAGTTAATCCGTTGCTACTTTTCGACGAGAAAGAAAGACAAACGAACACACTTTGACATTTATGATATTAGTATTGATACCATACTTAATGATTCAGATAAAATTATAGAATACATCCATTTATGCATAAATGTAAATGCATAATATTGTTAGATCTGTAACAACATCGTGAAAGGTTGTTCTAAAGAACAAATAAATTCATAATGAAGATTTTTTTATTTAATTCCGAGACGTTTCGCCAAGAGCGGAGATTGCAATTTATAATGGAATTAATTCATCGTCAGTCGGCTATTAACCGCTTTTATAACTCGCAATTCAGCATTTAGATTATTTAATGTGACGTGAAGTATAATTGTGGTTACATGTCTTTCTTTATTGCCACAAATGGTGACTGGTATCCGTCGCAACAAATGTTCGTTTTTATCAGTCATAGGCGTATTAGGATTCGGGTATGCTATCCTACCGATCTCTGGGGCGAAGCTGTTATATGTCTGGCTTGAATGTATTTTTTTTTCTACCTATGCTGATAGCCTTGAGAGGCTATTTCAGCTTCGCCCTAACATGTAGGTGAGCTCACGGGGCTCAAACCGGAGTGTTGCTATCACTGGCCCTAGCAAGAGCAGTGTTTCGCAGAATCTACTACCGGATCAGAAACGCGACCCATTAAGAAGATGCGCCGAGAAACTCAGTGGACTGTGTCTGTGCGTTACACGGGGGCTCGACGAGGACGGTGACCGGTGCTTGTGGTACCTAAAAGCACCGTTAATGGATCGGGAGGATCCGTAATGACGTGTTTTGAGCGATGTCGACTATTTACCATTCGGTCTACACTGTCTACAGGATCAGGTATGCGCTTAAATCGTGAGGTCGTCTTTATCATACAATACAATTGAGACTATGATCTCTCAGGCCAAGTAGCGCTATTTACGGTCTAAGCTATGGGCTCCGGAACTTCTTAGGACCAGGGAATGAAATGACCTACTAATGGCAATAAAAAAAAAACTTATGCACGATTTAAGTACACATCGTAAATAAATACGACGTAAACAAGGAAACTAATAAAAAATGCCTCCTTGGGTGACCTTCGGCACACCATATGCCATAGCATGTGGCCGAATCTCGGCGAAACTACAGCAGAGGTCAGATTACATGTCACACATTTGGTGGCCACACTGCTGAATGTTGCAAAAACTCATCCATTGACTCGGAGGCACCCAACCGAAATGCCGGTGGTCGTTTTCATGACACTGAGATCAATGTTTTTTTTTATCGCTTAGGTAGGTGGACGAGCTCACAGCCCACCTGGTGTTAAGTGGTTACTGGAACCCATAGACATCTACAACGTAAATGCGCCACCCACCTTGAGATATAAGTTCTAAGGTCTCAAGTATAGTTGCAACGGCTGCCCCACCCTTCAAACCGAAACGCATTACTGCTTCACGACAGAAATAGGCAGGGTGGTGGTACCTACCCGTGCGGACTCACAAGAGGTCCTACCACCAGCATCACAAGAGGTCCTACCACTAGCAAATGTGTTCACTTTTTTATTATTATGTTACCGTAAATGATTTTGAGATGATTTGAGACTAAGGCAACGTGATTGCCGCATTTTCAGACGTCACTGGAGCCTCAGCTGCATCGCAATGTTTTTTGAAACGTGACGTATGATTAGAAATGAATACAGTTGAGTGCGTGCGTCTGTACACGGCTGCAATCTGGTGCTTTTATGTTCTTCAAGCACCGGTCACCTTCCTCGTCGTACTTGTCGATAACGACGAAGGGTTCAATGCGCGTACTAGCCCTAGACACATCCCGCTGCTCTTGCTAGGGGCAGTGTTAGCAAATGCACTCAAAGTGAATTCACCTACCCGTATCGCCCTTACCCCTAATATACACTATGACTTGCCCTTCTTCAAACGAGGCTTGTGGAGAGTATTAAGCGGTAGGCAGCGACTTGGCTCTGCCCCTGGCATTGCTGAAGTCCATGGGCGACGGTAACCACTCACCATCAGGTGGGCCGTAAGCTCGTCTGCCTACAAGGGCAATAAAAAATAAATAATAATAATAGTAGCCTAATAATAGCCTTTTAGGTTACCAGCGATTAGGTAAGTAAAAACAACACCGTAATATTGGCTTGCAAAATATTCGTAAATCTTAACAATTATCGTAAGCACCTGATAAATTTCTGTACATTTCTACTTTTAGATTTACATTGCTTGAATTTTTTAAGTAATTAATGTTCGTATAAATCGTTATAAACTTAAACCCATTTTTATGGCTAAGCTTCTCTACAATAACAACGTCATAACCAAGTCAATAACTGAACCACCCTCGAAGTGACCGTAACAAGAATATAGAATGACGTAACATATGTTTTTGTTAAAATCAGTGAAACACGAGCGTCGCATCCGGTCAACGGCAACCCGATTTAATGGACTGCCGCAGTGGACAGCCCCTCAAACAAAAAAAAAACTTTTAGCACTTATGCAAATAGTCGTAAAGTCTAAAATTGAACTCCCTAGTGAAGCGTGCTCGGGATGAGCAGTTTTATTGTTAATTCATCTATAGAAGCATTCATTGGTTTGAACGAAACTAAATTGCGAACATCCGGGAGATCTATTCAAGCGGCGGCTATTCCACAATTTATTATCTGGTGATCTATTGATGTGGAGGATAACAGGAAAATTATCTCCTTTGTCGAGTACACACTCGACACGAGGATGTATGTATAGTCGAAGATTCCTCGGAAATGATAATGGACGATATCTGATATTATGATTGGAAAAGTACTTGTTAAACAAGCAGACGGTTCATTGACTTACTTTGATGTGACCTTAGATTAAATCGAGATGGACATTGGCAAGTATACTTAATATAGGATGTATGAATACTTTTGCTGACATAGTAAATACTCAATACTTCCCGAAACATTATATATATATTTTTTCCTACCTATTATAGTAACCTCAAGGAGATATAATTCTTTTTTTTTATTGCTTTGATTGGTGGACGAGCTCACAGCCCATCTGGTGTTGAGTGGTTACTGGAGCCCATAGACATCCACAGCGTAAATGCGCCACCCACCCTGAGATATAAGTTCTAAGGTCTCAAGTACAGTTACAACCGCTGCCCCACACTTCAAACCGAAACACATTACTGCTTCACGGCAGAAACAGGCAGGGTGATGGTACCTACCCGCGCGGACTCACAAGAGGTCTTACCATCAGTAAAAAATGCTAGATCCATAGAACTAGTTGGTGAGCTCACGGGGCTCTAACCTGACGATGTTGCTAACACTAATGCAAGCAAGAGCAGTGCTTCGCAGAATCCCGAACCATAAGTAAATATTTCTCATTTAATTTTAACGTCAGCATTAAGGAAACTGCCAAATAACGTAGTTTTAATAGAAAATTCTGAAGTACAATCAAAAAAACATTAACTTTTATAAACTCACACACGTGCGTAACAGATATGCTATTTTGTTTCTGTGTGAAGTATACTTCTCGAAGTTTCCACCAATTTGAATATAGCGTCTAGATAAAATTAAAGGATTGCTGGATGTATTCTGACTGATTGCGTATTGGTTTTCATTAATATATATTTGACCGTAAACTTCTGTAAAGGTAATTAACATTCCGAGTTTAATTATGCCACTAATTATGCCAAGCCTTTCTGATTTTGCTTTTATTGTTAAGTTTGGTGGATGAGCTTGGGCTTACCTGGTGTTAAGTGGTTGCCGGGGCCTATAGACATTAACGTCATAAATGCGGCCCCTCACCTTGATACATAAGTTCTAAGACTCCATTTTTACAGTACAACGGGTACTCCACCCTTCAAATAGAAACGCATTACTGCTTCACCGCAGAAATAGGCAGGGTTACGGTACCCACCTTTCAAACCCGCTCAAAGATGTCACGTACCACCAGTAATTCCACAAATCAATAATATACACGTTCAACACCATCACAAAAAATACTTTATCTTAAATAAACTTTTCTCTTTAAATTTTCTTATTTAATCAAGAAATGTACGCATTTTTTTATTAATGGATCTTCTTTGTGGTTCCGTAAGTATCTATAACAATAAAACCGCTTTGGAACACAAATGACCCTTATGCAATAAGATGAGGTCACGGGTGACCCCCATGGTGTTTAATTAACTAAGTTAGCTAGGTGGCTAGTTATTAATTAATTTATATTAGTTACTAATAAAAAGTTGATTTCCTTAGTTCTTTGAACTCATGATAGACACATTCATGCTGTAATTTCTGACCTCAGGTAACCATTTCACACTAAGTGAGACGAAATAACTTTTCTCCTGGTGTACGCCAATTATAAAATTGTACACCTCTATGCCTTAAATGGTCACTAGAAGCTATTTAATTAATCAATGCGAAACTATTTATTTCCATGTAAAACTCTACTATTCTTTGTAGCCTTTATTTCTCAACTTTGTTCGAGAATAAAATTATCTGGTAATTTTCCATATTACTACGTCAGCTAGTATTATTAACGCTTATTTATCACGCCGCCACGAGACAGATTAATAGACCTTTTGCGGTTTTTCTCGTTGCCTTTGCGTCATCTCATAATCGTTCGAGTTATAAGAAGCAACGAACTGCAGCCGAGACGTATTAGTTACGAAAATTATTTAATAACTAGCTGACCCGGCAGACTTCGTAGTGCCTCAATCGATAAATAAAAGACCTAAGCTTTTGTGTAAAGTAAACTTAAAACGAACAAAAGGAATCCGTCCGACGGGGGACACATCAAAGGGAAAACAAAATTGATATTTTTATTTATATTCCGAGCATTTTCATATTTATCTACCTTTTAAACCTTCTCTGGACTTTCACGAATAATTCAAGACCAAAATTGGCCAAATCGGTTCAGCCGTTCTCGAGTTTTAGCGAGACTAACGAACAGCAATTCATTTTTATATATGAGTCGTCTATTATCAAAGGTGGCAATCTGTGCATTTGGACAAAAAAAAATTATTGATATGTCAATACAGATTGATTTGAATATAATCGTCTCCTTCAAAGAATACGGCTCAAAACCTGCATTAAATAAAGGTTAATAGTTAACCTGTTATTTATCTAAGTTGTCGTTCCGAAGAGTTTTGTGACTGCCAATGGAATACAAAGTCAATAATTCGTTTTTCTGATTTACCAATCATTGTCCAAAAGTCAGATTGCCGGCTTTGATAATAGTCGACTCATATAGAGAAGAAGAAGATATTACAATAATAATTATCAACTCATGAATCTGTACACAGGGTGTTCGACAAAAAGCACCTTAAATCTGCATACTGATACATAAAGCCGTGCAATTAAGTACTTCCTACAAACGTTCCTGATTCATTGCATCGCTACGAGCTACGAAACTACGCTGGCTACGCGCTACGCTATCCCATTGGCCGTCTCTATCACGACCGACTTAAGGGCGAGAGTCAAGCTCGTGCACAGCACGTGATCGTGCCGTCTCGCTCGCACCCGCACACTTCCTGCGCGCGCCTCCAGCCAGAGCTCGACTGTGGGAAAATACGGCAGGTGTTATGCGGGATCGTGAACAACCACGCATTACCATTCACATTATTCAACAATAAATAATAATAATAAGAAGCCGTGGAGCGAGTGGCGAGCACGCGCAGCGTCTTCGTCGCGCCCAACATACTAATGGGAACGGTGTGCGTGTGTGCGTGCGCGTTGCGTGTGTGCGGGCGCGTGTGCATGTGACTCACAGATATGATTAGTGCTGGACGTGTTTTTATGAAGTAACGTGTGGGCGGGCGCACGTCATGAATTCGACTTCAGGATTAGTTTTCGTTAATTGTTTTGGGATACGACGCTTTATACTGACTAATTGATTTTTATTTACATTTTTATAGAAGATCGCCTACGCTTTTGTCGAAGTGTAACGTATCTTTGAATAGTTTCTTTCGTTAAAAGATGTTTAACTATGCATGGAGTTATGAGAAAATTATTTTAATCGTAATGGTATAGTTTGAATTGCAAACTAGGCATGGATAATGCGGCGTCTTGGATACGCGTGATTGTTTGAATACCTACTAGTGCTACGCAATTCATTCAAGCATGCGTTGTTATTCATATTATATTATTCCCGCTGGCGGGAAAAAATCCCGTGCAAATACTTTTAAGCGACATAAAGGTCGAAGTTGGTAGTTCTGTAGGGAAATAGCATTTTTTTTAATACTTAGATGGATGGACGACCTTACAGCCCATCTGGTGTTCAGTGGTTACTGGAGCCCATAGACATATACAGCGGCTGCCCCACCCTTCAAACCGAAACGCATAACTGCTTCACGGTAGAAATAGGCGGGGTGGTGGTACCTACCCGTGCGGACTCACAAGAGGTCCTACCATCAGTAATTACGCAAATTATAGTTTTGCGGGTTTGATTTTTATTACGCGATGTTATTCCTTCACCGCGGAAGTTAATCGTGAACATTTTTTTAGTACGTATTTTATTAGAAAAATTGGTACCCGCCTGCGGGATTCGAACACCGTTGGCTTTTAGGCCACGACGACTTTTAAAGCTATGCATAAAGCTGCTATTACTGCTATTACGGGCTGATGATGGTAAATTAGAAGCAGTTTCATAAGACCTAGGTCCTATAGACATATTTTCATTAATTCCTTATAGGCTTTTATTACCCGAAAATTCTCTGACCGAGTCACTAATATATGGACAACAAATTGTTACTATTGTCGATGTCCATGAGTGATACTAGCTGCTTACCGTCAATAAAACAATACCGATTGACTAAAAAAAAACTGTATTCAACATTCAAGTAAAAAAACGTTTTATAACCAAAACACTCGTAAAGGACCCAAGAACGGACCGCCAATTATAAATTGTAAAAACACAATTTTAGGTAATTATGTTACGGCCTCAATATGTTTAGTCAAAGCAAGAATTCGAGAAAAAAATATATGAATTAGGGTCCCGTCCTGGAAATGAAACAAAAAAAAAATTAATAAACTAACTTGGCATCAATTAATTATGCATGTTTACGTATTTTTCGCCAAATAAGAAAAAAAAACGTATTTCGTACGAACCCTTGGTCCGTCGATCGATCATCAAAAAAAAAAAACTAAATATAATGACTTTTAATAACTTTTGCAATATATTGAATTGCTTTAATATTTTGAATAAGACAAGTAATTTTCGTTGCGTCCGTACTCAAATGAGATACTCAATCAATGGCGCTGGTACATAAATTAATATTCAACTTTCAATCACTGAAATTTTAATTTTGCATACTTACCTTTACATTAATGTGCATGGTTATCTTCTATCGCATAAAGTACAATATTGATTGACTCGGTTGTTTTGTATTATTGTGAATCGTACAAGTGTAAACGAAATTGTGTCTGATTAATGCCAACGGATGAAATGGAGGATAATCGTGAGTTGAAATAAGACCACCATCAGTCACATATCGAGAGCTCGGTGCAATCGAATAATAATCTGTAAGGTATTAGGGTGACAATGCGTTGCTGTGTGCAAGAGAAGTTTTGTAATCGCGGACTGCGTTCAATGTAAGCCAAATATTTAGTTTTAACTTATGGAGCGCTGAGAGATTTAGTCGTGGTACCGTGACCCGCTTCGAAGATCAAAGTCACAGCTGCAGAAGATTTTCAACACCTCAAGAATACAAGTAAAATGACATATCGCACCTTTAGAATTATACAGACTCATTTCGAAAATTTCGGATTTCGAATTTAATTTTTACTCGTGGCAGGACCTCTTGTGAGTCCGCGCGGGTGGGTACCGCCACCCCGCCTATTTCTGTCGTGAAGCAGTAATGCGTTTCGGTTTGAAAGGTGGAGCAGCCGTTGTAACTATACTTGAGACCTTAGAACTTATATCTCAAGGTGGGTGGCGCATTTACGTCATAAATGTCTATGGGCTCCAGTTACCACTTAACACTAAGTGGGCTGTGAGTACGTCCACCCATCTAGCAATTAAAACAAAATTTTAAAATGGACCTAGAACGACCTTTTTCAACGACTCTTAATAATCAAATGACAAAAAGTAGCTTAGAAAGGGACAAACTTATCCATTGGTCTCTTTCATTCCGTCCCCTTCGTCTACGTCTTTTCGGTTTGAAAACTTTATTCGATGTTTTCCAAAAACACATTTTTTGGGTCGGGTCTCTATAATTCTAAAGGTGCGATATAACACGTAATATGAGCGATAATATGACTTCACTTTAAAAAAAAATTATACATTGAAGCCGACAATGTTCGATAAAAAAATACGTTGTAAGTTCCACATTTCTGCAAAGTTCTAATTCTAACTATAAATCTAAACGACATTTCTTATTTTGCCACGAAATAGGTAGTCAACTAGGTAGGTAGTAGGTAGTGGTATCAAAATCAGTAAGTTACTATTTAAAGCGACAGCAGTTGAGCAATAAAATCAAGATTTTATCGCATTTTGAGGTGGTATTCAAATGGTGTTGTCTATGGATTCCAGTGAAGAGCGGACGGTGAGCTCGTCACCCGCAAATAAAAGATTCAAAAGTATTTTAATAAAAAAGATGACAAAAATGTTTGTGAAATACACAAAGCCATTGCGACCCTACAGTCGATTCACAATATTTTTTTATTATTTTTTGTTTATAATAGCTACCAACGCTGAGAAGTCTTGATAGACGTCGACCCTTCATATTAAAAATTGATTCAGTGAATACAAACTTTAATGAAGCTGGACAGAACCGGAGACATTTAAAAGTCAATTTAATGAGACATCATATTATTTGCGATTAAAAACATACATTTATTATCGTTTCTTTCTGATGGAGCATAAAAATGAGTTGCTTGTTAAAATACATTAATTAAAGAATTTTAAGAGTATAAAAACTAAAAGATTTTTTCCTTTCTTTTATTCATTACTAGTGCAAACCAGTGTTCGCTCACGCGGCCCGCACCAACTTGAAGCCCCTTCAGGTTATTTAATCCCGATTCTGCAGGATATCCGTCGGAGCACCATGGTTCCTGAGGAACGTGGATCTCCACGATGACCTGGAGCTCGACTCTGTCAGTAAGTATCTACAGTCGGCATCATGGCACCATTTCGAGAAATGGCGTCAAATGGAACCCTCTTGTCGTGGCCGCTGGAAACTACATACCCGATCCTGTAGAGCGAATGGTAAACAGTCGACGTCGCCCAAACCACGTCATTACGGATCCTCCCGATCCATTAACGGTGCTTTTAGGCACCACAAGCACCGGTCACCGTCCTCGTCGAACCCGTCGCTTGCGACGAAGGGCTCGACGAGCGAATTAACTCATAGACACAGCCCACGGAGTTTCTCGCCGGATCTTCTCAGTGGGTCGCGTTTCCGATCCGGTGGTAGATTCTGCGAAGCACTGCGCTTGCTAGGGTCAGTGTTGGCAACACTCCGGTTTGAGCCCGTGAGCTCACCTACACACGTTAGGGTGAAGCTGAAATAGCCTCTCAAGGCTATCAGCATAGATAGAAAAAAAAAAGGAAAAGAGTGCAAACCGACCGACTACACTTCACTATAAGACCTAAAAGGGAATATTACCAATTTGGAGACATGTAACTGTAGATTCTGTTGCACTGAAATAATTGCTACTATGAATAATCATCACCACCTTCACAGTATACAAGATAGTTTGATGCCCTAACCGGCATACGAAGGATACCTGAAATACATACTTAGGTGGCTAGGATTCGGTTGAGATCCTTATACCAACCCCAAATTCGATAGCGAGGTATACGACAAAGTGAATAGGCAGGGTGGTGGTACCTACCCGTGCGGACTCACAAGAGGTCCTACCACCAGTAAAGAATATAAATTACTTAAGCACTATGAACATTGTCGTGGGATATATAGGATTAGTTATTCCAATAAAATTATGTTATAAATATCGGAAAGATAAAACGTGTTCGACCCGCATTTTTATAATTAAAGTTGTATTAAACAGTTCAAAAGTACAGTTTTATGTTATTATAATTAATTTCTAAGTGCTTGTATTAAGATATGAATGACAGTTAGTTCATTAACTTTGTGTATGTGACCAGGGTCGGACTAAGAAAATAAAAGGGGCCATGGAATTTAAAAAATTAATGTTGTGTGCCTTTGAAAGATTGGAATTGAAAGATTCGAGATTGGGTACGAATCCCTGTTCGTGATCTGTTGGTAAAATTTTCGATGACAGCACTTTTGTTTGCACGGGTCAAATTTTCTATGGCATTCTCGTAGTAATTTTTGTGGGCTACAATAGCCAATTAAAATTGATTATCAGCTGCCCTTAAATTATAGAACATAAGAAAAGTTATCTGACTTGTAAAAATAAACATTTAAAAGCATTCTCTTTCTTACAAATACCTACAGTGTTTTAAAATAAAAATGCCCCCGAACACTCGCCCTTATTACATACCATCTGTATCTATTAATTTCCTATCGTGAAAAGGAAATGAATATAACTCTATAGAATTAGTAGTCAGATCGAGTCAATTGATGGTGATTGCGTTTTGTATGAAGTCGTCGCGTACGCTGTTCTTCTATGTTATTATTTTTAGCAATTTCCGTTACACTTGCTCGCTTATTACGAGTTTTATTTTGACGTTTACAAAAAAAAAAGTAAAAATTACTTTCTCAAAATCATGCGAGTCAACTTATGGTAATTTGACATAGTTTGTACCTTTGAGACGATTGCTACTTTAGCTTGAAGACGATGTCAGTTTTTATAGTTCTCAATATCAGAAAAAAATCGTCCAAAAATTATAAGAATCCACGATGCAGTTCTCAATTCGATAATTGAGCACTGTTTAATACATTATCCACAGAAATATTAATCTAAAATCACAGATCTCTAATATCTATAATTTCACCGATTCTAATTTTAAAAGCTTAAAAAGAAGATCAGAGTTACTAGAGCCATTCTTTCCGAAAACAAAACCTACCTATTTGTTAATTTTAAAAACGACATAACACTTATTAGCTCTATTTTGATAACATCATAGGCTGCACGCGCACTGAATTATTACTAATCAAGTTTTTAATAATTACATACATTTTTTCTATGGCTACATTATTCGCTTTTTTTCTTCTTTTTTTCTTACCTATTTCTAAGGGGCTATTCCAGCTAGGCACGGACAGATAGGTGAGCCGCGGGCTCAACATGCTAGCTAGCTAACACCAGCCCTAGCAAGAGCAATGCTTCCAAGGATCTACCATCAGCATCAGAATCTACCATGGAAATCGCAACGCACTGAAAAGATCCAGCAAGAAACTCAGTGGGTTTATGTCTATGGGTTAATTATTAATATTTACTAAGCGAATATTCAAGTAGATTGAATAATTTTACATATCGTATACATTAACCCACTAGGTGCAACTTTCTTTTTAGTTGGTAAATTAAAGTATCATCCATTCATATTCTCTTATAATTGATATATGATATACAATCGTCATAAATCAATTATTGTAATAACAATAGGTTATTTATTTTCTCAAACAAAAAGAAAAAGTAATTGAATGTTTATAATAAAAAGACTTGAATAAGTCTTACAAAGTAGCCGCGTCGAGTAATAATGTTGCTACCGCGTCTACGCCTCGGGGCTCGCGCTTGGCTAGCGCGTTGTAAGCATCGCTTAATATTAAAGGGCACTTATAATATATTAATGTACCACTCTAAATAAATGTTGTACCCATTTGAATGAGTGTTTTTCTTTTGATTATTGAGGCTGTAAATCGATATATAAGTTGTCGTGGCCTAAAGGATAAGACGTCCGGTGCGTTCGTATCTAGCGATGCAACGGTGTTCGAATTAAGGTAACATCAAAACGCTACTTCGACAAAGCGGTGCGACACGATAATCCTCTTATCGTGGCCGCCGCTAATTACCTATCCGACCCAGGAGTCGGGTTAACGCAAAGCAGCCGTCGCCCGAAACATGTCTTGTCTTTAGGCCTCTTAAGCACCGGTCACCGCCCTCTTCGAACTTGTCGATTAAAACGAGGGTTCGACGAACGAACTAACCCAAAGACACAGACAGCCCACTGAGTTTCTCACCGGATCTTCTCAGTGGGTCGCAATTTCGATCCGGTAGTAGATTCTGCGAAGCTGCTCTAACAAGGGCTAGTGTTAGCAAATTCTCTCAGGTTGAGCCCGTGAGCTCACCTATCCGTCCGGTTGTAGCTGAAATAGCCTCCTAGGCTACTAGCAAATGGGTAGGGAATAAATAAAAAAAACAGATAAACTGTGACCTCGTTCACACATTCATTTACATTCCTATCGTTGTTTTTGTCATTAATAAGAACTCTAAACATTATTGAAGTAAAATAGCGTACGTTACACCTACACAAGATGACACAGGAAAACAATATTAAAATGATTTTTAAGACAAAACCACTTTCTCGCTTACGACGTCATGTGCCTGAGTCGCTTAAGAAATTCTTAAATTAAATTACAATTCACTTCAAAAGAAACCACTTCGGCTTTATGAAACTATTAAGAAAAGTTCTAAAAGCCATTTAATGCTCGAATCAAATGGACCCCGTTCGATAAGGTTTCTCAGAAAGTTCGAGAAAACACGGTAAGTCAGGTATGTTAAAGCAGTTCACGTGAGGTCATGTAATTATTTATTTTTATCTAAAAAAAACCGGCAGAAATAAATACGACGACATTCCTTTGTAATGCCGCCAAGGAAAATTTATTTAAAAGTCATGACAAATTCCTTTTAAGTTTGAATTACGCTAAAAGATTAGCAGGGAAAATTCTGTGAACGACTAAGAACGGTTAATTAGATGAATCAGATTAAGATCTAAAATAATCTAGCACTAGGCGAGGTTGAAAGATGCCGACAGTTTTAAACAGCTTTTATATTTTGTAGTGTATCAAATAAAATGTTTTTCGTTCTGTAATTAAGAAGCTTTATATAAAGAGAACATTAAGAACGACATTTTTTAAATTCTCGATCTAATCAAGTATGATTTTAACCTCCATTTGATATATAAGTGTACTTAAATTAAAGAAATAAATACAACTTAAATCGCAATTTAAACATTGTTCGTATATTTGAAATACAATTTCAATGAATTTTTGAATCGTTAAGCAAAAAAAAAGGTTTCATTAATATACAATATGTCAATCTCATATCACTTAATTTTTAGAAATTACGATACCTATCTATTGAAAAAAATCGCACCAAAATTCGTTGTGTAGTTTTAAAGATTTAAGCATACATTTGGATATAGGGACAGAGAAAGCGACTTTGTTTTATACTATGTAGTGAAGACACTTAATTGAAGCAGTTCCTATGTTCTTTGTATGACCACAGATTACAATTATTATTTTTTAAATTACAAAAGCCTCACTCTACAAATAATATGGCAAATGTATGTAATTTGAGGCCTTAAGCATTCATTTATCGAACAATAATACCGTGAGCGCATCACTATCTAATCGTATTAAGATTCGAATGATATGTTTGGTTAGGCCGCGGGCGTGTGGTAGCGGTCGCCCGGTCGTGGCAAACCGATTATAGTGAATTACATAATCGATTTTTTATAGACCTTTGGATTATGTTTGCCGTTCTAATCAATACTGTCACGCTTCAGACATGTATGAAGTATTAATAGGATTGTTCAAGTTAAAAAAATATCACAGATTGTAACGTAAACATTTTTATTCTACAACTCAAACAAAAATATAAACTCAAATATACATTGTTGTTTATTTTTAATTGAAAGATTAATTTATCAGCATTAATGAGTAAAAATAATTGTAAATAGACATGCTTTAACAAAAACCGACTTCAAATAGAAAAAAACATATATTCCAAAGTAAATTTATATACACTAAAAACAATAATCATCGAAATCGGTTGGCGTGATATTGAGTTATTGAGTTATTCATCTATTTGTCGCGCACGTACTTAATGCAAATTTAAGACTTATATGGTTTTCTCATGGATACCATTATCAGAAGTGGACTAAGCTCAGCTTTCTAATAAAAAAGCATCATCAAAATCGATTCACACCGTCAAAAACTATGAGGTAACAAACATAAAAAAACACTCGAATTGAGAACCTCCTCCTTTTTTGAAGTCGGTTAAATTATTAACACACCGAACATAGTTAACTAAACATTATTTGGTTTTTATTATAATAAGTTATAACAAATTTCGCTTTCCTAAGCACAGCTGGAATTTACTTATTTCACAGATAGATTATATTTTTTCCTAATTTCAAACATAATCAAACGACATCTACATCACGCTGATAGCAATATGCTAAGTGTAACATTGTTTAAGCAAATAAAAAAAGAACTGTGTTAATTTATCTATATAATAAATTCATTAGTAACTCGGGAAGTTTGAGACAAGATAGGTGATCTATCTATGGAGTTTTATGTTCGCGTTTCTATTAACATATATATCTATATACCTATAAATAGGCAGACAGACAGACAAATGACCAGTGCCTCTTTCTTCTCTGTTTTTCCAATCAACACTATTTTCTCTTTTGCTAAGTACATATTAAGGATTCCTGCCCTTCTCCCAGTTACCTGGGGTCGGCGCAACATGTTTTCTCCTTCCATACTCTTCTATCATATACCATTTTTTCGCTCACTCCCCTCTTACCCATATCGTCTTTCACGCAATCCATCCATTTCTTCTTAGGTCTACCCCTTCCTCTATATCCTTCCACATTCATAGATAACATTTTCTTACCAACCTCATTTTCATTTCGTCTCATCGCATGTCCATACCATACCAAACGCGCACTTCTTAGCTTCTCTGTCACAGGTGCCACTTTCAGACTAACTCTAACATATTCATTCCGTATTCTATCCATTCTCGTTACTCCACACATCCATCGCAACATTCGCATCTCTGCTGCATGCAATCGCCTTTCATCATTCATCTTTCATCCGCCACTTTAGTGATCCAAAAATTCAATGACAACAGCATATAAAATGAACTTTAATCTTAAGGTATCCGTGAGTGTGGTCGAAATCTGACCGCTCGGTGAACATAGGAGTCTTTCTGATACTACTATTTCTGGTGACTTATAATCCATACCCGAAAACAAAAAGAATAGTTTGTCGACTAACGCACGCGGTCCGCGATCACTTGTTTTACGGATTAACATTGGGCGTTTAAGAAATCTTAATTTACAAAAACGGTTACAATTATTCTTCAGTTTCTTATTGTTCAATTCAGGATTTTTTTTTATTGCTTAGATGCGTGGACGAGCTTACAGCCCACCTGGTGTTAATTGGTTACTGGAGCCCATAGACATTTGCAACGTAAATGCGCCGCCTACCTTGAGATATAAGTTCTAAAGTCTCAGTATAGTTACAACGGCTACCCCGCCCTTCAAACCGAAATGCATTACTGCTTCACGGCAGAAATAGGCGGTGTGGTGGTACCTACGGGTTCGGACTCACAAGAGGTCCTACCATCATTATATTAGGATTTGTTAAAATATGATACCATTTATTCTTGTTTCCGAAGACGGATGGGCGTAACCTGTATACCCGCTAATTTCTATGTATAACGGATCGATCAATTCCTGCGTAGCTTCGTGAAGTTTAAAAATGGTATTTTACATTAATTAATTATTATTAATTATTTGACGTCAACGAAATTCATGAACGAAATATCATTCCTGATTTACGTTTTCAAGTTTTCATGCGATAATTTTTTTGTAAGATAAGATTCGTTAAAATGCAAAATTTTATTCTAAAACAACTTAATGGATTAAAATGTTAAAAAAATAAATTGATTTTTTTTTTAAATATATCACACTTATACAAATTTATCTTATCTGTATATTTGATTTCAGTAATAGCAAAACGAGAATCTCTTTATATGCATTCATTAACAACTAGTAAATTCGATTCATAAAAAACCGCTGCCGGATGAGCATTAAAAAAAAAAAGAAGAATTACGATTTCGAAATTTAAATTTTACCTCCATCTAAACACAAACATTAAACAGTTAACTAAATCATCGAATTAAAATTGCTACGCACTTATTGAGCATCCCAAATAAATTTATTTATTATAAAAAAAAGAACACAATATTCCTAACCTAAAAATACATGTTATTATCCGCAACATGCTTCGTCAGATTGCAGAAATAAAGTTATCCGCAACATGCTTCGTCAAAAAGTACAATACTTACTTTCAGCTGCAAGCGTCGTCATAAGTAACATAAAGGTCCAATTAAAATATTAGTTTGAAAACACACATTACCATAACTGTAATATAAAACAATAATTTATAACTAACGTGTTGTCTACAATTAACTACCAAGTAAAATGTGTGTACCGACAATCTTGTAGACAGCATGTAATAAAATATCAACTATTAATTAAATATCTATAAACATTCGGTATTCAAATTGTTTCCATACAAATAAGCAATCTAAAAATGATTTAGATCGTGATAAGTAAGCATACTCGTCGGAACAATTCCGCGGTGTAATTAAACCATGCGACTGTATATGCTAAGTCACCTAACTGATTACCTTCCATATGTCTTAGTGCAAAAGACCTGCTACTAGCAATTACGAGATAGAATCTTTGATCTGACGCTTTCAATAAAAAGAACAGCTACTGAATTCCCTTTAATCATACATTTTGTGATAATAAATTCAACCCTGAATAGTCAATAATAATGCAGGTACGTGTATTATTAAAAAGCGGGTTGAAAATCTTGTCATCGTAGCCACAAGGGAGATGTTATTTTTTTGCGAAATGTAAATGAGTCTTAATTGTAATGTCAGTAAAATATATTTTTGTTAAACTGGAAGGAGGCAGATATGACTTTCTACTGATGGTATATTTACGTCTAAAATGCCTTAAAGCAACGTTGGATGCTGTAATTATTTAATACAAAACATCAAGCCTAGAATACTGTGAGGTGTCTCATACTAGTGTGTTGTTTTATGTGACGCATATTTTGTAGTTTAAGGTATGAATATTCTTAGATTAAATACACTAACAGAATCTACCAGTAGTCAAGTTGTTAGCTAAAATTCGGTGATGGTTATTCGTAACTAGGAACCAACAGAATTCCACGCTTCTTCGTTTGAAAATGATTAACTTAAATGCCGTTAATCAGTTATTTTACAATTTTGGAGTTAAATTGGCAATTTTTTTTTCTAGTGGACGATTTCAAAATCAAATCCATTTACTGTCAAAATTTCCAGTATGTACTCTCAGTGGCTTAGGCTCTGCGTTGATGAATTAGACTGTCAGTCAGGATAAGCAGTTAAATATATATAGATGGACTTCAGAGTGGGTCATCAGGTGTACCAGGAACTCGTGTACTCGTCTAGAAATAAGACTACGTCGACGTATTACGCATATAGTAGCCAAAAATAGTATCACTTAGATTTCTAAGAACATTTTTACTACTGAGCTGCCTACCTTGTATCAAGCAGTAACGGAGAATAAATGCGATGGTGCTATTCTATGCCCACATCACATAGTTTTTTTTTTTTTTTTTTTTTTTTTCCTACCTATGCTGATAGCCTTGAGAGGCTATTTCAGCTTCACCCTAACGTTTGTAGGTGAGCTCGCGGGGCTCAACCGGACAGTTGCTAACACTGACCCTAGCAAGAGCAGTGCTTCGCAGAATCTACCACCGGATCGGAAACGCGACCCACTGAGAAGATCCGGCGAGAAACTCAGTGGGCTGTGTCTATGGGTTAGTTCGCTCGTCGAGCCCTTCGTCGCAAGCGACGGGTTCGACGAGGACGGTGACCGGTGCTTGTGGTGCCTAAGAGCACCGTTAATGGATCAGGAGGATCCGTAATGACGTGCTTTGGGCGACGTCGACGGTTTACCATTCGGTCTACTGGGTCGGGTATGTAATTTCCAGCGGCTACGATGAGAGGGTTCTCATGTCGTGCCGCCTTCTCAAAATGGCGCAGCGATGCCGACTGTAGATACTTACTGACAGAGTCAAGCTCCAGGTCATCGTGGAGATCCACGTTCCTCAGGAACCATGGTGCTCCGACGGCTATCCTGCAGAATCGGGATTGAATAACCTGAAGGGGCTTCAAGTTGGTGCGGGCTGCGTGAGCGAACACTACGCTTGCATACGTCATAACGGGGCGTATGCAAGTTTTGTAGAGAGTTACCTTATTACGGAGGGACAGTTTGCTTCGCTTGCAAAGCATAGGGTAGAGACGTCCTAATATGAAGGCGGCACGGTCGCGTACCGTTTTAATATGGGGACGGAATGTCATCCCTCTGTCGAGGGTGACGCCTAGGTATTTGACCTGCGAGGCCCACGGTATGGGCTGGCCAAAGAGAGTGACGGGGCTAACAGCGGAGGTGTTTGCGCGCCTATTAGGGAGTGGGATGCTCGAAGTGGTATTCGGAGGGCGACCCCTTTTGAAGAGCACCGCTGTGCTTTTCGTGGGGTTGATGTCGATGCGCCACTTCCGGAACCACTGTCCCATGGTGGCTACTGCGATCTGGAGTCGCCGATGAAGCAGCGACATCTTCCTACACGAGTAGTAGATAGCCGTGTCATCGGCGAAGAGCGCTAGATGGGTCTCCGGAGACCGGGGTATATCATTGATATACAAACTAAATAATAACGGGGAGAGCGCGGAGCCTTGCGGGACTCCGGCAGTCAGTTGACGGGGACGAGAACGAGTTCCCTCTACTCGATATCGAAACGAACGGTTCGACAAGAAGTCTCGTATGATGAGCACGAGTCTGTCTGGCACTCCCATGTTGTACAGTTTGTAAATTAAACCGTTGTGCCAGACTTTGTCGAACGCCTTCGCGATGTCGAAGAAGAGGGCGCCGGTCGGGATTTGTTTACGCCTATTTAGTCCTATCAGGATGTGCTCCGTGAGGCGGTGCACTTGTTGTACGCACGAGTGTTTAGAGCGGAATCCGAACTGTTCGTCTATGAGAATTTTGTTCGCGGTAACAAAATCCCAGAGGCGTTTCCTAAGGAGCCGTTCGTAAATTTTTCCTATCGTCGGGAGGAGACTAATCGGACGGTAACTAGAAGTTTCGTTTGTTGGTTTGCCCGGCTTATGTATACCGATAACGTCCGCTTCTTTCCACACCGCGGGAAAGATGCAGTGCGTCATAGCGGCATTTAAAAATGTAGCCAACATTGCTATCAGTTGGACTGGCAAGAGTTTTAGCGCGCGGTTGCGGATGCCGTCGGAGCCGGGTGCCTTCCTAGGTTGGAGGTTGTGGATCGCGTCTCTAACTTCGTCAGTGGTAATGGGGGGTAACGCGTCCGAGGGCGGCAGGGAAGCTCTGCGCTCGACCTCCCTGTCGACTAACTCGGTGTGTTCGGGGTCCGCGTGTTGAGTGCTGGTGGTGCACTGCTCTTGCAGTGCATCGGCCAGCAGCTCAGCCTTGTCATCGTCATCGAATGCCGGTGGTTGGCCTGAAGGGCGTACGAGGGGAGGCATAGTAGCGGTAGTTTCGGATTTGAGAGTCCTAGCTAGTCGCCAGTATGCTTGGTGGGAGGGCGCGAGTTGTTCTAAATAACTATGCCAATTATCGTTACGCGCGTCACTTAGGCGGGAGTGGACTTCGCGTTGTAGACGACGCAACCGAATCCGGTTTGAATGCGTGGGAAGACGATCGTAGGCCCGGATTGCCGCGTTCCTAACTCTTAAGAGATTCCTAAGTTCGGAGGACAGTCTGATGCGGTGGAAGCTGTCCTCCACATCGACTTCTTTTGAAGATCTAATGATCGCGGAAGAGATGTGATCGGTAATGATGTTTATGGATTCGACGGTGTCCTCGGGGGATAGATTAGAATCCGGGCCGTAAGGGAGGATTGGCGGAGCGGCTTCGGCTAGGCACGTGCCCAGCTTATTCCAATCCACCATGGTCCTCGTAACAGTGGCTGGGTTGTGAGGGCGACCGAGCTGCATAAGGACAGGTCGGTGGTCTGAGTCGAGCTCTGACAGTGCTTCGATGGAACGTAAGCGCAGAGTTACGTTCCTAAGAAATGCCAGGTCTATAGTGCTCGGACGGAGCGCGATGTTATACGGATAACATGTTGGAGTTGGGGGACCGACTACTTCAAAAGTGAGGTCGTCTATAAACGCGTCGAGACGCCTACCGTTAACGTTCGTACGATGGCAGTTCCACCTAGTGTGGTGGCAATTTAAATCGCCTGCCAGGATGACGGAGTCTCCCATGCCAAACAGTGACTCGATGTCACTGCTCAGGAGGGGCTTGTCCGGGGGGAGATAAACGGATGCGATGACGATCGGCTGGTGTCCCGTCAGCGAGATACGGCACACTGACGCCTCGATATGTAAGAGCGAGGGAGTATCGAGAGGAACAACGTGCAGAGCCCGCCTATAGTAAATGGCAGTCCCGCCTTTGGAGGCGGTGAGTCTGTCATTCCTAACCATGACGTAATTCGCGACTTTCGGGTCACGACGCGAGGGCTTCAGACAGGTCTCCTGCACTAACAAAATATCTACAAGATTATCGCGGAGGAATTCGAAAATTTGATCGCGTTGCCGCGCGAGTCCGTTAGCATTGTAGAATGCTAACATAAGGGAATACGGTTTTTCTCTACCTTTTTGCGCCATTGATTACCGGTAAAGAATTTTTATAACGTACGAGACACGGACTCGTAGACGTCCATGTGATCGAAAGCGGCCGCGAGCCGCTGTTCGGGGGTTACCGACCTACGGATAGCATCTGCGAACGATCGCAGACGGTCAAAGTTTACCGCGGTGACGAAGTCGCGCACGAGCGCGAAGTCGTTGACGACTGAGGGTTGCGGGGGGCGGTACGCGGGCGCGGGGCGAGGTGCGAGCAGGGGCTGAGGCCCGTGACGTGTCGCAGGCGGGAGCTGGGGTACGTTTTGTGTTCCCTCCTTCGTATACGGCAGCGGTTTTTTCCACGCCGAGACGGTGGGAACCGCAGCCGGTACGAAGGCTGGTTTCGGCACTGAAGGCGCCGAAGTCTTTGGGTCGACGGTTCGGGGGGCTGGGTGGTTCAGGCGTTTACGCGGAGCCCTAGGACATCCGCGGTAGTTTGCCGGGTGCCCTTGCTTAAGGCATAGGACACAGCTTGGGGGTTCCGTCGCGGTTTCCCTAACACGCGAACATTCTGTGGTTGCGTGATCGCCGAGGCATTTCACGCAGCGGGGGCGCGCGTGGCAATTACGCGCTGAGTGGCCATAGAGCTAGCACCTGTGGCACTGCCCGGGAGTACCACGTTTATGGGGGGCTTCGATGGTGACCCCGGAGAGGCCGCATATCGTTTTGAGACATGAGATTCTTTTCTTTGCCTCCGGGGTTGATTCTAGCGCGACGAGAATCATATTGTACGGCTGTCTGCCGCGTCCGCTGTGCATCCGGTGCACACTAATTATTGGGAGGGACTGACCGATCAGATCCTCCTTTACGTAGTCTATGTCGAGTTCCTTGGGGACTCCACGTATCACTACGCGGAGTTCGCGGTCCTCCTGAAGAGCATAGGTGTGATAACCTATGTTCTCCTTTCGGAGGTAAGCAGAGAGGGCCCTATGGTCGCCCGGCGTTGCGACCTTTATCTGAATCCCATGCGCGACGTTACGCGCATGGGTATAATTAATTTTGTTGGCCTGAAGGGCCTGGGATACGCGATTCCACGCTGACTTCTCCTGGAGTATCAGCGGGGGCGGGACAACTGTTTTAGGCGCGGGCGCGGTTTTTGGGCGCGGCGGTGGGATTACGCGGCGGGCGGAGTCCGACTCCGGCGTTACGACTACCTGCGGTCGGGAGGCGGTCGCGGACTTGGTTTGCTTCGTCATGGAGCTCCGGGACTCCACGACGCGAGTACGCTTTTTACCGCGCGTTACAGTTTGGAACCCATCCGAGGTTCCGGGTTGAGGGCTAGTCGCGGACTCGAAGTCCATCTCCGATTCGGTATCGGAGCCTGAACTAGACGCTATTGAGGTCGCGACGGACGAAACTGACGTGATTGACGCGGGCGCGGGGGTAGCGGGGGCGGGGGCGTTAGACGCTACGGCGGCGGCGTGCGTACGTGCGCTTGAACACGGACCGGCGGCGGGGCACGCGAGGCATGCCTGCGAGGCATGTTTGGCGACGGCGGCGAGAGATGCGGGGGGAGAATAATTACCAAAAGAGGCCCTATAGGCTTCGAATTCGGGCGCGATTGACGGATATTTTTCCCGAATGAAGTCGATGAAAAGTTTTTCCTCCATCTTTACGTGATTTTCGCCCGGGGGGGGCGGCCCCGGGACTTAAACACGCGCTCGCCTTGCGGCGAGGCCCCTGCGTCGGTAACACTAAATTGGCCGAAGCGATTCTAGGAATTTTAGAAATTTTAGTGAATAGAATAAGTAGAATAGAATTAGAGTGAATAGAACCACTGCACAGTTCCCGGGCGGCAATGCCTTGCAATTAGGCGCAGGTACAAATTCCGAGAAACACTTGGGCCACAGATGTGCCACGAACAATGATCTATTATCACCGGTAGTCACTTCCGACAAAACAATGAGCACGTCCACGCGCGTCGGTTGCTCAAATCGGAATGATCACATAGTCGTGTCATACATACAATGTATCCATAGACATTGAAAATAAAAATTCTAAAAAAGATTCCAAGAAAGGTATCTTCATCAAAACGAATACAAAGGACTTTTATAAGCACCTAGGCAATATAAAATACCATTAATATTAAAGACTGAATATAAAAACGCGGCTTAATGAAAAACATTCAACGTCATTAACACTCTAAAAGCCTCCATTACAAGTCACATTAAACTCGTATCTACCCGTAATAATTACCATTATACCAACCATAAAACCGTTGTGACACAAAGACCTTTAAAATCTTCGGAAACTCGTAAGATTATAAAAATAAAATCGACCATAAAATTCAGGATAGGGAAAAAATATGACTTTCCGATTCGTAAACATCATTTACTATACAGCCTCGGGCCGCTACACAAAAAGATATTTTATTATTTCTGGAGCGTCCTTCAAAATTATAAGGGCTCTGTGGCCTTTGTCGGCCCGAGCACGTGGATATTTCGCGTCTATAACAAGAAAAGGGTTTTCTAATCAATAATGCGTATTCTAAGAATTCACGTCACGCCACAATAGGTTGTTAGTTGCACAGAACAGAATATGACTTATGTCCATTTTAAAGACGAATGAAACGCGTTTAGGAAATTGAACATTAAAGTCAAGAGAGAAGGCAGACGTCTATTTTTGAATTTGGCGTTGATAATGCTTCTCATTCAAAAACCTTGTCTGTGAACACTCGTCTGCTTGAAGTACGCAACCCAGACATTTCACATTTGTAACGACACCTCATAGCGACGACTGTCTAAAGACCAAACAAAAAATTGGCGCCGTATTGTGTTATCACGAGATTTTTTCGTTCTCCTGGGGACGGTTACTGTTTCAAGTGCAGCCTTTTGTTTATTACAGCCTCCGTCCCGGTTTTTACAAGATCTCTTCGCGTTTATTTCTTAGAAGAACTACCTGCGGTCTCTCGGACGCGTGCTAGACAAGTGACTTATTGTCTTGAATCTATTGTGTGCAATTGTTTCACTCAAGTGGTACTTGGTTTTGAAAGGCACCATCAATGCTGTCAGTTTATAGTTTGAGGGAACGGTAAATTTGTATGGTGAGATATACACTTTTGATTTTTTTTTTTCTCTTAAAGCCCAGCAACTATTACTGGACGTCTCGGGTGATCACCTTAGCCTTTTGAAGCTCTCGCTTCTAGAAACTTTAATTAAAGTAACGTTTTTTAAATAAATCCCTTTATTTTATGACAACTCTTATCTAGTCGTTTTTTTTTCCTTCCTAAGCTGATAGATAAGCCTTGAGAGGCTATTTCAGCGGAACCTTAAATAGTAGGTGAGCTCACGGGGCTCAAACCTGACGAAGTTGCTAACACGAACCCTAGCAAGAGCCGTGCTTCGCAGAATCTACCACCGGAAAGCGAATCTAATATCACTTAATCTAGAAGTGACTAACATTATTACAATCTTCAACAAAACATGCGCCAGTCAATTTACACGTTTTAATTGCTCAAGGCATGTTGATCACGCATTTATGCATTTAAATTCACTTTATACAATCTATTTTAATTATCTTTTGACGTCATTCAAACTGCCCGCTGATTGCGCGCATAAGAACTAAAATCCTTTATGGACGAAGCGCTGCTCTGTCGAGTGCCTTTGTCGTGTTTCGTGGAATACTTAAACTCAGATAATTCAATGGTGTTACCGTATTATCTCTAAATAAATCTCCTCAAAGAAGTCGTATTTTTTAAACATCCTTGTTTATCCCCAGTTTAATCATTTACAACTAATTTATTTATGATTGTAAGTTTAACACATCTTTCCAGCTATCAATCATTAGCCCTTACGCTCAGCTATCCGTCCGGGGGTAGCTAGAATAGCCCCTTCAGTTACCAGGGAATAGGTAAAGAAGAAAAAAACTAATTATATACACACATTTTTGTACAAATTAGGTATTTGGGGAGTTTACGACGAAAGGAAAGATCTTCCACCGAGCGGATGATATTGCTCGGTAGACCGACGGTCCGAATGTTGTTGTTCGGAACTTGTATATATGCGCTTTATCTTGAAAATGTCGTAAGCGAGATTCAGGCATCTGTCAAATATCTTGCGTTGTATGATGGCTACCCGCCACATCACTCCCCTCCGAGACCGGAGGTCGTGCCATTTTAGTTATCGTTGTCCGTGCTGAGATTAGCTTGCAAGTGCCAGTGCTGCTCGAAGTTTGCGGTGAGTCGAAACTGAGCTTGAATGCTGCGTGATTGTCGCCAGTGCTGCTCGAAGTCTGCGGTGAGTCGAGACTGAGCTTGAATGCTGCGCGATGAGGCAGTGTAGGTGCGTGCCGTAGGGCCAGGAAGCGCGGTGAGTCGGCTGCGATGGTCCTGTTGAGGCTGCGATGCTGGCTTGCTGTGGGACGACTGTCGATGACTTACTTTTATCTGCGAGAATGCGGGGATTGTGGTAGCCGAAGTTCTTGATGCGCTGATGATTAATCAGAAGGTTGCTATTGTTCCGTCGCAGGTCACCAGTTTGAGGAATATACGACGGAAGGAAAGATCTTCCACCGAGCGGGTGATATTGCTCGGTAGACCGACGGTCCCAATGTTGTTGTTCGGAACTTGTATATATGCGCTTTATCTTGAAAATGTCGTAAGTGAGATTCAGGCATCTGTCAAATATCTTGCGTTGTATGATGGCTACCCGCCACAGGTATATGCACATTATATAGATATTAAATACCCAGATAAAGAACAAATCAGCACACGAATGGCTACCCGAAGCTAAAATCCAGCTCCTTGTTCTAGCAATCAGAGGTACTAACTATTGCATCACTGAGTCAGACCAGGAATGACTTAATGGTCCAGTATGTATTTAACACCACTGATGATAGTAAAAGTAGATAGAAATAGCCAAATGAAAAAAGTTTTTTTTTTATTGATTAGATGGGTGGACTAGCTCACAGGCCACCTGGTGTTAAGTGGTTACTGGAGCCCATAGACATCTACAACGTAAATGTGCCACCCACCTTGAGATATAAGTTCTAAGGTCTCAGTATAATTACAACGGCTGCCCCACCCTTCAAACCGAAACGCATTACTGGTTCACGGCAGAAATAGGCAGGGCGGTGGTACCTACCCGTGCGGACTCACAAGAGGTCCTACCATCAGTAATAAGTAATATAAAAAGTACACTAATGGTGCCGTGGAGCCTGGAGCATTGGCCTCGGGGCAATCCAGGGTAATTCAGAGCAATCTGCTCAGGTGGAGGGTCGCTGCCTACAAGGCAGGGGTGTTTCCTGGATTATCATTAGGAGCTGGTATGCTTCCATTTCCTGTCTCCTCTCCTACGGGCGGCAGCATCCCTCATAACGCGAACAGTAGAAGTACTTATCGTCGATGCTACTTACCGAGCTCTACCGTGTACAAAGTGACATACGTGAATCTAAAATAAATTTATCTGGAACATATCTGCCGTTTTCGCAATCTTATCTGTACCGCGGAATTCAAAGAAATAGAAAGAAAAAAAACACATAACGCACATGTTAGTCATTAGTTTCGACGCCGTGTCAGGTTTATACATTAGGCGGAGCTTGCAAATCTCGGCGCCACGGGGTCGACAAACAAGTCACCGCCGCCTTTGCCGGTGCCGCCAAGTGACGCTTCCAAAGAACGGCAGCTAACATAATATTTATAGAGATGGCGAATGAACACAAATTACCGTGGGATTACACATCAAGCTGGACTAACACGAGACTCGGCCAGTGCTTGAGTAAACATAGGCTAACACGGATTAACAAGTAAAATATTATGTTACAGCTTCCCCGTGCTTCAGAATGTTAATGGAGGCAGGCTACTTATAATATTTTACTATTCTATAGGCACTGTCTAATCACAATATGAACAAATCAGAGCATTATAAATTATGTACATCTAAGTGATGGAATTACGTAAGTTTGCAAAAATGTTTAAATTATCTTTATCATTTTATTCAATCAAATGTCACTTAAAGTGCTGAAAGGGCATGCCTATTCTAGATGACAAATGTGGAAACAATACATAGTTAAAATCCGTTATTTTCGGTAGCGTCCATTTTGGACTTTGGATTTGGATTTTTTTAAGTTGAACGCAATTTTACAGGTCAATGAACCCTTTCATTTGAGACATCCATTGAGGAGGAATAAAAATATGTAATAGAAGAAATGACAAAATAATAAAATATGTAATGTATGTATGTGTATATCAATGTTTAGATCAATTGATCAATAATAAAAATCAATAGTGAAATATAGATGTGAACGCTTCTGGAAAAAAATGGGGACATAAAATTTTTAGTAATAAGATAACAACACAAATGTATGTTCATGCAAATGCATGCATATTTGTCTCATGCAAAATGGATTCCACTGAGGATACGAAATTCGTTTCGAATTACCATAGTCATAAATAAACTCAGCTGAAAAATTACGTAGTAAAATAAAAGTGGTGGTATGATAGTACCATACATATAGACTGTGTTTATCTTTTTCGGATCCACCCAAGTGCGAATGCGACAGAAAGATATCAAACCAGAACCAATTTCTAGACTAAGTCTTGTTTACGAACAAAAACCCTCGACGTTTACGATATCACAAATCCATATAATCCGATTTAGTGCACTGAAACACAAAAAATCCCCGATCCGATGAATACCAAGCAATGATAAATTCCCACCTTGTTAATCTCCTCTGATTCATAAACTGGAATTCACATAGTTTGTCGATCCCAGTGAAAAATAATGAAAGTTTTTTGCGCAGCCATTTCGAATAACATCACGTCAATCCGCAATACGTACGTCATGGCTTGCAAGAAGCACCAACGTCATAAATATAAAATTGTTGTAACGAAACTGGTTTCCGATTCTCAACATTCGTAGATTCACACGTGACTTCTAATCACACGGCTATTTTACGTTTGCTTTATTGCAAAAACATTCATAAAAAGATAATAAAAGACCAATATAGTTCCGCTTAGCGAGAAAATGAAAGGTTTTTACGAAGTTAATCACGGCGATCAACTCCCACGTCACACTTTTGCGAATATCGTCACGATTAAGGTTATTTCAATGCGTCACTGTCGACTCAACTGAGATCCGGGATACGTCACTACCTTATGATAATTAGTGAAAGGATCTTGCGAAGGAATCCGCGATGACTTAGTAGGTACGTGCGTCGTTAATTAAAATATACGTTAATACCACTTTGGTTTGTACAGTAAATTGTTTTATTGAATTTTACAACACAACGTTTTTAAAACAAAACAGATTAACTATTTACCGGTACACGTTTATATAATGCCATGTATGTATCTTTTTACTGGTGGTAGGACCTCTTGTGAGTCCGCACGGGTAGGTACCACCACCCTGCCTATTTCTGCCGTGAAGCAGTAATGCGTTTCGGTTTGAAGGGTGGGGCAGCCGTTGTAACATAATTGAGACCTTAGAACTTATATCTCAAGGTGGGTGGCGCATTTACGTTGTAGATGTCTATGGGCTCCAGTAACCACTTAACACCAGGTGGGCTCTGAGCTCGTCCACTCATCTAACCAATAAAAAAAAAAAAAAAAAAAAAAAGCCTGCTGAGTTTCTCGGCGGATCTTCTCAGTGGGTCGCGATTCCGATCCGGTAGTAGATTCATTCGCGAAGCAATTGCTCTTGAGTTGTTAGGTCTCCTTCGGAGGCGCTCGGGCAGTTGTTAGCCAATCCTACCCCTCCTGGCTGAGCCTTTGCTCGCCCACCTGTCCTGGTGAAGCTGGAAAGGCGAGCCCCCAGTAATCTTTCAATCATAAAAAAAGCCATAAGGTATATTGTTATTAATCTGGTTTATGAACCGCTGGCACTAACATTAAGTAATTATTCTTTGTTGGGCACAGAAAGAGCAGTCAGATAAAATACGTCTTAAATAAATACGATGACGGCTTGATTCATTAGAGAGTTTTCTGCAAAGCAAAGGTGATCAACATTAGAAATGTCCAGAAGTATAGAAGTATTCAATGTCTAGACTAGAATAAAATCTATTGACATAAACCATAGGTTATGTACATCAAAGAGTAAGATAAAAATAAATTAGATACGGTAACTAACTAAAAAATGGCGTATTTTATTCGGTTTTTGCGATTAATAAATATAATCAAAACTGCTTTTACGTTACAGACAGTTAAAGTCAGTGGTCACGTCGTAAAGTCGATAATATTGTAACGACGAATAAAAAACGCGATATAAGTTAAGTAAATAAAAGTTGTTATAGTTATAAAAATATCGCTTAAATTGGCCATTTATATCAATACGATAGCTACAATATTTTGTTGTGGCAACTTAGTCAATACGTTAATACTTTTTTTATTTTTTTTATTTGTTAGTTTGTTGGACGACTTTTCAACCTCTCGATATGGTATTAGTACTACCCAGTATTGGCAAGTAATGAATATAAATCAGGTTTTTTTTTATTGCTTAGATGGATGGACGAGCTCACAGCCCAACTGATGTTAAGTGGTTACTGGAGCCCATAGACATCTACAACGTAAATGCGCCACCCACCTTGAGATATAAGTTCTAAGTTCTCAGTATAGTCACAACGTTAGTTACAACGTATTACTATGTAATGTGGAAAAAACCTGTTATGATTTTTTAGCAAACCTCTGCGCTTGTTGAAGTTTATGGCGTCATCGTCCACCGCTTCGATCGCGTCACGCATAAGATCCGGGTACGTCATTACTAGAATGACATCATTATTTTTATTTATTAAGCTATTACATAATTTCCATTGTCGCGACGTAATCTTAACGTGGAGCAGACATGTTCTTTTTTTTTTTTTTTTTACTGGGATAGGCAAAGGTACCACGCCCAACTTAGTGGTTGATTACTAGAGCTCATAGAACGCCGTCACCCTTCTAGAAGTTTCCATTTGACTAATATGTACTATAATTAGTTTAATTCGAACACACGATTGCTTCGAGATATAATTCGACAATATGCTAATAGATATATTAGGTGAGATGGTAGTAAAAAATGGACAAAATATAGATTTAGTAGTACAAAATTAGGCTGCCTGCAGACTTTCTATGTTTTCATACCTTCAAAGGCCGATAAGCTAACAGTTCAATTAATAATAAGTGACAACATGGGCATCACCAATATCAGATCTACAGTCAAAGCGATGTTAGGTTTGTTAGGTTTATCATTATGCAGCGTCTTGGCTCTGGCCGGTATTGCTGATATCCATTAGCGATGGTGACTACCTATGGTAGACCATCAGGAGAGTCGTATTTTGCGGGTTTGATTTTTATTACACGATGTAATTCCCTCACCATGGAGGTTAATCGTGAGCATTTGTTAAGTATGGTTTTTTAGAAAAAATCTCAATGTCAAAGGCTGCCAGATTAGAGTCATAAGAGAACCAGTAAAAATGTATTGTTGAATATTAATTCTATTACTGAATGTTAGTCGTGAAACAGAATAGTTTTTTTTTCCTACCTGTACTGATAGCCTTGAGAGGCTATTTCAGCTTCACCCTAACGTTTGTAGGTGAGCTCACGGGGCTCAACCGGAGAGTTGCTAACACTGACCCTAGCAAGAGCAGTGCTTCGCAGAATCTGCCACCGGATCGGAAGCGCGACCCACTGAGAAGATCCGGCGAGAAAATCAGTGGGCAAACAGAATAGAATGAGCCTCCATTTATAAGATTCATCTTCAAACAAAATAGTTAAAACAGTTTTGGAATTCAATCAAATCCAAAATTGTTTAAAGTATTTGTTTTTCGCCGAGAAAACCTATACCTACTTACTGCTCATAAATTATTGGTTTACATAAAATTATGCGGATTCATTGATTCCATTCACTGGTGCTAGGACCTCTTGGGAGTCCGCACGGGTAGGTGCCACCACTCCGCCTATTTCCGCCGTGAAGCAAAAATGCGTTTCGGTTCGAAGGGTGGCGTAGCCATTGTAACTATACTGAGACCTTAGAACTTATATCTCGAGGTCGGTGGCGCATTTACGTTTCAGATGTCTATGGGCTCCAGTAACCACTTAACAGCAGGTGGGCTGTGAGCTCGTCCACTCACCTAAGCAATATTTTTTTTTTTAAAAACTTTGAAGTTAGGATAAACGAAAAAACACATCTTCGGTTTTAAAATTTAATCGCCCGGATATATGAAAAGCCGCAATCGTATCTATCGATAATTAAAAGCGATGTCTAATTCGTGCAAAGATTCAATATCTATATATCGATTGTTATTTTCGTTAAAAATACGTGCCTACTTGTAGGAACTTATTCGTGGGCCACGCGGACACTTTATCTGTAGTCAGTTTCGGATAGAAACAAGAGATAAAATCTGTGTCGTTTTTATTCGTTGCCAATTTTAAATAGAAAAAAAAACAAAATGTTATATGTTTTTGATGTGTAATGGAAATTTTTCGATTGCTTTGGTTTAAAGTGTATCCGTGACGTAACATGACGGAATCATTTTTAGTGATTTCAATTTAACTTTATTATTGTTAAAGTTTCAAGTAGATGTATTCCTTAGATGTACGACTGATTTTTTTAAGTTATTTAATTACCGTTGAGTCGATCATTTATTTATGTTAGAAAGGCAAAAAATAATGAGCAACATCATCGAAAATTGGATAAAACAAATCCATTTTTTTCAACGTCGTTACAGTCTTAGCAAAGTCAGCGTGGGCACGCAATGTGTTCAGTGGTTAGTTTTACACTCAGTCCGTCTTACGGGAGATCTGCTGCGTGGTTTGGTATCTTTTATTAAGTACTCTTAACCGCTCGATTGGAAAATTGCCCTTTCGTTTTGCGTATCTAGAAAATTCCACAATACTATATAGCACAGGAAAACGCTTTTTAAAATTCAGTTCACCAAAAACAGAAACAAGCTCATTTTGTTTTAATTACGTTTTGTCTGCGACACGCGACAGCATTCAAGGCTTATTTTGCATCAGATGGCTAAAATAGAACCCTTTGGTTGACACATGTGCGTTAATTCTGCTTAATATAAGTATACAAGTTCGGAATTCTAGATCAGAAGATCTTAGTGGTAATACTCGCCGTGGACATTACCAGAAAATACTGGCGTGCAGCCCCGGTTCTGAGTTAATGCTATTAGTTCTCTATCAATAACTCGGAATTTCTCCTATATCTCCTTACCTTGTTCAATGCTTCCTAGACCCCTATTATATTTCTTAAATTTTGTCAACACCATTTTTCCTTACACGAAAATATTTTAGTCCCTGATCCGATTTTTTATGTATTTATTGCTGCTTATATGGGTGGATGAGCTCACGGCCCACCTGGTGTTAAGTGGTTACCGGAGCATAGACGTCTACAACGTAAATTCCGCAACCTACCTTGAGACATGAGTTCTAAGGTTTCAATTTTCACAGCACAAATAAATTAAAGCTGTTGAATAAGTACAAGGTCGAAATATCAATTGCATTGAAACAATTTTTATTAATATCTCAAGATGGTCGTATCATCTACGATCATCAAAACTTGTTTTAACCTTCAAACCAAATCGCATGATTCCGGTGTCCTGATAAATTGTCCGACATTTAATGTCAAATCAGTCGCATCTATGAGTAAGTTGGGCGTACGCATTATTTCTCACGTCCACATAATATTGACGGAACAGGAAAACCGCAGAACTACTGAAATTATTAAAAGTACGTGACCGTTTTAGCGTTAACAACGAATTAAATTGCTGCTTTAATAAACAAGAAATATGATTTAAGCAACATTTCAAGTTCGCGTTTTAGCGGCAGAAAACACAGAACACAATACCGCGTCGTATATCTTAGTGTACATTTGAAAAAAAACCTCTTTATTAGTTAGCAAAATAGTGGTAGCAGCAACGGATTGCCTGGTGTTAACTAGATTACAAGTTCATTGAAATAACAACGTGAATTTCGCCACGGCTTTATACCAAAGGTCAAAGGTCAAATTGCTTGACAAATCCTAACACATGACAGTTTCGCGGTAAAAACAAACGCGACAATTACTCGTGCATTTGTAATTTCATTTTTTATTAAGCAATACTCCTTTTTTTTTTTTTTTGCCCTTGTAGGCAGACGAGCATACGGCCCACCTGATGGTGAGTGGTTACCGTCGCCCATGGACTTCAGCAATGCCAGGGGCAGAGCCAAGCCGCTGCCTACTCCTTGTTATCTTTACCGTGGAAGTAGTACCTAAATGTTTAGATACAGTGAAAAAATTGTGGGGGATTTGAACTCTGCGTTTTGTTTTGTAGCTCACGAATACAAATCTTGATAGACGTTGCTATACAATATCGCTCTAAACAAAAACAGTTCTTATGTATTTGTTCTTTTTCAATTATCTCAATAGCGTTTAGGGGAAATAAATTGTAAACGTTCATTATTGTACAGCAAACAATAGCACGTGTTCGACAGCGTGTCACACATTATCAATCATTGTACACAGACCGACTTGAAGTGATGTGATATTACGCCAAGCGGGCATTGTAAACAACACGCTATAATCACGCTTACCACACGATTGCGGACTAAACAGAGACAAGACTGATTCTAGACGAACTGTAGTATTAAAACTAATTTATAACACCAACTCAAACGGATAGAAACCACCATTTTGTAAAATTTTGGTGCCAATTAAACACAGGCTCCAATTTGAGATTTAGGCCAACCTTAGACCATAGACTAAACTTAAGATGGCTTCGAAGAACAATTTTAAATCTCGAAGGTCGTGAATTTCGTCTGTCAATCTGAGCTAACCAAAAAATTATACCAACTTTCATTTTGAATAAGAAACGGAATATTTACATCGTGAGACGCATCAAGTCTGCCCCTTCCAACACTACATGACGATCACGACCACTCTGTCAAGAGTGACACGGTTGAGAAGAAGAACATTTACAGTTTGAATGTATTCAAAGAAATTCGTATAGACATACCTAACTCTGCAAAATGTTATTAATTCCGATTAATATCGTGAAACAGCAGTTTTATTATTGTAATTATTTAATTAGTATGAACTTTACAAATCCGATTCCACAAATTAATAGTCACCTTTCAACCTACATCTACTACTTCGAGTAGGAATTGGAAGTTCCGCTGGGATGCTCTAACGATACTTAAAATTATCTCTTAGTATAGAAATGACTTCTTACTGCCCGGAACATTTATGTTCATCGACAGATTGTTTTTTTCCACATTTTTGTAACGTACTCTCTATCTTTCCTTTTCAGTGTTCTAAAAAGAGACCTTCTCGACAAGCAGCAGTTTAACTAGGTATGTCCTTAGCATTGGAGCATCAAAAAGTGATTGGTATCTCCGTTGCATTAGCCAATTTGAATTTTGTTCTTTAATATAAACAAAAATTAGGGTTTCGCAGGATATGTACAAATATTTTTTTGGTTTTGTATCTGTCGAGTCTCGACCCAAGTGCCCCTTATCTGATATTTAAATAAGCGTTGATGAGTAATCGCGAACGCGTGCTCTCAGAACTTGCACAACAAACAAAGACTTGATTTATAAATGGGAAAATTCCTATTATTATACTCAAGTACAGATAACTACGGAACATGACTCCAGCCATTAACCTGAATAGTCTATCGGTGGAGCAATATCGCAAATGACATTTTAATTTCATAAATCGTTACCGTTTCCAACGAAAGGAAAATTTAGCGAAACTTCCTTTGATGTTTGTTGTTATTCAATAAAAATTCCTATGACCTATGGGAAAAGGATTAAAATATATTTTCACTGTATTATGTAATTGCATATCTTACAAATATTACAACATCGATTTTAAATAAAATATCTATTTAAGTATCTAAAATTGTGTACTCCTGATTTTTTATCATTATAACTAACAGAAACTGCTAGAATTATAACATTAAGGATGGTATCAATATCTAATAAAATCTTGAAAATTTCAAAAGCTCCTTGGAAGTTTTGACCTAAAAGCATAAGAAGCCCAATGTACTCAGATCGAGCGATGTAACTGCGCTGGTGCTCAAATCCCCCAAGCAATGCAAGAAATGCGTGATACTTACTTAACTCATGTTTACTACTGACTTCCACGACTGAGAATTCCCGTAATGACTGGTTGGAGTGCGTCTTCTGAGCCCGCATGAGAGGGCACCACTACCGGCCCTATTTCTATCACGAAGCAGTCATGCATTACTGTTTCGGAACAGCCGTTTTATTGTGCAATGAAGACTTAGACCTGATGACTTAAGGAAGGTTGCGCGGCCTTCACCTAATGAGTCCATGAACCTTGGTAACCACTTTCCGTGTTGGTAGTTTGTTCGCTCAGTCGTCTCCGAGATTCATACCCGATTCTGTGGACCGAATGGTAAACAGTCGACGTCGCCCTAAGCACGTCATTACGGATCCTCCCGATCCATTAACGGTGCTTTTAGGTACCTCAAGCACCGCTCACCGTCCTCGCCTAACACGTCGCTTGCGACGAAGGGCTCGACGAGTAAATTAACCCATAAACACAGCCCACTGAGTTTCTCGCCAGATCTTCTCAGTGGGTCGCGTTTCCGATTCGGTGATAGATACAGTGGATACTGCTCTTGCTAGAGCAGATATTAGCAAACTTCTTTAAAAAACGCCCAAAAGTCATATTGAAGCCAGAATAGCGCCCTATAAGGCTACTTGTAATTAGGTAAGAAAAAAAAAACAATCCAAAGCTGTCATAAGGTGATTTGACATAATGATTCTTTCTTTTTTCATATTAAAAAGACAGACAATTTCATTTCATTTCACAGACGAAGAGGATGTGGGAATTGAACCCAGGACCCTAAGCCCGCTAACTGCAAAAGGTAGCCATTAAATAATAGTAATAAATTTAAACTAAAAATGTATTTTGGCTAATTTAACATCAATACCTTAACTATTGTCATTACTGGTAATTTACCCCCTTTTATCCCAAATAGGATGAACGGTGTTACGGTCCACAGACTTCAGAACGTCGTCCAACACCATGAGGCATGAGGTCGAAGTCAGAATTGAATTTGTATTGCTGTCCCACTCTTCAAGCCGGAAGGTATGACAGACTAGTTGTTGCATGCCCGATATTATGGTTCAACTATGGAAATCATTTACGGGATAATAAGTACATATTTAATTTTAAAACTTAATGCCCCTCTTCTGCGGAGTTTGAACACCGACACAATCACATCGCTGGATATACACTGGAAGTCTTATCCTTTAAGCCAAGAAGACATAAAAAATTAATTGTTCCCATGCTTCTCTGCTAATCAAAGAATAACGTAGGTATAGGTCTACGAGCTCTTACGCAACTGACATACATTAGGTCCCAAATTAAAGGCATTATACATTTAAATGTTTTATAATAGTTCCAGTATAATTATGTAAACTTTCCGACTGGAACCAGTCATTCACGCGTGCCGAGTGTGACGTAATCACAATCATTTGTCACAAATCGACATTTTTCCGTTTGCCTAATCACATTAGTGGCAATGGAATTTTTATAGATATTTAATAAGAAATAAACAAGTATAGTACAAAGATCTTATTTATTGGTTACGTTTTTATGAAGCATCAATAGTCATTTGATATATGGTTATTTATGTTCCTATTATTAGATAATATGCGATTTGCGGATTGACGGTGAACGGCTTAGTTTCCAGTGTTGTCCCAGCGAAAAGCACCGCCTGGTCTTTCTAAGGGGGGAACCTTACGCCCCCAATCACCGGGGGGAAGGGGCCAGAAAGATCTGAGAGTCATCCTTTATAAACCCATAACGTTCTGCCCACACATTAATTCCGTCCGCGACCGCGCCTCTTTTATCCTCGGCATACATTACCCTATGATCTACAAACGGGGTAAAATGTTCGTTCGTAATAAGGCGACCCTTGTCAAAACTTGCACGCGAGTGTGGTGTTCACACACACAGACGGTAACCACATAGACTCTTAAATTCCGTTATTCCAGGAAAGCCGTTAGAGCACCGTGGTCCGTAAGGAACGTCAACCTTCACGACGATCTGGGCCTCGATTCCATCAGAAGAAATCTGAAGTCAGAACGGTACCTCGATAAGGCGATGCGTCATGAAAATCGCCTCATAGTGGCCGCCGCTGACTACTCCCCGACTCCAGCTCACACATGAACCAAACACGCAGAGATTAAGGCGGCACGGACAACATCGACCTCAAGTCTCAAAGTGATCATTCATGTGGTGATTTTAGGCCGAGTGCGCTTTCATCTATCTACGCAATAAAAAAAAATATTTTCGTCACAAAATAATTATGACATCATATGGAATTTACGGTTTGTACAATACGTTTTCAGAAACAGTATTGTAATTAATTGAAAAAAAAAAGGTCACAGCTGTGTCATCGAAACGTTCGTAGAAGGTTAAAGATGAGTCAAGCATTACCAAGGACAACCCAACAATGTTACAGCTGAAAATGAAAATTATTGAAAAAATATATATATTGTATATGTAAAGAAAAACCTTCATAGTCTAAAACTCTTTAGTTTTCTAAAGGGATTTTTCTTATATGTCATTCAGTGAAATTTGACATTCAGTAAAAAGAAAGTTCAGTTTGTTTAAAAATATTATTTTTATTATATTAAGGGTTTTAAATGTTGTTTTCTCATTATACATATAACAGAAAACGCAATTAAGTGTTTAATTATTTATTCATTCTGGAGTACCCAATATTTATATATGTAAATATGTCTTTTTTACTATTGCTAATGAGATGTGCGGATTTACATCGATAGGTATTACCATTTTGTTAGCTTCTGCCGCGAAGTAGCCGCGCATTTTTATAGCATGTAGCATTCATATATGTGGTGGAGTGGATAGCGACATTCACGATTAATGCACTTCCCAACGCTAAACTTCCAATCATCATCAAAAACAATTTTAAAGTACAACTATTACTTTACCAACACATTCCAAAATAACCATTATAAAGGATAAAATTTGCAGATGCAGATTAAAATGAAGAACATGAATCATACAAGAAACACAAAAATATGGCAGGCAATTAAATGACTAAAATTTTACAGGGGGAAAATCGGGACTTGTGGATAAGAATTCCCTTAAATATAATACAAATCGTCTAACAAATTATAAGCTTACAACGAAATACGCAAAGGATTTGGCTTCGAACGTTTGACGTAATATTTCTCGATAACTTGAATCTTAATGAGGAGAATAATACTATGTAATATTTCTCGATAATAATACCTTGAATCTGTATGAGAATAATAATGTCGCTAATGGTGTAGGTAAATCTATATATAATAGGTGAAGCAAAAACTTTGTATCCCTTTTTACGAAAATTGCGCGGACGGAGGAGTATGAAATTTCCCACACTTATAGAGAATATAGAGAAGAAGCGCACAATGTTAATATTTTTTTAAAATAATGCAAAAAGATACATTAAATCAATAAAGAAAACATTACACACACTACATACCATGTATTTGACGCACACACGCATGCATACCATTTATTGTCAAACTTTTATTCTTGACGTCTGTTGTCAAATTGAGAATAGATTAAATATTGTTTGTCTTCGTTAATATTTTTTATAGTGTAGTCTTGGCGAAATTTGTGACTATAAAAGTATAAAATACAATAATAATAGTGTACAAACTTACAATTCCAATTAATTATAGTCGAATTTCGACTACTGCGGGACCTCTAGTACATTTAAATCGGCCCTATTATTCCAAGTCTAAACGACCAGCTTCTGTGAAAGTGTAAAATTAATAATAATCAAAATATTTCAATTACGTTTAGCCATTCATTCCAATCTCACGGTTTATCAATACTTCGCTAACTGAACTTAAACGTTACAGTGATTCGTAACACAAAATACGGAGACTGCTAACTTGTTTCGTTTAACAACGTTTTTTTTCTAATATTATATCGTGTATAGTACGCATTATTTTGTAACAACTGAATTTCCGAACTCTTCCGTGATCGAAGTGCGAGATAAACGCGACATAACCCCGTTATTTAAATTCTTCAACTGTTTGCGTGAAATCTATGAACACTTTATCAATAATAATAAATGGGAGGATGAAGGGGATATAATACAATTTGTTAATTATGAGAAAACGGGCAACAAACTTTTCTTATGTACTTTTTCTTGGTACGTAACTCCTTCATCACTTGCAACTCCTAAAAATAGCCTTAAATCCCGGAACGTTAAAGTCTAAGATGGTTTATAGGCACATAGCACCTTTATTTTCACCTTAGATATGTAAAAATACAAAAATCTTCAAAATGCCACTTAACCCCTTCATCCACTCACGTCTTCAATAGTATTCCTAACATACATTCTAAGGTATCTGTGGTTTACAGGTAGACACTTATTCTTGTAACTTTCGTCTTACTTACTTAACTAAATTCGTCTAACTTGTCCCCTAAACAAAAAGGTACTCTTTACTTCTACCCTCCATATTTCGCGTTTCATTAATATTTGTCAACTACCGACCTTTCATAATATAATTTCGTAGACTTAGGACGTTTATTTGAAATTTTAAAAAACTTCACGTTTTAATGACTCGTTAATTAATCATTCTCTGCAAATTTATTTATTTGCTGTCACTTTTTTTTTATTGCTTTGATGGGTGGACGAGCTCACAGCCCACCTGGTGTTAAGTGGTTACTGGAGCCCATAGACATCCAGAACGTAAATGCGTCACCCACCTTGAGATATAAGTTCTAAGGTCTCAAATATAGTTGCAAAGTATACTTACAAGTATACTTACACCGTCAAAGTGTTTTTAATCGGCTATTCGATTCACGAAAGGGGAATGGCCGGCAGTGTATTCGAAACGAGTCCCGGTGCGATGCAATATTTTGTCTGTAAGTGGGTGTTTGGAGAAAGCAAACTAAGTACATATGATGGCGATAATGAACTCGTGTCGGATGGTTCCCAGAGATTCCGCGCGTGGGACGCACACCCACAGCACGCCACCGCTACACTAACCACAAAAAAATACACATTCCTGATAATAAAAGGATGTTCGAATATTTGATACGGAATTTGAGAGCCCTTTTATTTTTACTGAGAAATGCTAATGAGTTGTTTGAACGAATGAGGATACGAAGGTCGTCTCGTAAATACGTATTATGAAGGTATCCTTTGTGTGAAGTAAAACCATTTGATTATCACCATTAAAAGGCCCCATGCTGGGACTGGAGGCAGAAATACAAGTACATCAAGACACAGTATAATAATAACAAAACACAATCATAATAAGTCAGTCCTAGCTAAGTTAAGTAATATAACAAAATTGAGAAAATAAAATAGAAGAAAAAGAACCTTAAAATAATACTTGTGAATTATCAAAATTTACTAAAATCACTTAGGTCTTTCTTAATATACATATCGTCTAATCGCATTAAACTGTATAATCTCAAAACTTACCTACTAATTTTACAGGAGAGTGTTTTAAAGATTTAACATGTGATATTTTTAATATTAATCATCTTTGCAATATTTATTTTTTATCTTTTACCAGTTACATTATCTGTCTTTTAAAGTAAGATAAAATGATGTATAAATTATGTTAATAGTAGTCAAAATATAGGTAAACTAAAAAAAAAAAACTAAAACTAAACTACTCTCTTTTCTATAGTATTTGAGTCGACTATTATCAAAGCCGGCAATCTGACTTTTGGACAATGATTGGTAAATCAGAAAAACGAATTATTGACTTTGTATTCCATTGGCAGTCACAAAACTCTTCGGAACGACATCTTAGATAAATAACAGGTTAACTATTAACCTTTATTTAATGCAGGTTTTGAACCGTATTCTTTGAAGGAGACGATTATATTCAAATCAATCTGTATTGACATATCAATTTTTTTTTTGTCCAAGTGCACAGATTGCCACCTTTGATAATAGACGACTCATTTATGAGAAAAATACTGGTGATACTAAATGATTCCGCATATTAACTCAATTTCGAATATTTTTGAAAATTGTAGGTACACTTTTAATGCGTAAAGACGATACATCAAAAGATTTCATTAAAAAAGCCAACAAATATACGCAATACATTGTCATAATAATATTATTATCGTAAGCTGGTTGACCTCGGTCTGAGAACGACCTATTTCTGCGTGCTAACAGGTTCCAGAGTAGGGCATAAGAAATTCATTCAATACTTTTTATATACCGACACTCGACAGAAGTTCTACGCCGGCCCGTGTGTGCGTTTGATTCACACAAGCAGAGTCTACCAAAAAAAAACATCTAATACCTAAACACCGTTGAAAGTTTACCGAATCATTTTCGTTATATTGATTTATTCAAAATAATTTATTTGAATTAAAAAAAGAACGAAAATAGAGCTATCTCGGTTTATGGCTTCCGGCTCCATCAGCAGACCATGCCACCGAAGTGAGTAGGTACCTACTTGTTAAGAGAATTTCAATGAAATACGATGGAGCGCATTTCTGGCTTAACACATAATTATACAAGTTTAATTTTTTTCAGACTTTTACATAAAGCGGTAAAGTAATATGTGCTCTAATAAACATTATATCAAAATGACATACAGCTAACAAATATTTGTTTGCCAACATTTTTGTCAAATCCATAAATATATATGTTTCATAAGTATAAATATTTTATAACCATGCTAAAATTTGATCATTGGTTTCTGGATCGACAAATGACGTTGTACGACATGACTAATGTGGTCACTTTGGTGGTCATATGCAAATAATAAAATGGAACGTTCGCGACTAAGCCAAACATAACTGATTTATTGAATACAATATAAGCTCAATCAGAAGGCCGTTGCAAAACTATTTGAACTATAAGTCATTAAGCAACGGCTCATTTAAGGCGCTGCGGCTGTTGTTGCCTGTCAATAATTATTACGGAGAGTAATCCGTGATTGATGAACGCCAACAGTAGCCAGATCGAAGTTTAATTGACGCGGGCCCATTGTAAAGCAGCTCTCTCTAAAGCCGACCGATCGATAATATTATGTTGCGACAGTACACAAATCCCCAGTATTAATTAGATATAACTTTAATTAAATGCACGCGTGATGTAATGAAACTTAACTCGATGGAGAAATGGTTGATTGATAAACGCATGTGGAACGATAAAATAAGTGGGCACTTACTTTCGACATAATTAGGAGTCGTTTCCCTTGGCCTTGCTTACAGACTGTGAAGTTATAAATTTATAAATTAAATTAATCGGTGATAAATTAATGGCGATTTAAAAACTGCTAAAGGCTACTAATATGTTTAACGAAGAATAGGAAATAAATTTCGAAAATGATAAACGAACACCGTTGTTAATAAAACCAGTTTTTCGTCAACAAAAGTACAGTAAGTACATCATTGCTTAAACAGCCACAGTTCTGTTTGAGGTCTAGACGTGGCTGGAATGATCTGAGCTACACTTAGATGACCGGTAGCAAGCGAATCTGTACGTCAATTAGGGAGGTGAGGCGTCGCGGCGTGCGCTCGCGGCGGCGATTGTTTACGAGGCGCACGCGCGGCGCGTGTCCCCCCGCGCCCCGGCGGCAGCTGCTCCGCACAGGTGGCGCGTGTGGGAACTCGACGGCTCTCAGCGTTCCCACGATCGTGCGCCCTCCACTCCCTATATAAGCCCCCGCTCGACCGCCATACTGCATTCCGCGTTCTACGCTCTTCGCAAACGTACGCTCTTACTCACGACACACATACATTCAACATGTCATACGAGATCGCGTATTCGGTCGCGGAAGACGGTCCGCAGCCAGTCTCGCGCACTTATCAATATCGCAAAGTGATGAAACCGATGCTTGAGCGCAAGAGGCGCGCTCGCATCAACCGCTGCCTCGACGAACTCAAGGAGCTGATGGTCAGCGCTCTACAATCTGAAGGAGAGAATGTAGCCAAATTGGAAAAAGCTGATATCTTGGAACTGACCGTTCGCCATCTTCACAAGCTGAGACGCCAGCGTCGCTTGTCACTCAACCCTACCGTGGATGTGGATCGCTTCAGAGCTGGATTTACTCACGCCGCCAACGAAGTTTCCCGCTGTCTGGCTTCAATTCCTGGTGTGGACGTGAGGTTGGGCACTCAACTAATGACCCACCTCGGGCACAGACTGAACGAAATGCAGCGAGCAGCCGCTGGCACTGAAACTCCACCAGCAAGCCCTCCCAGCCCTGCTCTCTCGACTGTTTCTTCATCGTCTGGTTACGTGAGCCCATCTCCTCCGGCGTCACCGATGCCTCTACAGACAGCAACTCCATTGGACTGCAGCATGAACACCTCACTGCCCAAAGCATCGGCTGTGTGGCGGCCCTGGTAGACTACGGTGCCGGATGGAGCCGGCGGACCCGGCTCCGCGGTCACATCTGTTCCAGCACCGCTCGGAGTCGCTCGCGCCCTTATGTCCGCCCACCCTTAAGTTTAGTGTTTCATGTGAAAATATAAATTAGATCTCACAGTCAGCGTAGGTTATAAATCTTAGCTCGTAAGTCCAAACTTGAAAGCTTTAATTAAAAATTTAGTATCTAAGTTAATTTGTGATATTAAAAGAGTAATAGGTAGATAATGTATAAGAAATGTTGTATGTTGTATCGAACCATGATAAGTTCGCATTGTTATATTTTATCGTTAAAAGATTTCACATTTATGTGAACAAAATACATAATAATACGTTAATAAAAATATTATCTTTTACCACATTTACTGCATTTCATTAAACTTCGTCCTCGTAACATCCTGCATTCAAATTATCATTAAACCAATATCATTTACTTATTTATATTTCGATTGAAGGTTTTTGTATAGATAGGTATACAAATTAGTATCGTTTTCGGAAATTTTCAATTGCAGAGCTATTGAAATTTAGACAGGACAATCTGTCGGGTCTAAATATAGCAGCAGGTCAACAATCAACTAAACAAACAAATCACGAGTCAAATCTCGCGAGATAAGCCGTGAAAGAGGTTAAGGGCGCCCGCGAACCTCTGACACTGAAGTCGGCGCCGCGCGTGTGAGTAACTTTCCTGTTTACATCTCGGAGCTATTGACTCGCGCTACTTACATGATATAATCTTTCCACAACTAGACGTACAATTTACTTACTTATCGCGCTACATTTGAATTCTGAATCGCGTAGAAAGCCAAACGTGTTTACAACCGGTAGGCATATCTTTAAACATTAACCGCACGTCATGCGTCATCACGGAAATAATTATGCGAGATTCACGAAACCTTCAAGCGAACGATTGTGATAGTTTGACAGTTGCATACTTAGCAACACGTGCTTATAAACACAATTAGCGTTTGCTTGCTGACTAACACATGCTAGCTTAGAGACATTCTAAAAATGAATCACAATATCAGATCTAAAAATCGGATGTCAACGCAAATTTTCAAACATTGTGATTTTTTTTTTCAATTTATGTTTTGTTCTATATACGCAATCATTTTTAGATTTATCTATATTTTTCAATTGCTATTACAAGCAGCATAAGACCTTCGTGATGGTAAATAGTCAACATCGCTCATAAATATCAGCAGAATAAATAAATAAATATTGTTACTAAAATTATATAATATATTTTTCGATTTATGTTACTTAATTGTGAAAAAATGGCTTAACAGATTTGGATAAAATTTGGCCCAATAATAATTTATAGCCTAGATTAAAACATTTTTCGTATACTAAATGACAGATTCCGGGCAATTCTCGGTACCTACCTATATCCAATACCGTCTTTACCATAAGGGCACACGGGGCCCGTGCCCAGGGCCCCCATTCTCAGGGGCCCCCGAAAGACCGACAATTTCTCTCACACGTTTATTCTCAAAACATTTTTGTCGGGCACATTACACTTTTTTCAGAAATCAGTAATCGGAAGGTATTTACAAGGAATAAAAGATTTTGCTCAACAGAAATCCCGAAAAAACCGTTATCGAAATCGTAACCAAAAAACATTAATATCATTAATGACATATTTTATCATACTGTATTTGATTACCTATAATAAATTTTACTTTCCAAAAGGGCCTCAAATTCTTGTGTGCCCAAGGGCCCCATCCTAGTTTAAGACGTCCCTGCCTATATCTACCGTAATAAACATGACAGTGAGTTTTCTTGTTCATAATCTATACATTAAAGAATAGAGTATTTCGTTATTTGTAAATAACAAGTTTAAAGCAGGGCATGTTTATTTTTACAATCTACACCAAAATTATAATCTATAAATAACGTTAAGACCTCAAAATGCGTAAACACATAATTAAGCTTTTTTTTTCTCAAAAAAACATAACAGTACTTCGTTTCTTCCGAGAAATACGGTAGCATTTCACTGGGTCATTGCAACCAAAAAGTAACGCACATTTTTGTTTATCATGCCACGTAAGGGAAATGTAAACTACAATTTGGTATCTCATTAAAAATCTCGCTACATTACTTGCTACAAATCTATCTTTGTATTTGTTTACATTCACGAACAAATAATAGAACATTGTTGGTATGTTACTATTCATGTTGTGGTCATTAAAAGATAATTGTTTGGGTCTTTTTATTATAGTCTACAAAGATGTAAGAACTTTAATTAGTGACGTGGTTCTACTATTCTTCACTCTAATTAATAAGAGATTGTTTGATAAGATTTAAATGCGTCCAAGTTAACCTATAACACTAAGCTTGACTGACCTAGTCTTCTGCGTTAAAAAAATCATATCTATATTTTCAATTCAAAGCTTTTAATTATCACCATCAAGCATACCTGTTGTTTACTTGCTAAATAAAGGATTCAGAGTTCGCACTAAATAGTGTTTATGAAACAAAAAAAAAGAAAATTGACAACACAGACTAATCACATCACTAATTGCATCGCGGGTGTCAACTGTTGATTCACATCTAGTAGCGCCATCTGTTAACGAACGAGGTGAACTATTTAGTCAAAGAAAGCTTTTTGTGTTAAGCGTCACCTAGCGATAACCACTGATACTAAAACAACAGCCAGATCGTTGAAAGGAATAAAAGCTCTTGAAAGCACACCGGTACCTCATCTCTAAAATTTGCGCAGATACAAAAACGTCAATGCCGCTATCAGCTCGTAAATAAATTCAAAGCATTGCTAAATATAAATCAATACAGATATCTGATAATGTTATCGGATTTTAATTATCTAGTAATCGCACAAGGACGTCGGCGATGCGACATCTCGCCATACTGTTATCCACTTCCCGGTGGGGCAGTTAGTAAACGGTAGGTAGTAAAGCAAGTAGAACGAACCACGGGCATAAGTCCAGAGCAACATCTTGTAATGAAACATTTGGTTCCGTGACGCGCATGCGCGACTGAAGAAATCTAGGAGGCCATGACCCCGCCATGACAACAAAAAAGCACTGTACATTTTTACATTAAATAAACATTTTGTTATTTTAATTAGGCCCGCTTTTATTTAAGCGTCCTAAAATCTCCACCTAATCCTATTTTCGTAGCCAACTTTGGCCATTTATATATCTTATCCTTAAGCAAATCTGATATTTGTGTCCCACTGGAAAATCTGTCGTGCGTAATTCTGCTACGATAAAATCATGCTAAGTCATGTTAAGTGGCCACCGGAGTGCATGGACGTGAACAATGCAAACGCCACTACCCAGCTCTTTTTTTCCTACCTATGCCTTGAGAGGCTATTTCAGCTTCTCCTTGACGTGTAGGTGAGCTCACGGGGCGCAAACCGGGAGTGTAGCTAATACTGGCCCTAGCAAGAGCAGTGCTTCGCAGAATCTACCACCGGATCGGAAACGCGACCCACTGAGAAGATCCGGCGAGAAACTCAGAGGGCAAGCCAACTCGAGCCGCGAGTTGTTGATGCCTATGAGCTTCGGCTACTAAACACTAGATGAGCAGGTTCACATCGACTGTGCAATAAAATGAAGAATAGCACGTCACAGCACTAAGGAAACATCCCTTCAGTTCCCGCACAACACCCGCCATCTAGAACAATCCAGAGCGCGTCGACAAATAACTAAGAAAAATCTATTACAGTATTTTCTTGCGATAAAAGTACTCGTACGTTTCCTATTGCGTCACTTAAGTGACGCGATAACTGCACGATAGATAATAAACGGAATATTCTGATATTTATCATAAGTAAGTACCGAGTAAATTATGTACTGCAGGGGTTCTCACAAGCTTCATTTGATTTCTTAGAGTATACATAGTTTATGTATACTCTAAGTTTGTTTTACACTGTATTGAATATTTCTCGGTTATCATTAGATGATTTTCACCTGAACACTTTTAAAGTACTTTAAAAAAAATGCTTTTTGTTACATTCTCACACTTTAATGAAATAACAAACTGAATACAAAACTGTTTGTTAATAAATGTAAAATATTTAAATACATATTCGCTACATTTATACGAACATTCTAGAGGGGGGCTTATTGCTTTTTAGGCAGACGAGCAGACGGCCCAGTTAAGGAAGAGAAGGCTAGCAATGGTGTACGAAAAGAAATCATTAATTTTATTTAAACTTGTATTTAAGGCAACGGCAATCACATTGCACATAGGTCGCTTAGCATCGTGGTAAGCGAAGTGAGGCCGGTGGAACATATGTGACATTGGCCGCATGTTACAGACTTGACGATCGTCGTGAAGTTATTCTCTCGGTGCCTTTAGTACCCCAAGCACCGGTCTTCGAACTCGTCGATTACGACGAAGAGTTCGACGAGCGAACTAGCCCATAGACACAGAACACCTAGTTTCTCGTCGGATCTTCTCAGTGGGTCGCGATCCGACCCGGTGGTAGATTCTGCGAAGCACTGACTGCTCTTGCTAGGGCTAGTGTTAGCAAATTCTCTCAGGTTGAGCCCGTGAGCTCACCTACCCGTCCGGGCGTAGCTGGAATAGCCCCTTAGACAACCAGCGAATAGATCATCATCATCATTATTTCCTATTACCTAATTTTTTTTTCCATTTATATCGGTCTTGGGCAGTCTGTTCTAGCTCCTTCCACGTCATGCCCAAGACACCTAGCTCCTGCTCCGCCGAGCGACGCCAAGTCGTTCTGGGGCGAATAAGTAGGAGAAAAAGTGAAGTTGGTAGCGTGTGCGCATAGATAGGACCACCTGATTGTGAGTGGTTTCCCTCGCTTGTGGGCGTCAGTAATGCCGGGGCAGCGTCAAGCCACCACCCACCACTAAACTAAATAAATTTCAACTCTAAAATCTGTTTATACAAATAAATAAATAAAAACCAATAAACAACGATAGAATTTTAGCAGACCGTAAGGTTTTCATCCCATTTACCAAATATAAAAACAATGTGTTATTCAAGAAGTTCAAAACTATTAACGGACAATTAAAATCCGCGTGATAGTGGATAGTGCAATGTTCATTAAATATCGGTGCGCGCCTTCACGGACTACTTATGTTTCATTATCAAAAGCACGCGCATTAGTTAACAGCTCATCGATCGATCGATTACATATCAACTGCAGGTGTCTCTATATTCATAGATTAACTTCAATCACGCCTTCACTTAATGTTGTTTATCTGATAATTTATTTACAATAAAGCCGATGTGCTAACGTCCCGTGCATGTCCAGCACGTGCTTCGTGTGCTATCATTCAATATAAATTATTACACTAAATTATGGTTGGATAATGTTGATTTTTGTCTTCACCCATTCGGACTATCCACATTGTATTAACTGCGCCTATCAGTTGTAAATAAGATTAGAATTACCGGTTAATGTTCTATTTATTTGTTTACAATCGCATTTCACACTATGTGCACGAACTTTAGCCGAAGTTAGGATGTTACAAAGCAACATGAATTCCGCCGTTCACCTTGAGACTTGACGAATCCTCAATTGTATTATATTGGTAAAATATATTTCACAGAGAGTGTTCTGATGAATCGTTTTTTTTTTTTATGTTTGAGAGATTACTGGTGGCCCGAAAGCCTTTCCAGTTTTATCAGGGCCTGGGCTCAGCCAGGAGGGGTGAGATTTGCTAACAGCTATCCGAGCGCTTCCAAAGGAGACCTAAGAACTCAAGAATAGCTACTTCGCGAATGACAGAGGAATTGTCTTCTACTATCTACTGCCCGACATAGCAGAGTTCTTTTTTGACCAACTTAAATACGAATGGTTCCGAGGGGCTATTCTGGCTTCATCTTGGCTCATGGGGTTCGGCCTGAGAAAACTGCTAACATTTTTTTTTATTGCTTAGTTGGGTGTACGAGCTCACAGCCCACCTGGTGTTAAGTGGTTACTGGAGCCCATACACATCTACAACGTAAATGCGCCACCCACCTTGAGATATAAATTCTAAGGTCTCAGTATAGTTACAACGGCTGCCCCACCCTTCAAACCGAAACGCATTACTGCTTCACGACAGAAAAGGCAGGGTGGTGGTACCAAAATCTACCGCCGAAACAGAATTGCAATTCACTGAGATAATCCGACGAGCAGCTCAGTGGGTTCGCAGGGCTCATTCATACCACCTATATCCACAGTGCATTTCCGAAAACCTTTTGGCTATTTACCCTACGGCTTTGAAATTAATTTTCCTCTACTGTGATTCCCGAGCGCTATGACATGTCCTTCTTCAAATGGATTTTGCGGAGAGTATTAACCGTAGAGCGGTAGGCAGGAACTTCGCTGAGCTATTGGCGTTACTGACATCCATTAACAGCGGTAAATAACTTACCATCGGGTGCTGCGTTACTTCACTTGCCTTTAAAAACAAACTTGCTTAGGGAAAAAAAATATCTAAATATGACGGTATTAACTTGTGGATTTCTAGATGTTTCGGTGGATACTTAACACTATTTTGGAGGGGGGAGGAGTGAGGCGAAATCACCCAACTAAGCATAAACAAACTAGAAGCTATAACTGAACTTTATGACAGAAGTATTATAAACATAGATAGCACACTTAATATTCAAATTATAAATTAGAAAGGAAGGCGCATCTTTCCGCTGTAATGGAAGAACTTTAAAAACTCCGAACCACTCAATAAAACGCCAAAGAGACGTGAAATGACAGAAATGTAGATAAAACTAAATATAGAGGAGCCGTTGTAATAAAACACCGTCCCTTGTCTACTAACAAATGGAAAGTTTGTTGGTAAACCTGATAACGTTTGGTAAATACGGATATTCATCATACGCCTCGTAAGTTATATTCCGTAATTGTTTTTCAGATTTCGCCGCGCAGGTCAACATAATATAAAATATAATCGTGCATTAGTCATAAGAAGTTCAGTCGAATTAATTGAATTCGAATAATCTATTTACATTGGTTTCTGTTTCGGAGAACGTGCAAGACGACACGTTAGTGCGATAGTCTCATGAATGTAAAATGTGAGTCATAAAATGTATTACGCAATTTTTTAATTCAGCATTTTAAAAAGGACGCGACGCGACGCTAACATATTCCGTTTAAAACGCTTTTTTTCGGGCCAACAAATTACAATCGCTACAGAACTCTAACGCACGTACCACTATGGACGTACCCCTAACCTCGGGACATAAGCATTGGGACTTCATTCTAATGTCTTATCCAATTTTTTAGGCCTGGGGCCGAACCTCCTACGAGGTCATAGCAGAAATAGCATACTTGTCATTTACGCTACATTTTTTCATATTTTTTTAAGTGCACTTTATCTTTCACAGGAAATAAATTTTCTTATTTTCTTTTACTTATATAGCTGTTTTTTTGTTTTTTTGTTTCTATCTATCCGTTGGGAGCTTAAGGAGCTATGTCCTAATTCCATCCATGCTAATTCCAGCTATGCCCGAACGATTAGGTGAGCTCACGGCCTCTACCTGAGAGAATTTGCTAACACTAGTCCTAGCAAGAGCAGTGCTTCGCTGAATCTACCACCGAATCGGAATCGTGACCCACGGAGAAGATCCGGCGATAAGTTCAGTGGGGTCGTATCTGTTATCAGTCGAGAAAGCCGGAGTCGCATAACCGATCTTCTGATTAATATCCGGTCGATTATCTATTATCCTTTGACCGGGCTTCCTAGCGCATAAACATACTTTCATCAGATCTTTGTTATCGATATGTCAGTTAATTATAAAAGCAATGGAAATAAAATGTAACTTTTATTCAAAATAAACATCTAAGCATAATAATATGATCCTTTAGAATTCATTGTTTTCCTCAATTACACATTAAATTGTTTCTTTTAATGAATAAATATCTTAAAATCGGACCAACTTGAATAATAAAAAAATTAATAAATAAAATTCATTTAATTCAGACCCTCTTAAGTCCATATGTTGTAAGTAGAGTAAAACTTAGAACTATGTTAGTAAAATTAAAATTATTATTATTGTTTAAAATTAGCATTTAAAACATTTAGACATTTAATTCATATATCTGCGCTGCTTTGACACGGGTATGTAGGTATATGAACCCAATAATGAAAGAGAAACAAAACATACGTTTTCAGATACTTGAATATATTTCGTTAATGAGAAACTAAGGACGTTAGGTATGTACTCTCCGACCATAAAGATATAAAAAAGAACAATTTCAATGATATATTATATCCGAAAGTATTTACCACACACGCGAACCACACCTCCAACAATACCTATATTTGTGGATAATCACGTGCCACCCACTCGCGTAGTCTATTACCGTGCCGTAAAGATTAAAACTATAACATAATTTTTACACGGTACAAATACATCTTATCGCTATTTCGGTATGATATTAGCTAGTGATAAGACCCGCGTCACAGTTCGGCGATAACTCGTCACTGTCACGCCTCGAATTAAAATTTTGTTATCTAAATTTTATTGTCTAGATTTTTATCTCGCGCGCAAACGGATTTACCGTATTTCTTCGGAATTTAGGATGATGTTCTTGTTTATAAATAGATAGGTATTCGTGAAATACTACATATTAATTTATTCATTATTTTTTTTATTGCTTAGTTCGCATTTCTCAATTTGCAAAATCACAATTGTATTAACGACAACTCTCTACATATCCGATCGATTTGAAGCTTTGTACGGCTGGACATGTCACTGGTATTGCTGACAAGCATGAGTGGTGGTGTCAACATCAAGTAGACCACACACTCCTCCGTTTCCAGCGTTCAGAAAAAAGCAATGGTTTCACAACATTAACTGTTATTACTTACATTATTACGTGTTAATTGTAATTACTCATATTTCTTAGAAATTTCGTTCTTATTCATTAGTTAAAAATTGTTAATAAAGACTTATCTTATCTTATCTAGTAACAACGATATCAATATTATTCTATTCGCAGAGAGCATTACGATTACCGCGTACCACAAACAGGAAATAGATCTCTGACCCCATGAAAATTAAAACAATAAATTCTATTGCGATCTATTTACAAGTATTTTCGCAACAACTTCCCCCGTGAACTGGATTTTACCAGTATTTAAAACATTAAATAGAAAAATAAATGCTAATTTAATTATCTATAGTTCGTTTCCTATTTTTGTATAATATGTAGTTTAAATAATAACTTTTTGCGGCTATTTTTAAGACGCAGTTAATTGTGTTATCTGTTATTAATGGATTTTAGGGCGTATTTGTTGTATGTTTACTTCGGAATTTACCTACAGGTCAACCGAAGTCATGAAGATGACTGTTTCAATGATAATGCATAATATTGTGCAATAAAAAATAACTTGATATTAATGTCGGCTTCCGAAAATATAATCTTTTTGGGTCAAGATTGGTAATGTTAAAAATAGCACAAAAATATTATTGTAAACAAAGATTCGAGACGAGAACGAATCTAGAATGTTTTGTTATGAGAGTTCAATATTACGAGGATGTAAATTAAGGTTATTTAAAAGTTTTTATGCCTGGAAGTATAACAGCAATCAAACAACGAATACTATTTGGAAAATAAATCAAAATTGCCAATTGACAAAACTTTTATTTCTTAATTATTTAAATAAATAATTATAAATGAAGTGCTCGTTGTTTTGTTATGTCTCAACTTTGTGAACGATTTCACAATATATATTTTTTTTATTGCTTAGATGGGTGGACGAGCTCACAGCTCACCTGGTGTTAAGTGGTTACTGGAGCCCATAAACATCTACATCGTAAATACGCCACCCACCTTGAGATATGAGTTCTAAGGTCTCAGTATAGTTACAACGGCTGCCCCACCCTTCAAGCCGAAACGCATTACTGCTTCACGGCAGAAATAGGCAGGGTGGTGGTACCTACCCGTGCGGACTCACAAGAGGTCCTACCACCAGTAAATTTACCATAAAATTTCACCATAGTATAATATAATCTAAATCTATTACATACATATACACATTTATATTATATATTATATAAGACAACAGATGTCACGCCCTTCATACAGGAAATTCAAATCTACTTATTTTCTAGTTTCTAGGTATTTAAAAAAACATTTCTCAAGGCACGCATGCATTATACTCATAAAATTTTCGAGTCCTTAAGAACAAGCATACCCTTCATATATTGATTCTCTGTAATTAAAAAAGGAATTCTTGCAAATTTGTTCCGTATGACTTCCTGAACCATCTATCAGATTATGGTGTAACTTCATATTCTGTCAAATTACGATGAATATAAGATAAGTTGCACGCGAGTAGTTTCAGGTAATCGATTTTCATCCAATTAACCACATCACTAGGTAGTTGTTTATAAATTTAAACTAACCTGACAAAGAAGCAATCCATATGGATAAATATTACAAATTCCCTTTCAGAGGGTCACAAAGCGAGCTAAGCACTAAGCGATTCTTTGGAATTCCAACTGAGAAGCAATGGACGAAATGGAAGGAAGGAACGTAGCGGTGAAACATTTTTTTTAAGTAAGGACATTGCATATTTGGTACGTATAAAGTTTTACTAGATGATGACGATGATTTTTTTTTTGATAACGCCATCTTGTTGTGTCTTTAAAGCAGTTAGTTGCCCTCAATTAAGAAAAATAGTATTATTATTCGCCAATAGATATCGGAAAGAGTTGATTGATTATTGAAAACACGAATAAAACAACATTTTCTGAAAATAAATCGTAGATAGATCGATTTATCGCCTTATTATAGGCAAGGTAATGTATATACATAGGTTTAAGAAAACTATTAAAGAACATCTGTGCAATAAAGCTTACTATAAAGTCAATGATTATCTAGAAGATTGCACAAAGTGGGAATGAGTTACTCGCTCCGGGCATTTCAATATCGTAGTAATTGTTACGTTTTAGTACACATTGCAAAAAAAAAAAAACATATGCCCGCTCAGTTTCTTGCCAGTTCTTCTCAGGACGGAGGCTACTTTTTGTGAATTGGTGGTAGTTCTTTTTGATCCTTTGGATTTGAAATCAAAAATTTTTTATTCAACATAAACGAAAGTAGATACTTGTTGAACGTCAAAAGAACTACCGCCTGAACTATCGTCAGCATAGGTGCAAATAGACCCGTTTGTGATATTTAGCTGACATAGGTCATTTATATATTATATTAATAATAGGGCCGAGAATACTGCCCTGTGGCACTCCATATGCTATAAGGAGTTCGTCACTGATTTTGACACATTCACGTCTTCTCGTAAGGTAGCTCCTGAAAAGAGAAAGCTGTTTGCCTCTCAATTCAACGGCTTCAAGCTTAGTTATGAGAGTGGGGACAGAAATCGTGTCGAAGGCTTTAGCTAAATCCAAGAATATACCAATTGCTTTGTTCTTTTTTATCTAGTTTAGTAGTAATAGTATTAGTATTTTTATGTTATAATATTTTTTTCATTTTATTACCTTTAGGACCTCACGATATCCAATCAAACTGGCTTTTAGTATGCCACGGACTCATATTCTTAAGATACAATTTAGCTACAAGATTGGTTGAACTTTTGATTTTCGCAAATTCAATTTAATAAGCATTATTTTCGTTCTAAAATATTATCTTTGTTTACGTTACAGTGACTTCGGGAGCGTTGATGTAACAACCGAAATCGCAGCAACATTATTGCTATGATACGAATCTGATTTTATTCGCTAACCACTATCTAAAGATCAAAAGGTGACTTAACAACAAACTACTCAGACGGAGTATAGACGAGAATTGTTGGTCTCCCGTATAGATGTGGTTGGAGTATGTACGGGTCGTCCGGACTTGTAGCGTAATTGAGGGAAAGGTAAGTAAGTACCTGAGTAGGCGCCGTCGGTGTTCGAATAATAAATTAAATACGACACCTTGCACACCAATTAAATGTTTATTCAATTATACTTAGTCCACACGAAAATACAACACAGTCTATATTATTAAAATTATGAAGAATTGAAGGTTACGAGCACAGATAGATATTCAGTTTATAAACAGTACACAGAAGACACTTTACACTTTACGACAATACTACTACGATAAACACAAAGAAAGCGTGTTATCAAAATTGAGGCAAAAGCTTCGAAAACAATAAACAGTATTCAATAAGCGATAGCGACGTGCGTTCAGTACGAGGTAAGTTTCGACTGCCGTGGCTAGCCGCGATCAGCTGCGCAAGAGTATATTTTCCAGCTACCCGCGACATTCCGTTCAAGCGCGCGTGTCCACAGCGCAAACGAACGGGCGACCAGCTGATTAACGCGGTACGATAAATTGTCGTGTGTGTATGTCTGTTTTATATGTAATGTAGTAATCATATATTAATAGATATGTTATATGTGTGAATGTATATTCTGTGTGTATTAATAATTATATAAAATAAATATATTATATAAGTTTTATATTGTGAAGAGTATATCTGTGTGCATGAAATGTGGGATAGGCCCACATCACTCCCCCCCAGAGACCTGGTTAGGGGCGATAAAAATCCGGGAATCTGACATGTCGACCGGAACGTGTAGTTGTAGGTGCAGTTCTGTCAGGTGGTGGAGCTACCGAAACATCGGGTTCAGGTATGACAGGTGAAAGTGTATCACCTAGCAGGTTTTCATGATCGGTAAGATAATATGCAGGTTTTAAGCGGTCTATGGAGACGGTGACAGAGTTACCTTTGATCAGAAGTTTGAACGTCTTGTCACGTCGTTCTAGTACTTTATGAGGGCCAGTATAGGCTGGCGTAAGAGGAGGACGCGAAGCATCTTCACGTAGGAAGACGTACTCCGCGTTCTTGAGCTCTTTGAAAATAAAAATCTTTTCTTTGTTATGGCGAGAGGCGGGAACCGGTTTTAATTTCTCGGCAAATGAGCGTAGACGAGCCGTAAAATCTGATAAATCAGTAGTACAGGCTGTGCTCGGCTCGAAAAATTCGCCGGGCAGTCTTAACGGCTCGCCGTACAGCAACTCAGCAGATGAAGTCTGTAAGTCCTCCTTGAATGCGCTACGGATACCAAGTAGTACAAAAGGTAGGACTTCTGACCAATTGCCGTTAGCGTGGCATACGATGGAAGCTTTTAGCTGCCTGTGGAAACGTTCCACAAGACCGTTACACGCGGGATGGTAGGCAGTTGTGCGTTTATGCTGGAATCCAGTCGTTTTTGCCAGATACTGAAACAGCGCGGACTCGAATTGACGGCCGCGGTCTGTAACAATATCTGTCGGGCAACCGAATCGGGATATCCAGCCTGAAATCAGTGCCTTAGCCACCGTTTCTGCGGTAATGTCAGGTATGGGCATGACTTCCGGCCATCGAGTGAACCGGTCTATAGCCGTGAGACAATACCTGTATCCCTGTGATACCGGGAGTGGGCCTATCAGGTCTATGTGGACATACCTGAAACGTGCAGTTGGTGCGTCGAAAGTGCCCAATGGTGCAGACACGTGTCGACTAACCTTCGCGCGTTGGCATGATAAACATGACCTAGCCCAGTTTCTACAGTCTTTTCGGACCCCAGGCCAAACAAATCGATCGGCTACCAACTTGGCAGTCGCGGAAGCGCCGGGGTGACTTAGCGAGTGGAGACTTTGGAATACCTGTTTGCGGTAATCCTTTGTGATGAATGGCCTGGGTGTCGGTGTACTGATATCACAGTACAAAGGATAACGGCATCCAGGATAATCCATCTTTGTGAGACGTAGAGATAAGCTGTCCGTTAAATATTGAGCCAGTTCGGGATCGCAGTTTTGAGCGTTGGCGAGGTCGGCGAGACAAATTGGAGCCTCCAGTTCATCGACGCGAGATAAGGTGTCGGCCACAACGTTATTTTTGCCGGAGATGTGCCTTATATCCGTCGTGAACTGGGATATAAAGTCCAAGTGGCGAAATTGCCTGGGCGAACAATTCTGTTTTCTTTCGTGGAAGGCAAAACTGATTGGCTTATGATCGGTGTAAATAGTGAAGTGTCTCGCTTCAAGCATATGTCGAAAGTACTTGATTGCCTCGTAGATTGCAAGAAGTTCGCGATCATACGGGGAGTACTTGTTCTGCGATGGACTCAGCTTACGGGAGAAAAAGCCTAGAGGCTCCCACGTGTCATTTTTCAGCTGTTGCAAAACAGCCCCTATAGCCATATCTGATGCGTCTGTAACCAACGACAGCTTAGCCTGACAATCTGGGTGTGCCAGGAGTGCCGCGTTGGAGAGGCTTTCCTTTGTCTCTGCGAAAGCTTTCAGAGCAACGTCATTGAGGATAATGGGAGTGGAGCCTTTGACTGAACCCATAAGTAGGGCGTTAAGAGGAGCTTGTGTTTGGGCGGCATTAGGCAGAAACCGCCTATAAAAATTAGCCATACCTAAAAACCGTCTAAGCGTCCTAACATCTTTGGGTGGGGGAAAGTTATTGATGGCTTGTACCTTCTCGTCCAGTGGTTTGGTTCCGCTCTCCGAGATACGGTAACCTAGAAAAGTTACCTCGGGAGCCCCAAAAACACACTTGGACAAGTTGATTACCATCCCGTAGTTCCTAAGTCTGGTAAATACTTGGCGCAGATGCTGCTCATGCTGAATGCTGTCCCTGCTAAATATGAGAAAATCGTCCAAATAACAGTAAACGAAATCTAGCCCGCGCATCATCTCATCTACAAATCTTTGAAATGTTTGGCTAGCATTTCGTAGCCCAAATGTCATGAACGGGAATTCATACATTCCAAAGGGGGTGGTGATCGCGGTTTTTGGTATATCGTCGGCACAGACTGGTATTTGGTTGTAGGCTTTAACAAGGTCGATGGTGCTAAACGTACTACAACCAGCGATATTGTGCGCAAAGTCGTGTATATGACGTACTGGATACCTATCTGGGATAGTCCGGGCATTGAGTTGCCTATAGTCACCACAAGGGCGCCAACCGTTGTCTTTTTTTGGTGCTAGATGTAATGGTGATGACCATGGGCTATCGGACGGTCTAGCTGTACCATCAGCTAGCATGGACTCGAATTCCGCCTTTGCCACCTTCAGTTTCTCGGGTGCTAAACGCCTAGGTGAACAAGCGACTGGAGGCCCTGGTGTAGTCCTAATGTGGTGTTGTGTATTGTGGCTTACCGTACGTTGTGTACCAGCTGGTCGCGTAATTTCAGGGAAATCGCGCGAAAGCAAAGCGTGGTAGTGGGAATCGCCAGTCGGAACCTTCACAGAAAGAATACCGTTAGTATTACAGGCCAGTGAAGCTGGAACAGACAGGGTAGTGGTGTCGTCAATTAATTTTCGATTCTTACAATCTACAATCAAGTTATAGTGACACAAAAAATCTACACCTATAATGGGCTTCGTCACGTCAGCCACTATAAATCTCCATGGGTAGTTGCGTCGGAGTCCAAGGTCCAGGTTGAGCTGCGAGTACCCATACGTGTCAATGGTTGATCCATTAGCTGCTGTCAGTTTGTAACTGGTAGGTGCACGACGCTCTCGTAGCTGGGTCCGTGGGAAAACGCAGAGGTCGCTACCGGTGTCGACCAAAAACTGGGTTTTCGTGGTGCGGTCAGTTACGAAGAGGCGACCTGGAGAATTGAGGCAGTCGTCTGTCGCCATTATCGACTGCCTGTGGCATTTCCCGACTCGTTGTAGTCGCACGGCTTCTGGCATTTGCTTGCCTTAACCCCGAACTTCGCGTGGTACCAACAAACGGGGTACCGTCGATAGTCGGAAGCAGATCGTGTTCTGCTGCGGGATGTCGAACGCCACCGAGGTCGAGTTCGGTTCGAACGGTTCTGAGAGCAGTTTGTGGCGAGAGTCTGGTCTTCGAGCTTTAATGCGAGGCGTTCCACCATTTTCCTCAACTCCACGATTTCACTGGACTGGCTGGCACTACTCGTCCCGCATGTCAAAGTGGCTGCGACGTTGCATGGAGAAGTTATTTCTTGTATTCGGTCAGCAAGGTCCGACAGCTGTTCTAGTGAATGGGTAGGCTGCGATGCTAGTACCGTCTGGATACTGTTCGGCAGGCGGTTACTCCAGATAGTTCGGATGAACTCATGTGGAACAGACGGTCCGGCCAGGTCCATGAGATGCCTCAGAAACTGCGATGGTTTTCGGTCACCCAACTCCTCATGAGTTAGTAATTGCTTGACTTTCTTTTCATGGGAAGCGGAGAGACGTCTGATGAGCTCGCTCTTAATTTTCTCATACCGATTGTTGGTCGGAGGATGCACGATAATATCCTTTACCGCCTTCGCGTGAGGAATGTCAAGGTTAGTGATAACATTGTTGAACTTGATGTGGTCCTCGGTAATACCATAGTTTTCGAATTGGCCTTCTAGAAGTGCAAACCAAATTTCTGGGTCCTCGGGAGAAAACGGAGGCACCTTCAGATTAAACTTCCGAATGTCGGACGGCAAAATGTCGTTATCGTGTACAGTGGAAACGCGCATTTTTTTCGTTCGTCGGGGTTTTACGCTGCTACCTCCATGAGAACCAGCGGTCGCGACAGAATCACTGCTGCTCATTATGGTGTTCATATCACGTCGGGGTCACCAGTATAGACGAGAATTGTTGGTCTCCCGTATAGATGTGGTTGGAGTATGTACGGGTCGTCCGGACTTGTAGCGTAATTGAGGGAAAGGTAAGTAAGTACCTGAGTAGGCGCCGTCGGTGTTCGAATAATAAATTAAATACGACACCTTGCACACCAATTAAATGTTTATTCAATTATACTTAGTCCACACGAAAATACAACACAGTCTATATTATTAAAATTATGAAGAATTGAAGGTTACGAGCACAGATAGATATTCAGTTTATAAACAGTACACAGAAGACACTTTACACTTTACGACAATACTACTACGATAAACACAAAGAAAGCGTGTTATCAAAATTGAGGCAAAAGCTTCGAAAACAATAAACAGTATTCAATAAGCGATAGCGACGTGCGTTCAGTACGAGGTAAGTTTCGACTGCCGTGGCTAGCCGCGATCAGCTGCGCAAGAGTATATTTTCCAGCTACCCGCGACATTCCGTTCAAGCGCGCGTGTCCACAGCGCAAACGAACGGGCGACCAGCTGATTAACGCGGTACGATAAATTGTCGTGTGTGTATGTCTGTTTTATATGTAATGTAGTAATCATATATTAATAGATATGTTATATGTGTGAATGTATATTCTGTGTGTATTAATAATTATATAAAATAAATATATTATATAAGTTTTATATTGTGAAGAGTATATCTGTGTGCATGAAATGTGGGATAGGCCCACAGGAGTTTAGATAAACACAAATTAAATTGATACCGTATATACGTATTTTCAAATATCTGTAATAAGCAAAGTTTTTTTTGTTGTTGCTTAAATGGGTGGACGAGATCACAGCCCACCTGGTGTTAAGTGGTTACTGGAGCCCATATACATCTACAACGTAAATGCGCCACTCACCTTGTGATATAATTTCTAGTCTCACTCTCAGAATACAGAGAATTTTCTGTATTCTGAGGTCTCACTATACAACGGGTGCCAATCAAACCGAAACGCATTACTGCTTCACGACAGAAATAGACAGGGTGTTGGTACCCACCCGTGCGGGCTCACAAGAGGTCCTACCACGAGCAATTACGCAAATTATAATTTTGCGAGTTTCATTTTTATTACACGATGTTATTCCTTCACCGTGGAAGTTAATCGTGAACATAAAATATGTTAATACGTATTTCATTGGAAAAATTAGTAGGTACCTGCTGGCGGGATTCGAACACCGGTGCATCGCTACATACGAATGTACCAGACGTCTTATCCGTTAGGCCACGACAACTACATTTGTCGCCCCACAGAAATAATGTCAAGATTGATGATGATCTTGATTTATTTCTGTGTGTCGCCCTTTGTCGCAAGCGACGGGTTCGACGAGAACGATGACCGGGGGGGACTTCTAAGTACTGCACCACCGACTCAGTCAAATTCATAATATGCAGTATTAAGAGCTGCTGGATTGTACTAGTCACGCCCTTTCAGATGTGAGGAACACGAATTTAAAGGATACAAACATACAATTATCTTCAATACCTACTCTAAAAACAACAATATAGGGAACAGCAGCAGAAATTGCTTAGACTAGAAGTCTGGATACCGAAATTAATAAAAAAATCGATAAATTCGCAACTTATGAAAGGAAGACAGTAATCCAAAGAAGCTTTATCTGTATACGGTTTTCTATGATCAAAGTGACCTTATAATTTCATCACACATTTAAAAACGGCCACATCTGAAAATGAAAACATTGTGTGAGCGTTAAAGTTGAAAATCGCGTGTTTGTACGTAATATAGTTTGTACGTACGTACAGTTGTTGTTTGCCGTGGAATCTTCCCTCGGTGATATGATAACCTCATTATCTACAGCTCGCACGAGACATGAGTATAGATGCGTTTATTTATAATTTATCTAATATGACACAGTTGCTGACAAACATTCGAACATCAGTGCACCACGTGCGTTGCATTCGTCCGGATCGGACGATGGATCGGCAGATTATTCCCCGAAACAAGATCGAAATTGTACGAGAAAGATTTTTGGCAATTTTTTTACTTACAGTCCCGCCCTGTTGTTCACAAACTTAATTTCGTTGGCCACCAAAAATTTCACCGTGTCTTTTTAATCATAAATCGTACACTACGAAAAACATTTGAAACAATTCCACGATTGGATAAACACAAGTACCTACCTAAATGGTGATTAAGTTATCGGTCGCTTCATAAACAACTTGCAATGTTTGTTTGAATGTTTAAGTCAAATCTTGGAGACTTAACTAGAACCACTTCCTCTTATCTCAAGGGGTTTAATTTAGGCCCGCTAGTTCAGTGTCTATGAGAATGCATGTTTATAGCAAATTTAAACTCCAACAGTCCAGTGTTAGCCCTACTAACAGGCACTTTATAATGGACATTGACAAAGATAGGTACCAAAATGTTATGTAGGCATTGTATTATGATACTCGGTTTTAAGTTGTACCGTTGGATGGTTGAAGCATTCAGGGTTGGTTTGTGATTAAGTAACTGTTCATATTTGGACCCCATGATTTGCAAGCGAAGTAAATTGTCCCTTTGTAACAAGGTGACACTCTACAAAACTTGCATACGTTCCGTCATGACCTATGCAAGTGTAGTGTTCGCTCACGCAACTCGCACACACATTGACTCTCTCCGGGTTATTTAATAACGTTTCTTTTTTTTTTTTTTTTTTTATTGCCTTTGTAGGCAGACGGGCATACGGCCCACCTGATGGTGAGTGGTTACCGTCGCCCATGGACTTCAGCAATGCCAGGGGCAGAGCCAAGCCGCTGCCTACCGCTCAATACTCTCCATAAGCCTCGTTTGAAGAAGGACATGTCATAGCGCTCGGGAAACACCGTGGAGGGGAGCTCATTCCATAGCCGGATGGTACGTGGTAAAAAAGATCTCTGGAAACGCACTGTGGATGACCGCAGTGGCTCCAGGTAGTATGGATGAACTCTACTCCGGTGGCGGACGGTGCGATGGTAAAAACGAGATGAGAGAGAGAGAGAGAGAGAGAGTATTCTTTATTGTACACCAAAAAAAAACAAATGAACAGTGCGATACATTAAAAACAAAAAGTACAATTGGCGGTCTTATCGCTAAAAGCGATCTCTTCCAGACAACCATCATCCGTATCATCTCGAACAATTCCTCAGAGCACTCCCCATGGAACATACGGTACAAAATACAGAGGGAACCGAAGTCCCTCCGCAGACCCAGAGGCTCCAAACGATCCGAGAGAATGGGATTATCGACAATCCGAACGGCCCTCCTCTGTATGGAGTCAAATGGAAGAAGCTGGTATTTGGGAGCCCCGGCCCAGAGATGGGAGCAGTACTCCACGCGAGGCCGGACTTGTGCTTTATAAAGCAAAAGTCTTTGTCCAGGCGTGAAGTACCGCTTCGCTCTGTTGAGGACTCCCAACATTTTGGACGCCAACTTGGCTTTGCCTTCCAAATGACTCCGAAACTGGACATCGCTCGAAATGTCGACCCCAAGTATCCCGATACTCTCGGAAGGTTGCAGGGATACTCCTTGGAATTGCGGCGCCATGACAAAGGGGTCCTTCTTCGCAGTGAACGCGCAAACCTATGTCTTCAACGGGTTGAATTGAACTAAGTTCGATTCACCCCATTTGGAGACTCGCCCCAGAGAGTTCTCCACTTCAGACACAAGTTTTGATCGTCTCTCTTGCACCACGCTCCGAGAGAGACTCTGATGGCCGATATATCGCGCATCCCCCGTGCTATCATCTGCATAGCAATGCATGCCATCAATAGACAGCATGTCATTCATATACAGGATGAAAAGCGTGGGGGAGAGCACCGAACCTTGTGGAACGCCAGCGTTAATGGTCATGGTATCAGAACAGTCACCGTCTACAACGACCGTGATGCTCCGCCCATCCAAAAAGCTAGCGATCCACTTGCAGAGACCCTCGGGGATTCCGTAAGATGGTAACTTCGATAGAAGTGCCCTATGCCAGACCCTGTCGAAGGCCTTCGCGATATCAAGGCTCACAGCAAGAGCCTCGCCCTTGCTCTCCAAGGCTTCAGCCCACCTGTGAGTAAGGTATACAAGAAGGTCGCCAGCTGAGCGACCGTGACGGAAACCGTACTGTCGGTCACTGATCAGCTGGCGATCTTCAAGATACTTCAGGAGTTGTGTATTTATAATTCGCTCCATCACCTTGGAAAGCAAGGAAGTTATCGCGATAGGCCTGTAGCTCGATGGGTCCGACCGGTCACCCTTCTTGGGGATAGGGTGGACGTGGGCGGTCTTCCATGAAGACGGAACCCTGTTAGTGCAATAAGAGAGGCGATACAAACGCGTTAGCGCAGGTGTCAGCTCAGGGGCGCACGTTTTCAAAACCACTGCGGGGATGCCGTCTGGCCCACTCGACTTATGGACGTCCAGGAGTCTGAGCTCCCGCCTGACTGCACACTGTGTAAAGCAGATTTCCGGCAGGGAGCTATCACACCGGGGGATGTTCGGTGGTGTGGCACCCCCGTCGTCCACAGTCGAGTTCGAGGCGAAGAGTTTGACCAGAAGGTCAGCCTTCTCTTTCGCGCTGTGGGCCAGATTGTCATCGGACTTGCGCAGTGGTGGGAGACTAGACCTGCAGAAGTTTCCTTCTGCAGCTTTGGCGAGCGACCAAAAAGCACGGCTCCCGGAGGGATAGCTCTTCAATCGCTCGCCAACTCTAGCGACGTGCTCCGACTTCGCCTTGGCAATTACCTTCTTGTAGGACCTGGAAGCGGCGTTATATTTCCGCCTTTCCCCTGAGATATTAGGATCCCGACGTCTCCTGGCATTATCCCATGCCACGTATGCGGACCGCTTGAGGTGTGCAGCATCCCTGCTGGCATTGTTATACCAGGGTCTGCTGCGACCCCCAACGGGCACTTCAGAGGAGGGAATAAACAATTCCATCCCCTGGAGCACCACGTCTTTAAGACGGTCCGCACAGACGTCAGGATCAGCAGAGGAAAAGCAGAACCGCCCCCATGAGTAGGATGCGTAAAATTCACGCAATCCATCCCAGTCTGCTGACATATACCGCCAAACTCTTCGATACCTGGTCGTCGTTCGACGATCAGGACGAGAGAGTGGTACGGCAGCACGAATAAGGCAGCGATCAGACGATCCAAGCGGAACGTCGACCACCACACTGTATCCGGCCGGATCTGTGGTCAGCAGAAGGTCCAACAAAGAAGGCTCGTGCCCCTCGATATCTGGGACACGGGCGGGCTGTGTCACCAGCTGGGAGAAGCCGTAGGCCAAGGCGAAATCGTAGGCAGTCCGACCCGGGAGGTCAGTGGTTCTGGATCCCAACCACTCTTGGTGGTGAGCGTTAAAGTCTCCAAGAACCACCACCTCCGCAGATGGGTACTGCTCAAGCACGCGGTTAGTCCCCTCTTGCACATGCTCAAACAGAGCTGAATCTGCATCACTGCTGTGGGACCTGTACAGGCACGCGTAGATTCGGCTACGGCCCCCGTGATCTACGCGCAGCCACAAGAGGGACAGGTCCCGTTGTTCGAGGCCCCGAAGACGGCGACAACAGACATCAGCCCGGACGAATACGCACACCCCGGCTTTACGCAGGAAGTTGTGCTCCAATACGTAGCCGGGGTATTCAAGGTATGAGGTATCATCCGGAGCAGATATCTGCGTCTCCGTTAAAAAAAGCAGGGCAGGCTGCGCCGTCTCAAGGTGGTGGTGTACGGCGTCAAGGTTGCTATGTAGGCCCCTGACATTGCTGAAATCCACATTAAATGTGGAATGGGGGACCGCCTGTGAAACCCTTTTCTTTTTTTTTGTCGTCTTCATGATGTTTAAGTTTTCGGAGAGTAGGATTAGGAGAGGTAGGATGTTGGAGGTGAGATCGAGGCAACACCTGAATGAAGCGCGGAACATAGTACGTGCTCGACCACGGGTTGCGTGAGAGACTGACGCAGGGCATGGAAGGGCCCCCAGTCCACTCTGCGTGCGATCGCCGGGATCCACTCCGGTCTCCGACTCCGGCACGACGACCGCACGGCAGGATTTTACACCGGTTGGCGGGACAGCTTCCCGGGGCGGAGTTTAGTAGAGACACCCGGGTTCAGGTCCCCTACTGACAATGGCGGATCCAGGGGGAGGGTCATGGGGGTCATGACCACCCCCTGAGCTAGGTCCAGGACTTAGGTGGACCACTAATTGAATATAATGATTTTATTTATATATTTTGTCACCATACAGATTTTATGTAACTACAATCCTTCAATATTTAATTAATTTAATATAATATAATAACTTTGTATAATGGCAAACGTTTGGGAACGAACGCATCTAAATTTGACTATGTGACCCCCTCCTGGCGCCAAAGCTGGATCCGCCCTTGCCTACTGACCGGCGGGCGGCAGCGGGTACCGTTTCACTGGGTCTCCCTATACCCCCGTCAAACAATCACGCCCCGTGAGTTCGCACGCACGTCTGCTCCGCAAGTTCCAGGCGTCACCAAGACTCAACCCCAACAAGGAAGGGGAAAGGGAAGGGATAGAACTGGCTCTCCAACCCACACGCCGGAACACAGCTAGGCTATTTGGCGGCGGACTCTAGTTGGAGGGTGGTCGCCAGCCAGTCGGACTAGGTCCTACCACCGGTTATGTTTTCGGCTCCCGTTTAGCACCACCCAGGGGTCACTTGTAGGGAATCGCGGGTTAAACCTACGGAAGCGGGAAGCACCAACCCCCGAATTTCTGCAGGATAGTCTTTGGAACACCATGGTATGTGAGGAATGTAGATCTTCACGACGAGCTTCAATTAGAACTGATACGTAAGTATTTAAAGAAAGCGTCAGAACGCTTCTTTGAACAAGCAGCACCCCACGATAACCTTCTTATCGTGGCCGTTTCTAACTACATATCCGACCATTATCAGAAGGTCGTGATTCCGATCCGGTGATAGATTCAGCGAAGCACTGCTCTTGTTAGGGCCAGTGTTAGCCTCACCTAGCGGTCCGTAAGTAGTAGTCTGTAAGTGGAATAGTCCCTTAGGCTACCAGCGATTAAGATTTGAGAGTAGTAAGATTAGCGAGTAGGATAAAAACACAAATAAGCTTCAAGCTAAAATAAGTGGCGGTAACACCCAAGTCACATCTAAATATAATCTAATATATAAAATTCTCGTGTCACAGTTTTCGTTGCCATACTCCTCCGAAACGGCTTGACCGATTTTGATGAAATTTTTTGTGCTTATCCGGTATCTATGAGAATCGGCCAACATCTATTTTTCATCCCCCTAAATGTTAGGGGTAGTCCACCCCTAAATTTTATTTGTTATTTATTAGGCAAAAATTTTTGTTTTTATTTTTTTATGATACAACATACAAAAATACATACAACCCTAAATTTTCACCCCTCTACGATCAACCCTTATTTTTTATTTGCTAATTAAAAACTTTAAAATTTTTTGCGAGAATTTTGTTTTTATTTTGTCATGACGTACAATAAAAAAATAATATTACTCTGAAATTTTCACCCCTCTACGATCAACCCCTATTTTTTATTTTTTTATTATAAACTTTAATCTTTTTGGCATGATTTTCATTTTTATTTTGTCATAAATTAAAATAAAAAATCTGATGTTACTCTCAATTTTTCATCCCTCTATGATCAACCCCAATTTTTTTTTTGTTAATTATAAACTTTAATTTTTTTGGCAAGATTTTTATTTTATATGTCATGACTTAAAATAAAAAAAAATCATATTACTCTCAATTTTCACTCTTATACGATCAACCCCTATTTTTCCATCCCGATTAATATATTTTTTATTCTATGCACAGATCCGCAATAAGGTTGCAAGATGGCAATCAAATATTATAATTGTAGTACGATAAATTCTTATTCAGAGTTTATCATTTCAAGTTCCTTTAATTATGATTTTTTTTAAATTGAATTTGATCTCCCGCCCTCGCCGGTCGACTACTGATCAACTATCAATCGATCAGCTATCCCCGCCAGATGTCACCACTCATCCAGCAAAGATCACGTAGTAGGGGTGAGGACGAAGCCGGTCTCCTGTCTTACTTACTCACTATACATCATAGATTATACACTTAATATATTTGAGAGCTATACAATACTATACATTTTTCAGCCATGTTTCTTTGGTTTTATTTGGGTATCAATAGTATGTTCAGTAGGTCTGATAATCGGCTACTATCTATTTTTCATACCCCTAAGTGAAAAGGGTTATCCACCCCAAACATATATTTTTTATTTTAACTTTTTGGATATATTTTTTTTGTTTATAATGAGGTATTATGTGGTTAAATGAGGTTTTTTTTTTCTACAGTAGAATTTCCCTAGAAATCTTATTTAAGGCAACACAACGTTTGCCGGGTCAGCTAGTAATATATAACTTGATATTCAGAAACATAATTTAAAAAAACATAAGGTATGTATTTCATAAAATAAATTTACAGATGTAAATCTCACGACAAGCTTTTAAATCATATAAAATGTATAATTTAATTAGGTAGCTGATTTAATTTCGAATTATGATGTTTCATTATAGTAAACTTAATAACAAATCAAAAATGTAGGTTTTATTTATGAATTTATTTTCGGTAAGTTTGGAATTTGGTAAACTACATTTTTTGTTTTTCTCTGATTGATTTATTTGGGCTAATTAAAGTTTTTTGTTAATAACGCGAGGACAATGCGGGGTAATATTAATACATAGACAAACATTGTGACTGACTCATCACAGATACAAATGATAGATTATTTATTACTTTGTAGTAAATTCTACATAGATGCGAACAACAATAGTTAATAAACACATTACCGTGATTACTCATTTTGTGCCCGAACTAATGGTCTACATAAGATTAACTCGTACTAAATTAGTAGCATTAGGTCATTAATGATAATTCGTGAATGTCATTCGCGATCATTCCGCACGCAGTCACGACTTAATGACGTCATTATGTTATCCGTAAACCGCTGGAATTATCTGTGAGTGATCGCTTTGAGCTATTTAGATATTAATATCTGTAAGTGTGACTAGCAATAGCAAACATAATAGCGATTGATGACTATAGAGCAATTAACAATAGTTAAGATAGTCAAAGTATGAAAACATGAAAAAATACCTATTCTTTTAATACCACATACTGATGTCGAGAGTTTAACTTTTTATAAGTATCTTAAACCCATCTGATACAAAATCGAGACGCTAACACTAGTCGAGAATCAAACGCAGAACTCGTGATGCTAGTAGTTTTATCTGCATATTATTAATCTATCTCTATATATAAAAATGAATTGCTGTTCGTTAGTCTCGCTAAAACTCGAGAACGACTCGACCGATTTGGCTAATTTTGGTCTTGAACTATTTGTGGAAGTCCAGAGAAGGTTTAAAAGGTTTAGATAAAAATGAATTAAATAAAAATATTAATTTTATTTTTCCTTTTATGTGTCCCCCGTCGGACGGATTCCTTTTGTTTGTTTTAGGTTTATTTTATACAAAGGTTTAGGTCTTTTATTTATCAATTGAGGCACTACGAAGTCTGCTGGGTCAGTTAGTTATTAATATATATTAATACGTGAAGCAAAAACTTTGCACCCCTTTTTACGAAAATTGCGCGGACGGAGAATTATGAAATTTCCCACCCTTATAGAGAATGTAGAATGTTCATATTATTTTTGCATAAAAATTACATTAAATCAATAAAAAAAACATTACACACACTACTTACATGGTACTTTGACACACACACGCATGCATACTATTTGTTTATTGTCAAACTTCTCTTATTAGTTATAGTCTTGGCGAAATCTGTGATTATAGATGAATAATAGTCTTCGACAACAGAATCTTAATATATAAGCTTATAATTTCAATAAATTCAACCGGGGCACTACTAGTTATTAATTCATTTACATAATATTTCGATAGGTCACGTATGAAATGTCAAATCTGTGCACACGTGTCGACAAAAATACCTAATTTTTCTTGGTCACGTGTCAAAGCAATCACTGCGTCTTTATTTAATTGGGCACGTGACAACTATATTTTCTTAGTACACAATCAACTAGCCAGATTATAGTTGGAACGCAAAAATAAATGAAACAAAACCAAACGATTTTTCGATAAAACCGAAAAAGGTTAACGGCTCTTAATTGGCCATGGCGTTACACAACCATTTTTATTGCTCTAGAGCAGTGACTCTCACTTTTTTGGTCGCAATACACGTAAAGATTCAAAAATTGACGTCCCACAGAGAAAAATATAAGTTTGAAAGTTATTTATACAAGTATAAAGAATAAAAGGACTGTGTAAAATAGTTTAGGTTCATAATTTGTGACACACTTAGAATTTTCGATAAACAATGGTTCCAATGGACTTCCTCCCAGAAGGACCCTCAGATTTTTATAAATTGATATAATTTATGTTGTCAAGAATTAAGGTTGATGATATATTTCCATGTTCTCTGAATAAAATGTGTTTGTATTCGCGAAGATTTTATCTAATTTTAAAACGTGTCGTACAATTTTTAGTAGCCGAGAATTTAGAGAATCTACTGAAATACCTACCGTTGCTGTTCAATAACATAAATGTACTTATCAAAAGGTTTTTTTTTACAAGAAAAAAAGCCGTATCTGTCCAACATTTAATCCATAATAAACTACAAAACTTTATATCTAGCTTTGTTGACCATGTGATGGGCCGAGGTCTGGAGTTTGAGGAGCTCTTCCTTGATGAGCCGCGTTATCTCGGATTTGGCTTTGGCAACGGCCAGCTCCTGCGAGCTCTCTATGGCGAGGTACAGCTTGCGTTCGCCCTCGGGCGGCGCCTTGCCCGGCTGGACGTACGTGCCGCGGACCGTTATACCGGCCTCTGAGTACTCGCTGATTAGAGCTAGCGCCTCCTGTAACGAGATATTAAAATTAATTTCGTAAACACAATAGGAAAGAGGTCCACCGAAGAAGATATGAAAGAGGAGTGAGGGTTTAGATGACGGCTGATAGATATGGAGAATGAAAAAGAAAAATTCGCTAGCGAACCCCAACTAGTGAGATAAGATATAATAAAATTAAAAAAAACTCCGTGGATTCTACACTAACAAAATAGTATGTATATTTTTGCTTTTTTTCCTACCTATGCTGATGGTCTTGAGAGACTATTTCAGCGTAGCCTTAACTAGTAGGTGAGCTCACCGGGCTCAAACCTGACGACGTTGCTACCACTAACCCTAGCGGTGCTTCGTAGAATCTACCATCGGATCGGAAACGCGACCCCATGAGAAGATCCGGCGAGAAACTCAGTGGGCTATGTCTGTACGTTAATTCACCCGACGAACCCTTCGTCGCAAGCGACGGCGTCGACGAGAACGATGACAAGTCAGAATATTTTTGCTACTACTATATTCCCATAACGCATCTATGGCAATATCAACCATGTCTTCACCTATGGCCATAAATTTACTGATGGCATTGTGTTGCCAGTCAACGCATATTGGGCTTTACCTATTTCGACCATAAAACAATGAAGAATTGCAGTCTGATCTTTTTTTAACATTTCTTAGTCGATTATTGCGTGCTTTATTTTTAATCACCTAACCGAAACTAGGCTAGCTTTTTAGCCAGTCAAAAAAGTATCTAGGCTGCGTTATAGTTGAGTCCCCTCAGCACAATTAGAAGCACATATTTTGGGAGTACACAATAAACAGAAGCCACCACCACCGAGCGGATGAAATTTCTCGATAGACCGACGGTACGAATGTTATTTATTATTCGGAAATTTCTATAGAACAAGCAAACCTTTCTTGAAATTGTCGCTAGCGAGATGCAGTCATATGTCAAATAAATCTTTTGTTCATGATGGGTACCAACCACAACATTAAACTTATGTTAAATCAGAAAAAATAACAAAACTTTAAATAAGACATATACCCAACCAATATATTAAATAAAATAAACCTAAAATAGAATACAGTTTAAAACACCTAAACGTACAAACTTACCATAGATCTAAGAAACTAATGACAGTGCTTATGATAACATTTTTGTTTTTTTAATAATTTAACACAGAAAAATATCAATGCACCGATGAGAGCTAGTTTCAGGAGCATCTTGCGATACGAACAAAACCTTGGAATATACTGAGAATTAATGCGTTCACAATGCACTCGTCCTGATATTTTATAGCGCAGACTATCAAGTGCACGACCCGACGGTGACGAGATCAACAATCTTGGAAAAAAACAAAGTTCGTTGGACTGACGTATCGGTGTCCTTTGTTTGTGGGTCAAAGCTGAACTATTAACTCAAGACAATACCCTTTTATTTTTCTCGCCTGTAAAGAACGACCTGTTTGATTTTAAATGGTTACTGAAGTCTGTAGATTTAACACAGAAATGCTGACACAGGCCTTCAGACGAGAGATCGAAGTTTCAATGATATATGTAACAACTGTTTTATTCTACAAACCTAAGCCCACTGTTAGTTCTGCGACAAGCAGTAACTGTACTTTAGTTTAAAAAAAATCTTAAATTAATGTCAGTTCTATTGGTTTCGATGTCTGTTGGATGCAAGATATATTTTAAGCAAATTAAACTGTTTGAATGTTTAGTCCCGAGTACAGTCGTCAGTGGCCATTATGTAAATTATTTCGAAATTTCGTCGTTTTGTCATTCCTTCATTGTTGAGCATCACTCAGGACTCTTCTGCCTCGTGAAGAGCTTCGTACATCTATTTAGGTCTTCGTACATCTATTTAGATCTATATTACGCCGGTAAGTGTAGCGTCATCTATAGCCGAAACGAATATCAAAGGATCTAGTAACATCTAGAACGCTCGAGACGTACAACGCCATCTATTGTCAGATATCGGAAACACACATCAAAAATACTCGAGTTGTGAGGAATGTTCTCGATAATTCTAGGGATGTCGTATCGACCATAAAATCGTTGCAGAGATGGCACGAAGCAGTTAGTAATCGGATCTACTCGAAGCGAAACAGCGAACGGATCACCTGATGCGAAACGGAAGAAGTGAATTAAGAATTTTAAAGTGTTCTAGGCGATAAATACAGTTTTAATGCCGAACCCCAGCGCGTAACAATATTTTATGTAAATGCACTATTGTAGATGGACGCAGAGGCACTCCTCAGAACGTACGATACAAAGCAGTCAAAACACAAAATTCTCTACGGAATTAAACAAAAGCAGCGTATAATTCTGCTTTCCAATTCCAATAGTTTGAACCTTATGTTGTCAACAATAAAGTTGTATTCACCTTGCTAGTGACCCTCCACCTGGCCTGCTGCGGGAAGTCATTGATCTCCAGCTCGGTCTCGTACTTGCGGAACACCTCCTCGGTCGGTTCGTTTGTGTTGTCGTCTCGCGGCTGGTAGTTGAGTCGCGTGTTCAACTTCGCGGCCAGCTGTTCCGCCACTGTTTTAGCCTGTAATTACAAATATATTTTAACGACAACAATTACTACAATACAATGGAAATTCAACCGGAATGACTGAAAATTAAGCCATGATGCCACCCATGATCGAACATAGTGGAAGAACGTCACATGTGGTCGCGATCCTCAGTAGTGAGGGAACGATATAGAAGAGTACCGCCCCCTATTATGCCTGCAGCGCCGGCAACTTTGGGAAAGGCTGATTTAGATGAACGTTCTTGATGTTCAACAAAGAGATACAATATTACCGTGATGAGTGTCTGCGAAGGCGCGCCCTTGAGGATCGCCTCGGCGGCTTGTTGCGTGGCGCCCTTCTGGTCTGCGCCGAGTCCCTTGGCGAGGTTGATGCGGGACGCGAGCCGCCGCGCTAACTCCAGCTTTCCGTCCGTCGCGCTAGCAGCAGCCGCGGCGGGACCGGACACGGCCACGCCCGGCTGTATAAGAAATAACGACTTTATTACACAAGCTATAAGGTTCGATTCGCAACGTTTCGCCTCAACAACTAGTGATGGTACATATTGTTCACCTACTAAAGATATTATTCATACGTGAAGCAAAAATGTTGTACCCTTTTTTTTTTTAATTGGGCGGACGAAGGAGTGTGTGAAATTTCCCACACTTATAGAGAATATACAGGAGGAGTGCAGATTGTTAATAATTTTTTTAATTATGCATAAAAAATACAAACATCAAATCAATAAAAAAACATCACACATTTTAGTCGTCGTGGCCTAGAGGATAAGACGTCCGGTGCATTCATGTTGAAGCGATGCACCGGTGTTCGAATCTCAGGCAGGTACCAATTTTTCTAATGAAATACGTACTCAACATATGTTCACGATTGACTTCCACGGTGAAGGAATAACATCGTGTAATAAAAATGAAACCCGCAAAATTATAATTTGCGTAATTACTGGTGGTAGGACCTCTTGTGAGTCCGCGCGGGTGGGTACCACCACCCTGCCTATTTCTGCCGTGAAGCAGTAATGCGTTTCGGTTTGAAGGGCAGCGCAGCCGTTGTACTGTTAAAAGTGAGACCTCACAACTCATGTCTCAAGGTGGGTGGGCGGCATTTACATTGTAGATGTCTATGAGCACCGGTAACCAGCACACATGTCAAGACATCAGGTGGGCCGTGAACTCGTCCAACCATCGAAGCAATAAATAAATAAATGTATAGAAATTCAGAGGCATTTAAATTTGAGCTCACTTTAATTTCCTTGACAATCTTCTTGGCAGCGAGCATCGTCTCGATTTGTTGATCGAGATCTCCCTCCACGTCCTCGTCGTCGGAGTCCTGGAGGCCGAGAGCCGCCTTCTGGTACTTTTTCTTTTCCGAAGCAGCCTGGGCTTCAGATTCGTCAAACTTGAAACCTAAATTTTTACAATTAGATCGGTTGAAGCCTCATTTAGCGCATAGCTGCCGGAAAATATCCGAGATAAACCTGGATCCTATTAAGCAGTAATGCGTTTCGGTTTGAAGGCTGGGGCAGCCGTTGTAACTATACTGAGACCTTATTTATTTATTATTAACATAGAAGTAGAAACACAATCATAATTCGCATCAGTGCTTGAACTAGGTGATAAAACCTGTATCTCAAGAAGCAGTGCTCCTTGTACAACAGCTTTACTTCAAAATTACAAAAATAAACCACACCTTAGAACTCATATCTCAAGGTGGGTGGCGCATTTACGTCGTAGATGTCTATGGGCTCCAGTAACCACTTAACACCATGTGGGCTGTGAGCTCGTTCACCCATCTAAGCAATAAAAAAAGACATATGAGTCCGGATAAACAGTTATCTATTTGCCAATTTTTGCCGATAGTTGTCTATACAACAATCACAACAATCACCTTTCCCACTAAATCCGCCTCCCGTGTGCACCTTCTTCCCGTCCTTCTCCTGCGCCTCCTTGTACTTCTCCCACAGGTTCTTTAGTTCGGCGGGAGGACTGACTCCGGCCAGCTCGAAGGCCCTGAGCACGTCGCCCGCGTACCGACCCTGCTCCGGAGTGAGGAAGGTCCAGGCAAACCCTTTGTTGCCGGCGCGCCCGGTGCGTCCACATCTGATATCAAATGTCACTTTAGTTACAGTAGATTATTGGGGCGAATCGGGACGCTTTTCAATTCCAAGACAAAATTTCAGAGGTTTTTCTTAGCGTAATTAATACCAATAAAATTGAGATTAAAAACGGTTCCGGAGGTTTAAATTTTCATATACGATGCATCTATATATTAATGCGTGAAGCAAAAACTCTGTACCCCTTTTTACGAAAATTGTGCGGACGGAGGAGTATGAAATTTTCCACACTATAGAGAATATAGAGGAGTGCAGAATGCAATTTTTTTTTGATTGTGCCTAAAAAATACATTAAATTGAATTGATAATTACTTTCAAAAATACATTAAATGAATTAAAGAAACAACACAGACTAACATGTATTTGACACAAGCACACATACTCTTCGTATATTGCCAAAATTTTGTTATTGTCTAGTCTGTGGTCAAATTGAGAATAGATTAATATTATTTGTCTTTAATATTATTTTTCTATAATGTAGTCTTGGCGAAATCAGTGATTAACGGAAGTAAAATAATAGTCTTTGACAATAGAACCATAATAATGTTCAAACTTATGATTTCAATTAATTATAGTCGAAGTTCGACTACTGCGAGACCACTAGTATATATAAAAATAATAAAGTCAACTCACCTATGCACATAATCTTCATAGTGATTCGGGCAGTCGTAGTTGACCACCAGAACTAGTTGCTTGACGTCCAGCCCTCGGGCAGCAACGCTGGTCGCTACCAGCAACTTGACCTTGCCGTTCTTGAAGTCGACTATCGTCGAGTCCCTGTCGAATTGATCAATCCCTGTAACAGACCATCATTAATATATTTGTCATTAAACACACAAAAGAGAATGTTCGTTCGTCAGATACGTAAGCGTATTACAATTATTGTATTAGTCAGTCATGTTTTATATTTATCTCTGATAATAAACGCCGCGCGAGGGTCCTAAGTTATTTTCTTAATATTTTCTAAAGTGAATCACTAATCGTAATAATCTCTTCCAAATACATAAAACAAATGCATTTTTACCGCGGTCATTAGTCTTATAAAAACCAAGCTTAATTTGTTTGTAAAAAAAACACAAAGAAATTAAGTTTGTTGTTTTATTGTTTGTTATGTTATCGTGAAATTGTTTTATTTCGATACGCTTCCACAACTAATTACTACGGACTTTGGCTTTATGTATAATAATTCGCTGAATCGCCTCAGCCGGTAATTGTCACTGAAATCAAAAAGGTATCCTTTATCATATTTATCTAGCGATGGTTTCAACAGCAGTGAAATTACAAATAGTCTTATTACAATTAGGACGTTTCGCCTAATTATTCATATGAGCGTGGCGTATAAATACAATTGTGCGGAGACAGTGGAACCTGCAAAACAAAACAATAACGCCTCAGTACCATTCAGGTAAAGGTCTACCGAAATATCTTCGCTGGTATTTAGCTTCGAATTAATTTGGTAAATAAATATGACAAAACAATAGTTTGAAAATTGCGGACTAGTTTATTGATGATTACGTGCAAATAACTTTCATAAGACATTGAAGTCCCAAATCAAGTCTCTCCAGGTCCTCCGATCCCGATTCTGCAGGGTAGCTATCGGAGCACCGAGGTACGTAAGTAATGTCGACCTTCACGACGATCTAAATGTAGACCCTATACGTAAGTATCTTAAGGTAGCGTCAGAACGCTACTTCGAGAAAGCGGCGCGGCACGATAACCCTCTTATCATGGCCGCCGCTAATGACATATACGACCCAGGCGAAGCGGCAACGCAAAGCCGCAGCCGCCCGTAACATGTCTTGTCGGACCCCCCGGATCTGCTCTCGGCGCTTTTAGGGTCCGTTCACACAGACCAGATCGTATGTGTTTGGAATTGGCCGGAGCGGAGCCGCCAACTATTCCACATAGACCGGCTGGAAGAGATGAATGAATAAATGCGCGCACGCAATTGAAGCTGATCGGCTACGCGAGAGAAAGAGCGCGCAATCAGGCTCCTCTTATTATTTCACACGCAGCGCGTTCAAGCATTCTTAGTGACAAAAAAGTGCACATGCAAAAATAAACTTTACTACAATTACTCAAAACTCTGTTTCCATCGTAATAAAAATCGGCTCTCCTCTCAGAGCCGGTCTGTGTGAACGGACCCTTAGGCTCTGCAAGCATCGGTAGCGTCGAACTAACCCATAGACACAGCCTACTGAATTACACTCCTCTGAGTGGGTCGCAATTCGGATCCGGTGGTAGATTCTGCAAAGCACTACTCTTGCTAGGACTGGTGTTAGCAAACTCTCTCAGGTTGAGCCCGTGAGCTCACCTACCCGTCAGCGCGTTCTTGGGATAGCCATTTGGGCTACCAGCGAATAGTTAAGGAATAAAATTAAAAATTGAATTGAATCGAAAAACTGCTGTCTTGTGTATGTAGCTTCGTTTAGTACTTCACTCACCTCCGTGTAAGCTCATGCAAGAATACGAGGCCTTCATGAGGTCTTTTAACAGACTGTCGGCGTTCTCCTGTTTGTCCACAAAGACAATGATGCTTCCCATTTGACTGTAGAGTCCGAGGAGTTCCAGCAGTTTGAAGAATTTAGCTTCTTCCTCTAGTATAGCGACGTGCTGTTCCACATCCTTGCAGACCACACTTCTTCCACCAACCTTTTGCAATACTAATCAGTTAAGGCGTGTAGGAAAAAAATATTTTACGTCGGCCTTCATTTAATAAAGGAGATTTCAAAAAATTACATTATTTCACGAATAAATTAGATGAAGGAGTTATGTCTTACGGAAAAATCTTATTTTGTGTTCTCACAAGTAATTAGGGCAAGCCGTGATCTGGCAAAGTACCGCAGTCCAAAATTTCTTATACGAAACAGTCAAAGCTTTCCAATAAGAATGTTTTTATAACAGTCATACAATTGAGACCACGGACCTCACGTCTCAAGCGGACGAAACTCGCGTTGTGGTGCAGATCGTTTTGAAAATCGCTTCGCTGAAGGTAGATCGATTGTATTTTTTGAAATACAAAAATTAATACGGTTGATCGCATATCTAGTTTTAAATATAATACTAGTGTTTATCTATTCACGTTTTTCTACATATAGTAGTACCTGTATTTCGATTGGCTTCTGTAATATCCGACGAGCGAGAGCCTCCATCTGTCTCGGGAAAGTTGCGCTGAACATCACGGTCTGCCTGTCGGGTCTTATGTTGTCTATGATTTTCATTACCTACAACAAGGATGTATGTACATTATATATTAAGAACGAGTGTCTAATACAACAAAAAAAAACTTGCGACCGAACGCAGTGGCTCTCTTCTCTCTCTCTCTCTCTCTCTCTCTCTTAAATGGTCGTTTTTTTTGATAGTTCCGAGATATTTTTAATTTTAAGTGACATAATCTTCCAAGGCGCTATAAGGCTATCCCTAGCTAGGTAGGTGAGTTCACAGGCTCAATCTGAGAGAATTTGCTAAAACTAGCCCTAAAAACAGCAGTGCTTCGCAGAATCTACCATTGGATCGGAATCACAACCCATTGAGAAGATCCGGCGAGAAACTCAGTGGGCTGTGTCTGTGGGTTCGTTGGTCTTTTACTTTTTTTTTTGTTAACTACATATCAGTGTACTATACCTTTAAGGGAGAAATAAATAAATTATTATATTATGATTATTATATATTTGTTTGTATAACTGAATAGATCACACCTGTGGTTCGAATCCCATGTCAAACATTCTGTCGGCCTCGTCGAGCACGACGTACGTGACGCGGCGCAGGTTGGTGACGCGCCCAGAGTTGGCGGCCAACATGTCGATCATGCGTCCCGGGGTGCACACTATCATTTCGGCACCACGCTTCAGTTCAGCTATCTGAAATTTTCTTGTTCGAGTACTTACTGTGTTACTAGAATAACACAAAACTGCCAAATGTGCAAATTATAACTAGTCAGGTCATAAGTATTGTCACACAGTAAAAAAAATTCTTTTAGAATGCTGGTCACAAAAAAGTTTATTGAATTCGAATTTCGAATTGTTCATGAAAATAAAAATGTATACTTTTAGAATTTTACTCATTTTTAAATATGGAGTGGACGCTTAAAGAAGACCGTGTTGCAGTTATTGCGTTGCATCGTTGCGGTTACGCGCCAATTCAAATTTTTAACATACTGAAAAATTTGAATATAACCAAAATATTCGTTTTTCGTACCATCAAACGATACAATGAAGACTCTAGTGTAGATGACAGGTCATGAAGTGGTCGCCCTCGGTCTGTTAGGATTCCAGCAGCGATAAAAGCTGTGAAGGCGCGAATTCAAAGAAATCCCAAACGTAAGCAGAAACTGTTGGCCCTTCAGATGGGTTAAGCAGAACCACGGTGAAAAGGGTGTTAAATGAAGACTTAGGGCTTCGGGTATATCGAAGAAAAACAGGACATCGTTTGAATGCTCGTCTAATGGACCTGAGACTGAAGAGATGCCGCGTTTTGTTGAAGCGGTACGCGGGAAAAAAATATCGGGAAATTCTTTTTTCGCATGAAAAAATTTTTACCGTAGAAGAGAGCTACAACAAACAAAATGATAAGGTGTACGCACACAGTAATGAAGAAGCGAGCAACCGTATTTCGCGTGTCCAACGAGGTCATTTTCCATCCTCGCTCATGGTATGGTTGGGAGTTTCTTATTGGGGCTTAACAGAGGTACATTTTTGTGAGAAAGGTGTAAAAACGAATGCAGTTGTGTATCAAAATACAGTCCTGACGAACCTTGTGGAACCTGTTTCTCATACCATGTTCAATAACAGGCACTGGGTATACCAATAAGATTCGGCGCCAGCTCATAGAGCGAAGAGCACACAAGACTGGCTTGCGGCGCGTGAAATCGACATCATCCGGCACGAAGACTGGCCCTCCTCCAGTCCAGATTTGAATCCGTTAGATTACAAGATATGGCAACACTTGGAGGAAAAGGCGTGCTCAAAGCCTCACCCCAATTTGGAGTCACTCAAGACATCCTTGATTAAGGCAGCCGCCGATATTGACATGGACCTCGTTCGTGCTGCGATAGACGACTGGCCGCGCAGATTGAAGGCCTGTATTCAAAATCACGGAGGTCATTTTGAATAAACTTTAGTGTCATAAGAATCTATGTTTTGTTAAGTTCATTTTGGTATATGAATGGTTACATAATGAATAAACTTGTTTCAATTATTTTACATTAAACATGTGACAGAATTTATGACCTGACTAGGTATATAGGCAATGTTTTTTTTTATATGCATTTTTCAAAACATTGTTTCTTTACACTCATACAGTTTTTACGACTATTACGTATAGTCCCCGGCACGTAACTTGGCAAGAGTCGTTAGATGCGTACAAGTCGTTTTTTAGGTCTCTTTGGTTGTCAAGCGGGACGCGGGTAAAGACGTAGTACAGTTCCGAGCGCGCGATTGGTGCGTCAGTCGACCCTTCCCTCCCGCACCGCGTCTATGTTCCCTTCGCTCCGGGTTATACTTGCATCTACTAAAGTAGGTACCCTTTGTTTATATTGAGTTTTTGTTCAGAGTTGTTATTTTTGTTTTAAATTTAATTTTTGTTACGAGTGTTATTGTTTTAAATTTGTTGGCACTACCATGACCATATAGTCGATTTAGTCACTGAGCGTTTTATTATTTACGCCAGTGAGGACAGCGACTCTTCAAGCGCCGAGAGTTATGTCGATGATGAGGAGCCAACTCCTTCCACTAGCTCAGGTGCTACCATAGATTTAATGCAAGGGGTAGCACTATTAGAAAATAATAGTGATGACGGCGACACATAATTTTTAATATTAAGTTTTTTTTTTAAATATACTTCTTAGCTTTTAATTGTAGTTTATTTATAACACCTAATACACTTCACGAATTCCTCTCTTTTCTTTAAATTTCTTCTAAACATACATGCTTAAAAATAAATTATGACAAATAAAAAATAAAATTAAATTAAATTATATGCGGGCAATAAAAGTGACATTTTTTTTGTTGAAATGTGCACTATGCGCGACCTTACCCCCTCACTACGTCAAAACCTTGCCAACTTACGTGCTGCTTACTATAACATATCAGTAGATAAATGCTAAATATCTTTAAAAAAATTGGTGCAGTTATTCAACTGGTAGAAGACCTTCAGAAACATTCTATCTCGTTCTCTTGCATGTATAAACTGTATAGGCATATTTGTCTGGTTCTAGGGAGACGTTTCCTTTTCATCGAATTTCGAATCACAGCAACGCTAATGAAGTTTCCGAACAAAAAAAACAAAAACAAACCTGTTCCGATATCCCGGTGCCCCCATAAACGCAAACCACACGTAATCCGAGTGACTTTGCAAACTTCTTTATATCTTTGCCGATCTGCATGCAGAGTTCCCTTGTAGGAGTCATTATGAGGGCTATTGGTCCGTCTGTATCTTCTAACGCCGGTTGGTCCAACACGTGCCGGAACATTGGCAGGATGAACGCTAATGTTTTGCCTGAACCAGTCTTCGCAATTCCTATTAGATCTCTGAAAATAATAATTGACTGTAATATTTTTTCATTTTAGCTCAATATTATAGGCAACAATTTTTTTTGGAGGTGATTGGGAATGGAATTTACGTTTTCTGCCCCCAATCAAATTACACAATAATATTATATATTACGAATATGACGAAAATTATAGGAGCCTCATTAATACACTGAGAATCCCGTCGATTAATCAAAAAAAAATCTTAAATTGGATTACAATAATCGTCAGACAAGGATGTACAATTAATTCCTATCTTAACGAGATAACAAAAACAAAAAATCAACCCTTACCTTCCAGACATAATAGCAGGAATCGCTTGTGCTTGTATCGGGGTGGGCTTTTCAAAATTCAACTTCTTTAGAATGTCAAGTTCTTTTTTACTGATACCGCAATGCGCCCATGTCCTGATCGGTTTCGGACAGCCTTTTCCCTTGACACGAATACCTTCCAACTCAGTCCTGTACGTTTCTACTTCCTCTGGTGTCATTCTTGCTAGTTCATTCACCTTAAGGTAAAAATAATATATATTTCAAGAGAAACGAAGGAAACAGAAGTAGTCGTGATCTAATTGGTATTCGTACAAAGTGATGCTGCTATGATGTTGGTGTAGAAACTATGTCGGAGTCAAAACTAATTTTTTCTTATGTTAATACGTTCACAAACAACTTGCAGAATAATGATTTTACAAAGTATTACAATACGAACCTAGAAAGTTTTATGATTTTGTGTAATTGCTCGTGATAGAATTTAATTTTGGCTGACTTGCGTAGGTTTCGGATATAAAATTGCGTCTAAAACCTTTTTTAATGGAAAATGCTGTTGTGTCTGGTGTCTTACCACTTATCGAATTCTTCGCGAGTGCATCTATCAGTATCAAGATTATTACCGGTAGCAATAACACCAAAACTGTGAGGATTTGTCTAGGATATTTCAACATTATCATCACTGGATGGGTGCCATGATTCCCTTTCTGACAGTTGGAAGCCAACAAATGTATAACACTACTAAGAAAACAAATACCCTTGTGTGGTGAATATATTTACAGCAGGCTTACTTGGTGATGTAAGCAGAGAAATGTTACGCTACAACATATGTTATTACAAATACAAAAATATTACTTACTTCTGTGTAAAATGACTTCCTAAATTGCATGTAGTCTAAACTAGCATGGTCTACTTTGATCAAGTCTTTCCTCTGTTTGGAAGCAAGATTTGCAGCGGCATCTTTTATGTCTTCCGTTTCTTCTTCAGACGAATACTCCAAGCCATCTTGATTTTGTTCTATCAGTTCACCTGTGTAATAAGTGAATAAATTTATTTGATATTGTATAATGTTGGTTTAAATATTACAATATACAAATGTGAAAGGGGGTAATTTAAAACATATGCTACCCCAATGAAATATCGAAAATTTGTGTTACCGATAATAAGAGCGATCTTTAAGTAATTTTTAAAGAACAGACAGACTGCTCTGATGGTCTATAATGAGAGATTACCTAATTTGTACTTTACCTTTACTAAATTTAACTGTTGTTAAAGACATTAGAAAAATATGTTGAAATCTATGAAATAAATAAATAAATATTTACTAACAATCACGCCACGTTAACTAGTCCCGTGGTAAGTTCGTAAAGAACTTGTGTTACAGGTACCAGATAACGGAAATAAATGCAATATTTTTATTATACATAAAAATATATTTAATATACATCCATAACCCTGGAAAAGACATTTTTATATTTATCATACAAATATCCTCCCTTGGCGGGATTCGAACCCGCGACACCCTTGTGTAGTGACCATGTCACTTACCACTACACCAGACGGCCGTTACCGAAATAACATAAGACTATCAATACAGACTATATACAGACATTAATATTCATCAAATGATCGAAATTCGACTGTTTCAATAACATCTAACGGATTTAATATGTGACTTTTTTTTAGCTTTTATCAAGTATTTCCTAATTTTTTTATTGGTAACACTAAAAACCAAAATGAAAAGAAAATCGGGTGACTAACAAAGGCGAAAACAGTACTTATCGCCGGGCTATGTTTTATGACCCAAACTGCACCAACAAAATAATTCTACTATAACTGTTTTGTCCTCATCTATTTATATATATGGTTACTTACCCTTATTTTTCTGCTCAGTGACCTTTTTTTTGGCAGTGCCAGTAAGAATTACAATGCCAGTGCCACCTGTTGTTGGAACACTAATAATTCCTTTGGCTTGGTCCATTTGATTGACTTTACGCACTTCCTACAAAACAAAACGATTTTAGTTTCCAATTATTTTTCAAATGAACAGTAAAGAATTACACAGTATATTATTATATAGTATAAACAAGTACTCATTTTTTTTTTGCATTGCAACTGAAGGCATGACATACTAGGTGTTAAGTGGTTCCTATAGAGATCACAAAGTTAAGGTTTTGTTTTACCTATCTCTCTAACTGAAACATGCAACCTTGTGACAAAAATTGGGAGTATGCTGGAACACAATCTAATCATGAATGACAGCATATCTTATTTAAAAAAATATTACTAGTTTCATTTTTAATACACAATGCTATTCTTTCATCGGGGACATTATTCGTGAACATGTTATAACCGAATATGTCAAAAAATTGCCAGCGTGATTTAAACATCGACATCGTCACATTGGTTGATACAAGTACACCAGACATCGTATCTTTTTCGTCTTCCTGACGACTTCAATTTTTTCAAATAAAATAACTCTATTAACTTACTTGTTGCACTTCTTGCATGTACGCATCCAAAGGATCAATTTCATCTTCTTCTTCTTTCTTTTCTCCTATATTGTTTTTTTCTTTTCCTTCCGCATCTTCACCTGGCAAAGCTGTTAGATTATTTTAACATATGATGTGTTTCTTTTTACACAAAATATTGAGTAGAGGTATTCAGAAAAATCACTTTCTTCACACATTAATGCAAGATTATGAAAAAAAAAACGTTTAATTTTTAGCCAATAAGTTTTCCATGTGTGTGTGAATCTTAAATTTTGGTAAATGATGAATAGATTAGGTTTTGTTTTACTGACCTTCATCACCAGAGTCATCTTCAAGTGACCATTTCTTTGATGTCGGTATTTGTATATTAGTAACAATGCTTCCTTTTTGAACTTCTTTTTTAGCGGATTCGATTTCTTTACGTTTACGTTCAGCCCTCCATCTCTCTATGCGTTCACGACGTTTTTGCATTTCAGCTTCCAAGCGGTTTTGCTCTTCTTCCTACATAAATAATCAAATAAAATGAATAGTAAGTTTTGGCTTCTGCTGCTTATTACACCAGGCAATGAATTGCCATATGATATTAAGCTCTTGTGAAAGAACTACCTAAAGCCTCTAACACCACACCTCAGATGCTTGCCTGTCTCAACAAGGATACTAATCGTAGTATGTGTTAGTGGCTAAGTTTTATTGGGCCATCTAAGATCAAATGAGAATTATCACTTTACGACATTAGCAGCACTCCATTGACAAAGAGATTTCATTGCATGTATGTTTGTAGTTATTATGTATTTTTGATACGTAAATTCTAAATATTCAGTTAAAAGTTGAATGTTGATATAATATAATGCCAAACTGCTTCTGCATCATCTCAAACTCTTACCTAATCAGACTCTTTATAACATTTGCTAATTCATACAGTACAATACAGTACAAACATACAATTTACAGATATTTTATATTTTCTTATTTACGCTGTACCTATCTGTTGTATATGATTTCGATTTTTTGGGTCTCATTTATTTAGCAACAATGCATGACTCTCCTTATTACATAATACAATATACATTTATAAATATGTAGCCTTAAATTGTACATAAGCAAATGCAAAGTAGATGATGTGAAAGCATAAAAAAAAATCAAGTTTTTTACTTTAACTGTGAAGTTATGTATTAAAACCAATACATTGACAAATTTGCAGCTTTTATAGCCCAATAAATATTTCTTCACTAATCACTTCCAACACTATTATACCAGATTGCCACCTATGTTTCTCTGTTATTCAAAGCCCACTGGGTATCAGTCAAATTAAGTTTTTATCCAGATTGTATCTTAGAACTCAACAATTTTAATAAACATTTCAGCAGTTGTTTCAACTGTGTTATTGTGAAAATAAGCAACAACTTAACAAACAAACCTTGTCAACAGAGCCCGGGTTATATTCAGAAGAATCAGCTTTGCTACTCTTTTCCTTTGATTTTGATCTCTCCCTTTCCTTCTCCGGTGACTTCTTTCTCGATGATTTACTAGATCCATTTCTTTTATCATCTCTTTTATCACTGAATGAACTTAGATAAATTAGCAACACGCCTCAATTTAGCTTTAATAAAACATTTTAACAAAATGTATTATTTGAATAAATATAATTTTATAAACTGTACTAACGCTAACAAAAGAGTCTTGTGACTTAAATTAAAATATTTAACTTTTTATTTTGAGGTTATTAATTACTCAAAGTTTACCTTTTTCTGTCCCGATCTCGCTCACGACTACGATCTCTTTCCCTACTGCGATCCCGTTCTCGGCTTCGGTCTCGTTTAGAGTCACGATCTCTGCTACGACTGCGCTTCCTCTTTGAAGATTTCGAGCCCCGATCACGACTTCTTGATCTTGACCTCCTTCGTTTACGATCCGGTGTGTCAGAACGACTTCGAGATCTACGTCGATCCCTTTCCCTATCACGGTCTCTCCTAAAAGAAACAAAATTGTATTGTGAAAACTTTCGAACGCTAGCACATATTGAATAAGCTTCAAGAACGTTTACAGGTTAATGATTCAAGTAGTTCGTTTACAAACATCGACACTCACCCACTCCTAACCATTTTTTAAAGCAAATATAAAGAGATTTTTACACGTTTTATTTTTCTCATGCCTAAATCAACGGTGCCTTACTTAATACTAATAAAAGATTCTTGAAACAAAATGAGCTGTGAAATTTGGTTCGATTGCTATGAGATAAAAGTACGCATAACAAAATCACAAAGCGCTCGCTTGCATCCACGGATTCTACATTTGACAGTTGACTTTTTAATTTATTTATTTTTAGGGATTTTATGACCTGGTAACCAAGACCTTTAAGTCGTGTCTTCTTTTAATTTATATTTTTATTTTTATAAAAAATGATAATATAGAGTGGAATGAAATAAAGACAATTAATATGAGACTTTAATCAGCTGGGATGAAATTTAAATGAAAGAAGATGAGATGCTAAGGGATAAAATATAATTTCAGTAAAATGATGGTAATTTGCTGAGTTTTTTTCAGTGGACCTTCTGGAAGATCCCGAGATGTTATGTCCAGCGACTTCATTTCATTTACCCACATTTGTGCACTTTCACAGACATTAAACAGTTAATAAACCACCGTTATTATACATTTAAACCTGAAGAAACACTAAATAGACAAAATAAAACAAATCACACAACTTCACTCCTCGCGTTCCCGCCAAAAAAAACCTTGACTTTTTAATAGGTTGATAAAGATTGCTAGATTGAGTTTCTAAATTTACCTGGATTAAAATTTTCATATCTTCAAAATATAACATTTTGCAACCAAGCAAATCGAATGACAAAAATCGGTTTATTAAGAAAATTAACTCATATAATTTTTTTAACCAATACTGTCTAAGCCTATTCGTTGCAAATTTTACAATCGAGCTGAATTGACTTTCCGATGGGATGAAAACCTAACAGTAGTATCTCTTGGCCCACCACACGCTAATCTAACCATCTACTTTGATAAATGTGGCGAAAGTCTCAAAATACTGCTACACAGATATACCTACTCTTCAAACCTCGAACGTTTCGCGACAGAATTATCTGAGCTTTACGCATCTTACAAATTCTGCTAAACGTCGATTCCGTATTTAAAAAAAATGTGGTTCGGATATTACGTCCCACTCTATATCTAATGATCCAACAGCTTACTACTCGACTCATACCATCAGCCTTTAGCGGTTGATATCGACTTTAAGCTATGCAGATATTGGCTTGCGAGTAACGTGAATATCACTGTTCATCTTAAATTTAATTTCCACAAAGGTGGTTCAAGTTCAAGATTTAAGCAGCAGTAAAATTAAAAAACGTAAAAAGTCGATAATTGAAACCTTTAAAAAAATCATCGACTATTTGAAAATAGAGAGAGTTTAGTACCGAGACAACACTATTCATGGATGTTTTGTGTACAAATCGAAACACGAAAACCAAAAGATAACCTAATACATTCAACCGACATCATTGAAAATACAATTTAAAAATAGCGACTACTTTAACAAGACATAAAACAAGCTATTTTCATAACAATATCTAGAAATGGCAGACGATACTGAAAATGTAAGTGTTTGATTTAAAAATTTAAAAACATCGAAATTGTTTCAATACCTTTTATTTTTATTTCATTATTTTAGGTAGCTGTTATGACCGTAAAAGAACCTTTGGATTTGATAAGGCTTAGCTTAGATGAGAGAATTTATGTTAAAATGCGTAATGAACGAGAGCTCAGAGGCAAACTGCATGTAAGTACATTTACAATATGAAACGCTTTTAAATTTCTTATTTTGCTAATTTAAACCTATTGACTCGAATAATGTACTACTTCTGAACACGACAATAGTAACAAGTTATTGAATTGATGAAAACGTAAGTTTGGTTTTATTAAATTAGCCATGTACTTAAACCTATTTCCTTGGTTAGGCCTATGATCAACATCTGAATATGGTATTAGGAGATGCCGAAGAAACTATAACAACCGTTGAAATCGACGAAGAAACATACGAAGAAGTGTACAGAACTACAAAACGAACTATTCCTATGTTATTTGTAAGAGGAGATGGTGTCATACTTGTTTCACCACCAGTACGTGTTAGTATTTAAACTGATATCATTTAAGTATAATAAAACTTTAACTAATAAACCATCTTTATTTGTAATAAAATTCTTATCTTCAGTTTTTGATTCTTAATCTACAATTTTTTTTCATTTTTTATATTTATAATTAATTACGAATTAGCACTTAAACCTCATTCGTTTTTTTTTACTTAATGAAAGTTCTTGACATAATTGTTCACCAAGTAGATTGCACAAATAATGATAAAAATATTTAGTCTAAATTGAGAACTTCTCAGATGTTGTTTATAAATTACAGAAGGGTGTCTGTACACTATTATGCTGTACAATGTTATATAAAATTGTTAAGTAAAATATTTAGAATTGCCAATTATAAATTGTTTTGTCAGCTAGCTTGTATGATTATCCATTATAGCATTGCACCAAATCTACTGGAATAATTCTGATTAGAATTTGTTTTAAAAAAATACAATTAACCTTGAAAAGTAATGTATTTAATTTTGCTATGGTAAAAACAGTTAGAACATCAAGAGAGGGAGACAGTTGGATAGTAATTAAAACAAATTTCACATATTCAATATAAGGTAAGCTAACAATTAAAAACAATATTAAAATATGTTACGTTTATTAAAAGAGCTTAGTCAATTATGATGATTGTTGTCTTCTAATTCCATTTATAAACCTTGGCCTATTAATGAATATATGAAAAAAACTATTATCGAATAACTAGATTAGGAGACCCCACGACCGTAATAAAAATAGCATAGCTGCCGGGTATCTTCTGTAAATTATGGTCATGCTGTATTATGAGTTCCCAAATCGATATATGGTCAGCTAGTTGATCATCGATAATATACTTTAGTTGGTGTTTCAATCACATTCACTCAATCTATATTGCACATAATAAATAATATCACAATCTGTGATTATGATTTAATATGAGTTAATACTGGTACAAATAAATATACACATTATCTATAAATGATGTGCAACTATGTATTCAAAAATTCAGTGATTCAATTAAGTGTTATTTCTAATTAAGATGTCTTCCATAAAATAAAACATCAATAATCAGTCAGTTCTTTAATATATTGGTAATAAAACAATGAAATTCCAATAATAAATTGTCACATATATAAAATAATAAGAAGATACTCATTAAATGACATTAATCTGTAAAGTCATTCATCATAAAACAAATTGATAGGTCATGAGGACCATATATTTTAAAGCTTGATTGCTTTTTTATCTGCTGAACTTATAGTAAATATCATTTCCATATACTCTAACTAGGTCCTTTCCCAATTGCCATCTTGATTTGCTGCCAATAATAACTGCTCCGAGCTGCTGTCAGACATTATATTGGTCATAGAACTACAAATGCATAGCATAGATGGGTGAACTAGCTCACAGCCCCGCAGGCCTTAAGTGGTGGAGCTTATAAACATTACAACGTGAATGTCATCCACCTTCAGACATGAGGTAGAAGTCATTACATTAGTGTTCCAACTATCAAACTGGAATGCATAATTTTTTCGTAGCAAAAATTGACAGGGGAAAGTGGTACCTTCCTGTGCAGACACATTTAAGCCCTACCACCATAAAGTAAGTACTGAAAACTCCCAGCTGACACATTGGATTAATGATTAACTATGAGAATAATAAAATACAAAACGTACGTAATCGTACATAGTCAATTCAAGTAAGTAATACAATTAATTATAATTAAAATTATCACATGACATACGAATTTCATTTAAAACATTGTAAAAACATTAAGGATATTTCTCACGTGTGTTTTATAAGGATCTACTCGAAAATATTCTTGGATTTCGGATATATCTTCGGAATATTGTTATTGGAAAGCTATTTAAAAGCCACTAAACGCACGTGATAAATATCAATTAAGTTGTATGGACCGATTTTTATCAATTTTTAATAAGTAATATTAAGAAAATTAAATTTAATTGTCGGTGTCATCTGATGAGCTCGATAGCTCAACGCTTTCATTAGGACCGTGACTTTGGCGGCCCCTGCGCATACGATACAACCTTGACTCGTCTTGACACTTGTTAGTTATAACGCCCCTGAAAAATAAAAATGTTGATGAAAACCATTTTCTAGATGTATGAAGAAGCGTTACGTGAGAGTTCGACTGAGCTGACTGATTTACTTTTAGCTGTGTCCGTTACAGTCACTGATTTACTTTTGCTATTTATTATGTCACAAAAATTTATTCATGTGTACGTATATAAAAATACTAGCTATTACTCGCGGCTTCGCCGGTATGGTCAAGGAAAAGTTTCGGTGTTGTTTCCCGTCCGTGGGAATGAGGTGTTTTTTCGGGATAAAAGGTAGCCTGGACTGACTCTCCGGACTTAATAATATTGTTTTAGAAATTTATGGCAATCTCTTGCTTCGTTTCGACGTGAAAGAAGAAAGAACAAACAAACAAACAAACAAACAAACACACTATACTATATTTATAACATTAGTAGGTTATTATCTACCATTCCGTTTATATTAAAGTTGGAGATGAATACAGAAAACTAAATGCAACACGGTCTGTAGTTAGTCGCATACCCGAGACGTAGCGGATGCTATCACGTAATTTTTGGCCTGATTTTGATACCGTGGCCGGACCCTAATATACACAGAGAATATCGATCCTCACCTATTACACACTTTAAAACAGAAAGTATCACCTATTCTCACACAGGCTGTACAATGGTACCATCATAGCATACCTCCAACGCGTTTTAGGTATAGTTACTCTTAAAAATTGGTAGCTGCCCTGAGACACAACTGTGTCGCTAATTACAGTTACTAGAGCACTAAGGACATGTCATATCGGATCCTCCCGATCCACCAACGGTGCTTTTAGGTACCCCAAGTTCCGGTCATCGTTTTCATCGAACCCGTCGCTTGCAACGAAGGGCTCGGCGAGTAAACTAACCCTCAGACACAGCCCACTAAGTTTCTCGCCGGATTTTCACAGTGGGTCGCGGTTCCGATTCGGTGGTAAATTCTGCGAAGCGCTGCTCTTACTAGTGTTAGTGTTAGCAACGTCGTCAGGTTTGAGCCCCGTGAGCTCACTTACTTGTTAGAGTTACACTGAAATGGCCTCTCAAGGTCATCAGCTCAGGAAGGAAAAAAACACTAAAAGTGAACTAACCTGATCAAGTTCGGAGGTACGCCACACCTCTGCGAAACTGTATTCACGACATCCTCGACAAGAGCGGGATCAAGAATTTTCTTTGCCGGCTTATTAGCAAATGCAGGCGATTGTTTTCCGGTGAGCGTATGTGTAGCTAGAGTTCTGAAATTATACATGTAGCTTATAATATTATATAATGAATAGTGCTCGTGCCTAGTTTGTGTTCTCAGGCGAATCGGTAGAAGTATTGTAAGCCCGCACAGATAGGGACCACCATCGAACCTCTTTCTGCTACGAAGCAGTTATGCTTTTCTGTTAGAAGGGTTAGCACAGCCGTTCAATTAAGACTAAGAACTTCATGTTTAAAGGTAGTGTCTAAACCCGTAGTCTAAACCTTGTGATTTCTATTAGTTTCCGGTAACCCCTTAATGCTAGACAGAAATTTAGTTCGTTCAATTGTCTACGGAAATAGAAGGAAAAGAAGTTGCAAGTCTGGACTGGTCTAATCAACACTTCATCTAATGACGATGTGTACATAACTATTCATAAACTTGGTATGGTAATATTAATGGATATACTGCAAATAGCGAAATATTGGCCTCGCACGATGCGACGACAGACCGCTGCTTGATGTTTTTTTTGCACTTGAGTTAATAAAATACTCTTACTTTCTAGAAAAAACAGCTTGCAACAACTGTCTGGTTGCAGTAGTGTGAGACTTCCAATCGATTTTGTTCAGGACCTTAGCAGACACCCTCGTATTTCCAAAACCAATGGGTACCTAAAAGATGACAGGTCAATAAAACCTATTTTTATCACAAGTAAAACTAACAGCTATTGTCAATAAAATCTATATGAATTATTACCATATCTGAATCAAGGTTATTAGTGGTCTGTGCAGACATCCTACGAACCACACAACCGCCAGCCGCTGGTCTCTCCGGGTCTACTTGCATTTGAGAATTATTTTCCGGTTCTGCCATTGCTTCGTCGGCGTGTCTGAATAAGGCATCATTAACTTGCTGTCGCGGCTGCAATCCTGCACGACTGGTGCTAGGCTGACATAGCGCGTTAAGATCGTTTGCGTTTGATGCCCCCATATTTCTAGACCTCGGTTGAGCTCTTGAGACGCTAGCATTCTCATTGTTTGGTCTAATTAAACTGGGCAATACTAGGTTAGGATTCGAATTTTGTACAACACGTTCGAATTTTTTGTACAAAGTCACCAAGACATCTTCCAACTCTTGGATTTTGGCGTGTATTGCTGGTGGATATTCTGTTTGGGTAGATTTGGTTCCGTAAGTTTTTTTAGGTGCTTCATGGCTTCTGCCCCGCAATGGGGTGCTTGCGGTCAAGGCACGACGTCTTTCGTGAAACGGATTATGGCCACTAGATCGTTTGCTAGTTTCAGTTCTGCAAGTATTCGAAAGGTATTTTACCCTCGGATTGCCAGATGCTGTGATCTTACTCCGATTAAATAAGTATTGCATCTAGAAAAGAAAAGAAAAAATGGAACTGTAATAAAACTGACATCTCTATATATGAAAATGAATCGTCGAAATCATTAGTCTGGCTAAAACTCGAGAACGGCTGGACCGATTTAACTAATTTTGGCGTTGAATTATTCGTGGAAGTCCAGGGAAGGTTTAAAAGGTGAGAAAATATAAAAAAGCGCGGAATTATATAAAAACAAACAATTTTGTTTTTCCTTTGATGTGTCCCCTTGATGTGTCTTTTATTTATCGATTGAGGCACTACGAAGTCTGCTGGGTCAGCTAGTATAATAATAAAAAAGAGTAACTACTGTTTCTTCTAATTACGCAATTTAGTACTGTTATTGTTTCTTTTTTTACGTTTGAACGAAAGCTGAAGATGGTTTAATCGTTGTAGAAATTATACCTTGGAATTATTTATTTATTACATACGAAGGAAAGTAAGCATTATCTTAATTACCACCACCAAATAGTAGATTTATTTAATAAATTTTATTACCTCAGCTTCACTGTCGCTTGTACTATTGTTTTCGCTGGGGCCTTCTACGTCTTTTTCAGTTGGATGTTGTTCTATTGGTTGACCATTTGTCAATGCGTCCACATTCTTGAAGGAATAAACATTTTGATCGTTAAGTCGAGGTGACAAATTGCATTCAGATCAGGAGTCAACAAATTAGAAATTTAAACTATTAAAAAATTACATTAACGGAATAACCATAGAGGCGATCACTTTTAGTTATAGTGAGTAATAGAAATTCGGTAGCAAATATTAATGATTCAATATTTCTTAATGATAGTATTGTTCTGCAGCGAGCCATTTATGCCATGCCATTTTGTATTTGGAAACCACTTGACACTGAATGGCCCGTGAGCTTGACTGTCTGTTTGGGTATTCACATACAACAGACCTGTAAAATGTTGTTTAAAGCATTTTTGTAATTTTTAAACAATAATCACACACACACACACACACACACGCACCAAAATTAGTTCGTAGTTTAGTCGTTTAGTAGTTTTATTTATATTGAGGCTATATAGGCTTGATTTTATTTTAATATCTAGAAAAAAATCCTTCGAATAAATTTAATAGCAAATTTAAGCCGTCAAAATGAAGACAATTGAAAATGGACACAGTTTTACATTGTTATTACGGGGAAAGCAATCATCCTGATGGTAAGTAGTCACTGTCGCTCATGCATATCAGCAATACCGAATACACTGTCAGTCCGTTGCAAAGTCATAATGTTCTTAAAATCTCATTAGAATTCCAATGCTGCATTAAAAATTTCACCACAAAATGTCGTAATTACATTGACGGCCAATAGTTTTTGCGTCAATTAATATAAATAAAATAAACCATTAGTTGTTAATAAACAATGTGTTAAATAATTTGAACTGGGATATTAAAACTCAAAACTAATGAATCTTTCCATGTGGGTACTCACGAAAGGCACAGTGTTCGTCAGCTCATATGAACGCAAATACAACGCCAAAACATGTCTTACTTTTATATCCTGCCTCTCCAGAAGATGTTGGTATTCCACTAAATAGAGTTTGCTCCCTGCAACAAAAGTCGCAAGATAAATAAAGATATTCTTAACAAAAACACATCTTAACACGACCTAATCTTGGAGACTTATACGTTGCACCTGATATCCTTATAACTAAAGCACGTCTCGCTGTTCCGTTTTTTAATCTTACTAATATTTCTTTTCCCGGACTGATTTCCGTTCTGTGATATGATAATTTCTCAACATTGACCACGCAATACGCTGGATAAGCGTAGTTTTCCGTAATCCACTCGAGCAGTATCCATAGTCGTTTAGACATAGTGCAAATTTTAAGTTTATAAAAGCGCAAAGTGATTTTAGGAGACGATTTTCCCCCGACGCTCAGGTAATAACTGCACAATGAAGTTTAGTCGGGCCGAGTTGTTGCGCGTAAAGACCCTTTGAGCAAAAAAAAAAACCTACATTCTACAATAACAAAATTGTAGAGGGTAACCCGCCAATACACACCAAAGAACCGTTACGCCCAAATGTTTTTGATCCTAGAGATGCAGTGAATGATATAATGTAGGTACGAATTTTTAAATTGTAAAATCTAAACATGATTACATTATATTTTTATAAAAATTGAGTTGTGTGAGCTTCGTTTGTTTTGATCTACAGTAAGAGGAGGAATGAAAACATTATTCGATTGACTTGGGGACGCATTCGCAAAGTTAATACATGCGAAAAAACTTCTACTTGCGTGAAGTTCTCTTCGACGTTCAATAGGTGGCGCGCGTCTACTCATACATTAAAGTGAGTGTACTGTAAAATTAGATACTATTTATTACTAGTACGTACTATTTCGTATCACATAAACATGAATATTTTTACTTTTATTTTATATTCACGATCTATGTGTTCGACCATCGCTTGTCCGATTGTATAGATACTATCCTGATTTTATTTTTATTATTTACTTATATATTTATTTTTATTTATTTATAGTATCATCAACATAAAACAGGTAGGGAAGATATTATTCATAAAAAAAAAATCGTGTATACCTACAGCCTACAGTTGATAGTAAAAGCAGATTTTGGCTGGGCTTACATATAAAAACAAAGGTAAAATAAATAATACAATATATGTATGTTATTCTATATTTAAAGGTTTGAAACAACTTTTTTAGTTTGAGATCTGAGAGAATATAACGCATACAACAAAATGTATTTAAATACTGCAGCCGAAGAAACTTCATTTGTATGAAATTAACAGCCACATAAAATATGTAGAAGAAGCGGATGCTATCAGTAATATGTTCTTGAAGATATAATACTTTTAGAACTTCTGCTTACTAGAATAGATAAGTTTGAACAAACTGATTTTTGATCTGTTTTATTCGCCAATCTTTTCTATACAGAGCGACGTAAAAGGGATTGCTTTTAAATAAATGAAATATTTCAATTGCATTGAAAGAAATTGGTTTTTATCTCCTTAACTTTCATAACATTTTTGTTACATTATTGTTCCCTAATTGTCCTATTCTAACACTATATGGATGCAGCACAGTCCGAGAAAGTAGATGGAAATCATAATATATTGGATATATTGGATAGATAGGTAGAATTTATATCCCTATAGTGACATCGAATGATGCGACCACAGGAATAATATCAAGATATATATCTTGATATTATTTCTGTAGATGCGACCGTGCCGGTATTCGATTACGGCAGGCAGAGTACTCATTTTTCTAATAAGCGCTTCAAAAAGTCATTTTTGAATATGTACGATGAAGGAATAAAATCGTGTAGTAAAAGTCAAATGCACAAATAATATAATTTACGTAATTACGTATAGGGCTTCTGGTGAGCCCGCACGCGCAGCTACCACCGCCCTTCCTATTTCGGCCGTGAAGCAGTAATGTGTTTCAGTTGAAGGGCGGGGAAGCTGTTGTAATTTCTATAAAACTGAGGCTTAGAACTCATATCTGTCTCATGTGACTCCAGTATCCGACTCCGGTAACCATTTAACACTGAGTGTTGCCGTGAGTTCGTCCACTTATCTATGCGATATAAAAATATCTTAATTCGCATTCGAAAAACATTTGAAGTCGGAATCCATGATTGCATTGTAGAAACCAAGGAATGTAGTGATAGGTAGGATTGTAGTAGCCACCCGAGCAAGATCATAATATTTTATCTTCTAACTTCTATCTAGTCTTCTTTTGAAGTCGTCGTGGCCTAAAGGATAAGACGTCCGGTGCATTCGTAGCGATGCAACGGTGTTCGAATCCCGCAGGCGGGTACCAATTTTTCTAATGAAATACGTTATTAACAATTGTTCACGATTGACTTCCACGGTGAAGGAATAACATCGTGTAATAAAAATCAAACCCGCAAAAATTATAATTTGCGTAATTACTGGTGGTAGGACCTCTTGTGAGTCCGCACGGGTAGGTACCACCGCCCCGCCTATTTCTGCCGTGAAGCGGTAATGCGTTTCGGTTTGAAGGGTGGGGCAGCCGTTGTAACTATACTGAGACCTTAGAACTTCTATCTCAAGGTGTGTGGCGCATTTACGTTGTGGATGTCTATGGGTTCCAGTAACCACTTAACACCAGGTGGGCTGTGAGCTCGTCCACACATCTAGGCAATAAAAAAAATAAAAAATATATAAATGAATTGCTGTTCGTTAGTCTCGCTAAAACTCGAGAACGGCTGAACCGATTTGGCTAATTTTGGTCTTGAATTATTTGACGAAGTCCAGAGAAGGTTTAAAAGGTAAATAAATTTGAAAATGTTCGGAATTAAATAAAAAACTATTTTGTTTTTCCTTTAATGTGTCCCCCGTCGGACGGATTCCTTTTGTTTGTTTAAGTTTATTTTATACAAAATTTTAGGTCTTTTATTTATCGATTGAGGCACTATGAAGTCTGCCGGGTCAGCTAGTTTATAATAATTAAGAGAACGTTTTATCTGTTAGTTTACTTTTTCATGGCGTTTTATTTCGATACAAGTTCGCTTACAACATGATTGAAGTCTATAGTGGTTACTAGAATTTAAAGACATCTCAAAAATACTAAAGTAAAATCGCAAAGTGCCGTAATAAGCCGCCATAAAGTGAAATTAGCGTAATTATTATTGGTTGGTACAATGGCGTTTCTAGTCCATGTAGCGCTTTTGATTGCTTAGGTACATTACCCTAGCGTCCTTATAATAAGCGTGCGGTCAAAATAAAAAAGTAGAAAAGTAAAAGGTTCTTTGAAAGTGCCGAGGCCAGCGCTCCCTAACATCGCTACGCCCGTGTGCAAAGCATACCGTGCACCTTAGGTAAAGTCGCCTCTGGGTAGATTAGGGGTCTGGCCGGATAACTACTGGAATCTTGTGTATGGATACTTCGCGCAGTCATGTGTTTATAAGGTGGGCAATGGGTGGGTTTCTTTTCAATTTAATCTAAATTTTGAGTTCACGGTCTCAGCGTCATTGGCGGAATTGACGATTTGTGGTCTATAGTCTACGGCAATCAAAACCAGGTGGGTAGTAAGCTTGTTTACTTATCGAAGCAAAAAAAGGCCTTAATAGGCAATCAATAAATAATTTTATTGATTGGCCTATGTACAGCGGAACGAATGAAATGTACCTACGCGTCGAAAATTCAAACATCATACCTACATAACTATTAAGTAATAGTTATGTAGGTACGATGTTTGAATCGAGACAATAGATATTAAGAGGTCAAACTTACCGGTGTCTGTGTGAGTATGTAGCATCAACAGGGCCTCGGCAGCTTCTAGTTCTGCGGGAGTGTAATCAGCCAGGCTGCGACCCGTTTTCTCCTAAACAAAATCAATTACGCTACATTAATCACACCGAAAGTATTCAGTGTGATTAGTGCGAGTTTTTTAACGTTCTCGATAACGTAAAAGTTAACTGAAATTTGTATGCAGTTGGAACAGCGCCTCTAGCGGCAAACGTTCCAACTCCATATAAATCTGAGTTAACTTTTACGCTATCGAAAACGTGACAAGACTCGCACTAAGCACACTGAAGCTTTTTTTTTCTACCTAAGCTGATAGCCTTGAGAGGCTATTTCAGCGTAACCTTAACTAGTAGGTGAGCTCACGGGGCTCAAACCTGACGACGTTGCTAACACGAACCCTAGCAAGAGCCGTGCTTCGCAGAATCTATCACCGGATCGGAAACGCGACCCACTGAGAAGATTCGGCGAGAAACTCAGTGAGTGGGCTCTGTCTGTGGGTTACTCTGAAGCGAAAAATTAGTAAAATAACGATTTCTAAAATACCGCAGAACAATTACAAAAATCGTAAAATTTTACGTTCCTGTGCATACATTTTATATTTTCTTTAAAATGCTCTAAATACAGGGTGTTTTTTTTTGTTTGTTTGATGGGGCTTCAACGAACTGTTACAGTTTTTATTTTTGAATATTGATTGGCATTCGCAGACTTTGGACAGTAATTAATCTTGTCTACATGACTCCTCGGTAACGTAGTAGTTAGCGTTCCTGGCGGCTGCTTGGCCGAGGGTCGTGGGATCTATTCCCACTATAGGCTAACATTAGAATGACAAAAAAGCTTTTTTGCTCTTTGTTTCGTGTTTATTTATTTAAACGTATATCTATCAGTACATTTATCAGTTCCTGATTCCTAATTTGTGCCAAGATCACATGGTATGATATGTGATGGAGTATAAATAGTATAACAGTTTATTTTGGGCTTAATTTCATTATTTTTAACCGACTTATAAGAAAGGAAGAAAATTATCATATGTTTGGTTTATACCTCAGATCTTTGTTCTTACTAGGTGTACCGATTAGTTGGATATATGGTATTTTTATTTATTTGTAAGATGGGGCTTCTCCCATTTATGGTCCCATTTAATTTATGTCAAAATCTGAGAAGTAATTTTAAACTCCCCTTAATAATGCATTTGTAATTAGCTTCTACTAAATTGAAACTCATTTAATTCTGTTGAAGGCGGTTTTCTGTTTTTTCTTTTTTAAATCTTGTTATATAATAATATGGCTTTTGAAATATCTACCATAAAGCTTAATAATAACTAGAAAAGAATCGTCCAGAAAAACTGATATATATATTTTTTTAATACAGAAAAACACACGAAAATGAATGACCTTCAACAACATTACCATGAAAATTCGAAATATATAATAATAATATATAAATGTTTATCTCAAATCGAATACTTCAAGAATTGATCCTTATAAGAAAAAGTAAAAGGAACAAAATAACTTTATTATATTATATATACATGTATTTAAATCTCATTTCATTTGCAAATATCCCTAAAATTTATGGAAAGTACTTTTGTAGTTTCCCTGGAATTATAAGAATTTATTTATTCACCTATGCCAGCCCATATCCATTACCACCGCGTTATATCTAATGAAATATACGATGCATGAAAATTATGTGCATTATTACAATGTCATCGTTAACGGGAAAAGGTTAATAATAAAACCAATTGGACTATTTACGGATCTGTTTATGTTTACTAATAAAAGCGAAAGTGAATAAAGTACTTACGGGTTCCATTCTTCTGATTGACCCGTTGATGCTACGAACTATATTATCAAACACACGCAGTAAGTACCGTCATACGTATTTTTTACGGTGTTAATATGAAATAAAGGCAGGATAAATAGTATACCTTACTGTAGCGAACTACGAAGTAAACTGACAAAAAACTTTTCGTGGTTTCGTGGTCAAGAAAGGGAGAAATAGACAACCAATAATCTCTATTCGTTTCAAATAACATTTGTTTGCAATCCTTTTTGTTTAAAAATATGCTCATTCAAAGAGACCCATTCATAAAAGTTTATGCCCGAAATGTAAAGACAATAGCGAATAATGCTGTTGATACTTTTTATTGTATTTGTAGGACGCGGTCTGAGCCCGTTCGGTTTGGTACTACTGTTCTACCCGTGTCTGCCGCAAAGCAATCAGGCGTTCTGGTTTTTGAAGCGAGATAGGCGTTAGTCTAACTAAAGCAATTTTTTTTATTTTTTATTAGATGGGTGGACGAGCTCACAGCCCACCTGGTGTTAAGTGGTTACTGGAGCCCATAGACATCTACAACGTAAATGCGCCACCTACCTAGATATAAGTTCTCAGATCTCAGTATAGTTACGACAGTAAGTTAGACTTCAATTCATCTCGAGTCTTAATCATGCACATTCTGATGTCAATAAGTTTCAGAAATCCAATGAAAAACTAAGGGGGACCTGGAACTATTTTTCCCTAATAAATTTACATTAATAGTTTTTACATTCAGAAATTACGTGCATATAAATTTAATAACTTTGTAACATATTGTTTAGATCGGTTTATGCTAATTAGGTTTAAGTGGATATTTTGTATATTTATACTAATTTAAATTTTTATACTATAAAATGTGTAAACTAAACAAATACTAAGGTCTACGGTTGAAGGAAGTCATTAAAACATAGCTTCTTAGTCAACGCAATCAAAATATCTGCATATAGGTACTTAAGCGATATTCCGACTGATAGAACTTATAAAGGATTTGACCTGAGAAAGTCCCTGATGACTACAAAAGTAAAATTTTGGAAACAACGAAATTCATATAATCAAAATATATTTAAAAAAAACAATATATTCAACTGTAAACTTTAATTTTATATCTATGACTGGCGAAATCCGAATACTATCATTAAAGATCATTGCCAAAAACACTGCATTTGCTTCTATACCGGACCTACAATAAAAAAGCCGTCGTGGCCTATAGGAAGCCGTCGTGGCCTAAAGGATAAGACGTCCGGTGCATTCGTATCTAGCGATGCACCGGTGTTCGAATCCCGCAGGCGGGTACCAATTTTTCTAATGAAATACGTACTTAACAAATGTTCACGATTGACTTACACGGTGAAGGAATAGCATCGTGTAATAAAAATCAAACCGACAAAATTATAATTTGTGTAATTACTGGTGGTAGGACCTCTTGAGTCCGCACGGGTAGGTACCACCGCCCTGCCTATTTCTGCCGTGAAGCAGTAATGCGTTTCGATTTGAAAGGTAGGGAAGGGTAGGGCAGCCGTTGTAACTATACTGAGACCTTAGAACTTATATCTCAAGGTGGGTGGCGCATTTACGCTGTAGATGTCTATGGACTCCCGGTAACCACTTAACACCAGGTTGGCCGTGAGCTCGTCCACAAACATAAGCAATAAAAAAAAAAGAGAGATTAAAGTGTACAAATAGATTTAATTACTTTTTTTACAATACTACTGAGACCTAAAACTCATGTTTCAAGGTGCATTTGCGCTTACGTTGTGATGTCTTAGGGCTCCGGTAATCACTTAACAACAGGTGAGCCGTAAAGGTTGTTCACCCTTCTAAGCAACAGAAAAAATATTTTGTGGACGAATGTCGCTTAGTTACCTATATAGCTACAAATTTATTTGGTAAAATAGAAACGTCCCTTTGAACTTGCAGATTTTTTTTTAACCCCTTGTAAATTTTAGTTCTATTTTAGTGCGTTTTATTACCCTTTTTTCCCTACCTAAGCGTCAGTAGCCTGCGGGACGATTCCAATTATGCGAGGGCGAAATTTTTTACAGCTTCGTGTACGAACAAAAGTTAAAGTGTAGAAAGGTAAGAAATGAAGATCAAAGGCGCGCCTCCCTCACACTATGTAAATTCTAGCTGCTCTCGTACAATCCGGTGTGTTCATAGTTCAACAGAACCGAAAAGGTCTTATTTGGACCGGTCACAGTCCTCGTTGAACCCGCCGTTGAGCCGAACGAAGGACTCGACGAGCGAATCAACCCACAGACGGCCCACTGAGTTTCTCGCCGGATCTTCTCAGTGGGTCGCGTTTCCGGTCCGGTGGTATATTCTGCGAAGCACTGCTCTTGCTAGGGCCAGTGTTAGCAACACTTCTGGTTTGAGCCCCGTGAGCCCGTGAGCGAGACTAAAAAAGACTCACCTTTGAAAATAAAGTAATTTGTATTTGTAAGTCTTGATATATAAAATTTAGTAATTAATGTATACTTATTTAAAGGTATTGTCTTAAAAAATACATTATTGGAATTAAAGCAAACCATTTAATGCTACTCATTACTTATTACCTGTTAGTACTTTTACGATTAAGAAAAAATTTTACCTGTCTGAGTGATTTGCTCTCGGTACACCGGGTCTCGTGCCCATTAGGCGACGGACGCTTCTCATTACTGTCTTTAAAAGTTTCATTACAAATTTCAAATAAAGTATGGTATTTATACTACCGTTTCAAAACGCGATAAGACGACATTCGTTCCAATTCGAACAACGTTGATACCAGAAGCTATAAATACGATTAATATGTACCTACTTTAAAAACCACCACTTTTCCAAATCACTATGCCTTTTGTTTGGATTTTTTGACCGTTTTATGATACATTCTTATGTTCTAAGGAAAAAAGTAGAACAATGAAAAAGGGCAAGTAGCACCGAGAGGTATTATTGTTTCTCGCCAATTATTATTCTTGTCTTAACTTAAAAGTTTTTTTTGCGCGAATATTTAAGCTGAATAGAATGCAGAGGTAAATTTTTCATCTATATTTCTTATTTCAATGTTATAGTCTCAGTGTGCCAATAAATAAATATACTTTCTTTGTTCCTAATTTTCACATGAACAATAGAGCCTAAAGTTGGTAAAATCAAAAAGACCGACTAAATTCTTGGCACTACTGGGCATTGGACTATGACACATTTTTTAGATATTTATATTATTATGTTGTTTAACGTTTCTGTAGTTGGAATGAATATAAAATGTAAATAATTTAATTTATATCATGTTATCATTGAATTTTGATAATGATGAATCTTATCAAAGAAAATGTCTCATATCCCAAAAACAACTCAACGCGTTACCTTAAAAAAGGTTGTAAAAAGCTTTTTTAAATTCTGTGTCTAATTATTTAAAATATTTTCCAAAGGTGAATATTTAAAGGGTTACTTTAACTAATATTTAAGCATCAAAACGAATTCACAAAGATTCCTGGTCATTCAAAATCGCGTGCAGTTGTTTTTTTATGTCACGATTATAGTTGCATATAGTACATATGTTTTGATAACAGCCCAGCCTTAAACCGGTTTTTTTTTACTGTAGAAGTAGGTAGTAGTATAACGCATGTACCTAGTAGCTGGTACGAGCTCATATTTACGCTTCGAGATTACCAAATATGTATAAAATTTAGGAGAACGAGGTCCGATGCGAGTAGTGTATACTTCTATACTAATTGTGCCAGTCATTGTGATGTCAGAAGGCATTCCCTCGAGGCAATTGACAGAAAGGTAGAAAAAAAACTAATTAAAATTCGTGTCTAGAAGTAGTGTATATTGAAATTCGTCGCTTAATCATTTTGTTCACTGAAACAATACTGAGGTATACATAAATAAAGTGTATGATTTGTTTGTTAATTTCCTTTACAACATTTAATGTTCAAGGTGAACTTAGTATAAAATGTTTGCGTATTAATTGTGGAATGTTTTCATATTGAATGCGTTTACAAACATAGATAGCTTGAAAAGTTTAACAGATATTATGTGATATTAGGCCTTCTTGGTTCCCGTTGAAGATGGATCTGCTTACTTTTCAGGACCAAATAAATTTTAATCATGTAGGTAATATAATAATCACTAAGCAGACACCAATGGAGAAGGAGATCCTTACGCGGAAGTGGCATTGGATTGGTCACACTTTGAGAAAGCCCGATACCCACCTATCAAAGAGAGCACTGACCTGGAAAGTGTCTGGCAAAAGGAAGAGAGGCCGCCCCAGAACAACTTGGCGTCGCTCGGTGGAGCAGGAGCTAGGGGTCTTGGGTATGACGTGGGAGGAGTTAGAACAGACTGCCCAAGACCGATATAAATGGAAAAAATTGATTCGAGCCCTACACCCCAGCAGAGGGTAATAAGAAAGAATGATGATGATGATGAGGTAATATAATAAAATATACACGAAGGGAAGTAAGTGGGAGGGTAGGATGGGTAGCCATTTGATTTCGAGTAGCGCAGCCTGTTTTTTAGCTAGAAAAGGATGTTAAACATGTTGGCTCCTTCTCAGAAGAGGTTGCCACTAGATACTTTGAACCCTATTCCTTCCTAACCAAAGATTGATATTCCAAGGTGACGTATCTAATAAAATTAACTCAATTCGCATTTCTTAAATCAGTAGGTATTATAATATTTTTTGTATTTAAAGGGTACTCAAAGAATTTTATTTCATTTTCATTCAATGTTGGAGCTGAAAGCATTTCGCAATGTCAACATATTTTATGTTTTATAAAAATATGTTTAGTGATAGAAATACTAACCAATAATAAAATATATCTACGTAAGTTCTTTTTACCATTTTTACATTTACTTTTACCAATTGCAATACACCGCACTGATGAATTATAGCATAATGTTTTTCTTCTGTGAACCAATAATGCGTCAAGTTTGATGGAATGGAAATAAGTCATACCACTCCCATCCTAACTCTTAAGTTGGACAGCGTTATTGACAATATAATATCATATCATATCATAGGCTCTACGTGATGATCTTAAAATGTGTAGATTGTTTCTCTCAACAACGCTTCAATCTCACTAGGCGACCTGCCTGTATTGTGTGGGTACATTTAAAATACAAAGTATTATCCTTGGTATATCTTGAATAATTAAGAAATGTATTTTTCTATGCTAGGACCTCGTGTCTCACGATGACGATATAGGTTTGCTTCTGTGAGAATTTCAACAAATGTCCTAAACGCATCAACCATGAAGCAATCGTGCTTCGTGGCTTAAGGTTATCTGTCATTTTAATACAATTTAGACTTTGCCTTGTCTTCTAAATGAGAGTCGAATAATTGTTATTGCCGAGCTAACTGAACTTGAAGGGCTATTCTGGCTACACCTTGGTTGGTGGGCGACCTCATGGGGTTCAGCCTGAGAGAATTCCTACAAGAATCGCTGAATTAATAGCCGGATCGCAATCGCGACCCACTGTTAACATCCGGCGAGTAACTCAGTGGGTTAGTTTAGAGTTAGGTACGCGTCTTTCATCTATAAATCTAAAATCTATTTCAACACATCGTTTAATGTGTCACAAAATTAAAAAGTATTAGGAAATTATTTTTTACCCTCATTTTTTAATTATATTTTTCGATGACGAAAAAATATAATTTAAACTCAAATGTTTCGGACACAATATAGAGAACAGTACTGTGATAATTTTCAGGTGGTAGATTCTGCGAACCACTGCTCTTACTCTAGTGTTAGCAAATTCTCTCAGATTGAGCCCGTGAGCTCTCCTACCCGTCCACGTGTAGCTGCTTTAACTGCTGGATTAACCTATCAGGCTATCAGGGAACAGTTGCCTAAGGGGAATAAGTTTTTTTTTTTTTTTTTTTTTTATTGCTTAGATGTGTGGACGAGCTCACAGCCCACCTGGTGTTAAGTGGTTACTGGAGCCCATAGACATCTACAACGTAAATGCGCCACACACCTTGAGATATAGTTCTAAGGTCTCAGTATAGTCACAACGGCTGCCCCACCCTTCAAACCGAAACGCATTACTGCTTCACGGCAGAAAAATAGGCGGGGCGGTGGTACCTACCCGTGCGGACTCACAAGAGGTCCTACCACCAGTAATTACGCAAATTATAATTTTGCGGGTTTGATTTTTATTGCACGGTGTTATTCCTTCACCGTGGAAGTCAATCGTGAACATTAAATTTGTTGAGTACGTATTTCATTAGAAAAATTGGTACCCGCCTGCGGGATTCGAACACCGGTGCATCGCTACATGCGAATGCACCGGACGTCTTATCCTTTAGGCCACGACGACTTAAAATTTAATAAGTGGCAATATTGGCACATCCTTACTGTTGGTAACTAGTAAAGCTGCACTTTGTTGTTTTAATGTGGCCCTTGTTACCACAAGCACCGGTCACCGTCCTCGTCGAACCCGTCGAAACCCCCGAAAATCTGATGCAAATATACAGACAGCGATTCAAAACTTGATGGTACTTACATATTAATATACAGATCTAAATTTATTTTTTGATGTAGAAGTACAAACCTTACGTCATTTTCCATGAAAGCTGAAATTTACTGTATTGAGAATAGAATCAAAGAAAATGTTTGTGATTAATCAGAATTTTATTTTACAGAATTTCTATTGGAACAGAATGTGTTGTGTTCGCGCGACAGCGCGACGTTTGTAAATGTTCGGCAACTCGGGTGCCGTCGCCCGTACGCACCCCGCACCCGCACCTCTCATAACAGTGCGGTACATGACGGCACGCGGAGATACGCTCGTTCGATATTGAGAAAATTGTGCGCGCGCGCCCTTCGTTATATACTAAGTAAAGGGTTGAGTGTGAACCGGTGAAAAGGTGTATGTGCCACCCATCGCAGAGGAACACCGCTGCGACCGTGATAGTGCCAGCATCAGCCTCCAAGTAAGTCCCGTTTTCCTACCTACCCTTTCGTGTCCGCTCATTCTCCGCAGAGTTCATTTGCTCCCTTTCAGCTCATCAGCTCACGTTTAAGGTGACGCTCACCTGCGTCACCATGTTGACGAAACTAAAATATGTCAAGCTCTGTTTTGGATCTGTGTATCTGATGAGTGAAGATTACTTATAACTCAGGTGAGACGGATCACGACGCGACATCTACAAACTTTGCAATAGTACAACTTATTATTGGAAATATTTTTGGGACTTCAGGAGTAAATAATTTTAGAATAAACAGGTTACATATCAGCGCCATGTCTATTTCTGAGGTAAAGCAATCATGCGTTGCCGTTCCGAGGGTGGGGAAGTCTTTATTCCATTAGTTGTGATGAGTGATGTTACCTATAGGTATTCTATTGTGAACGTTATTTTATAAATTATGTGAATACAAGATCGAAATTAGTGCTCATATTGGAACGAAGTTCCTTACGGCAGGCTTGGAGAGGATAGGGATTTTGCTGCGCGACCGAACTGAAAAAAATGTGATAGTAAAACCGTAAGAAAAAATCCGTGGAAAAAAGTGCGTGGAATAAAACCGTTAAATGAGACGTGCGCAGGCACGACAGTCGCATACACAAGCGAGTAGTGTATAATACCTTTCTCTTTCTCCTTCTTTCTTTTCGTTCTCTAATCCCTTCTCTCTCTATTTAGTAATTATTTCTATTTCTATGTAATTTTATGTTGTCAACCAAAAATAAAGAGATATATTCTATTATTTTAATTGATAATTTGAATTACTATTTTTTTTATTTTACGTAATTTATTATTTCCTAAAATACTGAATTTCCTAAATACTTTCCCGTACTTAAATAAAAACTAATCAGCAAAATTTAAGAGAAAAACCAAGAAAACCTACATAAAATTGAGCACCATTTCTTTTTTTGCAAATTGTGTCGATTCTACATTAGCCGAAGGAACTTCGTCTGGTGTCCCACGACACCACATCTTTTTTTTTATAACTTTTTTTCTAATTTGTTATTAATTTGTTGGTTCATTAATAATATTCTTGCCATTTTATTTTCGGCTAATATGTACTGTAACATGCTTAATGTTCTTAAAAAAAACTACATAGTTTGCAAATGCCAAAAATCAAATTCATTGTGGCAATTTTACTAGTTACTAAAACCGTTTTTTTTTGTTCCAGGGAAAAGAAACTTCAAAAAATCTTTCAAATATATGCATAAAGACAATTTGAAGGTTTATTTTAGTCTTGCAATCTGATAGTAATAACGGAGCGTCGATCATAGTAGTTTTTTATTTTACCACTAGTAAAAAAATTTTTTTTGCTAAAATGTAATTGTCGCTACATTTTCTCATTCCTGTTTGGCGGTGTGTTCCGAAATGCAAAACATCTGGCGCAGTATTTTAGTTAAGCCCATGGACCGTAGCAGGATCCGGACAGCGATCTCCGCCAGTCAATGGCGTTTCGCTCAAGGAACGTGCTTAAATGTGGAGTAGTCTCTCGTGTGGGATTTGAACATCGACCAGTCGCGCAATTTCGTGCGTTCGTCTTATATTAATACGCCATTAATAACTCACCATTTTCGTATTACCTTCGACTATTAACAAAGAAAAGCACTCTCGAAAACTCTAAGTTAATTTAGTTTATCGTAACGCAATAGTTGGGGAGTGCTCTGATGAATTGTTTGAGATGATACCATCTTCTCGTTTTTACCATCGCACCGCCCGCCACCGAAGTAGAGTTCATCCATACTACCTGGAGCCACTGCGACCATCTACAGTGCGTTTCCAGAGATCTTTTTTGTCACGTACCATCCGACTTTGAAATGAGCTCCCGTCCACGGTGTTTCCCGAGCGCTATGACACTTCTTCAAACATGGCTTGTGGAGAGTACTTTACGGTAGGCAGCAGTTTGACTCTGACCTTGGCATTGCTGAAGTCCATGGGCGACGGTAATCACTCACAATCAAATTGGCCGTATGCTCGTCTGCCTACAAGGGCAATAAAAAAAAATTGATGTGCGGTATTATAATGATAGTCAAGCAATATTTGAAAGCGCTTCTACATATTACAATTAAAAAAAATTATGATTAATTTGTTTTTAATTTAAAGTGTTTTGTAAATGTCTAAATTTCTAATCAATAAAATGTTTATAGAAACTAGAGGTCCTGCAGTAGTCGAAATTCGACTATAATTAATTGGAATTGTCAGTTTGTACACTATTATGATTATATTTTAAACTTCTATAATCACAAATTTCGCCAAGACTACACTATAAAAAATATTAACAAAGACAAACAATATTTAATCTATTCTCAATTTGACAACAGAGGCCAAGAACAAAAGTTTGACAATAAATAGTACGCATGCGTGTGTGCGTCAAATACATGGTATGTAGTGTGTGTAATGTTTTCTTTATTGATTTAATGTATCTTTTATCCATTATTTTTAAAAAATATTAGCATTGTGCACTTCTTCTCTATATTCTCTATAAGTGTGCAAAATTTCATACTCCTCCGTCAGCGCAATTTTCGTAAAAAGGGATACAAAGTTTTTGCTTCACGTATTAATACATAGATAAAGCTGAATTTTAATAAGCCTAATAGTGCAACCAAAAACTTTTTCGAATAGTTATTGGCCTTTTACAACCTTAAGTTTAAATAATTTAAACTATATTGTTTAATATATCTCCTATGGTGATACAATTGAGATTTCAACCTCAAAAAAAAAGTGGCCACCTACGTTGTAGTGCTCTTTGTATATTAAGACAATGAGGTGTAGGCAGTAGCTTAGCGGTTCCTTTGTTTTTCATAATAGCTTCAAATTAAATACTTACAACTCTATAGAAATACTGTCAGATAAGCAGAAGAATTCACGACTGACCTATTGTTAATAGACTACTGAACATTACATAAACATTTCAATGTGAATGTCGCCGTCCACCCATACATTTGAGGTCGACGTCTCAAGTGTACCTTTCAACAGCTATCACATCCTGAGCGACAATATTCACCTGTCACCATAGTATTTTCTTACGGTTTTCGCGAGTCGTAAAGAGATTTTAATTAAAATGCTTTTACGGTGTAAGTTTATTTTTATTGTCATTCATTAACGGCCGTCTGGTGTAGTGGTAAGTGACACGGTCACTACACAAGGGGGTTGCGGGTTCGAATCCCGCCAGGGGAAGATATTTGTATGATAAATATAAAGTCTTTTCCAGGGTTATGGATGTATATTAAATATATGTATGTGTATAATAAAATCTTACATTTATTTCCGTTATCTGGTACCTGTAACACAAGTTCTTTACGAACTTATCACGGGACCAGTTAACGTGGCGTGATTGTTAGTAAATATTTATTTATTATTTCAGACGTTTCAAATACTTTAGCTTACGTGGTCACGATGAGATTTCAATGAATAACATCTGATTTATCCGTAAAAGTACTTTTAATTATCTCCCTGTCACATAAATGTTATTGTAAATACGACGTCAACCAGTTGTTGGAAGGTGGTTCCTCATCAAAAGTATTCACTTGTAAAGTTTTAGCGAAAGGCAGTAAGTAGCTTGGCTGTGCTACTATCATTGCTGACCAATGACCAAAGTCCATGAGCTACTGTAATCACTCACTGCCAGGACGACAGTATGCATGTCTACCTACAAGCGCAATAGAAAAATGTTTGACATTTCAAAGTCGGACATCACTGAGTGAAAATAAATGAGCATTAAAGTGCGGGACCTAATAACACAATTTCTAACACCTATCTATACTAATATTATAAAGCTGAAGAGTTTGTTTGTTTGAACGCGCTAATCTCAGGAATTACTGATCCGATTTGATCCGCTGCGTGCGCTGCAGAAACGGTTAAAGTTTCGCTAAAATAATGTATGACAGAGTTGTTGCCCTTTAAAAAATCTAAAAAAAAGTCAGCGACAGCATATGTCTATATGTTAAGGTTGGCTCACTATAAGGTTTTATATGCTAACCAAATTTGTTCTAAAATAAAGCATTATTTGTGAACTATTCCACGCGTACGAAGTCGCGGCCAAAAGCTAGTGGAATTATAATACCTATTATCGATCAGAAGTGAGGTAGGGAGTAAAAAATAAAAAGGAAAGAAATTACATAGAACTGGCCTAAATTTATTTCGCTGAATTAACCAAAACTTCTAATAAAATGATTTCAATCTACAATTAACGAAAACTGTTAAAATTACACAACAAGTCTCTTGCTCAAGGGCTGAACAAGGCTAACGGTCGGGGGTTGCCTGGGTTCGATAATACTCAATAGTCGATTTTGAATTATATTATGAAACAATTATCCTTGCTTTTCCATTTTTTTAAATAATTAATATTCTTATTCAAATTCTTCTCTCATAAATACACACACATTTTTTTCTCAGTATATACTTTATTCTAATTAAAATTGCGTTCAGTTGTTGAAAAATATTTTTTCGACTGCTGTCGGCTGGTCAGAATCAGAAGCATCGCAATCGATGATCGAAATAACCTTTTGCGCATACTCCAATGGTTTTTTTTATTGCTTAGATGGGTGGACGAGCTCACAGCCCACTTGGTGTTAAGTTGTTACTGGAGCCTATAGACATCTACAACGTAAATGCGCCACCCACCTTGAGATATAAGTTCTAAGGTCTCAAGTATGCTTATAAGTACTCTTCCCAAGCTTCGTTTGAAGAAAGGCATGACATGTTGTCATTCATATACTTTTATTATGTAGGTAAGTTTCGGTGTTTGGGAGTAACAAAAAAACCTTCAAGCACGTTACTTGCTTTATTTTAAATCAACTTCAGTATTAAACAAAATTACAAAAAGCTTAAAATAACATTATTAATATACAAAAGTAAGTAGCTTAGCGGGAACAGCGGCAGAGGTAACCCATTGAGTTTCTCGCCGGGTCTCCTCACTAGGTTGAGGTTCCGATCCGATGGTCGATTCTGCGAACCACTACTCTTGCTTGGACCAGTGTTAGCACACTCTCACAGGTTGAGCTCCGTATGCTCATTTACCAGACATGGCGTAGCTGAAATAGCCCCTTAGGCTATCAGCGAATAGGTAGATGAAAAAAAAAACGACAGAGGTTCATTAGTCATCACCCTGCCTAAAATTCCATTTAGAATGCAATATAGCTGATTTGCTGTAACAAAACACAACAATGAAACGTAAAAGTACTGATTATCCGTTATTAACATTTAACAATTATCGATGAAAAAATTGTCTAATTATTTTACCTGATAACGTGGCACGCACGCGTTGTGAGGTCCCATAAATTCCCAGAAACAAATTGTAGTCAAATTAATCAAGCGTATCCCAACTTCTCAACAGAATAATTAGCGACGCAAAATGCATAATTGAATAGTATTGACTTAACAAAAACGACGGTACATATGGAACAAATAAAAGAGAATTAAAACTACCCATCAAATTTTTTGTCAAATCTTTCCCGACTCGAGTTTACGATGCGCTAAGCGATCTGAAAGAGAATGAAATTAACTAAAGGCGATCACGTTTTTATACCTATGTTCATCCGTTAATTCAAAAATATTTAATACCGGCTACAGACCAACGCGATAAAGATTCGTACCTATGGAAAAACTATGAACGGCCGCGAACTACAACGAACCATTAAAACACTACATTCGAAGTCCTAAAACTTCTAATGTAGTGGTTTTTTTTTTTTGACATTGTTGTCTAAAGCTCGTGTTCTGAATTAAAATGCTAGCGGGCCTCGACAGTAAAAACTTCCGCCTACATAACTAAGCCAAACTTTTCTGGTATCTTCATATAATATTCTAGTCCCTAACGTTTTTTTTTTTAATTAAAACGTATTTTCTAATCGTTCAATAATCTAATTTCCGAATCGAAATGATTATTTTCAAATTTATATAATAGATACATGCACTTGAAAAGGATGTGTCCGTGGCCTAATAGATAAGACGTATAGTCATGCGATTACACTGTGATTCCATCCGGGAGTGGTGTTTCTTTACTTAGTCTGGCCATAAATACTGTTACAATTAAAAATAAACAAAATATTACATTTGAATTTGGAATGTGTCATTTTTATATGATTGCTCATTGTGTTTTTTCATTTTGGCGCCAATACATTGTAAAATATTTTGCGATATTAAAATGGAGTGGGGTGATAAAGAGAACCGAATCGCTGTGATTGCATTACACAAAGTAGGTATGGATCCAAATGCAATTTTTAAAACTCTCCATACGCTTGGTATTAGTAAAATGTTTGTGTACCGGGCTATTAATAGGTGCAATGAGACCTCCTCTGTTTGTGACAGAAAAAGATCTGGCACGTAGTGTTCGTACGAAAAAGGTGGTCAAATGAGTAAGGGCAAAAATTCGAAGAAATCCTGTCCGAAAGCAAAAGATTTTATCTCGGGAGATGAAGATAGCACCTAGAACCATGTCGTGTATTTTAAAAGATGACTTAGAACTTGCAGCCTATAAGAGGCGTACTGGTCATTTCTTAACTGATATAATTTAAAAGAGAATAGGGTGATAAAATCGAAACAACTACTGAAGCGATACGCAAAGGGAGGTCATAGAAAATTTTTGTTTACGGATGAGAATTTTTTTACAATTGAGGAACATTTTAACAAACAAAATGACCCTATTTATGCTCAAAGCTCTATGGAAGCTTCCCAATTAGTCGACAGAGTGCAACGTGGGCACTATCCGACTTCAGTGATGGTTTGGCGGGCCATACTTTTGTGAAAAAGGTATCAAAACATCGGCACAAGTGTATCAAGATACCATTCTTGAGAAGGTAGTGAAGCCCCTTAACAACACCATGTTCCGTTGTAAGGGTCTTGCTCAGATGCTAACGTGTGCTAGAAAAAATCGAGATGATGATATGTGAAATTAATTATTTATACTTCAGTGTGCTTAGTGCAAGTTTTTTAACGTTCTCGATAGCGTAAAAGTTAACTCAAATTTCGTTAACAAATTCGCATTAAGCACACAGCTTAGAAGTCTTCATAACGCACTTCGTTGCAGTCAAACATACATAGTAGCGGGCTTATCTTATTGTAGGTATTCGTACATTGTTCGTCTACACTAGACTTTATTAATCTATATTTTTACGAGTGTAGTGAGTTAATACCATCGTGTCTGTTTCGCAAAGAAATTAGTTAGACGTTCCGGTTTCGAAAGAGGGACACTATAGTAGAACTATTTTGTCCGTGCAGTTTGACTCATAAAACATAGGCCGGCTAGGGCGATGAGCATGTTGCGCGGGCGCAACGCCATTATCGATAAAAACAAATGAGTCATCAAGGCAGGTACACGGTGGCGGTGTGGTATACGTATTGCTTAGATGGGTGGATGAGCTCACACCCTACCTGGTGTTGTGGTTGCTGGAGCACATAGACATCCACAACGTAAATGCGCCACCCACCTTGAGATATAAGTTATAAGGTCTCAGTATGGTGACAACGGCTGCCCCACCCTTCAAACCGCAACGCATTACTGCATCACGGCAGAAATAAACAGGGTTATGGTACCTACCCGTGCGGAGACCGTTTTTTGTGCCCGAGTGTTGCCCTGTAGGAGCCGCGGAGACGAGCAATAATTCACTAAGGCTGGCTAGAAATTCGCAAGCTTCTCCGTCAATGCGTACAGTTCCTTCTACACATCTACAGCAATGCCGCTGCGGCAAGAACTTGTTATTATACCGTACTGAACCACTAAACAGTGACTAAGACTTTTTAGGGGCGAGTTTTCGTTTGGAGCTTTGCTTAGGTGCTAAACCGTAGTAAAGCTAATATAGTAATAAAATCAATGTAGTATAGTAAGAATATTAAATATTTTTTTGAGTTCATTGTAGTCTGATTGTAATATTTTTTTTATAATAATAATTTATGTAATCATATGTTTTTACTTTTCGCGTAATTGTCTATGGCATACAGATAGATATCCGTAATTTTAGAAAAGTTGTTATTGAAGCATTGTTTCTAATTCTCACAGAATTTCCTTTTCATTTACTTCACATTTACTACATATGGAATTCGCTGGATATTGGCTGCGCAAAACTAGTCATTGTGACGAATGTTGGACAAGGACTATGTCTAACAGTGAACTTCTGTGGATTAAGGATATTGTGATGAATAAGCTTCATTAAGTCACACTCGACGTACCTACTAATCATACTTACTGCTCAGCTAATTATCGCATTTTTTTAAAATTAAATACGTTTATTAATATTAATTGTTATCGATATTAGTAGTATAATATTAAATACGTTAATTGTTAAATAATTTTTACAATATAATTACATTACATTACATATAATTACAATAAAATATACTGAACAGGTAATTCAAGAGTAGCAAGCTCTAGTTTAAGACTAAAATACACCTGTTGAAAAGTTTTCGAGAGTTGAGTTTATTTTTTAGGATCGTCCAAAGCCTTCTTAGTATTTTTTTCAACATGTCAATTTGTCTTTTCTGATGCCAATATTACATGGAAATGAGATGCAATGAAATAAAATGCAACAATGTCTTAATAAAATGATAAGAACTTACTGAGACCTCAATGGACTTTTTAAAAAAACCATCTTCACATACTCGTATACTTGC